>NC_134163.1:8767500-10017500 GCF_033958435.1 Carettochelys insculpta | reverse complement strand
GCCTAGCTGTCCCTCCGCTTTGGCTCATTATCCCCTGCTCCCTGGCTGGTGGACAGATATCGGAAGTGATGTTGTTACAGCTGATTGAAAGCACTCGCACGCCCACGGGGCCCTGGGCTGCCACCCGGCTCCGGCAGCATGTGCTCTCGTGCTCCCTGGCCCTTCGGCACTTGACTCTGGGGCGGCCAGCTTACACGACAGCCTTGCTTATCTGCTTGGACTGCTGGGCACTGGAAGGTGCTTCCTAGCTGCCTCTCTCCAAATCTCCTCAGAGCAGAGCGAGGCGAGCACAAGTGAGGCTTCTGCCTCCATTGCTCTCAGAGCTTTATTTGTATTTACTGTAGCATGGAGAGGCTGCAGCCGAGACTTAGACTTCAGTATGCTGAGTGCTGTACCTGAGCATAGGGCAGAGACGGTCCCAATCACCGAAGGGCTCTCAATCAAAATAGACAAAAGGGAGAGTGGTAGGGGAAACTGAGGCACAACAAGAGGATGTGACTTAGCCAAGGTCACCTGACTAGTCTAGACTGGCCTCCAAGTCACCTGATTCCCATTGCTCTATCCACTAGGCCAGTGGAAGGCAACCTGCACCTCTCCCACCAGGCTGCATGTGGCCGATGGACCCCCAGCTGCCCCCCATACACACACACCGATCACACACTGGGGAACCACACTTCCTATGCTTCCTCCTCCCTCCCAGCACTTTTAAAGGGAACACTGGTGCTGAGTGTTTGTTGTTAAGACCATTGTATCACTGTGATCCCAGCCGTGCCACCTAAATAATAATCCTTAGGCCTAGTGGCCATACTGGATCAGAGCGTCAGGTCACCACGGCTGGGATGCTGCCTGTGTGTGTGCTTGATGCTTGACATTTCAAGGGGAGGTTAAATCTTTTCCTGGCCCACGGAAGTATCAGTCTAAGCCTTTCTGTACCACGCCAGTAGTTACGTTTGTATTCTGGTAACACAGGCAGGCGCTCACTGCGACTAGAGTCCCAATGTGTTATGTGCTACAGTGACTGTCTAAATAGCCGAGAAGGAAGGATTGTTGTGCCCACTTTGCAGGTGGTGCCATACTGCAAATGGCTTGGCAGATAGCACAGTCTGGAGGATAGACCTGGCCAACAGTAGCCAGAGCCTGTGGTGACTTGCCAGTGTCTACTACATGACATGGTGGGTCAAGAAACATTGTTTGATTGGCCTGTCTTTTTCCTGCGTCATTTTGTGTTCTGTGCATGGGGGCTGACCCCCTGCTGTGTCACTGAGGTTGCTGCTGCCTCCTCAGTGGAAACCTGTGCAGGATGAGGAGAGGGAGAGGAGAGAAGGGAGCTCTTCAGATGACATATTTCCCTGTGGAAGTACAGGCCAGAAGCTGTGTGAGCCAAAGTGATTAATTAACTCGCCAAGGAGGGGTGGGTTGAGGGCAAACAGAACAGCTGCCTGGGCTGGTTGGGCTGGTGCCAGTGGACAGCAAGGGAAAGATGTTGCCTCTAACAAAGTCTCTGCTCTCTCTCTCCCACTCCCCCGGCTCTGCCAGGCTCATCTCCCTGAAGGGAGCCAAGAGCCACCAGCAGTCAGAGGAAATCTCTGCCTTCAGACTCTAATTATCCTGTCTGCCTTCCCAGAAAAGACCAGTTGGTGAGCGAGCCTGCTTGTATTTCGCATAGCAGCCCTGCATCCTGCTGCCTCCCCAATTACTGCTAATGGACTTTTTATGATGATAAGACGACTAGGTTGGGGAGAAGGTATTGACGGGGAAATGGAATATAATTCACTCCCTGTTTGTTTGTTCTGTCAGAAAGCCCACATTTTAATTTTGTTTGCAAGGCACTGAGAAGCAGCCCCGAAAACATAAAGGATCTGTCACTAAAACTGTGGGTTTTGAGGTAGCACAAGTCTCAGCAGGAGCTCTCTGAGGGGTATTTTCAGTCTCATTGAGCATCTCCATAGAGACATCCCCCTGTACCAGTGTTGCGATTCTCATTTCTCTCATATAGAGGAATGCAAATTATGGATACAGGTTTCTTGTCTCCGCTCCAGCCTCCGCTCCCTTACGCTGGTGCTCTGAACAGAATCTCCCTTTCCATCATCACATTCTCCCCACTCTCCATCTGTCTTAAATGGGCGCCTCCTGTGTTAATCTCTCCTTAGCTTCCATCTTTCTTCTGTTCTCTTTCTCTGCTCTTCCCTGGCTCTTCCTACGCAGTTCTCTTTCCTGCCTCTGTAAATTCTCCCTCTGGGTCTCTTCCCTTCCAGCCTCCTCTTTTTCTCTGGCCTCCTCTGCCCCCACCCTTCACATCTCTAGCTCACCTTTTTCTCCTTGTCTTTACCCGGATCCTGTCTACCTTTCCATACAGTTCTTCTCTTCTCTCCCCATTCCCACCGTTCCTTACCCACCCTTGCCTCTCTGTCCTAGCATTTCAGTAGTCTCTGCCTGTGTTTAGCACAGTGATGTAGGCAGACTGGGACGGACACATGGATGGGCCCTGATTTAGGGTGGGCAGGGCAGGAGCATTCAGGGCCACTTCACCCCACCTCCAGCACCCTGGGAGCAAAGGGAGGCAAAGAAAAGTTTGCTCCCACCTGCACTGTACCACCCCACCTCTAATGCCTACACCTGGGCATTGGATTGGGGGTTTGTCCTAATCTGTTCAGCACTCTTTCTAAGGAGCATGTCGGGGTAGTGGGGCTTGCCCAGATCCAGTAGGGAGTGAGAGAAGGCTGTGGGGGCTTTCCCCTTTCTGCTTGCCCGGCGGTCCTTCTGAGTAGCAGGGTCAGGGCACAGGGGCTTGCCTCACTCCGATGAGCCAGCTGGGGAGTCGGGGTTGGGAGTTTAGAAGCCCCCATGCCACAATCCCACTCCCGGGCAAGAGCGCTGGCCAGGCGGCGCAAGACAAGTCCCAGATGAGGCTCTGTAGCTGGAGGACCAGATGAGCATAGTGGAGCTAGTCCAAGCCATGGACCTCGGCAAGAGCACTGGGCAGGAGAAGTAGTGAAGCCCCCCATGGCCCAACCCGCTTTTCCCAGCTGAGGTGCTGGAGTTGGGTAAACCCCAAACTGGCTGAGCAGGGCAGACGCTGGGGAAAGAGCAAAACTGAGACAGGGTGGGTCGGCCTGTATGACAAGTTGGTGGACACCCTCAAAACAACATGTCAGAGTGGGTGCCATTGCCCAAGTAAGGAAGCACCCATGGCATATTTCGTGGCACATAGATCACAAACTCTGAGAGACATTTTAAAAGCGGAGATTAAAGCTGCCGCACAATGATCTAGTTACAGGGAGGATGGCAGAGCTCCTTTTCTAATCATAAAACTGTTGGCAGCTGTGAAAATGGAGAGAGGGTCACTAAATCAACAGAAGGTTTCAGCCCAAAAAGAACAAAGGGAAAGGAGCATGTTTTTACTCCTCTGTTGACTGGAATGAACTCTTCCTGGTTCAGCCTGGCTCCTTCCTTACCATGCCTGCAGAGAGAAAGCACCAGCTTGTCAAGGGAGGTAACCTGTGATTCTAAGGGCCGTATGGTGGAAGGTGCCTGAACTTCCTTCTGCTTTTGTGAAGTGGTTTGACTGCTGAGAGTCCCTGTGTTCCTGGTTCTAGTGATTCAAGCTGGCTGTTGTTCATTATTCTTTGCGTTGTGGTTGTGTGCAAGGGCCTCGCTAAGATTGGGACCACTTTGTGTAGGATGCCATGCAAACTCTTTGTGTGAGAGTCCCTGCCTCACATTGCATAGAGTCTAACAGGTAATGAAGACAAAAGGTGGAAGAAATGGAGGATTATTATTTCCATTTTACAGATGGGAACTGAAAAGGAGACCGTGGCAGAGACAGGAAATCAATCCAGGTTTCCTAAGTCTCTCTCCAGTTCCTTGTCATCAGAACCACGCTTCTGTGTCACATTTTCCCTGGAGTTCCAACACCTTTTACCCCTCTGGGGTAGGCTGAGGTATTCTGGGTGATGTTTAGTGTACATCTTCCCCTACTCATTGTCTCCTCTGCGTCAGAAAGAATACAGGGGTTTGCCAACACATACCGAACTCAGCTTGACCCATTTTTCTAATGGAGATGTATTTTATATAGCAACCTATACAAGAACCTAGTGAAGGAAATAGCCATGCAGTTATCTGTTTACTGGGGTGGCTGACCTATTGTAAAAGGTCCAGAGAAGTGGGTTTGTGAGGAACACCCCATTGGATCCATTGGCCATGCCCTGGGTGCTCAGGCTGCTTGTCTGTTCTTTCTTGTGCTCTTGCTGCCTTCCCACGCTGCCTCTAGTACAGTCTAGTCTCTCTCTCTCTCTGTTCTTCATGCTGGGGATAATTGAATGTTCTTTCACCAACATGGGTGGGAGTTGAAATCTGGTGTCCCCACGTGCAGGCTCTTTGGGTCAGCATGATTGGAGTGTAGGCCTCTGTGACAATGCTGACTGCAGAGACTGGGTGGCCCTGGAAAGTGGAAGCCAAACCTTTTTAAATATACATTTTGTGACTGGCTTTCTTTTGTCTCCATTGATTTTTCTTGCTGCCGTGGGCGAGGGGCCCCTTTCAGCCAGGCTCATGCTGCTGTCTGCCCTGGGGCCCGCTGAAAGAGTAAATTGTTTGTCTTGACTTGCTGTCCATTGTTGTGGTGCTTTCCTGGAGGCGGAGGGGAATGGAGGGACCTGACAGCTTCATGCAAAAGATGAATTCTCCAGCCTACAGTCCGCTGGAGCTGCCCACCTCACCTCAGGGCGGGGGAGAGATCAGGAAACCATGAGGACAGGAAAGAGCAGCGACACGGAGACTAAAGTTTTGAAAAGTCCCTTAGTAGGTCAGAGCCTGGCCTGGTAACCCTGCTTTGGGCTAGGAACCATCTTAGAATGGCTGCATTACCCCCTTCTCTTCTTCAGTTGCTCTGTGGCTCTCCTGGACAGCCCAGTACCAGGGCAGTAGGACACAAGGGGAGGCCCCCTGAGGAGCTGGGTAGGAAAGAAGCAGAGAAGCATGTGGAGAGCGAGTGCCAGCCAAGGGATCTGCTTGGGGAATCAGCCTTCAAGCTGCTGCTGCTCTCTCCGTGTGGGCAGCCCATGATGCTGTCAGGGGTTTTCCCCAAGAGCAGGGAGCTGGCAGCAGGGCTGGGGGACAGTCCTCCCCTCAGCAGCTCTAGAAGGATTGACATTCCTGCCGCTTTGCACCTGAGGAGGAGAGGAAATAAGCCAGGCCTGTGTAAAGAGAGAAGACGTGGGCCGGTTACTATAGCGACGGAGCAGTCCAGGCCTTCCGTTTGCTTCTGTTTTCCTGACAGCTCCAGCCTCTTCTCTGGGCTCTGCCCTTGAGACAGTTCTCAGCTGGCTGGGTGGAGGGGAAAAGAAGGAAAGGCAGAGCATGTGTGACTACTGGAGGCTGGGGAGAAGCATCAGGTCCCGTTTCCCTCCCCCTCACCCCCAAAGAGGGCTCTCCATACTGGTTTGGAGGATAGCTCACTAACTAAAATCATAAAAACAGGGCATGGGTTTCCCCTCTCTCCTGTCCTTTGGCCATGGAAGAGGCAGTTGTAGGGAGGGGGAATTGTCTGTTCAGAGGGAAGTTGCAAGATGAGATGGGTCCCCTTGAATCTTGGGCTCCTCAGATTCTGCTGACCTAGGTCCTCAGCCTAGGTTCTGGTCTGGAAGGTGTGAAATTTTGCTTGCATAGTGTAGATAGGAGAGAGAGCAAGCATGATTATTTTCTGTCTCCCGACCCATCTATACATCTCCTAAACTGTCTTCCCAAATAATGCAGTGCCAAAAGAGTTTTAGAATTGATCTGGAAGGTTGGCTTGATTTTCCTTGAGAATCAGTCTAGTCTGAGGGGCAGGTCTGCGCTTCAACTTTATCTGTAGCATTGTAGTCAGGACACTGCTCGGCTGACAGGAGAACTGCAGTTAATCCGTCTCCGTGAGAGATGACAGCCAAAGTCTGCCCATTGACATAGCGCTGTGTACAACTGGGGGGAATAAGGTGGTAGAAGTGTGTCGCTCAGGGTGGAGGGGGATTTTTCACACCACTGAACAAGGGAGTTATACCCATGTACCTTCATAGTGTAGGCCCAGCTTTGGAAAAGCCCCAGGAAACCATCATTTCTCTCTCTCTCTCTCTCTCTCTCTCTCTCTCTCTCTCACACACACACACACACACACACACACACACACACACACACACACACACACACACACACACACCATCATTTCTCTCTCTCTCACACACACACACACACACACACACACACACACACACACAAAACCATCACCTGTTTTGCATCAGCCTGACGTGTCTCCCCAGGGCGCTGGAAATGAGCACTGAGGTGGTGGTCTGTGCAGAGAGAGAGAATGCGGCTGAGATTTGTGTGCTTTGGAACAGTCCTTTTCTTGGCTCTCGTTTGGATGGATTCATGCTGCTGCTTGAGGTGTATGACTTAAGGCTTTTCAGTCTAGGCCACTGGTTCAGTTCCAGCCTATGCTGGTAGTGACCCAAGGCTGTTGTTACCTGACAGCTGTTGGTTGACCTTTCCAAATCCTGGCTAACGGGGTAGATGCTAATGTGCCAGAAAACCCTCACCACAGGCACCAATGACACTTCTGTTAGCTGCCTCTGCAACCAAACCTGCAGTGGAAGCAACCAAACTGCCCTCTCGACAACTGGATGCATGTGCTCATGATTGGAGTGTGTTGGTGAGACAATGTGGAAGAAATATGGCTCTGCATCCATTCTATTTATACGCAAAAGACTCAGCACTCTGGGGCAGTGTTCCCTCTAATCTTTTCCCCTCCACGTGCAGATTTTTTCCATCTGTGTGTGCAATAATTTTTATGTGCCCCCACCAGGAGAAATACAAACCTAGCTGTGGGCACTGTGCTAATCAGCTGGGCGGCATCTGAATCGCTCCTGGGCGGCCACACAAGCCCGCAGCTTTCAAGGAACGCTGATGTGGAGCTAAATAATTCTTTTATCCTCTCTACCCCTTGAAGATCCCAGCTGTAGGGCTTGTGGGGAAAGAAAGGAAGAAATTGGGGAGGAACAATCAGTGTCACGCATACAGAATGGGAACAGACTGTCTAGAAGTAACTACAGCAGAAAGGGATCTAGGGGTTATAGTGGACCACAAGCTAAATATGAGTCAACAGTGTGATGCTGTTGCAAAAAAAGCAAACATGATTCTGGGATGCATTAACAGGTGTGTTGTGAACAACAGACGAGAAGTCATTCTTCCACTCTACTCTGTGCTGGTTAGGCCTCAGCTGGAGTGTTGTGTCCAGTTCTGGGCACCGCAGTTCAAGAGATGTGGAGAAATTAGAGAGGGTCCAGAAAAGAGCAACAAGTATGATTAAAGGTCTACAGAACGTGGCCTATGAAGAAAGGCTGAAAGAATTGGGCTTGTTTAGTTTGGAAAAGAGAAGATTAAGGGGGGGACATGATAGTGGTTTTCAGGTATCTAAAAGGGTGTCATAAAGAGGAAGGAGAAAATTTGTTCTTCTTGGCCTCTGAGGATAGAACAAGAGGCAATGGACTTAAACTGCAGCAAGGGAGGTTTAGGTTGGACATTAAGAAAAAGTTCCTAACTGTCAGGGTGGTCAAACACTGGAATAAATTGCCTAGGGAGGTTGTGGAATCTCTATCTTTGGAGATATTTAAGAACAAGTTAGATAAGTGTCTATCAGGGATGGTCTAGACAGTACTCGGTCCTGCCATGAGGGCAGGGGACTGGACACAATGACTTCTCAAGGTCCCTTCCACTCCTAGCATTCTGTGATTCTTAAGATTCACTGGGGCTTTCCAGGATCAGTGAGGGCATACCTTTTGTGTTTCCATCTGGGAGGATTGGTGAAATGGTATAATACAGTGATGAGCAACCTAGGCTAATCAGTGGGCCATGTGAGTGGCTTCCTTCAGCTCAGAGGGCCACAAGGTTATTGTGACCCAAAGGGTTGCCTGGGATTGGGCAGCAAGGAAATCAGAGAATGACTTAAAATATATATCAAGACACTTCAGTCCTGACATGTCAGAAGAAATACACAGACCCTCTGGTTTCTTGTCCTAGAATGTTTTTTTTTTTTACTTTCGTTTAGCCCTTGTTTGTTATGAAACTTCCCAGATTCATTTACACAATACGTCAGAATCCTAACCAAGGCCCTTGCATAAACTGTATCTGAATTCTGCTCCGAAGACTCTGGATTTTGTCCCTCCATTGTGCAACTTGTGGGAATTCCTCGCTTCTTGTTCACCTGATGAGGGGAGAATACTTTCAAGTGCTTGATTGGGATTGTGGTGGGTGGCATGGGGGTGACTGGTGTGGGAGCTGTGGCTAGCAGAGATCAAAGACTGAGGTTAGAGTTGAGGGGCCATACTTTTAGAAACAAATGTTTGCAGAAGGAGACCTAGAACTTGGACTCTTACATTACCTCGCTTGCATGATGATCATGCTACTAAATTGCATATAATGCATCCCCTTCAAATGGAAAGAACTACAAAAACTTAACTCATTTGCCAGCTTCGGAGGGTGGAGAGAAAATCAATCCCAGAGGAACAATCAATCATACTCCCCTCCCAGAGCCAGAAGGAGAACCCAAGAGTCTTCACTCCCAGGAATTTGCTCTAATAACTAGATTACCTTGCCTTCTAAAATAATAGTTGATATTATGTATGATTAGTTACAGGCAACATTTTTAACTGTATTAAAGAATCTGATTTTAAGACTAGTGTGTAACTTTAATATCTTTAAGAAGCTCTTGACCTTGTCATCTGCACCAGTGCAGCTCAAAAATTGTGCGTGTTCTGTGTGGACTCTTCAGATTTTAACTGAGGCAGGTGAGGGCACAGAAAGCCTTGGATAGAAATTGCATTTTAAATTTTAGCCCACAGCAGATTTTTTACAAACAAATGACAAATTCCGGATAGCGGGAGTTTCCAACAGAACTTTCAGACTAGTTTATCTGTGACTGTGCAAAAGCAACTCCACGACCTCTAAATATGAATTTATAAATATCTAAATCTAATGCATGTGCAGACAACTTTCGGCTGGACATAACAGCTCCAACAAATTGTATTTACCTGAAGCATGGAAATAAACACTTGATTCCGTCACACGTGCTTTTATTTATATACCTATTGCCCGGCAAGGAGACGGGGCTGGGAAGAAGACACTGTCTCTTCTCTTTAGATCACTCCAGTTCACTTGGGACTTTTCCTGGGCTACCATTTGCCCTCTTCTGAAACTTTCATTCATTCATTCATTTTCTCTTTTTGTGGGCTGTCTTCATCTTGCTTTATAAAGCTTGAATGTGTACATATAAATATGCACATTTCACAGTAGTGTGGTCTACTTCCACAAGAATAACAGACGGTAACTTTATGATCTGAGTGATTTTATCTGAACACAGCTGTGGTCTCATGATTTAAATATTTAAGTAAATTTTACGCTAACTAGACTAGAGGAAACTGTGCTGGGGGAGCAGGTTAGAGCTGGAAAAAGGCATGGAAGGAAGGCCTCCACTTTGGGAGAGTCTATAGCTATTCCTTGCTTGTAATGCTTTTCTCTCTGCCTATTCCTCCAGAGGTGCTCTTGAAGACTGTCAGGCTAACAGGGGAGTCATTGTCTAGAGAAGAGTTATTGAAGGTTGGAGTTTCAGCTCCCAGCTGGATAAAACTCAGCTTGCAGCTGTGAGGGCATTTTTGTTTTTTTTCCCCCAGGCATCCCTGCCTCTCTGAATAACTGAATGCAAGAGGCATTGGAGGGGCTTTTGGATTCCTCTCCAAGCTGTGCAGATCCCCTGCTTTTGGGTTTAAAAGCCCATAGTGTCTCTTGGGAGACAGCTGCAGGAGCAGGCCACAGACTCTGGCTGCGCACTTAGTTTTGACAATTTGATTGTTTCAAGTGGTGACGAATTTGGTTTATTAGTCTACGTTGTCAGCTCGTGCTTCCAACATGTGTGCATGTGTGTAGGTAAAAATACATGTGCACTTGTGTGCACACACAAAAATTGGTCACACACATTGTAGCTTCTATAGGCTAATCATGTTACACACACCAGGGGATCCTTGTGTACAAGTTTCCTAGCTATCATCTTCCCACGCTTCCCTGTTTAGGGGCTCCCTGAACCTCACTCCCATCCCATCCATTGTCAGCAAATCATGGAAGATTTGGGTTGGAAGAGATCTCAGGATATCATCTAGTCCAATCCCCTGCTAAAAGCAGGGCCAACCCCAACTAAATCATCCTAGCCAGGGCTTTGTCAAGCTTTTCCTTAAAAATCTCTAAGGATGGTAACTAATTCCAGTGCTTCACCATCCTCTAGTGAAATAGTTTTCCTAGTATCCAACCTGGGTCTTCTCCACTGCAACTTGAGACTATTGCTTCTTGTTCCGTCATCTGCCACCACTGAGAACAGCTTGGCTCCATCCTCTTTGGAGGATGCTATCACATTGAAGGCTGCCATCAAATCCCCCCTCATGCTTTTCTTCTGCAGACTAAATAAACCCAGTTCCTTCAGCCTTTCCTCATAAATCATGTGTCCTAGCCCCCTAATCAGTTTCCTTTACTCTCTGCTGGACTGTCTCTAATTTGTCCACATCCTTTCTTTAAAGGAGGACCCAAAACTGGATGCAACATTCCAAATTTGGCTTCAGCAGTGCTGAAGAGAGGGAAAGAATAACTTCCGTCCATATGGCTGGCAGTGCTCCTACTAATGCAGCCCAATATGCCATTAGCCTTCTTGGCAGCCAGGGCACACTGTAGACTCATATCCAGCTACTAGTCCACTGTAGTCCCCAGGGCTAGGAGCTTTCTATTCCCCCCGACCCCACATGCCCTGTCCCACTATCTTCAATACCACTGTCCCACACTCTCCGTCTCTATGGCAAGGGTTCTGTTTTCCCTCATTTCCTCCATAGCATTATCCGCCATTCTCCACCCCTGCCAGGGGTTCTCGGTGACTCTCCTGTTTGTCCTCTTCCCCCCTGCAATGCTCACCTAGATTTTCTTTATTCACCTCTGTGCTCCTCCCTCATTCCAGTGGCTCTGTGCCCCCATCCGAGTTATAGCATTGTATATAGAGATATACCTTTAGGTTGGTGTAAAGTTTCGTGGGACATTTGACTTCTGTCTTGTAAATCACCAGAAACATGCTCCTGGGAAACTACGCTTCATGATAATTCCACAGCTGTGTTGGTGATTTGTGCCTCCATCCCACCATTGGATCCATGCCACTGGACACTTGCACCTACACAGAGTGCCTTTGAAATCAGTGAAACTCTGAATAAGTGCAAGTATTTCATGCAGGATCGATGTCTTAATCTCTGTGTGCTTTGGTTTCCTCCATGTCTGAAAAAGGGCTGATGAAACTCCCTTGCCAGAGGTAGTGGATGGCTTCCTTTGGTATGGGGTGTTTGCTGGGAGGAAGATAGCTGTCCGTTACAAGCAATGGTGGTTTTTGATTAACTATGACGGCTACTTATAAGACTCTGTCTACCATTGGGTTTTTTTCTATTTTTTTAAGGTCCCCCTGAGTTCATCAAAAAACCAGTGGACCAAATCGGCGTGTCGGGAGGTGTGGCTTCTTTTGTATGTCAGGCAACCGGGGATCCCAAGCCACGGGTCACCTGGAACAAGAAGGGGAAGAAAGTGAACTCACAGAGGTTTGAGGTAAGAGACAATCTGGGGTTACCTGTGTCTGCATGTTTGCAGTGAGAGGTGTGAGTGCAGGAGGTATAGACGTGTTTGAGCTCGCTTGATCAGGCAATGAAAGCAGCAAAGCTGCAGCAGCACAGTTTGTTAAAAGCCTACCTGACACCCTAGACCAGGGGTCAGCAATCCCCGGCCCGGGTGCCAAGAGTGGCATCTGAGGCAGGAGCTGAGCCCTGCCCTTCCTCCCCCATGCAGCCGGGAGCTTGCTCAAAGCCATATGGCCTGTAGATTAATACAAGACCAGTAATGCTACCAACCACTGCCTAAAGGGTAAAGCAGTTGTAAGTAGGACTATTAATGACTTTAAAAAGTATCACTGGCACTCAGACTGTGCATGGAGGTCAAAAGATCAAATTTCAGCCCTCTGCCTCAGACGAGTTGCTGACCCCTGCCTTAGAATATACTTGAGCAACTAAACACCGCCACCCCGCCCTAGCCCTTGCAACTGCAGCTTCACTACTATTGTCACTGAAGCCAACTAGATCAAAGTTAGCTCAGATACATCTCCACGGTTGTAGCTGTGCCACTGCCGATGGATGTGTAGAAGTTATTGTGTGTGTCTGTCAAGAGCCAAGCAAAAGTAAAAGTTTTATTTCATGAATACCTGAAGATGTCAATAAAAGTGGTGGGGGCGAGGAAGGGTATAGGGGATTAACTATAGAGTAAGTTATGGGTTCTCAGTCTCTAACATCTGGGAGACTTTGGCTAAATGAGAGGAGAGGTGGCAAATACGTTACTTTTTGAAAAAGTGTATAATATAAAACTGCTCCTTCTTTGTCCACCAAGAAACACAGGCCGGACTGGCCTTTTTAATCTGATGTTTCCCCCGCTCAGCCAGCTCTTTAAATACACCTTCCCTATTCCCAGCCATATTCTTTTTTTAAAGGTTTACTACAGCGTTTTTGGCATTGATGGCTGCACCTTATTTGTATGTAATATCTAAATGAGAGTATGTAGTAGGGCACATTGGGGGCGGTAGTTAAATTTTTCTGCTCTTCTCTTTGATCCCTAATGGGCCTTGACCCTACCGGCTGGCTGTGGTTTGGTAAGGAAATTCTGGTGTCTGCTCTTCGGGTAAAGAGGGGAACTAAATTTTCATTTCTCTGTCTCCATTTCCCCATGGTCCTGCAACACCTCGCCGTTTCACTGGCATTTCAGGGGCGCTTTCATTGAATGAAATGGGAAGTGGGGAAGCAGGTGCAATTCAGTCCTACGATTGTAGGTCTTGATGCAGACCATCTTGGAGCGAGTGCAAAGATTGTCTTTGTGTTCCGTGAGCATTGGGCGGGTCCTGAGGGAAAAATGCAGAACTGGCTGGGGAGAGAAGAGGGCAGGAAAGGGGAACTGCTGCAGCCGGACTGATCTGTGCAGCTGCACTCGGCATGGGCTGGACTGAGCATGTCCTGGGTCCAGAGATTGTACACAATCCCTCTCTCCCCCCTTTCTGTCTCAGACCATTGAATTTGACGAGAGTGCAGGTGCTGTGCTGAGGATCCAGCCCCTTCGGACTCCCAGGGATGAGAACGTCTATGAGTGTGTCGCTCAGAACATTCATGGGGAGATCACCGTCCATGCCAAGCTCACTGTTCTCCGAGGTAAGAGCTCGCCAGCCTTTGGTGTTGGCAGAATGAAGGATGCCTGCTCCCTGAGTGTGGAGGTTGCCGTACGAGCAGTGGGGCAGAGGTGCAAACGCCCACCTGATCCTGTGCAGCAGCCCTGAGCATACACCTCACGTTCCCCGGGTTATGCTGTTCAGGGCACCTGGCCGGAAGTGCCCTCATTTGCCCGTGGGTGGGAGAAGATCGCCATTCTTGACTATGTTCTCCAGCACTTGTGGCAATGTTTCTCCTCAGTTGCGTCTCCACAGTGGGAGAGCGGAGCCAGAGTTATGCCAGCGAGTGCAAGCCCAGATGTCTCTGCATAGCTGTCATCCTCACAAACTCCCCTTCACTCATGCTCCTTTCTTTCCTACCCCAAACACTTCTGGTGGCCTCTCTGTCTCATTCGACTCTCTCCTGTCCCATAGAAACTCCCTTCACAGAGCATCTGCCTGCTCGGGGTCAATCTTCCAGGGTTTAGTTTTTGCACTCCTGGTAGAGATGTGTGAAATTGAACTATCTGGGGTTGGAGTCAAGGGAGGTCAATGGGAGAGTTTCTCCTGTCAACCTCCCCTTGTGAAGATGGCCAGGTAAGTTGATCGTAGACAAATCCATTCTAACTATGCAACTGCCATCGCTAGGATTGCGTATCTACAATTGACTTACCTGCCTAGTGTAGACCAGGCCAACGTCTCTATCAGGTTTTTCCTCTGAAATCTGATCTCTGTCATCCAGCGGCCCAGGGGAACAGGCATTGTCTGATGAAGAGAGGCTGGTTCCCGTATGACTGGCTGAGCCCCTGCTCCTTTCTTTATTCAGGTCTCTCCCTCCGGAATAACCCTCTCCCCGTTCCCCATTGGGCCCCTTATGTCTTTTGCTTACACCGTTCTCCCTCAAAACCCCATGTCTCCTCATTCTCTTATAAGAGATCGGTCTAGAGACTGTTCTTTCATTTGAAACATTCTCTGTGTGTTGGGGGATGGCTGGGGGGTGGAGCTGCAGGGTCCACTGTCACTATTTTCTGGCTTTTTGTGCCTCCAGATGTTTTCTGCCTTACTGGGTGGTGGTTTTATTAGTCCCAGAAATCTAGAACTGCCACAACACAGACCGTAGCCAACCTGCTCCCTGGAATGAACCTGCTTTTGGGGAGGAGGTGCAGGAGGTTCTTGATTTAGACAAGAAGGGCTTGTAAATGGTTCTGACAGGAAGGCCTTATGGGGAATGGTGGAAACAATGGCCGGGTGGACATTCCCAACAGGTGTTGCCATGAGGTGCCCTGGCTGGGAGGGGAGCTTCCAAGGGGAAATGCTATAGCAGTGGGTGTGGGAGCTTTGGATGTATGGGTAGTTCAGGTAAGAGCACTGGCTTTGCAATTAGTTCTGAATCTTAAGCGAGATGTTTAGGAGTTCCCAGTAAGCCTCATGGCATGGAGTAGGAGCTCTCAACCCATAAGTCTGTATGGAGCCCCCTCAGTTGCAAAGTATTCCTTCAGCTTAAAGTCCTTTTGCTGAATGGTTCAGAAGAAATTTCCTAATTCATGGAGGCCCAGGCCATCATCTAGTCCAGCAGATCTCAGTTATTTGTTCCTGGCCCCCTTCTTTGTGTCTGTAGTTGTTTACATCCCTGCCCCTGTCACACCAAACAAGTAGCTATACCAGTAGATACAGGCAGTGCTCCTGTGAATCAGTTCTGATGTCTTTGTTTTTTCACTTGAATTGTCTTTTCCCTCCCCCCACCCTACTGTTGCACAAGTGAGCTCTATTGTAATAAGAGCAAAACTGCAATTGTAGTCCGGGCTCACCATTAAACATGCACACTGTGTTATGGCAAATAGTTCACATTCTGATAGCAACAACTTTGCATAATACTATGCAAGCTTAACAGAAATCCATCAAAATGCACAGCGCCATCTAGAGTCAACTGTACAGTGCCCTCTGAGGACCTGATCTGTCTAGAGGAATCAGCTTTGCTAGTTATTCATGCAGTGGGTAAAAAGTATGTAGTGAGCCTTTCTCCCCCATCCCCCTGCTAAAGCTTCTCTCATGCACACACCCCAAATAAATTCCTCGCTCCCCAGTTTGAGATGTCTGACCACTTGTATAACACAGGCTAGAGAACAGATCATTTAGAAAAACATGCAGTCTTTAGGTAAATATTGCCACTGAGGGAGAATCCATTAAGACCCCAGTAAATTGTTAATGACCTTCCCTGTTAAAAGCTTGCATCTTATTTTCTGTCTGAATTTGTCTAACTTCAGTGTCCTGCTATTAGATTGTTTTATACCTTGCTCTGCTACATTGAGGAGCCCATTGTCAAATATTTGTTCTCCAGTTAGGTATAGATATAGACTTATCAAGTCACCCCCAGCATCTTCTCTTTAAGTTAGGTATATTGAACTCCTGGAGTTTATCACTATAAGGTGTGTTTTCTAATCCTTTGATCATTTTCTTGGCTCTGCTGTGAGCCCTCTCAAATTTATCAACATCCTTCTTGAATTATGGGCACAAGAACTGGGCACAATATTCCAGCAGTGGTTGTACCCGTGCCAAACGCAAAGGTAAAGTAATCTTTTTGGTCATAATTGAGATTTTCCATTTAACCATTTGCTCTTTCGGCCACAGCATTGCACTGTGAGCTCATACACTCATGATTATTCTCCCCCACCCACAAGTCTTTTGAAGAATCAGTTTCCCAGGATAGTATCGGAGGGGTAGCTGTGTTAGTCTGGATCTGTAACAGCAATGAAGGGTCCTGTGGCACCTTGTAGACGAACAGAAAAGTTTTTAGCATGAGCTTTCGTGAGCACAGACTCATTTCATCAGATGCAGGTCATGGAAATCTGCAGGGCCAGATCGAGTATCCAACCCTGAAGGTTTGGCCTACATTCTTTCCCCCTAGATGTATACATTCGTGTTTAACCATTTTGAATCACATGTTTGCTTGCATCCAGTTTACAAAACAATCCAAGTTGCTCTGTATTGATGAGTGACCCATCCTTTCCTTTATTTGCCACTCCTCCAGTTTTTACGTCATTTGCAAACCTCATCAGGGATGATTTTATGTTTTCTTCATTTAGAATAATGATAAATAGGGTCGGGCCAAGAAGTGAGCCCTCTGAGACCTGCTGAGAAGCACACCGCTCAGTGATGGTTCCCTGTTTACAGTTGTGTTTTGAGACCTATTAGTTAGCCAGCTTTTAATACATTTCATGTGTGCCCTTTTAATTGTATATACTAGTTTTTTAATTAAAGTGATATGCACTGCCAAGTCAAATACCTTAAAGAATTCTATGTATGTTACATCAACACTATTATCTTTATCAACCAAATTTGTAATCTCATAAAAAGTCAGTTTAGTTTGACAGAGTCTGTCTTTCATAAAACCATGTTGATTGACATTAATTACATGACCATACTTTAATTCTTTATGAATTGAGTCTCAAATCAGCTACTCCCTTATCTTGCCTAGAATCAATGTCAGACTGACAGGCCTATAATTACCCAGATCATCCTGTTTCCCTTATTAAATATTGGTTAACAATGTTAAATTTGTTCTAATTTTTTGGAACTTCCCCAGTGTTCCAAGACTTCCTGAAAACGGACATTAACAGTCCAATGAGCTGCATAGTCAGCTCTTTTAAAACTCTTGGATGTGCATTACTTTTAAAATGTCTAACTTTAGTAGCTGCTGTTTAACATTCTCCAGAGAGACAAGTGGAGTGGAAAGTGTTTTCTCAGCACTCTTAAATTATATGACTACATTGTCTGATTTTCCCAAATACAAAATGGAAATATTTATTGAATGCCTCTTTCTTTTCTTCATTATGATAGATAATTTTATCATTTCCAACTAGTAATGGACCAGTGCCATAGTTAGTATTATTTTTGTTCATAGTATACTTAAAGAACTTCCTATTGTCCTTGACTCTGCTGATCATAAATTTCTCTGTGTATCCCTTTGCTTCCCTTATCAATTTTCTATAATTCCTAGCATCTGATTGATATTCATTAGTATCAACTTCCACATCTTCCCATTTATTATGGTTTTTTTTTTAATTTATAGCTGCTTCATTTTGCCTTTACACCTCTAAGTTTTTAACTAATTCAGCCTTTTTCCTTGATTATAGGATTATGGCTTTTGGAGCATCCAATAAAGTGTTCTTAAACAATTCCCAATTACCAGGCATAATTTTCTGATTAAATTCTTCTTCCCAGCTGATTTAGCTCATAATTGTTTTCAGCTTTGTGAAATTGGCCCTTTTAAAGTATATGTAGTATGTCTGGACTTCGTTTTGTTAGCCATTATCCGTGTAATCAGGTCATGATTACTCGTACCTAAGCTGTCATTAAATGTTAGTTCTCTGGTCAGATCCTCTTTATCTGTCAAGGCAAGGTCTGATATAAAACTCCCTTGTGTTTGAACGCAACGGTTTTTGAGTAAGGAAATGAACAGCTATAGTATTTAAATACTCCAAGGATGTTTTAGTACTGGTAGCATGAGCCGTCCCCCTAAGACCACAGAGCTTTTTCTCCTGCACTTTTTAGTTGGGTGTGTTGGGAGCCAGTCATCCTGTTCTCAGGTGTGACTTGGTGAGCTGAACTTATGCACAGATCCTCAATGTACTGTGATAAACAAAAACCTGACACACAGCTCCTGTAGGAAAGCACCTCCTCCTACGTCAGGGAGCAGCCTCCTGCTGTCCAGCTGGTGGCCTGCTATCAAAATGCCAGCTGTCTTTGAAATGGACAGACCTGTGGTCCAATCACAACCCTTCATGCAGGTGCCTTGTTGCCACTCACCTGACACCCTTCTTAAATCTGTCCCTGTGCCACTCGCCTGATGCCATTCATGCAGCCCTGTTAGTTTCTGTCCCCTGCCAAGCCCCCTTTGCACAGGTGTCTCCGAGTCTCCGTATCACTTTTGTATTTCTTCACAGCGTGGATTTAACCTCCCAACAGCAGCAGGTGGCTGGTTGTCACTCCCTCTAGAATCTGCAGAGTCACGGGTTAGGAAAGCCACTCTCTGACAAGACTGGGCCTCAGAGGTCTGGAACTTCATTCAATAAGCTGCCACTTATTTCTGCAGCACTGTGATGATCCCTGAGGAGGAAGTTTCCATAACTTTAAGAGGAAGTATCAGTGAGAGGATTTCCTCCCACAGTTCTGGTCCTAGTGAGCTTTCTGGATTGCCCCAGCAGTGGGAACACGCTGTCTCTGACAGCGGAGCAGCATCCATCAGTTAATGAGGAGCTGTGCTCAGCAACCGGGGGCTCCTTGCACGCACCTCATGACAACAACTCCTCAAGTGCTGGCATCAGATAAGTGTCCTCTGCATGACAGATGACAAAACAGGAGCTCGCCTTTCCTGCCTGCCTGACTCATTACGCATATAGCGAGGCCCAGCAGAGCCCCCTTAGCGTCAGCACCTCTCCAGCATACCTGAGGCATGCTGCTCTCAACAAGCAATCTAGCTCTCTGTGCTATTAGGCCCTTGTTAGGTGCCTTTATTAGCCGGCTGGTGTGGGGGTGAGTTGGATCTCCACTTAATGGAATCTGAGTGCTGGAAAGAGAGAGCAAATAAGGTGATGAGCTGAAAGCCTGGGAAGCAGAACGGGGCTGCAGGTTGTTTATAGATTTCTCCTCCTCGTTCCTCTCTCCAGCTCAGTTGAAGTTATTCTTCTCCTGACCTTTCCTCAGCTTTCAGACAGCAGAGATTGACTTCTCTTTACCCTGCGGTGGACTCATTTGTAAGTGCTGGGAGAGTTAAAAGGACAAAGCATGAATCCATTAACCTCTACAATCACAAACAATCTGAAAAAGTGCATGCTGGCATCTCTTTCTCCTTTCCTCTGCCTCTTTCTCATTCCATCCCTTCTCATCCCCTTCCCCTCCCACCTCACAGCATTTCTCCTTCCTGCCTTCCTCACATGCAGAACATACCTCCAATACCTTAGGGCTTAACATGAGACCAGAGGCTGCACTGCAGATGGGATGCAAACATAATCTGTCACTTGCAGGAGTTGCTACTGTAGCGTGCCACTGAGCTTGGAAACTTCAGGCCCGCTTTGGCAGCCCATGCAAGCAGGCCCGCTGACTGCGGGGCAAAGAGGGCAATTACCCTGGGGCCGGAGCTCCAGCCACTGCTACTGCTACTTCGACAGCGTCAGGAGCTCTGGGTCCCTTTTAAGAGCCACGGCAATGCTGCTCCACACAGCAGTGAGGGAGAGGGCGGGACCCCATGCCCGAGGCCCTGCCCCTTCTGGGGCGTGGAGCTGGGTCCCTGTCCCACCTCGCCCCAGGGCCTGTGGTGGCTGTCAGTCCTGCTGCATGCAGGAATGGAGTAGCAGTCATTCAGCAGCTTCCTGGCTCTGTTGTTGAAGGCATACTCTTATATATGTGTGTGCTTGCTCGTTCGCCTCATGCACATATATGAACTGTTACAGGATTCTCTTAACACCTGTGCAGGCCATCAGAAGAAGGCACCCTCCCCCTTGGTGCTTCAGGGGTCAGTACTCTATACACTAGGACATCAGCTGTCCCAGGATTCCTTGGAGGCTGCAGCCTGTGTATGAGAAGTTACGTCCCTTCGATAAAAAGCAGGAAGCAAAAACAAGTCAGGGTCAAAAGCATTCAACAGTTCCTTATGGGGTAGATTTCCAGTAAAGTCTTTCTGATTCCAGCCAGGCTGGCAGGTTGTCTTTCCTGTTCTATTTCCCATGGGAGCTGAGCCTTGCTAGAACTCTAGGGTGAAACCCTTGCAGTCCCTTTGAGCCTGTGATTCCAAGGAGAAGCTCCTTTTCCCCATAGGGCTAGAGTTCAGGCTTGCGAAGCTGGTTCTCCAGGGTGCAGCGAGAGGAAGGTAAATAGGATTTTTTCTGTAAGTATTTTTCAATTGTTGCTGACTTCAGCTGCTGACGTTCTCCATGGAAGCCAACAGAGAAGGGAAGGTGGCTGGCCCAAGCACCCTTTTTCCAGCTGAGGTAGTTTCTCCATATATGTGGGAGGCGTTTTTTTTCCCCTGAATAAACAAATTGTATTTTTCCATCCCCCCCTCCACCTGCACACCATGCAGAAGGCGTAAGCAAAGACAGATGTTGGCTACAGCATGCTGGGCAAATGCACAGAACATTTGGACCACCTCATGCCTTCCTGTCCGGCACAGCCTGGGTTGGGTGTATTCTCTCTCCCTGATGCAACTGTCCATTGAAATGCCTTTCCCTACCAGGAGACAGCAGCTTGTGTGGAGGACAGACTGCACAATTCAGCAGGAGAGAGAGAGAGAAGCTGTCTAGGAGGAGCAGAAAAGATTCAAGGAAGAATATGTGCGGGGAGGGTACTTGAAGAAGTTAATTAGGAAGGAACAAGGAAAAGCAGTGGGAAAAGGTTAGGGTTGTCTTTGAGGCAGGTCCTAATTCAGCCAGCACTGTCCAGGGCAGAGCTCTGGTTAATGTTTTCAAACCCATAGGGCAGAAGCCCTGGCCTCCAGGTCAATCTTTGGGGCAGAAGCCCCAAGCCCCAACACCCCCTGCAGAGCAGAAGCCCTAAGCTGTGGTACCTTCCAAAGGTCTGAAGCTGCAGGGCTCTGGGAAATGATCTGAGAAGTTGAACCCTGGTTTGAAATGCTGTGTTTTGAGCTGGAGAGAGGAAAGAGTTGGGTCAAGAGCAAAAGAAGCTCATTAAAGGGGAAGGAAGTAGCAGGGCAGAGATGTTAGCTCTTCAGAGAAGGATGCTGTGGGCTGGGAGCTGTGCACACACATACAAAGAAGCTGGAACTGAGGGCCAGAGAAGAGGATCAAGGGGAAGGCAATTTTCTGTCAAGTGTCTGTGTCATTTTTGAGATACACGTGGGCCTGCTATGCATGGCTTTTGAAAACTGCAATTGGACTGTACTTCTCATGGCCATTCATTCCAGCATCTGGTCTGGCGGCCTGCGAAAGTATTTTCTTTATGCTTCGACAGGATGGGGGAGCATTGGCTTGGTAGGGTAAATCTAAACCCCTAGGAGCTAAGGGATTAAATCCCAAGGGGGTCAATTTCATACTTTGCCCTGCAAGAGTTGATATGTTGAGTTCTGTGCAGTTCACCCTTTTGTGTGCAGCTTTTAAATGCAACTGGGAAAAAGAGAAGCTTCCAAGTCTGTATGAATCTATGTCTGGGGATAAAATCATCCTGCCCCACCACTTACACAATTTAGATCCAGCCCATGAGGCTGAAACACAAGTGCTAGATTCTCACTGTGAGGGAGAAAGGGAGGCGCTCAGAGTGGAACTGTGGGTGGGACTCCATGTATGATGGGTGAGTAATGACGAAAGATCAGACATCACAGCAAATCTTTGGGGGGGCAAAATTGGAGGGGGCAAAAGGTCCTGTGTGCAGAGAAGGGATTTGGACTCTGAGTGCTGGGCAGGCTGTAGTCTTACAGGCAGGCTTGAATTAATCCAGGGCAGCAGAGGCAAGCTGGCACCATCGCTTGCCCAGTGCTGGGTGAAGTTTTCAGCGCTAGGCAGAGGCAGTGACAAGGTATCCCAGGCTGCTTCTCCGCTCTCTGCCAGCCATGGCAATCCACAAGCTGAGAGCACTCTTCATCCAGGGATTCTTAATCCAGACCCTGATGGATTTTGGCTTCTGCATTCACACTGGCTCAGATTTGGGTAGGCCTTGTTGTTATCTGGGAGAGCTGTGGCCTGCCTATGTCTATACCCATGCAGTGGGCATCAGTACATAATACTTTTTCAGTTCTGAATGCTCAGTAGAAAGTGTTGTGCCCAAAGGGGGCACTCTTACAGAAAGTGATGTTTGCATTTTTCTTTAAAAACAAAAATCGCTTCACTAACTTTAAAAACTCCCATGAGATTTTCTTCAAAATTGACTGTTTGGCAGAGCTTCCTGGTTGTCCAAATTAAGCCTAGTTTAAAGGACGTTGGTTCATAGATTCAAGGATTCCACAGTGTTCAGAGACGCCGGTGATCTCTTGCATGGTATAACCCATAGAACTTCCCCAGAATAATTCCTGCTTTGAAACAGAGCATATCTTTTTTAAAAACCTCCTGTCTTGATTTTAAGAAAATGGTGGCTAGGTATAGAAAGACATGCTTAGCCTGCAGTACTGCCATAGCAGATTCAAGTCGTCACTTAGGTGCCCTTTGACTACAAGTGTGCAAGTTTCTGATGGCATTGCTAGGCACCAGTTGGCTTTTGCCGGTTGATCTTGTCAGTTGTAAGATGTGTGCGTACTGATTTCCCCCCCGCCAGCTCTTAAAACACCCTAAAATCTAGGGAACTAAGCACCAAAAAAAGAATACAGTGTAATGAAGCATTGTGGTTCCGTAGCTAAACTCTGAAGTCGTAATATGAAATTGAAGGTTGCATGCACAACTGTGCTTCCTGGCATGCGTTAAGAGAGTCTTCAAATATGTAATTACAGGGACCCTCCCACTCTGCAGAGTCCTGAAGTCTAGGCTCCAACCTGAACCCAGAAGTCCATACAGCCCTGAAACAGCCCCACAGCCCAGTTCCCACAAGTACAAGTCGCCTAGAATAAGCCAGACGCAGGTGTCTATTTGCTGTGCAGACAAGAGTGGGACAGATAAGGAGGTAACATATGTCGGAAGAAACCATGCAAACTGAAATGGACAGTTAATATCTCTATAGTTGTAAGACAAAGGAAGGTTAGTGTGTTACAGATTGTATGATAGAGCCGTAAATCCAGTGTCATATTAAATCTGTGATTTTTAGTGTCTAGCAGAGTTATGAATGTAAAGCTCCCATGTTTATCTTGTGAAGGTGTTGGTCAGGTTTCCTTTGAAGGCAGGGCTTGAAAGGTCAGACACAGAGGGGATCATTCTGTGAAAGTGTTCACCCACGGGGGATAGGTGTTTAAAAGCCTTTTATCATTTCTCTTTGGTAGTTCATTGGAGCATAGTAATTCTCCCTTCCCCCACGTAGTTGTTAGCAGGGCTTCCAGTGCACCAGGTGAAGTACAGATGAATCTTTCTAATCCGGTATGAACCAAATCTAATCTCATCCTGCAAGATTTGTAATCTGGCATGATTTTATTTAGTTGGACAGCCACTTATCATGGGTGTGGCCAAGTTTCCCATGGTCCCATAAAGTTTGTTCACAGCCACCAGTCCTGATTCTCAGTGTTCTGTGCTGTTATTTAGCAATCATTTAACCCTAAATGTTTTCTAAGAGCCCAGTAAGCGGTAGAAGTGCCGGTAATGATGCTAGACAATATTGACCTCCCATAATCCAGCAAATTCTCTCATCCAGCACCAGTCAGGTCTCAAGGGTGCCAGTTAGAGAGGTTCAGCCTGTACAAGGAGATGGCATATGATTGGTATCAAAGGCATGTCATGCATGCCTACCCAAGGTATCAGAGCTAGCTCTGGTTGCTCCTTGCTTTATGAGCAAAGTGCAGGAATGGAATTTGGCGGACATGTGAATGGTTCTCCTGTGGCTTTGCTGCAGACTTTTGGTGTGATCTTTGGCAAGTTGCTTAAGCTCTGTGCTGCCTTCTGCAGTGACAGTAATCTCAGGGGTGGGGGCAGGTGAGATGAGATTTATTTTATCAATACATGTCAAGCACTATGAGATCTGGGTCCATTTAGAGAGAGGCACCGTGTTACTCTTTGCTTCTGTAGTTCCCAAGAGCCGGGTGCTTGACTGGACACCCTTTATGTTGCTTGTGCTCTTTGCATTTAGTGCAAACTGCACGCAACTTTTAAATAACCAAACAAATGTGCAGACCCTGGGTTAAAAAGCAGCAGCAGCTCCCCCTTTTTCACCTTCATCATCCTTATTTACAGCAGTGTTTAATTAGCTAAACACCAGAGCTGCCATCTTCTAGAGTGACAAGGAGAGGGAGATTTATGAGTGCTTTTTGCTTGCTAATCCATGACCTCAGTTTTAGTTGTGTGATTGTGTACATGTGAGCGCATATGCGCCCAGGATGGTTTGATGCATTTCTTTTCCCCCAGCGCAGAACATGTCCTTTGGTAAATTTATTATAAATGAATGCCAAGCTACACTCTGCTTTCCTCTGCTCTTTCTCACTCTGCTTTGCTCACTGGCATTGAGTTAATTCACCCGTTTTTCCCCAAGGGAAGCCATTTAAACCATTAAATCAAAGAGTAGGTACAAACAAGGTGCTCAGAAGGCTCTAATAATACAACAAGTGCAAATTTCTCTACAAAGCCAGCGAGAGTCAGCTGCAGATGTCTGCCCAGAGGTGTCCTCCAGGTTTCTTCATCTTACATCATGAGTCTTCTGCTCTCTGGGATGCCTGGCCTACTTTTAGAAAAACTTGCCATCCAAGCCAGGCAGTTTGTAGGAGGTGTGGTTTGGAGTGTGGCAATTGGGAAGTTGGGCATGTTCATGTCTTGATGGGGATTGAGCTGCTTGCATTATTGCAGGGAATCCAATTGTGAGGAGATAACAGTTTCACTTTCATGGCAGGAAGGAAAGCTGAGCCCTTGAATCAGTGGAATGTGTTCTGCCAGGAGATGCTTCCTCTGTTGATCTGATCCTCAAACCTGATCACGCCTCCAGACACAGTTGTTTTAATTAATCTCCGAGGAATTCTGCACAATGTGCTGCAAGATTAACATTTTTGTTTAATTAGAAACACTCTGTAATGGTTGTACTAGGCCTCCCTCAATGTGCCCGCACCCTTACACTCACACCCAGCCAGTCAAGAGGGCTATTCTCTCTGCAGATTAATTGGTTCGTGAAATTAACAGATTCGGGTTTGAGCCATGTGGAGTAGAATCACCAGGGAACAGAATGTAAGTGGTAATCAATAATGATGTCATCTTTAGCCAATCAGACATCAGCTACTTTAACAATCTGCAACAGCCTGTTTAAAAAAAGGAAGAGAATGCATTAAAAGCCTGGCTGAAGTGAGCATAGGCAAAGCAGTTTTCAGGCTGCATCTCTATCCTGAACTCATGCTCATGTGGGCCTGCGTAGTGCTGCAGGTGGGAGTGCTGGAATACCCCGCCACAGCTCGGTGAGTTAAGGACACGGTCTGTTGGTTTAGTTCAGTCCCTTAAGTGTGTTTCTGTATTTCAATACAGAAAGCAAAGTAAGATCTTCCCTTGACTTTCTGATGAGATGCTCCAGTCCTGCAAGTTGCTAAGTGTCACTCACCTGGAAGTGGAGGTCTCCCAGCAGTGTTCAAGATGGAGATGGTAATCTATGGCGTACCCCAGCTGCTTTTATTGGTATTAATCTTTTATGTGGGTCAAACCCAAAATCCCAAGCCCTAGTTGAGGGCCCCTTGTGTTAGGTGCTGCACAAAGATAAGGTGAGAGATTGTCTCTGCCTCCTTGTGGGATGGAAACAGGATACTGAGCTGCTAAAAAAGCCTGTCACCAAAGTATCATTAGACACGTGACATACATGAAATCACAAAACAACCTTTGTGAGGGACCAGAAGATGATTTTAAATACTCCCCCCAAACACATTTTACTGGGGGCGGAAATGAGGCACAGAAAGAGGACTTGTCCTAGATCACAGAACAAACCAGTGGCAGAGCCAGGGACAGAACCCATCATCCCGTCTTCACAGACCCATCCTCTGAGCCCTAATTACAGTCTGCTGTATGTTTAACTGGTGAGGAGAAATTCTTTATTCTGCTCCATGGGTGTGTTTGATGCTATAAATATGGGCTGCTGTATCAAACGGTGGCAATCTGTAAGTGCAGTGCTGTCCCTTAGGCCTTGTCTGCATGCAATGCTTATATGATATAACTGTGTCAGTTAAGGATGTAATTTTTTTTTGACTGAAATAGTTATAAGCAGTGCAGTTCCTAGTATGGATGCAGGTGTTTTGGTAGAAAGGTGGCTAGTACACCAATATAGCTTATTTCACTTTCTTTATGAGACTTATAAAGCAGCTTTATACTGATAGCACAACATCCACGCTAGGGACCTGTACTGCTTTTGCTACACAGTAAAAGTGGCACAGTTTTTTGTGCATGAATAAGTCCTTCTTTTGCTCATTAACTTGACATCTGCTTAGTGCTTCACCCGTGGGTGAGTCAGTAGCTTGGAATGGGGCCAGCAGGCACCTATGTCTCTCTGGCGTCCTCAGAGCAGGGGGACTGCCTATGAGCATTGACTCTGTCTAAGCCAGTGGTGGGAACCTACAGCCTGTCACGATAAGCCACTGCTGAGCTGGCAAATAGGTTGTTTGCCTTGTGCCCACAGGTGTGGCTGCCTGCAGCTCCCATTGGCTGCGGTTTGCCATTCCTGGCCAATGGGAGCTGTGGATAGACATACCTACAGACACAGGCTAAATAACCTGTTTGGCAGCCACAGGTTGCCCATCACAGATCTAGGCATTTATGCTGCGAATCACTGCAGTACCTGAGTCGTTAATGACAACGTTTGTTAGGACTTGCATAACGTTCCTCTGATTCAGAGCACTGTATAAACCTTGCCTCCCTGCCCCAGCGTTCCAACAATGTTACCGGTTTCACAGATGTGGAAACTGAGATACAGCAAAATGAAGTAACTCACCTAAAACCACATGCACAGTCATCAGAGGCAGCATTAGGACTTGTGAGTTCCGGCTGCCTCTCATTTACACGGGAAGGGAAGAAGCAACAAGCTCAGGTTTCCAGTTCCGCTCTCTCTTTTTGTCCATAGTCCCTGGGGTTCCACAGAATGGGTGGTACAGAGCTTGGCCTTTGGCCTTGGAACTCAGACAGGTGCAGCGAGGACACAACCTCACCATTGCATCTCACAATGATGAGCATTGTAGGCTAGGATTTTCAAGTGTTCAACATTGACATGTCTCTGCTACCTCTGTCCATAAAAACCTCTAGTGCTGGTGGATTTAGGCCAACACTGGGCACTTTGGAAAAATCCCATCCTGAAATTTTTGTGCTGTGCCCCTCCCCCAGGCCAACCTTTGGGCTCCTAATGCATCCACTCGAGTTAAAGGAGAATGTTTGTAAGCCATCACCAGGTTGCTTGTCCTATTTGTAGGTTGCCAGCCATGAGGAGCGGGTCATCACCAGAGAAAATAGTATGTCTTTAACTCAGGGCAGACAAGATATGGCCCATGGGCAAGATTCAGCTCACCAAGCCTTTTAATCCAACCTGTGGCCTACCCCTGCAGCAGGGAGCAGCACCACTCAAAGCAACTGGCTGCTCCCTGGGGCTCTGTGTGCTGTGGAGGGAGAAGCACTTCTCAAGCTGCCCCCGCCCCCAGCAAAATCTCTCAGCTCCTATTGGTGGAGGGTGGGGGTGCGCATGCAAGGCTGATGGTGGGACAAAGATACAGCCTGCAGGACTGGCCACTCCCCATGCTGGTCCATCGGTGCTCTTGGCCAGCAGGTTCAAACACCTGCCCCTGCACCCGTGCACAGGCTGCTGAGCTCATCAATAGCCCGGCAGGAAGGCTCCTTCCTTCCCCCACTGCCTCTGGCTGGGCAGGTGCTCTTGGAAAGCCCAAGACCCTCTAGCTCAGGTTGCTGGCCAGAAGCATCCAAGCCCTGCATGTGCCGAAGCTCTGCACAGCACTGTCATGGGGAAACCTCTCTGCTCCTCAGCTAATATCTGGATTGGGGGGAAGGGGAGAGTGCTTTCCATCCTGTTCCCATCCCAAACCTTCAAGGTCTATAGCAGCCCTGTCCTGATGCTTGCTCTCAGGGAGTGTGGGGCTGCTCCATCCCCTGCTGAGCCTCCTTGCTGGCCAGGTTTGCGGATGCCCCTACAGCCAGGCTCACTTCACCCTCGTGCACAATACATCATTAGGGCTCAACTTCTTCCTGCCCATTCTGTAGTCAGAGGTTCAGGAGGCAGATGGATTATGTTGGTGACCAGTAGCAGTCTGGAGATGTTAGATGCCTTTCCACACCGTAAGGGCATGAAGAAACAAGCTGCTTCCAGGCACATGGGGACAGAGGGAACAGGGTGGAGAAGAGATGAGTTCCCAAAGACATGGGCCAAGTCATCTCTTCCTTCCTCCTCCCCTATGTCTGGAAGCAACTCCCATCCATTCCCTGCTGCACAGTGTTCCAAGGCTACTGCTAGCCAGATTCTGGTGTGAACTCTGGCAGAAATCTATGGGTGGGGGACAGGTATGTGACTCTGCAGTCCCCTGCATGTTACCTCAGGAAGACATGGCACCAGGTGCCAGTAGAGGTGGGTCTGTCCTAGGAACTCAGCCAAGTATGGAGGGTGGAAGAGCAAAAGAGCAGGGAAGGTTGAGTCAGTCGCTCAACCCCCATTTCTATGTCAGAGAAGTATACAGGCAAAGTGAGAGAGAGAGAGAGAGAGAGAGAGACCACTCCCCATGTGTGGGCTTCAGGGTAAGGGTGTGTGTCACTTCTACTCCTTTTGAACCCTGAAGGATAAGAAGGTACCTAAAAAGAATCCAACAACAGGGTATTTATTTTTAGAGGCTCACTCAACTTGATGTTAATTTGAATGTTTATATTCCAGAGTTCTGACTGATTACTGCTGAACTCGCTTGAATACAAGTAATTTTACCAAGTGTCCCATATTAAGCATAAGGAAATATGGTCACCTGACACTTTCTGCCATCCTAAACTATGCCAGAGAAATCTCACTGACACACAAGGAAATTGCCAGGGTCCATTGCTGGTCCAGGGACTGGTCATTCAGAAACACTGGATTATAGGTCAAGAGAGTAACTGTGAGTTGTTCTGTAACTGTTGGGCTACGTCTACACGTGAAGCCTACATCGAAATAGGCTATTTCGATGAATAACGTCTACATGTCCTCCAGGGCCGGCAACGTCGATGTTCAACTTCGACGTTGCTCAGCCCAACATCGAAATAGGCGCAGCGAGGGAACGTCTACACGTCAAAGTAGCACACATCGAAATAGGGATGCCAGGCACAGCTGCAGACAGGGTCAACGGGCGGACTAGCGCTTCCGGGGCAACAGCTAGCCGCTCCCTTAAAGGGCCCCTCCCACATACACTCAGCCTGCACAGCACGCGGTCTGAGGAGCCATAGGCACACAGACCCCGGGCGCTGCAGTCATGGACCCCCAGCAGCAGCAGCAGCAGCAGCTAGAGGTCCACCCAGCCCTCCCGGCAGGAGCAGGGCTTGCCCTGGCCCATGCCATGTGGGAGGCAGCTGAGTACCTTCTTGCCCCAGGGGAGGAGATGCCCCCAGGGCAGCAGGGCTCAACCCCTACCCCTGCAGCACCCCGCTCCACCCCCCGCCTCACACGCCGGCGGCTGTGGAGCTACCCCACCAGCACCGACTGGTGGGAGCGGCTGGTGCTTGGGGAGTGGGACGACGACCGCTGGCTCAGGAACTTCAGGATGAGCCGGCAGACATTCCTGGAGCTGTGCCAGTGGCTCACCCCCGCACTCAGGCACCGGGACACTGCCATGCGGCGTGCCCTCCCTGTGGAGAAACGGGTCGGCATCGCTGTCTGGAAGCTGGCTACTCCGGACAGCTACCGATCCGTGGGCCAGCAGTTTGGTGTCGGAAAGGCCACCATCGGGGCTGTCTTCATGGAGGTAAGAGAACCCACAGGGGGAGGCCAGGGCAGGGCAGGGGGGCCAGAGCAGGGCAGGGGGGCCAGGGCAGGGCAGGGCAGGCCAGGCCAGGCCAGGGGGGCCAGGGCAGGGCAGGGCCACGCACACCCTGCTCACCCGTCATTGGGGCTGTCCCATGTGCTTTCTCTGCAGGTCGTGCGTGCCATCAACGCCATGCTCCTGCACAGGCTCGTGAGGCTGGGGGACCCACATGCCACTGTCGCTGCCTTTGCCACCCTGGGCTTCCCCAACTGCTTCGGGGCTCTGGATGGGACTCACATCCCCATCCGCGCCCCGCATCACAGTGGAGGATGATACCTCAATCGGAAGGGCTACCATTATGTCGTCCTGCAGGCCTTGGTGGACAGCCGGGGACGTTTCCAGGACATTTACGTGGGCTGGCCTGGCAGCACCCACGACGCCCGGGTTTTCCGGAACTCGGGCCTGTGCCGCCGGCTGGAGGTGGGGACCTACATCCCCCAGCGGGAGATCCCTCTGGGGGACACCACCATGCCCTTCTGCCTCATCGCAGATGCGGCCTACCCCCTCCGGCCGTGGCTCATGCACCCCTACACGGGCCATCTCTCCGCTAGCCAGGAGCTCTTCAACGAGCGCCTGAACCGTGCGCGCCAGGTGGTGGAGCGCTCATTTGGCCGCCTCAAGGGACGCTGGAGATGTCTCCTGACCCGCCTGGATGCGGGCCCCAACAACATCCCCCAGATTGTGGGTGCCTGCTGCGCCCTGCACAACCTCGTGGAGAGCAAGGGGGAGACCTTTCTGCAGGGCTGGGCCGCGGAGGCCGGCAGGGCACACGTGCAGCCACCTGCTGCCCCCAGTCAGCAGGTGGACCCCGAGGGGACCCGGGTCCGGGAGGCCCTGCGGGCCCACTTCGACCAACAGGCCGCGGGGTGAACTCTGCCCAGGCCCCCTACTGCCCCACCCCTTCCTCCCCCACACTCCTGCCCCAACGCCCACACCATGGAGCACCCCACTGCCCCCCCCCACTTGTCCTGGACAAATGACAGCACGAACTTGGGGCTGAACATAAACTTTTTTTTGTCTTTCAGAACCTTTTTTTTTTGTATGTCAATAAATAAATATGTGAAACACAAACCAAAAAGTAGGGACAAACGTTCAACAAAAGCAATATGTGCACAAATAAAACAATACAACAACAAAGCAAACAACTGTGCGCCATCAACACAAAAGAAAACCAGGGAGGAGAACGGGGAGAACTATTTACATGGGAGGGACGGGGCAAACGGGGGCACCAAAAAAAAACAGTCCAACTATATACAACAACGGGGGGGCCACGTCCCGGGCCCCTCGCCCCTAGAGCCCAGCCGGGAGCCCCGCCGTGCCTGCAGTCTGGTCCGCGGCTGGGTGGGAGCGGGCTGGACCGGAAGGTATCGGTGCCGGCGAGTCTCAGGTGGCTCCAGGGGTCCCTCGGCGCTCTGGCCCTCGCGGGTGGGTGGTGGGGCGACGGCGGACGGCCCGGCGACGGCCGGAGCAGCTGGTGGTGGGGCTGCAGGAGCGGGCACGGCGGGCGATGGCTCGGCCGGCGCAGCATGGGGGGCCAGGTACTCAACCAGCTGGTTAAATGTCTGCATATAGGCCCCCCATGCCTCCTGGCGCCAGGCCAGCGCCCGCTCCTGCAGCTGGAGGTGCTGCTCCGAGACCTCCAGCTGCCGGTGGAGGATGGCCAGCAGCTGGGGGTCCGTCGCCGTCGCCGGTAGTAGGCGCGGGGTCCCCCGTCTAGCCCTCCGTGGGGCCGGTCGTTCCTCAGCCGAGGGGCTGCCCTGGAGCGATGGTCCCGGAGGGCTCTCCGGGACAACTGAGGCCTCGCCGGCGCTCTCTTCCGGTCCTTCGGATGGTGCAGGTGCAGGACACAGGAGAGGAGGGGGGAAAGAAGAATGGAGACAGGCGTTAGTGTGGGCCCCGAGCCGTGGCCTCTGTCCCCCCCGCCCTGTGCTGCAGGTTCCCCATCCCCGTCCCCGGGAGATGCTGCTGTGATGGATGGGGTTCAGGGGTCCCCCTGCCCTGCACCCCGTCCCCTGGTGGGAGCGACTCTCACTTCACCCCGCAGGGTCTGAGAGCAGGAGAGCTTTCTTAGGCCACAGATGGCCAGTTTCTGGCAGGAGTGACAGCACCAGCTGTCGGAAGAGACAGTCCTTCCAACCCGTCGTGGGGAGAAGACCCCAAGGGGGGCCCCTCTGGGATGCAGCTTTCCCCCTCCTCAGGCTGGCTGCCTCCCAGCTCTCCCTTCCCCTAGCCTCTACCTGTGGCCCCCACCCTCGCCCCCCAATTCCAAGCCAGCTCGGCTCCTCCCTCCTGTTTGTTCGGGGCAGAGGTGTCACCTGCCAGCTGTAGCGCCAGGATCCTCCTTTGGCCCTGGGAGCTCTTCGGCTCTTGTGGCTCATATGTAGCCTGAGTCTCCCTTTGGCACTCCCCCCACTCCATCACATGCTGCTGCTCCGGGGTGTCCCACCCCCTCCGCCCGGGGGCCCCTCGAGGTTCCGCTTCCCCTTGGCCCGGGGATGGGGCATGGCACTGTCATGCAGGGTGGGGGGGGCAGGGGCTGATGGCTGCAGTGCTGTGAGGGCCATGGCCCTGGTGTCCTTGGGGCCATGGCCATGTGAGCGTGTGGAGGGCCCTGGACACATCTCTGTTACCCCCGCCCCTCAAGCCCAGGGGTGTCCACCAGAGAGGGGTACCTACCTGTGGGTCCGCTCCCACGGTCCGGAGATCCCCGGGAGTCGGAGGCCCTGCTGCTGCTCCGGGCTGGCAGGAGGAGGATCTGCAGGCTGGATTCTGCGGAGGAGGAGCCCCCCTCCTCCTCCTCCTGCCGCGATGTCCCGGGGATGGCCTCCGGGGGGGGCCCCCGGGGCGCGGGGCTTGCCTCCGGGTCGGACTCCGGCTGCTGGGCCTCGTCAGCCGAGGTGTCAAGGGTGGCCGGAGGGGAGGAGGTGTGCCGGGAGCCCAGGATGTCCCTGAGCTCCCTGTAAAAGGGGCAAGTGACGGGGGCGGCCCCAGATCGGCTGGCCGCATCCCGGGCCCGGGCATAACCCTGCCGCAACTCCTTCACCTTACTCCGGACATGGTCCGGAGTGCGGGCAGGGTGACCCCGGGCAGCCAGGCCCTCGGCCAGCCGAGCAAACGCATCCGCGTTCCGCCTCTTGCTCCCCATTACCTGGAGCACCTCCTCCTCGCTCCAGAGCCCCAGCAGGTCCCGCAGCTCGGCCTCTGTCCAGGAGGGGCCCCGCTGCCACTTCCCAGCCTGGCTGGCCCTCTGGCTGGGCTGGCTGCCCTGGCTCCCCTTGGGGGGGGGGTCCCCTGGGGGCGCTGGGGGGGCTGCCGGCTAGCCATCGCCGCTGGCTGGGTGGCTGAGGGCTGTGCAGGCTACCCGCGTGTGCAGGCTGTAGCCTGCACGTTGCCTCAGCTTCCTCCACAGGAAGGGAGGGGGAGGGGACCATTAAGGGGCCGCTGCACGCGGCCACCAGTGAGCTGAGGGGCTGGAGAGAGCGTCTCTCAACCCCCCAGCTGATGGCCGCCATGGAGGACCCGGCAATTTTGACGTTGCGGGACGCGGATCGTCTACACTGTCCCTACTTCGACGTTGAACGTCGAAGTAGGGCGCTATTCCGATCCCCTCATGAGGTTAGTGACTTCGACGTCTCTCCGCCTAACGTCGAAGTTAACTTCGAAATAGCGCCCGACGCGTGTAGCCGCGACGGGCGCTATTTCGAAGTTAGTGCCGCTACTTCAAAGTAGCGTGCACGTGTAGACACAGCTTTGGTGTGTCTCTCTCTTGTCCTAGAGTCACAACAATTGAAATTAATAACCTTAAAAATCATTCTCTGTCTGAAATAGTTTTGCTTCCTGTTGTTACATGTGTCCCCTAAGGTTACTACAGCCGAAAGACCTTTCTCTGCTCGTTTCCACTGTCGGTTTGACACAACTTCACGAATAATCCCTTTCACTCTTGCGCATTTGGCCAATCTCGGAGAGAAGAATTTTTAAAACAAACAACAGGAAAATGTGACCTGCTAAGATTGTAATCTCTTAGATTCAGGAATTGTGTATGTCCACGCGTGCAGTGCCCTGCACGGTAAGCCCTCAGTTGCCAGTTGGAGTCACTTGGTTGTGATACAAATAACTGGAAAGCCACAGCTGCAAGGCCATATCTGTGCTCACTTTTTGAAATGAATCGGGCTTCTGTCTTTAAAGTACAGGTTGAACCTCTCTAGTCTGGCATCCTCTGTAATTTGGCATAATTTTAGTTAGACATAGGGCCACTTTTCACAGGTGTGGCCAAGTTTCCTATGGTCCCATAAAGTTTATTTACAGCCACCAGTTCTGGCTGTCCAAGTTCTGTGCTAACAAAACAAAGCAGCAGAAATGTAGCACTTCAAAGACTAGCAAAATGATTTATTCGGTGATGAGCTTTCGTGGGACAGACCCACTTCTTCAGATCAATTTCATTTTCAATACAGACACATGGGAACAGAAAACATTTTGGAAATTAAATTGATCTGAAGGGATGGGTCTGTCCCACAAAAGCTCATCACTGAATAAATCATTTTGTTAGTCTTTAAAGTGCTGCACTTCTGCTGCTTGGTTTTGTTGGAATACAGACTAACATGGCCACCTCTCTGTTACATGTTCTGTGCTGTTATTTGGCTGTAATTTACCCCTAAATGTCTTCTAAGAGCCCAGTAAGCAGTGACAGTGTTGGTAATGTGCTCGACAATGTTCACCTCCTGTGGTCCAGCAAATTCTCTTGTCCAGCACCAGTCAGGTCCCAAAGGTACCGGACAAGAGAGGTTCAACCTGTATTCTGTTAAATTAAGCTTCCCCACTACCTCCCTTGAGCTTGAAAGGGCACTAAACCAAGCCTTTCCTCTTTTGTTTTCCTCCCTCAGAAGACCAGCTTCCTTCCGGTTTCCCAAACATTGACATGGGACCCCAGCTGAAGGTGGTAGAGCGCACACGGACAGCCACCATGCTGTGCGCAGCCAGCGGGAACCCAGACCCGGAGATCACGTGGTTCAAAGATTTCCTGCCTGTCGACCCCAGCGCCAGCAACGGGAGGATAAAGCAGCTGAGATCAGGTAAGATCTCCTTGTGAGCCCAGTAGAGAATGGAACTTGCAACTGGCCCAAAAGAGAGTGCTTAAGCAAAGCTTTCTGGGCCAAATGGTTGCTGGTATGAGCCAGCCCCACAGACCTGCGGCTTAGAACATAAGCAGAAAACCTAGTAAAATTACTCCACTAAGGTGGTTGGCTGGTGCGTGTTTCCTTTATTTTCTTCATCTTTTTCTGCGCTCATCCCCCACATTGACTGACAGACAGCAAAGCAAACTCCACTGAGAATCCCGTTCCCATCCCAAGGAACCTGGTAACTTGGCAACACTCGTGGACGGGTGCTCTGCCTAACCAGGAGAAAGTAAAAAGCAGAGGGGAGAGCTGGCTAATGAGGGGGTGGGGTGGAATCCATGCTCAGCTGTTGGGCTGTATAAATGAAGGAGGGAGGATAACAACACTAAATGTGGAGCTTTGAGCACTGTCTGGGTCGGAATCGGGAGCGGTGCCCATGATATCTGTGTAGTGTCATGGCTGGGGTGGTCCCATTCAGAGCATTGGGTAGGGATGGGCGGGAGCTTGCTGCAGACTGCAGCGGAAGCAACAGGGTCTAATCCTTTTGGGCATATCGCCTTCCTGAAGTCATCACCCGAGGCAGTTCTGAGCCTTCTCAAGTAAACCTTACGTAGCGGGTGGCAATGCCCAAGGGAGTGGTACTCCGTGAACAGATGTACCTCAGCACTGTGGCCATTGTAGGTTCTCTGTCTTTCCCCATCTGTTTGTCTATCTGTCTGTTTCTGGTTTGAAGAATGTTGGTGTGCCATCTTTCATTGTTTGCATTTCAGGAGTTGTTTGCACACTCCTTGTGTGGGTGCACATGCGTGTGTATGTGTAAAATAACATACATGTTTGTGCATGTGGGCCTGCACTTTTATTTTTGAAAGCTATGGATAAAGCACTGTCAAATTATCCAGTTTAAAAATAGCCACCTGTTCTGTCTTGGACATTTGCAAGCATGAAGTCACCTCTGGGAGCTTCAGCAGTCAATGGAAATGAAAACAAAAGCAACCTTTTAGATTTTGGATTGCAATTTGGACTTGCTTCTTTAAGACAGCCTAGCAAGTACACAGCTATCTGATTGGGCTTAGCCACGCCCAGCCTCACTTTCATGTCCAGTGAAGCAAAACCCTTGTTCAGCTGAGAGATGGAGCATTTGTAAGAGGTTTTCCTGGCCCAGGAACGGGGGAGGGAAGGGAAGGGAACAGAGGCTTTAGCGTGGGAACTGGGGTTGCTTTGTGGGAGTCTCTTCTGAGACTCAACCATTTTACAAGTCAGCCAATGGGGCAACAGCCAGTTATTTCTAACCAGCCTGCCGCTGCCTCTGAAGTCGTCAGATCTGATTCCTGTAACACAAGATTGAATGTCAGAGAACATGACAACCTAATTGCTCTTTTGTCCTGTTTGGCATAGGGGTCAGTTCAAAGATTTTTGGTGAGAAAGAGCCAGCATTGACTGATTACAGATTAATTTCCATGTTTACCTCCCCGTTCCAATTATACACTGTTCCCTTCCCATCAGCTATTTGCGCTCCTGTTGTCCAGAAAGATTAATTTTCAATTGTTTTGATTTCTAGAAGTTTATGTAATACCAAAAGGCTCAGCAGAAGAAAACACTGTCTCTTAAATGTAAGGTCCAAATTTCAGATTTGGAGGAAAAAAAGAAAGTGCTAGGGATTTGTAAAACTTAATAAATAAAATTTGCAAAAACACCTAAAAACAATGAGAAGTCGTGTAGCACCTTATAGACTAACAGATTTTTTTGGAGCATAAGCTTTCGTGCATACATCTGGTTTTGCACATGAAAGCTTATGCTCTAAAAAAAATCTTAGTCTATAAGGTGCTACACGACTTCTCATTGTTTTTGTGGATATAGACTAACATAGCGACCCCTCTGATAAAAGCACTTAAACAATTTAGGAGCTTAAGCCCTCTGCAGGAATGAACAGAAATATTTCAGGGGTGGTATATATTTAGGCTGAAATTTTTAAGTGTGCTTATGTTTGTTAGGATCATCAGGTTTTGGATGCCTGACTTGAAACTTCTTAAAAGGGGCAGATTTTTGTGGCCCCTGAAACTCAGGCTGAGTTAAGATGTCAGAAGTTGGGCACTCAGAAACTAAAGCACCCAAACCAGCTTTATTGGGCTGGTCCATAAAAGATACAGAAATTAAATTCACTGTGGCCCCAATTCAGCATAGCTTTTATGCATGTGCTTACCCCCATCTTTGATCAGCCAAATACTTAAGTGCTGGCTGAATCAAGATAAGTTCTTGATTTGAGACCCTTCAGATGCAAATAAAACTGACCTTCCTTAGTTTCTTTTCCTACACTGAGTGAAATGTAGCTGAAGTTAACCAGTGTAAATAGTATAAGATAAATTAGAATATTAAAATGCTTTATGAGTACAACATGAAGTATTACTAACACATTTGCAGGTTATTTTAATACAGTTATGGTCTTGACAATATCCTTTTACATTTCTTTGCTGGGCTTGATCTGGTATTTCACTCTGGGCCACCCATTAAATTTCACTGTTTGAGTATCATCCCAATAAATTGTTTAGCTTCAGTAAAGAATGTTTGTTCCTCTGGATGAATGTGCTTTTTAGGGACCTCTGTGGAAATGATGTCATTTACAGCTGTTTAGAAATTCAGTCTTCACAGAACACTGAAAGGGACCTATCATCCTTATGACAAACCTGTCACTTCTTTCTCCAGTTCAGGAGGGAGCGTGTTCTGATGGTTAAAGCAGGAGGTTGGCCGTCAGGATTCCTAGGTTCTATTCCTGCTTTTTGATTCCATCTGTGGTGTGATTTTCAGAGAAGCTGAAGTTGGTGGAAGCCCCATATGCTCAGCACCTCTGGAAAACAAAACCACTGATTTTTCATCTCTTTACTCTCCCATCTGCCAAATGGAAACTGATGTGAGAGGGCACAAGGCTGTTGCCAGGCTTTTTAAATTATTGTTTCTAAAGGGCTTGTGTCATCTCAGATGAAGAGGCCTATAGAATTGCAGCATAGTAGATTCATCCTGTATAGATGGATGTAAGGACGTCAGGCCACTCTGCTAGGTGTCATGCATCTTGCAGGGCCCATCCATTTGTGTACTATTGGTAGGAAGTCATTCAGTGCCAATGTTCCCTCGTATTTTTTTTCCCATTCAGGTGCAAAATAAATTTTGTTATGCACGCTAAGGTGCATGTAGACTTGCAGCACCAGTAGAAACACATGCTTCTGGCTGGGGGCACTCTGTTAATCTTCTGGGTGGCATTTGAACCTCTCCTGGGTGACCACTCAAGTGCTCAGCTGACAGAGAACAATGCTCAGTGTCCTGTAGCCGAGGGGGAGGTGCACTCAGCTACGGGCCAAGAGTCCATGAATTCTAATCAGAGCTCTTTCACTGACCTTAGTATTACTGTGCAGTTCCCAGACCTTGTTAAGCAAGGCCCTAGGCCTAACTTACAGGAGGCAGCTCCCATTCATTGATTTTACAGATAGGATAACTGAGAAGTTGGAGGAGGTCACTGAAGTCAAAAATCCAGGTCTGTATTATGAGAGACGCAAATGTCATCCACTGTGCTAGGCTGCCTGCCTTTCAGAAGATATTAGGCCAAAATATGTGCTTGTGCAACCCACACTAGCACAGGGTGGATCTTCGTCTGTCCAATGGCTAGATAGCACAGCAGTTTGAACCACCTACTGCTTCTGTGCTAATATAGTTATCTCAGACATGGAGACTTCCCTTTTGTCTCTGACCACCAGGCCGTACTAGATTCCCAGAAACAAAATAATGGAATTCTGCTTACCAGCATTCTAAAGTCCATTGTTATCACCCACAGGTGGGCTTGAATGTGGTGGCTCTGGAGCTTATTGCAGGAGCTGCTACAGTTTGAGCTAACAGCCTGCAGGCTCTTAGCTATGGCTCTAGAGGAGACTCATTCTTTCTCTGTGTAAGTGGTCTAGGTGCCACTACACCTAGGGGTGTGGGTTACATCTGCTCATAAACAGTTGTCTCCCTCTCCATCAGCTGCTTCTAGTGGAGAAGGATAGGATAGAAGGAGTTACCTTGTTATCTGATGATTATGGAGTCAAACCTGTCTGGTGACTCATCTGGAGTGAAATCAGTGTTAGTGTGAGGATGCTGTAATAATTGTCTAAATTATTTTACATTACAGGACATTATATGGAGATGTGAATTTAGATATGACATGACAAGTTGCACCTCTCTAATCCAGAATGCTCTCGTCCAGCAAACTCCGTAATCCCGTATGATTTTAATCGGCCGGGCGACTGCTTATGGGTGTGGCCAAATTTCCTGTGATCTCATAAAGTTTGTTTACAGCCACCAGTCTGGGCTCTCGGTGTTCTCTGCTGTTCTTTAACTCCAGTTTACTCCCAGATGTCTTCTAAGAGCCCAGTGAGAAGCGGAAGTGTTAGTAATGTGCTAGAAAATATTGACCTCCTGTTGTCGGTCAAATTCTCATGTCCACACCGGTCAGATTCTGAAGGTTCCAGATGAGAGAGGTTCAACCTGTAGTAATTTTTCCCCCCACTTAGGGTTGCACATCTCACACTTGAAGCTGCCTCTTTAAGAAGTGGGCATAGCTGACTCAGTGTGTTGGTGAGGAGTGTAATGTGTGGCAGATGTTGCTGGTCTCTCCCAAGCAGGGGGAGGTAACCCTCCTGGTGTGAGCTGCTCCACAAGTGTCCAAACTGAGTTTGATCCATTTATCTTTCCAGAGAACAAATCTGGCTTTTCAGTGTTTAGCTCGTGTTAGGGTGTGGGACATGGCTAATGCACTGCAGAGCCATAGGGATTAGAACAGGGAAGGGACCCTATGGCCTGGGGGCTGGATGCAGCCCATGGCTTGCCTTGATCTGGCCCACGAGGCTTGGTGACCTTCACCCCGTTTGGCTGGAGCGTCAGTGCTGGCTGTCCACTGTGGGGAAGAGGGAGTGACGCTCGGGGACGGAATCAAGGCAAGACACAGGCCGCAGTGGCTGGCGCTCACTTGCAGACTCCACCTCTGCCGCTCCCACTAGCCAGGAGTCCTGTGTGCTCCCTGGGAGCTGCACCAAGGTAGGTGCCCCAACCTCCTACCCCAATCCCACCCCTTTTCTTCTGCCTGCCCCAGAGTCTAGGCAGGCCCCACAAAATCTAGTAGTCCAGGTCCCCCAGAAGAGATAATCTGGCCCTGGTAGTAAGTCCTGAGCCTCGGCACTTCCCTGACTCCCTTGCTGCAGTGGGGCAGGAGTGTAAGGAGAGTGAAGTGAGTGTCTTCTCCCTGCCTTCCCCTCGCCATGCACCGCCCTCCTGCTGCTTCTCGATTGCAGGCCAGGTCAGTGGGGGGGTGATTTTTTGTTTCTCAATTGTGTGTGCCCACTCCCCACCCCACTGATTTTTTTTTTTCTGTGGGTCAGTAGCCCCGACCCAAGAACATTTCCCCTCTTCTGCATTAGAAGTTATTGCCAGCTAATGGACATTGAGTGGCCCCTATACAGAGCGAGTTTAGCGGGTTTTCGTTAGAGGTCACACATCATAAGCACACCAGCACTCTCAGCACTACTTGGAAGGCTCAATCAGAGAGGCCAAGAACCTCAAGGGCCCATTATCTGCAGAGGAGCTATCCCTAGACTGGGACTGAGATATACCAGCAGGGCAGAAGGTGGTTCACTGGGAGGCAGTGCCTCCAGTGAGTTAGTTGGCAGTTACGGCCATATGCAAACTAGTTGCAACCCATGAAAATTAGCTCATTACTGGACTTGCATAAAATATCACACCTGGAGCTGTCCGAAACTTGGTAGCTCTATCTGCACCTAATTCTCTTTTATGCTAAAGCCCCTTTACATTTCTCTAGATGTGTAAAGGGAATTTACAGTGAGCACTTATTCCTTTTACATTTGCTTTGAGGTCTATTTATACTGCTGGATCAGGACAGAACAGGATCAGGAAATCTGAATTTAGGGACATATGCAACGCCTTCTAGGTTTATTGGAAATCATTTAACTCTGACAGATTGTGTGACAACTAGCCCCAGGGATCCCTGGAGGAATTAAAAGCTGGGATTCTTCAAAGGAGCCTAAAGAAGACACTCGAATTCGGGTACCCAACTCCTCGAAGTCTGCTTGAAAATCTGAGCCCAAGGATTTTCTTATGGTTACATTAACAAAACATGTGCCATCTCTAAGTTGTTGGGAGAGATTTACACTTCAGGACTATACAATGGGATTGGGTCAAGCCAATATCTGATGTGTGCTTGTACCACCCGGAGGGGAAAACAAGGGATTCTCTGCACTCAGCTTCTTAAACTTGTGAGCACTAAACTTTTTTGTATCTTGTGTGTCATTTTCTGCTTTTGAAATAACTGGCTATAACAAACTTTTATTTTTCTTTTCCTTTCTGTTTTTCATTATTTTTAACATTCAGAGACCTTTGGTAAGTTTTGTTCGATTTAAAACAGAACTAGAAACAAACCCGCTAATGTCCAGATTTATAACCCTCACCCTTTAAACTAATTCCTTCTTAACAGCTTTTTCAAGAGGCATGCTGTGCATTTCTTTTACTAACTCCTTCAGTAAGGTTATTCTGCCCTCTTAATGAACTTCCTCAGGGGTATTGCAGGCTACAAAAATAACCGTCATCGTAATTAAAACATATCTGTATGAGGAAATCTAACTAAACACAAACCTCTCACCATTGGATAGTTTTTTTTCGTAACTTAGCAACAGTTGTCCTGGAATTCCCCAATTAGACTGTAGCTTTTACCCTGGAACTGTGATAATTGTGTTCACACCTGCAGGAGTTCTTGGAGTTTCACATCTAATGGGGTTATTGGCATTGTCTGAAGTGAAACCTTATGAGGGTGGAGGGGCGTTAGATGCTGAGTTTTAAAATGGAAGACGTCTAGCGCAGGGCCATGGAGGGAGTAATTGGACAGAGATGCCCCTTCTAGATTGTTCCTGTTTCCCGAGGTGCCAGGACCCTTACGGGATCCTGCCAGCAACACTCATGTCTCGTTTTCCTCCCTGTGCCAAGTCCTAGCTTGTTCTGAGCGAAGTAGTGACTGCAGCTGTCAGACAGGATCAGGTGTTAAAATTGCAGCCAGTCCTTCATGATAGCTTGTTTGTTGAGGGTTTAGAAAATTGTTTGCCACTCCCAGGAGAGAGCAAGGCGCACGCTCACACGTGGCCTGGTGGGCTCTGGTTTTCCTGTGGTTGCCATGGTGATGGCACCTCTGCGTCTCCTATTTCCAGGGCTCAGTTTCACCCTGTAGCTTGTTGTTTAGAAAAAAATGGGGTGGGGTGGAGAGGAATTAGAGCAGCCACCACAGGGCCCTGAGACTGTAACGCTGCCCGGAATGCTGCCTCTTTGTCTTGTGTAACACAACAGTTCCCAATGCACAGCTGCACTGCAGCAAGCATTGGGCTGATGCAGGCTCCAAGAGTTGTCTCTCCATGCCCTGAGAGCCAGAGGGAGGATACTCTGGCTGCAGTGGATGTCCCTTGCATGGGCCAGTCTCAGAGCTAGTGCCCCACTTGTGCCTTGGCAGCCCCACTGTTTCAGAGGCTTGCTCCCAGCTTGCATGGCCTGTAGCACCCAAGGCTATCTCTGGACTTTACGGTGTCCTAATGAACTGCGAAATTCCCAACCTTGCAGACTCTCAGAACCACATTTTCAAAAGGGTTAATTTGAGAGGCACCTTTATCTCCTGCAACCCTGATTTTCCAGGGGCGACTTCTGAAAATTTGATCTGATGCCTTTGGCTGCCCCTGCTATGCTGGTGCTTTGTACAATCTCCTGCCTTGCCCCGTCCCAAAGAGCCAGCGCTGTGCTCTTATACTCACTTGGTCTGTCAGACGGCCCTGTCAGCCAGCTGTGGATGGTGGAAGCTTTGTCAGATTTGCTGCCCCCCGCTGTCTCGGGCAGCGGGAATGTGTTGAACCACCAGAGAGTAGATTTGTTTGTTGCAATCCTCCTCTCCAGCACTGTGCTGCTGTAAATTGAATATGAAGATAGTTAGATGTGAAACTCCAACAGTGAAAATCTACCATCTGTGTCCCTAAAACCATTCAGGCTATTCTTCCTTCCCCCTATCCCTAATTAGTCACTTCCATTTTGGTCCAGATTTCATCCCGGGTCTTCAAGGCACGGGTCCTATCAGAAATCACCCCTAGCCACTCCAGATTTGTTTTCCAGGCACCTGGCTGAAATTGGGAAGCCGAGAACAGCTTCGCTTTGGGGAGTGGCTTACTCTCCACAAGCACTGTGGGCCCCCAGCAGCACTCTGAGTGAATGGTTAATGGCAAGCCATAAGCTGTGGTAATTCAGCAAGGCAGCGGATCCTGTCTTTCATCCTTATGTGGCCTTGCTTTCCTGTGCATTCCCTCACAGTCAGAGCATGCCTCCCTTGGAAACGGCTCTATCCGGAGCAGTCAGATGTTCTGTAACAGGCAGAAGAGGGGTGATGCAGGGTTCTCCTTGCCTCTGCTACCCCTGTCCTTTCATCTTGCTCCAGATTTGCATCACAGATGGTAGATTTTCATTCTGGTTTTGAGACAAAAGGGTGTACCAGAGGCTGTTTGTATTTCCACTGAATCTCTCTACAACCCTCCGCTGCTTTCTCTGTCTGTCTCTCGCTCTCTTTAAAACCTGCCCGACCTCTCCTCTGTGGAGATAGTCTAAATCAGTGCTCCTCCCACCTCTCTCTTACCTGCGCGCTCTGATCTTTGTCCTGACAGCTAACCAACCTGCTTTATTAACCTTAGCTAGTTCCTAACCCTAACATTTCTCCAGCAAAACTGTCTAACCTTTTAACTAGAATTCAAGTCTAACTAGAATCTGATAGCCTAACAATATAACACTTCTCTTCCCTTAACCCCTTTGGAAATAATTCAAATAGAGGTTAATTGTAACCAGTGATATGTATTACTTTTTACCTTCTATCCTGAAAATGGTGCACCGAAGTGCAAAGAAAGGAGGATGAGCATGGCTGAAAAATAAGGAGAATAAATAAATATATGATGAAGGCACAGGATTGGCAAACAGATGTCCTGCATTCTTCTCTTGCCTTTGGTTCAAAAGCTTCCCTTTGTGACCTTGGCCAGTCACTTCATCCTCTGTGCCTCATTTTCCCCCGTTGTAAAGGGGAGGTATGGATGCTTCTCAAACTCGTGGTGGGAGGGAATGTGAAGCTGGTATTGATCAAGCTGTGTAAAATCCTTGGACAGACAGTTCTACCCAGTGGCAGAGTATTACTGTTACCAAGAAGCTGTTGTGCTTCTGTACAGTAGGAAGAGTTTGGAGTGGGGATTTGCCAAGTCTGCCCTGTTTTCAGGATTGAGGGTAAAAACATTTCTTGAATGAGTTGTGCAGCAAATCTGAATGCCCCTGGGGAAAAGGACCCTGTGTGTTTTCAAAAGAAGGTGGTTTCCAAGCTCTTGTGTACACAAGAGTATGGTAGGAAATCAGAGAGAGGGCCAGTGAAGTCAGTAAACAAAAGGGCTGTGGCATTGCTTGCCAGCCGTGATGTCATTCCCTCTTATACATGAGATGTCAGGTGCATAGCAGAAAGGTCCTGCTACTAGTGGAGGCAGCTGGAGGGGGTTTGATTGAAGGGAGTCCTGGGTGTAAGGGGTGACCAACCACAGCATGGCTCTTCCTCCTCTTCCCAATGCAAGAAATCCTGACATTTAATATACTCCTGCTACAGTTTATTAGGGTGGCTTCCAGAGCTGTTAAACAAGGCAATCCCCTTTGTATGTTTCCCAGGTACAAAGGCAGCAGCATGGCCTTATATCACACCTGTAGCTCTTTCCTAGCACATGGCTGCATCCAGGAATGCACTGATGAGCCCGTTACTCTCAATAGATCTAGGGACCACAGGCCCAAGGGTGTTACATGAAGGACCATGACCCATGTGCATCACTAATATAAGTGTTGCATTGGGAGCCAGGAACTTTTGAGTTCTAGTCTCAGCTGTGTTTTGTGACTTGTGGAAAGACCCTGGGTCTCCATTTCCCTGTCTTGGGGTTAACTATGACCACATTCCCCATAAGGCCAGGAGGATGAAAGCAAGTTTGTCCAGTGCTATCCACGGGGTCCATCTTAATACTAACTTTTATTTGTATTCCCCTTCCCTTGTGATCAATGGAGGGAACCATTAATTTGGCCCGCATCCTCCTTTCCAAGCTGAGTGTCATAAGGGAGCAGCCCGCAATGTTGCTGAGGTAGACTAAAGCATGCTGCCTAGAGTCCTTTGCCCCAACCCCCTCCAGTCGGTCTGTGTCGTTAAAGATGAAACCACGTTGCATAGGAGTTCTGCCAGGAAAGGTCTCCTCGAGCTGGGTCCTTTTTCCCACTGGCATTCAAAGCGTTTTTGGTTTTTTCACTCCTTTCAACTTCTTTCCTTTGCTTCCCTTGCAGAAGGTACTCCAATCCGAGGTAAGAGACGCTCCCCCGCCCCCAACCAGCTCCACTCACTTAGTCACTCTCACCACCCCCTTGCTAAACAACTTCTTTCTCAACCGGTTCCAGTTTCACATGATCTCTGCTCAACCCAAAGTCTCATTGTTGTTTGTTGTGGTTTCTACTGCTGCCTCCCCTTTGCGTATTTGTTTCTGTTGGTGTCTGTCTTTATTTTAAATACTGTTTCAATGTCTCTTTTTGTTTGCTGGGTGGACTGGGTGAAGCCTTTTGTTCTATAAGAAGGCTCAGGCATGGCTGTCTGAAATTTATGGTGGAGGTTTAAGAGGTAATCTCTCCAGAGCCGTGAAGGACTGATGTGTATGTCTGGCACTGAGCACCATCAGAGCATGGTAGCCACTTAGGGGCCTTATCAGGATTGGTGCTGAGTGCCCTGAAGCCCCTGATGTCCAGCAGTGGAGGGTGCCCAGCGCCTTGCTGGAGGAGGTTCTCAGCATGCTCAGTCCCAACACCCTGACAAGCCTTCTTTCTTTCTCTAATCTCAGGTGCTTATAGGTAAGTAACTTTCACACCCAGCCTATGTCATTGGGACTTTCATCTGAAGAGAGTGAGACCCTCTGCAACCATTACAAATGAATGCGTTTGGATGCAAGACTCGCATTGGCCCCTTTGAATACTCCAGACATATCTTCTAGGCCCTCTAGAAAGACACTAAATACACACTGACCTGTCACTGGCAAAATTGCCTTCCGGGCGAATGAAGGGGTCCTGATATCCCTGTTGTGTTTTCCCCATCTTTAGCAGTGTCCTTCTGTTCCCATCCCTGAGTTTGGTTTAAACTCTCCCTGGCAGTGCCCTTTCAGACAGACACCACTACTGTGAGCTAAATAAAACTTGGGTGGGGATTAAGGGAGCTGACCCACCTAAACAAAAGCTTCACCTCACCTGACTTGGCTGCCTCCTGGCTGCAGCTCTCAACTGATGAAGAGAGCTGTGGCTTCAGAACTCTAAAAGCTCTGCTCCGCTTAGGGTGACCAGATAGCGAGAATCAGGATGGGGGTGGGGAGTAGTACATTCCTTCATAAGACAGCCATAAATATCTAGACTGTCCCTATATAAATGGAACATCTGGTTGCTCTAGTTTAGCTGAAGTCTCATTGGGAAGGTACTGATCTGCCTAAGTGCAGGGGCCATTTGGTTTTTGAGGCAGTCAGCTGGATTTAAATGTCCAGGCATTCTTTTTTTCAGAACTTGGCTTTGCTTTTTGTTTTTTAAAACTCTACCCAGTGTAAATCCCAAGTCTGCATTTGGGATCTGCCATACACAGGAGTCGCACACTCACTCCCTCATCCTCTCTTATGCAGACTAATTCCTGTCCCTCCCACTTTCACACACAACACCTTTGTCCCCGGTACTGCAATGAATCTGAATCTACCATCAGCCGCAGTACTGTTTCCATTCTTATCACTTTGGGCGTGTCAGTACTTGTCTACCAAGCTGTAATTTTTCATCCAGTCAAGGGATGTTCAAGGTTCTGATCTCCACCAGTGTTATGTGCATATATAGATATATATTTAATATGTCAGGTTATTTTATGGGATATATATACTTTAATTGCTGTCTAGAATAAAAAACAGAGGTGATTTCCATCTGTGGAGTTATATGCCACATATAAGTGCAGGTCTCTTTAGAACTTGTTGTTGACAGGGGTGTTTAGTCTGGACTTCAGTATATTTTCATCAACTGAAATAGTGGATGAGTATTGTTTCTTTGGCCTGGCCAGGGATACTGGCTATTGAAGTGGGATAGAAACTCTTATGAAATCTAGAAATTCCAGTTTGTTTCTCACACTGTTTTCCCTTTAGCACATGCGCTGGTGGGTAATGCACTTTGCAAACGTGGTCTCAGCTCCTGAAAATCTAGTGTTTATGCACACAACAAAGCTAACAGTGCCAGGATGACTCGGGCTCTGTAACCCACTCCTAATTCCCTTTCGCCTCAAAGGTTGAGAGTTCAGATCCTGCCTAGATCAGTTGCAAAGGGAATTCCTTACCACCAGTGGGTGTTCATTGTCAGGCGAGTTTCTGGTGTTACTTCCTAGAGGAAAATGTCCATATGGCAGAAGCCCCTAGAGCTGGGATTTTTCCTGGAGCACAGAAGACAAGACTCCAGTGCTAAGCTGTCCTGTCACCAGTAGAAGTGAATCCCCAGGCCAGGGCTGATGCAGACAGCATGGGAGGCAGCTTGTACTGTTTCTTCCCATGTTGAAGATCAGGATCACGAAGATTATGCTGGGCAATTGGTCCAGCAATGGCAATGACTATTCTGATCCAGGTTTGGTACCAGCTTGGGAGCAAAGAGCCCTGCACTCCCTGCCACTGTTTGGATCTGCGCTGGCACTGGGGAAAAAATGGCATGGAGTGGGATTGCTGCCAGGCTTCCCGTTGGGAAAAGAAGAAAAATGAGTAATTTCTTTGCTGCCATCTTCTTCTCTCCTGACAGGTGGCCTGCAGATTGAGAGCAGTGAAGAGACTGATCAGGGGAAGTATGAATGTGTGGCCAGCAACAGCGCCGGGGTGCGCTACTCAGCACCCGCTAACCTTTACGTGAGAGGTAGGGAGCGCCTCGGCTCAGAACGCTGCCAAATGCGTGGGCTGCCTCTGCCCCGCTGCTTGATCTGTTTCCTTCACTCCATGAGGGAGAGGTGTAGGGGAGAGGATCCAAGTGTGGGGGCCTGAGGGGATGGCAGTGGAGTCCCTTCTCGTTGCTGACTGGATCCCTCTGGAGAGGTTACCCGAGTCAAAGAAAGGGGCAGCTGGTGTGGGATCCCACCCTCAAATCTAGAAAGAGCTCTTCGTTTTTTCTGCTGCAGACTGAGCGCTGCCCCAGAGACTGTTGGCCCTCAAGGTGTCATTACAGCGGCGCCCAAAATGTGCAGTGTCTGCCCTGGCGCTCTCGCAGCATCAGTACAGAGGCTGGACCTCCCATCGTGAGGCCAGGTCTGATCCCCTGCCTGCCCCAGAAGCTGACCCAATAACATTAAGGCTCTTGAGTCAATGTGGAGTCCCATATGGCAGAGGGGAGCACACAGGTTGTGCTGCAGAAAGGCTGTGGCTGTTTGTGGGGTGAGCTCCCTCAGGTGAGCCCTCCCACCCCTGGCGGGGCTGACAGCCACTCTGGTCCCCAGAGCAAGGTGGAGAGGGGCCTAGCTTCATGCCCCAGGAAGAGGCGGGGCCTCGGGCAATCAGCCTTTAGCACCTCCTAGACCAAGGCACATGTGTGCACACCCCAGCCCTCAGAACCTGTGTGGTGTTCTGGAGGCAATTCAGATGGGCTCAGGGCACCGGCTGCCACGACAGAAGTAGCTGGGAGCTCCGGGTCTCTTTGAATCACCAGGCTCCAGGGCACTTGCCTTCTTGGCCCCATCCCCATCAGCAGGCTGCCCACCCCCGAGTCTCACCAAAATGGAGAATCAGGTGGGGGACAGTTAGGACCCCGGAGCAGCAGGCTAACTTTGCCTGAGGGCCGGGGACATGTGACTGCTCTTGCAGCAGAAGGGGGATCTGTTCCCGCCCAGTCCCTCGGAGGGGGTTGCGTTCCACCACTCTGCTCCACACCAGGTCAGGTATGGCACTACTCAACAGGAGACCAAATCAGCACCCGACTGCAGATCCTCCCTTATGCTCCAGCTGGCTTTTCCTTCCCCAACTCCTTGGCCACAGGATCTGCCTAGACCTGATTCCCTCTGGCCGGGGTACACAAGCGTGGTGAAAAGCCCGTTCCACCAGCACCCTCCTGGAATAGCCATTTGGAGGTCCCCTTACTCACACAGCTTGAGGACCAGATGTCACAGGGCTATATTGGGTGTCAAATGAATTCCTCCTATGCTTTTTAGCATTTTCCGGATCAGTGACCCTACCTGCATTTTGTCGTTCACCTGGTTTAAGCTCTTGGACTGACGATGTTTTCCTTCAGACTAATATTTTTCCACAGCAAAACCCTCTAATACTGAGAGAGCAAGGGCCTGCCCCATCACTGTAAAACTGCCATTAAAAGAATGTTGCATCCCAGCCAATCGCTGCCATGTCCATCCCATTTGACCAAGGAGACATGCTCCCCTCACCCGCATTGATGCTGCAGTGAGATGTGGACCCATGTTCTTGTGTGCACGCCTCTCTCTGTGCCTCATGCTCACTGAACCACAAGGAGAGATGGCTTTTCATTATTTAAGAGCTATGTTTTTCAAGAGCCTTTTGTGGCCAGCTGGAAAATCGCTTCTGAAATGGGCCTTGTCATCTGGGCTCTGAAAATCCACTGGTGGGAACATAAATCCAGGCCCAGGCAGCCTGCAAGTGCTAAATGAATTGCAAGCAGCTTTTAGCTGCAATGGGCTTGTAAAAGAATGTATTGGGTTGTTTTTGTGGTGGTTTTTTAAATCTCCCTGACCTTTCTGGTCAGAAGACAATTAGCCAACAGCACTGGTTGCCCAACGCTGCTTGTCTCACCCCCTGGATAGCCCTCTATACCAAAACTTAGGCTCTGTGTGCATTTGAAGCCTCTGTCATAGAGGAAGCCAGTGTTGGCCTCTGGCTGAGAAGATGCAGAGAATACCGTGGAGGCTAGCTCATGCTGTGTTTGGGGTGGTTTTCATGCAAATTCCTTGTTTCTTGTGTTAATTTTGCTGAAATTCTAAATGCAGCCGTTTGGGGAAGCGGGTGGGCGGGGGACGTTCACACACATTTTTTTCTTCCGTTTTTGTTTTTTAAAGAGTCTTGAACATGCTTGTGTTTCCAATTGACTTGTTTCTTCCATAACATGCTTGTCTCTATAGAATACCTGGGATAGGAGTTGTAAGTTTTAACATTGCAAGAAAATGTCTTTTTCTTTTCTTCTTCTTTTTATTTATTTGTTTGTTTTAAGTAAAGTCTTATTTTGGAGTTAGCATGAGCAAAGCTGGGGGTGGGGGTTGGGGGGAGGTGGTGATGAAGGGTAGTGGGGAGCCAAGGTTTTCAATGAGGGGGGGTTGTCTTGGCTCCAGGACCAGTCTGCCTGGAATAATGTCTATCCCCTCTCCTTCTGTAAAACTTCAGATGAACTTTTGAAGGTGAGAACTCCCTGCTGGGGCCACGCCCCTCTGTTGGGTGCTAATTCCAGAATTTGGATTGTTCCCAACCTGACCTCCACAGAGCTTTGGATGCTCTTAAACACAAGCACGGGAGGGAGAGGAGGAAAGAAAGGAGAAAATAAGAAGGGTCGTTACTATCTTCTTTCTTTTTTTTTTTTCTGGTTTTTTTTTTTTTTGGTTAAAAGAGAAAAAAAAATCAATTTGCAGCTGACAGCCTTGAGAAGGCCTTTTTTTACTCTCTCTGTGTTTCCCCTATTTTTCTCTTCTCCTCATGTCATTGTGTTCCGCATCAAACCCCCTTAACATCCCTCAGAGCTACGAGAAGGTTGGTGTGGTTTTTTTCTTTTTTACTTTCTTTACCCACATTTTTACATTCGTAAGAGAAAAAAATAACGAAATAAAATAAATAAATAAAAAGAGAAAAAGCAAGAAATCTTTAAGATGAGCGAGACCCGCCCGTTCCCGGGTCTCGCAGAGATGAGTTGAGTTGCATTGTGGGCCTCTCTATGCATCCTTTGGTAATGTTGCTGAGTTCTTGCACTTTTTTGTCGTCATGGTTACCTTGCCGTTTGGACATTGGGCCTGATGCATGATAGGAGAATGTAACACTCTTCTTTGCATGCCACTCTTTTAAATTAATTATTACTATTATTTTTCCTATATATATTAAATATATATATATATATATAATTTATTTTTTTAATTCTTATTCATTTAAAGTGGATTTATTCTTTTATTATATATTTTTTTCCTTTTTGGGTTTTTTGCTTTCTCTTGTTTTCCTCATTTGGTTTGGATTGGTTATGCTGTGTTGTAGTTTATTCCAAACGCATTGTGAGAAGCCAGTGTTCCTGCCCCCAATGGTAACTGGACCCCCACCCTCAGTCCCTCTGAAGAAGAAAGGAGTCACACAGCTCTAACACCTGTCCGTGGAAGTGCTGCTATTCAGGACAAGCCTTGATTGAGGGAGTGGGAAGAGACTGGGGCTTGGAAATCCTGAGTGTTTTGAACAAGGGAATGGACCATTACTCAAGTTCACCAGCAAACCCTGTAATCATACCTGGGATTTGTGACACATGATGTGTCCTGTCCCCAAATTAAGCCCTGCTTCCTGCTCCAAGGAGCTTGCCATCACATACATGGAGCAGCCAGTCAGCTTGCATCCCAGGATGGGGTGAGAAGAGGAGCTCTCATCCGTGCTCAGCTCAGTTGTCCCCAGCCTCCTGCCCCCTTTGCTTGCATGTACAGTCTCCAATTATCAGGCACTGGAAGTCTGCTTGGAAGTGAGGGGACATGTAAAAATCACAGCTACACCTCTCTGTATAACACTCTCTCTCTCTCGCCTCCATGAACAACCCCCAAACCCTGGCTTGTTGAACCGGCTGCTGCCTGGGCTCAGATACACATCAGCAAAGCCAGCTCCAGAAATGAAAGACCTTCCTTTCCAAAGGGATGTGGGTACAGATGAAAGTGCAGTGGTGGGACACTCGGCAAAAACTGGTTAAATGCTTTTGGCAGCCTGAAGCTTTGTTGTAAATGACAAGAAATCTGGCAGGCTGAAGCCTCCAAAATATCATTTTTGTCGGGGATTCTCTCCTGCACCCCCCTTTAAGTACTACTCACTCACCCACTGTCACTTATTCTCTCTCACAAGCTCACACACCCTGAGATAGTGACTCCCCGGGCAGGAACAAGTCAGTTGGGCTAATCAACTTTTGTTTTTCTCTTTTGACAATGGGCTGCCTTTCTGTCCCCTCTGTGTAGCTTTGATCCCCTGCTAACCAGGTCTTATTATTCAGTTCATGACCAGAGAAGTGGCTTTCCCAGCGTACAAGTATTAAAGCTGTGTGATTTTTGAGAAATCCAGTGCAGTATTGACACAGTACCTCTGTCTCTCTCTCTTTCTCTTTCTCTCTTTCTTTCTCACTGTCTGCCTTTCTCTTTCTCTTAAGATGCTGAGATTTCAGTGCTTGGACCCTCAGTGCTGGTATTTCCCCTTCCCCCCCAGATCTCCCCCTCTCCCGTGGTTGTAAGGTAAAAGGGGACCGCTCAGAAATGCTGCGTTATTGACTTCTGAAGCAGCCAGCAGTGGCTCTTCTGACTTCAGCCACCTCCAGCGAGACAAAAACCCCTCCATAAAAGCATCCATTTAAAAACAGCAGAGGGAAGGGCCTGAAACATGGTTTTCCCAAGACCAGTGGTCTCTTTAAAATTGCCACTGATCACAGGACTTTCCTTTGGGAATAGGAGTTTGAGTTTAAACATTCAGGACCAATAAAAAGGGACTTATGCACTTTTAAAAAATAAATAAGGGTTTGATCTTCATAAAACCTTTCTAATGTGTCTGACTGACCCTGCCAAGGGTAGAATTGCCTCTCAGATCTTCAATGCTGTGGATTCCTCAGGTGCATGGCGGTCTGAGAAGCTCCTAGGGTTAAATCCAGTTTTTTTAAAAGTTCCAATAACAAATATAAAAATTAAACGAGACGCATTCGTCATGGTGTGGAATGGCACACAGCAAGTCAGGCAGGATTGGATGCTGTATTAAATGAGTTGCTATTGCACAAATGGACTCTATAGATGTGGGGCAGGTGGGTCTTTTGCTGTGCTGCACAAGCGATCAGGTGAGGTGAACCCAGGAAGAGGCTGGAGGAGTTGAAAAGAGGTGTCTTAGCTGGGCTCATTTGGCTAAAGCACAATTCCCTACTGCTGGGAACTCCTTTAGGGACCTAGAGAAGCAGTGGTCCAGAAGGGCCTGATTTCACTGAAGAATATTTGGATATTCTGTGGTTTAGGGCCAGGTATCAGATGCCTAACTCTTATTGGTTTTGATACCCTGAATTCCTTTGTAAATCTGACCCTTAGGGTAGGTTGACATGGCAAGGAGACATCCACAGATGGCCCATGCCAGATGATTTGGGCTCAGGCTCAAATAAGGTTGGCTTAATTGCAGTATGGTTGTTCGGGCTCGAGGCTGCAACCTGAGTTCTGGGACACTCCCACCTTGCAGGCATGGGCCAGCCATGGATGTCTAATTGCAGTATAATCATACAAAAGGCGGCATATTTTTGGAGACACTTAAACCCCACCAATGCATGGAAGTCTAAGGGCTTGGTCCAAAGCCCTGCATAGAGTGAAATGGGGATGTTAACCGTTTTCTAGTTAGTTGGGGGGCCCATTGCTCTGGAGCATCTCCAAAGGCAGGACGGTTCAGAAGGATTTGGACAAGCTCAGGAAAGTTGGGATCAGATCTCTCTAACATTCACATCATGGAATTATAGCAAAAGGGCCCTAACTTTGCCCAGCAAAGATTCAACATTAGCTTTTCACCAGGAACCTAGATAGTACTTTAAAATACATCCAGTCTCTTCTCAAAAATGGAGTCTAGCTGCCCCAGAGCATAGTCATCTATCTTGAGTTGAGCAGTCTACTGCATCGGTCGAGGAGCATTGCACACCAGGACTTGAAGTCTCTCCAGGCCCTCTCCCATATTAAGGGTGAGGAAACCTGCACGGTGCACCTCAGAGCTCTGTGGGCTGTGCTTCAGCAAAATCCAAGCAGGCAGAGTTGCAGCTGTTAGACTTCCATGCCTTGGTGGGGTTTAAGCGTCTCCAGAAAATACACATGGGATGCGGCACTGAGTGTTTCAGAAATGTAACAATGGCATTGCTGTAGGTGTCACCCCCATTCCTCTCTTTGCAACCCCAGCAGGGATAAAATAATTCAGTATGTGTTTCAGTGGCTGCACAATACACTGTCTGTCCTGGGCATAGGTATAGCAAATCATTCCTGCAATAGCTCTTGCCCATTATGCATCTGTGCCTTCTCCATTATAGCCTTGCCTTTGCCATCCAGTTCTTGCTGGGAATGTTCCAAATATTCTTCAGGGTTCTTGGAAAGATGTGACTTGATTTGGGGTCATGGGTGAAAGCAAGCCGTAGCGAATAGCGAATAGAAGAATAAATTTAAAATCAATTTAAATATCGCAGTGGAGGTTGGAGAAGCTTTTCTGGAGCTGAGAGGGGCTGCCTAGTGTTTCAGTGAACTCCGCAAGTGTAACTTAACAAATGTGTTAAAAAGATGTATAATTCCAAAGATAAACTCACACCAAGATCCTCAGTTATTTAGGGCCATGACTCGGATTGAAATCCATGGGAAAGCACCTTAAATACATTTGAAGAGCAGAGCCCCAATCCCCTGCCCTAGTGAGCTGGGCAAATTTGGAAAGTAACAGAGATAGCTGTGTTAGTCTATATACTATCAAAACAAAAAAGCAGTCCAGGAGCACTTTAAAGACTAACAAAATAACTTATTAGGTGGTGAGCTTTTGTGGGATAGACCCTTGGGTCACTCAAGGCTGTTAATCCAAAGCAGTCCGTTGCTCCAGATGAGCTTCAAGAAGCACATAGGAAGATATCCTGTGGCCATAAATTGGTGCATTTCCCATTGATAGCAGAGGCTAAAGAGGAGGAATTGCAGGAGCACTCTAGAATTCTGAGAAGAGCTGGGGGGGGAGCATCATTCTGTTGCAAGATGCTCATGTCTTCTAAAAGCCTGAGGGTGGGAGGTAAAGGGAGCCTTCATACCAATCCAGAACGGTGCTAATATATTTCAAAATGCAGCAAAGGTTGCGGGATATAATGCCATTCTTGTTCCCTGCCAACTCATTCTAGATCCCCCGAAAGTGCATTTTCCAGAATACTGTCAACACATGCTGGAATTCAGGTGGGAAAGGGGAGGGAAGACCCTAGGGCATTTTAGAGTGTGAGTGCTACCCAAAAGTGTCGTCATAGTACCTTTAAAGAAAGTTGCTCCAAGCAAGGGGGGACTCCCTGTACAAATTTGGGATGTCCTTAGCTCTGAAATGCAAAAGTTTAAATATATGTGTACACAAAGTAAGCAAACAGACAACTTTGCTGTGTTTCTGCAGAAGGATTTCTCACCCGGAAAAGCAACTGGAATCAAAAATATGAGTCTTTATAAAGGGCACTTTGCAGGAACACTGTGCTGTACCGATCTTGAAATCTGCCTGCCTGTGTCTCTTACACCTTTTGCATCGCTGTTCTCTTTGTTTTAGGGGAAAAATTAGATTACACCTTGTCAAATTTTTTTTTTTAAAAAAGCCTGTATCTAATATTCCAGCAGCTACAATGGAGCTGCTTGGAAATCAATTGGGTTTAGATTATTTTGTATTTGCTCATGCAATAAATAGATAAATAAATAAATAAATAAAATTAAAAGGCCAGAAATGTTCAGCCAGCCTGTCATTCAGCTGATGTGTTTACATGGCAAAATAATCACAGTGAGTGGGAAGGTATTGACTGCAAAATTTCCTTCAGACCAAATTCAGACCTTGGTCTGATTTTTATCTTTATTGGATTAATGAAATTAGGAAAGCTGGGCAGGAGGAGGAAAACTTCTTGTCCTCTGGAGAAACGGAGGTGGGAAATGTGAATAGCATCTTGCCCCAGTGGAGTGAGCTGCAATTGGCAAGGGAGAAGGGAATGAGAAGGAAGAAGGCGAGGCGGCTGTCTGGAGAGCAGAGGGGGCAGAGAGAAGGCTACCTTTTGGGAGGGGAGGACAGGTGTAATCTAAACTTCACTAATAACGTAGAGGCTGCACATTATTTTGGCACCCTTCCCCCGATCCCCCTCCTCATTTTGGAGTAAGACGGAATGACTCCTGTCTCACCAAAATGGCCGATAATGTCCGCCTTCTCACCTCATTCAGAGCAGCAGCTTGCTGAGTGTCAAAACGTTAACACCATTTGGTTTTGTTTGGTGCTTTCAACCAGTCACTTCACTTTTAGTCCTTCAGTCTTAGTTTCTCTTTCTTTTGTTTATTTTCCTTATTTTTTTAAGTTGATTTAATGTGAATCGGGGTTTGAAGTGACGGGTTCTTGTCTAGCATCCCCTCCCTTTCCCCCATCCCGCTATCTTTTTTTCCTGAGCTAATCCGGATGGGGGTTAGAAAGCGGAGTCAGTGGGTCTCGTCGGCATGCACTGATTGATCAGTCCTCAGATTTCTCTCACCCGCTGCGTCCTGGGAATGCCTTTTAAGGACGATTTTGGTGTTGCAAACCCCAAACCTGGATCTTCCAGTGTCTCTTCCAAGCAGGTCTGTAAATCTGCCCCTTAGAACATGGGTGTCCCTCGTCATGTGGATCTTCTGGCTACCTATCTGACTGGGGAGAAAAAAAAAACATAGCGATGTTAATTAACATCATCTTGTTGGTCCTGACTAATTGAAAATGCCACTCGCAGAACACAACCTGTGTTAACGTCTCTGCATTAGGAGGAAGCAGCAGTAAAACTAATGGACTTTACTTGGCCCCTTGGAAGATAAAAGACATGACCCTCCTTTAATCTGTTCCGTCGCTAATGAATTTGATGTTAAATTGAGTTTACCTCAGGGCACAGCTGTTTGCGTGTGTCGACAAGACACTTGGCCAGTTCCAGCCAACCTAACTGGGTCTAAGTGTCACGTTGCATGGAGTGAGCTTCTCTTAAGAACATGTGTTGAAGTAATTGACTAGAACCACAAATCCCTAGAGCTGAGTTCTTAAAACCATGTCTGTGGGTGATGAGCAGAATCCCTACGTAAAAAAGTGCTTCCAAGAGTCTGAGAGCCACTGAAATTGTATGGGTGTGACTGACTGTGCAACAGATCTGGTCCTCCTGCTCCGACCGAACCCATGTCTAGAAAATAGCGGAGGAGATGACTTCCCATGCAGAAGTTCCAAAAGTCTCAAATCGCACCCATTTCTGCATAAAACTGGTACGCGTTTGAGGATCCAGACTGAAGGGAGAAATGTGAGGCACAGGGGTGGTGGTTGTTTGCTGTTTCGTTATTTGTATCACCAAGGAGCTCCAGTTGTGGGTCAGGACCAAGGGTCCCTCTTATCTGTGCAGCTGCCTAATAAGCCCTGTGCAGAGGCCTAGGGCTGACGCACTCGGAGCTGCCGTGGCTGGGGGAGAGGCATGCTCCTCCAGCAGCAGCAGCAGGGCTGGGTTCAGAAAGGGGCTTTAGGGACTGCATCTTTGGGCCCTGGGACAAAGGGGACTCCTTAGCCCGGGGCCCTGGGCTACAGCCTGTAAAGCCCGTGTTCTGGGCCAGCCCTTCCTGACGGGTGCGGGGAGGTGGCTCCATAAGCTGCCATTCCTCCCCTGTTGGCTGGAGCCATGTCCCCAGGAATGCTGGGAACCTCTGATCCTGCAGGTCCCATTGGTTGGGAACCACAGCCAATGGGAGCTGTTGGGGGAGCAGCGCCTGCAGGTGAGTGTGGAGTGGCATGGGAGCCACCTGGTGTCCGTCCCCCCCCCCCAACCAAACTGGAGCTGCCCCAGGTAAGTGCCCTACACCCCAATCCCCTGCCCAGCCCCAAGCCCTCTCCGCCACCCTCAATCCCTCCTAGATTCCACACCCCGAGCCCTCTCCTGCACCCTAACTTCTGCCCAGACCCTGCAACCCCATCCCAGCCACCTACCCTGAGCCCCTTCCTGCACCCCAAACACCTCATCCCAGCCCCGCCGCAGAGCCCTCATCCCCCAAACCATGAGCCCCCCCCCACACACTCCAAACCCATTAGGACCCCCGCCCACGGATCATTCAGGGGAAGAATGGATTTTGTTGGGTGCACCAATAGGGAGGTGGTGCTTTGTACATGATCTCCATATTGGTGCATAAAAACTGGAGGGAACTCTGGTCGTGACCCTGTTGTATTAGCTGTTGTACAAACATGGAACAAAGAAGCATCTGATGAAGCGGGTCTTTGCCCACAAAAGCTTATGCTCCAAAATATCTGTTAGTCTATAAGGTGCCACAAGACTTCTTGTTCTTGGAGCAAAGAAGCTGTCCCTGCTCTGAAGAACTTAGCATTGAAGGACAGCAGTTATAAATCCCAACCTAGCAGTTTCCATTGTTCGCATCTCCCCAAGCCCCAAATTCTCTTTTCTGTCCTGATGCTGTACATGGGGATAGGCTGCCCAAGAAACCAGGAGAGCCTCCCAGCTCTGTGCCATAGTGAGAGTTCAGCTTCACAGCTGTGAGAGGGAGGTGAAGGCGGAGTCCAGTAGCTGTAGCCAAATAGGTTCTCCTCTGTCTTTCACAGCTGGAACAGTTGTAAGATGGAGATGGGGTGTGCCTGTGTCAAAGCTGCATTCATCTTTGTTTTTGGAGCTCCTTCCAGTTGTTGGGAGCAGGAAAAGGAGAGATGATATGCAGTCCCCTCCACAAGTGTGAGCCTAGAGATTCAGAGTAGTGAGATGTGGTGACTGCAGAGTTAGCAGATACCCAACCCTCAAAACCCATGCGAAAGGCAGACGGTCTGTCCCCATCAGTATGCTTTGGGCTTCAGGGTCCTCCAGATGGACCTCACCGCCTGCTGGTTCAGTTCCAGATCCCTGTCTCCTCTCCTTTCTGGTGAATTTTAGTCTGGGGAAGTCAAGGGATGCACTTAACCCCTCTCTCCGACTGAACCCTCGTCTAAAGTAGGTCTGCCTGGCTCTAGTTTCAGACAGGACTCAGGCCTGGGGAGTTAGTTATTTTGCCATAGCTGCCCTTTAACGCAGCTGGAGGTGACACCTGGACTGTGTTGTGACTTGTGTTGCCAGTGGAATTCCACAGGATACTGGGGCTGCACGGAGTGAGGTTTAATCCCACTCTCTCTGCCCCCAGACAGATCACGTGCAACGTGAGTGACCCTACTGCTCCTTTCATGGTCACCAGCACAGACCATTTCAGTAGGGGAACATGCTGGGAATTTGTAGAGGACATTCAGTGCTGTCTAATGGTGGAAGCAGGGACAGGGAGTACTGGTTTATGTTGTGGGCCTTGCCAATGACCCACTGACCTTGGGCACATCATTTCTCTCTGCTATAGTTTCCCTCTGATTACAAGGGGGATAATAAATGACACACAGCTGAAAAGCTCTGTGAGATCCCTAAATGAAAAATACCCTAGTAGGGCAAGACCGCTGTTGTATTTTTATGCTGGAAATTAAATTAATGCAGAGTGAGAATCCTGGCAGCAGCTCATGGGTAGTGGTTACAAGAAGTCTGCTGTAACCTAAAATGAATTGCTTCCAGAAGCAGACCCCGGACTATCCACTGCTCTTCCTGAGGTTTCCCCCCTAGTCCATCAAGCTGTGTCCGATAATAGCATCAGGGGTTCCCCTGGTTGCATTTGATTTTGCTGTCCTGGCTGCTGCTTATGGAAACCGGCCTGGGTGCGAGCAGCCAGACCTTTCTGCTCTGTCTGTTATTGCTGCTTAAAGTTTCTCGCTCCAAAGGCACGGACCTAGAGGCTGACCCAGAGCATCTCTGCCTGTGAAATTTCATGTCAACAGTCAAATAGGAGTGGAACAGCTATTAAAATAAATAGCAGTAGTGAAGGCTTCTAGTCTGGCTCACTTGCTACCCAGGCCTTATTGGCTCTTCAGCAAAGGACCCTCAGCGTGTTTCCTGTTAGAGTGAGTGCCGTTGTCTCCCTGAGCCCTGCCTGGCCTGAATCCACGTGTTCTTTGCAAGTTTCCTGCACTGATGTAGGAGCCGCTGTCACTTCCCTGGCATGCATGTGTGTATATGTGAAGCTTTTTAGAATCAGGATACTGCTCGTAGAGATGCTTCACCTTTCCGACACTCCTTGATCTGTGGTGAACCACATTCCAAATCTCATCCTACATGGGATTCTCAGGATCTCAGTCTGGCATCAAGACCTGCTGTTTGCTACCTGCTCGCTATCCGTACTAACTTCCATTTCAGCAGCCGAAAGGTAGTGCTGTCCTGAGGGCCTCAGGGAAAGTACGGGGTGCTGCAAATTGGCGTAGCAGCCCAGCAGCTTGTGTTTTGCGAGTGGACCCTGTCCGCGCCTCTCCACCGCCCCACCCCCAGATCTGGGCAGGCAATGCTGGTTTTGTTCCCTTCAGACTCCGATTCTCAGCCCTCCACCCCCATTGAACAATGCTTTTCAGTTATGAAATTCTGGTTTGTTCTTCTTTTTTTTTTCCTTTCTTTCTTTCTTTTTAATTAACCTCAGTTTGAATTTAACTGTCTTGTTCTGTTGCCATGACAACTCGGTGTTTGCATCCCACCCGCCGTTGTTTGTTGCTGTCAATGCTGTTTGCTGACTGGATCTTGTCTGGCAGTGTATGTCTCCCCATTTCTCCCCAAACTTCCCCACCCCACCTCTCCCAGGGAGTTACATATCTGCCTTTCTTTGGAAGACTCATTCCCACCCCCTCTGATCTGTCTGCATGGGAACCCACTTGTTTCTTTTCAAGTAGTCTCCATCTTGTCTCCGATTGTGACTGGTGCAGTATTCGTGTGGCTCCATTTTCTGAAATGCCACCAGCTCCGGGGAAGCAGCCAGGACTTGCTGCACTTGCCAAGGCCGAGCAGCCCAGTGGAGATGGCAATGGAAGGAAGGATGGGAACATGGGAGTAGGAGGCCTCCTGCCCGTTTGCTTCAGTCAGTGGCCACGTGTGTTTAAACCCCCTTGGCCATTGCTGGCGTCCAGGTGCTTCTCCTCAGCCAGGCCCCAGAGACATCTCCCCACCTCCTGCCAACCTTCCCCTGCCCACGTAATAGCACCCACCCCTCTCCCACCTGCAAATGACAGCATCTAGGTGAAGTGACATCTCTCACTGACCCCTCCCTCTCCCTAGCTCATATCAAGGTGGGGACGTGTTCGTGCTCCTTTCCGTTAGGATCTCCCTGGTGCTGAGTCTCCATGTTCTTCGTTGCCTGAAATTCTTGACTCCCCTTGTGTTCCCCTCCTTCCTTCCCACCCCCCCAGGCCCTGTCCTGTGGGAGCTGCTGTCCTCTGTGGCAGACTACATAGAAGCAGGTCCAGGAGCAAAATGGGGAGACGTCCCAGGAGAGGGAGATGTGGGGGGAGGAGGCAGGGGTAATTTTTCCATTGTGCCTCCCTTGCAGGGAAGCAGCTTCCAGCCCCTTGGTAACAAGGAGCTGGGAGAGGGATACTCACATAGCTGGTGGAAAGATCCTGTCTGGTGGTGTTACAACAATGCTTTGCAGTCATTTCCCCCTCCTAATGAGCTGTGATGAGACCCCTCAGGACCAGCTGACGCAGCTCCCCAATGGCTCAAACTCTTCTCCCTCCTCCAAGCAAGTTAGCAAATCAGGAGCCAAAGTTAGGTAGGAGGCAAGCACCTAGTTTGGATGGGTGAAGCTCAGGCATGTATGGAGGGCAAAGTCTTTGAAATGGGTGTGGACTCCAACCAATGTCCCACTAATTTTTTCCATCCTTGTGCAGAATAAATTTTGTTGTGTGCACCAAGACATGTACAGATGTGCACTGCCCATAGAAACACATTGCTGCCAGCTCTGGAAGGCTGCGGGCACTGGTATTCAGCTGGGTAACATTTGAATTTCCTCTAGGCGGCCACCCAAGCACTCAGCTTACAGGGAGCGCCGGCTCTGACCATGTATCCCTCACCCCCACGCAGAAAGGTGAGGCATTTCAGCCCCTTTGCGGGCTGAAAACTAAAACAAGAGCTGCGGGTATGATAGATGTTTTGGTTCCCAGTGAATTCCTGAAAATCAGGGGAGGAAAGGGGATTGTTACGAGTTGAGCAAAACATTTTGTTGGACCAAAGACTACATGTTTTGCTTCGATGATGAGCATTTTATGAAATAAAATGGAAGGAAATGTCACAACAAAAAAGCATTCTCAATCACAAAATTGAATCACCACTTTGTGATGGAGAGGGCAAGGTGAGGGGAGTTTCAGCTGTAAGATTTCACCCAGTGCTAACTAAAACCCAATCCTTCCCCTGCAGCAGGTCTTAGTTCTTCAACTCTTGCACTGTGAGAGAGCGAGCCCCTTCTCATGGGCCATCCCCTCTCCCAGCCTTGCAGCATCCTGCCCCACTCACCACATTTTGGTTCCCAGAATGCTTCATTCTGTAGGCCTCCACTTGAGAAGCACAGTTAAGGAGCAAACTGGAGCTAGGCTCATGCTCTGAGGTAGAAGCTGATCCAGGACACCAAATCTAAGAGGTCTGTAGCCACCAGGAGACCCAGCAGGGAGTGCTGCTGGGCCTGGTTCCTCTTGTCCCCAGTTTTGTATGGGTTCAGCTGCCAGTAACTTGAGTGGAGTTGCTCTGGATTTACTGTGGTGTAGTAGTGAAAAGAATCAGGGCCCTCACCTGTGGCATTCACCATGACCACGAGCATCCTTGTTTGCTGACTGTGCAGGTAATACATAGGCACAGACATACCCTCCAGCTGGCGGGGCGGGATATGTGAACCCCACTTCTGCCTCCTCCCCCGCAGCACACCACATCCCCCTCCCTCCTTCCCAGAGCATCCTGAATACAGCAAAACAGCTGTTTGATGGAAGGTGGGAGTCTCTGGGAAAGAATAGGAAGAGTTGGTTAGTGGGGCTGCCAGCGTGGGAGAGGGGATTCTTACCTGCCAATGGGCTCTGAGCACCTGTTAATATTTATTCCTAGGTGCGCCTGCCCCAGAGCACCCACAGGCTCAGGGCTATTATACAGGTGTTTCTGAATCCTAAGGGCTCTCAGCCATGTGCGGCTCTTTCCCCACTGCTATGATTTTGCCTGCAGCCTTTGGCCTTGCTCCTGTGATGGGAGGTTTCCCTGTTCGGATTTCTCCCCATAGGGACTAGATCTTTCTGGATCACCTGCTGTCTGCCCTTGATCCTGCTGTTCCTCTTGGACTTTGGGGAGTAACCTCCACCCATCATACACTGACTCAGCGGGATTAATCATGGGGAGGGGGTTGTTGTCCAGAGGCAGACAGGGGCTCACGGAGTGGAGAGGAGAACTGTGGCTCTGTGTTGGTATCCGCTGGCGAAGATCCCATGCCACAGTGGATGGCCATTGGGCAGGGAGAGGTTTCTGAGCCCCTCAGGCACCCAGATGCAGATAGTTTCTGGGTTGGGTTTTTACGGCCAAATGTCTCTCTGGTCGCCTCTCCTGCGTGTGAGGAAAACACCACCTGCCCGGTCCGTCCATCCGTCCCAGTCACTTCAGAAAATGGAGCCATGGAAACTGCACCCTCTTCTTTGCGTCCATGTTCTTACCGTGTAAGGTCTGGAAGCTGCATCCACTTCTCTGCTAAGGAGATGCACAGAACATGTCACTGTCTTCTCAACGTTTAAAGTTTCACTACCTTGTTTTTCTTCTTCTTCTTAATTCTTATTCTATTTATTCTTCCGCCAGGGCTGAGATGTGACAATGTGAGCCACCACATTGGGTCACATCCTCTAGAAAAAGTATGCAGCATTAAAGTCGGTTCCCCGCCTCCCCATCCCCGTCTTTCTCTCTCTCTCTCCTGTCTCCTCCTTTTCCTTCTCTTTTCTGTCTCTCTCTCTCTCTCTCTCTCTCTCTCTCTTCCCCCCCTCAGTATCCATGTGGGCATTTGCTAGTGGCCCATAAGTTATACTCCTCTGCATTTCCTTCTCTCTCTCTGTCTCTTTGTCTCTCTGTCTCTCTCTTTTTTTAACCTATTTTGCATGATGTTTGTGACTCTGAGAGCTGCATCTATCGATGGAACCGTGTCAGATCTTAAAGAGGCTTCGTTAGGGTTTCTATACCCGAAAACCACAAAAATTTCATTAGGGTTTCTCATCTTTCCCGCTGTCTCTCGGTCCAGGTGGGGGCGGGAGGGCTCCTTCCTCCTGGACGGTTCTCTCTCACACACAGACACACCCTAAATTCTAACCTGTTACCTCAGATGGCTTCTCTGGAATTTGGGGCAGGAGACCTCTTCCTCCTACTTGGTTTCTCCTTAGATTCCCCTCTCCTCAGGGTCTCAAGAGGCTAAAGGCCTTTCCAACAAGAGCAGAGTCCTGAGAGGAAGCCTTCCTCATGTACTCCCTTCCCCTCGCTCTCCTCCTCCATTCCCCTCCACGCTGACCAGAAATGGGAGCTCACTGGTGTGAGATTGGTCCTTTCCATGGGGCATGAATCTGCTGCTCTGGAGGGAACAAGTTTGTTCCACATTTCCATGGGAGAAGGAGTTGGAGAGGGGCAATTAGATCCCACTTACAAAGGGGAAGGGGCAGGGGCTCTGGGAGCGGGGTGGGCAGCTGGTGCCCCCGTGGCTGTGGAGAAGATTGTTCAATGCCTGCAATGCCCGGCATTTGTCAAGTAAAGATGAGAAATTGCTAATAAATTTTTGTGTATTTATCTGTGCTGTGATGGGTCTAATCTTGATCAATGGAACCCTGTTGCTATGAAATATCGCTTTATGTCTATATTCTATATCTTGTTTGTGAAGTAACATTTCTTTGAAGTTTAATTTTTTTGGTTTTTTGGTTTTTTGACTATTTTGTTTATTTGTTTTATTTTTCAATAAAGGGAAAAACGATGAGCCCTGTTTATATTTAAATTATCTTCTGCTCTTTTTTCTTTCTCCCTTATTCTTTCTTTTCTCTTTTCTTTTCTCCCCTTTTTGTTTTCCTTTTCTTCCTTCTTTTTTCTTTCTTTTATTTTCTTTTCTTTTATTTTTTTTTTGTTACCTCTGTGCGTCTCGTCCACAGTTCGCCGCGTGGCACCTCGCTTCTCCATCCTGCCTGTCAGCCATGAAATCATGCCCGGTGGTAACGTCAACATTACCTGCGTGGCAGTGGGTTCACCCATGCCATACGTCAAGTGGATGCAAGGGGCAGAAGACCTGACGCCTGAGGATGACATGCCAGTGGGCCGAAACGTCCTGGAGCTCACTGATGTCAAGGACTCGGCCAACTACACCTGCGTGGCCATGTCAAGCCTGGGGGTCATAGAAGCCGTGGCTCAGATCACAGTAAAATGTAAGATAATGAGCGTATGGGAGCGTGACCATGCATGTGAGCACATACGTGTGTGCAAGAGTGAGCAAGCATACGGTGCATGGTCATGCCTAGGAAAATGCACGTGTGCCAGCGTGAGCATGCCAAAGTGAACGGGTGGTTGCATGACCATGTGGGTTTGTGATCATGCTTGCGATCATGTGGCTATGTGTGGAAGCGTGCAGATGCATGTGAGCATGTCGTTGTGTGACCACCTGAGCTCATGCATGCACGTACGTGGTTATGTGTGTGAGAGATCAGGTAAGAGAGCAGTTGTGTGAGCCTATGGGTCCATGATTACATGCAGTCATGTGGGTGTAAGTGCATCCGATTAGGGACAAACATGTGGGTGCATGAGCTTGCAGGGGCATTGGTGTGCGTGTGTGTGTGCCAGTGTGTGTGGAATGTGCCCATGATGGCATGCTAGTGCACATGTGCTCAAGAAAATCCCCAACCTTGGAAGCTGATGGTTTCACCCACGTGCAAGCACTGTCTTGGGGCCTTCTCTGGCATTAGCGGCTGTTATTTGTCAGGGGAAAAAAGATTCATAATTGTACTTTGATTCCCATCCTGGATCACGAGGCTGGCTGGCTGATGCATGGAGAGCTTTGAGTGGCCAGGGGACCGGGGCTTGCATCCCACACTAGTTCCAGTGTTGGAGGGATCACAAGAGACCCCGAGAACCTGCTCATCTCCAGCATGACTTTCCTTGCGCCGCAACCTCATCTTGGTGTCTTATGAGAGCCTTCTCTGTTGCCTTGAATGTGAAAACCCCCAGTTTTGATGCTTGTGATCCCCAAGAGGAGCGCGGGCATATGGCCTGAAGATTTCTCTCTTCAGCTGTGGCGCATGAGCAGCAGAGCTGATGTGTGCTTTGAGAACTGACTCAGTCCATAAGGGAGTTTGTGGGGTGAGGGAAGGGACCAGGAACCCCTTGGAATCATCTTGCAAAATTCTGCCAAAGCCGTTTGCACAGAGAGCAGGTTGAGACACTGTCAAAAAGATGCCTGGGGCTGGATTGAAACACTCCTTTTCTTTTCTCTCTCTCCTTCTTTTTCCTGCCTCCTAATGTTAGCCTTAAAAGATGATGGCTTCGATACATTGTTTCTGCTGTTGAATAGTCCACCTCCCCAGCTATGGAACTTACTGTCCTGCTGGCACATTCTGCCATTTGTGTTTTTCTTTCTGTTCTGTTAGGAAGTACCTGCTGTGTATTCCAGCAAGAAAGTTGAACAAGGGACAGAGAACTAGAAAGGGCCTGGATCTGCATCAACTGGTTGGAAGGATATAGAGTATGGGATTCGGGAGGTGGTCTAGACCAGTGTTTCTTAAACTTTTTGAGACCACAGAGCAACAAACAATTTTTTTTATGCAGAACACATGTGAAAATGTTCTTCAAAAAAATTGTCAAACCAAAACAAACCAAAAATATACAGCACAAACAAAATGAAGTAATTTAATCAGGTATCATAGCAATGAAGAAGTAACATTGTCTCTGGTTTTAATAACAGAAAATATATGCGCTCAGTTTATTCTTCCTGCTTGTGGCAGACCAGCAAGTTGTTCACAGAACAGCATTGTTACACAGAAAGTAGTTAAGGAAACACTTGTCTAGACCGTATGTTTGGGTATGCCCCAGATCCAGAACGTGTACTTAGGAGGTCTAGAGTTTGTGTATAGGAGAGCTCTAGATCTAGAGCGTGGATGCAGGGGGGTGTTAGAAGTGGGGAACCCAAGCAATCTGCTTCATTTGTAGCTTCTAGAAAGGGAGAGAACTGTATAATTCTAGAGAAAGATGTCCAATAACTACTGTGGACACAGAGGGAGCCGGAGATGCAAGAATCTAGGGACACCTAATGATTTTTAACAAGCTCTGTTTCCAAATTCTAAAGGAGTTGCGTGAGCCCAGTTTTACCCAGCACGCTGGGAGCTGATGGATGTTCAGTTGAAGTCTTCTGTGTTAATGATGCCAGATGATTGGTTGAATGCTTCCTTTTGATGGAGCAGTTTAAGAAGGGTAATAAAGAGTATAACTAGGTTCCATAATATTTCAGCAGCATTTTACTAAACAGCCACACTGTGAGCTGTACCATGCTGCTAGCTCTCAGAGCCCTAACTTGCCAATTAGACACGGTTGTAACATATGTTTCAATGTGCTTGTTCTTCCCTACCCTCAGCGCTGCCCAAGGCTCCTGGAACGCCCGTGGTAACAGAAACCACGGCAACCAGCATCACCATCACCTGGGACTCAGGGAACCCTGACCCTGTGTCTTATTATGTCATTGAGTACAAGTCCAAGAGTCAAGATGGCCCTTATCAGATCAAAGAGGACATCACCACGACGCGCTACAGCATTGGAGGACTCAGCCCCAACTCAGAGTATGAGATCTGGGTCTCTGCTGTCAACACCATTGGGCAGGGGCCTCCCAGCGAGTCCGTGGTAACCCGCACGGGGGAGCAGGCACCTGCTAGCGCACCTCGCAGCGTGCAGGGGCGGATGCTGAGTGGCACCACCATGCTCATCCAGTGGGAGGAGCCTGTGGAGCCCAACGGGCAGATCCGCGGCTACAGGGTGTACTACACCATGGAGCCGGACCAGCCGGTGAGCAACTGGCAGAAGCACAATGTGGATGACAGCCTCCTGACCACAGTGGGCAGCCTCCTGGAGGATGAAACCTACACCGTCCGGGTCCTGGCCTTCACTTCTGTGGGAGATGGGCCTCTCTCTGACCCCATCCAGATCAAAACACAGCAAGGAGGTGGGTTTGAGTCTTGTAGATGTGATCAGACTGATCTGCCCCAGGTGGCTTCTGGAAGGAATGACGATGGCTGAGAGGGATAGCACAGTGGTTTGAGCATTGGCCTGCTAAACCCAGCGTTGTGAGCTCAGTCCTTGAGGGGGGGCTGTTTAGGGATCTGAGGTATATACATTTTAAAAAAAAATTCATCAGGGATGGTGATAGGTCCTGCTGTGAGTGCAGGGGATTGGACTTGATAACCTCCGAAGGTCCCTTCCACTTCTATGAGATAAGTATTTTGTTTTTTTTCGCAAGCTCACAGCACAGTGATCACTCTGGACCAGGGCTCTCTCCTGAGCACCTCCTCCTTACTGATCCTCGTCAGCTGAAACAAAAATAGACATCTGGGGAAGAAGTGCTGCTCAGCAGCTAGAGCAGAGGACCCAGGAGTTTTGTTCTTAGGTCTCGTCAGTTAGGGTACAATTACAGCAGGCAGCTAGGAAACAGGAGTCTTCTGTTCTGTCCTTGCCCCTATGTGTGGCATTGAGCCTGTCATAGTAAAATAGTGCTCAGTTTCCACACCTCTAAAGTAGGTTGATGAATAGCCACCTCCTAGGATGTGGTGAGAGCTGAGCCCCTGATCAGAGAAACTGTAGGAGGGCAGAGCCATATCCTGTCTATATTTACTGCTGCCTGCTGTGGCAGGTGCATGACAGAGAGGGGCTGCTGGCTGTACCACTCTGCATGTCATTACCCAGAATGCCCTGTGAACACACCCAGGATTTGACCTCGCTTCTGGCTGAGTTCCTCTGAGTGCCTTCTCTATCAGAAGTACACAACCCTTCCTCCCCTGTTAATCGGGAGCCCCGTTCCAGCTGCACTCCTGCAGGCCGGGAAACTCTGTGCTCTCTATGCCGTGGTTCCCTGGAACCATCCAGGCCATGGAGAGGCTGAGATAAGCACTCAAGGGATTAGGGCAGGGGTGACCCACCAGTTAGAGACTAAGAGCCAAAGTAGCTGCAGATAGAGTGCAAAGAGCTATGTATTATATATTTGTTTTTATATATTTATATAGATATATCATATAAATTTATATCTATAGCTGTATGTCTATATAGATATATAAAAATAAACATATAATACATGGCTAAATGCCCTCTCCTTCCTCCAGACTCTGGCACTCCTAGCACTCCCACTTTAACTCAATCCCCCCTCCCTTCCCCCAGAACCAAGGACTTCCCACCCCAAGCCCCAGTGTAACCCAATGCCTGGGACTCACCACCACCACCACCGCTGCTGCAGCCATGTGCATCTCCCTCTAGGTGCTGGGAGCAGCAGTAAATAGTTGAGCGCACAGCTCTGAGCAGGAGCCACATTTGCTTGATCAAAGACTCCCATGCGGCTTGAGGGACACAAGTTGGCCACCCTGGGGAGGTGCATCCTGTGCTACATGGATAAATGGACACCACAATCTTGCCTCCATCAACTACAGATGGTTTCCTGTCCAGGTCCTGCAGGGTGACAATCAATGGGCTCCTGTAAATAAAAGCCCCTGCCTTCCTCCAGGAGTGATGGGAAAGAGTCAAGCTGCATCTCATGGACAAGCTGAGGGGGAGGGAGATTCTTCTAAATAGCCCCATAACCTTGACGCTGTTTCTCTCTTTCCTCTTCTGCATTGGCTGTCCAACCCTGCCCTGTGGATTCCTCCTTGGCCTTTGGCAGTTCCTGGGCAGCCAATGAACTTCCAAGCAGAAGCCAAGACAGAGACCAGCATCCGACTGTCCTGGAGCCCTCCCCGGCAGGAGACCATAGTGAAGTACGAACTCGACTACAGGGAAGGAGATCATGGCAAGCCGGTGAGTGCCGGGGGTAGTGAAGGTGGTGCAAAATGGTGGGAGCCTACTTCAGCTGGGGTGGATTGGAGGAGTGGGGAGTAGGGCAGGTTTTTGGTGATGGTGTGTCTCTGCTCCTTGTTTTTATTTTTTACTTCATTTCCCTCCCCCTCCAGATATTGAAGACTTTTGATCCCACGACCTCGTTCACAGTGGAAGGCCTGAAACCCAACACTGAGTATGTCTTTCGGCTGGCTGCCAGCTCGGCTCTGGGCCTGGGGGCCTACACCCCGGCAATCAGGGAGCAGACCCTGCAGTCTAGTAGGTGTCTCTCCTTTCCCAGCCTTGTCTGAGGGGAAGACGGTCAGGGAGCCACAGATGGCGGGCACTGGGGTATGGAACCATGGGAAGTTCACAGCACCGTCCTCATGAGAGAGGACTGTGTGGGTGAGCTATTCTTCACTGAGGGGTTTTTTTTGGGGCTTACAGACCCTGCCGCCGCCTACCTCACTGATCTAGGCCGCCAAGGTTTGGGTGGGCCTGGGGCCAGGGCATATGTTAGCACCACCTGTCCGAGAGGGGCAGCTTAACGAACTCAATGAGCCCTTTGTGCTGAGCATGCTCAGCGAGGACAGCTTATTGCCTCCCCCTTTGAGGCTATAGGTCATTAACGGGGAGAAACAGAGCAGGAACTTGGGGGAGGGATGTACGAGGGGTTTGAAGGAGCTCTCTGCAAGTGATTCGTGAGCCGGAAGGCAGATGGCGATTAATAAAACTAACATGGTCATCAGTCTGCGGGAAAGCAGCCCCCACCTCATTGTTCATAAGTGACTTCATAGCCTGTGGAGACAGGCCACTGTGGGCTGGGCAGAGCTGGAGAGAGGGGAGATGGGATGTTAACGACACCAGGATGGAGTGTGTGTAACCCAACTGTGCTGGTTTTAGTTTAATGGATTGTCTTCCTTCGCTGTTGCCCTGGGGATGGACTAGCCCTGGATGGCAATATTTCAACCTGGGCTTTTCACAGATCTTTGCTTTTAAATGAGGTGTTTTTTTCACTGCATGAGTGGCTGTGGCAGCTGTTCTTTGTGTTTTCTGTCTCCTCTCATCTCTACTAAATCCCTCGGCTGCAGTTCGGAGTAGCCGCGAGCAGAACTAGCTCAGAAATGGCTCTGGTCAGCCTGTGAGAGCGCAAGCAAGCTCCCATCGCTCACAACCCTTAACAAGTGGGAGCAGCAGCCTCTCAGCTGGGCGACCGGCCTCGTCTTTCCATCTTGTCTGCTCCCCTTCCCTCTCCCACCCAGGAGTGAGAAGAAAGGGGCGTCTCTGTTTCTACTTGAGATAGAATTTCTTACCAGGGCTTTCTCATCCCTCCAGGCCATTGAGAGATTTGCTTGCTTGTTTGTTTCCTTCCTTCAAATGCTTCTTTTTCTTTTCTTAAATCGGTATCTCTGTAAAAATTGTTTCCTGGTTTTTGCTGATTCTGACCCAGCTTGGTACCACTAGAAGGAACCAGATGGTGCTCAATCAGCACCAAGAAATGAAGGAACTAATTAAAAGCCTCAGGAATAGGCGTCAAACTTTCCCACACTCTGCTTCTGGTTTACTAGAGCTTTTTGTTCTGGGAGTCGTAGGGCTGGGTTGGAGGAAACAGGGATTTCTGGTTGGATACAAGCAGTCCAGAGGGATGGGCATCACGGGGGCAGGGGAGGTAATGGTTGTGTAGGGCCTAGCAGTGGGAGGTGGGGATTGGAGGTTCCCCCCAAAAGAGGAGATGAGCGCTTCTTTGGGCATCTTTCTATCCTGGCTCTCGCCCAGGAGGAGGTGAGGTTTGTTCCATGCCTCTGCAGTTCAGCTGTAGAGGGATTGCCGTCAGTTTCCCGAATTTCATGCTCCTAAGAACCTCAGCTGGGGAGCTTTCAGCATTTTGTACAGCGGTGAAATGTTTTTTTTTTTCCTGGCCGGCTGCTGGATGAACGAGTCAATTCTCCTTGGTCTGGGTGGCATCCTCGGCGCTCAGACCTTCTGGCTGGGGCAGGCTTTTGTGTCTTCCTTCTGCAGCCCCTTTTCCATTCAGCTTCTTCCCAGCCTGTTCCATCGCTCTCTTTTTCTCTCCATCCATCTGCCTGCCTGGCTGCCTCTGTCTCTCTCTCTCTCTCTGCATGCCCTCAAGTCTGGAAGCCAGCTCCGAGCTCTATCTCTCTTGCTGCCTGGGTGGTTTCCCATCTTGTCTGTGCAACACCAAAGCTTTTCCCCTACCCCAGGCCCTGGCTGTGGAGTTTTCTGTGGCTTTTTTCCCACCAGTCTGAGCTGTCACACATGCATGCCTGGCCCACAGGCCCCCCCTTTCCCCCCCCCGCATGCACCCCCTGCATAGCCCTCTCCACATCTCTTGCCAGGGTGGCTCTTCCAAGCATCATAACCAAAGTAAAATCCATTAAACTAAAGGTAAAGTATCTTTTTCTTCTTGAAGTAGCTGGGTTTTAACTCTTCAAGTACCAGAGACGTAGATTGGAAAATATTGACTCAAATGCTTGGAGGCATGAGACAACATCACCTTTTCTAACCTAGCTGTGAAGCCCCTGAGAGTTTCGTAATATTTGCCTCATTCAAAAATTTCTCCTGGTGTGGGAAGCACGTGTCACCTGACAGGAGCAGCAGGGGATGGACGGAAGCGTGGGATGGGTTATAAAGGAACCAGAGGGGTTTTCACTTCTCTGCTCCTTCCGAAGGGGATGTTCCCCCAGCCAGTTGCTCTAATCCTTCTTCAACCCAATAGACTCTGAGTGAAACTAAAATGATCTAACGTCTGTGGTACCTAAAGGGTTAACCGCATTGTATCCTACAAGGTCAGTAAGGGTCATTCTTGTGGCTTGGACAGTCAACTTAAAGCCTGTAAAAGATGCAGTTCAGGTGAGTACTGGCTGGTCTCAAGCTGATTCACAAATACAGTCCACCCTGTCAGTGTGCAGTCTTCTACGTGCGTGCGTGCACGCTCACACGCACCCACACACACCCTGGGAATCCTGCTGCTCCAGGTGGGAGGAATGAGAGGGGGTGGTTCTCCAAAAACTGTCTGCCTGGTGGGAACAGAGATCTGTGGGCACAGAAGTGACATGCTTTGCAGTGGGCTGTCTGGAGTATGAAGGACCCCTGGGTAGTCGAGACATTTGGTGGAGAGGTGCATTCTGGGTGTTTTTCTCCACTGCCAAGCGGAGCACATATCATGTGTTCTGCCTGTGCACAGGCCTCCCGCACTTCCCATGCAGGTTGGGCTGGATTGTGAAGGAAACTCACTGTGCCATGAACTCCCAAGAGGGTCTCTCCAGCGCGGCCAGCACTTGGTGGGTGTTTTCATCCAGGTGGTACAGTCAGTTGAGAGCAGCGTGGGTCACAGGTGTTCCCCACCCCTCTGCTTCCCTTTTAACCTGAGAAAGTCCTACCAATGATCCCAAAAGGAGGTCTTGCTCCAGGGACATGCAACAGGTCTCCTTGCTGGAGCTTAGAGGGTGAGTGAGAGAGTGCCAGGCCCAGCCGCTGGTGGAAGCAGTGCTCCCAAGTGCAGTCCAAGCTCCGTGCGCTGCCTCCTGGGACTTTCATTAAGAGTGACAGGTGCCTTAGGCTCAGGACCAAAAGGGTAGGTCGGGTCAGACCCTCTCTGCAGTGGGTTTCACAGCCCTTGTGGCTTCAGCTGGGCTCGGGGAGTGGAGGCAGTTTTGGGGCTGCCCCACTGAGTGCAAAGGGAAGATAGCTGGAGGCACCTGGGGCTGCTTAGTCTCCCAGCTCTGTGTGAGAAAGAGACTTTGATGCCTCTAAGATGGCACACCCAATGTATATAACCCAATTCCCTCCCCAGGAGCCAGGCACCTCCAGACTCTGGCTCTAACCCAATCCCCCCCATTTCCCCCAGAGCCAGGCACCCCTGCTTCCCATTCTTACCCCACCCCACCCCCTCCTCCAAAACCAGGCAGCCTCAGCCCCTGCCCCCTCTCTAACTTGATGCCGGCGACTCACCAGAGCCCCCCCTGCTACCACGCACTTCTGCCAACAAGCAGTGGAGCACATGCACAGAGCAGCAGCCAGCACTCCCGGCACGTGGCTCTGAGGCACACGAAGCACCGATCTGCAGTACACCGGTGTCACAGAACACCGTTTGTGGGGCATTGCTCTAAGACACAGAGAAGGGGACAGCACACCAGTCTGCTGTGCTTCATCGTGCTGGGCAGTCAGGCAGAGAGAAGAGTCTGTTACGGGGAATCTGGCCACACTGACATCAGTCTATGGGCTGGTGTGGGACAGAAATAGGAGCAACTGGAGACGGCAGCAATGACAGACTAGGTAGCAGAGGGAGGGGGAGGCTAGCCAGCATAGAGGAGTTAGTAGCCGTTAGGAAAGGGCAATATACTAAAAGTGAATGGTTTTCAGAAACCCACCAGGAGCTTGGTCTGGCCTCATTAGCTCAGTTCTCTCGTAAGAAAGTCTTATAAGTTAGCAGTTGAAGTTTGGAAGGTAGGTAAACAGACTGGGAATGTTCTGGAAAGATTTTGTCGCTATTTTTGTTATTATGATTTCCTTTCTTTTGAGCGACGTTTCGTTTTAAAATTAATGGATGGATTTATTTTTTGTTTCAAGTTTGTTTCTTTGGTTGTTTGTTTGACATGTTTTCTATTATTTGGCGTGGCTAGCCGGCTACTGAAGACCATCACCTAGGGAGCAGAACTTTGCCTGATCACTGCATAGAAATCCCTTTTGATAGCCAGAAAGGAGCGAAATGGAGAAAACAGTAATTGTTTTGTTAAAGGAGCTCTGTGAAGGTAGTTTAGGCCCAAAACGTAAGGTTTTGGTTCAGGGAGAAAAAAAGATCTAACAAAAACTAATCTTAGTAAAAGAGTTGGCATTCACTTAATAAATCAGTGAAAATCATTTTTTAAAAATCCTGTATAATGTAAAGTTTACAATCAAAATCCTGTATAATGTAAAGTTTACAATCCAAACACAACAGTGCATGAAACCCAGAAGTAAACCTAATGAGAACAGAGCTATCTCCAGATCTGAAGACGTTGGTCTGCCCTACAAAAGCTCATCACCTAATCAATTATTTTGTTAGCCACTAAAGTGCTACATAACTGCTTATTTGTTTTATGGAGAAGTGAAATGGGTTAGTTGATTTTCGCTGTCCAAGCAGAGTAAAGAGAAGACACAACACAAATGGTGAAAAGTCATTTAGATTTTTCCTAAAGCAGACAGGAAGATAGTTAAACAGCCAACCAGCGTGTCAACCCATTCCAGGGGTTCCAGCGGTTCTGGGTGAAGAGGCATTAGAGACCAGTGTAACTCCATGGACATCTGTGAATTTAGTCATAGACTCCTAGGGCTGGAAGAGAACTCAGGAGGTCATTGAGTCCAGCCCCCTGCCCAAAGCAGGACCAACCCAAGCAAAATAGTCCTGATTTTCCCCCGTCAGACCACAGTTGATCCCATTATGATCAGCTAACCCCTGATTGATTTCAGTGGGACTGTGGGTAAGGACTGTAGAATTAATCAGAAAACACCCCTTTAATTGGTGGTCAGGGTTCGTTTATGCACCCTGAAGAATATCTGGAGTTCTGCAAGCCCATTCCAAGCACCTGCCCACCCCAGACCCACAGTGGGTCTGTGGTTCATTTGCTTAGAGCACATTGGCAAATTTGCCTTGCACATTTGCCAGCCCAGGCCCATGTGTGCATAACTTAGCCCTTATATGCTTTACAGATGCTGATGACACATGAGGTCAGGGAATTTATGGCTGATATTATCGAACTGAGGTGCTTAACTGTGGATTTTGGGCCCTGGTTTTCCAAACTGGCTACTGAGTTTAGGTCACCAAGCTGAGACCCATTCTGCTTTTCAGACACTGCCAAGGACACGACCCCCCCACCCCAGTCCCCGAAAAATCAAATCACCCAAAGTCACCTAGGGTCAGATTTGCAAAGGTATTTATGCGCTTAAAGAGTCAGGTGCCTAATGAGATTTTCAAAAGTACCTGAAGTGGCTTGGACACCTAACTCCAGTGAGAGTTAGGCACTTTTAGATACTTTGGCACTTTTATATGCTTTTAGCATACTTTGAGATACTTAGGCACTTTTAGATGCTAGGCACCCATGTGCATCTTTAGACACATAAATACCTTTGAAAATCAGGTCCCTAGTTGATGCTTTTTGCAAATCTTCGTGCTAGGAATCCAAGGTGAAAATTTTTGGCTTAATGCGACTTTAGCATGACTTTCAGGAACACGACTTGCCTTGAATTGTGCCAGAGTTTGCACCACTGCTTTAAAAATGGGAGATTAAAGCTGCTCATCCAAGGAGAGACGGGGATGGTTGCTCAGTTTCAGATGCTTTTAGCTGAAAATGCAGGATGCTCTGGGCTAGCCCGCTTGTGTTTTATTCCTTTGCTTTGTAACATTTATGTTTCAATGCCTCCGTTTCATTTCTCTTGCCTTTATTTTTTTTACCCAAAAAAAAAACACTCTTCTTTTTTAATTTATCTTTTTAAACCAAATTTTTGTACGTTTTATTTTAGATTTTTGTTGTCATTTTCTTTTCTTTTTTTTATCTTTCCCATCTTTTGTTTTTTCCCCTTCTTCCCTCCCCCCTGAATTTTCCCCCTCGTAGAACCGTCTGCCCCCCCTCAAGACATAAAATGCATCAGCACCAGATCAACCGCCATTCTGGTAAGTTGGCGGCCTCCGCCAGCCGAGAGCCAAAATGGTGTCCTGGCTGGATACAGCGTCCATTATCGAGCGCTGGACTCTGACGACATGGACCAAAAGGAGGTGAATGATATCCCCCCAACCACCAATCAGATCCTTCTGGAACAGCTGGAAAAGTGGACAGAATATCGCATCACCGTGGTGGCGCACACAGAGGTGGGGCCGGGCCCAGAGAGCTCGCCAGTCGTCGTCCGAACAGATGAGGATGGTAATTCCATCTACTTACGATTTCCTTTCCTCCTGAGTCCCCTACAAATACACGACTGAGGAGGCTTCCCTGCCAAGGAAAAGACATTGGATTTTTGGGTCCTTTTTGTCACTGCTTTTGGATGCATGAAGAAGGCCTGAAGAGGCCTAGGCCTCCTGGCCCAAACATCACATTTCCTCATCCATCTTCTCAAAAACATGGCTCTGATTCTCAAGGGGTGCAGAGCTCCTGCAACTTCCAGGGGCATCAACCCCCATGAGAATCCAGCCTCCTATGATTTGCTTTTCCTTGATTTTTTTAATAACCAGGTATTCAGATCTTGTCCACACTGCATACCCCAGGAAATTCAGTAGCAGGCTGAAGAGCTAGTTGGATTATAACCACAGGGTTTTCAAAGGCAGGAGAAGGAGTCTCTTCGTGAAAGGATTAACAACCCAGCTCCTTCATGTCGCAACTGAAAATGCTCGTTTCAATTCTCTAGTTCTCCTAAAGACATGTTAAGCAAGGAGAGACTTAACTGATCTTTTTTTGTAAGCTACAATAAAGCGTTCAAAAAAAGGGGAAACTATCTAAAAAACAAACAAAACCTTTCTGGAGTGTCTTCCTCCATCACAAAGGAGCAAAAAAAGGACCCAAGCCCAATCTTCTTTTCTGTTGCAGGTCTTATTTAACAGCTCTCCCATTTGCCTGTCCCTCTGTGTATATCCTACTAGGATACCCACTAATGTGGGGAACACCTTGTTCAGAGTAATGGGGGACAGCAAAAGCAGCCTAAAAGTGTGTGTGGTTGGGGAGGTCTCAGGTGCATGAGCTGTGGCTCCATACTCTTGTGCCACCTCCTGAGGCCCCGCCCCTTCCCCCAAGGCCCTATGCCACCTCTTTCCCTGAGGCCCTGTCCCTGACTTCATCCGCTCTGCTCCCTCCCCTGTTGCTCAGCCTTACGTACAGTAAAAAGTTTGAGGGCCATAACCCTCATTCTGGCACACCTGGGAGACAGAGCTGCACTGTTGTCCTGGCCAGGCTCCCATAAACTTCTCTCCAAATCCCCTTTCCATCCCAGTTCTGTTCCAGGGCATGTCTTCCAATTTCATGCCCTACCGTCAGTTCACTGCGATTGACTACCAGAAGCATTTAAACGACTGAGGCGTGAGGGCTTGAAAGGGCTGGTTCAAGTTCTTTCTCTTGCTTCAAGCAAGCAGAGACAGAGCTTTCTGTGGCTCGCTCCTCAGAAATCAGGTGGTTTGACCCAGAACTATAGATCTCCTTCTGGGCAAGCGGTTCTGAGGAAAAGGCTCATGGAAGGAAGACTGAGCCAAACAAGAAGCAAGCCCACCTTTATGTGTCCAAGTGGCACAGGCTATGCTACAGTGGTACTTGCCTGCCCATCCCACGGACCGCCAAAGTCCATGGCTGATGTGGTGGCTTGCCACAAGTCTGGCAGATTCTCAGCCCACTTGCAAGGCTCTAGATGGAATACGTGCCTGTTCCTTGCAATCCAGTGCTAAATCTCTACACCTGCACTTTCTTTTCTCCCCCTACTCGCAGTGCCCAGTGCCCCACCTCGTAAAGTGGAGGTGGAGGTTCTGAACTCGACGGCCATCCAAGTGTTCTGGCGCTCTCCAATCCAGAACCGCCAGCATGGGCAGATCCGTGGCTATCAGGTCCACTACGTGCGCATGGAGAACGGAGAGGCCAAGGGGTTGCCCCAGATCAAGGATGTCATGCTGGCTGATGCTCAGGTGGGGACTTTCAGCACCTGTCCCTCTGCCTTGGGGGCTTGCGGGGTGGGCACGCTGGCCATTTGTTTGGGTTATAGCCCCATGAGACCCAACAGGCTGGTAGCAGTGGTACAACATCTCTCTGACAAAGGAGTCCCTTGTTGTTTTCAGCTAATTCACACTTCCAGCCTGTAGCTGTTAAGGAAGAGCTTGAGCCATTCTCCTGACACTGGGACAAGTAGGCTCCATCCTTCCCATTTCTGAGAAGCCAAGGGCTAAGCCCCCTTCCTTTAAATCAAGCCAGTTTTGCTACAAAATCTGCTAACCTCTCCCATTCTGCTTCTTCCTTCATGTTGGCCCAGTAACCTCTGAACTCGAGTAGCCACTTCCCAGAGACTTCTGCCTCATGCTGTCTCTCTCCCCTCTTTTCTATTCTCACTTGCAAATCCTCTCTTGTTCTCTGCTCAGTGGGAAACAGATGACACTGCTGAATATGTAAGTAAAATGCTTCCTGCCTGTTCCTGGTTCTGTCCTCTCCCTTGCACCCTCAACATTTGTGGTGTGACATTTGTCTCTTCTCTTTCTTTTCCCCAGTGCTGCTTTGTCTGTTTTCAAGGCCTTACCTACGCATCATTCCTCACCCCAATCTCTTCACTTCCCAGTGCCTTCCTAAGTGCTCCTTTAGTCCATCAGCGCATGGTGATACCGCAGGGTTCCCCCCCGAGCTCTTGGGGAAGGCCAAGTCAGCTGCTTCTCGATAGTGGAAGCAGTTTGGACATTAAAATGGGACCAGCCTAAGCAAGCTGCATATTTAAAAATGGGCTGATGTGAGCAAGATCTGTAACTACCTCAGGATCTGGTCTGCTGCTGAAAAAACTTTGCTAGGTGGAGACTGATAGCACAATAGCTTCTAAACCTTCTGGGCTTGACCATGACTGCTTGATGCCATTAGAAGGCAAAGGTTCACTGGTACAAAGCACGCACTGAGCCCTAGCAGCGTGTAAGCGGCTGGACCTTAAAATCAATATTGTGGTTTTCAGGTATGTTCTACACTGCAGCTGGGAGCATTCCACTTAAAAAGGGCAGAGCTTCTGCCCACTTGATCCCCCTGATCCATGCTGGGTGACTCTCAAAGTCCAGAGAGCTATTTTTAGCACACTGGCTCGAGGAACGCTTGTGTGAGTCTCTCTGGGCTGGGACATGGGTGCCAGGCACAGTGTTAGATGTACAGCTCATTGGCATTTCATTCCTCCATTTGAACGCTGATGTGATTTTGGTTTTGATGGTGACTAGCCACAGAGCAGTGGGGAAGGCCTCCTGCTCTTGGGCTAGCTGGTACCGAGACTTCGGCTGCTAGAATAACAACTCTTAGGCTGAGATCCTGATTTCTGCCAAGGCTGCTTGGCTCTTGCTCTCAAAGAGCATCACAGCGTCGAATACAGTTGCCCTCCCCATGAAGTAGGGCAGTGCCGTTATCCTCCTTGTATGGGTGGGGAATGGAGGATCTGTCTAAAAATCTGTGGCTGGCTCATGCCAGCTGGCTCAGGCTAAGAGGCTGCTCAGTTGGGGTGTAGGAATTTGGGCTCTGATGGGAGGACCCCAGAACTTGGGCTGCACCCCCAACCCAAACATCCACACCACAGTTAAACATCCCCTTAGCCCCACGAGCTTGGGTCAGCTCAGCTGGAAAGGACCAGTCACAGGTTTTTAATTGTGTACATTACAGCCGGGAAGGTGTTTCCCAGCATCAAGAGACAGACATGCTCGCTGTTCTCATGTTAGCATGCTAAGGGGATTGCATGGGCTCACCTCCTGGGAATGCCCCTCCCCTCAGGTGGGATTGTGCTCAGACAGCCCAAGAGGCTGCCTATGCTAACTCTCTGACTACGTTGCTGTGTTTAGCACAAGCACTGGAGAAGAGTTTCCATGTGCCTGTTTCCCCAGCTGGGAAGCACACTCCCAGCTCTAGTGTAGACAGAGTCCAGAAGTACGTCTACGCTGCAATAAAAACCCTACGGCGCCAAGTGTCAGAGCCCTGTCGATTTGACCAGGGCTCAGTTTGTGCAGCTAAACATTGCAGTACTAATGTTCAGATGGGAGCCCAGCACTGCCTAATTTTCAGAGCCCAGAGAGCTGAACTGCAATGTTTAGCTTGTGGCATTTGTGGCCAGGCCATGGGTCTTTGATTGTCAGATCCCAAGTGACTTGCCCAGGGTCACATGGGAAGGCTGTGGCAAAGCAGGGAGTTGAATTCCAGTCTCATAAGTCACAGGCTAGGTCCCTACCCACTAGGCTGTCCCACCTCCTCAGCAGTGTGTTGTTTTTAAGGTCCACACTCTCAATTTCTGCCCCGTTTTGGGCAGTGCAGATGTTCTCAGGAGCGGGAAGCTTTTCCCAAGTGCTAGCCTGGGGCCTAGACTTTGTAGAGGAAGGGAGATCAAACAAATGCAAGCTTCCCTTCACCCTCCCACCTAGGGCTCTGGGGAAAACCCTGCTGTGCATGTCCCCATCCCGTCTGATTTAACATGGGCGTTCTTGTTAAAACAGCCTTTGAAGGGTAGAATATCTTGTTCCCAGGGGCCACACTAGAGACAGGCTTTATAACAAAAGTTCTTGGGGACTGGGTGTGGTGAGAGTGCTACAGAATCCAGGTCATTTTGGGAAAGTAACACAGCACCCTAACCTGCAAACAACAAATGTCACCTGGCAGTTAGCATTACAGCAATCCCTTTAACGTCATGGGAGGGGTGGTTTTTTTTTTTGGTTTTTTTTTTTAAGAAGTCTCTTACTGGCGGGTGTGAAGGAGGGAGTTTAATCTCCCTGAAGCCACAAGAGCCCTCCTCTGCGACAGCGTGGAAGAGTGGGAAGCTTTGAACATGTTTTGATGGCTGAACCAGTTTGTGTAGAGATAGGAGCTGCGTTTGAGGGGGGGGATTGAGAGAGCAGGCCTTTCATGCAAGTTCCTGTGTATTCCTCGTCTGCTCATAGCTGGAGAGGTTGTGTTTCCTAGCGAAGGGCTGTCCCCCACCACACCGCCATGTTTTCCTTGCACTGTCTTGTGTTTTTAGTGTCGGTGAATGTTCCCGCATGCTGGAGAGGGCTGAGGCTCTTGCAAGAAGACAAGTTTTTGTGTTTGAAAAAATAAAAACAAAAACAAAACTAAACATCTTTCTTCCTTTGGGATCTCACAAACAGGAAATGATCATTGCTGGGCTTCAGCCCGAGACCTCGTACTCCATCACGGTGGCAGCCTACACCATGAAGGGGGACGGCGCCCGAAGCAAACCCAAAATGGTCACGACCAAGGGTGCAGGTGAGATGCGCTCCCATCTCCAGCCCCTCCCCCAGGCCCAGTGTTGGCGAAACCCTTTTCCTCCCTGTGCAGCTCAGCACATCTCCCAGCTTTGCTAGGTAGATTGGAGAATTGCCCTTCTAGCTCTGATCACCTGGCTCCCCTTAAAGACAGCCTTCTGCCAAGAGCCCTCAGCTCACCACACACGCCCGTCCTGTGGCCCAGAGAACCTCTCAGCAGCCAAGCAGAGTATTCCCAGTCCTGTAAGCCAGAGAACTCCCCATCCTCCCCTGAAAAGAACATCCTCCTGCCCAGTGCTGCAAAGAACCAACTCAGTACACCTTCCAGTTTCCTATAGCAGCTGCCCAATCCCCAGTGCTGCTAAGGACTGCCGCCTCCTCAAACCACTGTGCTGATAAAGGGAAACTCAAACCTGGTGCAGCTTGTGCCGTGCTGGAGGTGTGGTGTAGATTTCTTGGCAAGGAACAGAGCCCAGGGTTGTGGGTGCTGGAGTAAAGTTTAATGAGAGGACAGGCTGGAGCCACAGGGGTGTTGATCATCTTTCTATGCTGCCTCTGAGATCAATGGCTCTGGCCCAGTGGAGAACTGGCCAGAGGTCTGAGCCAGTCTGGCAGCATCATGGAAGCTGGTGAGGTTGGAAGGAGATGGCTCTGTAGCACTGCTAGGCTCTCATGGAGTTCAGAGCTACTTCTCCCGCTGGGAACCACGGTGAGCCAGTCCCCTGAGTCTGAAAGGCAAAGGCCAGAAAATCCTCAGGCAGTTAGTGAAGTGGGATGGAAACTTATTGTCAGCTGACAAAACCAGAGGCTTGAGCACCCCGGTGTATGAGGGGCAAGGGGAACAACACCCATAGGATTACGAGACAGGAAAGGAAGGTCAGATCCTGTCTCACGCAGGATCAAGAGGTGTTGATCTAAAAATCCCTGAATCCTTTCCTAGCACACTACTGGAGTGTAGCATGGGCTTGTAGAGAGGCCAGCGGTCCTCAGAGCCTTGAGGTTGATCTCTGTTGATGCTTCCCTCGAGCCACCAAGGGTGCAGTGTCTGAGGTGATCCCACACCTAGGGAAACGGACTCAACTGTACAGCTTTGCAGGGAGCAGTCGCTGGGCCCCTGGGCCTGGCAGACCACACAGGAACTTTGACAAACAGGAGAACTGCCCTGGGGATAGCTGAGGCCATTTGCTCTTCCATGCGCATCCCACTATGCCTGTACTAGCAGCGCCAGGAGAGGAAGAACAGACAGCATTGACCTTTGCTGATCACCAAGACCCAGGCTTTGATGGCTGCCCTCCCTCACTGTGGTTCTTTCATCCCCTTGACTTATTCCTTATGGCAGAGCTGCCCCCAGTCTCAGCAGAAAGAAGTGAGGTCACAAGCAAGGGTGCAGGGACAGAACAACGGATGGGCAAAAGCCACCGGGGGATCTTGGATCTCTTTGTTCCCCTGCACTGGGAAATGCCATCTTTGCCTCCTTTCATCTCAAGAACAAACGGGGCATCGGGGATAGGACTGCTGCAATTCCTCCTCCGGTGTTACCGCTCACCTCAGCACTGCAGCCTGGGCATGAGTGAGGAATAACATTTATCTCTGTCTCTCCCTCCATGCCATTGGTCCCTGCCCACCGTGTGCTCACCTTCACTCCTCTAAGGCAGTGGCTTCTCTCCCTCCCTCACTTCCTTTGCGTCTCTCTTTTCTTGCTGGCTTTTCTTCTCCTTCCTTTTCTTCACAGCTCAGGGCAGCTGCATCAGCTGAGATCATTCAGCCCTGGAAATGCTGAGAGCTGCCACTCCAGTGATCAAAGGCCCTTGGCCAAATGCAGTGTAATCTGCCTGGGCACCCTCGCCGCAGCTGAGGGGGCAACACAGCCAGGGATCTGGCATCCTGTCCTGAAATGGGAAGGGCAGCAGCCAATACTGTGGCTTCCTTTCCATGCATCCCTCTTCCAGTGAACCTTGGGGCTGGTGCTCTGGAGCCTTTCTCCTCTAATGTGGCCTTTCTTGCACAGTTGGAGAGGGTCCTTGTACTTCAGAGGACAAACCCTCATGACGCAAATCTTCCAGACGCTTAATCAGACTTCAGTCAGATGCCAGCAGCAAACGAGCTGGCATCTGTACCTCGCTCCTTTCAGTGCCACTTTAGCCCCACCTGGCATACCCCTTCCTAGCATTTCCCTTCCCCTCTCTCTTCTCTTTATCATGGAATCCTAGGGCTGGAAGAGACCCTAGGAGGTCATTGAGGCCAGCCCCCTGCCCAAAGCAGGATCAACCTCAACTAAATCATCTCAGCCAGGACTTTGTCAAGCCAGGACTTAAAAACCTCTAAGGGATGGAGATTCCACCACCTGTCTAGGTAATGCATTTCAGTGCTTCACCGCCCTCCTGGGGAAATAGTTTTTCCTGCTGTCCAACCTAGACTTCTCCCACTGTAATTTGAAACCATTTCTCCTTTTGGTGCCTTCCCTCACTACTGAGAACAGCCTCTCTCCATCTTTTTAGATTCCCCTGTTAAGGAAGTTGAAGGCTGCTATCAAGTCACCCCTCACTCTTCTCTTCTGCAGACTGAATAACCCCAAATCACTCTAGTTCTCCTCGCAGGTCATGTGCTCCAACCCCCTAATTATTTTGGTTGCCATCCGCTGGAACCTCTCCAGTGCATTCACATCCTTTCTGTAGTGGGGGAGCCTAGAACTGGATGCAGTACTCCAGTCACATCCTCACCAGTGCCAAATAAAGAGGAATAATAACTTCTCTAGATCTGTGGGAAATGCTCTTACTGATGCACCCCAATATGCCATTAGCCTTCTTGGCTACAAGGGCACACTGTTGACTCATATCCAGCTTCTCATCCACATAATCCCCAGGTCCTTTTCTGCTGCACTGCTACTTAGCCAGTCGGTCCCAGGACTGTAACAATGCTTGGGATTCTCCTGTCCCGTATTCAGGACTCTGCACTTGTCCTTGCTGAACCCGATCAGATTTCTTTTGGCTCAATCCTCCAATAAATGTAGGTCACTCTGGACCCTCTCCTTACCCTCCAACATATCTATCTCACCCCCTAGCTTAGAGTCATCAACACATTTTTCTGGGGTGCAATCCATCCCCTCATCCAGGTCATTAATAAAGATGTTGAACAACATCAGCCTAAGAATCAATCCTTTGGGCACCCCACTTGAAACCAACCACCCCCCAGACTTTTGATCCATTTATCACTACCCTTTGGACCCAACCATCTAGCTAGCTTTCTATCCATCTTACAGTCCATTTGTCCAAACCATACTTCCTTAACTTGCAGGCAAGACTGTTGTGAGAGACTGTATCAAAAGCTTTGCTAAGGTCAAAGTATATCACATCCATTGACTTCCCCTTGTTCCCAGAACCAGTTATCTCCTCACAGAAACAAATCAGTTTGGTCAGGCACAACTTGCCGTTATCCTTTCACTCTACCTAGCATGTCCTTTTTTCAATTCTCTCCCCCACCCTTGCCCCACTTTGTCTTTCTCACTGGTCAAAGTTCCCATTTAGTTTTCTGTAGCCTTCTCCCTCGTCCTTTGTCACTCATTCTCTCTGCTTTGTCATTCTTCCTCATCTCCCCCATTAGAATTTGCAGCATAAATACATCAGTCACCCAGATATGTTGTTTTTTTTTTCCCAGCACAGCAGCTATTTCCCAAAACTCAATTTCCCCCAACTTGAAATAGCTATTTTTTTAAAAAAAAAAATCTTCCCATTGGCTCTGAAACGTTCTTATCTCTTTTCCGCTGTTGAGTCAGTGCACCTTCCGAGAGGAGTGATTTCTTTCTTTATCATTCCGGGCGAGGGGCTGAATTTAAATACTGTAATATATCCAATTTTCTCCTTTTGGCATCCAACCCAATTTCAAAACAGAACACCTTTTTCCCCCCCCCACTTTTTCCCCCCACCCCCAAATTATATTTGTGGTACAAATGTAATATTTCCAGGCCTGGCTGATTATAGTAATGTTTGTGATAAAAACTGAGACATAAAGATAATGGCATTGGTTTTCTCTGTAATAACATTGTGATTCTTAAGTGTTTCCAAAGGAGGTTTTCCCAGCAGCATTCGCCAGCCATTCTCCCATTGTTTGAATGAATAAAATATTTGTTCCAGGCAGCCCGTGCCTGGGTGTTGGGGCTGTTGCTTCCAACCAAGCCTGGTGTTCCCTGGTGCTGCCAGAGTCTCTGAGTGTGTAGATACACACACATGCTAGCCTTTCTGTCCTAGCATGCCTTGCTTTGGCTGATTCAACCATCCCCAGTGCCCGTTTCGCATCCTCACCAGCATGTCACCCTGCCAGACTGACTTCCAGGCTGGTTTGTGTTTCTCTGAAGCCCCAGTTTCCTTCCCTTCTACCTTCCCCTCCCTCCTTCTTCGGCCAGGAGAGAGGGAAATTAGATCTTTAACAGAGTGGAGTGAGTGTAAGTGACACATGAGCTACTGGAATTAATGCTCTCCTCACCCCAACTCCAGCAAACCCCCAGGCTGCATGTGTAATCAAACCCTGGCCATTAGTTCATTTAGCATTCAGGTAGGGACAGGGCTGGTTAGGCCCAGGAACCACCAAACTCCTGTGATATCCCATAAGCTCAGCAGAACTGACAGGTTGCAGAGAAAGCCAACTGAGAGTGAGGTCCCAGTGAGGACCGGGAAGGGAGAAGCTGAATGGAGTAGACAGAGATGCTTCTGTCCTCCTCTTCACCCATATCCTGGGGTCTGTTTCCAGTCCCCGTCTGCTCCTGTCTTTTCTTTTCCCAGCTGGGTGATCTGATGGCTGCCAAACTCGCCTTGGCTGGCCTCGCGCCTGCTGCTCAGGGCCCCAGGCTGCCCAGCCACTCAGCTTTCCCATCCCTCATTACTTCGCCTCCAGCAGCTCTGCGCTTTCCAGCTTGCTCCAGTTCTGTTCCTGCCCTGCTTCTCTGCCTGAGTTGTGGGATCTGCCTAGCTCCACGTTGTCCAACGTGCTTTTTGTGTGGCAAACTGGACACCACAGTGTGGCGAAGTAGCTCATTAGAGCCACAGGCGTGGAGAGCCCTCCACCACTCCATGCACGCGCCCCACCACTTTAAGCACATGGCAGCAGTGGCAAAGATGGCTCCTCCTGCGGCTCGTGCAGGGCAGGGCGGCTCACGGGGTGGGGTGGGGCCGCTTGTGCAACATGGCTCCAGAAGTGTCTCCAGTGAGTCACCAGCGGTTTGCGCAGGGGAGCGGGGTGCCTGGCCGATGGTGGAGTGGTGGGGGGAGGCCACCTGGCTGGTGACGGAGAGGGTGCCTGGCTGGGGGTGGGGTGCAGCAGTTGTTACGTTTTGTTTTGGATACCGGTGGTCTAGTGCCTATAGCAGGAGATGGGGAGACAGGACTCCTGGGTTCTCTCTTCCCAGCTGTGAGAAGCACTCATGTCTAGTGATTACAGCAGGAGGCTGGAAGATCCCGGGATCTGTTCCAAGTTGTGTCATGAGCGCTCCATGGGACCTCCCGACAGAGCCTTGGGGAGGGGGAGGGGCTGAGGACTCAGAACTGTATGTCTAAACCTGACTCTGGAGTAATACTTAGCACTCCTGCAGCTTGTGTACTTTCCTAAACTGAAGCTTGGCAAATTCAGAGCAAAACCCACATGTAAATTGTGAGAATAGTTGATCATGGGGACAATTTCTCAGGAGTTGGGACGAAATCACCATCCCTGGGAGCTTTCAAATCAAGATTGGGTGTTTTCTGAGGAGACCTGTTCTAGGAATTATTCTGGAGACATTATGGCTACGTCTACACTAGACAAAGTAAGTCGACCGCTGATACGCAATTCTAGCTCTGGCTAGAATTGACCTGTCTGTGCTCAGCTTACTTGGCCATCCCTACTGAACAAGGTCAGTGATAAAGTTTCTCCCATCAACCTCCCTTACACCTCGTGTCTCATGAGGAGGACAGGGGTCGACTGCGACCCATAAGAGGTGGATTTCACGTGTCCGTACTAGACGTGTGAAATAGAGCCCTGGAATATCAGCTCTGAAGCTAGTGTAGATGTAGCCTCTTGAGCCGATATTCTCTAGTCAGATCTCCTGTGGGATTGCAGTGATCTGATCACTCGTTGGAACTGATGGCTCTAAATGCTGTCTGAACATTAACCTTTTCATCTTCACAAGGCTTCCTGCACTTGAGATGAACGTTAACCTTCCTATGGGCGGCGAAGCACTGGAATGCGTTGCCTAGGGAGGTGGTGGAATCTCCATCCCCAGAGGTTTTTAAGTCCTGGCTTGACAAAGTCCTGGCTGGGATGACTTAGTTGGGGGTTGATCCTGCTTGGGGTAGGGGGCTGGTCTCGATGACCTCCTGAGGTCCCTTCCAGCTCTGTGATTCTCCGATTCTTTATCGGACGCCCAGGCCCAGGGAGGTCTAGATAAATGTTTTCAGGAATAACCACTGATTTTGGGAACCTGACTCAAGACTCTTGGGGCCTGATTTAAAGGACAACTTGGAGTCTGGCATCTGGTGGTGCCTGGCCCTGCTGAATTCTGGCCTGGCCCTTGAAGTCATCTCTAATGAGGCACCCTAAATCAGTGGCCACTCAAAAGTCCTGGGCCAGGTGGGGTTGGGCACGTTACTCAGTAAGTGAGCAGCAGAGCCAAGAAGACAAGCCAGGACGTCTTGGTGCCTACGTTAGAGATATCTGCCCTCTGAGCCCTTCACCCAGCCTCTCTGTTTCGAGAGCCCTGTGCACAGAGGAGAGCTGGCATAGGACTGAACTCACCTCTTTTCTTCTGTTCTCTCCCAGTTCCAGGGAAGCCCATCCTGTCCGTGCATCAGACTCAGGAGAATTCTCTCCTGGTGAAATGGGAGCCTCCCCTGGATGCTGAAAGCCAGGTCATGGGCTACCGGCTCCAGTTTGGTCGCCAGGACATCGACCCCCTCTCCACCTTGGAGTTCGCAGCCCAGGAGGATAAGTACATCGCCACTAACATCCACAAAGGTGCCACGTACCTTTTCAAGCTGGCCGTGAAAAGCCGGGCCGGCTTTGGGGAGGAGGCAGTGCAGGAGCTGACCATCCCCGAAGACATCCCTAAAGGTTACCCCCAAATTCTCGAGGCGAGCAACATCACCTCCATGTCGGTCCAATTCGGCTGGCTGCCTCCTGTGCTGGCCGAGAGGAATGGCGCCATTGTCAAGTACACTGTGGCCTATCGGGAAGCTGGTTCCCCTGGCAACCCTTTGGAAAAAGACCTGGCCCCCTCCCCTGAGAACTCCTACACACTCAACGGCCTCAAACCCAACACTGCTTATGACGTTAAAATCCGGGCTCACACCAGTAAAGGGCCTGGGCCATACAGCCCGACTGTCCAGTATCGGACGTTCCTACTGGACCAAGGTAGGACTTACCAGTTTCTCCTCTCCCTCCTTGTAACCGGGGCTGGTGCCGGGAGGCAGAGAGCCTGGGCGGTCCTGCCAGCCTAGTGAGTAAATGCAAAGCGCTCGGTCTCGCATGTGGGCCCCGCGCCCCTCTCTGCCTTCACCAGGTAAGTCCTTTTTTACCACTTCCTTCCAAGTCAAGTCCAGCCACCCTCCTGACTGGCCACCGGGGCAGGCCAGCCTCTCTCACAGGTGGGACGAGCCTTTTCTTTAGCTTTCGCCAGATGCCACACAGCCAGACGCCAAACATAAACCCGGCAAGGGCCTGTCCTCAGCCAAGCGTGCTCAGACATCCAGAGCCTTGTTCTCCACAGCAGCTGCTCCAGTGCTCAGCACTTCAGGGGTCTTTGGGCAGAGACCCTCCCCTGCTCTGCCCCTGGGTTAGGCTAGGGTCTGGCGTGGGAAGGGGCATTGGGGATGGGGCTCTGGCAAAACCCAAGCAGAGTGTGGAAGAGGGAGCAGGCCCTTCTGTTCCCTGTGTGAGTACTGCCAGCGCCCTGTTGTCAGTGTGTCTGATAGCCCCTCCCTGTCTCTCCCCCACCCCTTCTTTTCCTAACCCACACCCCCCCCGGCCTTTGAACTGTCTTCCTGCAGTTTTACCCAAAAACTTCAGGGTGAAGATGGCAATGAAGACCTCTGTCCTTTTGAGCTGGGAGTTCCCTGAGAACTACAACTCTCCCATCCCCTACAAGGCAAGTGGGGCTCGCTTCTCAGGGGCTTTAGGGCAGCAAGGAATAGAATTTAGGGATAGTATACGCAGGGTTAAACCTGCCCCTGAAACCAGCTCTCGGGGCACTCCCGCTCAGCATTCAACAGCTCCAGGCTGCTCCCTTGAGGAGTCTGACTGCCCACTACCTCAACTGAACTGGTCAGGGACTCGTGGCAGGGGTTGGAGCACAACCTCTTCTTTCTGCCCCCAGAGCACTGGGATTCTGCTCCTGGCAGTGGGGTGGGAGTAGATTGGTCTAGTGGGTAGAGCCTGGGGCTTTCGCATGAGACCTTCTGAGCTATGTTCCCAGCCACAAGCTGGGAGTACAGGCTGAACCTCTCTAATCCAGCACCCTCAGGATCTGACTGGTGCCAGACGAGAGAATTTGCTGGACCACAGGAGGTCAATGTTGTCTAGCACATTGCCAACACTTCCACTGCTCACTGGGCTCTTGGAAGCCATTTAAGGGTAAATTACAGCTAAGTACCAGCACAGAACACCGACAGCCAAGACTGGTGGCTGGATGCAAACTGTATGGGAGCACCAGTAACTTTGCCACACCCAGGATAAGTGGTCATCCAGCTAATTAAAATCACGCTGCATTACAGATGTTATCAGCAAGAGAGTTCCCGGTTAGAGGGGTTCAACTTGTACTGTCTCATGGATGGGCAGGGGTAAGAATCTGTTTCATTCCCCACTTTGCTCTTGAGACACTCTGGCTTCGGCCAAGTCACTTGAGCAACACGCGCTTCACTTTCTCCACATCTAAAATGGGGCTGCTGCTTTCCGGGGAAGCTGCGAGCTTTCATCCTGTGCCTGCAAAGGACTGTGAGACCTTATAGAGAAGGGCACTGTAGAAAGCCAGAGGGGTTTTGTGGTAGCCCCCACAGAGAAGGCAGCAGGGTAAGCAGCCAAGTTTCATGGGCCATCCTCCTGCTTTGCGCCGTGTGCTCTCTGGGCCCAGAGAGGGCAGGAGGCAGCGGAGTGGTGTGATTCAGAGAAGGCTGACTCCCGCGGGTGTCTCGGCCTCGCTCAGATCCAGTACAACGAGCTGAACATCGACGTGGATGTCCGCCACACCAAAAAACTCATCACCAACCTGAAGCCCCACACGTTTTACAACTTCGTCCTGACGAACCGGGGCAACAGCATGGGCGACCTGCAGCAGAATGTGGCGGCCTGGACGGCCCCAAACGTACTGACCAGGAAGCCAGAGGTGACGCACAAGGCCGACGCAGATGGCAATGTGGTGGTGATCCTGCCAGACATGAAGAGCTCGGAGGCTGTCCAGTAGGTTCCTATTATTATGATGAACCTTGTGGGGTGGGCTGTAATGCACAGGGTGATGCAGGCGGACGGAGACAGGGCAGAGCAAGTGTCTCCCCTGGGCCAATCCTGCCAGCGTTGCCTCAGCCTCCCTGTGGAAGAGCAGCCTCCCTGGGTTGAGAGATCTCCAGCTCGAATGGCCCTTTCAGTCCCTGGCTGGTCCACTGAGGCTCCCGGCAACATTGCCTTCTAGGAGCAGGTGGACACCCTGGCTCATTCCCCAAAACCCGCCCCCGGAGAGTTGGCAGTGGCTGTCAATCGCTGCCAAGCTAGGCGGCGAAGGGTTGGTGTCATCACACAGCAGGGGGTCACTGTCCCATTCGATTCATCTCTCTGCGCCACGTGCTCCAAGGAGGAGCAGCTGTGGGCTGGGACCCACAAGATCCCAGTTTGTTTCCCAGGCCAGGCTGACAGGCGTCCTGTGTGACCTTGGGAAGGTCACTGCTCTGGGCCCTGTCCGCCCAAGGGTGAGAATAATCCATCTTTTGTCTGTTGTCAGTGAGGGGCCGATGACCACCTGTGCTTTGGGAAACCTTCCCCTTAGCTTGTAAACTGTCTGGTGGGGGGAGGCCTCTTTGGTACGGCACAAGTCCCAGCCTGATGGGGCCCTGATCCTGGCCAGGATTCTGATATTCAATAACTGGGGTACAAGAGGTACAAGTGGGGCAGAGTTACCTGGTGGTTGGCAAGAACTGCAACCTAACGACTCCACTTCCTGGCAGGGCCCAAGAGTGGGACATGCCGGGCCCCACGTCTCTCTTCTGCTGCCTTTGCCCCTGCTCGGGAGTCACAAGAGGGATCAAATGAGGGTTTCAAAGGCAGACCTGCCAGGGAAGGAAGGGCCCTGGGGAAAAAAGGAAGGTGCCCCTGGAACCTAGCTAGTGTTTTACACCATGCTAGTGCCTGCTAGCAAACAACTGGCTTTGGCTCGCCTTTCCCCACCCGTTCCTGAGGGAGAAGGTCGAGGGGCCTGGTGACCCTTGAGTCTTGGATCCCAAGGATAAAGCCGGGGCTTCTGCTGTAGCGCAAGCTGTAAGACAACGGCCAACTGCCTTGCTGCAGCTAGTGGGAGGAAAGCGATTTGCTGCAGCTGGGGGTTGGTTCCTCCTCTGCAAGGTGTTCGCTCAGCTCCCGCAGCAATGCACAGAGGGGGGGTGGGCGGGCAGCCACGAGGGCGTGGTCTGTGAAGAAGAGGATACGACCAAGCCCGCACGCCCCGCCAATGGTGGTGTAAGTCGGGGGTGCAGGACATCAGCTGGTGGGGAGGCTGCAGCCAGCGAGCGGGAGTGCAGGCGGGAGGATTGGCATAGGACTGAGGAGAGAGAATCACAAAACACCAGAACTAGAAGGGACCTTGAGAGGTCAAGTCCAGGCCTCTGTTAACTCATAACCACCAGCATCCTTGTACTGCTCGGGAGCTTTCCCATCAGCAGCATGTGAGGCTCTGCCCATAGTGAACAAAAAATGCCAAGTAGAAAAATAATATCCTAGGAAATATCAGCTCCGGGGGCTGTGCCAAAGGGACTGCGTGAGATTCCTACCATCTTGTCTTTTCCTTCCTGCCTCTCAGGGCTTACTACATCGTGGTGGTGCCTTTAAAGAAATCGAGGGGGGCGCAGTTCGTGAACCCCGTCAGCAACCCCGAGGAGATGGACCTGGAGGAGGTGAGTGCTCAGTCAGCTTCACTCCTACTGCAGGGAGAGGCTTCTCTGCAGGCAAAGCAAATGGCTGCACCCAACTTGGTGGCACGTACTGCACCCCTGGCCCCTTTGCAGCCCCGAGCAAAGGGAGAGGGTCAGGGCAAATCCCCCCAGCACGTAGAACAAGCAGCACTAATGTGCTCGCACTGAACAGTTCAGCTCTACGTCCTTTCCTCCTGCTCCTGGTGTGCCACCACAGCTAGGGCTCAAGCGTTGCATTCTCTTGTGTTCCAGCTGGTTCAGGAAATCTCCAGGCTGCAGCGCCGGAGCCTCCGTCATTCCCGGCAGCTAGACTTCCCCAAGCCGTACATCGCCGCCCATTTCCGCACGTTGCCCTCTCACTTCATCCTGGGCGACATGAAACACTACGACAACTTCGAAAACAAAGCCCTGGAGCCGGGGCACAAATACGTCACCTTCGTCCTGGCGGCGCTCCGGGACTTGGAAGCAGTAAGTGCTGCTCGTTCCTCTGCTGTCTGTCTCACTCAGAACTAGGGCTGCCGCTGCACCTACACAGCTGCCTAGGGCAGCTGAAAATCAGGGGCACTGCCAGGACAGCAGGCAAAAACACTTGTGGGAGCCGACACATTCTTACCTGCTGGCCCGGCGGAGCCCGTGGCGTAAGCATTCAGATACGGGAGGGAGCGGCGGGGAGTCACCCAATTACCACCACTGTTGCTTCCCCCTGGTCAGCGGCCACCTGAGCCAGGCTCCCAGCTGGAGTGGCTCCGATTCCCAGTGAGCTATGGACCCCAGTGGCAGCCTCAGCAGCAGCCAGGTTTTTAAACTCCTCCTTACTGGACTCTCCCAGCTAAGGCACCATGGGGAGGAGGCGGAGAGACTGTGAAGGGGCTCTGGGCTGAGGTGCAAGAACAAGTCACGTGTGGGAATGCACAGGGGCCTATAAATTCTAAGGAGCACGTACCCATAGCGGCAAACAGCCACTCTCACACAAGACTGGGAAGCCCCTGAAATTCACAGACATGCTTCGGGGGGAGGGTTTCCCAGTGGGCAGAGCCCTGCCAATCTGCAGCTATACCCAGTCTGTGTTTACAGCACACAGCACGGCTGCAGATGCAGATTTGTTATCCTTGCAGGGCTGTATGCTGGGGCTCCATTATCCAGAACTAGAAGATATTGGAATATGTACTCAGAGGTCCCCAGGGGTTTGGAGAGCCCAAGAATGAGCCTCCACCCGTGGCAAAACGTGTCTCTTCCCCCCCGCCCACCCCAGCTCCACAAGCAGAGCAATAAACCCAGCCAGGCATCCTGCTTTCGACGACGAGTCCCACACGTGGGGAGCATGAATGGGGAGTGCTGTACTGACAGAATCCACTTGGCGTGCTCTGGGCCGCCTTCTACATCCTTAGCAATCCCATGCGTTTTCAGTGGCATTGTACTGGCCTAAATCTGACCCTGTGAGAGTGATGTCTTTACTATTCACCTGCTTATTTTGTGCTGCAAAGTAGGAAACCATCTAATACCCTGTTGGGTTAAATCCCCTGGTGGAATTGTAGAAAAAAGTTGTTGCAGTCGTGTTTTAAAGCGGGGGTGGAAATAAATATCTAGTTGTCTATTTAATATTAAAGGATTAGGCCGACACGCCTGGGAATGGAGTTCCCAATCGGATCACTCCTGCTAGTGGTAATTTCAGCTTTAAGGACAAGGTGCCATAGAGTCACTAGCAATGGGCTGAAAGACAGCAGCTAGTGTCTTGGTGTCTGTGGCCAGAAACAGCCCCTTCCTCCCGATGCCACGGGGCAAGGGGGGAGTTTCAGGGAGGGCCGTTAGTTGGAGTGTGAGCTCAAAGCTGCCTGCCACCAGCCCAACCGTGAGTTGTCATCCTGCTGTCACCACTTCTTGCCTTAGTTGCTGCATCTGTAAATTGGGGTGATAACATCTCCCTCATGGTGCGGGGGCAGTGGTCATAACATTTGTAAAGCTTGGACCTGGAAAGTGCCAAGACTGCAGCTACACAGCAGCCCGGTTCCGGAATAGCTGTTTCGAAAGGGCTGCTACATGCAAAAATGTGTTTCAAAATAGCTAAGTGCTTTTTTAAAATACGTCACCTACACACCCTGTGCTGATTTTGAAATAGACAGCCGGGTGACAGGAAATAGCACTTATTTCAAAATAGCTATTTCGAAATCTATGCTATCCCATCTCTTAACAACACCTCTTTTGAAATAACTATTTTGAAACAGGTGCTATTGCTCCTGCAGTGAGTTTTACCGATTTTGAAATAACACACCTGCTATTTTGAAATAAATTCAAAATTTAACGGCCTTCCCTGAAACTCCCCCGCCCCCCACCCCATGGCATCGGGAGGAAGGGGCTGTTTTTGGATACAGATACCAAGACACTGGCTGCTGTCTTTCAACCCATTGCTAGTGACTCTACAGCACCTTGTCCTTAAAGCAGAAATTACCACTAGCAGGAGTAATCTGATGGGGAGCTTCATTTGCGTAGTGTAGACATGGCAAAGTTATTTTGAAATAACAGCTGCTATCCCAAAATAACTTCGCTGTGTAGACGTAGCTTAAATGTTTGATATTGTTCTCATCCTCTGCATTCCATGGTAAGAACTGGAGCCCGTCTGAACACATAAGAAGCTTAGCTTGGCTAAGGCGGCTTTTCTATAGTGTACTGTATGCAGTAGCATTTTCCATCCAGCTGGACCCCTAATAGAAGGAGTGTCCAGCGCTCCTCTGGAAGGAAGGTAGCCTGCTTTGGGGTGGAGCGTGTCCATCATTCTGCAGTAGTAGGCTGAGGAGAGGGGAGGAATGTATTTATCAGTTTGTGCTTAGTGCTGTGGGTGGGAGGGTGTCACCAAGTCATTCGGTGTCTGAGTATTGATCCCATCTTTGCTCCTTTCCACCTCTCCCATTTCAGTGTAATCTTGGCTGAGTGCTGAATCCAGAGTGGGAGGCGAGGAGTGGGAGGTGGTAATGGGGATGAAGGGATAGCATGGAATGGAGGCCTGTGCAGAAGGTTCTGAAGCAGCTGGTACTGATTGTATTGGAGACCAGATATGAGCCATTCATGGGCTTAAATTGCAGCAAGGGAGGTTGAGGTTGGACATTAGGAAAAACTTTGTAAGTGTCAGGGTGGTTAAACGCTGGAATAAATTTTCTGGGGAGATTGTGGAATCTATGTCACTGGAGATATTTAAAAGCAGGTTAGATAAACGTCCACCAGGGATGGTCTAGACAGTGCTTGGTGCTGCCATGAGGGCAGGGGACTGGACTCGATGGCCTCTCGAGACCCCTTCCAGTGCTAGTGTTTTATGAGTCTATGGTAACATGAGGTCTCCGTGGTCCATCTTATCTAGCATCCCATCGCATGCTGTCCAGCATCAGTTCTTCAGGTGCAAGTGAAGATTCCCCTCTATTGGACACCTATGGGAAAAGTTGCTTGCAGAGGAAGTTTCTTCTTAACCCCATGTGTCAGTACTTGGGGTCTCTCCCTTTTTGGGGCTTCTCTTCTGGAATGAAGCCCTGGCTCATCCCAGTCCCAACCTTGTGTTGTTGTATTTTGTGTTTTGCAGACATTTGCAGCTAGTCCTTTCTCTGACCCCATCCAGTTGGACAACCCCGACCCACAGCCTATCATCGACGGAGAGGAGGGCTTAATATGGGTCATCGGGCCGGTCCTGGCAGTGGTGTTCATTATCTGCATCGTAATTGCCATCCTGCTCTACAAAAAGTAAGAGTAGCCTCTCCCCTGGACCTATGTCCTCACCTGCTGCCTCCAGCTATGAGTGCTCAAGGGCTTTGCGGGCTCTGTATCAGAGCTGCTGGGCCAACAGTACGGCCCCTGCTCAGAGCTACAGGGCAAAGCAAGGGGAATGGAGATGCTGGGAGGATGGGGAGGATTTAGGATGCAGAGACCCCCACCTGGTGCAACTCCAGCCCAAGGTTCATAGTCAATAGAACTGTGTCCATGTAGTGATTGTTCAGTGGCCCCTATAACATGAGTTTGGCAGATCTCAGCACCATTCCTAGGAGACAGATATTCACATTCCCTCTGGTTCAGTGCTGGGACACATGGACTGCGGGCAGCGGAAGGATGCTCTGATGACACCCAGAGGCTGTCTGGTGGATGGGGAAATAGAGGCCTCCAGGTCCTGGTGCTCTTCATGCAAGCACATGGATCAGAGCATTGGGCTTCTTCTCCAGCTGCAGGCAGTGGGGTGCAGTGAGGGATGAGAAGAGGAGCCATGGGGATGCATTGTGCTTTTGTGGGATGCTCCTTGAGAGCCACCAGCCTTCCCTTGCCGCTCCCAAATGTAGACGGCTGCCAGAGCAGCAAGTCCCGGCAGCAGCCTGCTCGCCTGACATTTGTGTATCAGTTCCCAGGGCCTTTGGCTGGGCTTGGAGAGAACCCAAGCTCAGCCTGACCATGTGCAGAGTGGAGAGACGGGAATAGGAATGGGCAGAGAAAAGGGACTGGGAGAGAGGGAGAAAACAAGCCAAAGAAGAGGAGACGATGGCAGCTTTGTCAGTGGGAGTCACATACGGACACGGGTAGCAGAGGCACCCAGCAAGCAGGTTCTGCCAACCAGGTGTGCCCTGCTCTCTCTTCCACCGGCCTGGAGATTTCTGACTATGCCCTGGGGGCTGTTCTTGGGCACCCGTCACAGCCCTGCCAGCTGTGACTTCGCTTTCCCCCCACTGGGTCTGAAATGTCTGAATACCCAGGGGAGCAGGTGAGTGAGAGTCCCCTCTTCCTGTCTGCTGGTGTGGCTTTGAGCAGGGGATCTCCCATCATCTGGGTGTCTCTCCTTTCCGTGTGAGTTGTGTGGGTTCACGCTCTGTTCTAACCCCAACATTTGTCTTTTCTTCCTTCCACTTACTGCTCCCCGGACAGCAAGCCAGACAGGTAAGAGCACCAGGTTTGGCATCTCTGTAGATCCCCACCACACTGGACTGGCTGTGTATTGGGGCAGAGATCTCCGCCCACATGGTGTGACAGCTTCTGTCCCTGGCACTCCTCCTATGCTAAGAATATCTGATACCAAGATCTCGCAGGCATGTTTTTGCCAGTGGAAAGGCACTGGGGGAAAGGAAAGTCCAGCTACCTGCCCGAGACAGGATTGTCCCACTTCAAGCCAAAGCAGAATCCTGATTGGTGGAGAATGAAACTCATAAAACATTGGGTTAATAGAGCAGAGATGCACCCGCTCATGTTGCAGTCAGGGCCCGGCACTAGAACCTTGCACACCTGCTGATAGCTGCGTTGTATCTGTGGGGATCTGCGGATGTGGATCTTTGCAGAGCATTTCTGCAGACACGGATAACAATTTTGTATCTGCCCAGGGCTCCACTGAGTGCGAGACCAGCGGGTGTGTCCTCACAATGCCCTATGACTCTGTGCCAGCTTTCTCTGAACCTCTGGGAGTCTTTCCAGCCATTTCCAAGGCTGGGAGACGTTTCACTAGAAATAACTCACAGGCTTGGCCATAGGCCATTAACGGCTGCTTCCAACTGGAGCCCAAATTAACCTTCCCCTCCCCACCATGTGCTGTGATTTCCAAGCAGTGCTCCATGTAGAGCAGGCTGGGCTTATCACACTGCCTCCAGCTCCCACGGGCTTTAAAAGACCACGCAAAATGCATAAAATGCTCTACACTTCTGGCTCAGTAATGACTCCAGCTGTGGCAGGCGTGAGGGATGGGTGGGTCCTGTGCCATACACACTGGGAAGGAGGAAGTCCACAGAGTGGCCTGGGCTACAACAGTACATGAGAGTCTCTGTCTTCATGAGGCAGAGAAAGTTTCTAAATAGACTGAGAAGCAAATCTCATCTCTTTCTGCCTCGGAGCCCTGGGCAGAGCATTTTGTGCTTTACATGCACTCCTGTAGACTCCAGCTCCTGGGGCTTAAAATCACTTGGCTGAGATCAGAGTTTGCACAGCCATGATTTAACATGAGTGTTGCTAAAGGTATGTAAAAGATTGGGTGGACACATTTATTTTAGTTTAAACCAAGGTTATTTTGGCTTATCTTAAGTCCGTTATGCTGGAGCGACACCCACAGCTTCCCTGGCTTAACTAAAGATGTGATTTTCAAACTGATTTAGTTAAACAGGTGCAACTTCAGCCTGGCGTACGGTAGAGGACAGGTCCATTTACCTGCGTCAGCCAGGTGTGAACTCCACACTCTGGATCAGCTCAATTAAATTAAATCACCCTAAGTCCCAGTGTTGACAGCACTAGTCAGTGGGAGAATTGATCCGTCGAACAAGCTGCCACCTCTGGGAGAAGGGGATTGCCTGTGCCAATGGGAGAATCTCTCCCATCAACACAGGCAGTGTCCGAACACTTACGTGGTACAGTCAAAAAGTTGCACAAGCACAGTTGTGCCACTGTAGCATTTTATGCAAGGACAGGCCCTTTATGTATTTATGCTCTTAGATCAATAGAGCTCTGGTTTCTGTTGGCTTAGTTTGCCCCTGGTAATTTGCAGAGGGAGGCTAAACCAGTGTAAACAGCTTTAAACCTATATGACATTGTCTGTTCAGGGTTTGTCCAAATCAGGCCTAGTTTACGTGTAGACAAGCCCAAACAAGAGTAGGAATGCATTAAGCTAAACCAAATTAGGCATTTAAACTGAATTAGGCTGTGTTTAGACTTGAATGTTGCACCTGTTTAACTTCTGTCAGTTTGTATAATAACCCAGCTAAACTGGTGCAAAAGACTATGTGGACACACTGCGATTTAAGAGTGTCTTATTTCAGTTGGACTTAAACTGATTCCTAATCAATCTAAACTAAACCAAATTAAGCACGGTCCACACACCAACAAAACCAAATTGGTTTAAAATCATTCTTTTAGCAGGGCTCTTTCATGGAGACATGACCTGGGAGCACCTGCCCAGGAGTCAGCAACAGCTTAATTAAAGCAGCATATGTTTGGGTATAGATAAGGCTCAGTAAATGACCAGTGCTGTAAAGGAGGTGACCAGCGTAAGCTAGGCTAAGTCTCCACTGCAAACCGTACGATAACACGGCTATGCCGTTGCAGCCATGCTGGTGTAAGAGTATGCTGAGTTGCTGTTCCTAATCACCAGAAAAAGTCTCTCCAAGTGACAAAATAAAAATACGTCCAACAAAGCACTGTCCTCATTGACATTTTTAGGTGCTTATCGGTCCAGGGTGCCCTTTCATCATCAAAACTTTTGTCACTTTGGGGTGTGCAAGTGCCACTGTACATAGCCCAAGTCAGTCAGTGAATGTGTGCAGCTTCCAAACCAAGAAGGTGAAAAGAAGGGGTAGCAGAAAAGCAGCTAGTGTGCGGTTTAAGATAAAGCCCCCAGATTCTGCAGAACCCTGTCAGGTGTGGCCACATAGAATCACAGAGCTGGAAGGGACCTCAAGAGGTCATCGAGTCCAGCCTCTTGCCCCAAGCACGATCAACCCCAAGTAAGTCATCCCAGCCATGACTATGTCAAACTGGGGCTTAAAAACCTCCAGGGATGGAGATTCCACCACCTCCCTAGGCAACACATTCCAGTGCTTCACCGCCCTCCTGGTGACGTAGTTTTTCCTAATAGCCAACCTACTCCTCTCCTTCTGTAACTTCTCTCTGCATGCAACGGAGCAGCTTCCAGGGTGTAGCTATTGGCTTCAAGAGTCAGTGTGAGCTCTGGATGCCCACTGAGGATCACATTAGTGCCAAGCTGCATTCTGTGTGCCTTGCACCCATTTTCTGAGCCAGTAGATCATTCAGGACGTGGCTGCAGTTGGCCTCTCATGAGAGTAGTACTCACTTACACCAGGTCTGTACTTGGCTGCTTGCTTGCCCAAGTCAGTGGGAAAGGGCCCCAAACCAACAGGATTTCTACTTTGGTTTTTAAAAGCAAACGGAAAGACTCAGAGCCACGGACAAAATGTCTTCTGAACAACGCCGAGATCGCCCCTCACCACCCCAAGGACCCGGTGGAGATGAGACGCATCAACTTCCAGACTCCAGGTAACTGGCTGCACCCCAGCCTCTCTCTCTAGGGAAGAGAAGTGGAGTGAGTGCCCTTCTTGCCTGCATTAAGGCTGTTGCAATGCTACGTCTGCTGTGAGCCAGCTCTAGCCAAAGACACCATGGAGAAGTCACTTGAGCCCTGTCTATGCTAAGTGAGAGTGCTGCGAGAAATACTTGCTTGGGGCCCTCTGAGGTGGCAGCATCTTGTGTCCCCACACAACAGCCACTCCAGCTGTTGGGAATGGGTTGCACCAGATGGCTGGCACGACGATAGCTGTGGTCCAGCCGGATTCGTGAAGCCTGGGTTAGGTAGGCTGCTGTGAGCGCTGGAGCTGCCCTGACTTGGCCACTCACCCAGCTCATAAGGGAGGGCCTCAGATTGGGAAATTACAGGCACAACAGGTTTCCCGGAATGCACCGGTGCAGCCACCTGCATCCAGGGCACCGTGTGCAGATACACCAGACTAGTTCTTTGGAAACAGCTGGATCATGTGGCCACATTAATGGTAATGAGGAGAAGCAAGACGACCAGTCATTCATGCCAGCAAACTCCCAGGCAGCATTCTCTCGCTTAGTGTAGACCCCCTCACAGGGGGTCCTACTCGACTCCTTCTCCAGCTGGTAAAACACTTAACCTCCTTGCAGACAGGTACCAGGCACCCTCCCATCTGCACTTACACGCCTCATACACATGCATGGGTCAGTCGCCTGCATGCCACCTCTGCAATATGCACCCAACACGGGCACTTCCCCTCCAAGAGAGAGCCAGCAGCACCCTGACACGCGGCGCTGCCTGCACACGAGCCCTCCATTGGGTCCCTCGAGCAGGAGGAGTTGGAAAGGAATCTGTTGTGCTTTTGGGGGCCAGTTGTTGTTTTTACCATTTTGTGCTTCTTAGTATTGTTTCTGCAGCTCCTCCCCTCACCGCCCCTGTTCTGTCCTTGGGATTGCCTGTTCTCTTGGGGGGCCAGGAGGTTGGCAGCTCACCAGAGGGCAAGGATTGCTGCTCAGCACAAGGGCATTACTCAGTTCAGATTCCCACTACGAGGGGAAGGGAGCATCCTCTCCACAGTCTGTCCCAGCAGCACAAGCTTTGCGGGTGGATAAGGGCTGACTGCCCGGCATAGTGAAGGCACAAGATTCATAGCAGCCTGAGCCTTCAGCAGCATCCAGAGTCATTGTGGACTCTGGTCCAAACTCTGCTCAGTTCCACTGGTGTCAATCCAAAGTAACTGCAATGGAGCCTGTGGAGTTACTCTGAATTTACAGCTGTGCAGCTGAGAGCACAGTGGGTCCCATGATGGTACAGGTTGACCCTCTCTCGTCCAGCACCCTCAGGACCTGACCGCTGCAGATGAGAGAATTTGCTGGATGGTCAATATTTTCTAGCACATTACCAACACTTCCATTGTGTATTGGGCTCCTAGAAGACATTTAATGGTAAATTGCAGCTAAATAACAGCACAGAACATGGAGAGCCAGGGCTGGTGGCTAGAAACAAACTTTATGGAACTATGGGAAACTTGGCCACACCCATGATAAGTGTTCATCCAGCTAATTAAAATCATGCCAGGTTACAGAGTTTGCCTGATGAGAAGGTTCTGGAATAGAGAAGTCCAATCTGTACCACTTTGCAGCTTCCAAGGGTATCTGGCATGCCCTTGCAGGCCTCCAGCAGCCTGAATCCCAGAAGCAGGGATGTCCCCAGCTGGGTTATTCAGCTCTGTCTGAGCTTCCATTCTTCATAGAACCATTTCCCCAGAGGAGCTCTACCTGCAACACACAGCTGTTCTCATTGTATTCCAGGAACCGTTCCCAAGTGCCCACTGGGAAAACTGGCTTTATGGTGGGTGGAAATGGGACATCCAATAGAGCAACTCCAGTGGTGCAGGGAGGGCAAATTCATCTCTGGGGCAATTCCATTCAGGCCAATGCCTCTACCCCACGGAGGAATGTGGCTGGAGTGAGAGGGAGCTGGCACATCTGGGTATCGAGTCTAAGGTGCCCACTTGCCATGGAGGTGTCGAATGGCACCATCTGCAAGCAGAGGCCATCTGCAAACAGAGGCCAACACACGAGGGGAGCACTCTGGACTGGAGTCACTGCCATCTTGGCCCTAGCCATCAAGTTCAGAAGAAGCTAGTTGGTCTCAGGCCAGGTCTGTGCTAGGCATTAAAGTCAGTTGTAGACACACAATTCTAGCTACAGCAATTGTGTAGCTAGAATTGACTTCTCTGCAATGGACTTACCTGGCCATCCTCACAGAGGGCAGTCGACGAGAGAAACTCTCACGTCAACCTTCCTTACTCCTCGCGATATTGAGGTGTACAGGAGTTGATTGCTGACCCTGGATGGTTTGATTTCACGTGTTCCCAGTAAGCACATGAAATCAAACCCCAGAAGATCGACCCTGACCGGGTCAATCTTCCACGTAATGTAGACATATGATTAGCACAGCAGCTGATGGATCCTTTAGGGGGAGACTATCTCCTGCCCTTGCAGAGGGACAGCTTCATCCAAGAGCTGCTTTTTCTCTCTGACCTTTGTAGACCAGCAAGTTTGTTCCCCGTTGGCCAATATCGGGTTGGTCCGTAATGTGTCCTTCAGGGATGTGTGCAGTGTAGTTTTAACTGGGCCCAGTCAAAAATTGTAGGACTGGAAGGGACCTCAGTAAGTCCTCTAGTCCAGTTCCTTGTGCTCATGGGAGGTGAAACTTCCAACCTTCCTTGGGGAACCATTGCACAAAGAGAGCTCATCGACAGTGACTTTATCCTAATACTTATCCAGTAATCTGGGTGGGGGTTTTCAAAGCCTAAATGAGTCAGACACCCAGCTCCCCCTGAATCTCTGTGGGACTTGGCTGCCCCTTTGAGTATTCCAACCTGCAGTATGTTGGTGAGGAGGAGGGATGGGTGGCTTAGGTCGCAGGTGGGAGAGTCTTTTGGCACTGTGCAACCACTACAATTAAATCTAGTGTGGTACAAAGACCAGATGTGTGTGCCCTGTTCTCTACACACGCTCCCTTTGAGCCAGAGAATCTTAGTTCTGCCCCCACTTGCAGAGGAAGCATTGGGAAACGCGTGTGCAAGCACAGGAGTTCGGGGGGAGATAAAACACTTGTCACTGGCCCTACCTAATCAGCACAAAAGTAACTTTTCATTTCCTCTTAAATTTATGTTGCTTTTTCAGTTTTATTAGCATGAAATTTAAAAAAAAAAAAGAAAAAAAAGTGTATTTTTATTTATTTATTTTTTACTGTTTTCTGCAGATTCTGGTCTGAGCAGCCCTCTCAGTGACCCTGAGTTTGACTTTGAAAGTTAGTTCCTGTGTGTTTTTGTTCCTGTTGGTTTATAATTTTTTTCCACTTTTTTGTTTGTTTGTTTCTTTCATTGTTTCTTCTTTCCTCCCTTTTTTGTTGGTATATTTTTTTCTGTTTTTTGTTGATCTTTCTGTGTGTCCCTGCGGCTCTCGCCATCTCATCCCTCTCTTGTGCCATCTGTTTGTCTGAGCCACGCTTCCAGTTTTACAGTATTAAATGCAGGTCTTGTGCAGAAAAACAGCAGGTGGGACAATAACAAAGGGACAGGGTTTGTAGTGGCAGAGTTAAGAGCCCTCGTCCATCCCTTTGCCTGTGTCTTTTTCTCTCTCAGAAGAAAAGTCTGGGTTTCAGGGTTGCTTGTTAAACGTATTTCAAGTATGAACTTAGAACAGTCGTCAAATGCTCAGCTATGTGTGCATCATTCTGATTTGTGGGAGAAGGTAGCTCCTCGTACACTGGTTTGTGTGTGTGTTTGTTGCTCCATTGTATGGGTTAAAGTTCTGTAGCTGAAGACCGGACTCCTGCTTTTTCCTCTCAAGAGACCCACACTGACACCCTTTGATGACACTAGGGAAAGGCCATTTTCTGTACCTGTCAGGTGTCGCTCCTTGGCAGAGCCCTGAAAGCACAGTCTGTATCTGCACCCCCTTGGGGTTTCACAAACAGCACCATCCTGCTGCAGGGAGTTTGCTGTGGCCCACAGCCGATGTCTGGGTGAGGTTCTGGCCAGCACACTGAGAGGGGAGTCCTTTGGGATAACCTTAGATAACGCTCGAGTGATTGAAATGTGAGAGGAGAACCTGCCGTAAGACTTTGCCTCCATAGAACCTGGGATCCCGGCTCCTAAGTCCTTTTGCCATGTTAGGCAATTACTTACCCCTTGGCTAAGGGCTTCCAACAGATGCTGACTTCAGTTAGAGTGGCAGCTGCACCCCTACTGCCTTTGCATGGAACCCCAGATGATAGTACTGGAATAGGTCTCTAGACAATTGTCTGTTGTTGACATTGAGCCGAAAGAACCCTCTCCTCTTGGTACGGGTGTGGTCCCAGCTGGGCCCATCTGTGCTCCTCTGCGAAACGAGGTTACCAGCTGCTTGTTTAATCCAAACCCATATCTTTCTTCTCCCCCTCGACACAGTGCATTTCAAGTTCTTATGGGAAACCCTGATGTGCCTGGCAGCCTGGCCGGGAAAGCGTTGACTCATTTCAGAAAACTCCAGCCTATTTTCCTGATAACGAGCCCTCAAAATGGATCCGACATGGGGTATCTGCCTTAACAGACCACGCATTCCAAGGCGCTCCCAGCTGCTGTTATGAAGTGTGGGGCAGGGGCAGGGACACTGGCACTGAGAGCTTCTGAGATGTCCGCAGCTCGATCGGGGCTCAGGTTTTTTTTTGCTGGGGCTCTAACAAAGGAAACCGCTCCTGAAATCCCTTAATCACTTCTGTGGTGAAAATCTGGGATGGGCCTTTCCCATCGTCCCCTGCATGATGAGACAGACAGAGACCTTGTACTGTGCCAACTATTCCAGGAGCTTTTCGTTTTCTTGCTTTGTTTGCTCCTGTTAACCTTTATATTTATTGTGTGAGGGTTTAATTTATGACTCTGTTTCTAATTTCTCTTCAGTTAATAATATGTAGCTCCTCATGGCAGAGTCAGATTCAGGTGGCAGCAGCTGGTCCATATGCTGGCTGCCTGCCTGGCTGCCTCCCGCCCCAGGTGGAAGGAAATCAGGGGCAGGAGTGGGTAACATGTACCGATCTGGAAACAATTTAAGTTGCAAGTTGTTTTGAATAGAACTCCATTTGCACAAATGATCGAGGGTGTTTTTGGCCCTCTGTACACCTCCCCATTACACTCCAAGAGGGCACAAGGAGAAATGAGGGCTCTGCACTGAATGTTTTTTATAACATTAGCATCGCACATCACTTCTCCTCTATGTGGAGAGGCCACTCGTCAGCCAAAGCTCTTCACACAGACAGAAAAAACCACTTCATTTCTGCTCGTGGCACACAGCTGTCTCTGGGGTGGGATGTGGCCACGCACCAGGAACAGAAGGGAAATTCACACATCCAAGTCCAGTCAGAGGTGTGGAGAAAATCAGGCTAATTAGAAGGGACTGTTACCCCTTCTTTCCATGAGCCAGGAGAAACCTGACCCCGTGGGGAGTGAGAGGCCATACTGGCCCACCTGTCCTCCAGCTAACTTTTGCCTCCTGGGTTTTTTTCCTCCCCCTGGCTTCCCAATTCCTGAACGGATGAGTTGATAGTTTGCAAATAAAAGTGTCTGACTCATGGCTCCGAGCTCGCGCCAAGCCCCCTATCAGTCTGCGGTGAAGCCTCTCTGTGGGTTGAGAAGTAAAAAACACCACACTGTAAAACTGAGGACTCTCATGCTTGCTTTGCCATCTCTGTGCTGAGTTTTCAAAGTAACTGACCATTCTGCTGCTGCTGCTGCTGCTACTTTATCACACACCACCAACGGGGCTCGAAATTCTCCATTGCTCCCACCTCCCCTGCTCCCCTTTCCGTTCTGGGGGGCAATGTGATGGCTTCTCGAAAGGTTGCCCATGCCCTGGCTGGCTGGCAGGGCAATGGAGATGCTGCTGGAGCAAGAGACCAGAACTTCCAAGGTATTAATTGCCTACCTCCCATTGAAATCAGTGGCTGTTCATTGTCTAAATACCTTTGTAGCATCCCGGCCAGAGTGGTTTGGTACAGATGAGCAGAGTGTGGAAAGCTTTTCCATGCTGATTTCTGTTTGAGCACTTGAGAGCAAGGCAGTGGGTGGCAGGGATTTTTCTGCAGAGAACTGACTCCATGAATCTGAGTTCCTGCTCCCTCAATCAAGTTTTCTGCTGTCCCTTCTCTAATCATCCCAGCTACAATCTGAAAGCGGGTGTGGAGAGCAGAATGATTGTAGTAGAAATACCATTTTGCTCATCAGGCCAATTGCTGGCTGAGCCTCCCCATCTTTCTCGTTAACCAGCTGTGACAGCCTCCTCAGTACCCAAACTTCACGGGACCGGGTGCCATTTTATGCCTTTCCACAGCTATGGCCAGACATGCCCATGCTGCTGCAAAGGGGGTTTCCTTTTTGTTCAGAGACCTCTGCCATGCAGCACTCAGCAGAGCATGGTGTAAAGGGCTTAGGGTGCTTCAGCCTGGCAAAATGCCTATTAGGTGCCTGGTTTGGAGAGGACATGGGGCATTGTTCTTTCATTGTGGAAGGTGAAAAGCATCCCCTTCTGGTGCCACTTTGAGCAGTGTGTGTCCTCACCAAAATGGGCTTGAGTCACCAGAGTCTGCCTACAGTGTAGGCGTTTTTCCCTGCACAGCTGCTCCTTTGAGCTGGTCAGGGGACTCAGGGAAAGAGCACTTAGATGAGAAAACCACGTCACAGCAATCCGCTGACTGGGTGCTTGGAGTTTTGTTGGCAGAGGGAGCCTCTCCCAGAATAATGTGACGTTTCCTACATGCCGTGCAGGGCAGCTCTGGATTAAAGGCAGTTGTCCCAACCTGGAGCATCAGTGCTGGAAATGAGGGTGCTTCTGCACCTCTGGACCTTGCTACCTACAGGGTTTACAGTTTGGTTCAATGGCTCTCAGCCACACTGCACAAATTACTGAGTACTGAACCTAGGCCAGCATACTCCTCAGTGAACTCAAGAGGGGTTATTATCCCCCCCAGAGCCCCAACACCAATTCTGAAAAGCCTCCACAACTCTCCCCTCTGCACGCCCATTCTCATCGGTCAGCGAGAATTCTGCCCCGTCCTCATCTTCCAGTTGGTGTTTGTTTATGACCATGCTGAGCGTTGTGACATTTGCTGCGTAGGTTTCCTTTGGCAGAGTTTGCTCATTTTAAGGCCACTACTGGAATCACTAACAAGCATCTGCTCTTTGGATTCTGTTTTCCCTTTTATTTTCTTTTGGTACGTGTTGTAAATGGGGCCATCATGAGGGAAAGCTAGCTTTCATTTTCCTTTTGGTTTTCTTATTTTACTTTCCAAGGACACAATTTCGAGCCCTGAATCTTCTCTCTTCTAACCTCCCTCCTTTCATTGCAGAGCTCACATTGTAATTTTTTTCTTGTTTTTATTGTTTCCCTTATAAAATATGCAGCATCTATAAATGGTCGGGAATATTTCTTAATTAAATGAAATGTCTTTCTCCTGCTCTCTTTTCTGCTAGGTATGCTCAACCACCCGCCAATCCCCATCTCTGAGCTGGCAGAACACACAGAGCATCTCAAAGCCAACGACAACTTGAAATTATCCCAAGAGTATGAGGTATGGGTGAACAAAGACCCTCTGGCTAGGCCCTGAGAAGCATGCGATTCGGAATCCACCCAGACCTCAGTCCAGCAAAGCGATGAGGCACAAGCTTAATTTTGTGCACATGCATAGTTAAGCTGAAGTCAGTGACACTAAGCTAATATGTAAAGTGAAGCTTTGCTTTGTTTGGGCAGCACAGAGCAAAGAATGTAGTATAGAAAAGTTGCCTTGCAGGAGCTGGCTCGTAAGTTCTTTGGGGCAGGCACCATCATTTTGGTCTGTGTTTGAACAGTGCCTAATGCAATGGGTCTTGGTCCATAACTGGGGGGTTGCCAAGAGCACCTCCTAAGGTGTTTTCAAATACCTGTTGAGGCCTACAGGTTGTAGGAAAGTCTGGGTGAGACTCAGCCAGCTGCTGCAGCAAAGGGAACTGGGTGTCCATTGCTAACAGAGGGGAGAGGACTGTTGTAGATTGATAGCTCTACCTCCCCAGTCAATAGCAGGGCCCTTGAAACATTGCAAATAGAGCTCAGTGAACGGGATAAAAACCCCAGGCCTCGGTCACTCCTCCAGTTTGCATTTTGATTTGCCTACATCCAGAAGGATCCCCTTATTGTTCTCTGCAAACATTCTGGTGCCATGCATTCAAGTGGTAGCCGAAGCCAGCTGGTAACTCAAATGTTACTGAAGGTCAGTTTCAGAGCTGTGTGGGTGCCCATAAAAATTCATGCTGCATCGGTGAATTAGGTAAATCCCAGCACCAAGTGCAGATGTCACAATCAACTGTCCCTGCGTATTCTGCAACGTACATTACGTAAACTGCAAATGGACCAGACAATTGAATTGTTCATAATATGTCCCGGTAGTTGCTAGCCAAATGATACAGAAACATAAGACGCTAATGTCCTCTCTTGCTGTTTAGCACTTCTAACTAATGGGCATTTCGTAATGTGTCCTGGACCCTTACTGTGTCCCAGCAGGAACCTGCTAGCTCCCTTGCCCTCCCCTCAGCACCCTAACCTTAAGTGTTCCCATTCGCCTCTGGTGTGGCTCAGATCTGGGTCTGCTCCTTGTTGAGTATTCTTGGCAAAATTGGAAGCCTCTCTCTAAAAACCTTTCCACTAAAATGCTAATTAGCAATAACATTTGGCATCATGTCCTGCAGTCCTCTTCCTAATTGTAGGAGTGGACAAGACCTCGAGTTATCTAGTCCAACTCCCTGCTCAAAGTATGACTGATCCTAACTAAATCGTTCTATACAGGGTTTTGTCAAGCCTGGCTTTGAAAACCTCTAAAACTGGAGATTCCACCACATCCCTAGGTAACCCATTCCAGTGCTTCACCAGTGGCTAGTGAAAGTTTTTACTAAAATACAGCCTAGACCTCTCCCTCAGCAACTTTAGATCAGTCCTCTTTGTTCTGTCATGTCTCCATTGAGAACAGCCTCTCTTCATCCTCTTTGGAACCCCACTTAAGGTAGTTGAAGGCTGCTATCAAATCACCCCTCACTCTTCTGGAGACTAAATAAATCAAGTTCCTTCAGCCTCTCCTCTGAAGTCATGTGCCACAGCCCCCTAATCATTTTTGCTGCCCCCGTGGGACTCTCCCCAAATTGTCCGGGTCCTTGCTGTCATGCCGGGGATGGTGGTAGCAAAACTGGATGCAACCCTACAGCACTGTTTAGGGCATGACTGAATAGAGGGGAATAACACTTCTGTCCATGGAGAGCTCACAGAGAGGAAGGAGAGATTTGGTGAATAAGGGACTGGTTGTGAGTTTTATCCCGTAGCTCTGCTTGCTTGCTCCTTGCCGTAGGAGGCGTGGGTGTAGAAGAGCAAAGATCTGTTGGCTCTGTTGGGGTCTTTCACCCCCCATGTCAGAGTTTGGGGAAGAATACAGAAGCCAGAAGCCAGTTAATGTGCTCTATGCAGATTTCAAAGTCTAATTTGCATAATGCAATATCCCAAGTGCCCTGGCTTAGTGCCAGCAAAACCTCCTCTAGTTGGGGAGCCAGAGCTAAACAAACAGCACTAATGAAATGAAAGCGAGGCAAGATTAGAGGGATAGAGAGCAAACAGACACATTACAACAGTATAAATACCCATTAGTTAGAAGCGCTCTGCAGCAAGAGCGCGAGAGGACATTAGTGTCTTGTGGTTTCATACCAGCTTTTCCACCTTCTCTCAGCTGCATGGCTCATAAAATACACACCAAGAGCTCCAGATCTAAGCCAAGCCAGAGGAGGATAGGAATGTTTGGGGTTAGGGTGCAGAGTAGCTGCAGAGCGAGCTAGCAATTGCCTGTGTGCGCACAGCAAGGGGCCAGAGCTCATGGGAACTGGAGTCTACTTCTTCAAACAGTGTGCTTGTATCATGCCTGTCCTCTCCCCACCTCAACTCATACATCCCCAAGACTCTCCAGAACCATGACGGAATTAAGTCCAAGTTGTGTTTAATTCTCCAGCTGAGGATTTAGTGGTAAACATAATTAACCTAATTTCCATATCTGGGACAGCTGGACTGAAAATACACCAACCCTGGCATAAATCACCAGGACAGGCAGAGAGGGTTTTGCTCTCCAGTGCATTCCACTCTCCCCCAGCCACCACCCTCCCCATCCCTTTATCCATTCCAGGAAAGAGCTTCTGTTGATTCAGTATCTTAGGACTGGATTCCTTAACCGTTCTCTGCCCAGGCAGATGCACCTTTTTTCTCCTGCCCAATGGGCACGTGCCACCTACTGCAAGCAAAGTTGCCCCAGGTCCTCTAGTCTATTATTTTGCTTATTCAGAAATGTTCCTTGCTTCTCAGTGCTCTGTCCAGTTTTCAGATATTCCAAACAACACTGCTTACTCCCCTCTCTTGAGATAGGGCAGTTCCCTTTCCACTGTTGAATCCCCCTCACTGATAAAGACGGGTTTCTCTGAGATTTAGCTTGAATTTTCCCTTCTCACTTGTATTCCATGTTGCCTCGTTACAATTCTTTGCCTCAGATAACAGAAGATTGAAGTCTCTCCATTTAAGAATTTCTTAATCAAAATATATAAATCTCGCTCTTCCAATTAATCCTCGTAAGTCCATCCCTTTAGCCTCCCAGTTAGATCTCTTTTCCCAGCTCCCTCCCAGCTGTCATTACCTTTCCAGCAATATGGTGCTCAAAAGAGAAAGTGGTAATACAGATTGAACCTTGCTCATCCAGCACCCTCCAGACTGGTGCTGAATGAGAGAATTTGCTGGACTGCAGAAGGTCAATATTGTCTAACACGTTACCAATACTTTCGCTGCTGACTGGGCTCTTAGAACGCATTCAGGGGTAAATTAGAGCTAAGTAACAGCACAGAACACTGAGAGCCAGGACTGGTGGCTGTAAACAAACTTCATGGGACCACAGGAAACTTGGCCACAACCATGATAAGTGGTTGTCCGGCTAACTAAAACCATGCCAGATTACAGCCATTGCTGGATGAGAGAGTGCCAGATGAGAGAGAGAGAGAGTCAACCTGTAATAATATTTTGAGTCACAGTTGTGCCAGCACTATAGGGAGAAGAGTTTATCACCTCCCAGTGCCTTGACTTTGTGCCTCTGTGTATGCAGCCTGAAATTTCAGTGGTCTTGGGTTTGTTTACACTGTGATAGATTAGAATGGAAAATACCGCAAGTGCCCCTCTGGATGTGCCTGGGACACGTCACAGAAAAGGAGGGGGGCACAGTCCTGCTGCACCACAGGGATGTTACTGAAAGCAGTGAGGAGAGGGTCTGTTACTGCTCTGCAGGTGGGAGATGAAGAGTACTCCATTCATTGGCTAGATCTGCAGAGCCCTAACTTGACCCGCAAGTGGCAAGATGGACAGAGTTGACCAGCGCTGCTTCTCCTTTCTAACTATCTTGTTTTCTTTCCTGATTCTTCCAGTCTATTGACCCCGGACAGCAGTTCACATGGGAGCACTCGAACCTTGAAGTGAACAAGCCCAAAAACCGCTATGCTAATGTGATTGCCTATGACCATTCCCGTGTCATCCTGCTGCCCATTGAAGGTAAGACACAGATCTCTCCTCCTGGACATTTTGACTAGAGTGGCTTTTCTCAGGAGAACACAGGGTACCATGGTCCACAGAGTCCCAAGATACTGCTGTCTGCTCTTCTCTCACTAACTCCATGGTAGGAGAGCAGGCAGATTCCCATGTCAGTCATGAGAATAAGTGCTGATCCTGGTCACGTTCCCTGGTCCTACATTCTTAGTTTCAAGCAGAGGTGGGAAAAGTACTCAAAAAGTTACTTGTGAAGTGCAGCTGCTTTCACTTCTGGATACTTGAATACAATCGTGTGTGTGTGTGTTCTAGCAGGGCAAAAAGTTTTCTAGAGTAACTTTTTGGGGTACTTTTTCACCTCTGATTTCAAGGTACCATTTATTTAGAAGCCGCGTTCTCTTTACTTGAATGTTCAGCAGCCAGCTGGGTATATTCCAAAGCAACAGGAAGAATCCAGCTAATATACTGGTTGGAGGAAACCCGAGGAGAGGTGGTGGTAGTTTCATAATCCGTTCCAGACTTGGAATAAGAGTCAGTAGTAGCTTCCGAGATCCAGCTGGTGTCCTTGACGTGGGCAGTGCTGGTTCTGCTCCTCGTCAAATATTTATGGCAAAATTGGAAGCCTCTCTCTAAAAACCTTCTCCACTAAGATGCTAATTAGCAATAACAGTTGGCTTTGTAGCCTACAGTCCCTTTCCTAAGTAGTTTTCTGAACCCATGTAACTGACGAACCTGAGGTCATCATAAGACTTGCAATAAACTTTGCAGCTCCTGGTTCTCCTGGCAGCTCTAGCCACCAATTTGCGCCTGGAGTTAAGCGGTGCTTTAGTGCAGTAGTTCTCAATTAGGGCTACACGCATGCTTGGGGTACACTGTGATCTTCCAGAGGTTACATCAGCTTATCTAGATATTTGTCCATTTTTCCAATTGCCCACCTAAAAAGAACTACCAAAGTCAGCACATACTAAATTTCATACAGACAATGGTTTATTTATGCCTATTTATATATTATACAGTGCAATGTAAGTACAATATTTGTACACCAGTTGATTAATTTTATATTTATATGTTAAAAATGAGAGAGGAATTTTTCCGTAAAACTTCTGTACTTTTTCTGTCTGATTTTGTAAGCAAGTAGTTTTGAAGTGAGGTGCATTATGGGAGGTGTATAAGACAAATCAAACTCCTGAAAGGGGTACAATAGTCTGGAAGGATTGAGAGCTGGCGCTTTACTGGAGCACAAAGGGTCATGCTAACAAAGTTCTGCATTGGGCATTCTTGGAAGGCTGCCCTTGAAGTGACACCCTGCACAAAGCCTCTCACCCTTCTGTATTGCCTGGGGGGAGGTGCCATTCACAGCTGGCCTTCTTCAGGCAAGAATTGTCCATCGAGGCATCAAGAGCAGGCAGCACCTGAGACAAGTTCTAGTGTCCCCCAGTGCCGAGCAGGTTAATTCAGAAGTTCTAGAGCTAGAATCAGTCCCATGGCAAAATCATTCTGGGGTCTGCCCATTCCCTTTCTGAGGAAGCCTTGAGAATGAAGGTCTGCCAAGAAACCGGCATGCATTTGGCTCAGCCCTGGCTGTTGCTGAAGGAGGACTGCTAACATTTTCATGACAAAGATGACTGTGCCTCAGCTTGTTTTCCTCTGAAATTAATATTGCATGAGCCAATTAAACCGTAGAGCTCAGCTTTCAAAAGTCACATTGTCAGATTCAATGGAAGCAAGAAAGAATTCCTGGTACTTTTGGAACACCTGGCTTCCAGCAAGGAACAGTCTAATTCTGCCCAAAGCCAAGGGAGGCGCCACCAGTTGGGGGAGTGACTGATCATTCTAGTTAAATATAGTGTTCGCTGCTGGCTTGACAGTCCTAGGTCTAGAGTAGACACCTCCATCTATAGAATAAGCAAAGTCTTTGCATCTCTGCAAACAAATTGGTGTTGGGTTGTACAGCAGGGACACCTGCATCCTAGAAACAGGACTGAGTCCCAAGTTATCTCTCACAGGCACTGAAGAGCCACCACATGTTAAGAGCTTCCCCTGGTTTCATCCAAACAGTGCAGACACCCAGCAAAGCCCTCCAGTGAGCTGCTGGAGATGGTAAATCTCTGTGCCTAGGTGTGGCATGCTCTTCTGCTTCTTCAGCTCAACCCCTCAAGATCTGTGCTAGGCTACATCTACACTTCCAGGAAGACAACCTGACAACCTGGTCAGGGTCGATCTTCTGGTGTTTGATTTCATGTGCCTGGTAGAGACATGCAAAATTGAATGGTCTATAGCTGGCAACCCCCGGGCTTCTCCTTATCACAAGGACCAAGGGAGGTTGATGGAAAATCTTCTCCTATTGACCTCCCTCCATGTGGATGGCCAGGTAAGTCAATTGCAGATAAATCGATTCTAGCTATGTAGTTGTTGTAGCTAGGATTGGAGAGGTAGCCGAGTTAGTCTGTATCTTCGACAACAAGTAGTCCTGTGGCACCTTTATAGACTAACAGATATTTTGGAGCATAAGCTTTCATAGGCAAAGACCCGCTTCGTCAGATACGTCTGACGAAGCGGGTCTTTGCCTATGAAAGCTTATGCTCCAAAATATCTGTTAGTCTATAAGGTACCACAGGACTTCTTGTTTGTAGCCAGGATTGCATATCTCCAGTTGACTTACCTGCCTGGTGTAGACCAAACCTAAGCATCCTGTGCACATGAATAAGCCTGCACCCGTGTAGCACTGGGCCGTTGGGCAGTAACCAAAATCACTGTCAGGGGAGGCATATTTTGCTCCAGCAGTTCCAAGACAGCAGTGGTATCTTCCTGTCTTGTCTAGCCGTTTTCATGCCCTTAACTACAGAGAGATGGTAATGTGAAAGAGGAGCTGGCAAGACAGTACGAACATATTTGCAGCCCTACTTGAATGTTCTGCAGAGAGAATTATTGAAGCCACCGTCCTTTCCTCTGCACTAGCTGGTACTAGGTTCCTTCCCAGCATGCTGGGGGGCTTTTTTTTTTTTCAGTTCTTTACATTCTGCTTTTGTCAAGTCTGCAGCACGTCAGCTCTGCCCAGCGAAGTGCAGGTAGTTTTCTTGCCGCGACTTCTCTGTAGCAAGGCCTGTGACATGGCAAAACGTTGCCTGAGTTCCCCGCCACCATTTTAAACGGCACAGCAGGCCCAAAGGGGCAGCGGAGGAGATTAATTCCAGAAGCTCAGCTTTTGTTGACACTCGTGCTGCTGCTACACAGCTGCTCTTCAGCTTTGGAAATTTTTACACTTTGGAGGAGTGGAGGCTGGGATCCCTCTAGAAATTCAATCAAAAACTGGTTACACAGGCACCTGAAATTATCCACTGCCTTTGAAGACTGGCAAGCAATTCCGAGTGGGTTTAACATTGCACATAAAGAAGTCTAACGCTGCTGGCAGCAAAGAGCACTGGAAACCCATTTGGTATTGGGGCGCCCTCCCTTTTCTGAAACTTAAGTGAATGTTTCTCTGATGAATTAATCTAGGGATAACAAAAACCTGTCAGTACTGCCAGCAGCTCTGGGTATAAGGAGATATGGGAGAAATCCCTGCAGAGCAGTAGTCCTCCTGGCCAGATGTCTAACGGTATGTCTACACTTAACAGGAGATTGATCCTGAATGGCTCAATCTCCCAGAATTCGATTTCATGCTTCTGGTAAAGAGGCGTGAAATTGATCTCTCCGTGGTCCGTGGTTGACTGTACTCCTGCTCTCGTGAGACATAAGGGAGGTTGATGGGAGAAACACTCCTGTTGACCTCCCTCAATGAGGACAAGACCTTACAGTGGACGGCAGATATGTCAATTTTAGCTATGCCGTTGCTGTAGCTAGAATGGTGTGTCTGCAGTCAACTGTAAAGTCTAGTGTAGACCAAGCCTTAATCTAACCCTTAAGACAGGCACGTGTCAGGGTCCATTTCAAGTCTGATGTGGCTCTTCTCCCACCATGCATCCTGCTTTTCACCATCCACCTAAAAACTCTTTGCCAAAGACTTGGGCAGATAGTTATCATACGACACCCTTCAGTTTGTGCATATGAAAAAAAAAAACGTCTTAAAAATTGCAGTTCATCATCTACAGCAAGTCACAGTCTGACATTTCCAAACCAGCTACTTCCCCTGCAGACTCCCAGTCACTTTTTCCATGCCTCGCCCAGTCACAATGCAACCGTGTCAGTCTGTCCTGTGCATATAAATAAGCCTGCTCCTGTGTCATGCTGGGTAGTACTCAAACATGCTGTCAGAAGAGGCATGTTTTGACCATCGTCCACAGACAACCCAGCGTGTCAGCCACAACATCCTAAACCCCCCAGCAGAGAGGCGTGTAATATTTGATATCCTCCCACACCACCTCCAAAAGTAAACGTCTAATAGAGATGTACTTGGCCAGATCCCCAGCTGGGGTAACTTGGTAACTTGTCACTGCTGACAATGGAAGTACCCCGATTTACCCCAGCTAGGGGCCTCCCCCGCTGTCTGCGAGCAGGAATTCAACCTACTGCAAAGCTCTTCCCTCTCCCCTTCCTGCCTGCCAGTCATGCAAAATCACCTGACTCCTTTTGCAACTTTCATGCAGGGATCGTGGGCAGTGACTACATTAACGCCAACTACATCGATGGCTACCGGAAGCAGAACGCCTACATTGCCACACAGGGCCCGCTGCCGGAGACCTTTGGAGACTTCTGGCGGATGGTGTGGGAGCAACGTTCAGCGACGGTTGTGATGATGACTAAGCTGGAGGAGAAATCACGGGTAAGGAACTTGAGAGAGATGCCTGGTCAGTCAGGATCTGGGGAGGGAGAAAGATGGAGACACCAAGGTTGAAGAGGTGGAAAGCAGCAAATCAGCTGCATTGCAGCCTGTATCTGCTCCGTCGGGAGATTCTGAGCTGTTGTGCTGGCCCCCTGCAAACGCTGATTCGTTGCGAAAATACTGCCCAGCTGGGAAGTCTCACATCCTGTTGATGTTCTAAAGGACCCAGAGGGAACATGCTCTAAGTCCGGCTCTGCATTACATCAAGTGGCAAATTCAGAATCCTATTATGTCGTGCGACATTATATTCTGGGGCATTCTGCCTGGCTCTTCGGAGTCACTTAAATCCATCATGCATCAGGCCGCCAGTGTGCTCAACGCAGTGTTTGACGTTTCGTGCTATTTCGCTCTGCCTTGCCTGGTGCCTGTATTTAATGTCATGTCACCATGGCTTTAGGGAGTGTCCCCTGCTGCGTGCTGTGCTCCAAGGATTACGTTCTAGAACTCATCAGTGGCTTTTGTTTTCTAGATCAAGTGTGACCAGTACTGGCCAGGCCGGGGCACGGACACCTACGGAATGATCCAAGTGACTTTACTAGACACCATTGAATTGGCCACGTTCTGCGTTCGGACGTTCTCCCTTCACAAGGTGATGTTTCTCTCCAATGCCACGTCTGTTGCCCCATACCTACATTGTATAACCTGCCGCCTAAGCGCCCCAGTCCTGGCCTAGCTCACCCTACTCTCGATTCCTCTGCCCCTCCTCAGAACGGCTCCAGTGAGAAGAGAGAGGTGCGCCAATTTCAGTTCACCGCATGGCCCGACCACGGCGTTCCCGAGTACCCTACCCCGTTCCTGGCGTTCCTGAGAAGAGTCAAAACCTGCAACCCGCCTGATGCTGGCCCGATCGTAGTGCACTGCAGGTACTGACCTGCTGATGACCAAAACCACAGCCTCTCCCTGTGTAGAGCCCCTGCTAGAAGAGAATCTCCCCTTTGCATACAAACACGTTCCTATCACACCTCTCAGCTGGCGGGAGCTGCCTCCTCTCAGGCTCCTGGGTAACGTCTGAGGAGGAATCTCCCATTTTGGTTGCTGTCAGAGCAGCATTTCCCGAACAGAGCAGGGCTGGAGTTGGAATGGTTGTGCAACAAGCTCCAGTTGCCAGAGAACTGCCCAGTATGTACTGAGTTTCAGGAGGATGTAGGTTCGTTGCTGTCACGGCAGGGAATGGAGAAAAGATGAAGTGGGACGTAGGAAGCAGTGTGGCCATGGGAGGCCGGGAGGCCAAGTTGGCTGAGCTGGCCAAAGGGAGAGAATTAACAGTGGTTTGAGCCATAAGCATTCTGAGTGGAGTAGCGGGTGACAAAGCATAGGTCCCCTGGGCAGGTAGCACTCCCGAATTCAATTTGCCATCCAATGGGGAGCACTTGCAGACTCAACACAGACAAATCCCCTTCATGCCTCAGGAGAGACCTGCAGGTCACTCGTTGGTGGGGAAAGCAACATTTGAATTTTACAGGCAACCAGGGACTTTAATCCTGCCTCTCCTAGAGGCCGTCTTTTAAAGTCTTTGTAAGTGGGCAACTTGTCACCAACCCAGCAGATGGCAATTATCTTGTGCCTCTTCGAAAATGAATAAAAAGGGCCATCAGCAGGTGACTTACCATGGCCAGATCCCTGATCGGCATCTCAGATCTTGCCAAAGCTCCAGTAACCTGCATGGTTCAGCTGTAACACAGTCTGATTAATGGAGATCAATGGAGTTTTTATGAAAAGAGGCACCCCATTTAACTAGGCAGAGGGATCTCTTTATTACTAGTGGTGAGTGTGTAGAACCACAGAGCCCTGCTGATTCATATGCAAGTGTGATGTTAAGTTTTTTGTGCATGGGAGGGACAAGGGTGACGCTTGTTGCTCATTACACAGCATCAGTAGTTCCCAAGCTGCCTGAAGAGCTGAGTGATGAAACAAGCTTTTTGAGCCATTAGATCATTCCAGGCCTTTGTTCAGATCTGGAGCCCTCTCGCTAGAATGATCGTAATTGCATCTGATGGGCGATCTCCCATTGGGGTGATGTTGCAAATGAAGATGGGTATCTAGGAATGATGCACGTTAGCAGACGGAACTTTCCATATTGTGCCATACTCTCTGAAGTCCTTGGTACGCTGGGCTCAGACTTGCATCACACCTCTTTAGAGTGGCAGCTCTCTGGGGCAGTGTGTGTGTATTTGCTTAGTGGAGTACATTGGAGTTGCCCCAGGGCTCATAAAGAGGTGAGGTGACCTTTTCGTTCATAGTTGTGACCACCTCTTTCGCTCATAGATTGGCAGACAGTTGGCACACAGCTGTAGCTCACAGCAACATCTTTCTGGGTTGCAAGGCTCTATTTTAATGGTGCCTTTTGGAAAGGGTGTATTCTTGTTCTCTCTTCCTAACCTTTCTCCTTCATGTTTCAGATCCTGTGCCTACAAAAACTAGTGTGTATGTTGCATCTCTAAAGCGTGGACACACTCTGCACTTTTGTAGGCCCCTCCCTTGGAGAATCCTAATGCTCATGATAAAAACGATTAAGTGCTGCAGCTTCAGCAGCTGTAAAGTGGTGCGACATCCTTGACTTTGTTGGTGCTCCATCCGTTTATAGCTGCTGAGGATCTGGCCCTTAAACACCCTGGTGATGCAGGGAAGTGCTGTTTTCCCTTATGTGTGAAAAAGAGGGGAAATGACTGAATCATTTAGGGCAGTGTTTCTTAAACTATGTTGCATGGAGCACTGGTGTTCCCTGAACAACTTGCAGGTGCGCCCCGAGTGTTTGACACCTTTCTGATATCATACACTGATAGTCAATATTTTCTGTTTTTAAAATGAGATAATTTATTACTTCTTCATTGCTATGATAACCTGCTAAAATTATTCCTGTGGTTTTTGCTGTATGTGTTGCTGGTTTTTGGTCTGACAGTTTTTTTAAAGAAAATTTTCAGACGTGTTCTGCATAAAAAATATTACTGTTTGATGTTCAGCAGTCTCAAAAAGTTTAACAAACACCGATCCTCGCGTGTCTCCCCTGAGTGCATTTTTCTAGTGATTTGTCTCATCCAGCTTTAAGTGACTGAAGCAAAAGGCTTTTCCCCACTTCCTGTGGAAGGCTATTTCGCTGCCTGATAGATTTGACATCAGGAAGCTTTTCCTGAGATTTTGCCTGGATTCTTTTCTCAGTTCATCGTGTCTCTTCTAACTTTAACCGTTGGCTTTACATCCCCTCCACATAGTCACACTCTTCAAATGTTTATGACTAGCCTCATCCCCTTTAACAGTATACAACTTCCACACAGCCTGACTGTAAAGCCCACCCCTTCATTTTCATTTCTGCTAGCCCCTTTCTCATTGTTCGTGCTCTACTCTGAATTCTGTGCTGTTGTGGGGCCTAGGATTAAATGTAATGTTACAGGTGTGTTCTTACAAGGGTTACTGTTCCCCCGCTGCTCACGGATGAGACACATACACCCAGGCATCCCCAGACCTCACTGGGTTTTCTTTTACTGCCACACCACAGCTGGGAATTGGTTTCAAGTCTGCTGTCCATTGTCACCCCCAGTCACTCTTGGCATTACTGCTTTCCTTTCTCTCCCAGTATGGAAGCTGATGGTGAGATGATTTCTGCTGTAGATGCATTAACAGGACTTTTGCCAAGTGGAACCTCATTTGGTTATTTTTCTGCCCCTAGTTCTAACCTGTCCCCAGGTAGGTCCTTTGTGTATTTCTGTCCTTCCTGGGGGGCTGCAATGCCTTCTGAATCAGTCTCATCTATGAGTTTATGATTCCGTTTACTCTGCCCTCTGATCAATAATGGATATGATGATAACGTCCCACCAGTTTGTTTAGCACCCATTCAGTCCCTTCCCCCAACTCGCTACTTTGCAGTCCTTTCAGCCATATGAATGTTTGCCTCCAACCCAACCCGAATCCTTTCAGAGTAAGATTTTGTGAGTCTTTGTCTCCGATGCTTTACTAAAAATCAGGATATTACATCTCCAGTGCTGCTCCGCATCCGTTAATTTTGTAACTGTCAACAAATCATGCCAGGCAAACTTGATTACTTTTTATTTTTATTCATAAAGCCACACTGCTTATGGCTCAGAATTCCATTATCCTGCATGGCTACAAATCATTTCCTCTCAATGGCAGATCAGTTGATGTACCTACCCGGCTTGCAATTAACTTAGCAGATAACTGGCAGGATGACTTGTATCCTTTTGTATAAACCAATAGCACCTTTTCCTTTTTTTCCCCCCCATCACCATTACATCTCCAAATGATCAGATGCTGTGTGATCGGCTGCTATGGCAACGGGACAGAGGACAAAGCCCTGAAATGGGGAAAAAAAAATATTCTCCCTGGGTGATATTTTAGAAGCTGGTTGGAGAATATAGCCACACAACTTCCGCGTTGTTGGTAGAGCCCTGCAAACCAGCAACTAGCTGCAGCTCGTTTTTGTGGCTACAGCTGTAAATGAAAATTTTGTATCTCGAATTCTGCAAGTTTGCAGTTATCTGCTTTAGAGCCATGGATCATTTTTGCCGACACAGCCACAGATACCAGTTTTGTATCCGCACTGGGTCCTCGTAGTGGAGTCAGTCATTTAGCAAGTTCCCCAAACACCCCAGAATGAACAAAATATCTAGCCCCACTGTTCTGTGTTCTAGTCTTCCACTAATGCATCCCACCTGTATTGTTTTTTTTTGTCTAACTATATTCACAAGGTCTCCATTGTTTCCGACTTCCCTTTCATGTCCTTCACATACTGCACGCATTGTCGTTCGTTGTCTACCTCTCACATACACATCTGGCAATTCTCCCACACTCACAATGGCTCACTCCCTCCAAGCTACTGTCCCTTCCCATGTGTTCAGCCATGAAGGTAAATTCTTCCGGAGAAAGGGGGCACTGGGGTTTGGATTAGGTCACCAATCTGCCAACCTCTTCTTTCAGCGCGGGAGTCGGACGGACGGGCTGTTTTATCGTGATCGACGCCATGCTGGAGCGGATCAAACATGAGAAGACCGTGGACATTTATGGACACGTCACCCTCATGAGGTCCCAGCGGAACTACATGGTACAGACCGAAGACCAGTACAGCTTTATACATGACGCTTTGCTGGAGGCAGTTGCCTGTGGGAACACAGAGGTCCCAGCCAGGAATCTCTACACTTACATCCAGAAACTGGCACAGATTGAGGTGGGCGAGCACGTGACAGGCATGGAGCTGGAGTTCAAGGTAACCATGAGCACTAAGCGTGCAGTGGGGGGGCAGGGAGAAGAATGGGGGCAAATGATTAGCACATAGCTTTAACACGGGGGTTCTTGGAATGCTTTAATAGTGGGAGTGCTGGAAACCAGCCCCACTTCCTTTGTCCACCCCCTCTACCCACCTCCCGCAAACTGGGACTGTGTTTCCATGTGGAAGGGACCTGGACAGGGGTAAGGGGGCTAAGGCTGGGGGCACAGATGGAAGCATCTAGTACCCTGGGTGTGGGGTGCCACGCAAAATGTGGAAGTACGGCAGCACCCCTAGTTCCCAAGCCTGCATTTTAACCCACTCCAGGGCGGCCAGCACCTAGACAGCAGACTGAAGCCTACCTGAAACTGCTCTTTTAAGAGAGATGGTATTAGGAACGTAAAAAGAAAATCCCGGCCCCTAAGGAACCTAATCATAATTACCTCCTCCCATTGGAAAGGAAAGGTGGGGCGGGGAGGGGAGCTCTGTGCTGACAGGAGCTTTTTGCAGCTTAAGCTCCACTGGATGACAGACGACTGGCCCCTTGGAGTTGAAAAGGATGTTTCTGTGTTTGTATATTGAAGAAGTAATTACATTTCTGACTCAGGGGCTGCTGCAGTAGCTCTCAGGGGAAAGACCAGCTGCTGTTGCAAGACTTTGGTCCAGTTCTCTGAAATCCAGGTTGAGTTTCTCCTCTCCCTTCCTCATACATCTGATTTTAATTCTGTATTTCAAATGTGAAATGTCACTGAAGCAGAAGCCTTTTCAGTGGGGAGGGCCCTGGTGTGTCCAACGCTTTGCTTCTGGAGTTGCCCTCCAGAGAAGTAAATGAAAGCTAGAACCACACTGGGGAACTAGGAGGGGAAAGAAGTTCACCTGGTTTTGGGCTGGCTCAATGGGAGGGTGCAAAAATGCTGGTTTTGAACCATTTGTCTAAGATCAGACCCAGACTAATGGAAACTTTTTTGTCCTGTCCACCTGAATAAGCCAGTCTGTCCCAGGCAGGTGAGCAGTTCTCCCCGTTTTCTGAGAGCTGGAGTAATACCTGTTAAAAACAAGTGTGTATGTGTGTGTGTTTTTTCCTTCAGCGACTGGCCAACTCCAAAGCCCACACATCCAGGTTCATAAGCGCCAACCTCCCCTGCAACAAATTCAAGAATCGCCTTGTCAACATCATGCCATACGAGACCACCCGGGTGTGTCTTCAGCCCATCAGGGGCGTGGAGGGATCAGACTATATCAATGCTAGTTTTATCGATGGATACAGGTAAACAGCAATGCCTGGCAGCCTGCTGTAATAAGAGGGAGTAATTCAAGCAGATTTCCCTTTTTGCAAGGTGCTCAGACACATGCAATGTAAATGGGTGAGGAAAAAAAGGGAAGGAAGGTGGAACAGACTGATTTGCCAGCCCGAGTCAGTGCAGCAATCTGTCATTGGTCCGATCCAGGCCACACCTGATGCTTCAAAGGAACTCAAATCCCATCCACCCACCCTCTGCCTCCTGTGCAATCATGAACCTTTGCTGGGCTGATTCCTCCCCGATGTTGTGTTTACATTAATGGTCACAGCATTATCGACCTCTTCTTTAACCATCCAGCTGCAGTACGACAGTATTAGACTGAGTAACTTGAATGGATGGATTTCATTATGGAACAGCTCATTCCCAACTCAGCCTTTCATCAGCTGCAGGGAAACCATCCTGGCTGCTGGGTGTTTTGGTGTTTAGAGCCAGCGAACACCCACATGGCTGTGCTCCAAGACCTTTTGACTGTACAGTCTGGCCAGAGGCTGTCTGCAGAGGAGGGAGGGCATTGGGCAGCATCAGAGGCAGCCTGGGCTCTCTTTCCTTCATGCCTCCAAGTGCACAGCCAGTAGTCCCCAGAACACGGTGCATGCAGCCACTAGCCCTCCCCCATGTTTGCTCTGACAGTGCGAGCAGCAGGATGGCCTCTGGATCCTATACACTCATGTGGGAAGACGCTGGAACCTTCTCCTGTATGATTCATTAAGATTTAGTCCATAGTCTCATAATTAGGGAAAGGGAACTAGGAGTAAGCCCTAGCACAGGAGTCAGCAACCCCAGCACGGGTGCCAAGAGTGGCATGCAAGCTGATTTTCATCAGCATGCAAAGCTGGAGCTCAGCCCCACCCCTTCTCCCCCATGCAGCCGAGAGCTTGCTCAAAGCCAGGCCACCTGTGGATTAACAAAAGACCAGCTAATGCCACCTCAGCAGGAAAACTCTGCAACTTTATTTATTAGTGAAGCTGTTGTGAGTAGGACTGTTAGTGAATTTAAAAAGAATCACCAGCACTAGGACCATACGTAGAGGTCAAAAGAGAAAATTCGGCATTCTGCCTTGGAAAGGTTGTGCCCTAGCACAAGGCCTTTGAGTCACAGACCCATCCTGGTGCAAACCTGGAAGATGTCTAGGGAGCTGTCCTCCTGTCCAGTTCATGGGTCTTCCAAATGTCTGGACCAGTGGGGAAAGAAACTTACAATTTCTTGTAGGTACTGGCCAATTGCAACCCAGGTCCCTGCCAATTCTTTAAATAGCTCCCTGCTGGCTTTTGCCACAACTCAGCCCGCTCTTGCCAGAGCTACATAGCAGGGCACACCCGCTGACTTTCACCTCTGTCTGCTCTCGTGCTGTCCCACAGTGCCTCAGCCCATCACCCCGCACTCTGGGCTAATAACTCCTCCCTTTGTGTGGGGTTTGTGCTTTCTTTCAGACAACAGAAGGCCTACATTGCCACTCAAGGGCCGCTGGCAGAGACCACCGAGGATTTCTGGCGCATGCTCTGGGAGAACAACTCCACCATTGTGGTGATGTTGACCAAGCTGCGAGAGATGGGTCGGGTAAGCATGGCTCCATGGCCAGGGCAGTTGAGGGATGGGAGGGCAACTCAGCAACATAAGAGGGTATTTGTGTTGTCCTAACGTGGTGTCTCTTCTCTCCTCGACAGGAAAAGTGCCATCAATATTGGCCTGCTGAGCGGTCAGCACGGTACCAGTACTTCGTGGTGGACCCCATGGCTGAATACAACATGCCTCAGTATATCCTACGAGAATTCAAGGTTACTGATGCCAGGGTGAGTGCTCTGCCTTCTCTTGTTTCTGGGCTTGGAACTGCAAAGTCTGTGTCTGTACATATCTGTCTAGTTTGGAGTCTGCACCAGAGACAATCCAGAGAATAGCCCCAGCTCAAGATTTCCAGTGTGGCAGAAATGCAGATGGGAAAACAAGCCATGAGCTCCTTTCTCCTGCTATGGGGTGAGGAGCAGAATTATTAAGTGAACATTGATATTCAGAACCTGTTGAAATCTGCTCTCTAGCTTCCATCTTCTTGGGCTCAATGCTTGTCCCAGGATGCAGCTGTTTGCAAAACCTCTCCTAAAGCCTTGACTCCACCACCACGTTCCAGCTGGTGGTATTCCCTTCCAGCTGTTGGGTAATGCCTTTGAATTCTTTTCCAAAGATCATCAAGTTCTAGGGAAAAACAACACGATGCACTGACGAAGAGGGTCTTTGCCCACAAAAGCTCATGCTCCAAAAAATCTGTTAGCCTATAAAGTGCCACAGGACTTCTTGTTGTTGTGCGTATACACACTAACACAGTGACCCCTCTGAGACTTGTCACCATGCAAGTTCTAGGGCGCTTCTGGAGCAGCGTCAGCAGTGCCTGGTTGGATGCTTCAGCACAGCAATAGGCAACCTGGGCTAGTGAGTGGGCCACATGAGTGGCCCTCCTTCATCTCAGAGGGCTGTCAGATTGTCGTCAACAAGACAGTCTCCCATAATTGTGCTTAAGTACATAGAATTTGGAGTTGTGGCCATTGAACCATTGCAGCACTTTGGATGCGGTGGGAGCCGACAGCTCTCAGTCCATGTTGTGTGCAGTCAGCACATGCCCCATTTCACGTACCCTCGTTTTATGTATGTGCCACTTCAGTAATAGTGATAGGTAAAAAACTACATGGAGGGAAATGAGTGGAATCTGGGAACCCTGCCTGTGGACAACAGCAGACAAAATGTCTCGCGATCCACACCCAGAACCTCAATGGGGCCGCAGGTTGCCCACCACTGCTTCAGCAGAGTTCTGTATAAATCGCCATGGCTGGGGAGGTGTTTTGACAAAGCATGTGTGGCTGTACTTGGTCTCTCTGAGGTGGGGAATGATCACTAAATAGACTTTTTCTGGACATGCCATCCTCACCGAGCACTGCCGTCCAGGTCCACTTGTTTTCATTCATAGCAAGTGAATGAGGATGTTGGCTTTCCTTGCTCCACTATCTCCATCGTGTCTTTTCCACGTGCTGAATGCCATCCTGCTTTTACAGGGCAATGCCATTGGCATCCAACAGGACAGAGGCATGCAGGTGAGATGCATCCAGCTCAGAATGGCAGAGAGATGGGGAGCGGCTGAGGGTGATACACAAATGCTGTTGCAGAGATGACCACGTGAGAGGACAGGGAGGAGCCCCGTGCTAAACTAGGGGAAGAAGCAGCAAGGAAAGGGGGCACACAAGTATTGTGATTGGATTTACAAAGAAGGGAGGGAAATTTTGAGCCACATCTTGAAATGAATGAAGTAACCCCTGGAGGCGTCCTAGGTTAGGAGCGATGGGGCTGTGCTGCTTTGCTCGGCTGTGGGGAGGCTCTTTGGTATGTGGAAGGTGGGGCATGGAACTAGATTCACAAGAGCAGTTTTGTACTAACACACAGTGCCCTTTGGATCCTGGTATGTGCAGGAACTGAGCTTCAGTCTACCCAGTGCAACAGATTCTACTACAGTCTTCAGGTCGCTTCTTTCCTGCTCTGCTTTCTAGAGCTGGCCAAAACTCCGAATTTCTGTTCCGTGGAAAAATCTGAAATTTCCTTTCATCCTGAGCTAGTACAAATCCACCAAATTTGACATAGCCCACCAAGCCCAAAATATCTAAAAACAGTTATTTGATCAGCTTGTTGTGAGCACGTGGAGAGAACATTTTCCTTTGGAAGTCTAAACATGATACATCGTCACATTTTGACAAAAGGGGATGCATTTCCATTTCATCAGTTCAGCATTCCTGATGGAAAACTGGTCCCTTGGAAAAAGCTTGACAGGATGGCTGCCTTCCTTTTAGAATGGGATTTTAATTTCCCTGGAATGGGACAGAGTGAAACCAGAAGCCACCTTCTCCTTCAAAGAAATATCCCATAATGGACACCTTCCTAGTCTGGAGCTGTGAGGAAAAAAGAAGAATGGCGCTGTCGGCTCCTTCCTTGATTAGCAACTGCATAGGTTCCTGATGGGGAGAGATGAGCTCAGAGTCTGTAGACTAACAGTATGGAAGAGACTTCCTTGGTATCAGCTCCAAAAGATTTTAAAGCCTTCCAATATCATCTTAGTAGAGCTGCGAGGCATTGAGCTTTCCACTGTGCAAGTGATGGCAGAGTAGCTTTATCTATAAGGATCCCCACAAAGGCTTGTGGATGGCACCAGCCTACATACCACTCGCTTCTCAGAAGACTGATTAGATAGCACCCTTCCCTGCAGCATTTGATTATTCTTTCCGGCGTCAAAGCCGGCTGAGGGTCAATTTGATAGCAGCCTTCAGCTTACTGAAAGGGAGCTCTAAAGAGGATGGAGAGAGACTGTTCTCGATGGTGACAGATGTCAGAACAAGGAGCAATGGTCTGAAGTTACAGAGTGGGAGGTGTAGGCTGGATATTAGGAAAAACTATTCACCAGGAGGGCAGTGAGGCATTGGAATGTGTTACCTAGAGAGGTGGTGGAATCTCCATCCCTAGAGGTTTTTAAGCCCTCGCTTGACATTGTCATGGCTGGGATGATTTTGTTGGGGTTGATATTGCTTTAGGTGGGGGGCTGGACTTGATGACCTCCTGAGGTCCCTTCTAGCCCTAGGATTCTGTGATTTTCTGATTCCTTAGTTGTCACTGGAAAAACAAAGTCAAGAAGCAGACTCAGGCAGACCTGCTAAGATCAGGCCATGAGACACAGATAGGAGGAAGAAGAAGCGGCTGTCCCAGAAGCTGTAACTCTATGGCCACTTCTGATATCTGGGACAAGCTTGTAAGAGCTTTGGGGACAGGAACTGTCTTTTTGTTGTGTGTCTGTGCAGCACCTAGTACCCTGACAGCCAGGTCCATGACCAGAGCCCCTAGGTGCCACCCAGCAGTAATATCCTTCCTGAGGAGCTGAAGTAGCACCAGAGTAAGGAAGTGCTTCCTGTCAGGCTTCAGGGGCAGGCTCCTGAGGTGTAGCCACAGCTACATCATGAGACAGTACGCTAAGCTGAAATGCTCCTTTCCCTCTCTCTGGACCATTGCAGACTTGCCTTTGAGAATCCATGGATTTAGTTAACCGGTAAGCCTCACCCTAGATGCGGCCCAGCCTGGCTGAGGGGCCCTCATCTGCGGTGGGCCTGGAGTGCTGCTGTTCCTGCCTCTCCATTTATCCAGTTAATGAATTCAGAGGGGAGTTTACATCCCTAATTTCTGGTGACAATACGCTTTTAGGTGCCTGTGCAGGTTTTACAAGTCTCTGGGCCTGTATCAGCTCTCTTTTGATAGGGGCGCACCTTTCAGGCACCAAACGCCAGGTGCACCTCCTTGCATGTCATGAAAGAGATCGGTCAGACAGCCTTTTATGTCAGGTTGGCACGCTGACACCCTGTTGACAGAAGCATGGCTCTTCCACCACAGCTACGTCCCTCCTCGGCCAGACAGAATATCAGCAGCTCGTGAGTTTTTCTACAAGCCAATAGAAGTGGGTTTTCTTTGTCCTGACCACCTCCGCTCACTTCAGCAACAGTATTTTTTTTTTCTTGGCAGCACAAAATAAAACTACCTCCAGCACCCAGGCAATCCTAAGCGGCTCTGTTGCCAACTGTACACTGGTTGATTCCTTTAATGAGAAACTGCTGAGGGGTGAAATCACCTTTCCCAGATACAGCTCAGAACAATAGAATTGGCCCTCAACAGTATGGGGTGTGCTTTGGATATCTCCTCCACCCAAAACCCAGCGTACCATTCTTGTCTTCAGGTTAATCAGGATGGCCCTTGTGTCCACAGAGCCACGTGGCCAGCACACAGGAGGTATCTTTGAGTCAGAGGGGATCATTAACTGTACAAAGATTTACCCTGTGGCCTTTCTGCTGCAGTCAAGTGAGTTACCAGCTGCCAGGCTTTGGAGGCAGTTTGTTGGAGATGAAGGAGAATTCACATCTTCCTGTGTCTCATCGACTGGCTAGCGCAGGTACAGGAAGGTGCATAACTTGTGCAATCTGCCCTGCCGTGGCCTGGTATCTACTCACAGCCTTTTGGTTTAAGGATAAATTAAGATGAAACCATGAGCTTATTCACTGCAAAGATTTCGGGTGCAATGACGGAGGTTTTACCTACCACAAGTTTTCAGGATTCATGGAGCATGATTCAATGCTTTTTCTTGGCGGGCTAGTCTGCCTTTGATAATGTCCTCCCCCCAGTCGATTTAATAAGCCATCTCCCGGGCATAAGGAGTTCTGCCCGTGGGGAGCGTTGGCCTCTCTGCATTGTGACACTGCTTTTGTGTGCAAATAATACTTATGACTCTTTACTCTTTCACTATGTCAGCTCACTGTCAAAGTGATGTGAGGGAGTGGAGTGAGGAGTGCTGCACTGCCAGGAAACCCCCCAGCCTCACACCTAGCTTTGTGGCGTCCTGAGGCTGGGGGGTTTCCTGGCAGGGCAGCCAGATTTGGACCTCTCCTCCATCCTGGTGGAATAAAATGTACTTGCTGTAGTGTCAGTGGGGCATGACATGGGGGGGGCACAACGTGATCAGCCTCCCCCACAGCAGCTTCTGCTGCCTCTCCTGGCTCCCCTAGCCTCCCCTCTCCCCGCCTCCTGCCGTGGCCTCCACTGCTGCTGTTGCCAAGGGAGGACAGTGACCGATGGGAATGGCGCCCCACACGCCTGGCCAATCAGACCCTGTGGAGGTGTCACCAGCAGGCAGGCCCTGAGCCAGGCGGTGGGGGGGCAGCTGGCGAGTTCCCACCTAGGTAAGGGGGCCAGTCTAGTCCCCACAGCCCACTGGCACCTGGGACATGCCCCCCCCCGAGATGCCAGTGCGGAGCGAGTGCTGCTGACCATGGGGGCTGTGGGATGGCACTGCTGCCACCCATTAATATGGCACAGGCTGGGGTCAGCACCTGCCCACCCTACAGCAGCACCAAGCTCTGCGGCCAGCAGCACAGCAAAGGTGACAACTACGAGGCGGAGGCAACTTTGAGTCCCTCGCGTGCCCTCCTGGGCTCTTCTCCCTCTGCCCCCCTCCCCCTTTGGGGCACCTCCTGGAGCTCCCCAGCCCTTCCTGTGGTCCTCCATCCGGTTGGGAGTGGGGTGGCCCTGCTAATTGCAGGGACAAAAAGTGGAGCCCAACGTAAAAAGGTTGCTCCCCACGGCTTTAGAGGAATCTATTTGTCAGAGTCAATGGAGAAATTAGTCTTCTGCTGGAGATCTTTCTAGGGGAGGCGGAATGGGGTCAGGACCCCAGAATGGTGGGCACTTTCTGGGCATAAGTATGTGCCATGGGCTATTCCAGTAACTCCACTTACAAGCTAGTAAATTAATTTGGCCTGTCGCTATGGAGGTGTCAGAGCCCAGCGCAGTGTGCTTCAGGTATCAGCCCCTCCTTCCTGAACTGGGCAGCTGGGAGAGGTGGCAGTAGTATTTATTCTAAGGGCGTGAACACACCACCCATTTTTAACTGCCATGTTTATTCTTTCCTGCTGCTCTTCCCCAGGATGGTCAGTCCCGAACCGTTCGTCAGTTCCAGTTCACTGACTGGCCCGAACAAGGCGTGCCAAAATCTGGAGAGGGTTTTATTGATTTCATTGGACAGGTGCATAAGACAAAGGAGCAGTTCGGTCAGGATGGGCCAATTTCTGTCCACTGCAGGTAGGCAAATGAGCATGCAAAAATGTCCTTCAGTGGGGAATAGAACGTAGCTGGAATCTCAGCTGCTGCACAAGTTCCTCAGTATAGCCTGGGTCCCTCTCATATTTTGTAATTTCTGTAAGCAAAGCTCCTTGGACACACCAGGCGCTCCAGGCATTCCCCTGTACTGCGTCTGCGTGGGCCTCATGCTCCTTCACTCCACCTCCAGTACTTACTCCCAAGCAAAATAGAATTAATGTTATCATGTTATATGCAAACAGAGAAATGCCATGAACAAGGGGTGCACGAGGGGTCTGAAGGAGGGCAGGGCTGGCCAGCAGCCAGCTGGGGAATTAGCAGGGCTGGAGGGCCAGCGCTGACAGGAAGACTCTGTGTCCCCTTCCCCGCTCTCTGAACTCACCAGCAGGGGTGAGGGAAACACAGCTACTGCTCAAGGGGAGGGGGTAAAATTACCCCAGCACTCCCTGGCAGCAGAGCTGCACAGCTGGAGACCAGCTTGAGCTGGGGCCACTTTGCTGTGCTTCCACTCCTTCCCCCTCCTGCCAATGAGTGTGTGGGGGAGGGTGTCACGGATCCCTACTATTAGCACTGGCCCTCCAGCTTCGCTTGTCCTCCGGGCCACCTCAGATGGGGAAGAGGCAGAGCTGGGGTGGAGAGAGGCAAGGCTAGGGGAGGGGGGGGGGGTGTTCCTCTCCCCATTTACCTCTGGCCTTCAAGTTGAGTGAGGGGAAGGGGGCTTGTTTTGCTCACCCAACAAATGTGAATGAAAAAAAGATGACACAGCAACTGGCAAAGCCCAAGGCTACACTGAAAAATGAACTATTCTTGCACCCTGACTGGCTGGAGCAGACAACAGAGGGTATTGCCTCCTCAGAGCCTTGGGAACTTGTCATTAAATCAGGTACTTGTGCGTCTGAATCAGGGCTGTTTCTCCAAGTTATTTTCTAACTGCAGTAAAACAATTTCCAAATGGAATATTTATCCATGGCTGGAGCTTTTGACATTTGTGTATCAGTCACTCTGGTGGCATCAGTATTTCCATTGCTGGCAGAGGACATTTAGTGGGAAATCTGACAAGCAAGGACTGATAGGCATGGACTTTCCAGCTCTAATTTTATGATGTTTATTGGACATGGATGCCAATCTACTGCTTTAAGAAACATTAGAACATAAACAAAGCCTTCACAAATGCTACACGTCCAGCTGCTTCCTCACTCCAGTACAAGCCAGGGTATAACACAGTGTATGTTGTTCTCTCTCGTCCTTAGTGCTGGAGTGGGCAGAACTGGGGTGTTTATCACGCTGAGCATCGTCTTGGAGAGAATGCGTTATGAAGGGGTTGTAGATATTTTCCAGACGGTTAAGATGCTGCGAACACAACGACCAGCTATGGTGCAGACGGAGGTAAAGAACTTGGTGGTGATTCCAGACTCTGTCCAATGCCAATGTTTGTGAATGGAAGAGTGAGCAGGAGAACACAATGTTGCTTCTTTACTGTGTTGCTGTTAACCTTCCTCTGATAGCTGGAGGCTGAATGAGCCTTTCTAGCCACCGTGCTAATAGGACACTAACTCCACGAACTCCCTGGCTACATCTACACTGGAAGCATCTGTCAACAAAAGTTACTGTAGGAAGAGATGGTCCGACAAAACTTCTACCAACAGATGGCATCTACACATAAAAGTGGATCGATCTTTTGATCCGCCCTGTTGACAAAGGGGGCCTCCGGTGCATCTACACAGCTTTTTTGTCCACCCAACAAATTTTGTGTGTAGATGCTCTGCGAGTTTTGTTGACAAAAGCCCAGTTTTGTCTACAAAACTCTCTCATGTAGATGTAGCCCTTAGGCACCAGGGCTGCAATCCTCAAAGCTATTTAGGCTCCTGATTTCAGTTGAGGTTTGGATCCTAAATAATTTGAAGTTCTGGGCCAACGTGGCCAAGGCTGTACTGCTGAATTACAGTGTGGAGAATAGCAGAATTATAAGGTACAGTGGTACAGGCAATCTTCAAAGGCAGCTGTTGTCTGACTCCTAGTCCCATGCTCTGTCCACTAGCACAGTGGCGCTCAGCCTTTCCAGACTACTGTCCTATACCCCTTTCAGGAGTCTGACTTATCTCACATATCCCAAGTGTCACCTCACTTGAGAACTACTTTCTTTTACAGAAGCAAACATAAAATTACAAAAGTATCACAGCACACTATTCAGGAAAGTTTGCTTATTTCCTCATTTGTATCATACAGTTGTCAAATAAATAGGAATTATAACTATGGTACTTGTACTTCCGTGTGCAATTCAGAGAGCAGCATGAACAAGTCATTGTGTGAAATTTTAGTTTGTACCGATTTTGCTAGTGCTTTTCCTGGGTAGCCGGTTGTAAACCTAGGCAAATATCTAGGTAAGTTAATGTAACTGCTGAGAACCACCGCACTTCTGACCTCCCATGTCCGTGGGAGAAGGAAGACAGCCTAACCATGGCTGTACAACTGGGACAGCCATGCCTACCTTTCCTAAACCTCTTACAAGTGCATTTATCCATGATCCCTACCAGTGTTTTCCCTGGGACTTTGTTTCTTCATTTCCAGTACAGTAAACCCCCACTTTACACAAGTTCGACATACGTGTTAATTGTATTAACGCGAATGTTGAAATCCCTGGCTACAACCACCTGCTTCCCCCAGCTGGGAGGAGCAGGCCACTGGAGCCTTGGCAGGGCACTGCTTTCCCCAGCTGGTGGAAGCCAGGTGGACAGCATTGCTGGTAGGAGGAGGAGGAAGCCCTTCAGCCTCAGTGAGCTGGGAGCCAGGCACAGCAGCGCCTGGTCAGTTTTCCAGCTCCCACAAGCAGCAGGGAGCAAGGAAATTGACCAGCTGCTGCACCTGGCTCTACACAGCTGAGCAGGAGCCTGGAAAGTAACCAGGCGCTGGTGTGGCTGGCTACTGGCTCCCAGGGGCTCAGAGGAGGACAGAGGGGGTCCCCCTTCCTTACTAGGCAAAATTTAAGTTGCATGGAGGTTGCAAGGAACACAACCCCCATGTTACTCAGGATTTTACTGTATACTCACAATTCCTCCTGTGGCTGTTCCTGTCCCCAACAGCATAAAATCTGCCTTGGCAAGATATGAAGGAGTTAGTTGAAATGTCTGGGTAGGGGGTTGCAACAGCTGTTCCACAAACACTAACACTTTGTTTGTCTCCCCTTCACCACGTACAGGATGAATATCAGTTCTGTTACCAGGCAGCACTGGAGTATCTCGGAAGCTTTGATCACTATGCAACATAAAAAGCCATCCGTCTTGCAGACTTTACCAACCACTTAAGTCCTGGAAGGCCTCTTCTGACCCAGGAGGAGTGCTTGAACTTAACAAAACTGACTCAGAAGAAGTACCTTTTCATTTGGACAATGCAGTGGGGAGTGGGGGAAGGATTTGAGAGGAAGACCCCTTCAGGAACTCCATAGTGTAACCTGGAACGTGAAGAGGCAGCTGTGGAGGGCATGCAGAAACGGGCGTCTGTCATCAAACTGACCCACAACCAAAAAACGCCCCTTGTGAAATGTTACTGAAGGGAGCGGAGAGGGCTGGAGAAGAGCCGGATGCCAGCTTTGGTTACATCATTAGAGTTCAGTTTCTTTACTAATCTAGTTGGCCATCTTTAAAGGACGTCACTTGCAGAGCGAGAGGGACTGTGTAAAAACCAAAATAAATCTCATTACTAAGCAAAATTAAGGTCAGCTGGAGTCCTAACATCCCTTTAGTATCATCATTGGGCTAATTCAGTACCTCTGCCAACCCTGTTCCCTCAAGGCCTCTGCCCTACAAGCAGTTTTACAGCTCATCTTTTGAATACTTGCAACATTCCTCCTAACGCCAACATTTATTTTATTTTTTAAGCTACATAAAGAAAAGAAATGGCTGTGCTTTCCTGTGGGCGCAGCCCTGAGGTGGAGTCAGGTACAGACAGGTTCTCCGCTGATGGGATACAATGACTGTTGGTTCTCTTCAGCTCATCCAGACACGGGCACTACTACTCTGAATGAGACCTGTTAGGAGACTGAGCTGTACGCAGATAGGACTTCTTTCTCCATTAAACCACCCCCTTCTTTTGCACCTAAGCTGTTTGTGTTTTCCCCTGGAAGAGGGGGAAGGGAGCATTCTAGAATGGAGCCCTTACAGAGTTGATTCTAACAAGGCCTCTGTAAGAGATTCATTCCCAATAAGCTATTGCTTCTTGCTGCCAATACAACAGATCTCAGACACGCACTTGGGAGGGTCCTGCTACCCTATGTCATTTCAAGTTCATAGGCACAGCAATGAACATGCCCTCGCGGCATGATTGTTTGGAAAGATCACGTAAGAGGCACCCAGTGGCATATGCTGTGAGTGGCTTTCTTTAAAGTATCGATGTAACTGTACCAAGTGACATTACTTTTTTTTAAATAGTGTATTTTTTCCTTTTTTAAAAAAAACAAAGAATATCAGTCAATGAATTTAAAAAGAAAAATTTGCTTATTTGTTCATATTATGTTCAAAGACAGTCTATTTTTTCACTGTAGAAATGTTACGTGTAATGGCTGTGATATATTAAAAAAAAAAATGCAGTGCAAATTGCTACTTCTACATATTGCTTTTCTACCATGTAAAAGGTTTAACTTGCTCATGTAAGAACAAAATGTCTCTTTTTATTTTAAAGCTCAGACATATCAGCTGTCTCTGGAAGAGTGTGAAGTTAGCAGGGCTGGCTTAGATGTGGTTGTAGTGCCAACTCACTCCCCCTCCTACCATGGCCATGTTGCCTGCTCTTTGCAGGGCTAGTGGTGAACCAGGAGATGCAATGATGCCAGTGTCTTACAAGTGAAGTAGCGAGAGGCGTTTCACAACCAGGCAGGTGCCCATAAAGACATGCACATAACGTTTTTAAACATTAGACCAAGAGTGGGTGCTATAATAACAGCCCAAGATTCTTCACGCATTGGGCCAAGCATCCTACACTCCAGCAGTAACACGTGAAGAGTACTCATGTTGCCAAAGTGTGGTGAGGAGAGAGGGTCATGAAGAAGAGATGCTGCCCCGATAACTGCTCTCCCCTGATTATTATTTTTTAATTATTTTCTATAGAGATAAACATGGCCACAACCTGGTACTGTTGGGAACTAAACGCAACCAAATGGCCACCCCCCTCCCAAAAACAGAAACCAACCCATGTCCTGTCTTGAAAGGGAAAAAAAAACGGTTTCTTTGATATTTTACTTCCTATTTGTGTGAAAGTTTCCCAAATTTCTAAGTATGTTGCAGCAAAATCTTATTGGGAGAGTTGGGGGGGCAGGGGAGTTTTTTTCTTTGTATGAGAGCAAAGTGCTGTTGCTTTCACACTGTTATTTCAAACTGAATCAGTAAGTGGTTTTCCAACCACTGTGTATGTAGATATATTGACTTTGTATTAAAGGAAGATTGTCTGAAAGGCCTGTGTGCAGACCCTTTTGTTGTGTGGGATGCATGCCCAACAGAACCAACCAGCGCAGCTACTTCACCTAAGTATGTTTTGCACGACTCCAGGTGTTCATTGGAGGACCCTGGAACCCTTGTGCTGGCAAATAAATGCATCTGCTGTCCAGAGAGCACTGTGAAGGGATGCAGCCAGCCCCACATGAACAAAGAGTGGCATTTGTTCCACTTTGGTTTCTTCTAACACTATAGGATAGCTTCAGGTGTAAGGCCTCCAAGCGGGCAGGACAACATTACACAAAGATGGTGCTTAAAGGAGCATCTCCAGTTTCCACAGTCTGCCAAGGCTTTTCCTGGCTCACAGATGCCTTGGATGCTGAAAGCTAACCATTAGCATATGCTGCTCATTATTCCACCTGCCAGCACACCTGTGCTATTCTGCCTTTCTTACAGACTAGCATGCAAGCTGGGCCAGGAGGAAGAGGCTTTTGCTTGGGTTTGGGAAGATCAGAGCCTCAACAAGAGAGGAGAGAACGGGCTGCTTGCTTTCTTTTACAAAGACCAATTCAGGCATCTCTACACCACAGAGCCCTGGCAGCAAGTCTTGGCCTGGCAGGTCGAATGCGAGGAAGGTAGATTGCAGAGCATGGGTGGGATCCTAGGCTCTGATTCCCACCCCACTTCTGAGAGCACGAGCATCTCCACTGGTATTTTTAGCCCTTTAGCATGAACCCTGTTGAGCCTGGATTTGGGGCAGAGACTTGCTGCTGCTAGCTGTGTCCATGGGGCCTTAGGAAATTAAATCTGCTAGAGGGAAGGGAAACAAAAAGAGGCACCTGTCGTAAATCTGTAGCAGTCACTGCAACTGGTGTGCCCCAAAGCAGCGCTTCGTGTGCCTCAAAGCCGTGTTGGGAGTGCCATCCACCATTCTGTGCAAACCCCCCACCACTTTGGTTGGGGCAATGCGCCGGCAGCCCTGGTGGGTCCCTGGCATCGCGTTAGAGCTGGGGGGAAGCTGGGGTTTCTGGCTCTGGGGGAGGGGATTGGGTGTGCCATGAAATTATAATGAGTGCTGAAGTGTGCCACAAGGTGATAAAGGTTGCTGAGCACTGAGCGAGAGGACAGGGAGCGCAGAAAGGATGCCTCCCCCTCCAATCATTTAGCCGAATGAGGCAGCTGGCATCCTGGGTCCATCAAGCCCAGCACTCATTATTTAAACAATGGACAGAGCAGCTCATAAACGATTGACAGCTGTACTGTAGGTCAGCATGCGGATGATACAGCAGGCCTGAGCAGACTTGAAATGGATCTGAATGGGGGGTGACAAGAAGATGTAAGACTCACTCACAATTTACATTACAGACCCCAACGGGCTGGGACTGGATAGCCAGGATACAGTGTGCAGAGATGCAGGTTCTGTCCACCAATGTTCAGTGAGGGGCCACCCCTGCTCACCACAGTACCAAATGCAGGCTTGAGAAAAATCCTTCCTGTGGCAAATTATGAACAAACGCACTTGTACAAGCTGCCTATGAACCCCAGGGTGAAACAGCTAGAATTCTAAGGCTCCTGCATCCACCTAGAGCTTTTAAACACCTGTTCTCCGGCCAGAGCGGCAGAGGGAGGTTGGTTTTCTCATTAAAGAGCCCATTTTCTAGAGCAAATGCAACGCAGCAGGTTCTCAAGTACTTACTCTGCTAGAGGAGGCTACTTCAGAGACCCAGGAGTACAGCTCAGCTGCTTCACTCGGGGAAAGACAGACACCCCAGAGAGCTGCAACCTGCAAAACAAGGAGGCGACACCGACTTAGGGATAGGGGAGATGACAGCTGCTGCCTCCTTTTCATAGGGGAGTTCCTGACCCCAAAGACGAGCCCTCTCGTTTGGGCACCTAGAACCTTTTGGGCTTCACCCGGCAGAGTATCATCAAAGGACAAAGCACTTTGAAAGAGGAGTGATGACTTAGCCCACCTGTACAGCTCCCTGGCACCTGGCCAAACTTCCCACCCATCTCACCAGTCACCTCTTTACCCACCTCTGATTTTTTTTTTCTCCTCCTATAATACAACAAATGGAGTGAGGGGAAAACAAGTTTAATGTGAGTCCTTCAAACAGCACTAAACTCAGCAGCATTCAGTTGGGCTCTGTCAGGAAGCACAACAGCTGTTAGCAAAACCACCTTGTGCTCCATCTAGTCTAACCCTTGCATTGAGCCAGTAGCAGATGCTTCACAGACAATTGCCAGCATCCTCGTTATGGACCATTTTGGAATAACCTGGCCCTGGGGGGAATTTCCTCCTTAACTCCCTATATTTAGGGCATAACCCCTGAAGCAAAATTTTCTTCCTTCGATGATCTGCTTGGAGATAGTTCTTCCTTGCCCACCGACAGACAGGGACTGAAGTGTAATGCCCTTGGCTAGCTGAGATGTATTTGCTGCAGAAGGAGGAGAAGTGCTTTTCCCAAGCGCAGGAGTCTGGAAGTCCAGACGTCGGTCAGTGCAGTGCTCTGAGCATGCTGCAGTCTGGCGGGACGAGCGCCTCACCGCACAGTCCTGGGAACCCTCTTTTGACCCTCCTTGCATTCAGGCTAGCTGCATTGGCTCAGTTCAAGCCTAAAGGGAGGGGAAAAGGTACCTGCATTCCAGTGTCAAACACTTCCTCTACATGGAATGACGTACCTTATTGCCTCCAGCGACAGGCTAGGAGATTTACCAGAAGCATCTGAACTAGCACAGAGGATCTGGCGGCAGCGGGGGGCGGGGGGAGGAGATAAAGAAAATCCCCCCCCTTTTGTATCCTGTCAATCGTACCTGGATATCCTCTGACACACAGATGACTAATAATAAGCCGTCCTCTGGCACCTTAGAGACTAACAAATTTGTTAGTCTTTAAGGGTACGTCTGCACAGCAAAGTTCAAAATGACTTTGCTAGAGTCTATACAATGCAACCACTATTTCAAAATAGCTGTTGGCTTATTTCAGAACAGGGGCAAAGACAGGGAATAGACCCGATTTCGAAATAAGCCCTAGTGCATCCAATGGTGCTGTTTCAAATAGGCTCTGTTGGGTGCCAGTGCTCTATTTGAAAATAGCTGAGGGCTATTTTGAAATGCATGTTGTGTGTAGCTGCACCATTTCAACATTAGCTGTTCTGGAAAATCTCTTCCAGAAGAGCCTATTTTGAAATAATGCTGCTGTGTAGACATCCCCTAAAGTGCCACAGGACTGCTTGTTATTTGTGAAGCTACAGCCTATCACAGCTACCCCCCCAAGCCATAAATGACTAATCATACTTTGAATCCTAGGGAGCGCTTTAGGTAAGTCTGCAGCACAGCAGAAGCTAGAATTAAGTTATGCACTTCTAGCTATGTGAACTACCTTAATTCAGGTTTGTGCACCATCTCCACTAAGGGAGGTCAATGGGAGCCTGCGTTCCTCTCAGCTTCCCTCGCTCCAAAGGGGGGAGGTGTACCAGTGCCAATGCAGGCACCCTTTAAGTTCGATTTAGCACATGCCTGCAAGTCCCACTGAATTGAACTCTGGAAGATTGACCATGGCAAAGTCGATCTACCTTGTAGATGTACCGCTAGAGACAGCTATAACTGACCTGTGGAACGCAAAGCTACCAGCTGGACATTATGTAAAAGGGAAGTGTTTCTTTTTATCAATTTGTTGACTTCAATCTCCCTTTATCATATTAGCAGAAGTTATTAAGAACTCTCCAACTGCCGTTCTCTATGTTCCATCAATTGCCTACCTATTTTCTGCTCTCTGCACTAAACAGTCCCATTTTAACTCTGCTATTGCTAATCATTTTCATCACCTGTCTTCAGCCTCTTATTTCTGCTCCATCTTTTCCAGTTCTGTGAGATGTAAAAAAAATCCTCCTGAACATAGAAAAAATGAGCTGAATGATACAGAGAATTGGAACAGCAGCTGGGAACTGAGCAAGCCTTTCCAAATATACATATATATCGCTACAGGAGGAAGTCATTTAGACAAGCAAATGTAAAAAGAAATCGCATCACAGTAAGAGTGAAGTCCATGAAAGCACGAAAACCTTGTACTAAATTGATTCCTCACATACAGAATACGTTAGTCACGCCCAACAGTAGCACCTCCAGACCCATCTTTGTTCCAAACTCTACATTGTAAAAAGAAACAAAAGCATTATGGCATTAGCTGGGCAGCGTTTTTTTTGTTCAATGGCTGAAATATGTGGTTCTGGAATGACCAAAAATATTCACAAATTCCTAGAAAGTTTGCCACGAAACTTGGGGGGGGGAAAAAAAAAACCCAACTTAGAACAGTTCAGCCATTTTCTAACAAACGTTTCACTTGTCCATTTCAAAATGGTGTGTTCAGAAATTCAGTTAATCTGTTACATATTTTAAAGGAGTAAAAAAGCTCCTGAAAACACATACTCAAAAAAGAAACCAAATGCTATTTTGGCCAAACAAACCACTTAGCATCCCAAAGCAAATTTTTACAAGACTCTTTTCCCATTCGGTCACTGAACTGAAAAATCACACTTTACCATTTTGTAGTCCTGGTTCTACCAAACTCATCCCTGCAAATCCAATGGGGCAGTGGGAATTTTAGAAAAGGCTATTTGCAACGAAAGCTAAGGGAAGAATGTAAACTCTCCAGCAGTAGAGATGAGCGCCCCCCCCCCCCAAAGTCCTGTCACCAGTGACCTCCACATAGCAGGAGCACCATGCAAAGGAGGCCAGTCTCCCCCAAAGGAGTATAACTAGCGAGAAAGGCAGAATGGGCTCTAGTCCTGAGGTCTACTGCAGAAGCTATGCAAATCCCTTCTCCTCTCAAAGAAAAGAGCTGAGACGTGAAAGGAGAGAGCTTCCACAGCATCACAGCCATTCTCTAGGATCCTCAGCTGTAGCAGAGCGGCAGGCGTTTAGTGTGCCATATCAATTGTACCACCTTTGCCTGATTTCTGCAATAACTTTGTGTCTGCTGTTGCTTTGCCATTAAGCTGGTAGCATGCCTGAGTACTTGCCGCCACAACTGGAAACCCAAACAGCAGGGTTCAGCATTTTTCCCAGCAATCACAATGCTGCGTACCACTTTTGCGACGGGAAACCAGATGTGAGTCGTCAGAACTGGCCTATGCCTTTCCTCTGTTAGCTCCATATTCAGGGCTTCCCAGCAAAGGCTGGTGGTATACAAAGAGCAGATACTAAACACTAATGCTTAGTGGCAAACAAGGGTGATGGCGGACCAGCCACAACCTTATCTCAGCCCTGGGAAAAGAAAAAAAAAAAAACACCACCCTCCTACCTGGAAACCATGCCTTACGCAGGTATAACTTGTACTGCTGCTCAATGCAAACCCTTCCCTTCATGATACAAGACAGCCAGCATAAATTATACATGCGCTTAGTTGAGCCCAAGCAGCTCTGGCCCACTGGGAAACCGAGACTAAAATGAACACACGCAGAAATCTGTCTTTAATAGCCTAGCCGATGTAACTTTTTACTTGGGTTCATGAGCTGCTGAAATTACATTTGCGTGCATTGACTCTGAATGCAAGAGTCTGACATGTTTCAGGTTTAAGTGTGCATCAGTTATGCTAGGTTAGGAGGGATGCATAAGGCACTGGCTCTGGCGTTACAGTGGTCCTTGTCAGTGCTGGAACACCCGAGGTGGCGGCTGAATCACCACTACACACTTGCGTTGTCAAGCTTTACTAGGCTGCCTGCAGGAACCTGGAACACCGTCCATTTTAGAGCGCCGTCTCATTTTTAAACCAAAGCCTAGTTTTTGGGTTCTTAAAGAAAATCAGCTTCCAGGAAGGCACGGGGGCAGGGTCTGGCTAGCCACGTATTACTGAGCCACAGGAGGAGCATTTTGCTTTACTTTTAATATTGCCTTGGGCTGGTCCCCTGCTAGGTCACTGAGTAAGCGGCTGGAAAAACTGGTGCTGGCCCTCCATGGTCCTGGCTCACTAAACCACCCCTAGCCACGGCCTGAAATTTAGGGTTTGGCCCCCAGTGTTTTCATTTTCCCCCTTCATTGGTGCATCCTCAAATGCCCAGCCACCACTTTTCCCAGAGGGGTCGTGTGGGGGCTTACTTGATCCCATGACTGCTGGGTGGACAGGCTCTGTTTTGTGTCCTTAGGCTGCTGAACTGGGCTCCTGCCTCCTTGTTAATCACCTGCCCCGACCCCAAGCAGGGCTGCCAACAGGGGCAGGGGAGCGAGCAGAGCCATGGCCATGGGGCCCAGTATCTCAAAGGGGCCTGGAGCACCAGCTGCCGCCACTGCTGCTTGGGCAGCAGCCAGGACTCTGGGACCCTTTGAAAGGCTGCAGCAGCCCTGCTCCGCTGCACCCCATGGCTGTTGGAGGGGGGGGAACAGCACCGCGATCCACACAGCACGAAGGGCTGACTTTCCAAAGCCCTGCCCCCTTCTGCTCACGCCCTGCTCGCGCCAGGGCCCCAACCAGGCACAGGTGACATTGCAAATCCACGTTTGAATCACGAATTCTGGGCTGAACTCCCCTTTAATGGTTACTTAAGACCGTGCTGTAGCAGAGACTATTTCAACACAGCAGTAGGAGCGGTGCTACTTATGCATCCAGGCAGCAGGTGAACCACAGATGAAATGAGCAGGGTGTATTAGCACTGTTTTTATTGTTCATCCTGTTGCTCAGGGTGGGGGGACAGGGGACATAAAATGACCATGCACTTTCTTTGGATGGACAGGGTCCCAAAGGGACACAATAAACGACAAACTCAGAAGCCGGCAGGCGTAATGGAGAGAGGCTTTTTGCTCTTCATGCACACAGGTATGTAAAAACGTGCCCCCAGCGTGCAGGCCTATGTGTCTTCTACCATTTGTCTCAAAACAACAAACTGGTAATTCTTGGAACAGGGTGAACGTTTTGCATATCACTCAAATATACACATTGGGTTTGAGCTTTAGCTTATGCGAATCATCCCCAGTAGTAATAAATTACTCGAGCCTTTCAACGCTAGCAAAGGGATGGAGGCCTTACCGACAGCCATATATCTCCGTTTATTAATAACGTGCTTGCTAGCCATCTATCTAATCTATTCAGCCAAGTCCATTTTTAATCAGACTATTTTTCTGCTCTATCTATTTATCTAGCCAGCCAGCCATACCTTAGATCCCTTTACAATTTGTACAGAGATTAAATCCTTATGTTGCTATCTAATCGCTTCCTCCTGAAAGACAGCCACCCAGAATTTCTTGCTAGTTATTAAAGACACAGTGATTTCGGTGGAAATCTGTGGTACCCATCCAGCCACATATGTTGAGAGTGGAGATATACATATATATATCTATTATATACTGGACATCTGGGCCATGTCTACTCTAGCCCCAAACTTTGAAATGGCCACACAAATGGCCATTTCGAAGTTTACTAATGGAGCGCTGAAATGCATATTCAGCGCTTCATTAGCATGTGGGCAGCCGCGGCGCTTCGAAATTGATGTGGCTCTCCGCCGCGTGGCTCGTCCCAACAGGGCTCCTTTTTGAAAGGACCCTGCCTACTTCGAAGTCCCCTTATTCCCATCTGCTCACAGGAATAAGGGGACTTCGAAGTAGCTGGGGTCCTTTCGAAAAGGAGCCCCGTCGGGACGAGCCGCACGGCAGCAAGGCGCGTCAATTTCGAAGTGTCGTGGCTGCCCGCATGCTAATGAAGTGCTGAATATGCATTTCAGCGCTTCATTAGTAAACTTCGAAATGGCCATTTGCATGGCCATTTCGAAGTTTGGGGCTAGTGTAGACATGGCCCTGGAGACACAACTATGTATGCAGCTCACCCTCTTAGATTATCAGGTTTCCACCAAACACTAAATCCTCTTCCAAGAAAAATACAGCATGCCCAAGTGATCAAACAAGCACAGTTTTGTAATTCATTTCTGAAGGTTTCTGAGTGACTCTCTCTCTCTCTCACACACACACACACAAGCGCGCATACACAAAGCTGAGGTCATGCCTAGTAAGACCAACATACCAAAGCTGGTAAAAAAACATTGCATCGCCAGGTCAGTTTTCATCTCACTTTTCTGGAAGGCAAAGCTGTGCAGTGCATCAGTGGGATACTGGACAGCACCACAGGGACACCCCCCCCACCCCCTGAGCTGAGGCCATGCAGACCCCCCCCACACCCCTGTAGCCATGAAATGGCTTTCACCAGAAGCAGAACTGGGCCGTAAACATTCACTCACTGGCAACGGCCTGCTTCCAGGGCAACAGGCAAATGCAAAGTTGGAGCCTTGAAAGAAGCACACACTCACCCACAGCTTCTTGTGAGGAGAAGGGAAGCATCCAGGCCCTCCTGCTCCAGTGCTTGTAACAGGCTGCAGCTGCTCCTACCTTAATCAGCAGCATTGGGCAGGATGTCATCAGAGAAAGGACACAAGGGGGCGGTGGACAAAACAGGAGAAATACACCAGGAGCACTTCATTGCTTTGGGAGGAGCCTAAAGCTTTTCTAGGTGCCAAAAGCCAAGGAAGTGGGTCTTACCCACAGCTGCTAAATGAGGAAGCAGTGCAAACTGCTTCTGAAAATCGAAAAAACGAAAACCATGGTCTTTGGTGAGAGACAGTGCTCAGAAGGAAGACCAGTGGCGGGCTCGAACTAGAAAATGTCGAGAAATTCACGTAGCTGAGGTGCAGCATGGTGTATGTAACAGTAAGAAGGCACTAGTGACAAGCCTAGTGAAAGCAAAAGCGAGTTTGCCGGTGATGGCTAAGATCTGGCGAAGCAGAGAGATTAGCTTAGGAATGACGCTGAGCACCTGGGGGGGAAAAAAAAGTGTGTATTTAGCAGCATGTTGTAGGTCTGTGAGACGTGGATAAGGATATTGGCATTTGCGAGGACTTAAAGAAAGCATCTGAGAATAGGAGGGATACGGAAGGTCACCAACAAGGAATTCTATACGACAATACAACGGAAAGAGAAGCTACTGCAGAAGGTTATACAACAGGAGTTACAAATAGTATTCAGGCATAGCTGCAGAATGAATGCAAAGTCAAGCCCCTGGTATTCGGCATAATGGGTAGATGATATAGTAGATTGGTGTGGAGCTAGGCTACGGAAACTAAGCCACTCCGCATTGGCCAGGGAAAGCTGGACGGAAGTAGTGAAGGAGGCATCGGACATCAACGGGTGCTGGGCCTATGGGTGCTGCTGCTGAAGGGGGTCTTATCCAAGAAAGCTCTTGACATAATAAATAAAATTGTTAGTCTTTAAGGTGCTATAGGACTGCTTGGCTTTATTAATAAGATCCTCAGATGACCTTCAGGACTTCCATTAGCCTTTTTAGCCTAAAGCTCCTCACGAGGGCTCAGCTGATCTCCATTATGCATCTTGGCTATCCCAGGTAGCAGTGTCACTTCCACCAATACAGCTACTTCCACATTGCTGGCAGAAAACAGTAGGGGAAGGGGAGCGAGGAAAGTTCCTCTCCCTCAACTGTCTGCCCTGGAAGAGTGGCCCATGTGCACCTAGCTTCGGAATTGAAAACAGATTCTGTAATGTGGGCAAGAGCCTAGGTACAAGCTGGAGGAAGAGTTGTGTGAACACAAACCAAGAGCCCCCCATTATCTGGGGGCCCAGGAGGGGTAGGTGAGTGAGGGGGTGACTCCTGCCTCACCCCCTCACCAGTGGGGAACATGATGCTGCTCCCCACCTGTTCCTTGCCCTCTCGCCTTTTCCCTCACCACCTGTGCTGGCTGAGCCAAGCCCCACGACTTCCGTTTATGGGGCTCCTAGGGCTGTGGAGAGAGCCAGCTGTGCCCTGCTTCCGGCAGCTTGGGGGTACCAGCGCTGCCCCTGTAGTTCTGCTCGACGAGGGGATGCAGTGCCACTGGTCAGCCCCTGTGCCAGAGCCCTTTGTGCCTGGCACCACTGGGGTAGCTGCCCTTTCCTGTGGTTGCTGCAGGGGAAACCAGAGTCCCATGGCCTACAGCGGCAGCAGCAGAGGGCAATGGAGAGCTCAAAGGGATGCATTTGTGTCCTGTTTTAAGGCTTCAGATTTCCAGGAGAGACTGTTCGGAAACAGGCGAGTCCTGGGCAAAGCAGGACCGGTGCTCTCTTGCACAGGGGCAGGTAAAGGAAGATTTATGGGTGCTGCCATGATATTAACAGGATTGAGTCAGTCTGGGCTCACTTAGAATTTCATCACAAAGCTCTCTAGTGGGAGTTAACCCGTCTGGTTCTTCCCAGCAGCTTGGAAAACTAGCAGCAAAAGCCAGAATATTATGCTCTCACTAACCAAACCCCCACACACAAGAACCTGGCAGAGCATATGGCAGAGGAGGGGGAGTAAGTCAGTTGCTTGGGGTTTTCTTTTAAATACAGGTTGAAACTCCCTCGACTGGCACTCTCTCACTGGCAACAGCCCTCGTCTGGCAGGACAATGGTTTTGCTGGACCAGAGAGCATTTGCGGGACCCCACCTGGAGGAACACAACAGCCCCGTGGCTAGGCCACAGAGCCCTGCTGGCAGCCCCACCCATGGGAACACCTGCCAGGCCGGGGAAACCCTGGCAGCCTCCAGCTGGGAGCAGGCTGGGGCATGGAGACCTGCTAGCAGACCCACAGCTGCAGGTCTCCCTGCCAGATGAGGGACAGCACAGCAGCCTTGTGGGGGAGACCTGCAGGAAAGAGCCCCCACCGCACCTCCAGGCAGCTGGTCTGACCTCCCCCTCATCCAGCAAGTCCCCTCGGCCAGGACCAATCGGATCCCAAAGGCACCAGGTGAGGGAGATACAACTGCACATTCTGCCTTCTTTAAACACCTAGCACTGATTTGAGTAACAAAAGCAAGAAAATCTGTTTTTTCACAGACCCGGCCTCAATTATCAAAAGCCAGGTTTTGGATTTTTGGTGTTCCCAGTTTGGTTCCTTTCCCACTTTGTTTTGAAAGCCACCACGTACAGAGCCCTACACGCTGTGTTCTGTCACCTTTGGTAAATGCAGCAGTGGAAAATGGCACATTTAAAATGATTTCATGGCCCATTTGGTTTGTTAATCCATAAAATCAGTTTCCAAGTGCCATTTCCGCTGCTGCATTTACCTAACGTGACAGAACACAGTGTTGGGAGCTATACGTGTCTTCACCCAAAATAAAGTGGAAAAGCAATGGACTGTGGAAAATAAGTCTATGGCGCAATCTGCTAATGCCTGTTTCTCTAACTGCACTTAACATATGCTTTAAAAAAAGGTGGATTAAAGTAAGATGCAACTAGCAAAGCATTTACCTCAGGGGAACAAACTAGTCATTCTGATTGATCCATAGACTACAGTCAAGGTGTGAAGCACTGATTCAGGAAAGGTACAGCTGCAGAGCATATCAGCACCTCAGGTCCCTGTAAATATCTGGAAAAAAGGGGAAAGGCTGAGGGGAAAATGTAGCAGGGTGCGAGGTTGAGACTGAAGAAAGACCATAAGGGAATGGCTAGTAGGGAAGGAAATTGCTCAGTGGTTAGAGTATTGGCCTTATATACCCAGGGCTGTGAGCTCCATCCTCGGGGGGGCTTTCAAAGGTTTAAGGCAAAAAACCCCTTTAAGGAAAAAAAGAAACAAAAACAAAAAAAAAAACCTCTGTCAGAGGACCATGGATCCTGCTGTGAGTCCAGACACCTGGACTTGACCTTTTAAAATACCTTCCAGCTTTATGAAATATGATTTGGCAGAGGAACTCAGCACATATCACTACATACCTGTGACTCTGCAATAATGCTGGAAAGCCTATTATGCTGTCCTAGTTCTCCAATAGCTCCTGTGTGGTTGCAGCAAATGATTCACATTCTGTCACTGGGGGAGCATTTTCTGGCAACAGTAGTGAAGAGCAGATGCAGTTAAAAAGCAGTGGGAATGATGCCGGGGGTAGAGGGTGCCAGATGGGGCAGAAAAGATATCAGTGTGGCTGATGTACAGAGTTAAAATCTGGTCATCTCTGCTGACCTGGTACTTCCAAGCACCCATAATCCTCTCAGACAGGTGGCCATGTTAGGGCCTCTCTACATTACATGGAAGACAGACCAGGTCAGAGTCAACCTTCGAGGGTTCGATTTCGTCTGCCTTGTAGATATGTGCAAAATTGACCTATCAGGGTTCAGCACTGTACTCCTGTACTCCTTGATATCGTGAGGAGTAAGGGAGGTTGGTGGAAGAGTTTCTCCAGTCAACCTCTCTCTGGAAAGACAGCCTGGTAAGTCAAAAGCATGTAAGTCAATACTAGATATGGAACTGCCCTGGCTAGAATTGCACATCTGCAATTGATTTACCTGCCTAGTCTGTAGCTTCACAAAGAGCAAGCCGTCCTGTGGCACCTAAGCGACCAACAAGCTTTTGTGGGTAAAAACCACGGAAAGTTCCCGACCTAATATATTTGTTAGTTTCTAAGGTGGCCCAGGACTGCTTGTTAAGGATAATACCGTGTGGCTGACTTTCCGAACCTGGCCTAATTCTGTGGGGTTAAATTAAGGCCCCAGAAGAGAATTTTTGAAATTTTTATTAACTCAACCTGTCTTTGAAATCTCTGCAGCTGTGAAGGGCAGAAGCGGACATGCTCAGCTCCCCACATGCCCAGGGGACACAAGGCAAGGAGAGAGGACTGAAGGGTAAACATACACATCTTTTAGAACTGGAAGGGCCCTCAGGAGGTCATTGAGTCCACTTCCATGCCCTCGTGGCAGGACCAAGCACCATCCCCTCTTTTTTCCCCACCACAGTAAGGGCAGTTTAGCATTTCTACTGGGAAGCAGCAAGGTCTGGAAACAGTACACATCTAATATTTTTCCACTTATTCTACAGGTCAGACTTCACCCCTTGCCCACTGTTTTCCATACAGATTGTTCCTTCAGGGACCCATCTGATCTTCAAATAAGAGACACTTTTTTTCTCCCCTCTATAAGCGAAGCAGAAAAAAATATTTTTTGTTGACTATTCTCCACTGAAATGGGATCAGCTGAACTGGGGACCAAAGGAGTAGAGTTACTGAACAATTGTCTAGTGAAAGAATAGAGCTTTAAAAACAGTCACATAAATAGACACTGAAATACAGGCACTATGAATAACACAGGCATACTTGCAGGACCAGCCAAATGCAGTTTAATATTCACAGTTATGCACTGTTATGTATATATTTGATGTATAACCTGGATAATTGATTAAACACATGCAGTGATCGGTAACTAGATGCAAATTTTAAATAATATATTAATACTATTGTTATTATTAAGTGGCAGTATGGTAGCTCTGAGAGGCCTCCAATCAAGACCGGGGCATCGCTGGGATGGGTAAAGCTGATCAAATTTCTGAATTTCTCTCCACTAGGACACACCAAGATTTTGAACAGTATCAGAAGGGTAGCTGTGTTAGTTTGTATCCACAAAAATAATGAGAGGTCCTGTGGCACCTTATAGATCATGTGCACCTGACAAAGTGGGTCCTTCCCCGTAAAAGCTTATGCTCCAAGAAAATCTGTTAGTCTATAAGGTATCACAGGACTACTTGTTGTTTTTGTTAAGATTTTGAAATTTGGTTTTGTGCTGAAGCAGGATGAAAAGTTGAAATTTCAGAAATTTTGAATTGTTCAGAAAAGTTTTTTTTTCACCCCAATGCACTTATCAGAGGAAGATTTGTTACACAAGAGCCACGTTCCCTATTGGTTTCCTTGTCAGCAGTTTCAGCAGAGATGACAATGACTTAAGTAGATCTTGGAGGCTGATGATTCTTCTCACTTCAGAACTGTGTAATGCCGATCAGGAAGGAACTGCATTGGCAGGCAATCACGTTGCCTCTGTTATACCTGCTCTGTGACCTTCCATCTCATTGGCAGTCAATGCAGCACCTTTGACCCATATTAAATTATCACAAATTTGAAAGAAAAAATGCTATTTTTTCAAACAGCAGCAAGCAATCCTGTCAGACACTTGGCTCATCAGCTGAATGACTTTTTGAAGTCACAGCCGTCTAACAGTGGACAAGGTGGTCACATATATTTTCAGTAAATAGGCTTGAGAAGAGTCTGTGAGTGTGTGATGCTGAGGTTACAAAGAGGTGATCCCAACACACACACACACGCACACAAGAACAATAATTATACAGCCAAAGAGGATCATTGACCTTGGGTATGTCACTTAGTCTGTATGTAGCTCACTTCCCACCTATACAAAGGGGAGAACAGGCCCACAGGGATACTGTGAAGCTGAATATGTTACAAAAGCACTTTGAGAGTTACTGATGGAAAACACTGTCTAGGAGCTAGCTATTCTATTCTGTGGCGATTGCCCCAGGGTGCTCATCTCACCACATCCCATAGCTCACTGCAGTCCCTGAGTACTTCTACAGTTCTACTACTCTTGGTCGTCATGTCTAACTCTTGCAGGCTGCTCTAATTTATACTTCTAACGAATGTGCCTGCAAGAGCACAATACTGCTGAAGGATTTGGGGAAGGTGTCCATTAGAGCTCATTTCCATGAAAATGCAAAGGTGTACACAGGTAATACCTTGTAAACAAAACCTGATGGGTAGCAGGTGAAGCAATGAAATGTCTATTGTAAACAACATGTTGTTGTAAAGTCACAATTTATGCCATCATCCAGTGTAAGAACTGTGGCATCTCACCAATGCTTGAAGTTGTTGTGGGGGTACAGGACAATCATCATCACTGTGTAAGATATGGATCACACAGGGCTCCCCCCATCAGAGCACAGTGAGGTGAGGAGGGGGTAGGGATTGAGATTGAGCAAGCTGGCTGGGAGGTTTTTGGTTGTACAGCTGTAAAATTGGTTTGACTAGTTCTCTTCTCTCTCTCTTTCTCCTGCCCCACCTGTTCAAAGATAGAATTAATGCTAGGGGTCTCTAGTTATTTTGTGAGAATCCACTTTGGTGGATACTGAGATATTGTGGCTAGGTCCAGAACTGAAGCCACTATGAGTTGGAATCACAGGGCTTTACCTACAGCAAAACCCACAAGAAAGCAGGTAAATGGCCAGTGGAGCACAGCTGGCAAGAGCGACCAGCCGGTGGCCAGCACGAGAAGCAGTGGAGAAGCCAGGGGAGCAGCTAGCAGGAGCAAGCAGAACACCAGACGAGCACAAAGACGATATTGTCTCAGGCTCAGTGAGGGAATGCATCAGGGTGATGTGTCTGGGCCTCCATGGACTGGACAAAGTCATAAGTGGGACATTTGAAGAGGCTGTATGGAGAAAATTTGGGTGTGTGAACGCGACTCTTACAATATTGGACTGGTGAGTCTGAGAGGCAAAAGATACTGCTCAATCCACTTGAGCTTGGACAGTTACTTGAGGGTTGATTATGAACTCTGGGTGTGGTATTTTCACAAGATAATGCTACATGAAGTCTCTCCAACTTTCATGAAAAGTTTCTTTTCTACACTGTGACTCTGTGCTTGTGAGTGGGGAAGCACGGCCTCTCTGAGGGGTCCAGGGGTATGGGGAGTTCCCAGGCTATGGGGTGAGAACTTGAGCCAGTTCTATGCAAGATGGATGAAAAGGATGAAAATCCCTAAATATTGAACCCCTAGGTCCCTTGCCATCGTACTGCTGGTGAGCCAGCTGATCCCCAGCTTACAACAATGGTTGGGATTCTTCTGCCCCAGGTGCAGGACTCGATGCTTCTCCTTGTTGAACTGCATCAGATTTCTTTTGGACCAGTCTTTCCATTTATCCAGGTCACTCTAGATTCATTCTCTATCCTCCAATGTATCTACCTCTCCCCCTAGTTTTGTGTCATCTGCAAGCTTGCTGAGGGTGCAATCCAGTCCCTCATCCAGGTCAATTCCTCAGTGCTAAAGATCTCACTCCTCCTCCTCGTCTCTCTGGCTTCATCTACGCTAGCAAAGTTTTTCAAACAAAGGGGGCTCTTTCGAAAGATCCCACAGAGCGTCTGCACATAAAAACTGTTCTTTCTGAGGTAAATCAAAGAATGAGGTGCTCCTCTCGAAATTGTTCTTCCTTTCCCATTTCAGGAAGAGCGCCCCCTTTTGAAAGCTTCTTTCAAAATAAAATGTACGTAGATGCTCCACAGGCCCTCCCTTTTTTCCCCCCCTCCAAAAGAGCAGTCCCCATAGGCCATGATTTTTCAATCCCTGGCCCGTTCTTTCGAAAGAGCAGGGGCTGCGTGGATGCTCCCTTCCAAAAGGGCAGATCTCTCTTTTGATCCGCTTTTTTGTATGCGGATGCACTCTTTCGAAAGCAGTTCTTTTGGAAGAGATCTTGCGGACAGGCTTCTTTCGGAAGATCTCTGTAGCGTAGATGTAGCCTCTTTTAACTCTCATCATCTGCAGTTTATGCACCAGTGACTCTCTTTGCCCATCCACAGACCTTCAATATCTCTGGCTATGGTTACACTACAGTGCTCTCCGGCAAGTCACTGTTGGAAGAGATTTCCTGACAAAACTTCTGTCAACAGAGGGCGGCCACATACAAAAGCCAACCGGAAGCTTGATCCGCTCTGTTGACAGAATGGCTGGACTCCCCGGCTACTCTCTTGACAAAACAGGCACCTGGAAGCACAGCAGACAGGACTACCCATCGTCCTGGATGCCCCGTCTGTCGAGAGAAGGCCTCCCAGTGCATCCACATGGCTTTTTTGTCGACAGAATCTGTCAACAGCAGCATTATGTCTCATGGCTGAGGCAGGACACTGCTGGAGAAAGTGCTGAGTTTTGTTGACAAACTGTCAACAAAATGCGTTTTGCACGTGGAAGTTCCACCAGTTTTGTTGGCAAAAGATGCTAGTGTAACTGTGGCCTCCGTGTCTGCCTGAGGCCCTGTTCCCAAATAGAGCTCTGTTTGCTTCCCAATCACAGCTGCCTTGCTCGCTCCACAAATCCGCCCCTTGGTCAGGTACTGGTGACTGATTTACATTTTGGAATATCAGCACTCAGTCACAAGGCGGTTGTGCTGGTTTTTGGTTGGCTGCGGCCATGTGTGTGTTTTCTAAAACAAAATTACTATTCCATCAGGAAAACTGGACAAATTGCTGTGCTATTTTTTATCTAAATAATGTTTCAATTTAAAAGGCGGGGGGGGGGGAACTAATTACAACCTTGTGTGGAAGATCATAAATCACATAATTACAATGGGAACCTCTACATCTCCCTGACAGACTGAAAACAGACTACACAAGTTCTTATCTCATTACAGTTTAATTAAGAATTATGTTTGAGCATCTTCTTTTTAATTATCGCCGGGCCCAGATGACTTCTAATCTTTTTTACCCAGAGTGACGGGGGGTGCAGTCCAAAATGGGGACTAATGAATTCACAATTTGCTCTTTTGGGACATTTAATAAATTTAGTCCACACAGAAGATTAACAGTGATAAAGTGAGCTTCTGAGGAGAACATTTGGTTTCCAGCAATTAGCATCCTACGCGTGCCAGGAGCATGTGGTGGGGAGCCTGAGGAGCGACAAGATCTTGGGGCAAGGATGGGGGTTTCAGAGTGGGAGATAAGATGGTAAATATGCTCTTGGCTAGTCTCACCTGCCAGCCTGCAACCACCAGCTGCTTCCCATGCTGCAGTGCGAAGACGCTGAGGAAGAGGAGTGTTAATTGTTATTACTGAGCACCCTCGAAACTAAATTAGCAGCATCAGGGGTTTTTTTTTGGCAACACACCGGCTGATCACGGGAGAAGGTCCATGCAGAATGCCTACAGTAACGGGCTACGCCTGTCACTTTATCCAGATTCTTCCAAGTCTGAATTGCCCATGCCAACGCAGGCTGGCCTCTGCCAGAGTCCAGTTGCCTTTGATCCCAACACCACACAGCATGAGGGACTGGCTTTGAGGAACTATGAAGGTCCCCTTATAAGGTTCTAAAACAGGGGTCAGCAACCTTTCCAAGGCAGGGTGCCAACATTTGACCTTTTGACCTCTATGTACAGTCCAAGTGCCGGTGATATTTTTTAAAGTCACTAATACTCCTATTTACAATGGCTTCATTAATAAATAAATGCAGAGGCAGAGCTTTCCTGTTTCAGTGGTAGTTGGTACCATTAGCCGGTCTTTTGTTGATCCACAGGCAGCCTGGCTTTCAACAAGCTCCCGGCTGCATGGGGCGGGGCGGGGGAGAAGGGGCAGGGCTGAGCTCCTGCCTCATGTGTGGATGAAAATCAGCTTGTGTGTAATGCCTGCTGTGGGGTTACTGACCCCTGTCCTAAAGCGTGTGGCCCTACCAGCTTTGAGTCTTGGGCTACCTGAGACATGCACTGTGAGGACAGGCACCAGTGGGACTGAGTTTCACAAAGGCTGTGCTTTAAGTTCTAGGCCTAATTTAGGAATGAGCAGCATGGGTTGTTTTGGCACTACAGAGCAGGGTTCCCTCTCATTTTTTCCATCCATGGGCGGAAAAAATTTTATATGCACCAAGGCATGTGTGGATGTGCACCACGAGTGTAGACACACTGCTGGCTGTGGGCGCTCTGGTAATCAGCTGGGTGGCACCTGATCTCTTCTGGGTGGCCACCCAAACACTCGGCTCCTAGGAAACGCTGCTACAGAATTCGTGGGGGAACAGCAATGCCAACCTGTCGCCCTAGTCTCGTTGCAGTATATGCCATTCGAAGGAGCTGACCTCTCAATCTGCAGCTACCCGGGGCCAGGTGGGGTGGAAGCATGTCTCTGTCCTACAGGACGTGGGTTTGTGCATACCCACGCAGATGTACATTTTCAGTACAGGTGTGGTCACAGGCTGCCACCAAAGGCTCCACTTTTATGAGCAAAGCTCTTTCAGGCTGGTAGCTGGTGTTGCTATGTTTCCTGTTGGCTGGAGCTGCAGGCTTTTTTGAGCACAATGCAGGGCAGGGAAGAGGGTCCAGGAGGGGAGGAGAAAGTGCTAGAGATACTTTGCTTCTGGGTCTGATTACTGGTAGGATCACTCCTGAAAGAGAGCTGTTGACCTATGGAGAGAAGCCTCTGATCTGCCAATCAATCCAGCACCCACCATTTCCTACTGCCACGTGCAGACAGAGTTTCAGCAAGAGTGAGAGATGAAATGCAGATGCCTCAGGGCTCCAGGTGCTGTTTGCCAGGGTGCATGAACTCGTAGCAAAGACAGAAAGGGCAGAGAGGAGGGGACTGAAACGCAGGAGAGGAAACCACACTGCTGCAATGAGCACAGTATTTAATTCTTTGATACCTGGAGTTGAGATTTCCCCGGGCTGGAATAAATGCATTTTGCACTGGTGCTTAGCAATGAGGGGAAGATCAACAGTAAAAATAGACATTTCATATGTAGCACACACACAAGCTTAACCACCACCCTGCACTTAAAATAAGTGCTGTTCAAAATGGGAACTAGTGAATTTATAACTTGTTCTTTTCAGAAGTTTAATAAATTTAAAAACAAAAAGTTCTGGGGAACCTTATGGACTAACAGATGTTTTGGAGCATAAGCCTTCATGGGAAAAGACCTGCTTCCTCACTAACTAAATATCTGTTAGTCTATAAGGTGCCACAGGACTTCTTGTTGTTTTTGAAGATACAGACAAACTCAGCTACCTCTCTGATACTTAATAAATTTAGTCCATCTAGAAGATTAACAGTGATGAAATCAACTTCCAAAGGAGCACTTTTGGTTCCTAGGAACTAAAATAAGTTAATCAAAAGTCCACACCTAAGACAATGGAGCATGTGGGCCCACCCAGAAATAGCAGCATGCAGACCTTGGACCAGAGGGGTGATTATCTCTGAGAGAGATATTGAACAAGCTGCTAGCCCCACAACTGAAAAAATTCAGCACTTGTGGGGGCTTTGTTTGATTCCTTCGGTCTCCAAAGAAACAGGACTTTGCCTATTTCTTTCACATAAACAAGCCTATATCAAAGTAACTACCAGATTCCATAGTCAATTTCTATCCCCAGATGGAACACCTGCCAGGCTGACACTTGGAGTAGCCACTCAGGGCAATACGCTACTTAACCCTACTTCAGGGGGCAGAGGGACTAGAAGTTCTCTTGAATTCCCTTCTAGCCCTACAAGTTGCCTGTATGTGGCCTCTGGGTGCCACTACACTATAATAAAAGAAGTCCAGAGGCTTAAACACCAGCATGCACCTGTTGTTAATGGCTTCAGGAAGCCACACAATAGCCAGAATGCCACCGCGGCAATTGCATTATCCTCCTTTCATCCCAGCATCTGACCCAAGACCCAGAACTTGAATGACGGGGAGATGACGACTGCGGAAACTTTCAGATCACAAGTGGCATGTTTTTACCACCCAAAACACTTTGAACATGAATGTCATGGCCAGGACAACTACAGACTCATTAGGCTGCATTGTTAAACCGTACCAATTGTGAAATTCAATGCTCTGAGCTTTGTTTAAGCTTCTTTCCAGCTATCTGCCAAGCCCCAACAAGGCAGCAGATATGAGTTAATTTGCAGCTTGCAAAAGGACATGATCAGATTTCTGAGCCTGGTACATACCCACGATTTGTTAGTTTCCCTCGCTGGTACCAAGATGGCTTCACGTTCCCCCACTGGAACCACCATAAGCCTATCAAGAAAATCTCTGTAAATGCAAATGGTTTTTGCAAGGGCTGCAGGACAGTTCAGCTGCAGCTCACCAGGACACACACACTCACCTGGGTTGCCACTGCTTAGGAAGCTCCGAAACATGTTCTCTGAACAGCCAGTTTAGGTTCTCTCAAAAGCCCAGCCTAGCCCAGTGCGAGCTGGGAGAATGGAAGTTGCAGTTTTTCTGTGCTTGCTTCTCATGAGATGAGGGAGGTAACCTAGTGACAGTGACAGATGATATGGAAGAAGCTGAATTACTCAATGCTTTTTTTGCCTCAGTCTTCACGGACAAAGTCAACTCCCACATGACGGTCCTAGACGATGCAGTATGGGAAGGTGGAGGGCAGCCATCTGTGGGGAATTAACAAGTTCTAAGCTATCTAGAAAAACTAGATGTACACAAGTCCATGGGTGTGGATTTAACGCACCTGAGGGTACTGAGGGAATTGGCAGAGGTCATTGCTGAACCTTGGGCCATTATCTTTGAAGACTCTTGGAGATCAGGGGAGATACCGGATGACTGGAAAGAGGCAAATGTAGTGCCCATCTTTAAAAAAAGGAAAGGAGAACAATCCAGGGAACTATAGACTGGTCAGCCTTACCTCAGTTCCTGGGAAAATACCGGAGGGGATCCTCAAGGAATCCATTCTGGAGCACTGGGAAGAGGGGAAAGTGATCAAAAGTAGCCAACATGGATTCACCAGGGGCAAGTCCTGCCTGACTAATCTGATTAGCTTCTGCAACAAGGTAACAGGCTCTGTGGACACGGGGAAGTCAGTGGATGTGATATACTTTGACTTCAGCAAAGCTTTTGATATGATCTCCCACAACATTCTTGTCCATATGTTAAGGAAATACGGTTTGGATCCTTGGACTATAAGATGGATGGAAAGCTGGCTTGAAGGCCGGGCCCAACAGGTCATGGTCAATGGCTCAATATCTGGATGGGGGTCGGTTTCAAGTGGAGTGCCGCAGGCTCAGTTCTGGGGCCGTTGTTGTTCAACATCTTAATTAATGACCTGGATGAAGGACTGGATTCCATCCTCAGCACGTTTGCAGATGACACAAAACTAGGGGGAGAGGTAGATACTTTGGAGGGTAGAGAGAGAATCCAGAGTGACCTGGACCAAAAGAAATCTGATGCAGTTCAACACGGAGAAATGTACAGTCCTGCACCCGGGGTGGAAGAATCCCAAGCACTGTTATAGGCTGGGGACTGACTGGCTCAGCAGCAGAACGATGGAAAGGGACCTAGGGGTTATGGTGGATAAAAGGCTGGATATGGGTAAACAGTGTGCCTTTGCAGCCAAGAAGGCTAACGGCATACAAGGGTGCACTAGGAGGAGCATTTCGAGCACATCTAGAGAATTGGTTATTCCCCTCTATTCGGCACTGGTGAGGCCACATCTGAAATATTGTGTCCAGTTTTGGGCCTCCCAGTATAAAAAGGATGTGGATGTGCTCGAACAGGTTCAGCAGAGGGCAACAAAAATGATTAAGGACTGGAACACAAGACCTACTAGGAGAGGCTGAGGGATTTGGGCTTGTTTAGTTTTCAGAAGGGAAGACTTAGGGGTGATTTAATAGCAGCCTTCAACTTCCTGAAGGGGAGCTCTAAAGAGGAGGGTGAGAAACTGTTCTCAGTGGTGTCAGATGGCAGAACAAGGAGCAATGGTCTGAAGTTACAGAGGGAGAGGTATAGGTTTGATATTAGGAAAAACTACTTCACCAGGGGGTGGTGAAGCACTGGAATGTATTTCCTAGAGAGATGGTGGATTCTCCATCCCTCGAGGTTTTTAAGTTCTGGCTTGACAAGGTCCTGGCTGGGATGACTTGCGGGGGGTTAATCCTGCTTGAAGCAGAGGGCTGGACTAGATGACCTCCTGAGGTCCCTTCCAGCCCTATGATTCTGCAAAGCCCAAGGCTAAGTCTATACTTATCGGGTGTTCAATGTGTCCTGATGGATCTTCCGGAGTTTGATTTTGCTGCATGTGAAGCCCAGTGAGCTGCTCCACCCGGCACTGTCCCCGCCAATATGACTAGCCTGTGGTGCTGCTCCAGACCACCAGAGCCCCTGCCACTGCAGCTCACATGGGCCTCATCTCCAGCTGGTGTAGCTCCTGCTGGCATAGCTCGCATGGGCCCCCGCTTGGGCCCCAGCGCAGACATGGCTCGGGCCCTGGCTCGCACTGCTTGTGAGGTGGCAGTGGCATTGGTAAGTCACTGCACTCATGTTGTGCTGAGAGTGCCTGGCTCCAGAAGAGAGTTAAGTTAAACCCTGAACACCAAGTGGGGCATAGGTCATCCACAAGGCTCCTCCACCTGGATCTATCTTGGGCAACGGCTTCAATCTGGTCCCAGGAATATCCCAGTTCTTGTGCTTCTGTGACTGTAGATCTCCTCCATGTTATTCAGGGTCTTCCTCGGCTGCGTTTCCCCTGAGGATTCCATTTTAGGGAATGTCGAACAATGCTGGATGGGGGTTTCCTCAAAGTATGTCCCAGCCATCCCCATTTTCTCCTTTTTATTTTGGATCCCCCCTGGCTCTTGGCCTGTTTGTGTCCACAGATGTTCATTCGTGACTTTGTCTTGCCATCTTATTTGTAATATGTACCTCAGGCATCTATTCAAAAAGCGTCTGCAGTTTGTGTGTTGAGGACTTTGTGATGCACCATGATTCACAGGCATACAACAGGACGGACTTTACATTTGAATTGAAAATGCTCAGCTTTGTTTCGACAGAGATGTTATGTGATCTCCACACTGGCCACAGAGTTTGAAATGCTGCTGTGGCTTTGCCAATCCTGGATTTGATGTTTAGGTCAGTACCACCATCTTTATTCACAACACTACCTAGATAAGTAAATTGTTCGACATCTTCGAGGGTTTCTCCCCCTAAAGTGACATTGTCTTCTTTAGTGTGGTTGACCCTCATAGTTCTAGTTTTACATCTACTGATTTTCAGACCTGCCTTTGAGGAAGAGAGGGAGGGCATTTATTTGGGGTGGTTGGGGGGCAGGAGGAAGCTGGCTCTGGAGGATGGGAAGGGGATTGGTTTAAAGGGAGTAGCAGGGGGTGGAGAGGGGAGTGGAGATTGGGGATTTTGCATGTCTGAAAATTGTGGGCACTGGAGTACTTACTTTTTTTTTTTTTAAAAAGGGGTACTTTATAAAACAGTTTGAGAAATGCCGGAGTAGAACTCAATTTAATTGGTTTAACAGCTGGCAGAAGGCATCTAGCTGTTAAACCAATTAAATTGAGTCTTATTCTTTCAACCCAGCAGGGAGCTGCCCCTGCCACAATGTTTGCGGGATGATTTGGGTATGCACAGAGTCTAAGTCTGGGCGCAGGGGGTGGAAAGGGGTTTAAGCTTGGGGGTGGTTGTCTGGGGCTATTTTTATGTTCGGTCCCCAGAACACGTAAAAAAATTGCTGTGCCCCCCCCATGAAAAAAGTTTGGACACCCCTGGTGTAGCTCGGGTATCTGAGATCAACTTTCTCCTTGAGGGTAGACCAGGCCTGAGCTTTTCAGATGGGAACTGGGGGCAGCTACTCTCCCCTCTGCCTGCTGTCTCCTAGCTGGAAGGACTTGGAAAACACCCCAGGCTGCCATACATGACCTCAGCTCCATTCAAGCTGTGGACTTATGAGTGGCTTGCTGTCAGCAGGATAAAATATTCAACACCCGTAGATTCTAGACAATGTTTCATGCCTCATTGGCTGCCAAAGGTTTTCAGATTTAGTTAACATCCGAAGAGGAAATCCCAGGGTAACTGCATTTTCCCCCTCCCATGTGTAAAGTCCAAACGTGTTTCGTTTTTCTTTGTTTGTTTGTTTTTTCTTTTTTGGCACTTTGTTTCTATTTAAAATTTGTGGGTATTTTACTTCAGATTAAACTAGGGATATTATTTATAGCCCTTAACAGAGGGAACAACAAACAAAAGACAGTTGCCTGTTCTGTAGTTGATGTTCTTTGAGATGTGTTGCTTATGCCCATTCCACAGTGGTATGTGTGCTCACCACATACATGAATGCCAGAAGTTTGCCCCTCAGCAGCATCCACAGGGGAGCGGCTCTGGTGAGCCCTAGCATGGTGCTCTCATGGCATGGTATAAAGGGCACAGCTTGCTCCCCTACATGCTGTTCCTTTGTGCCAGAACCTCTGACAATGGAAAAGGAGGGCAGGTTGTGAAATGCACATGAGCAACCTATTTCCAAGACTGCCAATTAGAGAAGCTGATACATGTCTTTTCTTCTTCTCCAAGTCCTAGTTTATGGGCATTCCACGTCAGGTAACACCAAGCAGTACCCTTGAGGCAGACAGGAGTTCACAGTCGTGCTGATGGCAACACAGCTCTGCCCAACCCAGCATTGTCTCTGGCTTGAGAAGTAATGGTGTAGTGAGACATGAATGTATGGACCAAGGCCCATGTCTCAACTCTAGAGATGTCTTGGATTGGCATGTGCCTGGAAGGCTGCCAGTGATGCCTGTGCCCTCGTCAAATAGACCCGGACAACTGTGTGTGTGGGGGGGTGGCTTTTGCCAGCAGGTCCATATGCAAGAGGTGATCCAGTTAGAAAACCTCTGCTATGACACCAAAGGCCCTTCGTCCTCTTGGCTGTAGCGACAAAAAGCTGTCAACTTGCAGCAGGGCTTCATCAAAGGCCGAGGCCCCCCAGATATCCAGGAGTTGAAGACACCTCTCTTCCACTGTCTTCTGAGGTTTGGATCAGAATGCAGAAAGACTATGTCTTGGTTCACGCAGTCAGAAGAAAACATCTTTGGCAAGAAGACCAAGTCGGGACACAACTGGACCTTGTCTTTAAGGAAGATGATGTAAGGCGGTTCCAAAGTCAAAGCTTTAATCTCTAAGACCTGACTCACTAGCGTCACAGGTGAAAAGACCATTGTTATTCTTTACCATGTATACTGCACTAACACCTAAAGGCCACATGTGCTGTATGAAAATATAGTGATCCACGGTCTCTGCCTCCAGCAGCTCTCAGACGTAATGGGGTGGGTGAGCCAGAGAAGTGGGCTGGTGCAGGGGATGCAGGATAACAATAAATGCAGCAGGATATGCTGAGTGGTAGCCATTCAGTAGCAGTAGAATTATTTACAGTAAAAGCTCAGGTATCCAGCACCCAGATAACCAGTATATTGGATTAAGTGGTATGCCGTGATGACCCGGCTGGAGACCATGGTGCCAACTGATTGGCCAGGACCAGCAGATGCGGGGCCAGATGACTGGTCAGGGCTGGTGGTCACATGGCTGGTTATTTGTCATCTGTAATACCAAGTTCTTCTTGGTGACCACTCGATAACAAGTAGGATGTCTTCATGTCATCCTCTTATTTGTGAGTCTGTTGATGGCTGATCAGTCTGATTCTGAAGCAACTGATCTTATCACAGAAGGGGCAGGTGCTGGTAGCTGTCGGAGGGGTGCGGGACAGTTTTTGACACTCTTCTCTGCCTCCTTCATCTTCACTGTGGCGAGACCTCTCAGATTGTGCCACCCCCTACAGACTACCTTTCTCCACAGGGGATGGTCTTGGGCAAGATTCTCCCAACTGTTGATACCGATGCTGCACTTTTTCATGTGTGCTTTCAGCATGTCCTTATATCACTTCTGCTGGCCCCTAACACTCCTCTGTCTTTCCTCCAACTTCAAAAACACAATCTGATTTGGGAGGCGCTGATCAGACACCTGAACCACATGATCAGTCCAATGTAGTTGTTGATAAATTATAATGGCTTCAATGCTGGTCATGTTCGACTCTTGCAGGACACTAATGTTCATGCGTCTGTCCTCCCAAGAGATATTCAGGATTCTCCTGAGGTGGCCTCGATGATATTGCTCAAGTGCCTTCAAATGACGCTTGTATGTTGTCCATGTTTCACATTCATGTAATAGTGTTGGAATAACCACTGCATGATATACAAGGAGCTTTGTCTTGGGATAGATGTCCCAGTTCTCAGAGACCCTTCCTCTCAGGAGGGTGAAAGCGAGCTTGCACGGCTCAGATGATGCTGGACTTCTGCATCAATGTTGACTTTAGTGGAAATATGACTTCCAGGGTATGGGAAGTGCTCCACATTTTCTAAAAGTTCTCCGCTGTCTTCAAGAGAAAGTAAAAGAGATTGCCTCATTGGTGAGGGTTGGTAGAGCACCTGGGTCTTTTTGATGTTCAGTGTGAGGCCAAGATTTTTGTGTGCTTCAGCACTTGAGATGGTCTGAAGGGCTGCAGAAGAAAAAGCAGCAATCGTATTGTCATCTGTGCACTAGAGCTCTATGTTCAAAGTTGTGGAGGTCTTGCTTTTAGCCTTCAGTCTCAGATTGAAAAGCTTCCCATTCATTCTACAGACCATCTTCACCCCATCTGGAAGCTTGCCATCAATGAGGTGAAGAGTCATGATAATAAAGATGCAGAACAGTGTCGGGGCAATGACGCAGCTTTGTTTGACCTCAAAGGGGTCATTCTGGGATCCACTGTTGCTCAATACTGCGGCAGGCATGTTCCCATGAAGCACCTTCTAGATGTTAATGAATTTTTTGGGGCAAATGATCTTTGAGAAGTATTGCAAGAATGAAGAAAGAAGTGCATGCCAAGGCCAAAGTCCAATGTAAAACACGAACTCTGAAAAAACAGTGGTGGACTGAGAAGGTGCAAGAACTCCAGCATCTCACACACATCTATGATACAAGAATTTTCTTCAATGCTGCCAAAGCTGTTTATGGACTGACGAACAATGGAATCAATCCCCTTAGATCAAAGGATGGTATCCAGCTCTTGAAAGACAATGACGCCATTACTTCTCACTGGAGAGAGCACTAAAATCAGCTCTTGACCCCACCCCCTCCACCGTGGTCCTCGAATCACTTGACCAAATCCCCCAGCAATTGCCTAAGGATGATATTGCCACACAATACCGCCTACAGTTCTGGTCTCCCACATTGAAGAAAGATGAGTTCAAACAGAAAAGGTGCAGAGAAGGGCTATTCAGGTAATGAGGGGAATGGAGAGCTTGTCTTCTGAGAGGAGGTAGAGAGGTTTGAAGTTGCTGGCTGGGTATCTCGCTGAAATGTTAATGTTGATTTTCAATGACTCTTGGAAGACAGGGGACATTCCAGAAGCCTGGAAAACAGCTCATGTTGTGTCCATATTTAAAAAAAATGATAGACGGGATGACTTGAGTAATTATAGCCCTCTCTTACTCTGACAGGAATCCAAAGGGCTTTATAAGTCTTTTGCAGATTTTGATGATGGAAGCATTTGATTGAGGCTTTGGTGAAAAATTTAAAGCTGAAATCTTTCAGTTCTGATGCACCTCTACAGTGCCTTAGAGGCAGGGCTTGCAACAAACTTCACCAGGCCTCAGGCTATTGAGAGGGTGAGGTCTGTTTGAGGGGGTGGGGCCTAAGACAGAAGGGGTGGTGGGTCTATTGCCCATCCCGGGCCCAGCCCACCTTCAAGGCTGCCTGGACCACACGGTACAGGGCTCTAGTGGTAATTTAAAGGTTCTGGGGCTCCAGCCACTACTGCTGCCCCATTGCCCACTCCCCACCATCACTGGCCCTTCTTATAAGTGCTGTAGCTTAGGTAATATATGCTCCCATTTTCCTCTATTTAGAAGTCCAGGAGGAGGACCAGCGCTGGGCCAGCAGGGTTCTCAGGCTGCCTAGTGATGGCATTTGCTATGGCCTCCTGTTCCGATAGGTGGAAAAAGCTTTCTTCAACAAATTGCTTTTCACTGACAGAATGTTTATGTCCCACCCTTCAGGCTGACCACCTGAGGTAAGAAACTGCATGGAACATGAATTTAAAAAAAAAGACAAACCCCGCATACCAAACACCTTTTAGTTCAATTGGTTGCATCAACACAGAGAGATTATTACTTTTCTGTACGATTTAATTCAATTAATTAGCTTGAGAATATCAGCACAGCCAGGCAAGCAAAGAAAAACCGAGATAAATCCTTGCCATAGCACTGCTTCATCTTTTAAAGGCAATTAACTCTTAGTTATTAGCTTTTAATTAGGGCATAATAATGACACCATTAATACAGTTTATTATACTTGTCAGCAGACAGCTGTTCCAAACAGATTTTATTATTGGATCTTGGCGGCTTTTGTCTGCTGTGATCCCAAGTTTATAAGCATATTGAAGTGACTCCCCCTTGCCCCTGTGCAGGGGGTACCACAGCTAAGCCTCCGCTACCAAATGTGCAACTCTTTTCATACCACAACTGCAAAAGCCTCCAATCTAGGATGGATCTGTATCGTCCCCCTGCACACACTGCAGCAGGAACAGGCTGCAAATCTGAACAGCTGGCTAGATTCCAAAGAAGAACAAGAGGGAGGGATCAGAATGAATCTCTCAATTCCCTCTAAAACTTCAAAGGAATTCAGGCCTTATTTATTACTGGATACTTTGGTTTGTTTTAAATAATCTAAAATGGTTTCTCTGTGCCAGAGAATTCTAGCGGAAGTTGGATCCAGTCTTGACTGCACATGTAATGTGTTACTTGTGGGCAATTCACATTCCTTCCTTTGCTTGTTTTCAGTGAGGGGGATGTTGGATGTATGACAAGGCCAGTCTCACACCTCAGCTCATAACATCTTAACTTGTGTCATAAGATGCCAACAATCTCACTATCACTTTTTTTTTTTCCCCACAGCAAGCAATGCAGCTTTTCTAGCTCACAGTTGGCTGTACTTTTAAAGTGTTATAGACTCATGTGGGAGGCATTAAGAAAAAAAGAAAGAAAAAAAAAATCAAGAATCCCAAATAAATTATCTACCCGGTTGAAATCTCATTATTGGCAACCCACCTGGTGCCCACTGTATTATTAGTATCAGGCTGCTTCTACACATGCCATCTCCCGTCGGAGGGGGCATGATAACGAGCTAATTCAAAGCAAGCTAATGAGGCACTAACATGCCTATTCAGTGACTAATTAGCATAGTAGTGGCCATGTGACTTTCAAAGTCAGACTTAGAATTGCAGATTGATGATGTAGAGGCAGGCAACTTCGAAATAAATGCTTCACATTGACATTGCCTTACTCCCGCAGAACTAGATAAGAGTAAGGGATGTCGAAGTGGGGCACTTATTTCAAAGATGCCCCCATCTACAGTGTCAATCTGCAATTCAAAATCTGCACTTCAAAATTAGCGCGGCTGCCATTATGCTAATGAGACACTGAACAGACATGTTAGTGCCTCATTAGCTTGCTTGAAATTGCCTCAACACATGCCCTCTCTGATGGGAGGTGGCATGTGTAGAAGCAGCCCCAGAGGGGTGGCTGTGTTAGTCTGTATTTGCAAAAACAATGAGAAGTCCTGTGGTACCTTACAGACTAACAGATTCATTGGCGCATAAGCTTTTGTGGGCAAAGACCCACTTCGTCCAATGCACTGGAGTGCAAATTCCAGAGGCAGGTCTAAACATAAAATAAAATAATAATAATAATGTATTACTAGAAATAACTGACAATTGTAAAGTCTACAGAAATCCCACACAGTGTGTCCTCTTATTCAAAATGGGTCCTGAAATTTTAACTCCATACCCCTCTCAAGACCCTCCACTATGAGGCACCCAAGACTAACTGCCTAAGGGTAATGACCAGGAAGAGCATCTGTTTGCCAGAACATGGGAATGGGCAACAGGGGATGGATCACCTGATGATAACCTGTCCTGTTCATTCCTTCTGAAACACCTGGCACTTGCCACTGTCAGAATACAGGACACTGAGCTGGATGGATTTTTGGTCTGACCCAGTACGACTGTTCTTATGCTTTTTCGTTAGCATCTCACTGTTTTATCAAATCAAATTCTTTTATGGCTCCAAGCCATACACTCTGCTAATACATACAGCCATAAATTCCTGGTATTGACACACTCATCCTCCCCCTTACTCACCTCTACCATGTTCTACACCCACCTTCTACATGAGCAGGTTTTTAAGCTCCTTGGGGCAGGGACCTTCCTTTGCTGTGTGTGGCACAGAAACCTGCCCAGTGAGGTCTCAAGTCTGACTAGATCCTCTGGGAGCTACTGGGTGAGATAATTACAAATGCAATATATTCCTTTCATTGGGGTCTTTTTTCAGGTTCAGGCTGAAATATTAAATGACAACAAGATCTTGCAGGATGAGCAGTTTCCTGGTGCAGCGGGTCCCCCCGGGAAGATTTTCTAAACAATGTTGTCTCTATTTGGGCCACAATTACAAAGATGCCAGACTGTCAGGCTGCAGCAGTTCATGCTGGTGCAGACATCACATCCTCCTGAAAGTGAAGAAATCTGTTCATTAGCGAGACAAGCGGGTGAGGTAATGTCCTTTATTGGCCAGCTTCTGCTGGTGAGAGAGAAGTTTTTCAGCTTACACAGAACTCAGAGAAACTTACATACATTTCAAGGGATCATTCAAGGTGAAGTGGCTCAGTTAGGGGTGGGGGTGAAAGAAGTGGGATAGGAAGGCAGCTATGACTGGAGGGACATCATCACCCACTGCATCTTGAATGTTCCCTGGAAAGATGAATGAACTATTTATGTTAAACAATCTGTTCCACCTTGTCTCACAGGGGTGGCTGGGTTAGTTTGTGGCTTCACAAACAGCAAGAATCCTGTTGCATCTTAGGCTATGTCCACACAGCAGCCTTATTTTGGAATAAACTTATGGAACAAATGTTCTGGAATAGTTTATTTCAAAATAACATGTCTACACACAAAGTGTGCATCAAAATAGTGATCTGCTATTTCAAAATAGACCCTCCACACTGATTAGCCCAGCAGGGCACCCTGGGTGGGGTTGGAGGCCTCCTATTTCGAAATAGCCTCTATTCCAAAATATATATTAAATATATATTTATAGGCACTATTCCTTATAGAATGAGGTATACAGAAGTCATAAGCCACCTGCTATTTCAAAATAGCAGTTTTGCTGTGCAGATGCTTGTGAAGTTATTTCAGAATGGCAGCCATTATTCCGAAATAACTTTGCTGTGTAGACGCACCCTTAAAGGCTAACCAATTTATTAGGTCATGAGTTTTCATGGGTAAAACCCACTTCCTCAGATGAAAAAGAATGCTCATCTGAGGAAATGGGTTTTGCCATTGAAAGCTCATGGCCTAATAAATTTGTTAGTCGCTAAGGTGCCCCAGGACTGCTGTTTCACTTTGTATTTAGCCGCGATGCTCTGGATACATTTTAAAGACATGAAAATAAGGTCTGAGTAGCTGGAAAGCTTGTCTTGCTAACAGAAATTTGTCCAATAAAAGTTATGACCTCACGAATCTTGTGTCTCCAATATCCTGAGATCAATGTAGCTGTAGCACCATGTACAGAAATCTGTTTGTGTCAGGCATTCTCCTTGCACTACGCACAGTGCAGTCAATGGGTCTTTGAAATAAATCAGCCCAACGCAGGAGCAAACCAGCTGCAAAAATCCGAAGAAAACACTCAACTATTAGACTGAAAGCAAGATTATTAAAGGTAGATACTAAATGGAGAAACTTATTTGCATTATGAACCAAAATAAAAACAGACAAGACAAAGGAGGTGAATAAGAAAGGATTATCTCCATTTTATACATAGGGAAACTGAGGCAAAGGGTGGTGAAATGACACATCCAAATTCTAAGTCAGTGGTAGAAATCTGAACAAAATCCATGTCTTCTAGATCCCACTCTAGAGTCTTATTCACCCAACCCACAGTCGCTCACTGGAGCTGTGCTTGCTTATTATAGCACTCTGTTGGCCCTTACCGGCCTAATTATGTACTTATTTTCATCCTGTGCAATGCCCTAGATTTCGATGCAACAGTGGAGCGTGTCTCCTCACACACCAGACTGTGGCCGTAAGAATTTATTTCCCTGTGCAGTGCTGAAGGGAAATGCTGCGGGTGTTTTGCACGCAATGCACAATCTCAAAGCCTTCGAATATTATTGTTTGCACGGGTCACAAAACCTGGGGACAGTCTGTGGTTGTTAAATGAAGCAGGTTTGGAATTCTTGGTGCAATTAAAGCCTCTTTAATAGTGACACACGGGTTTGGAGCATTTGTATCACAGAAAATCCAAAAAAAGAGACTAAATTCAGTTTCACCAGATGTTGTCTCCCAATATGTATTGGGGCTGAGCTCATATGTGAGACATTTCAGCCCTTTTTAAATAAAAATGTAGCACTAAACTGCATTCAACAGAAGCTTGCAAAGGAAGCGTCTTCTCGGCCACTGTGAGCGTTACTGACAGTTCACGTCAATTCATCTTTTGCCGAAGCACTTCCATTTGAGATCACATGCTCACGCAGGACACTTGGAGCCTCACTGCAAGTCACAGCAGAGGGACTGATTCCTCAGACTTCTTAATAAGACATGTCAGCGCAAGAGAATCAAACGCCAAACAGGGGGGATCCCACGGAGGTGATTACCAAGGTTCGGGTTAACTTACCCACGCATTGGAGTTTTGCAAGTAAGTCCAAACTCCTTGGCCCTATCCCTCACTCCCCATATGGTTTCATGTTTAGCTGGCAGCTTGGAAGGGAGAACAAAAGGAGGGTGGGTTCACGCACAGCGGTGAGCACAGCCTCTCCTCTGGGTTCCCTCAGCTCCCGGTGACACAGAGCAATTGCTTCCCAAGAGGATATCTGCAGAGAGGCGTGAATGATAGAGAGGTCAGTTCTTTGCATCTCTTCATTCAAATGGGGCAAGAAAATCAAGCAGGGGGAGGTGAAGGAAGAGTGGCTTGCCCTCCACTTCACAGCCCTTTAACATGGTGAGAGGGAAGTTCAGCAGGTGCCCTGGCTGAGTTGTTAGTGCCAATCCAGTGATCACCGTGTCATTCTCTTGCCAGGGGATTAATTTCTGATTTTACTGCTGCTCTTTATCAGAGACAGCTTTGAAAGGCGCAAATTTTCCATTCCACAATGGACCTGTCAGAATGACAATTATATTTAACAGTGGCAGTTCACTCTCATCTTCGAAGGGCTCTGATTACTGCAGTAAATAGAAGCACATTAGAGAGGTGTTGGGAGTGACAAGACATTGACAGGCTGCATCATGGCACTGCAAGGGGCCAGTAGACGGCAGCTTTTGCAATATGGCATTCTTCTCACTGAGCGGTGGGCGCACAGGAGGGGCAGAAGGGCAACTAAGGAGACTAAAAACCCAGTCCCGGGATATAAAAGCTCTGATGAGAATGCCTGGTGCTAATGAAGTTAATTCTGAAAAACTAAAGGTAGTTTCTCTCTCCCTTCTTTCCTAGGCCTTTCACCCTGCTGAGAGAAAAACACCACAACCCTGCCAGTATAGATTTAATGTTTGGGTATTGACGCTGGGATGGAATAGGACATTAATAGCCTATGCCATTGCTTCAGGTGCCAAGCAGCTCAGAAGAGTGCCTTATTTAGTGTTACCCCAAAAAGACCATTCATCTTATTTAACCTGGACTTTAAAACACTTTTTTTTTTTGGTTTGTGGAAACAAATGTATTTAATATATTTGGAAAGTAGGCAAGGGATAAGGGCCCCCTAAAATATTCCTGCGTACAAAACCCACCAAGCTAGCACCACTGCTGAGATGTTTTAAACACTGCTATAGAATAGTACAGAGAGAGAGCCGTGCTAGTCTACACACTATCAAAACAAAAAGCAGTCAAGTCGCACTTTAAAGACTAGCAAAATAATTTATTAGGTGAGCTTTCATGGGACAGACCCACGTGGGTCTGTCCCACGAAAGCTCACCTAATAAATTATTTTGCTAGTCTTTAAAGTGCAATGACTGCTTTTTGTACTGCTATAGAAGGATAAGTCAGAGGTTAGGGAGGAATCAGCTGTTTAGGGCAGAGGACCAGGAGCCTGGATTTCTAAGTTCTCTTCCCAGCGCACCCACTGCTCAGCCCTCCCCCACAAGGAGCTGCCAAGGTGACTCTGGGAAAGTCACCAGCTAATTTCTAAAACTGGGTGCTTACATGTAGACACCATAATGAACAGTGGACTGGTTTTCAGAAGGGCTGGAGTCAATGGGATCTGCAAACACTCAGCCCCTCTGAAAATGAAGACTTTGGCTTTGACCCACAGCAGTGAGATGGGAATACCTCTTCTCTCCCGCTCAGGGGAGAGTCAGAACTTATTAATGGGGACAGAGTGGTACGTAATCCTTAGGTTTAAGAGCACCATAGACAGTGTTCCTTCTAATTTTTTCCACCCATGTGCAGAAAAAATGTTATGTACATCAAGGCATATGTAGATCTGCAGGACCAATAGAGTCATAAAATACTGGAACTGGAAAGGACCTCAAATGGTCATCGAGTCCAGTCCCCTGCCCTCACAGCAGGGGCAAACACCATCTATATCGCCCCTGTTCGATATTTATTGAAATTGTTCTTAAATATCTCCAGTGATAAAGATTCTACAACCACCGCAGGCAATTTATTCCAGTGCTTAACCATCATGAGAGTTAGGAAATTCTTCCTAATGTCCAGCCTAAACCTCCCTTGCTGCAATTTAAGCCCATTGTTTCTTGTCCAATCATCAGAGACTAAGCCAAATATTTTTCTCTCTCCTTCTAACACCCTTTTAGGTACTTGAAAGGTGCTATCATGTCTCCCCTCTTGGCCTTCTCTTTTCCAAACTAAACAAAACCAATTCTTTTAATCTTATCCCACAGGTTGTATTTTCTAGATTTTTAATCATTTTAGTTGCTCTTCTCTGGACAGTTTCCAATTTCTTCACATCTTTCCTAAAAGGTAGTGCCCAGAACCGGACACAGTTTTCCAACTGAGGCCTAATCAGCACAGAGTGGAGCAGAAGAATGACTTCTCATATCTTGCTCACAACACTCCGGTTAATGTGTCCCAGAATTGTGTTTGCTCTTTTTTGCAACAGTGTCACATTGTTGACTCATACTGAGCTTGTGGTCGACTATGACCCCTAGATCCCTTTCTACAGTACCCGTTCCACCAGCTGGAGCAACATCCTCCACGGCCCTGATGTGAGGCGTTTTGGGATCCGAACTCCCCGCAGCAGAAAGGGACGTAAACACGCCAAGTAGCCTTATGGAAATCAGGAGAGATTTCAGAAGACTGGAAAAAAGCAAATATAGTGCCCATCCATAAGAAGGTGATATATATATATATATATATATATATATATATATATACACACACATATATACACACACACACACACACACACATACACACACACACACACACGCATTTATCAATGTGTATGTTGTGAATAATTTGCAGTAACTTGGAGTAGATAAGCTTAATAAAGTACTATTATCCCTAACCGGCTCTGTGTTGAAGCAAATCCCATAAATCCCGTCCGGCCTTGGCCTTGTGAGTTGACACTTAGGGTCAAAAATTTCAGGCACATGACTCAGGCCAAGTCACAGCAGCCTCAGCATACATCAGACTCAGGCACATCACTTCCTTGGCCTCATTACACACTCAAAACTCCAAACTGACGAAATGGTAAGAGGCCAAAGGAAGAAGAGAGACAGCCCTGATCCACAGGAATAAGGTAAGGAGGCCGAAGGCTGTTTGGAGAATTTAAGTACAGCCTTTCATCATCACATCTGCAAAATGTGTCTGAATCCTCCTTCCTCTAAGAGGAAGACAGATTCTTTGCTGGCAGTTGTCCAGTGGGTAAATCTGTTCCTCTCTGCTGTACTAATTGAAAGAGAAAAAACGATTGCAGAAAACATTGGCTTGCATCAAAAGTAAGCAACCATCCTTCTTCAACCCATGCGGATCTGTGTGGTCTGCAGCCAGCTTGGCCAGATGAGGCACATGAGGAGAGCATATGTCCATTCACTGATTATTAAACCATAATGAGGATGAGGTCACTTGTGCTGTAGAAACAGCCTGGCCAGCAGCCCATCGGCTGGAGAGAGGCTGCAGCTCCGATATTCCAGTATTAGCAGCCATCATCCAAACTGCTGAGCCCAGGCCTGAAAGGTAAGCCAAGGTCAGCTACCCACTGCCATGTATTGCTGATACTCTGCCAGATTCCTGTTCAGTCCATGGACGAATGGCCAAACTATGGATAGAGTTGTACAGTGACCCGCAGGCTGGAGGATAAAGTGTTTCCGCTCCTCTTAACCTGAATAAATAAAATGTCTCCCAACAACCTTATACTGGCACATAACTAAAAGAAACTCATCAGGCAGGTCACTTTTCTTCCAACGGGCGATGCAGAGCAATTCTTGTTGAATATTCATTTAGTGCTAAAGCCCCAATAACCATTTACAGCTGGGATGAGGGTTCAGTCACTTATGGGCTAGGGCAGGGGTATCCAACCTTCTTTCATCAGGGGCCACATAGCAATTTTTTACATATTCTGAGGGACGAACACAACATAGCCCCAAACCCAACCCCCATGCCCAGGCTTAATTCCTTGCAGATCCAAACCCGCACCGCTGTCATGAGGCTTAATCCTTCGGCGCCACAAACTCACATCCCCACACCCCTAGGCTTAATCCCTCACAGCCGCAAACCCGTCGCCACATCCCCAGGCTTAATCACTGGCAGCCACAAACCTACCCCCAGCCCCCGTCTCCAGGCTTGACATCCTGCAGCCCCAAACCCAGGATTAACTTACTTCACACAGGACTGCTACATGCCACCAACCCCCCGCTGTACGTTTGCTGGGCTGCCTCCTCCACACCCTCATGGCTGCATGGCTCCCTCTCAGACTTCCTACTCCCTTCCTCCATGTACAGTGTGCAGCTCTCTGCCCTAACACAGTGAAATAATGGGACTCAGTTTAATTGGTTTTATGGCTAGATCCCTCCTGCCAGCCATTAAACCAATTAAATTGAGTTTTACTCTTTCAGTGTGGCAGGACAAGGAGCCGGAGGAGAGGTGAGCGGTGGCAACATCCAGAACTGCAAATGACTCCTTACAGAGTCACCCAGCAGGCTTTCAAAATGGCACAGCTGCCAGCTCCATAGGCTGGCTGAAAAGGCTCCATGGGCCAGATTCTGGCCTGCAGGCCATGTATTGGATACCCCTGGGCTAGGGACTGAGTAAGGCCTAATCTGAATACAGGGCTGGGAGACAAGAACTTCAGGCTGTCATGCAGTCTGCTCCTGTGATCTAGGGAAATTCACTTGCCCTTTCTGCCTCCGTTCTCTGTTTGTGTTGTAAGTGTGAAATATCCCACAAGGGTGTTGGAAGGAGGCCTAGATCTGAAAGGCTATGAGGAAGAAAGCATTCAGGATTATTCAAATCCTGCTCCTCGACCCAATGACATTAAGCACAGGCTCCCTGCTTAAGTTCTTGGCATGCCACCCCCATGTGCTGTGCAGACAGAACTGTCGATTTCCGACAAACAGCCCATGAAATGAGGTCTGTGACATCTACAAGAAAGCAGGGGCAATGTGCAGAGCTGTCTGAGGGGGTCACATGCACACCCCTCCCGCTCAACACCCGCACTGTTAACGCCACAGCAGGGGAATCATAGCAAGGAGGCCCCAGCTTGTGCTGCTCTCCAGCCACACTGCGCAACTTCTGGTGAGTGCGGGGGTGGTCCTGCCCCTCCCTTGAGCAGCACGGTTTGAGAGCAGTGCAAACTAGAACCGTCTTGCTCTAGTTTGCACTGTTCTGGGTCCCCTTCCCCTTCATATTAGCCACAGAAGAACTGGCAGAATTTTAAAGAAACCTGATTGAAGGCACAGGAACAAACCATCCCAATGCACAGCAAGAGAAGCAAATATGGTAGGCAACCAGCTTGGCCTAACAGGAAAATCCTGGGCGAGCTTAAACTCAAAAAGGATATGTATAAGAAGTGGAAACTTGGAAGGATGACTAAGAAGGAATATGAATATATGGCTGGAGAATGTCAAGGTATAATCAGAAGGCGAAAGCACAATCAGAACTGCGGCTAGCAAGGAACGTGATGGGTAACAAGGAGAATTTCTACAAGCATGTTAACAATAAGAGGGTGATCAAGGAGGGTGTGGGGCCTTTACTGGATGAGGGAGGTAACCTTATGACAAATGATATGGGAAAAGCTGAATTACTCAATGCTTTTTTTGCCTATGTCTTCACAGACAATGTCAGCTCCCAGACTACTGCACTAGGCAATGCAGTATGGGAGGGATGTGGGCAGCCCTCGGTGGGGAAAAAACAAAGTTAAAAGCTATTTAGAAAAGCTAGACATACACAAATCCACGCATCTGGATTTAATGCATCCAAGGGTACTGAGGGAATTGGCAAATGACATTGCAAAGCTTTTGTCCACTATCTTTGAAAACTCCTGGCAACAGAGAAAGGTCCTGGATGACTGGACCAGACCAGGCTACCTTCCCTTGGTGTAAATGAGGGTAAGGGGCAGGACAAAAAGGCAAGGGGATTTTCTCAAAGTAGTGGAAAGGATTCACCTTCCTCAGTTCTAGCTGAAGAACCTGCTAAGTGAGTCTTCATTTTCTGCTTCACCCCCCAAGGTTGCCATAGAAGAGGAAATGTCTAAAGCAACACCCCGATGTGACGTCCTTACCTTTAATCCTCAAAGGAATTATCCCCAGAATCAAGCAAACAGAAATACTTCCTATTTCCTTGCCCTAACACACGCAACTTTATTACCCTATTGTAAGAACCAAGCTCCTGTTATCTGAGCTACTGACACCACACAAGAAAAGAGGAAAGAGATGGGCAAGATGGAAGTCCCTGAAAACAAAGATGCTGAAAGGTTGCACCAGTTTTAAGTTAATCATGTATGGAACTTGTGAAGATGCTATTACGAGGGCTTCCTGAGGTTTAACTTAAACCTGACCAATTCAAGCTACATTGAAACAAGTCACTCAAACCAAAGTAAGTCCACCCCCACAGCAGGGCCACACTGCTTCAAAAACAATCACACCTTTATACATTGATACAACTTCCTCACGTAGCTGAGCCCTGAGAGTCAATCCATAGGAGTATTTTTTTCCATTCATCTATTTAGAGCAGGTGAAAGGTGCAGGATTGATAGCCTTAGAGACTGAAATCCTATTAACTCAAGAGGAGACGTAAAAACTCAGGAAAAAGTAGGGTAAGCTTTGCCAACTGATATGCCTCTGAGTTATGGAGGAGACCAAATGTAAGAGTAGAGCTGAGTGACAATACCTCATTCAGTCTTTGGCCTCTCTTTTGAGATCAACAGCAAGAGGGAGAGCCTCATGGCAACAGTTTTAAGTTGTGGGTATTTATCTCAGGCAGATGGACTGGAGTTAACCACATCTCACACGGGCCACGGAATATCCATGATTTTTCAATCCCCAGAGATCTAGGTGGGATTTGAGCTACTAGTTTAGATGTTTTTTTCAAATCTTATCTTCTTCCCTTACCAAATGACAAATCCTTCCAATCCCCACTCCTTGGCCACCCTCAGACAGGAAACAATAAATGAAGCATTCCCTTCATATTCATGTTTAATTGGATTCATTGCATTCATCTCCTTCAAATATGAGGAAAGCTGAGTGGAGTAAAACACAGATACATTCCAGAGACTGGAGGAAATGGGAACAGAAAGTATACTGTGGGAGGGCAGGAAGGGGGAGAGAAAAGGCTAGCAGGGGTCTGCAACCTGCAGCTCCAGAGCCGCATGAGGTTCTTTAAAAGATTTCTTCGTGGTTCTCAACACTATAATTCCAAAGTTTAAAAAAAAATTATTTTCAATAAACAGTGATCATCTAAAGGCCCAATAATGAACAACTCACATCTAAATAGCAAACGATATGTGATCTTGAAACGTTGGATAACTCCCCTTTAATATGTGCAGGGCACTGTGGGATATGATACTGTATCTGTTCTGATCATGTTGCCAATGAAGTCTTGACTTTGGAAAGGAAAAGGAAGTTCGCAGCATTCATGCTGTGAAGGGCAACACACATTTTAAGAAAGAAAACTGATACTAGACGTGAAGTGAAACTGGCCTAATTAAAGTGGGTTTATGGGTGAAAGTCTGGAAGACAGTGGTACACACACACACGTAAAGTATGATGAAACAGAGTATGTAGAAAGTTTGGGAACGTCCTGCAATAAACAAGTATCACATTATAAAACATTGTGTGTGCACTGTTCTTAAAATAGAGGTTACAAAAAGTATGGTTTGACGTTATAGATTAAGGACTGTCTCGTATTCACATGCGCTGCAGCTCTCGAATTACTGAGCTTTTACCAAATTTGAAAAAATGGCTTTTTCGGTTGCTGACTCCTGGGCTAGAGAAACATTCTCCAGCTTCTAATTCAGGGGTATGGACAAATCTCCCAAATCCTCAGGAACATGAAAGACAGAGATTGGAGGAAGAGACTAATGAGGGGCAATCAAGAAATGCTCTACCCTACAGCAAGGGGTGCTGAAAGGACTAGGATGGAGAAATGGCACGTGAGATTCTTAGCTAGCTAAGCAACATTCACATCTTATCCCAGGGCAAGCAAAATATGGCTCATGGGCTGGATTTGACCTGCTAACGCTTCAAGTTTGGTCCACCACAGTCCTCTGAGCTGTCAATGTCCTGCAGCCCAGCGGAACCCTCAGTCTAGCTCTCCGCTTCCCATTGCCCACACACCGCTCAAAGCGGCCTGCTGAAAGGCCATGTGCATTTCTCTGCTGCACACCTGATGGGGGAAGATCTGCCCACTACCCTGACCTCCACCCCAATGCTCACGGCTCCCATTGGGAGTGGATTGGGCCATGCTTACAACACAGACAAGAGTGCAAAACCCCATCCAAGGGGTGCACAATGTGCAGACACACATGGCCCCAGTAGCTGGCTCGTTTAAGCAGTGTGCACAATGGGCAGGGAGCCTGCCTGAGGGTCCTGCAGGGCTGCTGACTGAGAGCTGCCTAGGTTAAGTATGTCCTGGCTAGAGCATGAACATGGCATCTCACCTCCTCCCACTCCACAACTCCCTCACAAACACTGCACCCTCTCCTATACCCCAATTCCTGTTCCTCCGGTCACAACCTCCTCCTCCACCCAAACTCCTTCGGAGATCCCACCCACCTCCTGCACCCAAATCAGTTACCCAACCTTTCTGCATCCAACCTCCATCCCAGACCCTGTACCTCCTCCATTAATATCACAGAAGAGTGCAGCTTTGGCCTCTTGCCAAATTCTTGAAGTGGCCCCCATCAAAAAGGATTGCCCACCCCTGCCTTCTCCTCATGGTGTTCACATTGCAAAATGACATGGGTAAACAATCTTCTACTCAGCTCCACAGAATTTACCTCGGTGGAGACTAACTAAGGGCTGAAACTAGTTCCTAAGCCCACAGAGTGTTAAGCTTTGATAAGACTAGCCTGGAAGTATCTACTCCATCCTCGTTCTATAATACACTGATTGGACATATTGATTGTTGTCTTTCTGATCACTAGTCCAAGGCCCTTGCTTGCATACATTTTAATGTTCCTTAATGTGGCTTTACTGGCCCATCACAAAGGGTTATTGGTTTTGGCATGTCACAAGACAGTGGACCTTAAAAAAATCATAGGACAAATTTTCTGCTAGCAACTGCAAGTGAGTTACATCAGCAGGGACTTTGGCTCCCTCATGCGTCTCATGCCCCAGGATCAAGTAATATGATTTTCTCAGATTACCTTGAATAAAGCTAGCTTGCAAGTGTCAGTGAGCTGAAATCTAAGAGAATTGCTTTCAGGTGATCTCAAGTTTTAGCCACTAACTGTGGCAGTTTGTGAGCTCTTGCTATATCACATCAGACATCAAGGGGGTGGGGAGGGTTGGTGGTAATCAGAAGGGTGTGATTTTAAAAGGCTCAGGATCTGTGAGACTTACAAGGGCTAGATAGCCCTAAACCACTAGTGAGATGTCAGGAAGACAGATTCTCAGTGCATAGGACTGGTAGGACCTCAACAGTTATATCAACTCCTGGACCTTGTAATTTCAATTCTAAACTGAGTGGACGTGCAAGGGCAGAGTTCGCCTGGTGCTCCTACAAGAAAAGGGACAGACCACAATTCACCAACCTCAGCTTTTCATGACTGAGCTACCAGTCAGATTTCACCAGCCACTCTGTGCAGGGAGATTTCTTCCCCTTCAGTTCAGTAGCTTTTACTTGGAAATGAAGAGACTTCAGCCCCCTAAAAACTGTAATTCTGAAGTGCTCAACAGCCTTTAATTCAGAGGCACAGAAAAAAAATGCAAAAAAAAAAAAAAAAAAAAAATCACATCCTTAATCTAAGAGGGGGAAAAAACAATATTTTTATAGCGCATAATCAGACACTTACAAAGATATTTCACTGGGGTGGAAGGTGGGAAGAAGTATGCATTTCCTATTTCCTTTTCCATAATCTGATGCACATAAACCTTCAATGTGGCCATTATAGATAAACCACATACGTCATTCCTGAACCAAAACTGAGCTTTAAGAACCAACAAAAAGGGATGCATCTAGCAAAGCAGGTGTTTGCCCACGAAAGCTTATACTCCAACATATCTGTTAGTCTATAAGGTGCCACACGACTTCTTGTTGTTTTTGCGGATACAGACTAACACAGTTACCCCTCTCATATGTAACAAAAAGGGAAAAACCCAGCAACAAAGAAGGGCGTTCTACAGTTCCAGATTCACGTTTTAACAAACTCACCAGCGGAATATGGAGGCAGGGACACACACTTTTTTTTTTTTTTAAACAATATAAATAGTATTTTAAAAGGTACTACATATGAATACAGCAATGGTGCTACTTCAGTCAGGACTTTTAACATGCAGAGGAAATCCACCCATCGCTCACAACCACCCACCCCAACCCGCCCCTCCTCCCATTCCCCTCTTCAAAAAAATCCTCTGCTGTTTACATTTTCTTTCAATTGTTTAAAATATTTCTCTGTGACCTGGTGACCATTAAAACATCATTTTTTTTTCCTTTTATACAAGCAAATTATCCTTTAAATCATGTTCTAGCCAACAGGAGACAGCTATGCAGGAGTAATTGCTACACAGGTGCAGCAGCAAATAAAGGAAAAGAAGTTTCATCTAGGTTTTAAGTCTTCTTCTATCCAAAATGACATATAAACAGGCTTTTGAGAACCTTGTCCTATTTTTTCCTTAAAAAAAAAGTACATTCTTCTTTTATAAATTCAGTCTAATGCTTTTCAGGAGACAGAGTTATTTGGAGAAGTTGAAAACTTAAAAAAAAAAAAAAAGAGTAAAGCTACCTGAAAGATTTCAAACTGTTTTTTAAAAAAAACACACTTTTAAAAAAAAAAAAAAAGAGAGAGAGAGCGCGAACATCTCAAAGCTGAGGCAGCAAAAAGTTGCAGGGAATTAATTCACCCAAGAATGAACCTTCACTCCACTTCCATTTACTGACTAGGACAGCTGAATATCCCTCCAGTCACTTAAGATGCTAATTAACATCTTCACCTACCAATTCTTCCCATTTACTCCCCCGAAGAGGTCTGAACAGTCACTTAGAAATACTGACTGTTTTGCAAGAGAATCTTGTTCCTCCCTGCCCAGGAATTTCAGGGGCACAAATGGAAAAGTTTACTGAGGATGTGTTTTCTGAATAGCTTTGTCAACTCTCAGGCAAAGATATAAATGTGGGATGCTGTACATGTACCATGCCTCCCCTGCCCTCCTGTCCATAAGTCTCAGCTTCCTGCAGTTCTTCACAAACTGTATATTATTTCTCTTCACTTCAAACCTGACTCTCATTCTGGTGAAGTCAGTGGGAGCCTCTTTTCACCAACTTTTTTGGGCTTTGGATCAGGCCCTTTATGTCATGCTGTTCCAATAACGGCTCTCCAGCAGGAGATGCTCACGTTGTATTCAGGTGGGATCCGCCCACTCAGTATTTCAAGATTTGTTTCTGACTTTAGTACTCAGTGAACTGAGCCCAATGGAATGCCAGCTTTCATCCTGCTTCACCAGGGGCATCTCAAGGGCTCATTCCTTACCTAGGTAAAGGATGTCACATCAATCAAAGGTGTTTGGGGAATTCCTTCTTTAATGTGGGGGGGGAAAAATAGAATATACATACACCTCTAAGGCTTCTGTCATGGAATGAGTCGCACAACTGTAAGCTGCATAGCTCAAAATAAAACAGAAGAAAAAGATTCCTAGGGAGGAAATGCCTAGCAGAGAGCCAAAACAATCCCCTTGCGTACCACTTTCCCATAGGAAGGGAGGAGGAAATGCCTGAAGGGGATGACCACAACAGAAGTATGCCTGTCAGATCTGGGAGGGGAAGACGAGTGGCATGTTTGAACTGAAAGACATGCATGCTAGATGCTGCAGAGGCTAAATGGCTGCAAAGACGGGGAAGGCAAAGGCAAGGAAGAGGTGTTAGAGGAGCAAATACCAGCGTCCGGCTGACAGGACAGAAATGCACACACCATGGGTTAGGAGACATTTGTTGTCCTCATTCCCCAGGATACAAAGAAAACATTGCTTTAAAAAATAAGCCACAATGCCTGTTCTTGTTCTCTCTCTCTCCACTGCAGAGTTAACGTAAATTTCAGTTATGGGGAGAGGGAGTGGGAGAGGGAAATGCTTTTTTTTTTCCCCCTGTTTTAAAGCCACGAGCTAGAAAAAAATTATTTGTGGAAATTGTCACTTTCCTATTTTTGTGTGTTTTTTTTTTTTAAATAATGCTCATTTATAGAAAATGTCACAAAGGTGATTTATATGTACAGAAAATCAGGATTCCAAAGGCTGCTTCAGTAGTCAATGAAATAGCACCTTTTAAAGACAAAAGAGTTTGATGTGGTTTAAAAATCTGAGTCCTTTCATTTGTCATCAATTTTAACCCTTTCCAAACCTTACCCCCCAAAAAAGGGAGCCAATCACAGAGCTCCATTAGTACAAACTCTTCCAAAGTCTTCATGTGAAATGCTGTCTGAAGGGGTTCTGAGCTCCCTATCCTAATAGTCAGCAATGCATCTGACAGAGTAGAGGTAGCCTGTAGCCAGACAGGATTTTCTTGCAATCCAAACCAAGAGCAGAAGAAAAGACTTCACAGCAGGCTATTGCACGAGGCTGGCCTTTTGCTCCACAGTTTCCTGGATATTTTTCCTCAGGGTTGAAAAGGGTCAACTTTCTTTATTATTAATCCCAGTTAAAACATGTTGCTTTGCGGTCCTGGCTGGTACTGTGTTTGCAGCAGGGTCTCCATAAAGGCCAAGTAATCTGGGTTCTGTCCATAGTCCTCAGGATTCTTGGAATTCCCCACGCGAGGGCGCTTGGCTGCCTTCACTTCGTCCCCCGAAAACACACCTTCCTGAGGGGCCCCAGTGCTGAGGGACTAGAGGAGACATGAAAGCATAATCGTTAGAGGAAAAGCTGCATGACGGGGAAAGAGAACACTGCACTATGTGCATGCTACAGCACTACTGAATGCTGGAGAGAAAATGGACTGGGTCAAAGAACACGCTGGGCTTGTGCAACCAAACTCAAAACCATCAAGTGTGCTTCATTTCTGTAGCTGGGGCTCTTGCACCATCTCCTGTCCACAAACCCACTGTCGCTGAAGCCCTTCTCTGTCTGCTCATGTTATTCAGTCATCAGACAAAGCACCTCAGTAAAGGAAGCCTCTCTTACTTCCTTAAGCACAGAGAGATCTATCTGTTGTAAAGATGACATGACATTGCTTATACACTGCCTCTTGCTCTCAAAGCAGAGAGAAGGTTCTTGAGAAGCGTGGTTACTTCCTCTTGCTTCCTTCCTTCAGCCAACTGATTTGCATCAAAGTATCCTGTATGCCACACACCTGGACCTCTTCCTAAAAATCCCTGGGAACAGGAAGAATTAAGGGTTTCAACTTAAATGTAAGTGACACAGTTTTCTTCGTGTCTGCACTTGCGCGTGGGAAAGCATAAGCAGGTGAGCGTGAACAAAGGGGAGTGGATGTGTGTGCCAGTCATTCTGGAAATGTTACAAAGCCTGTAGGTCAGTATCCATCAGAAGTTACATCTCCATTGCACCCTCCCTCAACACTTCAGTTCATCAGCTCTGCTGAAAGGCACTGCACTAGCTAGATAGTAACAAAAAAACCCTGTCTAAATAAAACTGACGAGTTCTGTGCGCCTGATAAAAGCAAAAAAGTAGTGTCTATGAGCCTAGAATCCACTTTAAGTAAAGACAAAGGTAAACTGCACACATCATAGTCAACTTGTAGAGTTCATTGGCACGAGACGTCTGATACCACAGGACTCAAAAAAAGATGAGATATCTACATGGATAATGACAACACCTAGAGTTCCATTCAAGACAAATGCATTTCAATATTTCTTGGCAAAAATAAACCTATAACCAATTGAAACGTTTCTTCCTAATCCCCATACATGTTTTATATACATGCCCATTACAAGGTTATTTTATGTGCCACTTCAAACATTGGTCAGTGGCCAAAGACAGAGTTAAGGGTCAGACGAGAGAAGGGATTCTGGCAACCACCAGTCGAACTTGGTATGGCAGTTCTGATAATCCTATAAGAAGATTTTGTCATCTTGCAACAGCTGACAACACAGGCATCTACAACCAAGCAAGAAGCTGTACGTGTGTCACTGCTCTGGGCATCTGATCTCACTCTCTCACTGGTGGGGGGATGGTTTGGGGGAAAAACAAAAACTCTTGAGCCAGAGATTCCAGTCTTAGTATTATCAGCTCAGCCCTTCCTACTTTCTAGGGCAACAAATTCAGCCACAATTCAGCACCTGTATGGAACTCTACCTATGCTACGGGGTGTGATTCCCCCATGTGCTTACCCATACCCTTGCTGACTCATGCCCAGATAGGATCAATATGAATAGTTGTGCAGCCAAAGTAGTATGGGCAGAACTTAATGCATGAACATATACATGAGCAGGGGTATGACACAGCCGGCTTATAGAGTAGATGCAGACTATATGATGCTCTTCAAGAGGAAGCTAAAAATAGCACTCTCTGTGTTCCATGGGATTTTTTTATGTCTGTTTGGAAGTCTGTTTATTTGATAAGAATAGGTGTCTGTCCTACCACTAGCCAACATTCCCAAGACACCACTGGGTTGCAGGCCAGTTCATTTGACCACTATCCTCTTGGCCCACAAAGGGATTTCATGTAACAAGGTTCAAGACATCACTTTCCTGAACCGAAGATAAATTAGCTTGGGATCAGAAGTCAGGTCTTGACAAGCAAAAATTATTTAAAACTTTTTCAAAAAACTCTTCATTAGTCATTTTACAATCTCACAAACATTCTGGGAGCGAATAAGGGTCTTACAGCTCTAGAAGGGAGAGGGACATTCTTAGGTCACTTTCAAACTGCCTGTAAAAGACAATCTAACAACCGGCCTCCTTTCCCTCCTTCCCCGAAGGACTTAATACCCACCAGACGAGATTTCACTCTCTTAGGAAGCTCCTCCTCTAACGTGTAAATATCACCACGTTTTACCATCAACTGGGAGCCATCTTCAAACTCCACCTGCAGAGGGAACAGCAGTAATCAGCTTATTGGCATCTCCATTTTTATTAAGTGAACATCCACAAGTTAACAATTCTCATCTCATCAATTTTTTTTTTAAGATTGAAAGGTCCCCAGGATATTCTCATGGACACAAAACACAAGGAGGGAACCATTAGGAAAAAAAACACCCGTTGTCATAACATGGATTTGCATTCACATAATAAGTAGGGCTGTTGATTAATCACAGTTAACTCATGTGATTAACTCGAAAAAGTAATGTGATTAATGGGATTGTTAAACAATAGCCTACCAATTTATTACAACAGAATGCCATTTACTTAAATAGTTTTGAATGTTCTTCTACATTTTCAAATATATTGATCTCTGTTAGAACACAGAATACACATGTACAGCGCTCATTTTAAAGCAGAAAGGGGCCAGTGCCATAAGGCTGTGGCAAGCAGGGAGCCTGCCTTAATGGCAGCCCTGTTCCACCACTGGAGATTGTGGTTGCCTGGGAGACTCCCCAGATTGACCAATTCACGGTGATCAACAGTTGCTGACCACTGCTTTAGAAAGTCTACTAAGTCCTACTTCTTGTTCAGTCAATTGATAACACAAACAAGTCTGATTACTGTTTGGAAAAGATAATACTGCCTGCTTCTTGCTTACAGTTACCACCTGGAAGTTAGACTGAATGTTTGCATGGCACATATGTAGCTGGTGTTGCAAGGTATTTGTGTGTCAGATATGCTAAACAGTCATATGCCCTTTCATGCTTTGGCCACTATCCCAGGGGACATGCTTCCATGCTAGTGTTTGATGCTCATTTTAAAAAAAATGCATCAAATTTGCAACTGATCTCCTTGGGAGAGAATCGTATGTCTCCTGTTCTGTTTTATCCACATATGGCCATATATTTCATGTTATAGCAGTCTTGGATGATGACCCTGCACATGTTCATTTTAAGAACACTTTTCACAGCAGATCTGACAAAATGCAAGGAAGGTACCAATGAGAGATTTCTGAAAAACAGCTAGAAAACTTGAGCTAAGTTTTAAGAATCTGAAGTGCAGTCAAAAAATCTGAGACACAAAGCACAGAGAACTGCTTTCAGAAGCTTTAGAAGAGCAACACTCCAATGCAGAAACTACAGAACCCAACCCACCAAAAAAACAAAACAAAACACTCCATCGTCTGGTGACATCTGATTCAGAGGATGAAAATAAACATGTATGAGTGCTGATGAACCTACCATCAACATTGAGGAATGCCCTCTTTAAGACATTAAGTATCACACCAGATGCTACAACAGTGGTATGCAAACCCTTGTTCTCACTTTCAGGTGACACTGTAAACAAGAAGCCAGCAGCATTATCTCCTGCAAATTCTAACCAAACCTCTTTGAGCAATTGGCTGAACAAGAAGTAGGACTTAGTGGACTTTAGGTTCTAAAGTTTCAACAGTTTTATTTTTGATTACAGTTATTTTTTGCACATTGTTCTATATTTGTAAGGCCAACTTTCTTGATAAAGAAATTGCACTGCTTTACTTGTAATGGGGGAAGTGACAAGTGTTGTTTCTTTTGTTTTTACATTGGAAAAAGTAATAAAATAAATATAAAGTGAACACTGTACAATGTGTTCTGGTTTCTAACTTAAGTCAATGTATTTGAAAATACAGAAAACACCAAAAAAATTAAATAAATGGTATTCTATCACTGTTTAACGGTGCGACTAATATTTTTAATCATGCGATTAATCATGATTACATTTTTAATCGCTTGACAGCCGTACTAATAAAAGCCTTTTTCCCTTTTTCAATTAAGGTGGGTTTTTCAGTCAAGTCAAAATAAAACAATTCCACAAACTAACATACATTTGTGTTTTAACAAGGAACAATAATCAGTCAGGTGTAAAAAACGATGGTGTTAACTTCTCATTTCAAACCTCTTTCACTGAGCACTGATTACATCATGAATTATGCAACAGGAGATGTTACAGGGATGTTTATTCATGAAAATGAGCACATGAAATTTTAAACTATAAAATAAATGTTCTTGGAGTCTCTTGCTCGCTTTGTTGAAGATTTACAGTAGCATCCTGGATAATGCAGAAAACACACAATATGGTTTAAAAGAAAGGGAGGGTTGGGTTTAAACTGGGAAAATTCAGAGGGACAAAGAATCTATGGGTAGGTCTATGTCAATAGAACTTGTGGTGCTCAGAGGTGTGAGCAGAGTCCCTGAGCAACACAAGTTATACTAACCTAAGCACTGGAGTGGGTAGCACTAGTCCTACACCTCTCAAATAGCTGGAATAATTAGGTTATCAGGAGACATCTCCCATGCCGGCATACAGCGTCAGCAACATACATGCTATAGCGGTGCAGCTGCATTGGTGCAGCTGGATCAGAGTGGCTACTTCTACTATAGACCAGCTTTATGCTTTGAACTTGCCCATCAAGCTGCACCTGCATATTATGGTTCATCAGTTACGCAAGGGCAGGACCATCTACTGTAGTCTCTGACAAAGATCCATCAACTGTAACAATTATGCACTGGGGAATGAGTTATGGGTAGTTTAAATCTCCATTCTGAATACACACACACAATGGAGATTTAAAACAGAACATCAGAGTACAATTTTCAAAAACCATGCACCCAACCTAAATACACAAAACATGGAACAGGGAACTGCACGAGTTGCAAAATGCACATACATCTGAATATTTGCTCTCATTTAATAGTGTTAATAGATTTTTTTTAAAGCTATTAATGCTATTCTAAACATTCAGTATGTGAATTTCCTATATCAGTGAGCAAGTAGGACCAAGATTCCAAGGAGCTCTTTAGCGTACAAATCTGTGAATTCTGATGCTCTTTTGCATTCACAAAAATTGCTTACAGGCTTGATGTCCACAGACTAAACAGTACAGTAGATCCCTCTTAAACAAGAGATCTGAGAAATCTCCCCAGCTATATTTTTCAAGTATCAGAGGGGTAGCCATGTTAGTCTATTTCCACAAAAACAACAACAAATCCTGTAGCAGCTTATAGAGAAGGTGTCAGCAACCTGAGGCTCTGGAGCAGCATATGGCTTTTTAAGGAGCCACTTTGCAGCTTTTTAAGGAGCCACTTTGCAGCTTTTTAAGGAGCCACTTTGCAGCTTAAGCAAAGCCCGCCATTAAAATGAGCTTTAGTTTTTTTGTTTAAGTGGTGTCAGGGAGTCCTGGAAGAGGAAGCCAGTTCTTCTCGCTATTTTGGTTGCAGACCCTTGTTATAGACTAGCAGATTTTTTTGGAGCATAAGCTTTTGTGGGCAAAGACCATGCATCTGACGAAGTGGGTCCTAAAATTCTTGGAGCATAGGCTTTCATAGGCAAAGACCCACTTCATTAGATGCCCACAAAAGCTTATGTTCCAAAAATTGTTAGTCTATAAGGTGACACAGGACTTCTTGACACTTTTCAAGATTACTCAGGAACACCAGTCAACACTGCACAAAATACTGTAGTTCTTTATAAGTTTCATTGTGTGTGTCTAGTTAAATTGAGATGCAGAAACCCTCCATAATCCTGGTAATTTTGAAATTTCTTGTGGCCCATTTAATGTAGAGGTAGTCAAATGAGAATGTTGATTTTTGTGGAATCTCATGTTGAAATGCTGACTCTATTTCAGCTTTCATCATCCTTTCCTGTTGGCTGCTAGCCTCCTGCAAACAGAAATCCCATGTGGTACAAAACACAAGGCAACTGCTTCAGCATTCAACCTGGTGGACTGCAGAATTGGCTGCTTCTGTTCTCTGCTAGACAAGGTAGCACCATGAATGGAGGTGGCAGAATGTCAGGACTGGAGACTGAAGGCTGCTAATTATTCCCAGAACAGATAAAGGATAGACAGCAGGGGGACACTCTTCCCGTATAGTGCTCTCCTGTGAACCTTCACATGACCCTCTCCAGGGCAAGAGCAGTCTCCGAGCCCCTTTTGCTCCTGACCTCCACTTTTACTGAAAAGACTGTTTTAATGACCTAAGTACCAGTTTGCTAGGAAGTGGGGGGGTTACAAAGCCCATTTCACATAAGCCACTGAACAGCCACTAGGTCACTTTTCATAGAATTCTAGGGCTGGAAGGGACCTCAGGAGGTCATCTAGTCCAGCCTCCTTCCTAAAGCAAGATCAACCCCATCTATATCATCCTAACCATAACTATGTCAAGCCAGGACTTAAATACCTCTAGGGATGGAGATTCCACCACCTCTTAGTAACGCATTCCAGTGCTTCACCACCCTCCTGGTGAAATAGTTTTTCCTAATATCTAACCTACACCTCTCCCTCTGTAACTTCAGACCAATGCTCCTTGTTCTGTCCTCTGTCACCACTGAGAACAGCCTCTCTCCATCCTCTTTAGAGCCCCCTCTCAGAAAGCTGAAGACTGCTATCAAATCCGCCCCCCTCAGTCATCTCTTCTGTAAATTCAATAAGCCCAAATCTCACACCCTCTCCTCAGAGGTCATGTGCTCCAGACCACTAATCATCTTCACTGCCCTCCGCTGAACCCTCTCCAATGTGTCCACATCCTTTCTATACTGTGGTGCTGAGACTGGACGCAATACTCCAGATGAGGCCTCACCAGACAGGAGTTGACGGGAATAATAACTTCTCTAGATCTGCTGGAAATGCGTCTCCTAATGAACCCCAATATGCTATTAGACTTCTTGGCTACAAAGGCACACTGTTGATTCATAACCAGCCTCTCATCCACTGTAATCCCCAGGTCTTTTTCTGCTGCGCTGCTACTTAGCCAGCCGGTCCCCAGCTTGTAATAGTGCATGAGGATTCTTCTGTCCCAAGTGCAGGACTCTGCACTTGTCCTTGTCGAACCTCAACAAATTTCTTTTGGACCAATCCTCCAATTTGTCCAGGTCACTCTGGACCCCACACCTACCTGACCCCCTACCATAGCGCCATCTGCAAATCTGCTGTGGGTGCAATCCATCCCCTCATCCAGGTCATTAAAAAAAGATGTTGAACAGTACTGGCCCTAGAACTGATCCTTGGGGCACTCCACTTGAAACCGACTGCCAACCAGACACTGAGCCATTGACCACTACCCGTCAGGCCCCGTCTGTTAAGCCCGTTTTCTATCCATCTTACAGTCCATGTATCCAATCCATACTTTCTTAACTTATGGGCACAGATATTGTGGGAGACTGTATCAAAAGCTCTGCTAAAGTCAAGGTATTTCACATCCATTGACTTCCTCATGTCCACAGAGCCAGTTACCTCATCATAGAAGTTAATCAGACAGGTCAGGCATGACTTGCCCTTGGTGAATCCATGTTGATTATCCTTGATCACATTTCCCTCTTCCAAGTGCTCCAAAAGGGATTCCTTGAGGATTGCCTCCATGATTTTTCTGGGGACTGAGGTGAGGCTGACTGGTCTATAGTTCCCCGGATTGTTGTTGTTTCCTTTTTCAAAGATGGGCACTACGTGTGCCTTTTTCCAATCATTCGGGACCTCTCCCAATCTCCATAAGTTGTCAAAGATAATAGCCAAAAGCTCTGCAGTGATATCCGCCAATTTCCTCAGTACCCTTGGATATATTAAATCCAGACCCATGGATTTGTGTGCATTTAGCTTTTCTAAATAGCTCTGAACCTGTTCTTTCACCGCTGAGGGCTGCCCACCTCCTTCCCACACTACAATGCCTAGTGCCATAGCCAAGGAGCAAACCTTGTCCGTGAAGACTGACGCAAAAAAAAATCATTGAATACCTCAGCCTTTCCCACATCATCTATCACCAGGTTACCTCCCTCATCCAGTAAAGGCTTCACACCCTCCCTGATAACCCTCTTATTGTTAACATACCTGTAGAAGCCCTTCTTGCTGCCCTTCACATTCCTTGCTAGCTGCAGTTCCAATTGTGCTTTCGCTTTCCTGATTACGCCCCCCCCCCAGCATTCTCCAGCCATATATTCATACTCCTCCTTACTCATCTGTCCAAGTTTCAACTTCTTATATTCATCCTTTTTGACTTTAAGCTGGCCCAGGATTTCTCTTGCAAGCCAAGCTGGTTGCCTACCATATTTGTTTTTCTTACTGATCATCAGGATGGTTTGTTCCTGAACCTTTCATAACACCTCTTAAAAATACTGCCAGTTCTCCTGAACTCCTTTCCCCCCTTCATATTAGCTTCCCAGGGGATCCTACCCATCAGTTCTCTCAGGGAGTCGAAGTCTGCTCTTCTGAAATATGGGGCCTGTATTTTACTGCTCACCTTTTTTCCTTTTGCCAGAATCCTGAAATTTGCCATCTCACGATCACTGCAGCCCAGGTTTCCACTCACTTCTATTTCCCCTACTAGTTCTTCCCTGTTTGTGAGCAGCAAGTCAAGTTGTGCCCGGCCCCTAGTCAGTTCCTTAAGCATGTGTACCAGGAAGTTATCCCCAGCATTCTCCAAAAATGTCCTGGATTGTCTGTGTGCTGCTGTATTGGTCTCCCAGCAAATGTCTGGGAGACTAAAGTCTCCTATGAGAACCAGCACCTGTGATTTGGAAGCTTCTCTTAGTTGTCTGAAAAAAGTCTCATCTACCCGATCTGGTGCCTATAGCTGACACCAAACACTACATTACCTCTGTTACTTCCCCTTCTAAGCTTAATGCAAAGATACTCAACTGTCTCTTCTCCCCCCATAAACTGGAGCTCTGAAAGATCCTATTGTTCTCTGACATAAATCCCAAATCCTCCTCCTTTTCTCCCCACCTGTCCTACCCTGACCAGTTTATACCCTTCCAAGACAGTGCTCCAGTTACGTGAGTCATCCCATCAAGTCTCCGTTTTTGCAATCACCTCATACTTCTTTGACCATGTAAGGGCCTCTAATTCCTCCTGTTTGTTTCCCAGACTTCTTGAATTCCTGTACAAACACCCTAGATAATAAGCTGATTGGCCTACTTCCTCCTTTCAAACTAGGAGTCCTCCTTTGTTGTACCTTCTTCCTTCCTCACCTACCTCAGGGCTTGGGTCACTGTCCCCTGATGAACCTAGTTTAAAGCCCTCCTCACTAGGTTTGCAAGCCTGCCTGCAAAGATGCTCTTTCCTCTCTTTGTTAGGTGGATCCTGTCACCTCCTAGCAAACGTTGTTCTTGAAACAGAATCCCATGGTCAAAGACACCACATCCCTCTCTCCGACGCCACCTGCGCAACCATGCATTTACTTCCATGATTTGAGGATCTCTACCTGGACCCTGGATCTCTACCTTTCGTCAATAGGGAGGATGGATGAGAATACCACTTGTGCTCCATATTCTTTGATCTTCCTTCCCAGAGTTACATAATCCTCAGCGATCTGCCCAAGGCTGTTCTTTGCTGCATCGTTGGTTCCTACATGGAGAAGTAGGAAGGGGTAATATAATCCGCAGGTTTGAGGATTTCTGGAAGTCTCTCTGTCACATCCTGGATTCTAGCTCCTGGTGAGCAGCAAACTTCCCAAGATTCCTGGTCTTCATGGCAGATGGAAGACTCAGTCCCTCTTAGGAGGGAGTCCCCGACCACCACCACCACTCATCTTCTTCTCTTGGAGGTGGTGGTCATAGAACTGCCATCCCTAGGACTATTCATCCTCTGCCTTCCAGCCAGTGGGGTCTTCTTGTGATCTGTTCTCTGAGAGGTCTCTTTCACAGCATTCTCCACTCTATCACCCATGCACAGAGCTTAAAAGTGGTTGCTTACCTTTACAGGAATTGGAGGTAACTGAACTGGCTTTCAACTCCTCGAGATTACGTGCTTCCAGTTTACGTCCTCAGTTTCTACTGCCCTCATCAGTTGCTCAACCTGCTGTGCCTACAGTACTAAATGATGCCTTCTATCAAGGAAGTCTTCACCTTCTCTGATGGACCGAAGGGTTGATATTTGTACCTCGAGTCCTCTAACCTTTTCTTCCAAGATGGCGACCAGCTTGCACTTGGTACATACGAAATCCCTTCTACCTTCCAGTTGGAAAACAAACATAGCACGTGCATTGCAGGTCACAACAGCTGCCTTGTCCGTAGACTTGTCACTATCCATTTTTTTCCCCTTTCTTCAGAGAATTCGTGCAGACGATATTAGAGCTGACTTGAAGGGCAAAAGAGAAACAAAACTATTTAAAAAAAAATCAAATAATAATATGGGGCTCTCCCCAAAGCAAACGCCCAGGCAAACTCCCCTGCTAATAGCCCCGACTCCTGCTGGTTGCTAGCCTCTGGCTTGTGAAACCTTCTTTCCTTTGGTCCCTCCTACCCCTGGTGAGTCACGGGGGAGGGGGCTCACACACACAGACAGAGTAACTGAAATTCAAATTCACACAGACAATCAGCCTAGCCAACTGAAATTCAAATTCAAACAACTAGCCTAGCAATCAAACTCACCCACAAGTAACTGAGATCAGTCAGTAACTGGAATTCAAATTCAAACCACCAAACAGCCCAGGAAACAAACACACCCAATAGCTCTCACCTGATTCAGTGGCATTCACCTTCTCTCCAAGGCAAACTCCACTGTTAGCAGCCCCCTGTTTGCAGCTCCCAGCTGATCACACTTCCACTAGTCGCTAGACTTGGTCACATCAGAACTGATGTTCTAGCAACCCACTAACAGTCCCAAATCATCCAGTCCTCCCCCAACGGATCTGAATGTTCCCTCCCCCACCCTCCCACAAGCCAGTTCTCTATTTTTTTTGTAACTCCTCTCTCACAAGCTCCATACTGTAAGTGAAGACTGCGTGAGGAACACGTAGGGAGGGCTTACATTTCCCATCAAGGCATGTTGCAGAGATCAGGACCTCTGTAGAGTAGTGATATTTCTTTATTGTGGTAAAATGTTTATCTTTAAGAAAGAAAGAAAGACTACTCTGTGCCAGAAATTCTATATTAAATTTAACAAGTCCTCTAAAGGTTCACTCACCACTTGCCCCTTCTCTACAGCTGCTTAACATCCTTTTTTCATGACCGAGAAAGGGTGTAAATAAAATAATCCACTCTAAGAGCAGATATGTAGACAGAGAGACATGTTTGTACAGATGCACCCACAATCTGCCACTGAAGACATTATCCTTCTTCAATAAGGCCATTACCGTTCCTGTAAGAATACAGGAAACATTGCCTCTAGACGTCCCATTACATCTTCATGAATAGAAGAAGCCTTCTGCACCTGTGAGGTGTAAAACCCTGTATAACACACACGTACTAAGGTGGGGTTTTTAGCCCCCTCCCTACTTACCTGATAAATCTGACTGATCTGGGCTGCAATGAACTTGGCCTTACAGATGACTCCATCAGTCCACTGCAGCTGAACCAACTCGCCTTCTGGAGGCGGTCCCATTTGAAGGCAGTCTCTGCTCTAAATATAACATTGTGAAAAAACGTCAGGAAGAAAAACATAAATGGATGGACAACGGGGAGTAAGTTAAACATCTCTGTCATAGTGACTGCCCCGTAACATACTATAACAAGATAAGGTTTTAACACAGTAACAAAGAATGTTACTGCACCATTACAACTGTTCAACAACTCACAAAGCATATGCAGGTTACAATCCATTACTTAAGTATTAAACCAATTGTTTTCTCCAGCTGCTAGTGATAGTATTTTGTAGTTCTAGGGAACTCAAACAATGTCCTCAAAGTATTACAGACCACCGTATGATGTACTACCCTCTATTTATAAGCACAGGTGAATGGGTATTAGTTGTCTGGCCTGCATTATTACAGTAAACTCTGTCTTAACCAGCATTGTATCATCTGGAACTTTCAAATAAGTGGCATTTTAACCACTAGTAAACTTTAGTTATGTTTTCCATGAGTACAGTATAGTGAAAGTACATATAAGCAAATACAGTATAAGTTTACAGTGTACAATACCACTGTTGTTGGTAAATAAAGTACTCTGCATACATTTATTTATTTATTAATCTCCTCTTTTGGAGTTTTTGTTTTTGTTTTGTTTTGATTTTTTATTTTTATCTTTTATTTTTTTAGTGTCATATATTGCTAGGTATACCTCTTTATTATCCAGAATATTTGAATATCCGGCAACCTCCCAGTCCCAGGACTGCTGGAGATGAAAGAGTTTACTGTACATGGCAATTCAGTGGCAGAACTGGGAACAGAACTCAAGAATCTTGTCTCTTAGTAGCCCGCTAATAGATATACAATATTAAAACAACCATTGTGCAGGCTATTTACCCACAAAGGGACTTGGGAGGGAAAAATGAGACACTTCAAAAAACACAATTAGTGAGAAAGACCGAGCAAACTACATTCTCTTACAACAGCAACAGAAACTGACAGAAGAAACAAAAGAAGGGAAACCAAGTAATAAATCAGTAAAGCCATAATTATACGAGGGGATACACGAAGAACACTTTGTGCATTTGCTATCAAGCCAGCAACAGTTTTTAAACCTACTGTAAAATTTCTCATGATATGCTTTGTTGTTCCTTCCCATAAAACAGGCAAAGATGCAGAAACACCCTACAGAGTCTATCTGCAGTTACAGAAGAATATAGAGTTTCTTACAGTAATGCTTTCTGGGTAAACGTTGTCACTGTAAGAACCGTCGTCAAAGTTCACTTCATAGAAGGTTTGTGTTGTCATGCCAATCACTTTACACCTGTAGTAAAGTCCATTGCGGTTCTTCGTAATCACAGTCTGCCCTAGTGATATCTCCCTCCGAATCTGGATCTATGGAACAGAGGAAAGGAATCAATCAGGAATCACAAGAGGCATGAGAGAAAGAGTACATAGGAAGGATTTTAAATAGTAGACACTTACATTGTGATTGGCTGCTTTATGTTTGAAGCAAGTGATAGATACAACATACGGCCAATCATCTGGTTCCATGGGTACTCCTGCGGCATGTGCACAGGTCACATGGAAGGAAGTAGAGCAATGCTCATAGGAGCACTGAATGCAGGCACCGGAAACCTTCTTCATCCGTTTCCGGCAGTACACACATTTCTGAAGTGAAACACAGGTTCACATTATGCAATGCAGACGAAGTCAGCAGCAGCTTTAATCAACATATTTGAGACTGGAGGCAAGAGTTAGACATCCAATTACCAGATATGATACAAAACTCCTTGTTATCAACATTCACCCTAAAGCAGAGCTCAGATGTCTCAACGAGGATCAAGGATGTCTTATGCAGGGCACTGCAGACACAGGAGCTGTCAAATTCCTTCCACTCTACCTGCGCATCCACATGCACTCATTTAGAACCCATCCCGAACCAAAGTACACCCTCCCGCCAAATATAACAAACACCCAGATGCTTGTATATTAGACAGACTTCAAACTCTCTTAGACAAAAAATTAATGGGCACAAAACACGCATAAAAAGACTCCTAATCCACAAACTGGTCAGCCAGCGTTTTAATGGAGTGGGCCATTCTGTTAATGACCTGAAGGTTTGTGTCTTACTGAAGAGGAATTTTCACACTACTTTGGAAAGAGAGGCTGCTGAACTCTCTTTTATATTCAAATTTGATACATTAACATGTGATTTGAACCGGGATAGGAATTTTTTAGGTCCTTATGGGGCGCTCTTTTGCATACTTGACAATTTAATTCTTGACTCCCCCTCTGCTCCTCTACTCTCTGATTTGCTCACCTTGATAATATTTTTTCTGATTTGTCAACCTTGATAACTATTTTCGGTTCTGTGACTTAAATATTGAGTCTGTTCTGGTATGGCTATGATCTGAAGAAGTGGGTCTGTCCCACGAAAGCTCATCACCTAATAAATTATTCTGTTAGTCTTTAAAGTGTTACTGGACTGCTTTTTTGTTTTGATAGTATATAGACTAGCACGGCTTTCTTTCTGTTACTACACAGAGCTATGGTTCACCTGAACAGCAACAAGATGACAACTTAATCTCTTGGGCAGCTGTCAACAACACAATCCATTGGACACACGTTGATCAATGAGGTCCTCACAAGAATATTTTGGGACAATATTCTCTGCAATGTAACAGTCACACTTTAAGGAAAAAACTTCTACTTCCATTATACAATCATAGATTTTTAAATGTAAACCCATCTGAACGCATTTCAGAGCTGCAACTTGACAAGCAAGTTGCTGGAAGAGACTATTTTCAACTTTAGGCCCAACATATGACAACAGTTAAACATCTTATTTTAAAATAGACTTTATTTTTATACACACACACCCACACAGAATACACGATGGTATGGCGTACTGGTCTGACTGGGCATCTATGTATGATTATCTAAAGCTAGAAGTTTTACTCTGAGTTGCTCGTGTCCTTAATTATTTTTTTCTTTTCTTCATTTAAATCATTGCTCTGGGGTTGGGCGTAGAATGATGGATTCAGTATGTGGCTGCCCCAGGCAGAAAGCTCTACCTCTACCCTCTCTCACTGCAGCAGCTTGGGGCCAGGTTAGAAGTACCTCTCCAGGGCTACTGTAGTTCCAGCAGGCACAGCCCGAGGAGGGGTGCGTGACCCTCTGCTGGGGCAGGTCCAGCTTCATCTGTCCCCTCTGCTCCCCGGCCAGAGTGAGGAATGCAGCAAAGTGTGCACTTTCCCCTGGCTCCCTGACGAAGAGGAACGGCCAGATACGTTCCCTTACGAATCGGGGAAATTGTGGGGGAAAGTAATCCCAGCCAGCCACTTTCAGCTGTCTGGTGATTGTCTCTTTTCCGTATGATTTTATGATAGGCAATCCCATTTCGGGCACATCCCATTTTTCTGGCACACCCAAACCCAGACTTGCTTTAAGTCACGAGCAGAAGCTGTAAATCGAATTTGGTGGTCCTAGCTCTTACAGTTTAGGAGGAGTTCTTGAACAAACAGAAAGATGCAGACAGATTCTCAAATATATGGTAGATATATAACTCACTGCTTTATCACTCTTCAGTAAACAAAACCTTCACACTACAATATGTATTTTGAATGCCACAGATGTTACAAAAAATTATAAGGATACTTTAAAGTCCAGCCTCCTCCTCTCCACATTTGGACTATTTCTTGTATTCCTTTCTGTAAAGCCAGCTGCTGTGGTTACTATGAGTCCAATTATGCAGGGATTACAAAGGAAAGCAACGAATAAATATAAAGACTTGTCTACACATGGAGATACTCCAAAATAAATATTCAGGAATAACTGTTATTGTGTGGACATTCTTCCTCCAGAATAAATGTGCCATGATCACACAATCCACTTTGAAAGCTGATCAAACTAAACTGGAATGAGGCACTCTTCTCTGGAATCAGAGCATTATGCACTGGCTATGCAGCCAGCAATACTTTAACCTATTACATATTATTCGTATCATGCCAGAATAAAAAAGTGTCCACAGATGAAATTATTCTTGAGCAATTATTGTATTTTAAATTCACGTAATCTTAATCTAAATGAACTTTCAAGCCCAGATAAGCTTTAAGACGCCTTTGAAACAGCTCTGAAATGGTCTTCCTAAACAAACATGTCCTTGTTTTCAAAGTCCAATATCTCATGTTTCTGCAGAGTTGGCAGTGAGCACTGTTTGCTTGGGAAGCTGAGAAATACCCCTCGCCAATGGTATCAAACACCCACTTCCAACCACAGAGGTTATGTGGAATATCAGACTTTTAGACTGGGATTTCCAAAGTAGCATTCATTTCCATGAGGAACTGTCCTTCTAAGTCCTATCATCCCAGCCTTAGTTCATATAAATGTTTACATCCCAAAAAGCTGTCGCTGCTGGTGGTGGAATCTTGCCCTGTATGGGCTGCAGACTGGAATAACTCAAGGAAGAGGAAATTCCAAATTTTGTGGAGGGAGGTGAGTAGCATTACCCTTTAAAATGAAGACCAGCTGTTTCAAACTGCTCACCTGCATAGAATCTTGGGGAGATGGATTCATGGGCAAGTGATTGTGACAGAGGTATGGGATAAATATTTATCAGAGAAATCATCTCCCCATATCCTATAGGTAGAGATAGGGAACGGTGGTAATTTTTAATCAATTTAAGATTAGTAATATTCTTTTAGGCTAAGCTCAAAATAACATACGTATTTTGCAGTGCGCAAATTGCGTAACTTATTTCAGAGCATCTTATTTCGAACCCAGCTATACTGCACCACAACTCAAAATAAACGCTTATTTCTAGCTTCCCAGAAACTCTCACATAATGAGGACTGCCAGAAACAAACACCACACTCAGAATAGCCCTGCTATTTCGAGCATGGTGTTTGGCCACAAGATTTCTAATTCAGGATACAAATGTACAAGTGTAGCCTTAGCCTTGCTTTGGGCCTCTTCTCTACTTCCTGTTCCCTCTGCTCATCTAAACTTCAGCACCCAGTTTCTTCACAAGAGTCAGTGCCTTCCCTCCCCACTCCCTTCCCTGCCTCATCTGCACTAGGTGCTGTAACAAGGACTGTCCCTGCACCAAAGAGGGAAAGATAGTTCCCCTCCCTACCATAAAGTGAGAAAGGAAGAGAGGAAATCACACTTTCTCCTACATTCTTTCCACTCCCAGGGATACCCAGGTAGATCAGAAACACTCCTATAGTGGATGCAATAAACCAAGTTACTTTCTCATGTTAGTTTCAAAATTGGTGCCCAGTGGGATGAATTTCTCCCTGTGCTTTCACTCTGAATTTCCTAGCTTTTGTTAGTCCAAGCCAGGCCCTCTGCACTGCCTGACTTTAGTTTTTTGTATTTAATAAGCTACACACCCTTATCACTCTGTAAGCCATGCTCAAAAGCTAGATAAGCAACTTAGCAAAGTGCACCACACGAACACAGCACTGAGAGCAGTCAATAGCAACGAGATCTCATTATTAAACTGTCAATAGCTAATTCACTCCCTAGCAGGGACAACCGCTGATATACGAAGTGCTCAATATAGGCTCTCAAGGGAGTATTAACCCTTGAGTGCAGAGTGTCTATTTTTATTGCTGTAAAGCTTGCTTCCAAGCCTGAAGGATTAACATACATCTAATGGCAGCCCAGTGGCAGAGAGACACCCTGTTGTGCAGAGCCACCCCAAAAGGAACAATTAGCCAGATCAAATATGAATCGGGGGACAAAGGAAAATTTCGGTTACAGGAACCTTGAGATGTGAAGCTTGGTGAAAGGAGAGTGTAAGTAGGAAACCTGGAGGTGTAGGATATGAGACTAACAACCCTGTAAGCCTGAGCATGGTGGGGAAGATGCTCTGACAGGTATGAATTAACTGCGAGGAGGTGGGAAGAGAGAGAATGTCTAAGGTATGGGAGAAAAATATTCTGAATAAATGTACACAGAAAAAAAACCAGACCACAGCTGAGAGTAAGGAATGGGCTGTCTACAGCATGATGAACACTACTATTCATTTAGTCCAGTGAGGGATGACAGCTAATTATTCTGAATTTCCACGTCATAAATAATTTACACACACAGGCCTGTAATACACCATTAATCAGAAGCCATGCAAACTGCATTCTTTATAACAATGCAGCATGCTCAAATGAACTGAGAGGTCTATGCTTTCAAGGGGATCCACTATCTTAGCACCTAACACACATTTTCATATCAACTGGACCCTCTTTTCAAACAAGTCAGCCGAAGTCTTCATCCAGCAGCTAGGGAGAATGCTGGCTCCCCTCTCTGCTTTAAAGAGAGATGTCAACAGTATCAAAATGCACTTGGATCAATTGGAAGGATATCTCCTGCCACCTCCCTTCTTCAGCTAAACAAGCCCTTCCCATCATTCTTCACCCTTCTTGCCCTTTCCCTTTCCCTGTTCATGGAAGCCTATTAACCCAGCTCCACACACTCACTTCAACTCAACCACTACTGAAATTTTTCGCCTTGCCTCCTCGGCTGCTCACCTTGATTCCAACGCCCTTCACATTCACCACAAGCCCCATCACACACACTACCTCTAACACACAAAGAAACATGACAATCATCCTGCTTCCTCACCCCATCTCAAAACAACTCCACTGGTTCCCCCAGTTGTATCATGATGCACTTGCCAAAAACCTCAATGGACTTGATCCCTGATATCTCACAAACCAGGTTTCTCTGGACACTCCCTCTGTTTATCTACCTCAGAATTCCTCAGTGCCACTTCATACAATTTTACCATGGCCACAACTTCAAGAGCCTTCTCCCTTCCATACTACCACCCAGAATAAAGCCCCCCTTTATCTCTGACTCTACATCTTATTTCAAATTTTAGCTCAAAATGTAATTCATCTTCCTTTAGTTGTAACGCTTTTGAAAGGAAAGCAGTATTATATATGGCAATACTGCGACCCATTATTGTTTCCAACACTAGTAGGTCTGCATGTATTATATGGCACCACAAGTAGGGAGCCAGTCTTAGCAAGCAGACATTTTAGTAACGTGGGGTAAAGGGGCTAACAGTCAGCCTAACTCTTTCAAAATAGGGTGCCTAACGCCAGGCTTTTCAGGGGGCTGAGCACTGGCAGCTCTTACTGATTTTGGGTTCGGTCCTGCTTAGAGCAGGGGGCTGGGACTCGATTGCTTTGTTAGGTCTCTTCCAGCTCTATTGTTCTATGATTCTATGATAATGGCAGCAGTGGGTGCTTAGAAAAATAGACAGCTAAGTAAGTGTCCTGAGTGCCAATGGGAGGCATCCAAATGTGAAAATTATATACCTCATAAGAACACTGGGTCTGACCAAAGCTCCATCTAGCCCAGTACCCTGTCTTCTGACAGCAGCCAGTACCAGGTGCTTCAGAGTAAATGAACACAACAGGAAATCATCTTGTGATCCCTCCTGTGCTGCCCATTCCCATCCTGGCTAATAGCCATTGATGGACCTATCCTCTATGGATTTATCGAGCTCTTTTTCTAAACCCTGTTAAAGTCCTGGCCTTCACAACATCCTCTGGCAGGGAATTCCACAGGTTGACTGTGCATTGTGTAAAGAAATACAAAGGAAACCACGGGGGACATTTTTGGACCATGCCCTTATGGATGTTCATTCCTGGAATAAAACACACGTCAGAATGACTAACTGTTCATGACCGAAACAGCAGGAATTGCTCCAACAGATTTCAGTGCGGTCCTAGGACGAGAATAATAGGGAGTGCTTCACACTGGGTATGAGTAGTCTGAGGTTTACTGATAGAGCTGTACATGAGACACTCGTAGCTGTTGCTCACACTCTGCTTAGCTTTAGACCATGCTATCATTGTCCCAACACTGCCCTTCACTTGGCCTGCTCTGCCCCAGTAATTTAGCAGATCTGGCAAACCTTAACAGAGAGCTCAAACCCTGTAATGCTTTAGGCATAAAACTCAACTCCTTCCCCCCATACTTCTCCCACATACATGTTAAGAGTATACATCAGCCTCTGTATTGACGCTTCTGAAAACTTGGGCTTTCTTGTTTCTTTACATTATGGCGTGAAAGAAAAAGACTAGTGACGTGGGTGCATATACAAAAGGTATGTTTGGGCTGACCTGGGGATAAAGCAGAGCTGGCTGGGATGCCATCTAAAGGAAGAATGCTATTTTAGTATTCAGTCATCACAAATATTACTTTCTCTGCCCTACACAGCAAAACCCCACAGGTTATCTAAGAAATCCCTATGCTATCCATCTGCTGTAAGTCAAGTTCATTCACACCTAGGAAAGTCATGTTTCTCTTCAGGCCAAAAACTGAGGCAGCTGAGTCCAGTTGTTCTTACTGAGACACTCAGAACAGTTAAGCTAGTACAAAGAGTGCTGTTCTTAAAATGTTCACTGCAGTTAACTGAGGGACATGGGATTTTACTAGGATACTGGATAGGATTATTGAGTAATGCAGGGTACATGTACTGTGTATGAGATTCAGCTCAACGGCCCAAATCAGGATCGTGGACCAATTAAGCCAGGTGTTGTTCAAATACATGCTTCATATGAAGGCTCATTAAATCCAAGATGCACTTGGACACTTGTAAAATGCTCACAGTGGACAGAAACCCATGGAAATGTGTTACTTGATCACGTGGTATCACATCAAAGGCTTCCCAATGCTCACTTTTACTTTCCTGGCACCAGAATTTGTGGTCTCCTCTCCCAGACCCCCAGTACCCATGCCATCCCTCTTCTAAGTATCTTTGCCCTGTAAAGTCTTTCCCTTTAATCCTAGAGTCCTACCAAACAGTCTGGAATTCACTATGAAAAAGTGATGCTGCACAGTGGCATGGCAGTCATGCAGGAGTTAACAGGCTTCCTTGTGAGGGCCCATTAAGCAATACAAGCAACTTCTGTGTAAAAGGATTTTTAATTCATCGTTACAAGTGGTGCTAATGAAGAGGATGCATGCTGGAAATGTCAGACAATCCATAAAGAGCTGGTGCTTCAAGATTTATCACTAGCGTATCACATTGCTCCATCACGCAACCTGAATAATGAATGCATTTTACATTCACATTTGTGTACAAAAGCCATTTGCACAACAGAGGAATAACTCTAGAAGCATATACAGATTCCTCCTAACCTCTCATCCAGGGGCTGGCTGGGCTGCCTATACTAAATAGCAGCGCAGTTAACAAATACATTAGTACTAACTACTGAATACATCAATGCTAATGACATCTTCCCTGAATATATCCCATTCTTACTGTCCAAAACTGACTCCCACACTAAAGAAAAGCAAAAGACACAATTTATCTACCAAATGCATTCATAGCAGTGGGGCATTCAGAACCAGCAGGGAAAACATAGCACCCTTGGCAAAGCCAAGACTCATTGACTTCACGTAATCATTAATCACCTATTAGTAATCCCCTGGGATGAAGCTAGTGCACCCTCCACATAAAGGAACTCAGTTAAATGCCAGTAACTGGAGTTCTAGCCATTCATCTTCTCCAAGTTCCCGCCTTGTAAGGATGACCACAAGGGGGCATTTGTTAATTTCTGCACAATTGATGGACATGGCAAAGACTTCCTGATGGAGAAAACAAAACATTTTAAGGGAAAGCAGACACTCTCAGCCACATCCAAATGGTGCTGCTTCCTGAGGCATTTCTGGTGATAAATAGAACATCCTCCATCCCCTGCAGCCTGAGGCTCCTACACAACTTTACTGTTTTTCTCACTAGTAAGCAAAGATCTGCTATTACACAAGCAATCTTGGGAAGCACCTACCAGCTTCCACCTCTGCTCTGGAATAGCACTGATATCCACAGGATGGCGCTCTAATATGTTCAGGAAACGGGCTTCTGGGACAGCAATAGCACAGATTATATGGATCCACCTGGAAATCAGAGAAATTAGGAGATGCTGTATTTTTAAAGAATATTTGGCACATTTATGGACTGTATAAACTCTGGAGGGCTGTTAACATTTCTCCCAGTTTCCCTTCTATAGTACCTGGACACATTTATGATAGTTGACAGCACTGGTAGTATTAGCATCTGGTTATTAATCAGAAATTGCACTAAGGTCTCTGAAACAGAGATCAAATTTCTTCAGCAGGGAACCATTCCTGCACGGTGCTGAGCACTGTCTGAAAGATGCTGAATTTGACGTCAATGACATTAAAAGATGTTCAGTGCCACACAGAATCAGACCCTTCATAGCACAGAAATCCAAGTTCATCCATCTACACTAGAGAGTAGAAATTAAGCATGTGAGGAAAAATTACGATCACACATTGGAATACTATGATGGGTGTTGACAGCATAAACAAACTTAGTTGCACTAGTGCCTGATCGAGAGTGCTAGTTTACATACAGTGTAGTTGTAGGCGTGCTAGTCCCCGTCTATTAGAGACACAAGTTGGGTGAGGAAATATATTTTATTGGACCAATAAATCTTATACTTTATACTGCTGCTGAGAGAGCTTTAAAAAGTGGTAGGTTCAATAAAAGATATGATGTCACTCATCTTATCTATTATACATGCAGGACATTTTAAATCCCACCTACCTTCCATCAGTGGTTGTTTGAAGAGCTCCTCCCCTGAGATTACAAAGGCAGCAGTCCTACAGTTAAAAAAGAAAAAAAGAGAAAAAAAAAAAAAGAAGAGAAAATCACACATACCACATACGGTTTAACTGAAAAGGCAACCAAGAAAATCCCAAACCAATCTCCCTAGAGATTTATTAAGCTGGGACAACAGCATGCAGGGAGATATCTTCCATTCCCCTGTCTCCCCACTGTGTTGAAGCATCCAGTTAGCTCTCCCCAAAACAACTACTTTCCAGCCTCCTCTACAGGGGATGCTTACCGCTGCCCATGCATTGGCTGAGCACCGGGAACAAGACCAGCCTTCATTTACCAGATCAGGGCGTATTCCATAGCAACCTGAAAGAAACCAAAATATCCGCCTCACACTCGTGGCAACACGTACATGAAGCCCCCCAATTTCTGACAATTCATGTTAGATGCACCCTGGAAATTAGACGCAGTGTTTGGAATCAACAGATTCAAAGCTCAAAGAACCACAAAACAAAGCTCACAAGGAAGAGGAGTCGCGTTGAGGTAGGATCGATAGGATTTATGTTGCATACTAATGAAATAGTTTATGAAAACCAACTCATTCTTAGGGCCAGAGATTAGGAGGAGAAGCCTGGCATGCCATTCAAGGGACTGGGCTCAGAAGGTATGGCCCTAACACACACTAAGGGTGCATCTACACTAGGAACCAACTTTGAAGTTAGGCACTACTTCAAAGTAACCAGCAGAGAGTCTACATGCACTTTCCCTTACTCTGAAGCTAATTTTGAAGTAGGGAGCCCAACTTCTAAGTCCTTGCTCCATTCCCAGGAATGGAGTAGAGCCCTACTTTGAAGTTGTTTTTGCTGTGTAGACACAGCCTAAATGAATACATTAAAAGGGGTAAAACCAATCAGCTGATTTTAGCCCAGTTGGTGCAGGGCATCTTTGCAGAGAGGACAAGGAGAATGTTATTAGAAGAGGAAAGGTGAATAAACTAACTCAGCACTGAATGGGCTTACTGTTGCACATGACATAGGAAGTCTCTGGTAGAGCAGGGAACTGACCCTTGATCTCCTGAATCCCAAGCTAACCAGTGAGGTCTTCCCTTCTCTTGAGCAACTCATGAGAAATTTGCAGCTTAACATACTAAATGCTGGAAATTGAGGTGCTACCATCTCAGCTGAACAGGCAAAAAAGGATCTCTAGCATACAAAGCACTGCAGTACTCAGTGTTAATAAATTGGGTAAATGGAAGGTAAATATGCAGCTATCCATGATATCTGCAACAAGTAGCAACCTAATGTAGATATTCTCAGAAAAGAATCAGTAATATAAACCCATGGTTGCATCCTGTATAGGAAGTTCCTTTCCATCATGTGACAGGTCATAAAAGGAGGGAATCTTCTGATGTAAAACAGCTCTCCAATGCGACAGGGAGAGACACAAACTAAAGAATGAAAGAGAACAGGAGCCCAAAGAAGAATATGTTTCTCATGTCAGTTCAATACTCATGTTTAATTTCAGGAAATAAATTAAACCTTGCTTATTAAGAGTGAACCAGACTAAAGCTGCTCAGACTAAATTCTGAACTATGGGTGGCATTGCCTGTTTCTCAGGAGCCAAAGTGCTGCAGAATGTAGCTAGGAGGCAAAATCTCATCCATTTAAACAGGAGGTGAGAGAGGGGAAGAAGCGTGTGCTGAGAGGAACAAGAGACTGATTGAAGTGCAGAATCCACATTTAACCCAACAAAGCTAGCAAACAAGCAAAGTAACCACTCTCTCTACTCAAGAGGTAGTGGGTTTAGACAACTTGGTAGAGGTTTCATGGTGTTCCTCCTGCTGTTGCAGCTGGGCAAGACTCCTCTAAATCCGACTGTCATAAAAGGATTGCTGAGCAATTTTACAGCACCCAGTCAGACCAGCTGCAATAAGCCCTGATGCTGTCACCCTCTTTTACAAAGTGAACAACCTAGTTTCACCACACCAAAGTCGAATGGAATCTGCAAGTGCAAATGGATAGGGAGGTACCTAGAATGAAGCTGCTAACCCCAAGCCTCATGGGTCCAGCATAACTAAACCTGATTAACAGTATGCACCAGTCTCTGTCTAGGACTGCAGATTAACTCTGCTTTATCCATATACACAGCTCTCTCTCCAAATCAGAATTTGGCTTGCTGAGATTGTTCTTGCATGCCTTTCTATTGGAAATGTATGCATGTACTGGATAAAAAGAATTAACTCTCCAGCAATGACTAGTTCCAAGATGAGAAAGCCACTCCATCATTGGTGCACTCACTCTGTGTCAACATACTACACACCATTAGTCAGAAGTGACTGTTGTAGGGATGCAAGAGATGTTCATCCTTTTTTCTAATTCTCCACAAGAGATATTTGTGCTCAACTGGTTTTGTCTATAAAGCTGAAATCATAAAAGCAATTTTTGCTGATACAAGTTGAATAAGTGTCTGTCTGCCAAGGTCAAACAGCAAAACAGTAATCTACTACAACTCCTAATACTAGCGCAAATCTTAACTAGATGCTGTACAATCTACAGTACTCCTGACACAGGCCAGCACATTCAAGCAGCTGCCACCAGAAATCTTCTCTTGGGCATAATCATCAAAGAAAGGTAACGATTTGCAGTGTTGTTGTGGCTGTGTGAGTCCCAGAATATCAGCAGGAAAATGGATGAGGTAATATCTTTTACTGAAGCAACTTCTGTTGGTTAAAGAGACAAGCTTTCAAGATTCATTGGGCTCTTTTTCAGGTGTGAGACTTTTCCAAGAAGAGATAATACGTCATCCACCTTGGCTCTCCAAGGAAACAGATACATGTGCTTCCTGTGATAAACCAACACTGTCACAAACAGCAACAAAGACACTGGCTGGGTCTACATGTGCCCCTTCCTTTCAAAGGGGGCATGTTAATGAGCAGGTTTGAAAATGCTAATGAGGCGCTGCAATGAATATGCAGCGCCTCATTAGCATGCTGGCAGCCACAGCGATTCAAAAATGCGGCTTTTCGAATTGCGCGCCGCCTGTGGAGACAGGACCTTCCGAAAGGACCCCCCAGTTTTCGAAAGCCCTTCTTCCTATCTGTGATTGGAAAAAGGGCTTTCAAAAACTGGAGGGTGGGTGTCCTTTCGGAAGGTCCCGTCTGCACGGGCTGCGTGCAATTCAAAAAGCTGCATCTTCGAATCACCGTGGCTGCCATCATGCTAATGAGGAGCTGCATATTCATTGCAGCGCCTCATTAGCATCTTTCGAACCCTCTCATTAACATGCCCCTTTCAAAAGGAAGAGGGGCATATATACCCAGCCACTACGAAAATGCATCTCAGAAACTAATTTCATAAACTTAGGCTCTCCCATGAACAGAGGCCCACAAAAATCACGGGCTTAACTACCCTTTTTAAAAAAAAAATAAAGCCTTGATAAGTGGCTCACCTAGCAGACGAACATTTGAACATGTGAAAGGACTGTAAGTGACTTACTTTGCAATTTCTGGTTTCTTAGGTATGACATACATAAATGGTAATTTGCATGCCCACAGGGTCAGACTCCTCATGCTGACAAAGGCAGAAAGAAACTAAGGTACTTTCAGAGAAAGGAGCTGCTCAAAGATGTCTGCTCTAGAGTTTTCTCATTTCTAACTATGCATTATCACAGATAACCACATCCAACTGCAAAACTAGTTAGAAGTAATTCCAACTTGAATCCCCCATGAATACAACGTGCATTTGATGTATTCAAGCTGTACTCACTGTAACAATAGCATGGGAGATAGAACTCTTAATGCATTCTTTATTCCCCTTTTTCCATTCTACTCCCCATTTAACTCACGTAGAATTGCTGGCACCTGTATTCTTTTTAACCCTAGCGAAAGGCACATCATCGCTGTGTAATCATTCAACAAAGATGGGCAGTTTCTCTCAGTGGAAGTGCAAGTATAAAACCGGCATGAGGACTCATCATATTACAAGGGGCAAGTTAGCAAGATGGAGGTACATAAAGAGCCAAGGATCCACTCTGCTGTCTCAATGAGGTGGTTTTATACTTTTGAAATGAGAAGAAGATTTCTGAGACTGATTCTCTGTCACCTTAACTGCTAAAAAGAGATTTCAGGATTCTGTTTACAACCTCACTTACAGCAAAAGGACACAGCATCCTGTTGGATTAGTGCAGACTCAGGGTGTGGGGATGAACGAGCTGAAGGACTTTAGACACAGGCTGTCCTCTAAAAGCTCCAGTAAGTGTGCCATTGTAGCTTGTAAGAGAGTATGCTAATGGTAGAGATTTCAGGAGAGAAATTTAAGAATGTCTCTGTCCTCATGAAACAAATCTGGAACCTAAGTTACCATTCAGGTCATACAGGGTTTGACAAGGCCAATCTATAAGCAATGTGTCAGAAAGACAAAAGTGCACCATAATATAATGGACTTTCCTTTAACAGACAGTATCTCCATGGGAGCCCAACCTATAGCTCAAAAAATTTGAGAGGCTCATCTGCTGGAGCTTCAGCTGCTACTAACTATTGCCCTTAAGGCAGTAACAGGGGGCATTGCCAATCAACTACAGAAATGAAGGATGACTCACTGAGATGAATCTACCAGTTTTCTCTTCCTCAGTTGTTTCTCTGTAAGCAGATTTTAATCAGCACTATGGCCAGTCACACTAGCTAAGATTTCTGCTTGGTGTCCCCCCTCTTGGCTGACATGATAAGGCAGCATTGCTGTATTTACCTGGCTTCCCTATCTCTCAGACTCATCCATGTGGCTTAGGGAGAGATCTTGCACTTTGGGAGTTTACAAGGAAGATGCCTATACAAGAAGGGGGCTTCTGCCAGTCAGAACCTGATATCTCCCTTGTTCAGGGTCTTTCCTCCCCCTGCCAGACAGCGATGATAATTCCAGGGGGAACAGAAAAGAAAGGGACTGCAAGATAGACATACAGCACTATATAAAGGATGGTCACAGCCAAGATACCCCTGAGAACATAACGAAGAGGAAATACTAACATATATCACTTCAGGAACTGGAGAAAGGGGATGTGACAGGAACTGTCAGCATGCCCAGAAAGTGTCCAGGCACAGACAGCATAGGTGTAAAGAAGCTTATTAGTGTCTGAATGCCAAGGCTTCTTAGCAGGGAGGGAGGATCACTTACTCGCATGAACCTGCAGGCAGCACTTGGCACAGGATATCAGGAGGCTGGTTCCATCTTCTCCAATGTATGAATTAGAAGGAAGGGGCTCTGTGTTTTCACCACCTGAGGTAAAGCACATCTCAGGGATCAAAGGCTTTGTCTTCTGTCCACACTTTGAAAGCTGGAGCAAGGAGGAGCCCTCCCCTATGGAGACCTGGACAGCCTCTTTATCCATCTGTAAAGACTTAAGTAGGAAAAGGAAACAATGGTACACAGTCTCCACTTTGCCCATCCACCAACTGTTCTAAATTTCAAAGGATTTTTCACAAGGGCAATATTAATCCTCACTTGCTCACACTGTTTGCAACCACACAGCAGATACGCTTACTTCATTTCCTATTTGCATGACGGGAATCTTGTTGCTCTCCTGCGTCTTACTCAGATGTGTCTTGGGATTTGCCGTTTGGTTTGAAAGCTCAAGCAAGCATTACAGTAACAGTCGGCATGCACTAGTTTTTGTGTTTATACTTTTATAAAAAAGATCAAATCCCCAAACGCTGCAAAAGAAGAATAAACCCCCCGCTTTGGCAACATCTCCAACTCTTTCATCAAGACTTTCTCGGCCAAGACGTTTAAAGGTAAAATAGAGTTAAACAATAGATTGAAAAGCCCAGCTGCACCCACGTCTCCTCACAATCCATTAAACAGCACCATCATCATGCAGACCTGGAGAAATACTTTATTTCCTGTCTGGAGAATGAATCAGGGATGCAGGGGGAGAACCATGAAGGCTCCCAGTGAACACACAGAACTGTGTCTGGCTCCATGTGCCATATATTATGCAGAAACAACCGTGGACAGAGTTGAGCAAATAACATATCTAACAAATTTTGCCTTCCTGCTCCTGCAATATCTGAATGTAAATGGAAAATTCCTTCAAGCTGATGTTCAAATTCATTGGATGATTTTTTACTCTAATTTTACTTTTTGATTGTGAATATTCAAAAGCCCAGGTGCTGTGCTTAGAAGCAAGTTGTCAGACAAACAGTATTGTGTGTGTGTGTGTGTGTTCCCTGACTGGAGCAGCGTGCCAGGATTTCTGGTGCAATGATCTGCACATGTGATTTTAAATACCAGTTTCCAAAACACCATTTTGAAATCTGCTTAAACAACAAAGGAAAGCAACACACACAGAGATAAACTGGGCTTATGCACATTTGGACAACAAAAATACTGCACTAATCATCTATTTAAAAAATTCAAACAGACCCACTGGAAGAGCAAGAGGCCCACCAGGATTTTTATTCAGTGTTGTAAAATAAAGGAGAAGAGAATCAGTGTATCTGTAAAAAATGTCATCTTGATGAAATTGGATGTCAGAAAATAGAAGGCCATCAACCTAATAGCTGGGACACAAGAGTCAAAACAAGCATATTTAAATAAATTATGATAAAAAACAAAACAAAACCCTTCTCCTCCATTCTATCTTTATGTCTACAGGGAAGGGATGGGCAACCCCGAAAAGTGTGTGAGCTGCATGAGTGGCCCTCCTTCATGTCAGTGGGCTGCAGCTGCCTGCAGTACATTGGGGCTCCACCTGCAGCCCCATGGGGCTCTCCCCCAGCTGCCCCTCTTCCTCAAAACACCAAGGCATCAGAGCCCCGCATTTGCCTGTTCAGCTCTGGGAAGGAGAGTGCAAAGGGGGGCGTGGAGCATGACTCAGGCAATTTGCTTACTCTGAAAGCTCTGGTAGGGAGGGAGAGGCATAAAAAGTGCAGGGGTCCAGTGCCCCAGTGTGTGAGATGCACACGGAGGAAAAGGGCAGCAGGGAAAGTCTGTGGGTCACAGGTGGAGCCCCAGTGCACGTGTGAGGGTAACTGCAAATGGCTACATACAAATATATTCATACACAGAATCATAGAGGGAAAGAATTGGAAAAGGCCTTGTGAGGTCATCAAGTCCAATGACCTGCACTCGTGGCAGGCAGAACCAGGCACCATCTAGATCCTCCCTGACAGGTGTTTGTCTAGCCAGTTCTTAAAATAATCTCCAGTGATAAGAGATTCTACAAGCCCCCTAGGCAATTTATTCCAGTGCTTGACCACACTGAAGTTTTTCCTAATTTCCAACTTAAACTTCCCTTGCCACAACTTAAACCCGTTGCTTCTTGCCCTATCACCAGGAGTTAAGGGCCATTTTGAAAGTGAGATGCTAATGAGCCACTCGGCAGATGCTAATGAGGTGCTGCTATGCATATGCAGCACCTCATTTGCATAATAGCAGCCATGTGTGTTTTGAAAGTGCTTTCAAAATGCACGCCACCAGTGTAGACATTTGGTTTTGGGAAGAACAGACTTTCAAAATCTGGGGGGGGGGTGTCCTTTCGAAAGGCCCCCGTCTACGCCAATAGTGTGCGTTTTGAACGCAGCACTTTTGAAACGTGCTCAGCCACCATTATGCTAATGAGGCGCTCTATATGCATGGCAGTGCCTCAGTAGCATCTGCTGAAGTGGCTCATTAGCATCCCCCCGGGGGAGGGGGGCGCTAGTGTAGCCACAGCCGAGGAGAATAATTTTTCTCCCTCCTCCTAGCAAGCCTTTTAAATATTTAAAAAGTGTTATGTCCCACTTCAGGTCTTAGCCAGAGCAAACGAACCCAGTTCTTTCAATCTTCCCTCATAGGTCATATTTTCTACACCTTTAGCCTTTTTTTTTTGGCTTTTCTCTGAATCTTCTCCGATTTGTCCACCTCTTTCATGAAATGTGGCATGTGTGCGCACACACAGAACCCTATTACTACACGGCTAACTGTTCTTCAAGGATACCACTCCGCACTACACCACATACCAATCTGATGCACACACAAGTGCAACAGCACTGTATATATTCATGTCTGCTCCTGGAAAGCAATACAGAATCCAAATGCGTCAGTGTGTTACATCTTATTTTTTCCACTCCCCTTGAAATGTGCTGCTTTAGTGTTTATGTCAGACAGAGACATTATCAGCATTATGTACACAATGCACAGAAGAATTTACTATCTTGAGAGTTAAGATGCTTTATGAATTTTGAATACCTCCTGTCCAGTGTGCTCTTATTTATAATATACATTTGATAGGCGGGGCAGGGTTATATTTGGTTTTCAATGTTTTGCTTGGCAATGACAGCCAAACAAATTTGCATCTGAAACTGAAGTTCCCAGAACTTGAAATCCCAGCAGCCTCTTACGGCCAGTATGAAAGGCTGGACGTGCTCAGAAAACCTATCTGGATATTAGCTCTGATTTACTCAAATGATCGGAAAATTAAAACAAATTACACATCACAAAGATTTACATATGCATCTCTCCTTTCTACTGCCTTCTACAATGTCTCCAGCATTACACTAACCTCAGACTTCAAAGCATTAATTTATAAAACCAAGACCAACACCATTGCTCTTATTTGCATAACTGCCATATTACAGCTGCCTGTATTAGCCTGGGAAAAGAGGGTTGCTGTAATGTATGCTTGGAATTCAGTAGCACTGAGCTTTGCCTCTTGTAGGTAGGGATAAAATCCCAGGAAAGACCTGGCATTACTCTCAGTTGGTAATTTGTTGAATTCACTCTCAAATTTCAAACAACCCAGAATAAGGGCAGAACAGCATACAACAGATCCAGGCAGAAACCTCTTTCAAGCAGGCAGCATGTCTCAATATTTCTACACTGGGTCAGCAAGTCCCAGAGCCTAGGTGAACTGACTCAGCCTTAAGCTATGAGCTTTAAAAATAGCAGCAGAGACAATTCTGCTTGGTCAGACGCTTGGGCTCAGAAACCCACTCTGATGGGTTGCTTCAGAGCCCAAACTGGAATGTCTACACTGATACTGTTAACCCCACTGCACAAGTCCTGCAAGCCCAAGGCAACTGACGCAGGCTCTGAGACTCACTGGCTGCATCTACACTAGCCCCAAAACTTCGAAATGGCCACGCAAATGGCCATTTCGAAGTTTACTAATGAAGCGCTGAAATGCATATTCAGTGCTTCATTAGCATGCGGGCAGCCGCAGCGCTTCGAAATTGATGTGGCTCTCCGCCCCGCGGCTCGTCCCGACAGGGCTCCTTTTCCAAAGGACCCTGCCTACTTTGGAGAGCCACGTCAATTTCGAAGTGCCGCAGCCGCCCGCATGCTAATGAAGCGCTGAATATGCATTTCAGCGCTTCATTAGTAAACTTCGAAATGGCCATTTGCGTGGCCATTTCGAAGTTTACTAATGAAGCGCTGAAATGCATATTCAGTGCTTCATTAGCATGCGGGCAGCCGCAGCGCTTCGAAATTGATGTGGCTCTCTGCCCCACGGCTCGTCCCGACAGGGCTCCTTTTCCAAAGGACCCCGCCTACTTCGGAGAGCCACGTCAATTTCGAAGTGCCACAGCCGCCCGCATGCTAATGAAGCGCTGAATATGCATTTCAGCGCTTCATTAGTAAACTTCGAAATGGCCATTTGCGTGGCCATTTTGAAGTTTGGGGCTAGTGTAGACACGGCCACTGTGGAGTTGAGGTATTTTGGTGGGTTTTGGTAATTGTTTTTTTGTTACTATAGATGCTCCCAGAGAGCAGGGACTGCTTTCTCACTAGGGACCCCTGAAGTGTGCCTTCTCAGCTTGAAAAGCTGTCGAGCTCTCGGTGTTGGTTAAGAAAATGGAGAAAGAACATGGGTCCACCGGTTTTCAGCAGAAGGGGAAATTCTGTACAGTCCTGGTGGCCTTGTGTTGACCTGGGGCTCCGATTCTTTTTTTTTTTTTTAATTTCTCAGCCCCTGCAGCCCTCAACTTGCTGTAAAAATTCCATAACGCACCTCTGCCATAACAATTTTAACCCACTAGATTAAAAGCCAGGGCTGGAGTTGGGGGTAGCAAGCAGGGCTACTGCCCAGTGCTCCATACCACAGTGGGCTCCACAAAGCTGACTTGCTCAGGCTTCGGCTTCACATCCAGATGGTAGGGTTCAGGCTTTGACTTTCTGCCCTGGGCCCTTGTGAGCCTAACACTGGCCCTGCTCTCTGGTTTGTTTGGATGGCCCCCTAAACTGTCTCGTGGATCCCCAGAGGCCCCAGACCCCTGTTTGAGAGTTGCTGGTGTAGACAACATTAATAATAATAATAATATTTTGCACTTATCGTATTCCCCATCTAAGGGTCTCAAAGAGCTTTGCCAATCAGTTCTCATACCATCCCCCTGAGGTGGGCAGTATTCCCATTTGCAGATATGGTAATGGAGGCAGAGAGATTAAATGAGGTTCTGAAGGTCACATAAGAATTCTATGGCAGAGCACAACACAAGACAATTTGAGTTTAGTGGCATAGTCCACTGCTACAGAAATTTCTGTTTTACTTAAGTGAAATTAAAAATTAAAGCAAGGAAAGATGAAAAGCCAACAGGCTTTTTGCACTGCCTCTGCTCTTTCCAGATATAGCTCTATGGTGCACACATCCAGGGTTCTGACTTATTAATTTACAATAAAAATCTAGATCATCACACTATGAAAACAAACATATATTAATCTGATTCACATACCCACTGCAGCAGCATCAGAAATTACCTGATTATAAGGGTAGAAAAGAGTACAGACGGCACAGTAGGGCTCACTCAGGGCAGCAGCTGCATTGAATTTTCGCTCAGCTGGGAAGTTAGGAGCTTTATTTTTCCACTGTAGGGAAAGTAGAGACTTCAAAGCCTCTGGGTCGCTCACATCCTCCTCCCCAGAAAATGGAAATGTTTCTGGAGTAAAATGAGCAACGGGAAGTGTCTTCAGTACATAGGAAATGCAGCAAGAGGATGTAAAATAAACATTCCAGTAATGGGAGAAGTTAAAGAAAACACACCATTTACTTAGTTCTTCTAATCCATAGCAATTTTCATCCATAGGTGTCAAAGCACTTTACAAAATCAGCCACTGTTATCTTCATTTTACAGATGGGGAAACTGAAGCCTGGACGGACAGTGACTGGGCCAAGCTCACATGGAAGATCAGTTGGAAAGAAAAGACAAGAACCCATGTTTCCCAGCCTTCTGACTCTCAGTACGTGTGGATTGCACTGTACAGACTCTCCTAATTAAGCCAAGTTCAAAGTGTGAAAACAGAGCTATAAGAAAGCCCCTACCCTCCAGGCAGTAGTTTTATATTTCAGGAAAACTACTGGATTTGTTCAGTCAGGCCAGCTCTCAAGAGGAGTCTGAGCATCATCCAGGCTCAATCTGAGAGTGGCAGCTCTGGTCTTAATTACTGTAACATGGTGCATTCTTTATTCACCTGGAGATTTAAATCATGCCTGAAAGCCAACTTCAGTCTACACTTTTCTGACATTTTCCCCATTCCCTTCCCACTCTCCTTCTTTCAGCAACTGCTATCTACTGAGTACCCTTGAACAGCTTCTGGCACAAGTGTGACAGGCAGCAGTTTGCACTGAATTAGTTTCTCTCAATTCTTTGCGTTCACAAACTTTTGATGGGTGGCTCCAGGCATTCTTTGATTCTGCAGCTGTGGAGTCCACCTCTTGCCTCAGTTCTGTGACCCAGGTTCTAAGCATTCATTTAAAAATACTTTTGAGTCCCCACAAGTGCAATGAAAACTTTCCAAGCATGCACTAAGTATAAACTAACATAAAGCTGCCAAAGTCTGCAAACAGCCCAAAGCAATAGCTCTGAGTGTGGGGAGTTTGCCATACATCTTGGTGCTATGTCAACTCCAAAGTCCACTAACACACAAGGATTGCTCACTATTCTTCTGCTGATTATTTTAGCAGAAACATCCTTCTCATTTGCTTCTTCCACAACTCTAAAATTCTTCCCTGTTGTTTTCTGGGGGCCAAAAGTGCCATTGCTCCTCTCCCCAGCTGCCAAAGCCTCTGACAACTTCTGTACATGCCAGGACATGGAGCATGCAGAAAAATTAACATTAGAGGCAGAATAAAATATTAATGTAATTTAACATTCCAATTAATGCCAGGAAAAATTCTGAATCTGTTTTCAGCCTGCTGCACTGCAGGACCACAGGAATCAAAGGGGCCAGCAGTCAAGTTTAAGTTCCAGTTTGCCAAGGACCTCAGCCTTTGACTCTCTCCCTCACATAATTCCATTCATTCTCTATGAGGACGACGAGCTACACCCAAAAGCAGTATCCTCCTCTGGCTCGGGATACATCTTCTCTAGGAGTTATGGGTGTGACTCTCTCTCAATGAGCACCACTCTCACCAAGCTGCACTAGCACTATGAGAGGCATACATACACACCCAAGAGCTAGCGCAAGTATGTGCACATTGGCAAGGAACTATATCCCTAGCTAGTAGTATAGAAATAGCCTAGGATGCTAAACTGCATTACCTCTGTCCAGAAGGGCAGCAGTGACAGCCATGTACAGAAGGCACTTCTGGGAAGCATATAAACTGAAGAGTCAAGTACAGCTTGGCTGACTGAAAGTGGTTTTCTAGGCTAGTACCTTGAATTCCTAATCCGCCATTTGAGTAAAATCATAGACACCCCCTTTCTCCCTCCTTCTCCACTTCACCCGCAGCCCGGCTCTAACAGGAATTCAATCACCAATTGCCCAAAGCATTCTCCCAAACTTGCCCATTATGTTTTCCCCACATCTCCTGTAGACAATAGATCTCACTCAAAGTTAGAAAAAGCAAACGAGAGCTGGATTTAGTGTTCAGCAACACTTCTTTCTGAGCACATAGAGCCCTTCACCAATTAAGTAAAATGTGTAAGAACCTTGGGCACAATACAGACCACACCAACCATTTTTCCGGGCCTGACAAGCTCTATAAGTTGCCCCAACACATCAGTACTCCAGACACCCTTGTGGGTGTACTTACCTTCATCACTCGAGGCCTCCTGCTTAACCACAGACAGCGGGGAACGAGTTGGTGGTTTGCCCAGGGGATGACGGCGACTTTTCTTTATCTCCATCTTCATTTTTGCTAAAGCAGAAGTGGCCTGAAACAAACCAGAACATGTTGTGTGGGAATCCTAGACTTTTAGGGAGCAGAAGTGCAACAGAGGCCACCTCAAGCTAATTCCCCAGGCTGGGGCCTTTAACCCACATGAGAAACTCATCATTTCCTTTGAGTAGGATAAGAAAAAGACCTCCCCAGCAGTCATTTTTGCAGATGAAGCCAACACCTGCCCCTAAGATCATGCCAGGTAGAAGAAAAATGACATTTTCCTGTAACTATAATAGTCTCAAAGTCAATGTGGTTTGCCACTGTCACTAGTCTCTGAAAGGTTGGCTCAGTTATGTAACATGCTGCTGCTACTTCAGCTGGAAACTACAGGGTGAAAATTCTTCCCCTGGGTGAAATTCTTATCTAGCGCAGGGAGTTTCATAGTGTTCTTCATTACAATATCAAAGGTAAATGAAGTCTGAAGGTAGATATCCTTTGTAGATTACAAGGAACTTTCTGCTTTTTGCCACTTCCTGGACAAGGTAGCTTTGTAATGAAAGCACACAGAAAATCATTCCCAGGTCAGATACAATGGAAGTGTTTTGTCAAAGAGTAAGGTTTTGCAGTGAGTCTTTAGTGGCTATACTCCAGAGGGGCTTGTTGTGGCCCACTCCATTGAGGAGCAAGAGAGCTGTATCCTGCACAAACTGGGAAATTTGCACTTTATCCACAGTCAGTCCCAGAGATGGTAAATTTCAGTCACAAATTCTAGAAGTGACCAAGCCTTGTCTACACTAGAGAAAAATGATAGACTGCATGCGACACCTTTCAGTTGGTGGAAAGTGCCCTTCATTCCCACAAAAATTTGCTGTAACAGGTTATTTGGCAGGCATCAGTGAAAGTTAACCTGAAAATTTTAGTAGCAAGTCCTAATCAAGGCTAACAACTGACTGAGCATCCATACCCATTTCAGTACAGAACATCATTTCACTACAGAACATGCTGTGCCCTACCTCATCAATCACTGCAAAACTGGCCTCTGTGGTCAGCTTTCTGCATGCCACTGCACAAGGATCGGCTTCACAGGAAACAATCTACCCACACACGTAGCATCGCCTGGAGTTTGATTACAAGTCATTTTCAGAGTAAGCGACTTCTCGAACAGTATTTCAACTCTGATTGCAATTGTTGTCATCGTCTTGTCCCACGGTAATCATACCAGGCCATGAAATTCATGAATGAATTCAACAACTTGCACACAATCATTTCGTAAAGACTTGATTCGAAATGTCTAATTCAAAACCAAAATGCTACTTTCTTTACATTGTTACGCTCAAAAGTATGAGGAGGAGTGAAAGCCTCATCCGATATCTTGCAGAGTGGACATACTCTGATCCCCATCACCACTGATTTCCACTCTTGCAGTGTAGTGAGGAGTTGGACCTTGTCAGACAGGACCCATTGGCAGCAAAAGCCACACAGTAATATTGGCCTTGCCAGATTACAACTCTAGCTTCTGAGCAGCTTAACAATCATAGAACATATATATACTCACTGAGACCATTTCATATAAGTTTGGAGAACAAGCTTGGGGTTCATATGGCTGCTACCATTAGCATTTGTGGAAGGGTAGATACAGCTACACAAGAATGTAAACATCCACTGCTCCAACATCCCCTTCCCTTGTTATAGCCTCCTCTTTCATGCCTCTCACTCTCACCTCTACTGTACCAACTCCTGCTATAATCTCCCAGCTCTTGCCCAGGTGTACCGAGCCAGAGGGAAATGACAGGTTAAACGGCTAAGCTATACTATGCAGCCACATCCAAAGCAGAAGACAAACAGCAAAAATTGAAACCAAAATTTAAAAAGGCACAAAGAGACCACACTTTTAGCTGCATAAAAATAGTATTTTATATCTCCAGCACAAACCACACAGGCTGTGGCTAAAACATTTACATCCTATTGTATCCGCCAGCCCACATGCCACCCAGCGGCAGCTACACAGCATGCACTGGTAATCACAGTACTGATGGCTTTCTTTTGTGTAAGCACATACATAAGAATCCAAGTTGGCTGGCTTTGAAATTCACAGTACAGGGAGTTAGCGGTTCAAAGGCAGCATCACTGTCCTTATTATGGCATTAAGAATGAAAGTGAAGTGCATTCCATGCTACACAGTAGAAGTGCATGCACCATCTGCAGCCCATCACAGCTCCAGCCATTTGTCAATTTTAGCCCTGATCTTCTTCCAGTCTGCAGCCACTATATCAGAGAAACATTTATATAAGAGGTGTTTTAATTGGGCCACCACATTGCATGGCAAAGCATACTTCCCTCTGCCTCCATGATAGCTAATAGTGCCTTGCCATTCCCTCAGCTTATCAGGTGGAACCATACGGTAAAATAAAGCTATCGCATATCTCTCTGGCTTGCCGCTAACTTTCTTGAACAGTTCCCTTCGCTCCCTTTTGGGAATCCTCCTCAAGGTGATATCATCCAGGGATAAGGAATCCTGCAATAGGTTAAGGGATGTTACTGTATTTGTTACTGAAAAGTGATCCCCAACGTCCCATCCACCTCCCAACACTGCATCACAAAAACACTCTTGGACAGGATTATAGAGAAGCCCAATACTGAGGGTAGTGGGTGGGAAACAGAAAGCCTTCTTGCTATTTGGCATAGATTTTGAAATTAATCACAGTTTATAACTGGAAGCAAGAGCTAGACAGACATCAAAATTCTGCTGCACTCCAAGGCCTCTGTGAAGGGTTATGATGATTATTGACTCTCTCACTATTTTACCCTTTGACAGCAATTGACTACTGGCAGCTGCAATCAATAAGCAAGCCGTCTACCAAGCTGCACAATGACACCAAACTGACACCACCCCAACTTAAGGCAGAAAGCCAAAGACCAAAAACAACATGCCTGCTGAACTGATAAGCATTGCAGAAAGTTTACCACTTGCAGAGGGGGAAACCCATGACTCATGGGCCTTGTTCTGTTTCTCCAGCCTACGATGACCCAGACATTGACAGGTATGCAAGGTAGTAATTGGTCTCCTGTAATTCCCTGATCTCCTCTCACAATACAGGATTGTATAGAGGGGCATAAGAGCTGAATGAAAGGCATGTGTCCTTCAGTACTGCTTGTTATAGGACTCTATGTTCCTGCTCAGTAGTCTGCATTTTAAAATACTGAAAATATCCTGTATTAGAAAGTTCCCTTCATCCCACTTCTTGGTCCCAGGCCTATCAAGGAGAGAACACACACACAGACACACACACACACACACACACACACACACACACACTCTCCAGGTTTACGTCACAAAAGCATTCTAAGTTTGTATGTCTATATATGTTTTTCTTGGGGCATCAGATCTGCTCTAATTAACTCATTATTACATTTCAAAACAAATATTAAGGCCATTTTAGAATGTATTTTCCAATGCAGGAATGCGACAGGAAGGCAACGCGTACCATTAGCGTAATAGATTTCGCTTCACATAAGGATATCAATAACTTGACCAGTGGTTATAGGCCTATCACAGGAAGGGAAGGGTGAGGTTCTGTGGCTTGTGATGTGCAGGCGGTCAGACTAGATGATGACGACAACGGTCCCTTCCAGCTTTACAGTCTAAGAGACCACGAAAAAAAAAAAAAATCTACATCCCCCACCCCAGATGCCCACACACATTCCCTTCCTTGTGCCCTTCATATAGCAAATGAACACAGGGGTCACAAGATGCTGGCAATGAAGTGCGCGCCTTCGCCCTGTTTTCAGAAAACATGAACAGAGCATCCCTGATTCTAGCAGCCCTTCAGTTGGCTACTCTGATAACAATAGTTCTTGCCTCCACCTCTGCACAGCCTGATACAAGTGTCTACAAGTCATTATACCAAACATCTTCAAACATCAAGCAGACACTCATTGCAAGGTGGCCTTCAGTTTACCACCCATCCCACTGATATCCCCCGTGTGCTCAAGATATAGTTGAGTCTTCCACTCCCTTGAGAATTTATTCTAATAAACCCTGGATGCACAGACGCAGAAGAGAATTAGGGACAGTCACTTCACTAATGTCAATGCAACTGAGGGAAGAACAGAGGCCTGTTTTTTGGTCTTCGTAGAAAATGAATGAATTATAAAATCACTAGCAGCTTCCCAGGCCAGCCAAAAAAGACGTGCATGAACTGCCTACAACGATACATCATGATGATCTGCATCACAAAGGAGTCCTACCTCTTCTTGTTAAAGCCTCCAAAGGCTTTGCAGAGATTGCAACTATTTTTCATAAATGCATTGGTACAAATGAGGAAATAATAGTTCAAATCTTGTTATAATCCCCTGCATGCTGATCACGTCTCTTGAAGTGCATGGTTCAGTGCACCTTTTTCCCAAAAATGCCTACAGTGGACTTATGGATTCGGAACCAACTCCTACCTGTCTAGTAACTAATTGGGATAGCTAAGTTGAATGCTGCTATCACTGCCCATTTTTCTAGGCTGGCAAAGGGTCACATTCTGTTGCTGTAATGTATGGGTTAGCCCAGTAAAGAGTTCCAAGAAAGTCTGTCTCCTTTCTGAAATTTTGCTGGCAATGCTGGGCAGCACATTCTATTCCCACAACTCTATACTCCTGCACATAGCCAAAAACTTTTCTCCTCACCATGGGAGGAGCTCATTCAGAAATAAATCAGAGGAAGGTACTCCTCACTCACGTTGACAGATGACTCGAGATACCATTCTTTTGGTCTCCCAAAACTCAGCATGAAGTCCAAGAAAACAATACACTGCATCCCACCTGTTGCCTCTCTTGCCTCATGTTAGTTTTCGTAAACTGTAGCATAAATCTTTCTTCATAGGTGAGGGACACAATCAAGAGTGTTCCAAAAACTTTGGAAATAATCCTGACAACAAGGTAAATCCTGGGATACCCCCCAGCCAATTACTGGAGCTTTTCCAAAGGGTATGGGAATTTAACCCCTCCCACCCAACACTGTCTTAGGTCTTCAGTGGCATCCCACAGTACCTAGCAAGTGTTATCCAATATAGAACAGACACCAATACTGGGAACTTGGCTAAATTCCTAGCAGGGATGGCACCTCAAATCAGTACAGCATGACTGCAGAATTGCAAGTGTCTTTAACCTGGTGCATCTAAATAAATGTGGAATTACTCAAATGGGCAGCTAAACAATTAAGCATAAAGCCAATACTGAAAGGCCACTGATTTTTTTTTTTTTTTTTTTTTTTAAGCATAGACAGGACCTGTGACACTGTTCATTGTAACAAGCTCTTCATTCTGGGGGAAAAAAGGCAGAATTTCCAAGAAAGCTCAAGACTGCAGCTACTAATCATCCTAGACACAAGATCTGAGTCTGACGGGATCCTGAGGCTGAGCATGTCTTTGGAAAATGTGGAGGAGAGGAGGTGAATGCAGGCAAGTGTCGCAGCAAGTTCTTAAAAAGCATTTTCCTCTTCTGACCAGCATCACTATAGCCTTTTCCTAGATTTAGGTTCAGTACACAACTTTCCATCACACAACAGACCACCACAAAACTGAATTAAACCTTGCTGGGGTAAAGTGCAACAGGACCAATCAATCTTCCAGAGGATCTAGATACATTGATTCTTGTGGCTATCCTACTAAGAAGTTTAAGTCCCTATAAATGTAAGCGATTCTGCAAAAGATAAGAATCCCTTGATGAAAAGCATACACTCTAAAGGCACAAGTGGGCACAGTATATTCCACAGCTATTAAACAGAACAAGACACAGCAGAACACTATTTTTTGTTCTACTACATAACATGGGGAATGCTCTTTAGAGCTAAATAGACACAACAAAGCCAGGTTTTGGAAGGAAAAGATGGAGAATATACATCCTGGAAGGAAGCTCACCAAAACAGTGGTTCTCAATCTTTTCAAACTACTGTACACCTTTCAAGGGTATGATTTGTCTTGTGTACCCCTGAGCTTCATCTCTCAAGAACTACTTGCTTACAAAATCAGGCATAAAAATACAAAAGTATCACAGCACACTAGCACTGAAACATTGCTGACTTTCTCATTTTTACCATATAACAACATCATGAATCAACTGGAATATAAAAACTGTGCTTATACTTCTTGTATGGTATAGAGAGCAATATAAACAATCACTGTAGAAAATTTTAGTTTGTACTGACATCACTGGTGATTTTTACATACCTACTTGTAAAAACTAGGCAAATGGCAAGAAGAGGTGAAATATCTCCTGTAAGACTTCTGTGTAACCCTACAGGTAAATATAACTCTCGTCAAGAACCAATGCTCCAAGTATTACAGAACTCTAGCTCAGATCCTATGATTCACACTACTGTCCCTTCCCTTACCTCGGACCTTCCTTGGAAGCAATATTTATTGTTAACCTGATAGTCAAGAGTTACATCAGCAGCAAGTGCTACTGGATCCTCTTTCTGGCACATACCTGTAAGTCACTGACCTCAGGAGCAACATCTGCATTTTCTGCTTCGCCACTCTCCTCCTCCTTCACAGTAAGCTCCAAAGGGACCGTCTGCTCCCGCCAAACCTGGCCTTTTTGTGTGGCAAATTGCTCAAAGGCCTGCTGGCAGGACATCCGCTCCTTTTCAAATACCACCTTTTTGGTCCGTGGAACCACATAAAGCATGGGAATAATGGGTCGGGGCTTAAAGTCCTCCTCCTCGTTTGGCACCTCTGAGGGCTGGATGACATTGAGGGGAGCAGAGGGTAAGCTGTTCTCTACTGTGGCTGGTGCTGCTCCAGGAATTAGAGACTGTGCTGCTGGTGCCTCTTCCTCCACAATTTGCTGCTGTGCCTGGGGAGGAGGTGGTGGCTGCTGCTGCTGCAAAGGAGGCTGAGGTGGCTGCAGGTGATGATTGTGATGGTGGTGATGCTGATGATGAGAGTGCTTCTTCTTTCTCTCACCTTTTACTTTGTGGGGACGGCCCTTTACCTTGCTGTCTCCTGTTAAAGAAATGGGCAAGAATCAGTGTCACACGTTGAAATGGCAGGACATGCTTCTATTTCATCTTTCCCTACATACAGGGAAGTTTAATGTCGGTCATAAAGCACTGAATTAATAGGACAGGAAGTCCAAACCATGCAGGATACACCATTAAACAGAGTCAAAACTGGAAGGAACCTCAAGAGATCATCAACTCCAGTCTCCTGCACTCAAGTCAGGAACAAACATCTCTGGACCATCCCTGACAGGTGCTTGTCTGATTTGCTCTTCAAAATTTTCAATGATAGAGATTCCACAACCTCCCGAAGCTATTTATTCCAGTGGTTACCCACCCTTAGGCCATGTGTACACTTGGTCAAAAATCCGAAATGTCCATGCTAATGGCCAAATTGGAGAATACTAATAAGGCACTGAAATCATAGAATCATAGAACACTAGGACTGGAAGGGACCTCGAGAGGCCATCGAGTCCAGCCCCCTGCCCCAATGGCAGGACCAAGTACTATCTAAACCATCCCTGATAGACATCTATCTAACCTGTTCTTAAATATCCCCAGCGATGGAGATTCCACAACCTCCCTTGGCAATTTATTCCACTGTTTGACCACCCTGACAGTTAGGAACTTTTTCCTAATGTCCAACCTAAACCTCGCTTACTGCAGTTTAAGACTGTTGCCTCCTGTTCTATCCTGAGAGGCCAAAAAGAACAAGTTTTCTCCTTCCTCCTTATGACTCCCTTTTAGATACCTGAAGACTGCTATCATGTCTCCCCTCAATCTTCTCTTTTCCAAACTAAACAAGCCCAATTCTTTCAACCTTTTTTCATAGGTCACATTCTCTAGACCTTGAATCATTCTTGTCGCTCTTCTCTGGACCCTCTCGAGTTTTTCCACATCTTTCTTGAACTGCGGTGCCCAGAATTGGACACAATACTCCAGCTGAGGCCTAACCAGTGCAGAGTAGAGCGGAAGAATGACTTCTTGTGTCTTGTTCACAACACATCTGTTAATGCATCCCAGAATCATGTTTGCTTTTTTTGCAACAGCATCACACTGTTGACTCATATTTAGCTTGTGGTCCACTATAACCCCTAGATCCCTTTCTGCTCTAGTCATTCCTAGACAGTCTCTCCCCATTCTGTATGTGTGAAACTGATTGTTCCTTCCTAAATGGAGCACTTTGCATTTGTCCTTATTAAACTTCATCCTGTTTACCTCAGACCACTTCTCCAATTTATCCAGATCATTTTGAATTATGACCCTATCCTCCAAAGTAGTCGCAACCCCCCCCAACTTGGTATCATCTGCAAACTTAGTAAGCGTACTTTGTATGCCAATATCTAAATCATTAATGAAGACATTGAACAGAACCGGTCCTAACACAGAACCCTGCGGAACCCCACTTGTTACACTTTTTCAGCAGGATTGAGCACCATTAAGAACTACTCTCTGGGTATGGTTATCCAGCCAGTTATGCACCCACCTGATAGTAGCCTCATCTACATTGAATTTCCCTAGTTTTTTGATACGAATATCATGAGAGACCATATCAAATGCTTTACTAAAGTCTAGGTAGACGACATCTACCGGCTCTCCCCTATCCACAAGGCTTGTTATCCTATCAAAGAAAGCTATCAGATTAGTTTGACAAGATTTATTCTTTACAAATCCACGCTGGCTGTTTCCTATTACCTTACCACCTTCCAAGTGCTTGCAGATAATTTCTTTAATTACTTGCTCCATTATCTTTCCTGGCACTGAAGTTAAACTGACTGGCCTGTAGTTTCCTGGGTTATTCTTATTCTCCTTTTTATAGATGGGCACTATATTTGCCCTTTTCCAGTCTTCTGGAATCTATCCTGTGTCCCATGATTTTCCAAAGATGATAGCTAAAAGCTCAGATACCTCCTCTATCAGCTCCATGAGTATTCTAGGGTGCATTTCATCAGGCCCTGGTGACTTGGAGACATCTAATTTTCCTAAGTGATTTTTAACTTCTTCTTTTTTTATTTCAACTTCTAACCCTACCCCTTTCCCACTAGCATTCACTATGTTAGGCATTCCTTCAGACTTCTCAGTGAAGACCGAAACAAACAAATCATTAAGCATCTCTGCCATTTCCAAGTTCCCTGTTACTGTTTCTCCCTCCTCACTGAGCAATGGCCCTACCCTGTTCCTGGTCTTCCTCTTGTTTCTAATATATTTATAAAAAGCCTTCGTGTTTTCCTTTATGCCTGTAGCTAGTTTGAGATCATTTTGTGCCTTAGCCTTTCTAATCTTTCTCCTGCATTCTTGTGTTGTTTGCCTATATTCATCCTTTGTAATTTTTCCTTGTTTCCATTTTTTATACAATTCCTTTTTTATTTTGAGATTGTGCAAGATCTCCTGGTTAAGCCAAGGCAGTCTTTTTCCATATTTTCTATCTTTCCTACTGTGATGGGGTTCAGGGGTCCCCCTGCACTGCACCCCGTCCGCTGGCAGGAGTGACTCTCACTCAGCAGGTACAACAGAAGGTTTATTAGACAACAGAAGCCCAGTTTCTCACAGAAGCGACAGCACAGCAGCCAGAGACAGTCCTTCCAACCTGTTCTGGGGGGAAGAGCCCGAGGGGTGCCCCTCTGGGGTGTAGCTTTCCCCCTCCTCTGGCTGGCTGCATTCCAGCTCTCCCTTTTCCTAGCCTCTAACTGCCGCCCCCCGATTCAAAACCAGCTCAGCTCCTCCCTGGCTCTTTGTTCAGGCAGAGGTGTTACCTGCCAGTTGTAGCCCCAGGGTCATCCTTAGCCACTGGGAACTGCTGCTTGCCTCGGACATCCAGCCTGACTCACACATGCACTCCCCCCACTCCATCACATCTCTCCCCCCTTCCAGACCGAACTGAGCGGGGTCACTTAGCCAGTGACCTGGGGAAGTTCGGGGCCCTCCCTGCGTGACAGGGCATCGGCTATGGTGTTGTTGTTCCCCTTGACGTGGACCACCTCCATGTCGTAGTCCTGCAGGAGCAGACTCCACCGCAGGAGCTTGGCGTTGGCCCCTTTCATGTGATGCAGCCAGGTCAGGGGTGAGTGATCGGTGTACACGGTGAAACGCCGTCCAAACAGGTACGGCTGCAGCTTCCCCAGTGCCCACACCATGGCCAGACATTCCTTCTCTATGGCTGCGTAGTTCTGCTCCCGGGGCAGCAGCTTCTTACTCAGGTACACAATGGGGTGTTTCTCCCCTTTGTCATTCACTTGCACTAGCACCGCCCCCAGCCCCACGTCTGAGGCATCGGTGAACACCAGGAAGGGCTTGTTGAAGTCTGGATTTGCCAGCATTGGGGCCCTGACCAGAGCCTCCTTCAGCGCGCAGAGGGCCTCTTGGCACTGCTCGGTCCAGACCACCTTGTCAGGCTTTCCCTTTTTACATAGCTCCGTGAGGGGGGCTGCGATGGAGCTAAAGTGGGGCACAAACCTCCGGTAGTACCCCACCATCCCAATGAAGGCCTGGACCTGCTTCTTAGTCTGGGGTGTGGGCCAATCTCTGACAGCCTCCACTTTAGCTGGCTCTGGCTTTAAGCAGCCGCTGCCCACCTTGTGGCCTAGGTAGGTCACCTCAGCCATTCCCACCTTGCACTTCCCTGCCTTGATAGTCAGACCAGCCTTCTGGAGTCGGTCCAGCACCTGCTTGACCTGGGACACATGGTCCTCCCACGTCTGGCTGAAGATGCAAATGTTGTCCATGTAAGCCAGGGCAAAGCTCTCCATCCCTTTCAGTAGCAGGTCCACCAGACGCTGGAAGGTAGCGGGTGCCCCCGTGAGGCCAAAGGGCAGGACCAGGAACTCGTAGAGCCCCACAGGGGTGATGAAAGCCGACTTGAGCCGGGCATCATCGTCTAATGGCACTTGCCAGTACCCCTTGGTGAGGTCTATGGTGGTGAGGTAACGGGCTCCCCCCAGCTTGTCTAAAAGGTCATCAGGCCTGGGCATGGGGTAGGCGTCCGATACAGTGATGGCGTTAAGCTTGCGATAGTCCACACAAAACCGAACAGACCCATCTTTTTTAGGGACTAACACCACGGGCGAGGCCCAGGGGCTGGACAAGGGTTGGATCACCCCCAGAGCCAGCATGTCTTCAACCTCCCCCTCTATGTCCTGAGCCGTCCTCCCTGCGGCTCTGAATGGCACACACTTGATAGGGGCGTGGGTGCCTGTCTCTATTCGGTGGACAGCCAGGTCAGTGCGTCCGGGTCTGTCCGAGAACAGCTGTTGATGCGAATGCAGCACCTCCTTGATCTCCGTCTGCTGGGCATGGGTCAGCTGGTCTGAGAGGGGAATAGACTCCAGCAAGGAGCCGGCTCCAGTCCTTGTGAGTAAATCCACCAAGGGATCATCCCCCTGCCCCTCCCAGTGTCTGCACACGGCCAGCACCAAGTTCTGTCTGTCCCAGTAAGGTTTCATCATGTTCACATGATAGACCCGGTGGTTGTGGGCCCGGTTCGACAGTTCCACCACATAATTCACGTCATTTAGCTGTTTGACAACCTTGAAGGGCCCATCCCAGGCCGCTTGCAGCTTGTTCCGCCGCACAGGTACAAGGACCATCACTTGATCCCCGGTGGCATAGGCTCGGGCCCTGGCGTTATGGTCATACCAGACCTTTTGCTTCCTTTGGGCCATGGAGAGGTTCTCCCTGGCCAGGCCCATGAGCTCGGTGAGTTTTTCCCGGAAGGTCAGTACATACTGTACCACTGACTCCCCTTCAGGAGAGGTTGTCCCCTCCCACTCTTCTCTGAGCAAGTCCAAGGGTCCCCATACCCTCCTTCCATACAGCAGCTCAAACGGGGAGAACCCCGTGGATTCCTGGGGCACCTCCCTGTATGCAAACAGCAGGTGGGGTAAGTACTTGTCCCAGTCATGGGGGTATTGATTCATGAAGGTTCTCAGCATCTGCTTCAGAGTCCCATTGAACCTCTCCACCAGCCCATTGGTCTGCGGGTGGTAGGCTGTGGCCCAGGTGTGCCGGACCCCACACTTGTCCCACAAGCTTTGCAGCAGGGCCGACATGAAGTTGGACCCCTGATCTGTGAGGACCTCCTTGGGGAACCCCACTCTGCTGAAAATGGACAGCAGTGCATCCGCCACGGTGTCAGCGTCGATAGAGGTCAAGGCCACAGCTTCTGGGAATCGCGTGGCAAAATCTACCACTACCAAAATATATTTCTTCCCCGAACGCGTTGCCTTGCTGAAGGGGCCCACTATGTCTATAGCCACTTTCTGGAAAGGCTCCTCTATGATGGGCAGTGGCCTCAGGGCAGCTTTCCCCTTGTCCCGGGCCTTCCCCACCCTCTGGCAGGGATCGCAGGACAGGCAATACAGACGGACAGCTGCAAAGATCCCTGGCCAAAAAAAGTTCTGTAACAACCTTCTCCTGGTGCGGTGGATCCCCTGGTGTCCGGCGAGCGGGACATCATGGGCTAGGTACAGCAACCTGCGCCGGTACTTTTGGGGGACCACCAGTTGCCTCTGGACCTTCCATGGCTCTGCTTTGCATCTGGGAGCCCACTCCCGGTACAGGAATCCTTTTTCCCACAGGAATCTCTGCCTGCAGCCCTCCCCCAGCTGTGGAGCTGGGCTGAGACTGGCCAGTTCCCTCAGCTTCTGCAAGGAGGGGTCTCTCTGCTGCTCTGCCTGGAATTCTTCCGCTGGGGCAGGGGCGGATGCTACTCCCCCATCCCTGCCTGGCTCCAGCACCCCTGGCCTGTGAGATCTGGTTTTTGGGGGCCCCCTTTCTCTCAGGGTTGGCCCCTGTGGCTCCTGTGACTTTGGCTGGGCCTGTACCCCTGAATCTGGGGAGTGCACCCCTCGTTTTCTTTGGCTACAGGTCAGGACCAGGGCACGAGGGCGTTCACCTTGCCAGTTCTCCAGGTCAGCCCCCATCAGTACATCCGCCGGCAAATGGCTGTGCACGCCCACTTTCTTGGGGCCTTCCTTCTTCCCCCATTTCAGGTGCACCCTCGCCATGGGCACCTTGAAAGGGGTCCCATCAATTCCTGTTATCGTCAGGTGGGAATCGGGTATCATGCAGCCCGGTGCCACCACCCCGGGTTGGGCCAGCGTCACGTCAGCGCCTGTGTCCCAGAACCCCGTGACCTTTTTCCCATCTACTTCGAGGTGTTTGAGACACTTGCTCCACAGAGGTAGTGCCGCCCCCACTCTGTAAACTGACCTCTGAGCATTTGGTCCCCCTGAGGAGCTGGTCTGTGGGGCGGACTCGGCCCAATCCGAGTGCCCATTGTCAGCACCACCCGCCTTGGCCGCCAGCCCCTCTGGCTTCTGGGACCCCACCCAGTTGACTCCATGACCCCCCGGCCTGCTCAACCTGTCTGGGAGCCTGGGGCACTGGGCTGCTCTATGCCCCTTTCGCCCACAGCGATAACAGCCTGGGTCTTGTTGTGTCCCTCGGGCCGGCTGCTCTGTCCGGGCTCTGTTTGGCTCTCTGTGGGGTGGGTGGCTGGCCCCTCTTTCCTTGGCCTGCCCAAGAGGTGGTCCCCTCTGTCGTACAGTCAGGGACCAGTCTCTCTGAGATTCTCGGTCTCTCCGGGACTCCCTCTCCCTCCGGGACTCCCTCTCTTTGTGGGGCTCACTTTCAAACCTGGCCCGGCTGTTTGTGAAGTCATCTGCCAGTTTCCCTGCATCGTGTGAGTCCCCCGGCTTCCGGTCCACGAGCCACACCCTCAGGTCAGATGCGCACATCTCGTAGAATCGCTCCACGACTGCCAGCTCGATCAGGTCCTCTACAGACTGGACTCCCATTCCGAACGCCCACTTCTGGTAGTATTGCTTCAGGCGGGCAGTTGTATCTACATGGGTTTCCTCTGGCCTCTTCTGCGCCTCCTGGAACTTCTTTTTGTACATCTCCGGGGTCAGCCCGAACTTATGCAGCAGGGCCTGTTTGAACCATTCATAGTCCCCAGGCTGCAGCCCCACCAGCTGGCTGAGCACCGCTGCGGCCTTCTGGCCCAGCAAGGGGGTGAGGTGCCGGAGCCACTCATCTGGGGGAACCTCATGCAACTCACAGGCTCGCTCAAAGGCGGTAAGGAACTCGTCCATGTCCCCTGGGTCCTGACACTGGGCCAGCACGCGCGTCTCCAAGTGACTGGCCACCCCGAGCCGTCTGGCCCTCTCCCCGCTTACCGCAGCTGGGGCCTCTTGGCGTCTCACCTCTGCCATGGTTTGCTCATGCTCCCGCTCTCGCTCTCTCTCCTCCCGCTCTCTCTCTTGTAGCTGGCGCTCGTGCTCACGCTCTCTTTCCCGTTCCTGGCGCTCATGTTCCCTCTGCCGTTCCTGGCGCTCGTGTTCCCTCTGCCGTTCCTGGCGCTCCAGTTCCTTTAATTTCACCTCGAGTTCCAGCCGTCGCAGCTCTGCGGTGGGGGACTCTGCCCGCGATGGACCACCGCTAGCTGAGCGCGACCTGGCGGGCACCGCGTCTGTCTGACGGCGTCGAGCCCCTGCTCCTGTCGGAGAATCCGAAACGCTTCCCGAGGCTGACCAGCCACTTTCTGCCGGGACAGGCTCTGCCCCCCCAGATCGGTCACTCTCTTCCAGCTGGGCAATCAGCTGAGCCTTGGTCGCCTTCCCCACGGTCAGGCCCCTCTCTCTGCACAGCCCCGCTAGCTCTGCCTTCAGGAGTCGGGTATAATCCATCTCCCCGCTATCTCCCGGGGTATCCACTCACCAGCAGCAGCTGCAGGAATGGCTCTGTTCCCCCTCTGGCTCTGGTGAGACTCCTTCCTTCTCTTGCGCTCAGTCAGCCACTGCTGGGAGCTCATCCGTGGGTGCAGTGCATCCCACTTCTGACACCAGTGTGATGGGGTTCAGGGGTCCCCCTGCACTGCACCCCGTCCGCTGGCAGGAGTGACTCTCACTCAGCAGGTACAACAGAAGGTTTATTAGACAACAGAAGCCCAGTTTCTCACAGAAGCGACAGCACAGCAGCCAGAGACAGTCCTTCCAACCTGTTCTGGGGGGAAGAGCCCGAGGGGTGCCCCTCTGGGGTGTAGCTTTCCCCCTCCTCTGGCTGGCTGCCTTCCAGCTCTCCCTTTTCCTAGCCTCTAACTGCCGCCCCCGATTCAAAACCAGCTCAGCTCCTCCCTGGCTCTTTGTTCAGGCAGAGGTGTTACCTGCCAGTTGTAGCCCCAGGGTCATCCTTAGCCACTGGGAACTGCTGCTTGCCTCGGACATCCAGCCTGACTCACACATGCACTCCCCCCACTCCATCACACCTACACAGCGGGATAGCTTGCTTTTGGGCCCTTAATAATGTCCCTTTGAAAAACTGCCAACTCTCCTCAGCTTTTTTCCCCTCAGCTTTGCTTCCCATGGGACCTTACCTACCAGCTCTCTGAGTATACCAAAATCTGCCCTCCTGAAATCCACGATCTCCATTTTGCTGTCTTCTGTTCTACCCTTCCTTAGGATTGTGAACTCTATGATTTCGTGATCACTTTCACCCAAGCTGCCTTCCACCTTCAAGTTCTCTACCAATTCCTCCCTATTTGTTAAAATCAAATCTAAAGGAATATTCAGTGCCTCATTAGCATGCTGCCAGCCGCGGCACTTCAAAAGTGCCTATCCTATTAGCTGACAGGAATAAGGGGATTTCTACGTTTGCAGGGTTCTTTCGAAAAGGACTCCCATATAGATGGGCCGTGCGCAAGTGAAACACGGCACATTATTAGTGTGCTGCTGGCTGCAACACTTCCAATGTGCTGAATATTCATTTCAGCACCTCACTAATATTCTCTGATTTGGCCATTAGCATGGCCATTTCAAAGTTTTCCCCTACTGTAGACATAGCCTTAGAGTTAGGAAATGTTTCTTAATGTGCAAGCCACGCCTCCCTTGCTGCACTTTAAGCTTCTTGTTCTGTCATCACAGGATAAAGCGAATAACTTTTCTTCTACCTCCCCGTAACAATCTTTTAGTACTTGAAAGCTGTTACCATGCCCAGTGTTCTCTGTAAGCTGAGGGTGTGGGCAGCCACCCAGGAGAGATAAGCAGCATGCCCACAACTAGCAGCCTGTGTTTCTACTGGTGGTACACAGACACATGCCTCAGTGCACAAAACAAAATTTATTCATACAGTCTGTCTTTTCTTTTCCAAACTAAACAAATCCAGTTCTTTCAATCTTCCCTCACAGGTCATATTTTCCAGACTTTTTTTTTTTTGGCTCTTCTCTGGATATTTTTCCATATCCTTCTTGAGGCCTAATCAGTAGAGTGGCCCCTGAGCATCCCTCTCACTTCTTGGCACCCTGACAAAACCTAATCTGGAAAATATGGCATATGGCCCTAAAAGCCAAAAATTATGACATAAGTAAGGAGGCCTCTCTGTTTTAGGATTCTGGTTTGATATCGTCAGAGTCCAGAGGTGGAAGGATAGTTCTGCTTTGACAAAGCCTGAGCATAATTATATGTATTTGGAGGACTTCCCTACCCCATTTCATGTTCCACTTCAAAACCATCCTCAACTACAATTCCTTCCATGTACAGGCACTGCTGGTTTATGAGTCTTATTGTGTATCCAATGCAATCAGCAATCCTGGGAAACGAATCATTGTATCAAACTGCCTAAATCACTTTACTGAAAGGCTTCTAGTGCTGGATCCTTAGGAAGATGCCTTTAAAACATGAATCAAACACAGCATTGAAGCAGGTCTATTACCAACACCATCTCAGTACTGGCTACTATGCTGGGCATTTTCAACGCTTGCTTTCATCTCTCCCTCCCGACATACCGTCATTCATTTTATCTGCATTCTGTCACATTTTTCGTACAAAACGGTGACAGCACACAAATTCCTTGGGCAGATAGATGCCTCAATATTCTTCTACAGAGATGGAGACTACCCATAAAACAGAGACCTTCTCTGCTCTCCCCACATTTTCCCTCCCACTATAGCCCAGTTAAATGATTGGGCCAATTTGACTGCAGAGCATTCCAGAACAGCCATGATTAAAATGCCTCCTGGTCCTTGGTGAGCATCTCTGGGTCAGGATGGAAGATGTCTCGACTATTTCCCTTATTGCATCCACAGTGAATTATGTTCCCTATGCTCACCCCTCCCTGCACTTCATGAATAAAGTTATCAGCCCTCTCAAAGGAAAGTAAATAATAGATGTTCCACAGACAGATGCCAGCCTGCAATTTGTTTAATAAAAGATTGTTTTCCAACTACAGCTGCTAAGACTGGATGACTCTGTTGCAAAAGGTCACCCTCCCTACAAATAGGACAGACAGGGAAAGGAGAAAACCACAACATGGAAGTGGGATGGCAGAGGGAGAAAATGTTACCCTAATAATGAAGGTGACCAACCAACTCCCCAGCTCAGAATCTGCCATTGAGAAGAGTAGCAAAACCAACTGGCAAAGCTTAACCTGCGGCAGAAAATCAGATAAGCTGTGACTGAATAATGTGATACTCTGTAATAATGATTAAACCCAGAGTAAGATGAAGCTGTAAAAATTCCTGCTGAAGTCTATTTTAGGTGGACATCTAAATCTGGACATCTCCCAGGAGCGTATGTTCAGATAGTTTTATTTACACAAATTTAGAAAAATGGCAACAAGGCCAACCAAAATAGTTATTATTTTATTTGTGTAAGTAGCACTTCAGATAAACTGGTTTGTAGCATCACACAGAAAGGAATACTGAATTCCTTAGAGAAACAAACATATTGAATGAAAGTCAAACTGGACTTCGCCTCAGTCACACAAGACCAGATCATGTTTACTTTCTATACACTGAGAGAATTCTCTACACTAGCAACAAAATGAAAGTCATTCACTGGCTTTGTTGACTTCTGACTGGGCTAATTTGACAGCAGCTGATATTCAGGCCTATGTTTAAAAGTTTTGATGTTAAGAAGACAAAAGATGTAGCTTACAGGTGTATCTTCAAGAGGCAGTACATAACCAAAACCAGAACTGAGAAATAATAAAGTGCAATTTTAAAGGGAAATCTGTTACTCAGGGGTGCTTACAGATGTAGAAGGGATCTGTATTTTTAAATCACATTTTCATTATGATGGATTAGTGGAGGGGCCCTGGGCAGCTAGCCATTCATGCATTGAAGGTAGATACAAACAGCACAGCAAGTAGACATGAAAACTTAAAAATGCAACAGCAGTTTCATTTTTGGAGGGAAAGAAGGAGAGCTGGCTGGGGCAGAGAGGCAAGTAGAAAATTTATACCACTTTCCATGGAAATTGCAGGTGCTTAGTACCTCTGGGGAAAAAAATATAAGCTACTTACATTGGAGTCTAATTTTAAACATCCAGACTTGAAATCTTTGCAGATTACTGGCTTCACCTGCTACTTAAACAACTATAAGCCCAAATATCTGCACTGGCACAGAAGACTTGAGACAAACATTAACAGCAGCAATTCAGGCTCAGCTGTAGCTAAAATTGTTGTTGTTGTAGTTGTTTTTTTAGTTGTCGATGATATAATTTAAGGAACTATAAGATGGGCACATCAATCTACCAGCACAGCAATCATAGAATCACAACAAATTATAGCAACAGTGTGAAAGAGTCTCTCAGTCATGGAGATTATTTCATTCTCTCTTCCCAGTAATAGCTCCATTTTTCACACACACACACACACACACACACACACACACCCCATTTTTTTTTTTTTTAAACTTCAATTCATCACAGCTCAGTGTGGACTCCACACCCTAAACATTCCTCTCCATCCTTTATGATTACACCCTTCAAATTATTTGTGGAGGAACCCAGTGGGCTCAAACTTTCAAGCTAACAGAAGTTGGAAGTGATATAAGAGAGGGATGCTCAACCAACTAGGAAGGAAGCACCTTCCACTAGCCACATGCAGTCAAATGAAGGAGCACTTCTGACTCCATGGAGCAGGTGGTAGATAGCATGAAATTACACTTCCTAAGTAGAATTCTCATGGTAGAAGAAGTGTCTGTCCCAAAGGATGCCACTAAGTGACCTGAAAGATCCTGCTGGTCAACACCACTTTATGTTTCAAAGTGGTGTTGTGATTGTGCATTGCATTCTGACAGGACCATGATGCCGCAGAAATGTATTTAGCTACCTCAAAACAACACTGGAGGAAAATAGGGAGACACAGTAATGTCCTACTGGACAATAAAAAAACTCAAGATAACATGTCCATTGTGCCCATAACTGAACTGTAGCATTCAGGTTTTGCATGGTTGCCATGTGCATGTGTGCATGAGAGAGAGAGAGAGAGAGTGTGTGTGTGTATGCATGCAACTAGTGTGGTTGCATTTAAAGATGACACAAAGTGGTGCACAATAAAATGCATATCTAACCACTGCACAGTTAGCTGTCTCATTACTTCTTTTCATATCAAAAGACAGAGTCCTCCTGTGAAGCACAGGAGCCTACATCCCAGCCCTGCAGCACTAACGTGCACAACATGGCACACAGCACATGCTGGTATATGCACTGCGCTCTTTCTAACTCAGAGAGGAGCAGAGCTAAAATGCTCTCCTTAATTTCTAGTCACAAGGAAATCTACTAAGAAATTCTGAAAGCATTGATAGTGAAATGATAATTTATGAGCATAAAGGTTAGTCATAAAAGGCAAATAGAAAACACTGTCAAATTTCTGGGTGCGAAATCCTTAAAACCACAGCTATTAATATTCAAGAAGTCCAAATCAACAACATGAAACAGACTTCTTTCTTGAAAGCTGCCAGTGATCTCTGCAGAATCCCACTCTTCCTCCTCTCCCTCCCTACTCTCTTTGCCCCTCTTTCTGGGATAAGTGAAAAATCCCTTTACAACCAGACTAAAAATCAAAGCAAAATGAGGACATGGGGATGGGGAAGAGATAGGAAAAATGGGGAGGAAAATATTCAACTCTTATGTTGAATTCAAATATGCTCTTCACACTCTGAATAGGTTTTAACAGTAAACGAAGGAATCAGATTATTTAGCTGAAATCTGTCTGAAGCCTGAGGATGAGTGGAGGATGGAAGTTTCTGAGGCAGGTTATGGTATTCTGCTAAAGACCCCCTATTTGAATCCTGAAGCCTGGAGTAGGCCTATACTCTTTCAGTTCAGAAAATCAGTTAGCATGAGTGGAGAGATACCTCGCTGCCGCCCCTGACCTGCCTCCCTCCCCACCCCGCCCCGGGTCATCTCACTCACAAGACCCAGGCAAGGTCATCCCAGCTTGGACCTGAAGGAAGTCGCCTCAGTAACCACATTCCACAAAGAGGCCCTGCATACGAGAACTTAGTTATGGTGTTTTCCCCTCTGCCATCCCAGACTGGTACTCAAAACAAATGTGTTATTACTCTATGCTGTTACTGTCTCTTTTGCTTTAATCTTCTAGATAAGCACCCCTGAATGTGCCCGAGTAAAGGAGCCATCATTGCTCTTGTAGACGAACCATCCATCCAATTAGGCACACAGATGTTATTGCATGTCTGCTTTGTTTAAGTAACTTGTTAAGAAAAACCACTTGTACTAGAGATAAAATGTTCTATAAGCAAAGGGTGTTGATACGCTAACATTTTTAGATTATTGGCTTATTCTGCTCATTATGTCTTGCTGCTAAGAGCTATCCAGGCTTGGGTAACACCCATGCCGTAATTTACCCCCTCACCCACTAATACTTTATATAATCAATTGCAATCTATTGTCTGGCAGTGCTCCACTGAGTCCTGATGGGCAAAGTGGCACTCCACCAGCGCTGTGTGTAATAAACCCTCCTGCTTGCTGCCTACACGGTGTCTGGACTTTGTTCCAACAATAAGAATGCATTCTCTGGCATTCAAGGCATTGGCAAAATCAGGTGTATAACTTTTTCAGCTTCACTAAGACTCCGACCCATTGCTTGCAAGTTATCAGCACACTTGAAACTGCACTGAAAACAGACGAGCTGCTTGTCCCATTTTCTGCAATGGTGTTGGAAATGCTGTTTCTCTCTTCTCAACTAGTCATTTTCAAAATAAGAACTAAGCATGTGATTTAAAAATCTGTTCACCTAGAATGCAGCCATCCCCCCTCTCCTCTCTTCCAGTCTAACATGTGCAGATTTATCCTTGAGAGTTCTATGTAGCCTCCCATGAAACACCAGCTTTTTCAGGCAAGTTATTAACAAGGAGTAACTGTTCAACTCATATGCAAGCCATGCATACAGTTGAATGTGCTATTGGCACTTTCAAGATGAGGTTACGGGTAGTAGCTAGCTATTCGTGAGGTGCTGCTCTCTCTCCATATGGTAATATGCTACATCTTGCCATCTTTCTTGGAGCAGGAAGGGAGCACTGTCTAGCTGATAGATCATGGGACTACATCAGGAAGCGGGTTCTAATTCCAGGTCTTCCACAGACTCTCTGTGTGACACAGGTCACTAAGACATTTAAATCTCTGCTGCCTCAAGTTTTCTCCAAATGTAATTGGGAATAATAAGGGTGTACACACAATAAGGAAGATGAATTCATTAAGGCTGTCAAATGTTCCTCAAAAGCTCACCAGCATCATCAATTGCCACAATCCATACAGCGCTGAGAGAAAGTGCTGTGGGGCAACAGAAAGTGTCCCTACTGCAAAAAGCTACAGATGTCTAAGGAAAGGTTGGTTCTCCCACCGTGAGCATCAATATATACCATGTCATCTAAAAAGACACACACACCGCTCACCATACAAAAGACAGGAAACACACTGTTCCAGATCTTCCATATACTTTCTCCATTACATGGTGCCTCTAAGCAAAAGCTTTTAAAGCACTTTAAAAATACTTTTACAGCAATCTTGCATTATTAATAATTGATACATCCAAAGAATGGATGTGTAAAAAGCAGGTTAAGTGACTTGCCAAACACTCTCAGAGATTAAGGGTCAGAAGTTGGGGAAAGCAGCCCTTTGTCCTGACTCCCAGTTCCCTGACCAGACTGGACTAAATCTTTTGCTCCTGAAGTGAAATTTGGAACCTGTGCTAACTTAGGTCTGCTGATGGGGAAGGACAGGCATGAGAGGGGTGAAAAGGAGCAACTGCTGTAGGATCTGGTGATTCAAAAGGGTCCAGGGCTCCCAGCCACGGCTTCTACTACTATGCTGTCAGCAAGAGCCCCACGCCCTTTAATTCACTGTCAGAGCCTCGCACAGCTTGCTCAGTGCAGCACTGAGGGCTGTCTCGAGGAGGCTAGCCCCCAGCCCTACTCCTTCCGTCCAAGGCCCTGCCCCTTCTGGCAACACAGAGACAGCCACTTCCACCCCAACTTGCTAAGGAGTCCGGCAATTCTATCAGCCTCCCTGGATGGCTTTATAGGGACTTGCGCCAGCTCATCTCCTCAAGGGTTATATTTATCTCCCCACTCCTACAGATGGACTAGAATAGAAAATAAGCTCAGTCAAATTTCTGTCCTCATTCCTAAAGATGTAAGAGATCCCCAGGTGCCACAGATCAGGAGGGAGAGTGAATCTAATGCTCTCTGGAATGTGCTGGCTATTCCTTCTCACAGGAGGATAGCAAGACATTCCTTTATTGAACATTTTATTACAAAAGTCATTCTGTAATGTATATTTTTACAAAACTACCACTCTGGCAAAACTCCTATGTCCTGCCAAGACAACTACGTGGATCACACTCTTACAGTGAGAAATCAATTGCTGCTGTACACGACTGTGCTTCAAAAAGTACAGTCTTACTACTGGAAAAGATTCCATTGATTGCACAGGAGGAATACAAACAACACTAGGTAAGTAACTTACAAATGCATTCTGGAGAAACAGTTTACCCCAGTTCTGTGTTCTAACAATGTATTATCAGTGTGCAGGAACCTCACCTTCTCCTGCCTCAGCCACTTTGCTTCTCTCTTCTTCATCGAGGTCTGCCCCTCTTTTCAATTCCTCCTTCATTTTGACTTCTTCCAGGGCAGTTTCCATAGCAATGACTTCCCCAAGAGATTTCTGGTCCTCGGTTTTATGCCTTCTGGGTTGACTTCTTTTTCTATGAGACCTGAAGGGGCAGAAATAATGTTTCCCATAAACAAACAGCCTTCAGACCATAAACAATTACTGTCTTGCAAAGAGTTTGTTGTAGCAACCTAACACTACCTTCCTTGGAGAGTGAACACAGGATGGCGAACAATGGCCTATGCCCACACAGGGACAGAGTGGATCTTAAAAAATGGAATATCCAGCCCCAGGAACCATGAAAGGCCATTAATTTGAGGAGAGTCCCTAAGGTTCCCCCCAAAAGTTTTCACTGTTAATATAAACTTATGTTGTGTAGTTACAGCAATTTCAATCTAAGCCCATTATGGACAAGTTCTGCATATTTTTATGGAAATAGAAGGAAAAGTGCCATATTTTGTTTTCTGCCTGCACTCCACCTCTTCTTTTTCTTTCCAGATGTGTGTCTGCCTCCTTATAGAAATCAGAGTATTCTGCAAAGGAACATAATCCAACCGTCAAAAACTACCAACTGCTGCCAATTTATAAAAAGCAAGGTATGGACTACTTTGGGCACTAGGTCAATATAGACAATCTAAGGCTTTCTGAGAGATGTAATACAGTAGCAGGACAATTCACAGGGTTCAAGGATGATGGGGAAAGCAAACTAAAGGAGCACATTAGCTATCAAGTATCAATCTGACACTAAAGACTTATGGAAGACAACACCTTGAAAGTGACACAGCCTGCTGGTGAAGTCCAGGAGTCAGAAGATTACAGATAGCAACTGTGAGGGGGCAGGAGACAGGAAACCAGGGAGTCTCTTCAATTTATGAGCCACATTTCAGTTAGTTTTCAAAATATTATCTAAAATAGATCTCTGAACCTTGGGTCAGAGCCTAATAAAATCCTTTATCTGCAAAGATCGATTCAGAGAGCTGGGACTTTCATCATTTTAGCATGCAGAAATTTTCAAAAGTAGCAGCTTCTGTCCAATGTCCCCATTTCATGACCTTGCATCTGCCACCACACTACAAAAGACCACAAAGCCATCTATGGCAACTCATCTGCCCAATACTCCATGGGAGCCAGAATCCAGCTTCACATTCTCAGAGCGTGTCCAGAAACTCAGTGGCTAATTAGATTTGGAGTAGGATGAAGTTAACAGAGCCGTTAATGAGGCAACAAATAAAAGAAATAAATTAAAAAACCCAAGAAATAATGAATGATTAATAGAGAAGAAAAAGTTCATCCACATGCACAGTAATTTATAATAACTAGACTCTAACCATATGGTCACCCGTTAAGTATAGATGTTAACTTCACACCTGCAAGACATCCATTAGACAGAACATGCGGCTAAACCCAGAAGGATCAGCTCTTCTCTTCACTAAGATCCTGAAAACATACCACATCCTCAGAAGACAGAAATGAACAAAATTCTTTTAGAAGTTAAAACTTCTGCAGCTGGTAAAGTAGAATCAAGTTTTGGAAGCTATTTGTATTAAAGGATGTGGTTTTATCTTGATTATTCATAAGTACGGTGCAAAAGTTGAAAAGGCTGTAAAGCTTTAACCTTATATTGGATGCAATAACAGTTTCACACTGCTCTTCTCCCTCCTGAAACTGCAGGGAGATAACCAGGGAAAGAAAGAGAGCACTCACATCTGATGAAACTACTCCTGGAGTTACAAACAAATGGGTTGACATTACTAGAAGAAAGATACTATACTACCTACCCGGACACATTTCCAATATCAGAAATGGCCCAGTTGTCTGTGAATCTGGCTAAATGGAAGCGGTGGATAGATATTCAACATGACCACATGAAATTAAGCTGATCTTTCCAGGAGAACACTACTGCTTTGGAAAACTCCCAGTATGGAGCACTTTTCTGATTATGGGGTTTGAAAACTGTCTGGAAAGGATGAAATAAGCCAAAGAAGTGGCATTTGCCAAAAAAATATTTCAACATGACTTAAACTTTCAAGTGTTTGGACAAACTCACATAACAAGATAAAAGTCACCTAGGAAGGAAAACAGGAATATTCAAGCAGAATACTTAGTGAATAGGAACGGCTAACACGGAGATTCATGTGGGAGTTCTCCAGGTGACTACAGGACCCTGTGGTAAGTGGCTGTCTATTGTGTGTGCATGTGTGGGTTTGTGGTTACTCGCTGACAAGTATCAGAGAGGTAGCCATGTTAGTCTGTAGCTTCGAGAACAACAAGAAGTCTTGTGGCACTTTATAGACTTAACAGATATTTTGGAGAGTAAGCTTTCGTGGGCAAAGACCCGCTTTATCAGATGCATGAGTGGGGGTGGTGGTTTCAGAGGGGTATTTAAAGAATGGGGTTCCAGAAAAAGGGAGGGCCAGAGCTGACATGGTCTATTCAGCAAGGTGGAAACGGCCCATTATCAACAGTAGGTATCAAAAGGTATCATGCATCTGATGAAGCGGGTCTTTGCCCATGAAAGCAGAAGCTCCAAAATATGTTAGTCTACAAGGTGCCACAAGACTTCTTGTTGTTCTCTGCAGTACAGTTATCCAGCCAGTTATGCACCCACCTTATAGTAGCCTCATATAAGTTGTATCTGCCTAGTTTATTGATAAGACTATCATGTGAGACCGTATCACATGCTTTACTTAGGTCTAGGTATACCACATCCACTACTTTTCCCCTATCAACAAGGCTTGTTATCCTATCAAAGAAAGCTATCAGATTGGTTTGACGTGATTTGTTCTTTACAAATCCATGCTGGCTGTCTCCTATTACCTTACCACCTTCCAAGTGCTTGCAGATAATTTCTTTAATTACTTGCTCCATTATCTTTCCTGGCACTGAAGTTAAACTGACTGGCCTGTAGTTTCCTGGGTTATTCTTTTTCTCCTTTTTATAGATAGGCACTATATTTTCCCATTTCCAGTCTTCTGGAATCTATCCTGTGTCCCATGATTTTCCAAAAATGATAGCTAAAGGCTCAGATACCTCCTCTATCAGCTCCATGAGTATTCTAGGGTGCATTTCATCAGGCCCTGGTGACTTGGAGACATCTAATTTTCCTAAGTGATTTTTAACTTCTTCTTTTTTTATTTCAACTTCTAACCCTACCCCTTTCCCACTAGCATTCACTATGTTAGGCATTCCTTCAGACTTCTCAGTGAGGACGGAAACAAACAGATCATTAAGCATCTCTGCCATTTCCAAGTTCCCTGTTACTGTTTCTCCCTCCTCACTGAGCAATGGCCCTATCCTGTCCCTGGTCTTCCTCTTGTTTCTAATATATTTATAAAAAGCCGTCGTGTTTTCCTTTATGCCTGTTGCTAGTTTGAGATCATTTTGTGCTTTAGCCTTTCTAATCTTGCTCTTGCATTCTTGTGTTGTTTGCCTATATTAATCCTTTGTAATTTGCCCTTGTTTCCATTTTTTATAAGATTCCTTTTTTATTTTGAGATCATGCAAGATCTCCTGGTTAAGCCAAGGTGGACTTTTGCCATATTTTCTCTTTCCTACACAGCAGGATAGCTTGCTTTTGGGCCCTTAATAATGTCCCTTTGAAAAACTGCCAACTCTCCTCAGCTGTTTTTCCCCTCAGTTCTGCTTGCCATGGGACATTACCTACCAGCTCTGAGTTTATCAAAATCTGCCTTCCTGAAATCCAATCTCTCTATTTTGCTGTTTTCCCTTCTACCCTTCCTTAGAATTGTGAACTCTACGAATTCATGATCACTTTCACCCAAGCTGCCTTCCACTTTCAAATTCTCAACCAATCCTTCCCTATTTGTTAAAATGAAACCTAAAACAGCTTCCCCCCAGTAGCTTTTACAACCTTTTGGAATGAAAAATTGTCTCCAATGCAGTCCAAGAACTTATTGGATAGTCTGTGCCCCGATGTATTAGTTTCCCAACATACACCTGGATAGTTGAAGTCCCCCATAACCACCAAATCCTGGCCCTGCATGACTTGGTCAGTTGTTTAAAAAAAGCCTTGTCCACCTCTTCTACCTGGGTAGGCAGTCTGTAGTAGACCCCTTAGCAGGACATCACCCTTGTTTTTTTACCCCTCTTAGTCTAACCCAGAGACTTTCAACACGTCCATCTCCTATGTCCATCTCCACCTCAGTCCACATGTGCACATTTTTAATATATAAGGCAACCCTGCCTCCCTTTCTTCCCTGTCTATCCTTCCTAAGCAGGCTGTACCCTTCAATACCAACATACCAATCATGTGTATTATCCCACCACGTTTCTGTGATGCCAACTGTAATGAGGATTTGAAATCTATAACCTTCTGTTCATTGGTCAAGCCTAACCAGGGGGTTGGGCCACCAGGAAGACCAGGGCTATATAAAGCCCACCAGTAAGTGACCAGGGAACAGCTAACAAGGAGTCTTCTGTGAGATTTTAAAGGGGAAGTTTGAAGAGGGCTAGATACACTTGGCATTCTTTAAAACCTCTTTTAAACTAAACTAAAATGAAAACTATCTGATTTAAATAAAAACCTTATCAAGAATCTTATTATCTGTAGAAGGCAATGCAAACAGAAGTACAGCAGCAGAGTTTGGGGGTTATCCTGTTTATTTCACCCAGTGTAGCATGCATGATTGATTATTTGCCGTGTGGAGGGGTAGCTTATGTGTGCATTTGATGCTTGGAAATTGTGACCATAATGTAATGAAATTTAACATCCTTGTGGTGGAGGAGAACATGGTGGTATTTTATTTCAGAAAAGGAAACTATACAAAAATGACGTCTGTTAAACAGAAATTAAATGGTACAGTGACAAAAGTAAAATCCCTGCAAACTGCACAGAAACTTTTCAAAGGCACCAAAAATAGAGGCCCAACTTAAATGTATACCTCCAAATCAAAAAAGTAAGAGTCCCAAAAAAGTGCCACCAGGGCTTAACAACCAGGTAGAAAAGCAGTGAGAGATAAAAAGGCATTGTTTAAAAAGTAGAAGATAAATTCCAGTAAGGAAAATAGAAAGGAGCATGAACTCTGTCAAGTGTAAAACCTTTGTAAGAAAAGCCAAAAAGGAGCTTGAAGAACAGCTAGCTAAAAACTCAAAATATAACAACACAATGTTTTTAAGTACATCAGAAGCAGGAAGCCTGCTAAAAAATAGTGGCCATTGCAGACAAATTAAATTTTTTGTTTCAGTCTTCACAGCTGAGGCAATCAGGGAGGTTCACAAACCTGAGTCATTCTTTTTAGGTGACAAATCTGAGGAACTGTCCCAGACTGAGGTGTCATTAGAGAAGGTTTTAGAACAAATTGATAAATTTAAAAGCCATGTCACTGGGAACAGATGGCTTTCACCCAAGAGTTCTGAAAAACTCAAATGTGAAATTGCAGAACTATTAACTGCAGTTTGTAAATTATCCTTTAAATCAGCTTCTGTACCTAATGCCAGGAAGATGGCTAATGTGATGCCAATATTTTAAAAGGGCTCTAGAGGAGATCCTGGCAATTACAGACCAGTAAGTCTAATGTCGGTACCAGGAAATTCAGCTGAATCTATAGTGAAGTATAAAATTGTCAGACATGTAGATGAACATAATGTGTTGGGGGCAAGTCAACATGGTTTCTGTAAAGGAAAATCATGCCTTACTAATCTCATACAATTCTTTCAGAGGGTTAATAAGAATGTGAACAAGGGGGATTCAGTGCATATAATATACCTAGATTTCCAGAAAGCCTTTGACAAGGTCCCTCATAAAAGGCTCTTAAGTAAAGTAAGGTGCCATAGGATAAGAAAGGTCCTCTTGTGGATTGATAACCGGTTAAAAGACAGGACATGAAAGATAGGAATAAATAGTCAATTTTCAGAATGGAGACTGGTAATTAATGGTGTCCCCCAAGGGTCCATACAGCAACCAATCCTATTCAACTCAAATATAAATGATCTGAAGAAAGGGGTAAACAGAGAGTTGGCAAAATTTGCTGATGATACTAAACTGCTCACTATAGGCAAGAACAAAGCAGACTGTGAAGAGCATCAAAAAGTTCTTGCACAACAAAGTGACTGGGCAACAAAATGGCAAAAGAAATTTGATGTTGATAAATGTGAAGTAATGCATACTGGAAAAAATAATCTCAACTATACATACGAAATTATGAGGACCAATCTAGCTATAACCACTCAAGAGAGAGATCTTGGAGTCATTGTTGATAGTTCTCTGAAAACATCCACTCAGTGTGCAGCAGCAGTCAAAAAAGCAAACAGAATGTTAGGAATCATTAATAAAGGGATAGAAAATAAGACAAAGAATATTTATTGCCTCCATATAAAATGATGGTATAACCACATCTTGAATACCGAATACAGATGTAGTCACCTCATCTGAAAAAAAAGAAAGACATATTGGCATTGGAAAAGGTTCAGAAAAGGGCAACAAAAATTATTAGGGCTTTGGAACAGGTGCCATATGAAGACATATTTAAAAGACTGGGACTTTTCCTCTTAGAAAAAAGGAGAGTAAGGGTGGATACGATTGAGGTCTATTAAATCATGACTCATGCAGAAAAAGTGAGTAAGAAAAAGTTATTTGTTCCCATAATGTAAGAACTAGGGGTCACCAAATGAAATTAGTAGGTAGCAGGTCTACACTAACAAAAGGAAGATTTTCTTTATGCAGTGTGTGGTAGAACTCCTTGCTAGAGGATGCTGTGAAGACCAGGATTTTAATGAGGTTCAAAAAAGAACTAGAGAATTCATGGCGGTTAGGTCCATTAGTGGCTATTAGCCAAGATGGGTAGGAAAGGTGTCCCTAGCCTCTGTTTCAGGCTGGAAATGAATGACAGGAGAGGGATCACTTGATGATTTCCTGTTCTGATGCCCTCTGGGGCAACTGGCATTGGCCACTGTCAGAAGACAGGATACTGGGTCAGATGGACCTTTGGTCTGACCCAGTATGACCATTCTTATGTAATTATTTCAATCCAAGAGTTGTAAAAATACTGGTTAAGCAAAGGTTTCTGGATCAAGTAACACATACATGTTCAACAGCTTGAAATGTGCATCAGAACGATTCTAGAATAACTGGAGAAGCAATGAGCAAAGCGGACGAGGCAGACAGATGTTTTACAACACCGCAGGTTAACTGAGGGGTTTCACTGCTCTGCAGTAGGTCCACAAAGAGAAAGAAGGGTGTAGGAAGTAAAGAAAAAGAGCAAAAGGAGTAAGACTTACCATCCATAAACTGCTCTATGCTGACATTAACATTCACAGCACATCAGGAAAGCAAGTATCATTTTCAATGTACACACAGAGATTAAGCGATCTTGTTGAAGGTCAATAACTAGTCACAGTCTAAAGAACCTGAGAGTTCCGACTTCCAGACCATGCTGACCTTTCTGAAGCTTAAGTGGGAGAAGAAAAAAAGGCTGAAATTGATTTAGGAAGATTGGCTCTGAGGTGGAGCAATATTTAAGAAGCCAACTACCTGTAAAGGTATCACAACTGAAGTATTTTAGGACCCTCACATAAAATGGGCATTCTGAGAATTTCCCCACACCACTCAGTTTTCTCTGAAGTAACAGGTCAATTACTGCATGCAGGAAACAGGAACGCAGCAGCAGCGCATGCGCAGACCAGCTGGTTACAGCTAGAAGAGTCTCCAACCTGTGGAGCAGGACGAGCTGAGCACCTACATTGGAGCACCCAACGGGCACATCACTTGAAGAAGAGCCACCCAAAGCAACAAAGGGAGTCTTGGAGAACAACATAGGACTACATTAATGCACAGAGATAAGCTCCAATTAATACAAGCACTCTCTTTTTTGCCTAAAGTTTCATAATGCCTGAATTTAAGATAATGGACACATTTATTAGGTCTGCACGTTTTTTAAAACACTGGTCACTCATCAGTCTGGCTTCCCAGTGAAGATGATCTCAGATGCAGGTTTCTTTTTTTTTTTTTAAATGAACTTAATTCTTTGGTTTAGGGCAGTGTTTCCCAAAGTGTGGTCCACAGCCCAGTACCAGCCCTTGGGAAAAAAATACTTGTCCTTTGAAAATATACAAATTATTGCTATGTACTACTATTATTGTGAAAAAATAATAAGCAGTGAAAATTTATTCATTTTTTATATGAGTTCATATTTTTGGGCCGCAAAAAAAGGTACTGAAAAGAAACCGGGTCCCAACTATATCAAGTTTGGAAAACCCTGGTTTAGGGTATCAAAAGGAGGTACAGGCCTGTTGTGATACTCTGCTGGGATTACCAATGTAAATAAAATTCTAATAAAGAGGAACCATCTCCAGAAAAGTTCTAGCACTGTGCAACACCAGAGGAAGGGACAGAACTATCCTGCACATTATAAACTAAGCAAGTTGGGAAAGGAAAGGAGAGGAGAGGCAAAGCAGGACAGTTCACAGAAGAGAACACACACTGAGGCTGTGGCTACACTTGATCAAAACTTCAAAATGGCCATGGCAAATGGCCATTTCAAAGATTACTAATGAGGCGCTGAATTGAATAGTCAGCACCTCATTAGCATTAGGCTGCTTTCGAATGCACGTGGCTCAGCGCGGCTACATGGGGGTCTTTTTCAAAAGGACCCGGCACATTTCGAAATCCCTTATTCCCCTCAGCTAATTCCCCTTATTCCCCTCAATTCAGCGCCTCATTAGTAATCTTCGAAATGGCCATTTGCATGGCCATTTAAAAGTTTTGGCCAAGTGTGGCCACAGCCTGACAGTTTTGGCTTCTATCTGAGCACATTAAATCTCTACCTACCATAATTCAATTTCCTCTTTATAAAGATTTTTCCTCTTAAAGAAAGCATGATGAAGGGAAAAATTCTTCTCCTTCCAGATCCTGTTTGCTTTTCCTATTGGCAGCCCATTTATAAATCCTCCTAATCCAATTGAACTTTTTGGAATGCAGCTGCTGTTTATTGGCAACCCGTCTGTTGACCAATTAGCTTTAGCCACAATCAATTAACCATTATGCAAATACCATGTCAGTGTAGCACCTTCACTACACTGGGTTTATTCAGTGTACCAGCTGCACATTCAAGAAAGATGGACCAGAACTAGAAGGAGACAGTTGGAGCTCCTGGAAAGTCTCTCCTGACAGAAGGAGATGCATACCAGTAAGAAATCAAGCAAAGATAAAACAAAGGAGTCCTCAAAGATGGCACATGAATATCCTCCATACCCCTGAGATCACACGATTCAACTGTTGATTTTACAGCTGCAGCTGTTGAAGATTAAGGATGGTACTAGTGGAACAACAGAGATCTACCCAAAACAGGAAAACATCTTGATTTTTAATAATAGGAGACTGTTTACCGAAAGTGAAAATAAAATAGAGGCAGGGTTATTTATGCAGGCAGGTTAATGGCTGCAGATGGCAATTAGTTTGCAGAAATAAATGATGTAAGCTTGGTGATGCATCAGGTATAGTTTGGATAAAAGGACAGAAAAAATGACTCAACATTCAAGGACATGGGTCTACGCTACAGTTACAGGGCACAGTCAGGAAACAGATTAGGAAAAAAAATCTTCTGATAAAGCAACCTTAATTACAGCATTCCAATTACTCATCTTTTCAAGTGACATGTAAAGTGGGCAAAATTCAAAAAAAAGTAATCAAGGTCCCAGAGGGTAGTGTAGAATTGCTTTCTTGCACAGGTTGTTGGAAAAACCTTCACAGTTGTAAGCTATTTTAAACTGAATCCTGAAAATAAATTCGATGTGGCAAATACAGTTGACATTGACAACCATCTAAAATCCAGTACCACAATGAACTCAGCTCAGTCAGACATGAGGCATTAAATGACCTGACAGGGATATTCAAAATTATGAAGGGATTTCATAGAGTGAAATAAGAAGCTGTCCTATACTAGGAAAAAAGATTTAAAGGCCCAGGGATACATTCAACAGTAGGAATTTAGGAGCAAGTTTGGAATTCAGGCCAACATATTTCTCTCCTACAGAAGCAAACACAGAGATAACATAGTTTAGTTGAAACTAGAATTGGATTATGTGAGCAAAGCATAATAAATGTTTACTGGCAAGGTTTGAGAATGCAGAATGGGAAGAAATGGCTAATCATCAGCTAATCTCTTCCCACCAAAGGAATTATAGGTAGAATAAAGTGTTCAAACATTGCTAAAGAAGTCAGACTCATCCTCTTGCTCTAAAAATGTATGCTATGGCTCACGCCACTCAATACTATCAGAGTCTTGGGCTTGGGCTCTGTTCAGTCCAGCAGCCCACTATTGAAGAGTTCAGTATTCCTTTTGTCACTGCTATAAAGTAACATCATTCCTCTTTTCCTAATGGGTACCTCAGGCAAATACGGAAGGGAAAAGGGAAACTGCATACCGATAATTTTGTTTGTTGTCCTCTTCTTCATCTCCCATCCTACAAAACAAGATTCCAGAAGAGCAAACCATTAGAGCACCACAACCCTGTAAAGCACAGGAGATGTATATGACCACGTTCCACTTCTTTCCTGTCACATAATTGAAAAAGCTCCAAAAAACCTGAATAAGGACACACAGACTTGTGTAAAATAGAAACAAGGTGTAAGTGTTGGGAGGAAGTGAAGATGGGAGAAAGGTGGGAGAGTGGGGAGGGAACACTGCAAACAACAATTACTGTTATGTAATTTTCCGCTCGTGGCATGTTGACTCTTCCCCCATTCTACAAAACAAGAATCCATATGTCTATGTGAAAACCAAAATCAACTTTATAAAGCAAGGAAAGATCTAAATACTACAGTATCTGAGAAGAAGATAGTGACCCTATCTATAATAAAGGCCCTATATCCTCACTAACAAGTTGGCCCTAACTTCTGAGGCAAGGTATTCTAGATTTTTGGGGAAACTGAAAATTCTGCACCTATTTCATTTACATTAAATACAGAGGGTTTTATTAAATTAAATAGGAAAATACAATAAGGCAATCAGTATAGGAAACCCAAGCTCTACATTTCTTTGCTTCAGTGGGAAAGTGAAAAAGTCTGTAAACTAAGGACATTAACTGGTATTTATGCTAAAATCAGTACTACACAGCTGAAAATGAAATGAAAGTGACCATCTCTTTTGGTTTCAGAGTTAACACCCCATTGAAATGAACACAGCAATTTATCCCTTGCAGAGCCATTTCTTCAGGATATCTGCAGACTAATGCAGACATCACCACATTGGTTTGCATTCAGCTCACATTTTAAAGGTTATTTTTACAACCATGGGAGATAGCAACTGGTTTTTAAATTAAACCTTAGATTCTGGAGTACAGTGTTCTGCCAAAGGGTAGATTCCACAGATGCAGAACCACAGCCTTCTATAAATCAAATCAACTACATCAGATGCTTCTGTCCAAGTGGTAGCAGTGGCTCTAAAAATACGTTCTTAAACAGACAAAAGGAAGATCTATGCGCCTGCCTCTAGGCCACATTAATCTTGTAATCAACTAATAATTCTTTTAGAAGCTATTCACTCCTGTTCTGTCAAAAGAAGCAGACTTCTAGGCTACACATAATGTAACAATATACTTCATCTCAATCACAATTTGAAACCCTCGGTGCAGGAATTGCTAAGACAAGGAACTAAATTTACAGAAAAGATTTGGAAACTTTAAGGATATTTAATATTTTAAGTGCTCAAAGATGTAAACTGATATCTAATAGGTTTTTTTTTTAAAGGCCTAAGAAAATAAGGTACCTCACTCCATCAAACATCAAAGCAAGACAAAACTAAAAGCCTAAACTGACCAAATCAAGCAAGGTCTGAACACCCAACTTCAAATATTGACTTGCCCCCTGTGGAGCCTTACATTGCAGGATTCTACTAGATCAGTGCTTCCCAATTTCCCTGGCCCTGAAATCTACCCCCCAAACCCATCTCCAGACTCAACCCCTCTGAGCCCTAAACCCACATCCCCATCCCCAGGCTTAACCCCTCTCAGCCTCAACCCCACTACCCAATCCCCAGGATTAACCTGCCTCAGTCCCAAATAGGCCCCCAGGACTAACTCATCTGTGGCGCTGCCTGGGGTGCCTACACCAGGCGGTCACATGTGTCCAGTGGAAGGAAGGCTGGAGTAGAGGTGTTCTGCTGGCATGGGCGAGCTGAGCCACACCCACCAGAGGGGTGTCACCGCTTGGGCAGTGGGGCGAGTGAGGGGCTCTCTGCAGCTCCCTGCCCTGCCGCTGCTGAAACAGTAGAACTAAATTTAATCAGTTTAACAGACAGATCCCTCCCACTGCCCTGCTGGGCATTAAACCAATTAACTTTAGTTCTACCGTTTCAGCAGAGGCAGGGCAGGAAGCCTCAGAGGAGCCAATGGTGGCAGCATCCAGGGCCGCAGACAACTCCTTAAAAAGCTGCATGTGGCTCTGAAGTCTCAATGGAATTTTCTCACAGAACCTTTATTTTCACTTTGCAGAACCCCGGGGTTCCATGGAACACCATTTGGGAAAGACTGCACTAGAAGCCCACCCCATGTTCATTTTCTGACAGCAGACTTGTGTCATACTGTTCATTATGAATTAAATACCTCCATTCATAAAAAAATGTAAGCTGGTTAAGAGCACAACTCCACATAGCTTATGGGCAGAAAATGTAAGGAAGAGACCCATAAGGGTTAAATTTATCCCTTTCTGGAAAAGAAACACTATCAGGACCTCACCAAAAAAACTGGGAGATAAACGCAGCCAAGACTCAGCAAATGAGTGAAGCATGAGAAGTGCCTGTGTTGCTAAACTGAAACAGACTAGCTGTTTCCTAACTAGGCACGCTTTCCAAAAAGGTAATAGCCATCATTAAGAGTACAGGTGAATCCTGTGTTGCTGCTGATAGCCAAAGCTGAAAGGTCATTTGCTTCTCTTTTGTAGACTGGGAAAAAACAACACAGATAAAGAGGACAAACCGTAGACTTAAACGTAGTTAGCAAAGAGTGGACGGGCAAGAGGAAAGGAATGAAGGATGCCCTCCAGGAGGTCTGTTGCGTGCTGCAATAAAGACCACCACACAAATATGGCAGCTAGAAGAGAAGCACAGTACCAAGCAGGCCTGAGAGCTTACCAGCAAGCCCATAGATATGTGTGAGTATGCAACAGACAGTAGGAAAACACAGAGGGAGAAGTGAAAGCAGCGACTTAGGGGAAGCACAGAGAGACGGAACACAGTTGCCTGCAAGAACAGAGCAGAAAATTCCACTTAAGTAGGGCTTGGATTCCCTGAATATAGTACTTTCCCACCGGATAAGTGAACGGAGTCTGAAGGTTACACACTCGTCTGAGGAAAAACCTCAGAACCACCCTAAGAAAATGACAAGAATCATGGCCAATGTTACCCTAAAATTTTTCATTCATGTGTGGATTTTTTCAAACCACATGTGGAATAATTTTTGTGTATGTATCAAGACCTGCAAACATTAGGAAGCAATCTCTCCCCATGTCCCTCTATATCTGTACTCATATCGTACCAATAGCTGAGATAGGAGATACGCACCACTGCAGAGTGGACCAGGTGAACTATGGCTTTAATATAGCTTTGTTTAGGAGGTGCTAGGTACCATCTACTGTCCGATAACAAGATACTGGATTCTGGGCTGTTAGGGGAGCTTAAACCCGTCTTACTTGCCTGTAAACTCCTCTCAGAAATACCAAGTCCCTGAGCCACTACATATCCCAAGGAGGACCTTTTTGACAACACTTTCCGTATAAGCCAGTTGCTTTAGGGTCCATCTATAATAGTGAATGATGCCGTAAAATACCCAGCTAGATGGGAACTCTGAGCCCTAGGAATTCTGAGCGACTAGTGGACACCATCCTCCTTACCTGCGAAGCAACTTAGCTTTCAGGTCAGCCTTTGTCTCATTCCAGGCATCCAGCTCTGGGCTGGTCACAGCTGTGGGTTTCATGTGATCCAGAACAGCACTATCTTTCCCTTGTTTCCATAAATCATAACGTTCTGGTTGCAGAACTCTCACAAAAACATCCATGGAGATCTTCACCATGTCTTTGCGGCAAGTGCACTGAAAGAGAATTCCAGATACTGCGATCAGTCAAGTACCTCTGCCAGTGTGCCCAGCTCAGGGGAATTTCCATTCCAGCCCCGTCCCCCAGGCTTTCACATCTCTCACAGCAAGTTAATACTTTGCATATCTATTTTATAATTCCCAGAGCTGATATTGGGGTGTACAGATGTGTGTATATGCCAAACACTTTGGTAAATGAATTACTCCATCTGCCCAGAGAACAGATTAGGCAGAGACTGTGTCAGCTCCCTATGCAGATCTGCCAGTATCCCTCATCAGTATATTGTCATCCTGGTGAAACTTGACAAGGGTATTTGAGACCTCAGCCTGCAATTAATCCTTTTCCTGTCTTCTAAGCCTGTCAACGAAATTGCCAGTTAGTAAGGGGATGCTGATCTACTGAGATTGATTGATCCAACAGTCATTAGATGGTAAGAAACTTTGGTTACTATAGACTTGGGCAAGGGTTTGACCTGAAGCCCAGAGGTGAAAGAGCCTTGATCCCCATTATCCAATCACCTGTGAGCATGTAACTAGGAATGTTAAAGAGCAAGTAATCTGGTAACCAAGTAACTGCCAAAACTTCTGTTGTTTACTTGTCTAACAGCCCCTCTCCCCTGCTGCTCTGCATTTAAATGGCTGAGCTGCACATAGATTGGCTTAGCTTCTCTCCCCATTGTGAGTGGGGGAAGGAAATCAAGCATCCAGAATCAAAGCCTGTTCACTGTTGGCATGGGAGCACAGAAGGAATGGGAAAATAAACATTGTTCAGATGTCCCCATCTATCAAAAGTTAACTGACTAGTCAGCAGGAGTTGAGTGAGAGGGGATTTGCTGACTCCTCTGGATGCAGCTACAAGTTGAACCTTATCTGGAAACATCCATAATCCAGCATAATTTTAATTAGCCAGATGACCACTAGTCGTGGGTTTGGCCATGTTTCCCATAAAGTTTGTGTACAGCCACCAGTCCTGACTATCAGTGTTCTGCGCTGTTGTTAGCTTCCATTCACCCCTAAATATCTTCTAAGAGCTCACTAAGCAGTGGAAGTGTTGGTAACATGCTAAACAATATTGACCTCCTGTGGTCCAGCAAATTCTCTCGTTCAGCACCGGTCAGGTCCTGAGGGTGCCAGACGAAAGAGGTTCAACCTATAATAACCAAGAGGTCTGCCTGGCAAACACAAAACAGACAACAACAAACATAAAGATGCACATTGAGTGGTCAATCAAACAGCCTCTGGGAGGAAAAAAAACGGACTCCTATTAATTTTGTCTGCATTTGATTACACTTCAACCATGAGAATAAATTTATTCATGTTAATGAAATAATTTTTTATTATTAGAGTATCAGTGGTTAGATGGTACCAGTTAATATTTCAGAACTGAGCATCAAACACAGAAGCCTGGCTATATCCACCCATAGCCTCTGGTGACTAAAGACGGGAGGACTACCACAACGAAAAATGATCTCTGCTACTGCAGCTTCAGAAGAGAGCGGTAAATGCAACTGCAGGGGATACAGAGGGAAAAAAAGCTGAACAGATGGGACGTAAGCAAGAGGCTAAACAGCAATAACTGACATCTAACGGAAGCATCTCTAGAGCAGGGAAATATTTGTACCCTTTCTGGGCTACCAAGACAGCATTGAAATTGACCAGTGGAACTATAAACGCATATTTATTACGCTGTGCAGCTGCACGAGAGACAAGACACAAATGTATTTTAGGTGGACAGATTTTCACCATGCCAAACCACATGAGCCACATATGAGACTATCTACAAGTCATACCCCTTACAGAGAGTTTTCTGTCTCCAAAACAGAAGCGCCAGAGCACCGGATGCCTCTGTACATTGCATATTTGTAATGGAGATAGTGAACTTGACAAAAACCAACTTATTGCTCCGAGTGTATACTCCTTTTCTGGGGCTCGGAAACAGATGGCACCTTACTAGCTGGGCTCTCAGATAACCACAACTCCTATTTTGTTTTGCACTCACATTGGATTTCCATTCTGCTTTGTAGTAAGAAGATGACGCAAGACATTTTCCAGGACTATATATTTAAAGCTGTTTCACACCCACACCCACCCCTTCCAAGCCATCTGGTTACATTTCTACCATTTTCTCAGCAGAAGAGCAATACATTAGACAGCTCTGTTGCCTCCCCTTTCTTCTCTCATTTGTTACTAACATTATTAAAATATTTATGGCCTTGAATGTGAAGCAGCAAAGAGAAGAAAGGCTTTCTGCAGAGCCTGCCAGAGGATTCCCCCCTCCCCTTCTTGTTTTTCATTTCATAAGGAGTGCTAACCGTTTTCTGCTCTACAACAGAGTACTGACTTGAGGAGCAAAAATAACCTGACTGTACTGAGCGGGAATATTTATGGCCAGACAATTTCCAGCAAACTCAATTCATTTAATGAAAAACAGTGCAGAAAAGAAAGGCTTGGAATTTAATTTGGCCAAGGAGTTGCCAGAACACAGATGGTACCCCATGTTTCAGATTCTGGGCTAGGCAGAAGCTTTCCCCAGTGTCTCCATCAATAGTGGCTTAAGGGATTTGTATAGAGCAGCTTTCCAATTGCTTTCCCTTAAGTAATTAAAAAAAGGTACCTATGCGCTCCTGTGCGGGGGAACTTGAAGATGCACCCTGCGGAGCAGATCACAAGCTGGTCCCAGAGAATGTCCCTTTTCCGCTTTGCAAAGGGCTAATCCAGACAAAAAGCTGTATAGACAAGTAACATCCCCTCTCCTGCATCTGCCGTGGTACCAGCATGTGTTCAGCACACTAAGGTCATCTCCCTTCAGGCAACACAGAGCAACTATCCAGCGAGATGGGGCTAGGTGTCCCGAACGCAACCATGAAAGCCAAGACAGGTAACGCAAACTCCTGCAAGGTAGGGGCTGGAGGCCTCAAAGGCTCAATGTACAGTACAAAGACTGCCAGGAATTCACACAGTGGGCTATTTCTGGTCCAATTTATGGCCACTGTTATTCCGGGAAGTGGCAATGAAAGCTGCAGTCTGCCTGGCTTAACCTCTGCAATCCTGCTTCTGCAGCAGCCAACCTCTCTGCCTTGCACACAAATCTAACATGATGAATGTTTATATTTCAATTTTAATTTTATTTTATTACTTTCACACTAGCAAGCATGAATAATTTACACACAGCCTCTCTCCTCTGGGGCCTCTTCCAGCTCATGCAGTGATATTTCCTCAGCCACTGCAATTGTGTCATATTCCTGGTCTCACAATACCCAAACAATTCTTCCCCCACTCCCTTCCCTCTGTCACACCAGCATAATCCTGATTCAAGCAGCAGCAAGGCAACTGCAAATGAGGGCTTGTGGAGGTTCAGGAGACTAGCTTTAAATGCATCAGCTGCTTCTGTAACTGAAATAGGACAAAACAAGTGCATATTCTTCAGCTCCTGTTTAGGCAACTCACCCAATTCTAAGCATTTTTCCCCCATCTCCACACCCCCTTACTCATGATTCTATTGTTGCAGCTATTTTTAAGTGTCCAAGTGTGAAACAAACACTACCATTGTTGAAGACTGCTGATGGACACCTGCACACGCACACAAACAACACACACACACATTCTTTTTCTCTCCTCCCACACCCATTTAGCTTTCCTCAGCCAAATGGGACAGAATGCTCTCTGAAAGGGAGTTTAGCCATGCCCATTAGTTTCTAATAGAAAAATTAGGAAAAATGGAGAGAGGAGCAATTAAAAGAGGTTGGAAAAGGTTTTCTCAAGTACTGACAGAGCTTTGGGGACCTGTTGTGTTCCAACCATTGCATAAAAAATGGCAAGAGACCAGGATAAAGGAATAACTGGTGCACCCTGAATGACTTGTACTGCAGAAGCACTGACTTTGCTATATAGATATCTCTCTTCATGACACAGTCAAGTCAAAAATGGCGACCACGTTAAGGAGCCAGGCCTCTTAGGCTTATAGTATAGCTATGAATAAAAGGAGCAACTCTTTTTCCAGGATTTTCAGAAAAAGGGGCGCAGAAGACAAGGACAGGTTCAGAATGGAGAGGAAATAACTTACAGTTCCACAGTTTCATATCTCAGGTAAGTATGGGCCCAGATGAGGGATACTGACCAGCTTCATCCCTACTCAAAGAACAGCAGAGCCACCATTTGGATACAAGGAGCTGACATTACATTAAAACTTCCTCACTATCACTCCAGGCTGAATATCATGCACACAAGCCACGTAGATGACCTCCTCTCTCCAGCCCTTTATTTACTGTTACAAATTCCAGTAATAGTGACAACACCTTCAGCTGGGGCCTGCATGTGGATACACCTGACATCTTGATGAGCCAAACTTTAAGAAAGCACCTCTGCATACAGCTGTTTGTGACAATTTAATCAATTCTCTGAATGTCTGTAATGGATTTCTCTTTATCTAAAGACTTACTGCTACAAAAACCATAGATTAGACACCCATTTCCAAGTTAACAACCCTGCCCATCTCTCTCCTCCCAGTTCTCCTTACTGGAACGTTAAGATGGGGTAAGTAGCACTGTCTAATTATAAACAATGTCACTAAAGCTGGCACACTGTGGCAGTTTGCCTGGAACACTAGAGAGAACATGCAACACCTGCATGCAACATGGATACTAGTGCTTCATAGTTATGATGTATCTTCAAATTATAAAGTATAAATAGGATAGAAAATAGAGTAAAAATAGCCTGCACATAAAGGCTATGTCTACTCTAGCCCAAATCTTTGAAATGGCCATGCAAATGTAGTGTAGACATGGCCAAAGTGTGGTAAAATAGTCCAAAGCAGAACTAATCAGGTTTAAATTTAGCTACATGGAATCCTGAGACTTAGTGGCACATTACAGAGTTCAATTTGCTTTCCAAAAATCTATGCTTTCAAATTAAAATATGCCTAGGCCTTTTAGTTGCAGTCCTATAAAATGAGCAAGTCTACACCTGACTGATAACATTTAAGGAGAAGTATGAAATCTCATTCCCATTCAGTAAGTCCCTAAAAGCTGTAACACTTTTAGACAAGATGGTATGTCTTGAGCAAGATCTGGACTGGATTTTAAAAACTACACAAGGGGAAAAAAAACAACCAACCAAACGAACAAAAATTGCAGAGAACATACTATCCCAGTGGCACAAAACCTTAACAACTGCTACTTTTTTGTCTAGATTTAACAGCTGATGGATTTGATCTGCTATGCTGTTTAGCCAGCATGTATCAGGTGAATCACTTTTTAAGCAATAAATGTGTTTGTTCTTCAAAAAATGGTACCTGACAGACCTATTTGGTGCAGACTGGTGTACAGAAACCCTAATGTGAAGTCCCAATCTTCACCAAGTAACAAGCCCATCTCTACTTTTATCCCCTATCCATTGATAAGTGCTGCAAGTGAAATGGTGCAAAAACTCCCACTGAAGCATGCCCAAGGAATCTTTATTACAGGCTTCCTTCTCTGTGCTCTCAGTGGAATTCATCCCTGCTTTAGACCCACAGAAGGACTTGGAGTGACAAGGTCACCAAAAGTATGGACCATGACTAAATGGCAACATGAAGGCCATACACTTGTCAAGTCAAAATGACAGATGAAAAAATTTACAGTTATGGAGCTAAGGGACTCTGGGATCTAATCAAGCATCTTTGAGTCTCTCCTCCTCTCATTTGGTACCCAGACTGCCCTACCAAACTGCTGGGGAAAAGCGTGGCTGTCACCATGCATGCTGAGAAAGTGACAGATCAAATAGCAGAATATTCATAACCAGGGTCTCCTAGGACCTGCTGGCAAGTTCTGAGGAAAATGAAAGTATGATGTAGGGTTTGCTGTTTTCCTTCCATTACAGAGAATCAGAGACCCAAAGTGGCAACAAATTGACTTCTGAAAAACACAATAATGACAGCTCAGTGAAAAAGCTTCACCCAGCAAACCCCTCACTGGCCTGCTGATAAAATCCTGCACCACAGGCTGAATGCTGACCATTTTTAACACAACACACTTCCTAAAATACTGGCTGCACTCTAAACAGAACACAGGACAGGTACGTACATGAAGCATAAAAGGGCAGAAAGCTGTAACCATGTGAACCATAATTCTTAGACTCAAGGGCCTCATTTAGTGAAATAGCATATATATTATACATACATACACTATACACAAACACACCCATGCAGTTTTGGTATTTCCCTTGACTTAACTAGTTAGTAAAAAGTCTATCTTCCTCATAGCCCAGAAGAGATGTTTAGGAAATCAATCAAATCCCATAAGAACATAAGGGCATAAGAACGGCCATACTGGGTCAGACCAAAGGCCCACTTAGCCCGGTATCCTGTCTCCTGACAGTGGCCAATGCCAGATGCCCCAGAGAGTGCGACCGAGAACAGGTAATCGCCGAGTGGTCCCTCTCCTGTCTTATGTTTCCAGACTCTGACAAGCAAAGGCTAGGGACACCATTTCTACACATCCCAGCTAATAAGCATTGATAGACCTAGCCTCCATAAATTTATGTAGTTCTTTTTTGAACCCTGTTACAGTCCTGGTCTTCACATCATCTGCTGGCGAGGAGTTTCACAGGCTGACATGGTGCACTGTGTGAAGAAAAACTTCCTTTTGTTTTAAACCTGCTACCCATTAATTTCATTTGGTGACCCCTAGTTCTTACATTATGGAAAACTACAAAATAACTTTTCCTTCTCCACTTTCTAGATACCTCTCACGATTTTACAGACCTCTCTCATATCTCCCCATATCCCTCTTGCCCCTATCCAACATCTCATTTCAGAAGCTAGTAACTTCACTGACTGCCTCCCCATGGAGCAACTGGGATCTGGTTAGCAAAAGATAATTTAAGAAGGTAAAAGCATGGCAGGGATCACTTAAGATGAAAGAAAAGGTAGAAGGATCCAGAAACAAATCTGTTCAGATAAACTGACGAGCTCAGCTTGGAGAACCATCAATCTTGAACTAATTTCCCTCTCTTCCCACTATCCCGGAAGACAGAGTCCAGGATAGTCTACTGTAGTGCTGAAACAGTGCTGATTAAAATACAAACAAGATACATAAGTAAACAAAATACCCACCTTGAATCTGCAACTTATCCCAGCCCAGCACCACTCAGACGTTTCACAGCCTAAGTGACTAAGACTGAGCAAAGCACAATGAAGCTCTTTTTCTAAAGAAGCAGTGTCCTTTCCCTGGCAAAGGCTAAAAAGTTATTTCATTTTCATAGTCTAAATGGGAGAGCTGGTTATTTAGTCAAGGCGATGACTTCTTCCCCATTCTCTCTCCTTCTTCTCACCATTCCCAGTAGGTGGGAGGAAGCAAACTAGTCTCACACCAACCTTTTACCGCAGTGGTGTCAAACAGAAATGTAAGGACCGCCACAGCAACGCACACCCCCGAAAGACGCGCACACCCCACACCCAGAGTCATGCTCTGTGCATGCAAACAGGTGATACAGCAGAACTGCCACTGCAGTTGGAGCTGCGCCTAGGGCTGCGCCTGGAGCTACTGCCGCAGTCACCGTGTGCTTGTCCCACCAAGCGGTGCAGCGCATGCACAGAGCAGGTGGAGAGCACTCCCTGGGTGCAGCTCTAAGGAGCTCCACTTTGCCACACTGCAGTGTTGAATTTGCCACATGCAGCAAATGGAAAGCAAACTGGGCACTGCAGTTTCCACGTGTCCTCCCAATGAGTCAAATTTACTTTTTATGAGCACTGATAATGCTCTGTAAAAGGACACAAATTAAATCAAATGACACCTGATAAAGAGTAGCAAAAAATTAAACAAATATACAGAAAGCTGGATATTGTTTTAACACTTAAGGAAGTTGGATTCTCTCCCCACCAACTGACTTCATAGACATACAAAATTAGAACTGGAAGGGACCTTGAAAGGTCACCGAGTCCAGTTCCTTGCCCTCAAGCACCATCTAAACCTTCCCTGATAGATAGTGACACAGAGATAGCCGTGTTAGTCTGTATTCTATCAAAACAAACAAGCAGTCAAGTAGCACTTTAAAGACTAACAAAATAATTTATTATGTGATGAGCTTTCATGGGACAGACCCACTTCTTCAGATCACAGCCATACCATTCCTGATAGATGTCTATCTAACTTGCTCTTAAACATCTCCAGAGATGGAGATTCTATAACTTCCCTAGGCAATTTATTCCAAATTTTAACCACCCTGACAGGAAGTTTTCCCTAATGTCCAACCTGAACCTCCCTTGCTGCAGTTTAAGCCCACTGCTTCTTGTCCTATCCTCCGGGGCCAAAGAGAACAATTTTTCTCCCTCTTCCTTGTAACCTACTTTGAGGTACCTGAAAACTGCTATCATGTACACTCTAAGTCTTCTTTTTTCTAAGCTGAACAAGCCCAGTTCTTTCAGTCTTCCCTCACAGCTCATGTTCTCTAGATCTTTAATCATTCTTACTGCTCTTCTCTGGACCTTCTCCAATTTCTTGAAATGCGGTACACAGAACTGGACACACTACTCCAATTGAGACCTAACTGGTGCTGAGTAGAGCAGAACAATGACCTCTTGTGTCTTGCTCATGACACTCCTGTTAGTGCATCCCAGAATCACATTTGCTTGTTTTGCAACAACATCACACCATTGACTCATGTTTAGTTTGTGGGCCACTATGACCCCCTAGATCCTTTTCTGCAGTACTTTTTCCTAGTTTGTCCAGATCAATTAGAATTACATCCCTATCCTCCAAAGCAGTTGCAACCCCTCCCTCCTTGGTATCATCTGCAAACTTAATAACTACACTCTCTATGCCAATATCTAAATTGTTGATAAAGTTATTGAAGATGTAATGCCCCAAGTGGAATGTCAACAGACCCAGGTTGCTAGCACCAGGGATTGAACCTGCAATCACAGGGGCTAAAGCTCTGTGCTCTACCGCATGAGCTAAAGGCCAGCTGGCTCTCAATTAAGGCTCCAGAGCAGAGACTTCACTCACCCTAGTATGAGGGCTCAGCACCTCTGAGCGCTACAAACAGAACCGGTCCCAAAACAGACCCCTGCAGAACCCCACTTGTTATGCCCTTCCAGCATGTTTGTGAACCATTAATAACTACTCTGAGAATGGTTATCCAGCCAGTTATGCACCAGCCTTACAGTAGCCCTATTTAAGTTGTATTTGCCTAGTTTATTGGCAAGATCATGTGAAACCATATCAAATGCTTTCCTAAAGTCTAGAGTGCCACATCCACCACTTCGCCCTTATCCTCAAGACTTGTTTTCCGATCAAAGATAGATATCAGATTGGTTTAGCATGATTTGTTCTTTATAAACTAATGCTGGATGTTATCTATCACCTTATTTTCTTCCAAGATGTTTGCAGATTAATTCCTTAATTACTTGCTCCATCATCTTTCCCAGCACAGAAGCTAAACTGAGTTGTCTATATATATATATATATATATATATATATATATATATATATATATAGGTTGTGGTCTGGCTATGGTCTGAAGAAGTGGGTCTGTCCCACGAAAGCTTACCTAATAAACTATTTTGCTACTCTTTAAAGTGCTACTTGACTGCTTTTTGTTTTGAGTGGTCTATAGTTTCCTGGTATGTTCTTATTTCCCTTTTTATAGATGGGCACTCCATTTGCCCTTTTCCAGTCTTCTGGAATCTGTCCTGACTTCCAGGACTGTTCAAAGATGAGCATTAAAGGCTCAGATACCTCCTCTATCAGCTCCTTGAGTATTCTAGGATGCATTTTATCAGGTCCTGGTGTTTTGCACATGTCTAACTTTTCTAATTTTTAACTTGTTCCTTTTTTATTTTATCTTCTAAACTACTCTATTCCCACTAGCATTCATTATGTTAGGCATTCCTTCATTAGCCTTCTTCGTTTCCAAGTTTCCTGATACTGTTTCTCCCTCCTCACTGAGCAGTGGACCTACCCTGTCCCTGATCTTCCTCTTGCTTCTAATACATTTATAAAATGTCTTCTTGTTACCCTTTATGTCTCTAGCTAGCTTGAATTCATTTTGTGCCTTCACCTTTCTAATCTTTCCCCTGCATAGCTGTATTGGTTGCTTATGTTCATCCTTTGTAATTTGTCCTAATTTTCACTTTTTATGAGACTCCTTTTTGACTTTGAGATCATGCAAGATCTCCTGGCTAAACAAAGGTGGCCTTTTATCATACTTTCTATCTCTCTTATGTAGTGATATAGCTTGCTTTTGGGCCCATCACAGTGTCCCTTTGAAAAAGTGCCAACTCTCTTCAGTTGTTTTTTCTCTTAGTCTTGCTTCCTATGGGACCTTATCTACTAGCTCTCTGAGTTTGTCAAAATTTGCCTTCCTGAAATCCAATGTCTCTATTTTGCTGTTCTCCATTCTTCCACTCCTTAGAATCACGAAGTCTTTAATTTCATGATCACTTTCTCCCAAGCTGCCTTTCACTTTCAAATTCTCAACAAGTTCTTCCCTATTTGTTAAAATCAAATCTAGAACCCAATCACCCTCTACTAGCTTCTTCCACTTTCTGAAATAAAAAATTACCTTCAATTCAGTCCAAGAACTTACTAGATAGCCTGCCTCACTATTTTAGTTTCCCAACATACGTCTGGACAGCTGAAGTCCCCCTTTACCACCAAATCCTGCACCTCTGATGATTTTGTTAGCTGTTTAGAAAAAACCTCATCCACTTCTTCTATCTGGGTAGGTGGTTTGTAGAAGACTCCAACATCATTCTTGTTTTTTTAACCTCTTTTAACCTAATACAGAGACTCTCGATTCATCTGTCGCCTGTGTCCATCTCCACCTCAGTCCAGGCATCTACATTTTTAACATAAGACAACACCTCCTCCCTGTTTACCCTGCCTATCCTTCCTAAGCTCCTAAAAGAAAACAGAATCCAATCAACTCAGTGGCATATGGAAAGTTAATGCAAAGGAACATTCCCTCCCATCCCCATGCAGAAACACTTAAGTGAAATAACTAAGTTTTACAATGGCACTTCTGTGCCTCCTGCTGAAGGTTCAACGTTTTGCTGAACTGAAGACCTGGCAATATGCGAGATCTCTTCAGATTGAGCTAAATTCCATTTTGCTTTAATATTCATTTACGCACCAGAAAAATGCACACGCTCAAAAGCTGAAGTTCTCCTCCCTTGAAGCCAGTTCTAAAAGCAGGTCAGAACCTTTGGCTTGAGGCCTCTAACTCTGGATTGGAGTGGAAGCATATATTGCTAAATTCATCTCACACTGCCTCTTTTCACATAACATTTCAGAATGCTAACTGAGAAAGAAGGTTACAGGGTTTCTGTTAACTACTCAGAGAGGTAGGTGTCTCCAAATGGCTCCCTTTCCTGTAGGTTTACATCTTTGACCTAATTCAGGCAGACTATGGTTCAGCTAATTACTATCCCCCACATACACATAGCAAAGGAAACATGGTCGCCTCTCCCTTCTGTAAATTTTCCTTCCACTGAATTCCACATTATGCAACTTCAAGTGAACATCTCTCTATCTTCCCAAGTTTTGTAAAATGGCCAAGGCAATTGCAGGAAGATGACTGCGTGTAATGGAAAAGGCAGTTGAGGTCTACCTGCCCTCAAGTTAATGAAAAGTTAAATTTGGGAGAAAAAAATAGAAAGAGCTAGAAGAGTACATTTGCATATTTACTGGCTGGTCGTTGAAAGCTTGTGGGAAGGAATGAGCCCTGACCCCCTGTTTCTGGTGTAATTACTAGCATGGCAGTAAGTCTCAAAAACAAACCAGTTCATTAGGAAATCCACTGGAAACACACTGTAGAGTGTTTCATAAACAAAACAATTAGGGAAAAACTCCCAAGGACTCCCTCTAGTCCTTGGCTACAGGGCATGCGTCCTCTCCACATGCATCTTTACCACTCTGTACAGGGTTCTGTGGGTAGCATGACAGTGGAGAGGTGGTGAACAGTGTCAGACAAGGGCAAGACTTACGCCCACTCTGTCCATATACAAGATCAAAACAGATTTCTGGTTCAAGCAACAGAATAGCTGACTGCTGAGAAGCCTCTCTCTGGTAAAATGTAACAGCTTCTTACAAAACGGTGTTTGAGTTAAACAAAGCAGCAGAAATGTAGCACTTTAAAGACTAATGAAATGATTTATTTGGTGATGAGCTTTCCTGGGACAGACACACGTCTTCAGATCAATTTCATTTCCAATACAGACTGACATTTATAAGTACAGAGGACCAAAAAGAAAAAAATTGCAATAAGAACTGATAAATCAAACAGGATTGAAAGAAAGGGGTGAGTGGTGGGGGGATGTTAATTCTCCTGTCTGAGATAATTACAACCATCAAAGGACAGGAAGCAGTCCTTGTAATGTGTGAGGTATTTGATGTCTCTTTTCATACCACATGTTAATATGTCGAATTTGAATGTGTACCCTAATTCAGAAATCTCTCGCTCTAATCTGTCGTTAAATTCTCTATGTTGGAATTAGTGATCTTATACTAAATGCTTCTTCTGGTACCAAACTAAAAACATAATTTGCAAAAACTACTGTATGCCTTCCCTCAGAATTTTCACAATGTAGGCTGAAAAGTAAAAGAATCATTGAGGGAGTGAGGCTAGAACAGCCTTCCAATAGGAGCAGCGGTGGCAAGTGACCTAGCTAGTTTTAAGATGCAACTTGGTAAGTTTGTGAACCGTATTATATTTAGTATTTACATTCGTATTAAATTACCATCTCTATAGATCTACATCAGCCTGAGATCTATTATACATACACAGGCAGTTCCTCTACACAGCAAATAGAATTACAGTACAGAACAAATTCCAAATTGGTGAGAGACAGATTTTGAGCCCACCAGGACTGTCAAAATCCTCTGCAACATTACCAGTGGGAATTCAATAAAAATACCAACTCCTTTGTTTTTTGACAGTCTCATTCCAGTTTGAGGGGCTAAATAAAATGACTGCCTGCGTAGTAAGCATTTTATACATTTGTAGCGAACAATACCTGCTGAGTGTCTCGAGGCATTAGTAGGAAAAAGTTCAATTCCCTTCACTTTTGTACAAGATTTCAAGGTTGGCCAAAGGCGACTACTTTGTACTTTTTGAAGTATGTAATTTCAGTAGCCCACTGAGAGCTGTGATGCTATGGAACCACAGAATATTCAGACGTTGTATCAACTTTACAAATGTTTATATAACTTTATGGGCTGGCTCATGAGTTTATACGTGGCTCAGTGGGTGAGCTCAAAGACTTCTCGTGTAGGAACTAAAAATCAATGCTGAAACTAAGTAGATAACAGGTCTGCTGAATTCTTGAAGTACTTGAAATCCTACCAGACTCTCCCTGTGACAGGTGAGTGACCATCTGATAAAACAGATATGTATTTAAGCTACTTGCCATTATGATTCGTCTTCTCTAATGTTTTTGTTCTGAATAAATAAGACTCTGCATACAGATGTGGTCGCCTCATGTCTAAAAAATAGCATTGGAAAAGTTGCAGAAATAGGCAACAAAAATGATCAGGGGTTTAGAAGCGATGCCATATGAAGAAAGATTAAAAAGACAGACTTTTCAGCTTAGAAAAAAGGAGACTAAGGGGGAATACGATAGAGGTCTATGTAATCATGACTGGGTTGGAAAAAGTGAATAAGGAAAAGTTATTTACTTGTTCCCATAACACAAGAACTAAGGGTCAGCAAATGGGTAGCAGGTTTAACCCTAACAAAAGGAAGTTTTTCTTCACACAGAGCATAGTAGACCTGTGGAACTCATTGCCAGAGGAGGTTATGAAGACCAATACTTTATCAGTGTTCAAAAAAGAACTAGATAAATTCATGGAGGTTAGCTCCATCAATGGATGCTAGCCAGGATAGTTAAGAATGGTGTCCCTTGCCTCTGTTTATCAGAGGTTGGAAATGGATGTCAGGAAAGGAGGCTAGAGATTGCTTTCGTGATTTTTACCTGTTCCGTTCACTCCCTCTGGGTGTCTGTTATTAGCCTCTATCGGCAGACAGGATACTGGGCTAGAAGGACCTTTGGTCTGACCCAGTGTGGCCATTCTTATATTCTTGCTCTATGAAAGCTCACTGACCATTGATTACCCATGTCATTGCCCCAAGAGAAGGCTACAGGAGCTGAGCTAAAGCAAGTCTGCTAAGAAAATCACAGTGAATTACAGGAATCTGACACTTTAGGTCCAGATCTAGAGGGAGAAAAGTCATGGGACTCTACCCCAGAAAAGATGACACCTAGATGGTGAGAATTTAGCAGAACAGCCTTGAGGAGGCCACAGTGAGGTCAGAGGTGCTGTTAACTACAGTCAGCATTTCTGGGTTTATGCTTTAAATAAGCAGATAGCAGTATCCACACAGCTTCAAGCTGCTACGCCACAACAATCCTAGACTACCCCGTTGAGTGGGTAAAGTCGTCTCTAGCGCACTCTACTTTCCGTGTGTGTGTTTTTTTGTTTTTTTTAACCTTTTGTAGTCAAGAAAAGAAATCAGAGATCTGTGATTTCAGGTCACATGCAACCAAGATATGTAGTGAAGGCATCCATCCCTGTCACAGTACTGGAGAACCATAACTGCATAGTGGAACATAAAACATCCATGTCCAAAGTGCCACACTTAAGATTTAGGTACTGTTCATGAAAGTACATTAACTGGATCATCTGTAATCAGTTTCTCTCTTTGTACCAGGTGACCAGGAATGCCTTGGGGCTCACAGCTGAGTCCCACGCCTATTGGAAATAACACACTGGATTACGTGAAGCATAGGACCCTGACATTTTGAAAGGAAGACAGAACACGCAGCTTTGACTGCTGCACATCAAGAAACCAGCTTGAGAATATCTTGCCTCTCTGCTCCCACTTCCTCTTTCCCCTCCACAAATAGGCATGCACACACTTTTCCAAAAACTGAATCCAGAAAGCACACTCTACTAACTTTGCCTTGCTTTTCAGTTTAGGGTGAATACTGGCACCTCTTTCAATAAAAACACCCTGTTATGGTATTGATAAGGCTGCGCCTGGCTTTGACACTTCAAATGCAGAAGGTACACTTTAGAATTGGACACGTAAGGTCCAGACCTAGAGGGAGAAAAGTCATGGGACTCTACCCCAGGACAGATGACACCCAGATGCTGAGACTTTAGTGGGACAGCCTTGAGGAGTCCACAAAGAGGTCAGCAGTGCTGTCTCACTATAGTCTCAGCATCTAGGTGTCATCTGTCCTGGGGTAGAGTCCCATGACTTTTCTCCCTCTAGATCTGGGCCTTAAGTGTCAGATTCAACATCTTTATTAATGACCTGGATGAGGGGATGGATTGCACCCTCAGCAAATTTGCAGATGACACTAAGGTAAGGGGTCAGGGGCAAGAGAAAGGGTCCAGACTGACCTAGACAAATTGGAGGATTGGGCCAAAAGAAATTTGATGAGGTTCAACAAGGACAAGTGTAGAGTCCTGCAATTGGGATGGAAGAATCCCAAGCAATGTTACAGGCTGGGGCTGACTGGCTACGTACAGTGTAGCAGAAAAGGATCTGGGGATTACCGTGGATGAGAGGCTGGGTATGAATCAACAGTGTGCCCTTGTAGCCAAGAAGACTAGCAGCATATTGGGATGCATTAGGAGAAGCATTTCCAGCAGATCTAGATAACTTATTTTTCCCCTCTTCTTGGCACTGGTGAGGCCACATCAGGAGTATTGCATCCAGTCCTGGGCCCCCCAGTCTACAAAGGATGTGGATGCATTGGAGAGGGTTCAGTAGAGGGCAACAAAAATAATTAAGGGGTTGGAGCACATGGCCTATGAGGAGAGGCTGAGAGATTTGGGCTTATTTAGTTTGCAGAAGAGAAGACTATGGGGCAATTTGATACCAGCCTTCAACTTCCTGAAAGGGGGGCTATAAAGAGGATGGAAAGACTGTTCACAATGGTGACAGATGGCAGAACAAGGAACAATGGTTTGAAGTTACAGAGGGAGCGGTATAGCTTAGATATCAGGAAAAACTATTTCACCAAGAGGGTGGTGAAGCACTGGAATGCATTACCAAGAGAGGTGGTGGAATCTCCATCCCTTGAGGTTTTTAAGTCCCTGCTTGACATAGTTATGGCCGGGATGATATAGATGGGGTTGACCCTGCTTTAGGAAGGAGGCTGGACTAGATGACCTCCTGAGGTCCCTTCCAGCCCTAAAAATCATGATTCTATGAAGGTGGGGCCCACAACTTAGGACCTCTGTTCAATATGGATTCATTGTCACTCTGAAGAGAAAGGAAAACAACTCACAGCCTGTGCTCACCCCAGGGGCATAGCCGTGGGTGGACCTGAGTGGGCCATGGCCTACCAACTTTGCATCCGAGGTCACCCCCCCACTAGCCCACCCAGCGCTCCAGCAGGGGATTGGAATGGTAGCACAGGGGCTTACCCTGCTCTGCCTTGATGCTCCAGCTAGACAGAAGGTTCAGTGCTTACCCCATGACCCATCCCTACTGTCCCACTCATTCTTGCCGATCTCCCTGAAGTCAGGACCCATCCAAGTGGGCCCACTGGCTACACTTTTGACTCACCCACCCATCCCTCATACTTGCATGACGACCACCACACTCTTGCCCACATGTGCCACCTGAGGGCATCCAGAACATGCACTCTTTTAGGGAAGATGAACAGGACAAACATGACATGACTCGTTTTCCCCTGAAGCATTAACATGAAATAATAAAGATGCATTTAAGTTACATGTGTAATAGTTTTTAGGATTCCCTTCACATCTGAGTTAGTTTCCTGGCAGCAGCAGGAAAAAGCCACAGGAATAGAGATGTTCAGAAATTTGAATTTCTTTTACAACAGGCAGCCAAGTACTCCCTTTCTTTGAATGGTTAAAGCTGCTCTCACTTGTTAGGAGGAGGAACAGAGTACCAAAATGACAGCGCTGGTTTCAATTCAACCCACTCAACATTCATTCAGTTACACGACAGCTGCATTGGCCCTGATTCCAGCACAGAGAGAGCCTGTAGCCGGCCCCATCAATCAGGAGCGTGAAAACACTTTTCAGTCTCAAAGCACATCTGATCTCAATAACCCAGAAATGACTGTCCTTAAGGTAACTTGCTTTCCAAACCAGCTGCTCTATTTTAACTAGCATATTCATCAAGAATACTAGCTTTGTGTTTGGGCTTCACACAGTAACAAACTGTGCCCCGCCCCCGGAAACTGCCATTTTCAAAACTGTCATATAATTAAGTTTTGTTCAAAGTATGCCTTGTGAGACATCATTCTGGAAAAGTCTTAATCTAGGGAACATTTATATCCTGTTAAGTTGCAAGTGTTCTCATTGTACAGTTAACTCTTTCATATCCAGCAGCCCCGGGACCCAGAGGCTGCCGGATATTCACATCACATTGCAAGAAACCAGACTGGTGAAACAGAAGGCTCACCTGTACTGTGGATTCAGGTGGCATCCCTGATTGGGAGAGGACCCATCACACAAAAAATGGGAACCTGAGTTCTGGGGAAGTAGGGAGCCTATGAAGAGTCAGCCTGTAATTTACCTTCACCTCTCCAGTCAGTGGAGGTTAAGAGACAAGCAGCATTAGTAATGTTCAAAACTTACCTAACCTTCAGGGTATGACTACACCACCCAGTTAGTCTGGGTACTCAGATTGCCTGCTCTTGAGCTAGGCTCTCTCACAGCAGAGCCTTAGTCATATTATAATTTCTGTAGTTGCCCATGTGTATCTGCACATATCCCATGGTTCTTTGGGGGAAGAAGAAGAGAAGTCCTCAAAAGCACCAAAAACTATTTGACTTCCACTATACAGTAATTCAGTTCAAATTAAATCCAGCTGAGTGTTAGACCCATCCTCTCCTTTTAAAGTCCATATGAGTGCTGAATTGAGAAATACCTCAGATGGGCTGACGTGGGGCTCAGTGGGCTGAGACGCCACAGTGGTGCACAGCAGAGCAGGTTGCCGCTCGCACCGCCCACAAGGTGAGTGCAGGACTGAAGGGGTGAGTGGAGGTAATCCCCTGCTGCAGCTGCCACTGCCGCCTGCCTCCGCTGACTGCACCCTGCCCCAGGTAATCCTCACTCCTCCCATTCTTCAGTCTTGCTGGATAACTGCTGCAGAGCCCAGGGTGGCTACCACACCTCATTCTAGGCACTGGAAGGCTCTGGGTTTGACTTTTGTGCACATCTCAAAAATCAAAATCCTTATCGTTCCACATCATACTGGCAAGGTGAGAAATTCTTCATTTAGAAGTGTTTTCAAGGCACCAAACTGGACTTAGGTCAACGACAGACACACACAGATAACATAATACAAAGTTCTGATTTCTACAATTTGTGAGATATAGATGCACTACCAAATTATCCTGCCAACTTTGCAGGAATTATGGTGACTAGAAAATAAACCTACCTTCTGCGATATAATCCACTGGCAACAGTGTGCCAAATAGGCAATGCTTTATTTGGTGCATCCCTAGCTTGTTGTCCTGCTCCTATTTCATAGCACCTTTGCTGTACACTGCACTTTATAGACAAGATCACTGATATCCAGCACTTAAAACCTCAATTTAGTCATGTATCATGATGACAAATGGCAAGCTACACTGGAAAAGGTTATGGGGCAGGAAACTACGGGGAAGAAATACAGCTCCTAAAAGAGCACACTGTCCCAAGAAAGGTAGGCTATATATACTACTGCATGGAGCTTTGAGTGTTTTTTTTGTTTTGTTTTGTTTCTGCTTTTTGTTTTTGTTTTTTAATAAAAGGAAACAGGAGATCTGGATTAGGGAGTGTCAGAGTAGAGATGTGTGATGGAAAGCTACCCAGGAGGAGATGAAGGCTGTTTGTACCAGCACATAAAAGTAGGGCTCAGGCAGACAGAGCATCTTGACCTCACTTTGTATTGAGACAGATAATTCTAGAAGCATCTTTGGAGCAAATGGGAGATGAAATGAAGCTATGAAAATGCCAGCCTGCAGAAACACAGATGTTATCAGCCTCTAATGTCTGCTATTAATATAATAAGGAATATAAGAAATTTCTCACATCCACCTACGTTCGGTCAGGTTTGCAAAAGAAACAGAAAAGCTGACCTGTAAGATGCACATGAACTTCTTGAGTAATTGCAGGTTCAGAGGTGCCTTCCTGAATAACAGCAGGCGATAGGTATATGCTGTTCAGGGGGTGCTAAATGGACAACATAAAAATGACCTCTATTTAAAGGGCTATTAATAATATACTTGATCATAAGCTCTACTGATTGACAGCATACAGATGACAACCAAAAGCAAAGTCAACCAGAGCAGAAATACAGATGGGATTGCAGTCTTATGCAGCAAAACTATATATTAGTAGGAAGAGAAAACAAATCAGTGGCTTTATTTCAGCCATAGCTCCTCATGGATAGTATTAGACAGGAAAACCAAACAAAACAAAATTAACTAGAGACCACTAATTGAAGGGTCAGTGTTCATAAAGAGATGTTAGAGGGGACAAAAACAGGTGACCTTAAGAAGAGTTCTCCTCCTACAATATTTGTGCAACATCAAAACAAAAAGCAGTCAAGTAGCACTTTAAAGACTAGCAAAATAGTTTATTAGGTGAGCTTTCGTGGGACAGAAAGCTCACCTAATAAACTATTTTGCTAGTCTTTAAAGTGCTACTTGACTGCTTTTTGTTTCGATAGTGTATAGACTAGCACGGCTTCCTCTGTTACTATTTGTGCAACAATCTGCCTATAAACACAGATTACTAACATACAAACAACACACACCCACACTCAAATAAAATGTATCAGAGAGGTAGCCATGTTAGTCTGTAGCTTCGAGAACAACAAGAAGTCTTGTGGCACCTTACAGACTAATAGATACTTTGGAGCATAAGCTTTTGTGGACAAAGACCCGCTTCATCAGATGCTTATGCTCCTGCTCCAAAATATCTGTTAGCCTATAAGATGCCACAAAACTTCTTGTTGTGCTCAAATAAAACGGTAGTACCATTTGTGTTACATTGTTGATCCAAACACGCAAATTCAGAGGACAGGCTTTCACCTGAAACACGCCTTCTCCACACTGAAACCCTTCAATATTATCCCCTTAGCAATCTTTCCACTCAGTAAATATAAACCGATTAATGCAGCCCAGCTCCAAAACCATCAGAATCTTGAAAAGTTAACCTTCCTGCAAGAGTTACACTTCTCCATGTGACATACCAAAGAATCTAGAAATGGTTGGGAAGACCTGGTGATAGTGCTCCATGATTATACACACCAATCTAAAGGTTAATGTGAGCTTCCTAACTCACCCCATAGGCCAGTAACAGCTATTATTTTAACAAAGACAGCCAGAAACAACTTGCAATGCTCAACTTCAGCTCCTTGTGGTGAAAGGGCACTGGCAAGCTTTGGCAGGTTCCATTCAAACCTTCCTCCTTGGAAGGATGATGACTTCAACAATGTCTTGAGAACAAGTTGAGGCATTTACAAGGAGAATGATCTGAGGGCTCTCCGTTCAATGAATTCTGACTGATTTTATATACTCTGTGTCTAATTCCAACCTCCAATTCAGAGTATGCACACCAAGGGCTGATAAAGACAACATCACATAACACAGCCCTTGGCCGTAAAAGGTACATAACTATAGTCATTAACAGTTCAATAACTGCTCTGGAAGGCCAATAAATATATTAAAAATCGTGCTTAACCTGGTAGAATCTCATTATTTTTGGTGGTCTTAGAAACTCTCCAGTCGACCTCCCTTACCCCTTGCAATATTGAGTCTCTACCAAGCACACAAAATCCAACTCCAGACGACCAACCCTGACCGGGCTGATCTTCCCAATAGCATACACATAGATTGACCAAATCTCAAAGAGCACTGCAGACTATTGAGGAAACTGAGGCAGAGACTGGCATTCAGGTGATCTTTATTTTGTCTAGATCTGTTTCACTCTTTTATTAAATAAAAAGTAATTCTGTTAGAAGACTGTGCTTGTTTGCAACAGCTACCAGACGCCCCTGAAGAGGCAAATGGTAAGCTATAGCACCCACAACACTGGAGTTATGGAAAGGATGTTATTAAGCAACTGGGTGCATGGGGAAGCTGGCACCAGTTTCGTGCCTAGGCACCCGGACCATGAGTTTCATTCCCAAGAAGGGGGGCTTGCTGATAAGAGTACATCTGATAAGGGTACATCTACTCTGAGTGAACTAGCACACTAAAACAGCCTCTCTACAGCAGCATGATGTGCTAGGCCTCCCAAGTACTTATCTCAGTTCTTAGACAAGTCTGTACTATGAAGCAACTACACTGCTATTTTTAACATGTTAGCTCAAACAATGCTAGCACAGGTACACCCACCTCCAGCAGTAGTACAGATGTACGGCAAGAGTGTGCCAAGAATCCTAGAGCCAGAGGCACCAGAGACTCAACTCAGTTTAGAGGCAGGAAAGCTTAAAAGCACAAAGTAACCCCTCCCTAAACTGGGTTAGTGACTTGGAAACACCCCTTCATTAAGGGGCAACTGAGGTACACATAATAGGAAAATCTTCACTACTTTGAGAGAATTACGCTTAAAATAATTCTATTAAGAAGTGCCAGAACTAAGGTCACTGACCCTCCATTTTCTTTCCTTTGTCATGTTCATGTTCACTAAACAGGACTAGGAAGGTAAAATCCTAGTTACTCGACCCATGGTTTTCTCACACCAACATTTCTGCTTTTAATCATGCTGTAGCCAGGTCAAAAGACATTTTGTAACTGAGTCTACCCTCCTGTCCCTCCCCCCTCCAAATATTATGATTTTGGGGACACGTACATCTCTATAGCAAATAGATTACACATGTAATATAAATGGACACAAAGGAAAGAATTACAATAAGAGGATGGAGAGAGAATGAATCCACAAGATGTAATCAAGCCAAGAAAACTGATCAAAAAGAAAGAACTAGAGGACAGACGTCACAACACCAACATCACTTCTATGCGAGAGAGCAACTGGGCATCACAATGAAGTCTGAAATACTTTTGGAAATGCAAAAGGAAATGTACACGATAAAGGGGTTTTAAACCCCTTGATTTCATTGGCATGTTATGAGACAGGATTTTGAGGTCTCTTCTGCCCTTTTAGGAGCAAAAAATATTAAGAAATCATTTCTAGCCCAAAGTAACCTCCCTTGATAGAAGCTGGTCATGAGGAGTTATACAGCTCTCGAGGCAGAAAGTATTTTACTGATCACAAACCAATACCTGGCAAAGAGGCCAGAAAACAATTACTAGACAGATTACTTCCTTCAAATCAGGTTGACTGAACATCTATTCTGACCAAAGAAGTGGGGGGTGGGAGTGGGGTAAGTCTTGAGAGAAGTTGGCTGGCCATCCATTTTAACCTACCTGCCAAGAATCGCCTATATTTGCTTACTGGGTCACCGACTCAAGTGACATTCAATATAGGCCACTACACTATTCTAACTTGACAATCACACCATGCACTGATCCTTAGCCTAATTAAGGCAGAGATTTCTTGGATAAACATGACAATATGATAGAAGGTTATCAGTGACTACCAGACAGATAAGAGTTCATGTCTCTAAATATTCCTGTTCAGTTACAATTACACACCCCTCTAGCCATTTTGATTATTTCCCATGTTCACCTCAAATATTTAACTTCCATTGGAATCTTTAAAAAAGTCATGCTGTAGCAGCAAACTAAACACTAAAATGAACACCAAACCAATCGCCGATTGATTCTATTTAAAAAAAGTGTTAACTAGCCCTCACTACAAGTTTACATTGACATAAGGTACACTCATCTGTAATTAGTAACAGAGAGAAAGCTGTGCTAGTCTATATATTATCAAAACAAAAAAGTAGTAAAGTAGCACTTTAAAAGACTAACAAAATAATTGGTTAGGTGAGCTTTCATGGGACAGGCCCACTTCTTCAGACCATAGCCATACCAGAATAGGCTCAATATTTAAGGCATTCTGGTATGGCTACGGTTGGAAGAAGTGGGCCTGTCCCACAAAAGCTCACCTAACAAATTATTTGGTTAGTCTTTAAAATGCTACTTTACTGCTTTTTCGTATTCATCTTTAATTAGTTGCCTACCGAACATTACAGTTATTGCTGAAGTGTTGATATGCTGTTCACATTGATGCTTGTCCTACAATTACAGCAAAACTAAATTTCCAGTAAGCTGATCATTAAACTCTGCTCTGGCTATAATGCATTTTTGCAGTCTAGACAGGTTCTCCTATAGGTAAGAGTGCTTTCTATCCACCTGACTGGCACTTAGTGCTATTATAAGTAGGTTTTTCTAAGGTCACCAACCAGTGCAGCACATGTACTGTATGCCAGTAATGTCTTTCCCTCCATTCACAGCTTTAAGCAGTGCAAAAATCTATGCTCTGGGTCCCTAGTGTCAGAGCATATGGAAAAAAAAGAGCACTGTCCATCTGGCTAAGTGTGCAAGGCCTGTTATTGACTTGCTATGTTGTGGTAGGACAGGAGTTGGCCCTACTTGTTGCAGCCTGGACAGAGGAGAGAGAGAACAAATAGTCTGACTGTCCATAGTGTTACTTCTAAGAACTTTTATGAACAATTATAGTGACTTAGTGAAAAATCGCTCCGCTAATAAGCAAATATAATCCAGCTGTGTCTGCCCACAAAAATACAAAACTAAACTAATGAACCAAATTTAATAGTTGCTTTAGTCAACTCATTTTTAAAAAATCATACTAGTTAACCAGAGCAACTGTGCCCAGAATTTGTCTTTCATCATGAAAAGCACAGGTTATCTAAGTTTATGCATAACACAGCCATCTGATATTTATTTAAATGTTTACTTAATTTAAAAAGGAGATGTCAATGAACTTTTTGCCCATATAGCATAACAGAACTCATACCTCATCTGGAATCCCCTGCCACAATAACAAATGGTTAACATATACAATTCCTGATTTTGGTATATTAAATGGAATCCTGTTAACAGAAGTATCACCTGGAACAATGGAAATAAATTGAGCATCTCCTTCCACCCTCTAATTTCCTTTCCCCAGATCTGCTCAGAGCTTTCTATGCTGCTTGTTCAGTAATTTCACGCTATGCCGCTTAACTATGTGAGCATGGAGGCGCCATCTAAATCTGCACTTCCCAAATGTCATTTGTTTATGAACACATGGCTGAGCTCAAAATTGCTTTTAATATTAGAGTCATGCCGAATGGCGCTGCTGTAGTTAAGGCTTTGTCAAATTTTTCACAATAAACCCCTTTTCTGTGGTTTCAAACTCCAGAAACATTTGCTACAGACAAACTTAGTATACAAGGTTGCAGTAGACCTGAACTTTATTTTAAAATTCCAAATCAATTTTGCATTTAAAAAAAAAAAAAAATCATAGGCACACAAAATGTACTTAAGGTCTCCTGTGGGTTTAGGTTTTTCTTATTGCTTTAACCCCAAAACAGAATGTCAGAGTTATAGCTTTCATTCCACCTTTTCTTACTCTGTAGAGCTCAGCTATAAATAGTATATAGCTTAGTTTACAACCTCAATAAATAATATGATATCTAAGAGGGCACAAACACCCTTCGTAGTGTTCAGCTATTTGAGTGGGAAAAGAGGAGTGCAGAGGCAACTACAGAAGATCTACATAATCCCATAGTTGCTGAAATGTTTCTGCTTTTAAGCTCTATATTTGATTAAATGTCAGGATTGACCAAACATCGTTATGCTTTGGTGTTTACACCCCATGGAGCTCTATCTATCTATAAGAAGTTTTTCCTTTAAGTTTCATAGCATTACACAACATACTGGTGCTAGATGAAAGCACTGGCATTGGCAGGCAGCAGGTTACCACTGTATATCTCCTAACTTTTCAAAGATGGCCTAGATAGCCCTATGATAAACATGCAATGCTTTATCTTATTGCTCCCACCATTCCCAGTGATAGCTGCAGTGATGCTACCCCAACAGCGGGAATTTTAAGAAAGCCCAACACATGCAGCATTTGAAATGAGGACACTCATTTCAGCTGTCTTGCCACCTTGTTGATTCAGAGAGCACTGGATTGATCCTATGAGATTTTTCATCGTAAGCATGAAAGTTGTAAGTTTAATGTTTTTAACTGATGCACACTCCTTTAGAGAAGAGTTCACGACATATTGGTCAATCCCTACTCGATCTGTGTCAGACACAAAAGGAACAGTTTAAAGCTGACACAGTCAATACTATTAAGAATTTCTTATTTTGTAGCTTTAAGACAGCCCATTCTCTCACCCTGGACTGAGAGGGTTTGCTGGGCATTATTTCGATATAGGTTAGCTTTAATTGCAATCTAAAAGATAAAAAAATTAAAGCGTCTGAAGCAGCTAACTACCATCTGGTCAATACTGCCAGAACCTCCCTCTATCATTCCTCCAAAAAATTGGGAAGAAGTTTTCTTTCGAAGGAACCCTGTCTACATGGCTCTTTTGCAATTCGAAAGCAGCACTTCTGATCCTCCAGGTGGCCGCCATCATGCAAATGAGATGTTGAATATTCACATCAGCACCTCTAACATTTTCTACCCGCTTCATTGAAGGGCATGTGTAGACATAACCACTAAGTCCAAAAGCAGAGTCAAACTGAAAGAGGAAAATGGGCACTGATCACAATATGACAAGACTAGACAGGCTGGCTGATGAATTCTCTTCATGCCCTCAGCAAGATCAGCACTCAGTGGAATTCCCATCAAGCGGTCTCACATCTCCTCCAAACTGTCAATAAAAAAACCTGCTAAGATGTATGTTTGTGGAGTTAAGGGGAATTTATTTTAGAACAAGCACAGAGTTCAGATGTCAGATTTGTCAGCTAATAATACAGCCCCCGAGATCACAGGCTGCAAATTATCGGAAAAATAAATGAGACAGGCATTTCACCTTCCAGTAGCCTAAAGGAATGGGCATACTTTCTGTAGGATGAGCTGCTCAGACACCGAACATTATGGCATTTGATAGTCACAGCCAGTCTGTACTGGCTTAGGCAAATTCACAGAACTCTGAACAGGAATGGAAAGGAGATGCAATAGAGTGACGTGTTTCTTGGATGAAGTCAGCCACAAGTACCTTTGCTTCCTATTTGGGTAAGTGGTGTAAGTCCAATAATGAATGACAACTTGAAGGAAAACAAGTAGGGAATATAAATAGCAACACTTCTTAAAGATATAATGGCTTCTGTGATTCCACAAGTTCCTTGACAGCCTGGGATGTGAGTAACATGCAGCCTCTAGAGAAAAGGCAGTACCTCCCATAACCCAAGAAGCTGCCACTCATGAGCTACATTTACACTACAGCGGTCCTTCGAAAGAAGTTCTTTTGGAAGATCTCTCTGGAAAAAACTCCTTTCGAAAGATTGCAACCATGAGCAGCCACACTCCAGCCACACTTTGAAAAGAAAAGGCCAGGAAATGCCGCAGTTTGAAAAATCCAGCACCATGAGGCCTGGTCTTTCGAATAAAGGACCCCCAGCACAACTACACACTTTTTTCCTGAAAGAATCTTTCAGAAAAAGGTGTTCTTCCTCATCCGGGAGCAGAACAAGGCTGCCAGCAAACGTGTGGCATTGTCCCGAATTAATATGAAGAAGTGAGTTAACTCACGAAAGCTCATGCTCTAAACTTTTCTGTTAGTCTATAAGGTGCCACAGGACCCTTCGTTGCTGCTACAGATCCAGACTAACACGGCTACCCCTCTGATATATGAAAAGAATGCATTTTGTGTGTAGACACTCCATGGGATTTTTTGGACGAGCCCTGGCTTTTCGAAAAAACTCACTAGTGTAGATGTAGACATGGTGATTAATTAGCAGCACTGATTAGTTCTGAATAGAATCCTGTTTAGAATGTCCCAAATCAGTTAGGAAGAAAATGGCTGAAGTAGCTATGGCTTGAAGATGGGGATGTTAAATTGAGAGAGTTAACAAGAATACTGATGTCCCAGGGGAGATGAAAAAATACTTTGATGACTAACCATGTACCTCCTCTTATCATTCCCAAACACAAAGTCATTTCTTAAGGAAAAATGGACATTACCACCTTTTCTGGACAAAACTGAGCCTTCACTGTAAACAAGATATATGCAGTTCAGGTTCCCAATCCATGAACAAAATATTATTTTGATCATTATGAACACTAGTGTCCAGGTATCTCCTCCTTTGCCTGAACTACACATTTGCTGAAGGATATGCCTGCAGTAAGCTACTCGAGGGCATAAAATTGCATTTTCCTCCTGGTTTGGAAAGGAACATGACGCATTTTGGTCAACACCCCAAACTAAACCCAATATACTCCTATATCTTTCATCCTTTTTTACTGTCTGTGGGAAGAGGACCCATCAAAGGGCCAGAAGTGATATCCCCCTATTCACACTTTCTACAAAACTCCCACCACGTCTGACCACATCATTCACATGGTTTAACTACACTAAACCACACATGTAGGACCAGGCGTAGAAACTCTTCTGTCATCCACTAGCTCCATTCGTAATCTTGAAAGGTATCTCCTTTCTGCCATTAGTAAACACTCAGATAAATATCAAACCAAATGCAGCATACACTGTACCATAAAGGCCCCCTGCTCTAATTCTGATTAAAGTCAAAAGGAACAAATTACACAGGAACAGACCTTCCACTGAAGAAACTTTGCAGCTTGCAGAAAGAGTTTTGGCCCAGGAATCAAAAGCTGTGGTACTTCAGTTGATTTTAAATGAGACAGAGTTACTGGGTAAAGGCATTTTTCAAGTATCTGGGAGTGGAAGCAAGGTGTATATGAAACAGAAATGGAGCATTTTTGTCAAGACTACAAAAAAAACCTATTTTGCATTTGGTACACTGCATTAGAATCTAGATGTCACAGGCTATTCTGGGATAAATTTTCCTTGTGTAGAAGAATGCTACCAAACCTATTAAAATGTATCTTATTAACATCCCCTCAATACAGGTTGACCTCTCTTGTCTGGCTCCCTCAGGACCTGACTGATGCCAAAATCAGGTCAATATTATCTAGCATAATTACCAACACTTCCACTGCCTACTGGGCTCTTAGAAGACATTTAAGGGGTAAATTAGAGTTACATAACAACACAGAACACTGAGGGTCAGGGCTGATGGCTGTGAACAAAGTTAATGGGACCACAGGAAACTTGGCCACACCCCTGATGTGAACATCTGGCTAACTAAAATCACACCAGATCACAGTTTATGCTGAACAATAAAGTGCCGCACTTGAGAGTTTCAACCCCTACCTATATACTAAAGTACTTTTCTCCACAGAACGCAAAGCACATAATTCACTCAAGATTACTAAAACTTTGGGATAAATTAAAATTCCCTCACCTCCTACCCCACTATCTTGTGAGCCTTCCTTTCTCCTTGCTAACTATGGACTTTTAATGACAGCAGAGGACAATCAAACGCAAAAAGAACAGAACCCTTAACTGATATGTGGAAAGCGTACGTTCTCAGATAAATCATATTTTCATTCTTGCATGTATTTTAATATGCATGTCTGCATTCATTTGTATTTAAATCATCTAAAAGGTATTAAGAACCCATGCATCCAAACAACAACACTTACTTGCGTAGCCATTTTGCCATAATCAATCCAGCGCAGCGTGGCAAAGTTGGTGGACTCAGCACAGTTGAAGCCATGATTGAATCCAGCATGATATCCATAAGGAAACGTAATCATGAATTCCCCAGCCTCTTGGGTGATCTGAGAAAAAATAAAGACGACAGACATAAAACTGATCCTTTGGGGGATATCTGGTGGCTTGAGAACAGGGTTATAAAGTTACAGAAATATGTGAAAAGTCAAATCAGTCTCAGTCTAGCTCCTATGGGGTATCTGTGTGATAAAACACAAAAACCACAACTTTAGAACAAAAGTAAAGAAGAAAAAGACCTGAAAGGGCAGGAGATGTCCCGTTAGTCTGCCAATGTCTGGATCTTCAGCAGGACGAAAGAAAACAAAAAAGTTGTCATGTAGCACTTTAAAGACTAACAAAATAATTTATTAGGAGATGAGCTTTTGTGGGACAGACCCACTTCTTCAGATCTGGAAACACCTGAATCCCTGTCAGTTTAAATTATTCAGTTTATATATTAACACCTGACTCACAGGCAGGGGGACGGGAAAGGGTGCGATTGCCCAGGGGCCTAACAACATGAAACGGCCTGGAGTTTTCAGCCACCACAACCACAGGAGCAGCAGAAGCTGGAGTTCCAGGGCCTTTAAATGGCTACCAGAGAGCTGTGGGGAAAATTCCAGGCTTCCCTGAGGGATGGCTGCCCCATCCCAGCCCCTTCCTGGTGCAGAGCCGACACCCCCTCTCCCCCCACACACCTGACCCAGGGGCCCGGTGAGTGTCTCAGCCCCCTTGCTGAGAGGGTGGAGTTTAAAATTATAAAATAGGTCTCTGGTTTTAACAACTCCAGTGCCCTACAGATCTCTAAACAGTGAGAAGTTTAGCTGATTGTAGCACCAAGCCTACATGAACATATAATCTGGAGTTGTCTAGCCACGTTGGAAGCATCAGACAAAATTATATTCTCCTCCACAACATGTCCATCATGTTACTGCTTCCACTTGGAAATGAATCTACCTTTCATGTAGCTTAGCCTTACATTAGCTTACTACATTATTAACCCAGCTCAACACACTAGACTCATTTCTATCTGTACATGTATAACATGGTAAACAGAAAAAATACTCTATTTGCCCACTTATTAATGTGTATTTTGTTTTTAATTTCATCCATGTACACTATCGACTTCAGAAAATGAAGGAAGCATAAAACTCACAGTGAGAAAGAAAAACCTCAGCTATAACAGTTGTAATCAGAAACCACTCAAAATTACTTGGTTTTCACAATTAAAATTAAACTTACTGAGAGCAGAGAAGTGTTGAAAAAATACCTGACTGATCAAATTTATATTATAAAGATATTTAGCACTCATCCAGTACTTTTACATGAATATACTGTCTCAGAGGCTGGTGGTAGTATCTCTATTTTAAAGATTGAGAAAGACAAAATTTGATCTGACCCTGTCTTTTTAATACAAAAAGCACTGACAGATCCTTTATAGTAAGTGTAGTTATGGCACTACCAGTTATACCCAAGATATTGCCTATCAAGAGGAACTTATTAGTTTACAACCTAAAAAGGATTCTAAGAACTTCAATCCATAGCTAAACATGCTCTAGCAGTAAAAAGCGTCAATTAAAAAAATCCAACCTTAGGAGACTTCATGTGAGTTTCAACACTACCATGAAACACCAAATCAAACAGAAAAAAGGGAGGCTGGGGAAGGGTGTGTTCATCAGACATGTTCTACAAAACCCTCTGAGGATTGAAAAACTGGACAAAGAAAATATTCTCTGTCACAGGTTCCCAATTCATTACTTTCCTTAAGACATGCTTAGCAAAGTCCTACTCAAAACGGTCTGACTCTCAGTGAACAATGTGAATGTCCTTCCAAACTAAGGGCTACTGAACCTCAAGAATTAATCTACCACATGCTGAACAATTCACTCAATAGCCAGAAAGGAAGTGAAAGAAAGTAGGTTTAAAAAGACGATGTTCAAACTGCTTGCCTTCTTCAGATCACTGGGAAATATACTGGGTTAAACTGCAGTCAAGCAGCATACAGCAGAACACTTGAACTTAAAGGCTGTCGTTTGAAAAGGATCCTGACCACAAAACAAGAGCTGTATGCTGCAGACACAGTGCTGCTTACAATATGAATTTCTCTTCCTGTGTACTTCATATATGGATTTTTATTCTTTTCCACTCACTTGACGTAGGACACAACGAACATGAGGGAAATAAATCAAAGAAATATCAGAGAGGGACAGACCTGGATAAATGTCTGGAAGGATTTAACAAGGTATTTTAAAGCACATTTTCGACTTCTAGCAGTATGGCAATGCTGAGTTTGCACGGGGTTGAAGCTCTAACCCTGCAGTATCTAATAGGTTGGCCACTTGCCACATGCGGCAAATGGGACACCGTGGTGCAGTGAATCTGGGCTTTGGAGCTGCACACATGAATGCCCTCCACCCACTCTGCACCCCAGAACATGGTGGCAGCAGCGGTGGCTCCTGCCCCTCCACAGCTTGAGCCCCCTGCTGCTGCAGCTCTGGCCCCCAGTCCCTGCACAGGTCCTGCGGCAGTGGCTCTGGGGGAAAGAGAGGGCATTCAGTTTGGGGGAGAGCTAGGGGAGCCTGGATCGGGGGTGGGTGTTGTTTATTTGCAGTAGGAGAACTGGGGGAGCCTGGCTCTGGGGGGGGGGGTCACTTATTTGCAGTAGGGGGGCTGAGGGGAGCTGGCTCTGGGGAGAAGGAGAGGGCATTTATTTGGAGGAAGGAGGTGACCGATATGGAAGGATGAAAACCAGAAGTGTGGTGATCCTTGAATTACTATTGAACACCACTCCTCTAATCTCGTCTTTACAACAGTTAACTGCATAACAATAGAGAAAGACTGTTATATAATGGTTGTTTCAAGAGATTTCTGTGAGATTTTCTGGGTGAGAAAAACTCAAGCCCAATCTCTACCCAGCTTAATGGAGAATCCTCACAACCAGCCCCCTTCATAAATCAAGGTAAAGCTGCATATTGCTAAATTAAGACGGCGGAAAGATTATGTTCCTGTCAGAAAATCTACATCCTGGTGTCTTCATTTCAAGCCCACAGTGTATGTCCTCCATGTCACCGCTGTCAACATTATCCCAACAATAAATTAGAAAGCACTCAAGATGATGGATAGGCCATGTAGAAAAGTAATAACTAGTGAGGGAAAGCCAGCACAAACTGCCACTCATGGAGAAAGCCCTGAATTTACTGACTTCTGCAAGCTCTTGCAGAATAAATGGAGAAATCAATAGGGGATTACAGAAATACACATTTTTAATTATTAAAAAGCTCTAGTATTGATCTGGGTTTTTTTTCCAGAAGTAAATACCATTACAGAGATTTATAAATGTGTGTGTATTCACTTGTTTGATGTCTGCCAGGAATATAGATGAAGGGAACCTGCTTGTATTTTCAGAGGAAGAGCGAAAAGAAGTATCTTCCCCTGTAAAATACTGTCCTTGAAGCTGCTACTTCTAGCTATGATGCAGCCAGATGGGGGCTGCTCAGACTAAAGAGGTTCCCCACACTTACTATTAACTGTTAAAATCCCTTCCAGTGAGTGCGTCCAACGGTCATAGGTGGAGAAGGGGAGCTGTCATGAAAGCACATACCTACTCATCTCTGCAGGTCAGGCTTCTGAGATTTAGCCTTGTAAAAACCAATCCCCCACCCCTTTGAAGAGTTCAGTCTTCAAAAGATTCTTTTTTATTTTTATTTATTTATTTTTTTTTAACACTGGTCTCTCTTGGCTTGTAATAAACTTCAGTGACAGACTGACTGCTAACACTGGCACAAGACAGACTGCTCTCATATTTTTCTGGGTTTTATATACATTCAGTAGAAAGCCTTATCTGTTGGACACTTGCACATTTTCTTTACTTTGGAAATCAAATGATTTGGTGAGGATAGGGACAGGGGATAACAACTAGGAAATGGAAAAAGCCCTTTCACTAAGGAGTGAATTGGAAATCACTTTCCATTTTATCCCAATGCTCATATTGTCCATTATACCCTCCTTGGATCAGTTTAGAGAGAGGCACACCCTTCTTTTACAAACTTTCTTGCAACACCATCACCACCAGATATTTGATTAGTTATTCATCAGAAATCACTCTTGTTGCACTCACTTAGGATGTTCTTGAACATCAGTGTAACTTTTGCTCCAACCAATAAGTAAAGGGAAACACAAGCATATTGCAACTGGTTTGCAAAGCAGAAGACACCATAACCTAGTAAATGCAACAAACTGAAACCTTGTGGGATGTTTTCTACGTTTACTTCAAGTTTTGGACTCTGACCAAAGCAAAAACAATCTCCTAGCAGGCTGCTTGAATGGAATATTAGAAACTATTTCCCCATTTGCTGCTGTTCCTCTACTGCAGGGCAGCACGGCACTAGAGGGACACAGTGGCAAATTCTTCTTACTGGAAGAGAGTCAAAAATGTGTCCATGCTGCCTGATTTTTATCACCACACTGAGATGCAGCAGTGCCCACTCTTTGGGCTCAATCCAGCTGATTATGTTCCCTGTGGCATGGGCTTCTAAACTATCAGAATAACAACGTGAGAAGCAAGTACTAGAGTTCAACCAATACAGGTGTGGAAAGGAAGACAACGAAGAAATCCCTAAAACTGAGTCAAATTTTCAAAGCTCATCTGCCATTTAGGGTCCACAATGAGCAACCAGGTCTCTTTTGAAGATCTCTGAACCACATTTCAAGGTAAGTGGTGGGGACACTGAATTTCCAAAATCCTTTATCAAAAAAAAACAAAACAAAAAAAACAAAAAACCATCAAACAGCCACTTCTGCATTACCCTGCGACACAGCCATATTGCTCCAGTCCCTCCATCCATTCTCTCAAGACAGTGAATTTACACATTTACACTGTGCACATCTTAAGAGGATATCTGAATCCCACGTTTGGGTGCTCCCTCTGGAGTTTGGTTGTGTAAAGCAAGTATTTATATGCTTCCATTTGAAAGCTGGACGTTAAAGATTCAAGTTGGCTAATCTCCAATGAACAGCAATTTAATATGGGACAGTGTGCACAAACTGGGCCCCAGTCAAATGTCTGATGCTGAACCATAGGCACCACGTTGCATCTCAAAAGCTTCCACAGCACTGACAGCAAGTCCATCTGAGATGTCGGATGACTGAACTTCAAATTTCATCCATCACAGCCTTTTGCTAGGAAAAATGAGGCATCTTCTGGAGCAGTAAATTGAATGAATTCATAGCCCTGATGCAGTATAAGAGCCAGGATCTTTTATTTCAAAACAGATATTAATTATATCTCAAATGATGAAGGGGCCTTTCAACTCAGTTCTGTACTCTGACTCAGATACTAACTCTAACGCAATCCGTACTTTACTTAGAAGAAAGCATGGTGGTAATATTCTCATTCAGAAATAGGGATTTAAAAGGGAGTGAAAAAAAATTAAGACACACATGCCACCGCCTCCACCCTTATGTTTAGGTTGGCAGAACGATTTGGGATGCTCATGAAAAGATGCTACTTGAGTACTGGAAGTACTTTACGAAGATTTGTTTCCGCCAAGTCCCGAATGCTAATTTTTAAACAGCCACCTGGTTTTAACAGATAGTATAAATGTTACACGACAGTGCATTGAGAAATTAAGTATTCTATTGCCAGCACTGCCTGGCCTGAAGCTGCTTCCTTTAAGGAAGAGAGCAGCCCCAGGCTGTCAGCAAACTATAGATTTCTCTTAAAACAGCCTCTCTACATACCCGGTCAAATGGGATACCGTATTTCTTTAGGATGGAGGGAGAAATCAGGGTCATCTTGTGGCGGAGGAAGGCATCGCATCCCTGTGAGCTTCCTGGGAAAAATCCTGCAGAGGGATTCAGAGGAAAACAAAACATTATCACAGGCAGATTTGCCCAGGAAAATACACCCATTCATCAGCAGACAGCCAACAAAATGTTAGTCTGCCCACACATTTTGTAGACAGCTGAAACAACAGGTACAAAATTGCAGGTTAAGGCATAAGTAAGTAGCAATGCCCTCATTGCCAAAAATATAGTGACACGGGGACAACGGTAGTCTTAAAACAGAGGTCTAGCAAGTATTACCCTTTCACAAAATACAACAAACCTCCTTAATGCTACCAACCTTAGGGATGAAAGATGCACAGTACCTCATCTTGTGCCAAAAGATGCCTTATCAGTGCTCCCCAGAAATACATGATATGGGGCCTCAGATTTCCAGTGTCAGCCATCCTCCCTGCAACCTATAGTTTTCCTGGCCTGAGACCTTATGACATTTCCACAGAGTACTGCTACAGATATTGTACACTAAGCCCTATGAAACTGAGTAATAACTAGGATGTCTCACAAATACCGTCTGATCACTGCCTGCACATACTCCTGATTCCAATTATGTAATGTCTGAAATTTAAGAACAGAATGCTCATTCTCACTCAGAAGATGTCTATGTACAGTACTTACATGACACCCTTCCTCAAGCCCTGTAGTACTGGAGTGCCCAACAATCCTTAAGGAACTTAAACTTCACAGTGCCCCTGTGAAGTGGGAAAGTGCTGTCATCCTTATTTCACAAATGGGGATCTGAGGGTGGGATGACTTGCCCAAGGTGACATACAGCAATAACTGATGTCTTTTAGAATCTGAGCCATCCCATCCATAGGACAAGTTGGAGCAGCTGCCCCAGCCCTGCAATTTAGGGGACCTCCACTGATCGAAAACTAAATAAAACAGCAACTCTCACGACCTATTAAAAAAGAAAGCTATTAATTCAAACACAACCAACAATCCATTGCAAAAAGAGCAAAAGCAAAATTGCAATTGTGGTCAACGCTTACAAATAAATGCACACCATGTTGTAACAAATGGATTAACATACAGATAGCAATGATTTAGCATAATGTTATTCAGGCTTAACAGAAATCCATCAAAATGCACATTGCCATCTATTGTCAAACCCACAGTGCGACCCAAGGACCTGATATGTATGGAGTATTCAGCTTTGCTAATTATTCATTGGTGAGAGTAAAATGTGCATTGTAAGCCCCACCCCCAAGCTTCTCCCGCACCATTTAAAAACACATTTTGTGGCTTCAGAGGGCCCACCCTTCCCCCAGTTTGAAAACCTCTGTTCTCAACAATGTTGCCTGTTGCAGGTGGCTGATTAAATCAATCCAAATTAGCAAAAGAAGAAGAAAAAAAAAAAAAAACACCTGGGGCGGGTGGAGGGGGAGAGGGAGGACAGAATATAACCCCAGCCCTTGGAAACAAAACTAAATTGATAACACATAATGTCAGAGGTTTTAGAGAGTGCAAAGGATTACTGGATTCTGGCAACTTTTTTTTTTTTTAAACTAAAAGCATTTCAATTAGAATTATGACTGCTTGCCACCCAGTTTGTCGTCCTTCTCTGCAGTTCCTCTTTTTAATGCACAGTTTAAGTGGCTCTCATTAAAGCTACTAATAAAGGAGCACATTTTAAGTGATTAGCACCAATAACGTGGCAACACATTAACGTTCTCTCCATGGGCTCCACAACTCTCCCAGAGAGCCCATTTATAGCTCAGCTATTCATTTTCCATATTAATCGCAAACTCATTTCACTGTAGCAAACATCTCCATAATACAGTCCATTGACACACCAAAGGGGGTGGGGGGGGGGATGTTTAAGAAGTAACATTATATCATTTTATTTTCTGAACTACAGAGAGTGATGGCAGGGTACAGGAGTGGGAATCCAAATAAAGACTACCATTGGTTTCTGTCTCACTGTCAGTAAAAATATATTACAAAAGAGAATTTAAAAATATCCCTTAACTTTTAGTTTGCTATATAATTCCATTCCTTTAAAATGTATATCATCATCTGCATTTAGGGGCTTTGCTGATGGCTGAAATGGTAGTTTCTAAGAAACCTGACACGACCACAAACAAAAATTGTATGCATCCATAACTGCTTTGAGTCCTTAATTTTCCAGATAGTGGCTTTCAACACGTTATCACTATATAGTATTATTGGTGAACATGGCTCTTAAAAGGCAAGAGAAAAAGGCTCCCTACCCTGGGAAGTCCATATGAGGCAGTTACTCACCTTGTGCAGTAATGACAGTTCTTTGAGATGTGTCCCCCCATGGATGCTCCACTCTGGGTGACTATAAAGCAGTACTCACAGAATGCAGGTGGGCTTGCAGCTCAGTCACTACCGCAGTAGATAACACAGCATGGACCACTTGGATAGAAGATGTGATGGTACACAAGAGAGCGTAGTGCTGAGCAAACATGTTAGTGGAAGGTGGAAGACCATGCGGCCACTTTACAAATGTCCATAAGGGGTATGTTCTTGAGGAAGGGGATAGTGGAAGACATGGGCCGGGTTGAGTGAGCTGTGATGGCACCTGGTAGCTCTTTTCGATGAAGTGCGTAACAGGTATGGACACAGGAGGAAACCCATTTGGAAAGTCGCTGAGAGGAGATGGGCAAACCTTTGGACTGCTCCATGAGGGATAAGAAAAGCCGGACAGACATGCGCCATGGCTTCGTGCAGTCAGAATGCAGCTATGGACAAAATGTAAGTAACAATCGGCTCATTGATGTGAAACGGCAAGGGAACCTTGGGTCGAAATTTGGGATGAGATCAAAAGGTAACTATTTTTGGTAAAAACAGCGTAGGGAGGCTCAGCCATCAGGGTGACTAGCTCCCCGATGTGCCTGACCAACATAATCGCCACTAGGAATGAGACCTTCATAGACAGATGAAACCAGGAGCACGTCGCCAAGGGCCTGAAGGGCGGCTTCATAAGGCAGCGAAGCATTTGGTTAAGGTCCCAGATGGGGACTATAGGATGGACTGCAGGAAAGGTGTTTTGAAGGCCCGTTAAGAAGCTTTTGGTGATAGGATGGGCCAGGAATGGAAACCCATTTTCAGGTTGGTGAAATGCCACCAAAGCCATGATATGTACTCAGACTGTGCTGAGACTAAAGCCAGACTCATGCAGGTGCAATAGGTAATCCAAGAGGATGGAAAGAGACGTGGTATGAGGAAGCTTGGAATGATGGGAGTGCATCCAGTGAGAAAACCGCAGCCATTTATAAAGATAAGACTTGCATGTCGAGTCCCCTCTATTACTGACAAAGATTCTCCTTACTTCCTTGGAGTATGTGGTTTTGGCATTGTAGAGCCATGAAGGAGCCACAATGGGAGATGCAGTTTGAGGAGATGGGGTGCAGAGTGCAGCTAAGATCCCGGGACAGAAGGCTGAAGCAAGGAGGAAATTGATAAGGAGCCACTACTGACATCCGAAAGAAGTAAGGGTACCAAGTTTGCTTAGGCCAGGCTGGGGCTACTAGAATGACAAGAGCTTGGGTCTTGTCTGACCTTGAGTAACATCCTATAAGTAAGTGGAATGGAAATTCATAAGGAGCCACTACTGACATCCGAAAGACGTAAGGGTACCAAGTTTGCTTAGGCCAGGCTGGGGCTACTAGGATGACAAGAGCTTGGGTCTTGTCTGACCTTGAATAACGTCCTGTAAGTAAGTGGAATGGGAGGGACTGCATGCAGCAGAGGCACATCCCACATGATGGTAAAGGCATCCCTGAAGGAGTGACCCCTGAACCCTGCTCTGGAACAGTACCAGTGACATTTTCTGTTGGTTCTGGTGGCAAACAACTATAAGCTCAACTGTCCCCAAACTGAGGAGGTGCTGGACCTCCTAATTGAGGAGCATCTCATGAGAAAGGTCACTGAAGAGGGATGGGGTAGGGGAGCATGTAGAGAGAGGACAAATGAAGGGGGTGGAGAATCCTTGTGCCACCAGTTCCAAAACCCATCTCTCTGTGATGATGGCTTGTCACTGATGCAGAAAAGGGCAGAGACTGTGGTGCAACGGTTGCATGGTGCCCTGATGGAAACAACGGATCAGACTCTCAACCATACCGTCAAAACTGCTGTTTGGAGGGTTGAGAGTGAGACAGCAAAAGCTGATGGCTTAGTTGATCTCTGCCAGAAAATCAGCTGTGTAGCCTGTGCCTCTGTTGTTGTGGAAACAAATGTTGTTGTTGTGACTGCTGGTACTGGTCTCAAGGATGCTGGACTCAGGAATATCAGGTCCCTTTAGCCAGGGGTGTATACTTCCCCAGAATGCGTAACACCATCCTAGAATCTTTCATGGAATGGAGCTCATCATCGGTCTTATCCACAAAGAGGTGTTGGCAGTTGAATGGGAGGTCTTCAACCTTGTGTTGTAGCGCCTTTGGTACCCCCAAGGGGATAAGCCATTAGGTACTGTGCATGGCTACCGCTGAGGTGGTGCTGTGTGCCACTGTGTCAGCTATGTCCATGTCCAACTGTATGACTGTACTGCTGATGATATGGCCCTTTTTAATAATATGAGAGAGAATCTGGCCGCTAATGTTCAGGTAACTCCAGCACCAGCTCTTGAAGTTTAGAATAAATTTGGAAGTCATAGTCCGCCAACACGGCTGTATGATTAGCGCCATGGAGGAGAAGGGTACCAGAAGAATACACTGTCCGGCTCATAATGTCCCATTTCTTGCTCTTTTTGTCTTGAGGCGTGGAGCAAAAAGTCTTTGTTTTTGTTATGTACTGCATCCACCACAAATGAGTTAGGAGGTGGGTGAGCAAACAATAATTCAGTGTCTTTGGATGGGACAAAATACTTCTTATTGGCCCATTTGGTAGTAGGGGTGATGGACACTGGGGTTTGCTGCAGTGCTGTCGCTGAGTCCATGATGGCCTCATCTTTGGGCAACCCCACCCTGGAAGATGACGGAGGCTGTACTGTGAGCAGGAGCTGCTACTGCTTTACTGTGACTTCCTGAGCGTCCTTATCCAAGGACCATACCACATGGCAGAAAACATCCAGGAATGAGCAGGTGCCATCCATCAAAGGAAGTGCCAAAGAGAGTACCACATCATCTGGAGAAGCAGATGGGTGCAGAGGAGGGCTCCTTCCCCTTCGGAGAGTGACTTTTCAATGCAGGGCACACTGACCGTGGAAACTGTGCCATGGATGGCCGTGGGGGTGGGGGGTATCGTTCCAACACAGTGGACGATGCTGACTGGATGCGTCCGTGCCACAACGGCTCATGCCATGAGGGCCACTGCTGTTCCAGTTAGGAATAGGGGTGGACAAACTATGGACGAGGTGGTGGGTGGTACTGTATGGTAGCTGGCAACAGAGGGATATCCTGCCAATAGGGTACAAGGCTGGAGAGCTGAAAAGAAAATACACTGGTGCTGTCAGATCTGGCACCTGGTGTTAGGGCCCTAACATCAGAGGTGAATGACGATGCCGAACAGCAAGAAAGACACAGAGAAGCTGACAGTCTTGACAATGAACAGTGCCGACGAGGCAGTGCCGCCCTGGGCTGCTGTCCAGTCAGTGCCAGTGTTGGTGCTGGGTCTGTTGTTGCCAACTGCTGTAGCACAGAGGGCATGGATGACAAACCATGCTTATGGTGATGCCGGACCATGTTCCCAGTGCCCAGGAGTGGAGATGGGTATCCACCCTGGTCTTATGCAAGGTGCCTTGTTGCAGTTAGCATGAGCGGTGCTGGTTTTGGGCGGGTACAGCTGGAGGCACACACACTGGAGTGGTCTGTCACACCTTAGCCAATGGTGGGCTTGCCGGTGCCAGGGACATTGCTGGTGCAGACAAAGTCGACATCACGTGCTTTTGATTCAGTGTGGAATATGCTTTTTTGGACAGTGCCAGCAAGAATGGTGCTAGAGACACTGGAATGGTATTCCCTTCTGGTACAAATAGTACAGATGGCGCCAGAGGCCAGGAATGGTCAGGAGAGGGATCCAGTACAACAATGGGAGACCCTTTGGAAGCCACGGACAATTGGTATCCACATCCTTGGCTGCAACCTGAACACCTGGCTTATCCAGGGCTGAAGGCAGCAGGGACTTCTCAGAGGAAAGTCTTAAGCCTGCAGCCCAATCTTCACAGGCTCTGGCCGTCAGGCTGGAACAGTGGATGCAAGACTGTGTCTAGTGGCCTTCTCCAAGACATTTTATGCAAGACGCATGGCCGTCTGAGGCAGGCACGGTGTCCTTGCATGTGGTGCAGCACTTGAGTCCAGAGGAGCCCGACATAGCGGATTATGCAGCATGCTAAACCTAACAAATTATCTTAAACTTTTTTTTCTTTTTAGTTTCAATAGCATAGAACAAGAGTGAATAACTTGGACTAGAGAACAACAACAAACTAACAACTCTTCAATTCTCTTGCAGAGGCTAGCGATGCTCCATCTGCAGCCGAGGACAGTAGAGAGGGAACTGAGGAGCCTGTGCCGCACGTGCGTCAGACAGCACAAGGAGGCATTCCTGCATATGCGCAGCCCAGGAAACCATGGCTATGGAAGACTCTCCAAGCGCCAGCGCAAGGACGCACCAACACCCAGAGTGGAGTACCCATAGGGACACTACTCAAAGAAGAAACATTTGACCCATGCATTGGGTTTTCACACAATGACATGAGCAGTAAAAATGTTATAATGTTAACATTTCTCACTGATAGCCTAAGTATATTTTGTAGTTGGCACCAGATTAAAAACTGAATAGAAAACAGTTTTCCAGGCTATTTTACCACCCTCTTTTGCATAATGACTGAACAAGGAAGAAATCATCTATATGATAATGACTGCTTCAAATCTGTAGCTGAAAGCTTGCCTCACAGAATGGGAGACAGTTTTTAGTTAGCAATTTCAGGGAAAGGACTTTGGTTGCTACTGATTACCTGATTTACAGGGCCACGTGCACCTATAACTATAAAGAGAGAACACACTATTTAAACAAAAATAGTATAAGGATCTTTCTGGAGCTAGTCACCAAAACTGAGGATCTTCCCATTCTAGTCTTCTCTCATTTAAAATCCACACAAACATTACCTCCCAAAATAAGAGGTATCCACAACATTAGTTACTGGTGCCATAATACACTGGAGGAGGAAAGCAGCCCGAGGGCTGAAGTTGGTAGGATATCAGGCAGGTGTGTATACACAAAAGCATTTTAGCAGTAGAAGCTGGGAGGCTCTCTGGGAGGCCAGCAAATTGCAAGAGGCTTGGTTGGAAATGGTCCTGGGATATGTATATGCACCAATCAGACAGCTGTCAATTTCATTTACTTAGCTGTCAGGCAGCTCTGCAGACGTCTAAAGTACGTAGGGGTTACAGAATCTGACCATTCTTATAAAATCATACAGGGATGGCAGGGCAAGAGCTGGGTTAAACCTATGAACCATTGTATGTGAATCACTGGTGCTCAAGGGAGGAGATAAAATGTTCGTGTGATCCAATGGCTATATGAAAGATGTCATATAAGACCTGCTGCTTCTGTTATGGGGCTATTCTTAGTTTCAGTGAGCACACGGTCTCATGATCACAAGAGTATGAGAATGGCCATACTGGGTCAGACCAAAGGTTCATCTGGCCCACTATCTTGTCTTCTGACAGTGGCGAATGCCAGGTGTCTCAGAGGAGTGAACAGAAAAGGTAATCATCAAGTAAATCCCTTTCCTGTCACCCACTCCCAGCTTCTGACAAACAGAGGCTTGTGACACCATTCCTACCCATCCCGGTTAACAGCCATTGATGGACCTACCCTTCATGGATTTATCTAGCTCTTTTTCGAACCCTGTTCAAGTCCTAGTCTTCATAAAATCCTCTGGCCAGGAGATCCACAGGTTAACCATCACATGAAGAAATATGTCTTTTTGTTTGTTTTTAAAGGGAGGGGGAAAAAAGAAAAGGCACACAATTTTCTCATAGGAATGCCTCAAAATTACACAGGAGAAGGTGGTAATATGGGGTCCCATCTACATTGAAGACATACAGAATAAATGTGATTAGATGTTACCCTTTAAGGATTCTGTGACTATGTTGCAGAAGCCACGGTTACTCCTCCTCTCCTTTTTCTTTACATATTAATAAGAAATAGTTGTCCAACATTCCTTATCTCTTCTACCTTCTTTTAAGTACTTCTAAAAAGAGTGGAAAACTGGATGAACTGTCTTTTTAATAGGAAGATGGGAGTGGATGTTTAACAGCCGAACATGAAGAGAACTCTTCTCGTGGTATTAAGCATTAAGATTACCACAACGTACATGGCTGGGAAGGACCTATTAGACTCAAGAGACCCAGGGCATACTTATAAGGATCCAGCTGTTGTTGAATAAGCTCTGACTCCACACTGCACTGGAGACAAAACTTACACTTGAGTATCACTTGGCTAGTTCAAACTCTATTCATTGCCATGCTTCCCCCTGGGGGGTTAAAAAGCTTCCCTTCTGTGCCCTTATTTTTAATCTTATGAAAATGAATGGTTCTAGAATATAGCATACCCAAGAAGAGAGTGTCCCATTGTTGCAGCTCACTATGGTTGTGCCCCATCCCTTTTCAACATTAAGTTTATTATAAAAAGAGGCACAATCTGTCCAGATAACCGTCCTCTAGTAACAGAAATGTCACCAAAGATGGCATGTAAGTCATTCCATCCACCTTGAACAGAGAACTCCCATAATTATAGCCACTCTATCCACTGTTTCTGAGTCTGTATGAGCATTTTTTACGAAAAATTCTCAGTAACAATCAATACACATGCAGTTTGTATTCAGCAGAGTTATGAGGGAAGGAAAAAAGATTACTACAATACTCTCTTTCAGCCGTTTCTCCTAGCAATAGGGGAAGGGAAGCTGCCATAGCAGTTCTAGTGCTGGCCTGCCACATAAGGGGACCAGTAGCACACTCATCTTACTGACCAGGTTTGAACGTGGCAACAACTGCACATACAAATGGAAGAAGGGCTTCTGTTTGAAATTTGTTCCCAGCACAACAGAGTGGTTCTACCTCAAAGGCTCAAAATTACAGTTTTTTTTTAAATCAGTTTTAGTCTGGCCTTGATGTGTCAGGAGAGTGTGACTATGAAAAACCAGAGGCACCAGTATTTACTGTTTACAGAAATAGCGATGAGACAAGAAGTTTTCAGCCCTCAGCAGCAATGATACTGAATCTAGCACAACCAGTCCAAAATTATTGCACAGCTCTATATAACATTCAGTGTCTGAAACAGCAACATTAACAAAGCAAGCAGGGAAAGCTTACCTTTTGCCAGGCGTTCCAATCGCTTGCCATGCTCTGGTGGGATGGCATACCTGTAGGGGAAAAAAAACACCCATCAGGAAAATAAATGCCATACCTCAGATCAAAGATACAGTCAAAGAACAGAAACAGATGGGGGTGAATGTGGTAATCACCATTACTATAGTTTAACGTAGATTGAAAGGAGGACGTATGAACAAAAAGTGAAGAAATCTGAAAGGTATCGATAAAAACATGAATACAGTTCTAGGAGGAAAGCCAGATGGTAACTGAAGGAGCTGAGGATCTCGGCAACGTCATATAGTGAGTACTTTTTTCTGCAGTATTTTTATTATGTAGGGCATCACAAAACGTCACAGAGTGTGAATCATAAGCTAGAAGAGAAAGGTTTTAAGTGAGATTTAATGAGGTAAAATGCTGATACAGTGCAGTATTGCCCCGGAGTAAACAAATATAGAGATTTACTTAATTTCATTTAATAAAAAGATGCATACAAGATAAAACTGAACCTAACAGCTAAGAAGCTGTAGGCTAAATATTTATTTCATTAATTTGTAAGGCCTTAATAAAAGTTGTATCTAGGCACTCAACATAAGCAAAAATTCAGCAGAACGTATGCGACAGGAGTAAAGTAATTTATATACTTATTTTTGTTCTCAGGGCTTGTCAATACTTTCCCAGGAGATCAATGCTCCAGAGGCTGATCTCCTAGGGGTCAATTTAGAGGGTCTAGTAGGGACATGCAAAATCAACTGCTGCTTGCACTCCCATCAACCCCAGTACTCCACAGGGTCACAATGAGTAAGGAATGTTGATAAGAGAGTTTCTCCAACTGACCAGCCACGGTGGGGATGCTGCAGTAAGCCAAAATAAATTACGTCAACTACAGGTATTCTATTTGTGTAGCTGGAGTTGCATAACTTAGAACTTTACCCCCTAGTGTACATATGCCCTTAGAGATAGCCCGAAGGTTACAAAATGGTCTATTCAAACAGACAAGTGGATGGTTCAGTTACAAGTACCCGTTCCTTGCCAAATATCAACATTACATGGAGCTAGAAATGGGCCTCTCTCCTCCTCTCCTGGGAAAGGGGAAGAGGGGGCCAGAGTAGATGTCTAGTATCTGTACTACAAACAAAAAGATTAGTAGAACAGTAAGGTCAGAAACACAGACAAGCATTCAGAAGTTACGAAGTGCCAGAACTCAAGTGGTTTGTACCAGTTAAAAGTCTGGCAAAATTACAGGCAACTGAAAACAGTCTAATGACGGAAAGAGCTGGGCATATCTAGTAAGCAGTGCTATCACCTTTACCAACAGTGACCACTCCCAAAATCATTAGAAAGGCTACATTACTTCTGTAGGCCAGTTCCCTTCATGTTGATCCTGAGTTTTAAGACAAGGGAGTCATTTATTCAGACTGCCCAGAGTAATGGGGGGAAGTCATACCACAAACTCTCCTTGTATGAAACCAAAGTGAGTTCCCCTCTATAGTGCTCTGGAGGCACATGATCTAATGGACAGAGGATGACAGGAGGTGTTTTAAGATTTAGCTTCTAAACTGATTTAAACTGGCAGTTTAAATACACCCCCACTGAGAATTTAAGACTGCAGAATCAGATACTAATGTTCTCCAGTACCTTTAGACATCACTTCAAATTGTATAAATATCAAACAATTTCATTTGTCTTGAACAAAGCTAGTAGCTTTGTATTTTAAATGGCCATTTATCACTTACATAAAAGTGACAAAAAATAATCCTAACCCTAAACTCCCTTGTGGGATTAACGTCCCTTAAATATGGAAAATGAAACATTCCTTTCCTTCTGGGAAAATATTGAAAGACTGAAAAGAACTAATTTATGTCTACAAGGCTGCTGCTGATTAATGTAATATCCCTGGTCTACAATGCTAGTTTCACTTAATTAGAGCCTGTAATTGGGAGTTGTAAAGATAAGATTAATTGAATTCGGAGGACGTTAAAAGTTTAATACATTGAAATATGGCCATTGTGTTATCTGAAGCTGCAGGCTGCAAGAAGCTGAGCTGAGTCCACAGAGAGCCTGAATAAGAGTTGATTGGACTGGAACCCAGCAGAACTGAATTTTCAGCGTGTGCACAAAACCTGTAAGTATAAAAATCTGCCAGTATCCCTGACATCACCACAAAGCTCACATGTGCACAGAGTGCAACTGGCTCAAAATTTACAAAATTCTTTACTGCAAACAGACCACTGCAAAGATGCTGTACCATTTATCAATCTGATTTTGTTGTATGCCAAGAATAATCAGAAAACAAAATTAAAAGTGGGCTGAATTCAGCCTTTAGTGCACTCTCTCAGTCTCACTGAATTTCATGGGGTTGCACTGAGGTGGGTGGAAGGAGTTTGGCTAACTACATTTTCAGAAGACCAAAAAGAAGAAAACTCTTCTTTTTCCACTGTAAGTACTGTGCAAATTTACACTAACAAACCCTATATGATCAGGCATGAATTATTAATCAGAAGGCAAAAGAAAAAGGTTACAGAAAGATCAGAAATTGCCATAATCAAAAGAATTACTGTAATTATATCAGTAAAAGAGCTGACTGTCATGGATGGCCTAATGGTATTATCTTTGTGCATTCACTTTGTTAGCACTATGAAAAATGGCAATTGCTTCAGGTATAAAATCTTTGAGAGAAGCAGCTGGAAAAAAAAAAAAACGCTACCATTCAATAGCAGCTGCTGCAACTTCTCTGAGATACCCAAAGTTTGGACTCTGGTCAACAATGAACACCTTTAATTTCCAAGACAGCTTTACCACACACTATCTGTCAGTACAACATGATTATTGTCTGTACCTGATCCTCTTCCTCATGGCACATACATCATGTTAACACTTGGCGATATCTACCTAGTGCTAACTAGTAATTTAATTTCATATTTAAAGCATTCTCTCTCTCATGCTGAGAGACAGATAACTTTAATGTTTGTCCTCAGGGAAAACATCAAAATGTTTTGGAAAAATCAAAATACTAATTCATTTACCACAGGATGAGGTGTCAAAACAAAGAGATAATTAGCTGCCCAGAAACATAATGCTAGTCTACAATAAAAAAGTTACATCCACATAGCTATGTCTCTCAGGGGTGTGAAAAATCCACCCCCGAGGCACAAAGTTAAGCTGACCCATTAGAGACCACACTAGGTCTATGGAAGAATTTTTCTGTCTACTTTCTCAGGGGGTGGATTACCTGAACCGCTCCCATTGCTACAGTGTCTACACTGCAGCACTATACTGGTGCAGCTTCAGTGCTGCTGCTGCAGTGTTCTGAGTGTAGACATACCTATAAACTTTTGCAAATTGCTTCAAAACCCTTACAGCACTGAAAGATTTGCTCATCCATCCAAGAAATGGCTGCAGAATGTTTTGAGAGATAACAATATACCTCTGTCAAATCTTAAGTTTTTTAGCTTTAATGGACAGCCTGCCTTCATCTCTCTAGAAAAGCATCCTGTACAACACACACAGGTTAACAGTAAGAGATGCTTACTTAGTTTAGAGCAAAAGAAGCCTATTTTTCTTCTGCTGGCAACATGGATCATTTGTGAGTCTTAAAACAACTCTCACTGAAGGTACAAGGACAAGTAAATGTATTTAGCAGAATGCCTTTGTGTCTGGCACTCTGGAAAGATCTTATTAGACCTTTCCCAGAACAGGGACCCTTCCACTCTCCTGATGAAATGGAGGCAACACATGCCTCCCTTGCAAATCACACACAGCATCATGAGTTAAAATTACATGTTTCTTCTGGCTACTGAACTAGCCAATTCTATTACAGTCAGATGCAGACAGAAGAAATTCTTAAGAGGCAGACAGGGTCTCTTATAAAACCCATTAATCCAATGACTCTTAACCTTTTCAGGTAATTGTATCTTTCAGAAGTCTGAATTGTCTCGTTTACCCCAAGTTTGAGCTAACTTAAAGATACTCGCTTAAAAAAAATCAGATATTTAAATACAAAAATGACACAGCAAACAATGAAAAACGCTTACTTTCTCTTTCTAACCATAGAATTCTAAGATGAACCAATTAGAATTTAAATATTGAATTTACAATTCAGTTCATAGTATATAGAGTAGTATAAACAAGTCATTTGTCTGCATGAAATTTTTGTCTGTATTGACTTAGCTAGTACTTTTTATGTAGCTTGTTGTAAAACTAGGCAAATAAAATATATAAATTTTAAAATAGAACTGGAGGTACACAACTCCTAGAACTGGAAGGGACCTTGGGAGGTCATTGAGTCCAGTCCCCTGCCCTCTTGGCAGAAACAAGCACCATCTGTGACATCTATACCCCCCAATCTCTAAATGGCCTCCTCAAGGATTAAACTCACAATGTTGGGTTTAGCAAGCCAATGCTCAAACCACTGAGCTATCCCTCCCCCCAGATGACTCAATATACCCCCCTAAAGACTTCCGTGTACCTGCAGACGTATACGTACTCCTAGTGGAGAACAACTGCTCTAATAAAAAAATAACACCAAATGAAGTGTTGGGGCTCTTATTCCTGCAGGAATAAGATTTGCAAACAAGCAAAAGTCCTGCACTGCCAATTAAAGGAAGTGGTCCCCTCAAAAGCAGACTGTCATTTAATAGAATCATAAAAATGCAGGTCTGAATGGAATCATCTTGTCTAGCCCTGCACAAAGAGCCAAACATACCTAGACTATTCTTTACAAATGTTTGTCTAACCCTTTCTTAAAAACCCCTCCGACAACAGGGATTCCACAACCTCTCTCTGAAGCCTTTTCCAAACGACACTATCCCTATCTGAAAGCTCGCCTAATAAACCATTTTGCTAGTCTTTAAAGTGCTATTCGACTGCTTTTTGTTTTGATAGTGTATAGACTAGCATGGCTTCCTCTTTGTTACTATCCTTATAAAGTTTTCCTAACACCTAACTTCAGTCTCCTTTGCTCCAAAGTAAGCATATTATTTCTTCTCTTACCTTCAGTGGACATGGTGAACTGATCACCACCATCTTTGTAACAGTCTTTAATACAGCTGGAGACTGTTTTCATGTAACACTTCATTTGTCTTTGCGCAAGACTTAATGTGCAGGGTTTTTTTAATCTTTCCTCACAGGGCAGATTTTCTAACTCTTATAATTTGTGTTGCTCTTCCATGGACAGACTCAAATTCTTTCTTAACGACCGACACAATCCTCCAGCTGAGTCCTCAGCAGTGCAGAATACAGCAGGTCAGTTACCTCCCTGTGATCTTATATACAACAATCCGATTAATACACCCCAAAGTCATATCAGCCTTTTTTCCCCGAATACCTCATATTGTTGGCTAATATTCCATTTCTGATTCACTATAATCTCTTGACCCACTTCAAGCAGTACTGCCACCCAGACATTTATTCCAATTTGGTAGTTCCTCATTTGATTTTTCCTTCCCAAGTGAAGTATTTTGTCGTTACTGTATTTCATCTTGTTGATATCAGATAAATATTCCAATTTGTCAACTCATTTTGAATTTTAAACCTATTCTACAAAGTCCTAGCAAACTTCCCCCCCTCCAGTTTAGAGTCATCAGCAAATTTTATAAGGACACTCTCCACTCCTTTATACAAGTCACTAATGAAAATATAGAATAGTGCTGGACCCAGGAAAGGCCCCCTCAGTAGGGCAACCCTCCAGTTTGATAGCAAACAATTCATAACTACTCTGAGTATGTTTCTTCAATTACTTCTGCACCCACCTTATAGTTATTGTATCTAGGCCACATTTCAGTAGTTTGTTATAGAAAGGTCAGTTGGGACTATATTAAAAGCCTTATTAAACAAAGATATATCATGTCTACATTAGGCCAGTAACCCTATCAGAGAAGAGAATTAGGTTGGTTTGGCATGATTTGTTCTTAACAAGTCAATGTTTGCTATTACTTATAGCCCTATTATCCTAAAGGCACTTACAAAATCAATTGTTTAATAACTTGTTCCAGTATCTTTCCAGCTATCAAAGTCAGGCTGACTGGACTATAAAAAAAGAGAACAAAGAGAACCCAGGGAATTAAAGGCGGGTACTATGTTATGTTATTATGACTAACGAGTCATCTAGGCAATGTGCTGATGATGATACTGACAGAGAGATAAAAATCACAGATAAAAGAACATCTAGCAGATGAGCAAGCAGGGTTCAGGGAAGACAGAAGTACCATACAGCAGATACTGGCACTAAGATGGATAGTGGAGAAAGCTAGACGAAAGAACAACAATATATACGCTTGCTTCGTCAATTTTCAGAAGGCATTTGACAATATACATCAGAAAGTGACTTGGTCGGTGTTTGAGCTGCACGGAGTGGATAGCAGACCGATACCATGCCAGGGTCCCTGGAGCCTGACGAGGTGCCTGGAGCAGGAGTGATGAAGGCTCCTGGTGCAGCGTTTGTAGTGGCACCATAATCTGCAGGAGGCCTTGTGCAGCACTAAAGGCCTCTGGTGTCAAGGGCAGCCTGGGAGTCAACGCTTGCACTTCGTGACCACGGTCCCGGTGTGATCTGGCGGACTCCCCCAATGTCCGTCTTCACCCTCTTCTTTCTCGGGATCGACCCCAGTCCAGTCTCTTCGTCTTATGAGGCACCGGGGACTGGCTCTTATGGCACTAGGCGACAAGTCCTGCTCTCGGCGCCGAGAGCCCTCTGACGGCACCAATAGTGCCGGAAAGCTCTGCACTGAAGATGCGGCGCTCCGCGTTCCCACCGAGGAACCATCCGGGTGCAAGGCTGACTCCATCAGAAGAACTTTCAGCCTTTGAGCTCTATGTTTTAAAGTCCTGGGCTTGAAGGCCTTGCAGATAGAGCAGAGCTCCCAGAGATGAGTCTCACTGAGGCAACCCAAACACGCCTTATGTGGGTCACTTTTGGGCATACGTTTGCCACATCTCGAACAGTTTTTAAACCCTGGGAAGCCAGGCATTCCCTGGTGCTGAGGGGGTTAAAGACCCACCTCGGCTTACTAGGTGCTAAAAAGGCACTACTTACCTACAAAGATAACTATCTAAACTGCCTGAGGAGGGTGTGTATGGTTGGGATTCCAGCTTGCTCAAGGACGGCGGTGTTGGTCACTCTGTCCTTCCATGATATTCCAAGGATGCGCCTGAGGCAGCGCAAGTGGAAGACATTCAGCCTCTTTTCCTGACGGACATACAGGGTCCAAGTCTCGCTGCCATAAAGGAGGGTGCTGAGGATGCAGGCTCTGTAGACTTGCATTTTGGTGTGAGTGTACAGCTTGTTGTTATTCCACACGCTCTTGCCGAGTCTGGACAGAGTTGTGGCCGCTTTTCCGATCCTCCTATTTAGCTCAGTGTCCAAGGACAGGGTGCAGTGATGGTAGACCCGAGGTAAACAAACTCGTGGATGACCCCTAACGTATAGCTGTCAATGCTGATTGATGGGGATTCAGCAACATCCTGACCAAGTACGTTTGTCTTCTTTAGGTTGATGGTAAGCCCAAAGTCCTTGCACGCTTTGGAGAACTGATCCAGCAGTTTTTGAAGCTGGTCTTCTGTGTGAGACACTACAGCAGCATCGTCTGCGAACAGCATGTCTCTGATGAGGACTTCCCGCACCTTAGACTTAGCTTTCAGCCTTGCAAGATTAAACAGTTTCCCATCAGATCTTGTGTGCAGCAAGATGCCCTCTGTTGAAGATCCAAAGGCATGCTTCAGGAGGAGTGAGAAGATGATCCCGAACAATGTCGAAGCAAGCACGCACCCTTGTTTGACGCCGCTCCTGACTCTGAAAGCATCCGATAATGCGCCATCATATTGGATGGTTCCTCTCATGTCTTCGTGGAATGACTGGATCATCTTGAGTAACCGTGGAGGACAGCCTATCTTGTGGAGCAGTTTGAACAGACCATCCCTGCTGACCAAGTCAAAGGCCTTGGTCAGGTCGATGAAGGCTAAGTAGAGTGGCTTCCTCTGCTCCCTGCACTTCTCCTGCAGCTGCCTTAGAGAGAAGACCATGTCAACGGTAGACCTCTCTGCGCAGAATCCGCACTGCGATTCGGGGTACACCCTCTCAGCAATCTTCTGGAGTCTGTCAAGGATGACGCGAGCGAACAGTTTACCAGTGATGCTTAGGAGGGAGATTCCACGGTAGTAGTTGCAGTCGTTTCTGTCTCCTTTGTTCTTATACAACGTTACAATGTTAGCATCGCGCATATCCTGTGGAACCTCACCCTCTTTCCAGCACAGGCACAGTAGCTCATGTAGGGGTTCCAGGAGTGTGTCCGCGGCACATTTGATCACCTCTGGTGGTATACCATCCTGACCAGGGGCCTTTCCTGCTGCAATGCTGTCGATGGCTCTCTTCAGTTCATTCACAGTCGGTTCTTGATCCAGTTTGTCCATTACTGGTAGGAGCTCGATGGCATCGAGGTCTGTGTCAACCACAACGTTCTTGCGTGAGTACAGCTCGGAGTAGTGCTCAACCCAGCGCTCCATCTGTTTGGCTTTGTCAGCAATGACTTCACCAGATTTGGATTTCAGAGGTGTCATCTTGTTCTGGGTGGGTCCTAATGCCTTCCTCATACCCTCGTACATTCCTCTGAGATTACCAAAGTCGGCACAGGTCTGGATGCTGCTGCATAGCCGGAGCCAGTGGTTGTTGGCACAGCGCCTGGCTGTCTGCTGTACTGTTCTTCTGGCCTCTCTAAGTGCTTGCTGGGTACTCTGGCTCGGTGAGCGTTTGTACTCCAGGAGTGCAGCACGCTTCTTTTCAATGACTGGAATCATCTCATCGGAGTTAGCTTCAAACCAAGCTGGAATCCCAACCATGCACACCCTCCTCAGCAGCGTCGACTCCACTGGCTTGGCCACGTCCACAGGATGAACGATGGAAGGATTCCAAAAGACATCCTGTATGGCGAGCTACCTTCTGGCAAAAGACCTCCTGGACACCCCCAGTTGCGCTATAAAGATGTCTGCAAGAGAGACCTCAGAGAGGTAGACATCAAGCTGGACAACTGGGAAGAACTAGCAGACGACCGCAGCAGATGGAGGAAGGGGTTACACAAGAGCCTTCAGAAGGGCGAGATGAAGATCAGACTGCTAGCAGAGGAGAAGCAAGTGCACAGAGAGCACAATAAGGACTTGCCAGACACCCACTACATCTGCAAGAGATGCAGCAAGGACTATCACTCTCGTGTGGGTCTTCATAGTCACAATAGACGTTGTAAATGAAGTCCTCAATTGAAACTTTAAAGGGCGTGATCCATAGTCTATGCAGACTGAAGGATGCCTACTACTATCTAAACTATTTACAACTAATTAAAACAATAAAGGCTACCAGGAACTTCAGCAAGAATTAAGCTCCAGCAACCAACAGCGCGGCCAGAAGGAACTGAGTGGGGGGTGGGTCGAGCAGTACATATGTGGGTGGCCATACGGGTGCCACTCCAGGGGGTGCCGCACCAACCCTAAGGCTACTGGCTAGGGCAAAAAGCTTCCAGCAACTGAGCATGCACTCGGCACACACCCAAACTGGAATGCACATGAGCAATCACTCGAAGAATACTGGTATTTGAAGATAAGGAATTAGGAAAGAAGATCAGTGTATACAGGATCGAACTAGAGAACGTAGAGAAGTTCATGTATCTGGGGAGCAATATAATGTATGATCTAGACTGTAAGAAGGAAATAGCAACTAGAACAACAAAAGCAAGAGCGAGTTTGAAGTCAATGGATAAGATCTGGAAAAAGCAAAGCAATTAGCTTAGGATCGAAGTGAAACATCTTGAAAATGTGTATATTCAGCAGCACGTTGTATGAATGAGACACATGGGTGATAATGAAAGATCTGAAGAGAAGAATACTGGCATACAAGAAGAGTTGTAATAGAAAGATCCTGAGAAAAGGATGGATGCACAAGATCACCAACGAGGAATTATATAGAATGATACAACCAAAAGAGAACCTACTGCAGAAGGTTATACAACTGAAGTCACAGCTATTTGGGCATATTTGCAGAATGAACGGTGAACAAAAAAAATCAAGACCCTGGTATTCAGCATAATGGACAGTTCATATAGAAGAGACAGACCTCAAAGAGAATGAGTAGATGATATAGTAGATTCCTGCAGAGCTAGTCTACAGAAACTAAGCCACTCCGCACTGGAAAGGGAAAGATGGAAGGAAAGTGACAGAGGCATCAGATGCCAATGGGCGCTGAGCCCATGGATGTTGTTGCTGATGACGATGATGATTGTGTTTGCACTTCCTCAGTCTTACCTAAGTTTTCTTTAGCCTGATCTTTCCCCACTTCCCTCAGGCTACACCCCTACAGTATCACAGTAAGTCGACCTAATGTAACTGGCATCAACATACCTTAGGTCCACCATCCACAATGTCCAAACCGCCCGGGATTGACAAAAGAAGTTCTCCCATCAACTTACCTTACTCTTCTGGTCTGGTGTAAGGTACTGAGGTCGACTAGAGAGCGATCTGCAGTCAATTTGGCAGGTCTTCACTAAGCCCACAAAAATCAACCACCACCACCAATCTCTGCTCCATAGATCTCAGCTGTAGTACAGATGTAGACATAGCTATTCCTCCTACGGGACCTTACCTAATTCACTGGACATTTTGTGTTTTGCAGTATTATTTTCCCAACATATATCTGGGCAGGTAAAATTCCCCATTACTATTAGTCTTGAGTTTTTGATATTTGTGATACTTGTTCTAGAAATGCCTCATTCTCCACTTCTTCCTGATTTAGTCACCTGTTGTAGAACTCTACCATGACTTTGCCCTTGTTTTTCCCCCCTCTTATTTTTGCCCCAGAGACTTTCAAGTGATATGTTTCACCTGCTTCCAGACCTCAGAATATTCTTTATGTATAATGCAAACCTCTTCTTTTTTACATCTGTCCTTCTTGAATAAGCTGTACCCCTCTTACTAATGAGATTTATCCCATTAAGTCTCAGTTTTGCCATTTACGTCATAATTTAGCTCATGTTTAATGCAACCATTTATTCCCTATTTCCTATACACCTTGCATTTGTGCATAAACGTATGAGAACTGGAGAAGTGGGTCTGTCCCACAAGAGCTCATCACCTAATAAACTGTTAGCCTTTAAGGTGCTTCAGGCCTTTTTTTTTTTTTTTTTTTTTTTAATGAAGATAGAGACTAACACGGCTCTCTCTCAGACTGTTCCATCAGCGTGCTTCAAAATTCTGATTACCAGTGCCTACTTCTAGGGATGAAAGGGGAGCTTTCAGTTGGTGCTTTTGTTGGGGCTGCCAAAAAGACTAAAGCCAGTTGGTTCTCAACTGTCTGACTGGAAACCACCCCCGCAAAGCCAGGCCAATAAAATCTGCAACTTTATAATTTTTCAGCCAAATTCAACATTAGTGAGCAGTTAAATGCCCTCCTCAAAGTAAAAGATTCTATATGTTATATTAACATACTCCTGAACCACCTACACTCAGACATTGATACAAATTTTACTAGCCTTCTTGTGTGTATATATACTTCCTTTATATGTGAATTACCTCTGGAGTTGCAGTTACTCCTTACTCTTCCTTAGGGCTTATTATTTACATTACTATAATGTCTCCAAGACCCCACCAGTGATCAGGATCCCACTGTACTAGGTCTTGACCACACAAGAGGCACATTCCTTGCCCCAGGGAATTTAAGTTTCACCTTACCCTTTTGACTTACACATCTCACAACCCCAAATCTTTCCTCTATCAACTGTAGAGCCAAGTTAGAGGAGAAATTAAAAAACAGCACAAAATAAAAATAAAGCTATTTTAATGCAATAGTTATAGCTGCTTAATGAAAACTCCACCATTTTATACCTCTATATTTTCGGTACTGTTTATTTTCCCCTCACTGATTAGAATTATTTATGTTTGCGAGTATGGAATCTTTGCTTGTTTGCTGATCTGTTTCTCTTTCCTGCCAGGCCAGCCGGGCACTAGGACATCTGAGAGCATGAGTGTTGAATCAGCACAATATCCAACAGTCCACTAAACTGAAAGTGTACACGGCTATAGTCCTGACCAGTCTCCTGTATGGCTGTGAAACCTGGACGTTGTACAGAAAACATATAAAACTATTGGAGTGCTTCCACACACACAGCCTGAGGTCAATACTGCACATTCAATGGCAGGATAGAGTTGTGACCTGGAAGTCCTGGACAGAGCAGGAACCACGAGCATCTAAGCCATGATTCTGAAAGCCCAGCTTCGCTGGACAGGGCACATCATACGAATGGAGGAGTCAAAAATCCCTAAGCAACTCCTCTACAGTGAACGATCCCAGGGCAAAAGGAATCAACATAGGCCTCGCAAAAGATATAAAGACTGCATGAAGGCCAACATTGCTCATGCTGGCTTAAAACCAGATACCAGAGTAGCATGCAAAAGACCAAACAGGCTGGCGTGCTCTCATACGACACGTGTATGACAACTTTGAAGAGCAGCAACGCATATGCCTCATTGATGCTCGTGAGAGGAAGAAAGCAACAGCAGCAGCTGCACCAACAGAGCCAGGACACTTTCCTTGCCCCTCACTGTGAACGCCCATGCCATTCAAAGCTTGGACTCCTCAGCCACACGTGAATCCACAACCAATGAGCCTGTGCAAGCTCAAGACGTCATCATTGCACACAAAGTTCTCTCCTCCTATTTTCTCTCTCTCCAATTATGCATATGGTTGAATTTATCCAAAAGAAAGCAAGACAGCAAGAAGCAGATCTACAAGGAGCAGACAGGTCCTGGCCTTTTTTTTTTTTAAGTGTACCTGACCAAAAACTCCTTAGCATCCTGAAAGAGTTCCGAGTTGAACTACAATCAGCAGGAAGTATCATTCCTTGGCCATTATCTGATGCTTCACTATTGACAGAAGCAGCTTTGTGAATGGCCCACAGAGTACAACCAAGTTAGGGGAATTATCAACCTAACTTTGATCTAACCTTGGTATGATGCTACATTTAACTATTTCAGATTAGAGAGCAGGGATTTTCCAATCTGCACTGAACAAACTTCAAAACTATGCAGACAGGATGGTGGCGCATAAACCATTTTAATAACAGAGAGGTTGCTGTGTTAGTCTGTATTTTCACAGAACAAAAAAAAGTCATGTAGCACTTCAAAGACTAATAAAATAATTCATTAGGTGATGAGCTTTTGTGGAACAGACCTACTTCTTCAAATCTGCTCTGCTCCATGAAAGCTCATCACCTAATAAACTATTCTGTTAGTTTTTAAAGGGCTACATGACAGCTTTTTTGCTTTATTTTAATAACCCTCAACAAGAAGAACTGCATTTTATATGCTAACTAGCAGATTCACCCAGCAGAGCTTGGGTCCTTACCTCAATTAATTTGGGGGGGGGGGGAGGAGAATAAAAGGAAAGCGTACATGCTGTTTTATTTATTATTTTTATTTATTTAAACAATTGTGGGTTTTTGTTTTTTAAATACAGTGTTATTTTTATGAAGTTAAATTTTTATTTTGGATCTCTTAAAAAGGGATTGCTACATTTTGGGGGTTTTGGTAGTATTTTTTTTTTAATGGGAATTCCATCAAGTGCACTTTTTTCTTCATCCCTACAAAATCTTATCATTTGCTATGCGGTAACAAAAAAAAAAAAAGGGCTATAGTCAATCTGGTTTCCAATAACATTTTTTTCTAGTTTTCAAACTTTAAGCATTGATTCAGCTGTGCCAAAATGGAGTACTGCTCCATATTTATCCGTTTTACCTCTTTTCTGAAAGGTTTATTGAGAAACAGTCCTATTCCAGATTCATCCTATTTTTCTGGCTGATCATGGATCAGTTTCTCAACATTTGCTCAGTTATGTCAGTTTTGAGACCTGTACTCAATCTTTTATATTTGGTTTTAGGAGAAGCAATCCCATTCCATGCACATCCTGCTTTCCTGGCCCAACCAAACTCTTATGCTGCTTTAAGTTATAATAAGAGGAAGCTGTATACCTAATTTGGTGGCCCAAGCTCTTACCATTTAGGAGTTCTTGATCAAAAGGACAAACAGGCAAACCCTCTAAAATACAAAAATAGCAGTCCTGCAGCACCTTGAAGGCTAACAATATTATTTATTAGGTGATGTGCTTTGGTGGGACAGACTCACTTTTTCAGATCTGGAGAATATTGATAACAGAAAGGACAAGAACTTAAAAAGACAAAAAAGGAAAGGAAAAAACTGACAAATCAGCTACACAGGACAGAAGGAAGGTTGGGGAGGAAAAAGGCGTGGGGGAGGGAAGAGCCTCTGCAAGTGGGTTTCAGGTATAGAGTTTCCGGTATAGAGTGGTATTGATTTGACTAACAGTGGTTTATACTGTGGTGTCCAGGAAATGTACTTCTTGCAGTCGTCATGAATAAGTCAGACTATGAACAGGAAGCAGCTAGACAGCTCTCCAATCCCACATTTTACAGACCTCTTTTCCACTGGTTTTACTGAGCAATACCAAAAGAAAGTACACAATTTGTTTCAAAAACTCCCTGCCTCTTCTCCAGAACAAATTCACACAGACACACCTTCAGAGCCCTGGCCAGGATTGTTCTAAAATCTATAAACCTGGGAACTCTGGACACCCTATCATTTCAGGTATTGTCACCTTTATCAGAGGACTATCCTGCTATGCAGACTCCTGCCTTAAACCCTGGGCTACCAGCACTCCTAGCTATCTCTGAGATACCACTGACATCCTCAGGAAATGACAGAACATCTGAAATCTTCCTGAAAATACCATACTTGCCACCATGGATGTTGAAACTCTTTACACCAATATTCCACCAATGAGGCATCAGGAACACTATCCCAGATGTTACCATGGCACATCTGATGGCTGAGCTTTGTCCTCGCCCACAACTATTTCCAATTTGGGGAAAATTTATACTTCCAGATCAGCGGCACTGCTATGGGCACATACATGGTCCCAGAGTATGGTAACATTTTTATGACTGACTTAGAATGTCTCCTCAGCTTCCATCCCCTATCGACCCTCCTTTACTTTTGCTACATTGATGATAAAGTTATCATTTGGACCTATGGTAACGAGAACCCTTGAAGAATTTCACAGGGATTTCAACAATTTGCACCCCACCATCAATCTCAGCCTTGTCCAGGAAATGGATCTCTTGTGTGGAATGGTCATCACAGTACAAACCACTACCACTCTATACCAGAGACCCACTGACAGCTACTCTTACCTTCGTGCCTCCAGCTTCCATCCAGGACACATCACACTATCCATCGTTTACAGTCAAGCCCTAAGATACAACCGCATTTGCTCCAATCCAACTGACAGAGACCAAAAACTTCAAGATCTTTACTAGGAATTTGTAAAACTTACTCACTCACTGGAAGAAGTAGAGAAACATATTGACAGAGCCAGAAGAGCACCTAGAAACCAGCTCCTTCTAGGATAGGTCTGACAAGGATAATGACAAAACACTGCTTGTTATAGCCCCCAACTCAAACGCCTCCAGCACATTATCAACAATCTACAACTTACCGGAACATGATGCTGCACTCTCACGGGCCCTAGGTGATAATCCCGTTCTTTCCTTGTTCTGTGCAACCTCAGGAAAATTCTCACTAGCAACCACATGCCACGCCACAATACTACTAATCCTGGAACCTTTCCTTGCAACAAACCCCATTGCCATCTCTGACCACATATTTACACTGGAGACACCACCACTGGACCTAATCATGTCAGTTACAAGATCAGAGGCTCATATTCCTGCACTTCCACTAATGTGATATATGCCATCATGCGCCAGCAATGTCCCTCTGACAGGAATACTGAGAGTGACCATCTGTTCCAGTTTTGGCGGGACAGTCCATCCTGGCATCCCAAATACGGAAGTCCTGATTTATTTTGTCAAAGGGACTAATTGCCCTGTATTTTCCTGCGGCTGCTGCCTGCTTCTCATGGCTGCCCCCCAGCTTCCACTGACTGGGGGAGCCAGACCTGGCTGCAGCTACCCCGCTCCCAGCTGGGAGAGCCAGGAGCCAGACCTGCGCAGCAGCGCAGATGTTCCCCAGCTTCCCCTAGCTCCCAAACTGCAGCTGCCCCACCCCCCAGCTTCAGTAGCTGGGTGTTCCCCAGTTTCCCTTGGTTCCCCCACCATGGCACAGCTGCCTCCTAATTTCCCCCCCACTGGGGGAGCTGGAAGCCGGACCCGCACTGTAGCTGCCCACCCCCCCAGCTTCCCTCAGCTGGGGGAACCAGAGCAGTAGCACATTGGCCCCCCACCTGGGGGAAGCTGGGAGCTTCACTGGGAGGGTGACAGCCCCCATAGGGCAGCCACCTCCTCAGTCCCAGACAGGGTGACCATCCATCCTGTTTTGGCCAGGACGGCATCATTCCCCTTGTCCCACATTTGTTTAGAACTTTAAAAATTCTAAAATACAGATTCAGAAGTACATAACAGTGAAAGCAGATGCCAAACAAGCAGATACAGCATCCACCTGGAATGAAGTCCAACATACCTCCTGGAACAAAGGGTACAAGCAGCAACTTTCTCATGTGCCGAACAATGGTAAAATATTCATGCTTCAACTGTCACCCTAGGTATATTGGGCAAACTGGACAATCACTTTGCCAAAGCGTGAACAGAAACACATCAGACATTAGGAATATGAATACACATAAACCGGTAAGTAAGTACTTCAATTTAGCAGGACACAGAATTTGACACTTAATGGTGTTCATTTTAAAACAGAGAGATTTTAACACCAGATTACAAAAGGAGACATATGAAATGGAATTTATCTTCAAGTTTGATACCTATCACTTCTAACTCCACAAAGATATCAATTATCTTATGCATTACAAGTACAATTTTCCCACCTTTGGCATTGGCGGTGACTGTAGGCACCTCACTTAAAAGACACTTGCAGAGGCGTTTTTTCTCCCCCCTTATTCCCCCTTCCATCTGCCCTGAATTCATCAGGTTTTCCCCCCCTATCATTTTTTAACCCCCTTTTAAATTCTCTTCCTCTCAGTTATCAGTATTCTCCAGATCTGAAGAAGTGGGCCTGTCCCACAAAAGCTAATAAATAATATTGTTAGTCTTTAAGGCGCTACAGGACCGCTACCTTTCTGTCTCTAAAATCCATAATAGATTCTGCTACTGAGAAGATATCTGAGGAGATTCAAAAGAGGATCACTGAAATGGTCTCAGCTTCACCTAGTGTCACAACTGAGGGACTTGTGGAGAGATCCCCCTCATAAAAATTGTTTCTAAATTCCAGAATATCCTAGTAAAAGTCTCTCTAACATGGTCTTCAGAGTCCTAGGGACTTTCCAAAAATTGATTCTGGCCTCACACACAAAAACAATTCAGGACTTCAGGCTCAGGAGGTGGTCAATCAAATGCTGAAGAAATGTTAGACTGCCATCTCCATACGGAGGTGGGCTTTCCCCCTCTTTAGAGAGAGGGAGAGAATTTAACTGGATAATTCCCTTACTATCCTTAAGGTGAAAGCATGAAAAAAGATCCTTCATATTCGCGATGGAGGATGCTATTAATAGTGTAATTTTCTTAGTGTTTTGTTTATTCCCCTGGCATGACTTGATGGATGTGAATAATTATACTATAAAAGCCAGCAAATGTGCTATTTTCTATCACTCTAAATCATCAAACAAATAAAGTGTGAAACAGCATTTCTGAATACAATTTTCCCCTCCAATGGTTTAGAATTATTATCAGGAACAATGAAAATAAACAAACAAATGCCTTGTAAATTAAAAAATTAAATGAGTCAGAGAAGAGGCACAGACCAATCATCATGGGGTACCAGGGCCAGTTCAGAAGCCATTAAAAGATAACATAGCAGGAGATTCACCTTTACTTCTAGCATCAGGTGTTCCGAAAGGCAGTTGCAATCTAGCCTACATTCTACCCTCATGACTGCTGCTTAGGGAATGGGGAAGTAGAGGAGAAATTTATTTTTTTTTCTTAGTCCCAGTCACTGCAAGCTGTTAAAAACTTCTGTACAACAGAACATAGCTATTTCAGGCACTCTGACTGCCCATGTCCTCTCCACTGGAGCTTCCCTCTTTAAACTTAAGTGCTTTCACTTGAAGCAACTCCCTAGATTTTACAGAGCATCGGGCCATCTCCTCCCTCCTCTGATCTTCTTTGGAAGATTCTATACCCTTGCTTGATACAGCTGAGCCCCCTATATACGCAAAGTATCAGCTCGATTAGATAACATACCTCATCTATCCCCACAGCATGCCAGTTTTCCAGTCTCCGTTCAACAACACAGAGCAATTAAACAGCAATTACCTTGCTAAATCTTCATGCACTCTTCTTCAGCAGAATGGGCATCACAGGTAGGAGGTTCAAATGCATGGCTTCTGAAGTGTCACTTCAGTCCAACTCATGTTGGAGGGTAAGAAAGTTAATTTCACAGTCTCTGCACAAGGTCTGGGCAAACAGACCCCACACAGCTTAACAAGATATAATTACTGAAATAAGGCATGATAACAAAATAGAACAGCATACTTAAATGCCTAGGACCACACATCAAGCTGTGGGTTAGTTATCTGTCTTCAAAGCAAATTTACTCATGCCACGAATAATGACCTTAGCAGATTCAAATGCCAACCCATCCCTCCCCAGTTACAGGCAAAACGGAAAAGCCTTCATTTCAGTCTCCATAAAAGGTACGTGTGCCCACAGAAGCATAAAGTGAACCTAATCATCATACTTATAGCAACAATGCCCATAAGAAGATTCTTTGACCCATCAAAAACATTTATATACAGCACCAGCCACACTGAAACGTCATGGCCTTTGGCTTACTAACTATTTACCAATCAGTTTCCCAGCTTCTCCCTGCCCCCACAAATGTAAGCTTCTCTGGCTTGAAGGCTGAGTATCTTTTCAAAGTGAAGTATTTATTATATGGCTAGAAAATATTGTATCGGTCAAGGCATAGTGGAGCAAGAACAGAAATCTCATCTGGTCATTACTTCATTATTTTAGGATAATTTGCAGCCTTTGCTTTTAGTCATTACATGACAAACGATTTTTTCCTTCATCAAAGTTACATGTTATCCATTTTTCCTTCAAAATGCTTCAAGTTGTAGTTTTCCCCCTACTCAGAATTATATGGTGAGCCCCAAACTAGGTCTCAGTACTCCCAAATGCAGAAAGATGACAAAAACAGGGTGAGGTAGAAACATGCCTGAGCTCTTTTTGCTTCTTTATAAGAAGAAAGGTTTCCTCTTGTCAGGGAACACAGACTCAGGTGTGGAAGGAAAGAAACACTTTTACTAACACACAGCTGTGGGAAGCCTCAAAAAGGAGACTTCCTATACAGTATGTCCTGCAGCAACTTTTACAGCCTTATTTACACTTACTAGAGAAGTTAGTACGTAAGCTAAGCAACAGCAATTTGACTGGCTTAAACAATAGAGATACCTTTATCAGAGATAAGTTTACTAACAGGGATGCACCATCTCTTTCTTCAGCAACTAAGCTAAATCAGACCGGTTTCAGTCAGCCTGTTACCAATCATGTGACTCAGGCCACTTTTGGTCAGTCACAAACAAGCTCCAGTATTTTCCGCACACCTCCACATTCCTTCAGCAGCATCCTTGTTCCTGCTCACTATGGTGGGGAACATTTGCAGGGTTGTTTGGGTATTTTGTGTGGTGATAACATCAGAAGCATGAAGAACGTGAAGTTACTTCTTCCTGCACTTTTGCTAAAGAGCTCTTTGGTGGTAGAGATACCCTCTCTCTACCTCCTAAAAGAAACAGGCAGGAGCATTGAATATCTAACCAAAGCGGCCTCTTCCCATGTGTAAGTATTAGATTACACTGGTTTTAAACAAAAAAATGGGAATCTCAGGTAGGAATGAAGAGGTCATTTTATCTCTGTAAGTGACACCCATGAGACTTAGAATACAGTGTTCAATTCTGGTGCCCACAATTCAAGAAAGATGTTGATGAACTGAAGACGGTTCAGAGAATGAACATGAGAATGATTAAAGGATTTAAACTTATGCCTGATAATAGACTCAGAGATCTCAATCTAGTTAGCTTAATAAAGATAAGAGGTTGATTATAGTCTATCAGTAAAAACATGGGAAACAAATATTAAATAAGGGGCTCTTCAATCCAGCAGAGGAATGTATACCATAGCCCAACAGTTGAAAGCTAAGCTGCACAAATTTGGGCTGAAAACAAGATGTAAATTTTTCACAAGAGTAACCGATCATTTAAACAATAATCAAGGATAACAGTAGAAACTCCATCACTTACAACTTTAAAATCAAGATTGAATGTTCTTCTAAATGATCTGCTCTACGAATTATTTTGAGGGAAATTCAATGGCACACTTTATACAGGAGGTCACAGTAGATGATCACAAGGGCCCTTTCCACCCTTGGAACCTGAAAAAGTTTTACATACAACAATCCTTGATTTTCTCAATTTCTCAGATTTCTTATTGACTCTGGTGTTGTTTTGCTAGATCTTCAGTCAAAAATGTCTTTCAGATCAGAAAATCTTAAATTTGTAACAGCTTGGGGTGGGACAGTAATCCTTAAGCAACAGAGAAGAAGAAACTTTTTAGCCAGGTTTTTAATTTTTGTTTTTCTTAATGCTTACAACTAAACAACAGGTATCTTTGTTGAACATTTGTATTACCAGGTCCACCAATATCCCCACAAAATCGAGTCTTCACACCTGTTTCTAATGAGGTACGGTGCAGAAAAAATGGAAAAGGACTCCACAAAAACAAAGCAAACAAAAAAAAAATCCACTTTTCTGGTCTACTTATCCACCATGAAAAGTGGCAGGGAGGCAGAATACAAGACTAATATTTTTAAAATCCTTTTCTGGTCCTTTAATAAAATATATATATATACACATTATATATATATATATATATATATATATATATATATATATATATATATATACACACACACACACACATTATATATATACACATTATATATACACACATATATATATACACACATTTTATATATATATATATATATATAAAAATGCTAACCTGAGTGGGTCTCATGAAGCACAAACAGTATTTTTGCCCTTGCTACAAAGGATCGTGGGAATATTTACAATAGTTGTCCAATCAGCATCAACATCTGAGGCCAACGTAAGGATGGATTAGAAATACTGAAATTGCTACAGGTTTCTCCACTACTTCACTGCCCTGCACCACCCAAAGAATAAATTCAGTCACTAAAAGCAGGACTTACTTCTCACGGATATCTGAAATTATCTGACACTGAACAAACATCTGCTTTAAGCACCCATCCTTTAATGTCAGAGGATCACCATCTGGAAAGGACCCCCTCCCTCCCCAGGGCCCCTCCTTCTGTTGAGAATCTTATTTTATGAATACAAATAGTTGCTCTGGAGATAAGATCTCATTCGGATCAAAGAGTTCCTTGTTGTCAGATAAGAACCTTATCAAATCTCAGCAGCTTTATCTTTAATGGATCATTTTATGGGACAATGGATGATGGAATTTTAGTATCTTTAACCAGCAGTGGCAATGATTTCAAATAATGACTTTTTTATTGAAACAAACAAGTGTACAAGATAAACACAGACTAGGGAGTATCTGTTCAGAAAGCCATGATAAAGAGTAAATAGGTAATGACAGAACAAGACTACAGATACACAGACACCAAATAAACCCACATTATAAAGTCAAAGGAAAAATAAGCTCTGCAGACAGGTGGTCAAATATAATCTTCTCAGAGCCATTATGGTAGGAAGACCAGGACAAGCAAAGGCAGTACAAGGATGCATAGTCACTGTTCAAGCTGCACAGATATTGCTATTCAAGCTGCATATACAGACCTCAATAAAATTAACGTGCGCAGCATGAACAGAGATCAGACATTCCCTTACGATTCATCATGGAAAGAATGACATTAGTACAGAATAAGGAGGAAGACTTTTTCCATCTTTAACATGGTGTTTGCTCAGTCATCTTCAGTTATTCAGGTAGGGTCCAAAATGAGTGAGATCTTAAGCATGGAGGAAAAGGAAAACTTATTTATAATTTATTCCATTTACAAAGAACATATTAAAAAGATTCCACAAGAGTTTTGTTATTTAAAATAATAATTGGGTGGAACTGAGAGAGTGCGCCTTGCTGCAGGAACAGGTACAAAAAGTGATTTGAAAGAGGTGTTCTGTGTGGAAAAAGTGACATGACGTAAGACCATTAAGAAAAATTTAAGATGTGTACATGATTTCATGTGATCTCTCTGGCCTGCAACTGAAGTCCTCCCCTTCATCTTATTACACCCAGTTTAACAAACAGAAGAACCTTGATATTGCAGTGACAGGCAGCAGCAAACTACCCAAAGCCAGCCCTCTAGATTAAAAGAGGAGCTTTCTTCTCCAGCTCAACAGTACCACATATTACATGGCATTTTATGAACACAAAGACAATGGGCCACACTCTGCTCTGTCATATCTATAGTCACAGAAGTTCCTTCCAAATTAGATCAGCCTAACAGCAGAAATTGTTCTGCCTTCTTGCCATCTAACTCAGCCACTTCACAGATTTCATGCCAATTAGAGCTGTTTGGAGGTGGAGCCAACAGCAATTTTGATGCAGGATTCAGATTGCCATTGAATAATCCTTTAGAGTGGAAGGCATCTGGCCTCAAGCCACAAGTTACTGGGGACTAAAACCACGACCAGCCAATGAAGTTTGTCTCATGGTATGAACTCAGCATTAGATTAACACAGTACTGTAATTTAGCATAAGAAATCCCACTTCAGGACATGCAAGTTCTGCTTGCCTGGGCACTCCTCAACTGTATCCTACTTGGAGGGAAGTTTTGCCTATTCAGGAAGGAAAGCGGTAGATGGAGCATCCATCACTGAAAACCACAGGCACTGATTCTATAGATGCACTGCGGGTGGGGCACTCAAGAAAAAATTACGGGTACACAGCACTGGGGTTCCCTCTAATTTTTCCCATCCAAGGATGGAATACAATTTATGTGCAACAAGGCACATGGCAACATACACCACCAGTAAAACATATGCCACTGTTGTGGATGCTCAGCTAATCAGCAGGACAGCACCTGAATCTTTCCTGAGCAGCTGCCCTGAGCACTCATCTTACAGAGAACACTGCTCAGCACCCCACACTGGCCAGTTGTTCAGCTGCTGAGGGAGGTGCTTGGGTGAGGGCAGAAGTACCTAATGGAGGGGCAGAGCCGGGGCTGGAACAAACAGCATGGGTGGGGCTCTGTAATCAATTACTCGTTGGTTGCTCCCAGTAGCATACACTGTACAGTTATTTTAAAAAGAAGCATGGATGATATTCCCAAAAGTATGTTCCTGAAAGTATAAAGGTCACAGAGGTGCAGCAACTGCCAAAATAAGCAGGCAAGATAGCGAGATGATTACTGGCAATATCCTGCTAATGTGAAACTTTACCACCACATTTAGCTTCTATCACACATAAACATTATAAACTCTCCTACAACCACTCTCAGCCAGCTCTGGTTACTTATAGGCAGAACTATAGAACAGATTTTTATGAAAATGGCATGTTCCTCTGCAAAGGAAGCCTTACATTCCCAGCCAGAGACATTAAGATCCTTCCACTATTAACAAGGGACAGAAGTCCACCTTGGTGTTTCCACTAACTCTTGGCAACATAAAGGGCATTTCGTATATGACCATGCTGATGTTTCCTTACATCTATCAGTATCAGGAGTTAACTCAGGTAAAAAAGAAAATGCCAAAACAACTCTTCTTCCAGTGTCAGGCTGGAACCCTGTCTATCCTACATGCCCAGGAGCTCACCCTGTACCCCTTGGTATCTGAGATGACAGAGTGATTTGGACAATGTGTACAACTTCAGGGTGAAATCCCTGTGAGGGGACAGGCAAAGAGGGCTGCCTAGGCTGCGCACTTTCTACAGCTTATTGGCTACGCCGGTCCCTTTAGTCACAACATCGATACTAAATCACTTCTGTAAGTGAGGAGCTAACACAGAGACCTCCAGCCAGTCTCACCACAAGGAATTTAATAAATTCTTAGGGCTGAAAACAAAAAACATCAACCTGTGTTATCAGCAGTTCAGTTTGTTAGATAACAGTGCACTCATATTTCACATATTTCCAATTCTTCCATCTCCTGGACAAGGACAGATTCACCCTTACAAATTTCCCACACTAAGGAAGTCTTCTCCTTAGCAGTAAGGCACCTGAAAATACCTATGAAGCCTACCCAAAAAACCACGCCACAATACTATCATACACTTCCAACAGCCATTTAATGTGGTAGATCAGAACAGAACTGTAGAACGGAAAGAAACATAGTACAATGTTTATTAGCAGAAATGCTAGAAAGATCAAGTATCAGAGGGGTAGCCGAGTTAGTCTGTATCTTCAAAAACAACAGGAAGTCCTCTGGCACATTATAGACAAACAGCTTGGAGCATAAGCTTTCATGGGCAAAGACCCGCTTCATCATGATGAAGCGGGTCTTTGCCCACGAAAGCTTATGCTCCAAGCTATCTGTTAGTTATCAGGTGCCATAGGACTTCTTGTTGTTTCAGAAATATCAAGAAATCCGTTTGCTCTTTAATGAGCATAAGTAACTCTTATGAATTTTAACCAGAGAGTTATGCACATGCACTAAGGGGGGAGACCACTAAGTACATAGCAATATATCAACAGATGTGCTTATCCTGTACCAACTGGCCTGCAAGAGCTGTCCCCCACACTTGGCACCGAAATACATGCACTCCCCTTGTTGTTCTTGGAACAGAGAGAGAATTTATGCCTACAGCAGAACAGAACAAAATAAATCCATCTCTTTGTGATAGTGGCCTCATCTGGAAGACTTTCCCCCCCTCCCTTTTAAACTAAATTGAACTGAACTGGATAAGCAGCCCATTCTAGCAGGAACTTTACAGATCAGAGGGCTTTACTATGATGAACCATATCCTTTCACACAGCAATAGCACCTTCCAGTCTGAAGTCAGGATCCTTGTTCTAGTCACCCACTGCATTAAAGAGTAAAACAGACGCATTCCAGAAAACACACCAATGAGCAGCTTCCCTAGATTTCTTTACGCCTCCGGACTCCCAAGTCCAGTTAAGTGCATTTTTTAATTACACCTTTCTCACATAGGAAGAGGAAGTAGTTGATTCTTGCATAGAACTCTGTAGGTGTAAAGCATTAAAGCACTGTAAGAATTCTGCTATTTTAAATTACTCTTTACTGGACATGTACTGTTCTTGATCAATCTCCTTTTCTGCGTAAAAAGCAAAACTCGACTCCTGCCCAAGTATTAAGAAGGTCAGAATGAAAACAGTCCCCTGGTGCTAGTGGTGGGTCCTTTCAGTTTTAGCCAGCCCATTTGCCACTGGCTCATGAATCCAGAGTCTACGAGCTTATTCTCCCACAAGGCTCAAGTCAGATAAGGCTGAGAGGGTTATCTGAAGAGGGAATACACTTCTATCTCTTTCACATCTTGTATCAATGACAGATGCAATGTTCAAAAGCCTGAGTTATTAAAAGCAGTCTGTGATCCTGTCCGACTTCCATAGATCTTCATTTCAAATCAGGTTTGAGCTTTGAGCAGACACTTGCAAAACTGAGACTGAGTTTCAGCAAGAGTCTTCTCTCTCATCAAAGATAGGCCTCTCTCAAGCCAGACTGTGACTACACACCTGTGATGAATTATTACTGCTGGAAAGGAGGTAGTTCATGCATTATACACTAAGCCATCAGAATAGCAATCCAGTTAGACACACTCGAGCAGAAACAGGAATGAGATCATTAATCCTGCTTATTTCAATAGAGCCTTAAGATAACCAAGAACTGTGGGGACCCCACTATGCTAGGCACTGTACAAACTCAATAGTAGACAGCTCTTGCCATGACGAGCTTACAATCCAAATAGATACGACAGGTACAGGGTGAGGGAAAGGGGTATACCAAGATGAATAAACAACATGACGACAGGAAATGTCATATTAGTGCCATTATTTCTGGAGTATGGAGAGTGGGTAACTATGAGACAATCAACTAAATGGAAAGAAAAATAAGGGAAGTGGGATGAGAGGAAAAGGGCAGGGTGCAGAGAATAAGAGGGACAGGTGTGGAAGGAAGTTGAGGTGAAGAGACTAAGGGAAGAGGAGTTAGAGCAAACAGCCGATTGACTTGGGGCAGAGGATGCCCAAGCAAAACCATAAGAAATTCTCTCTGTGGTCCAAGGCCCCTGGTTTACCTGTTTCTACAGCCGCTCTGAACATCTGGAGCCTCCAGTTGATTCTTCTCTGCACTGTTTTCTCAAGGCTACACTGTTGTGGAAAGAAGTCACCACGAGCATCCACGGTTTGTGGGGAGATCCCCCCTGAACAGTTCTAAGGACAAGAGGTTCCTGGCGGAAGCGAAAGTGGTCCAGGGTGGTCTCCTTTCATACCCTCCCCTCCAGAGCAGCACTCTCTGCTTTGACTGCTCCTACTGGCTGGAGAGTCTGTCTCGTTCCTCTCTGAAGGTTCTTCCCCCAAGAACAAATGGGGACTCCACATGAGTCTTAGTGCAGAGTACGTGTTGGGATAATTATTAGTTTACAATAAGTCCACAATGAAACACAATCATTTAAACTTTTATCTGCTTACCTACCATTTCTCATTGTTTTAACTGTTGAGTCCTGCTCTGGGGAAAGAAACAAGGGCTACTGAACTAAACTAAAATTCCTCAAAGGCAACTATGGTTCCCTAACAGCATAAAACCATTCAACTCATCTAGGCTTCAACCTCCTTATAATACACTAATTCTCTGCCCACTAAGAATAAACTGTAAAAGCAGTGCTGCTCCTGCCATAGATTACAGCATCTTTCACCATAGTGCCCTCTGCAGTTTGTCTCCATGTCTGGTTAGCTAGTATGTGGGGGAGCCTGCAGGATGGCTTGTTTATTAGCAGTATGGCATGGTTTGTATTGATTAACTAATGACTGCGGTATATGAAGCTTGAAAGCCTGCATTAATAACTCTCTGCTGCATTCCTCCTATATATCACAAAATTACAGGGGGATACAACTCTGCATCTCAATACATCATCCCTTTCGTGAATCACAGAGCAATCAACATGTACACAGAGATTCTTAATGCAGAAGCCCCATTCCAGAGCTGTTTTGACCAAACACAGTGGGTGACTGCAAGGGGTGGGGAGAGGGAGAAGCTGCTCTGCCTATTAATATCCTCCCCGTTAAAAGAAGTAAAGGGCACATGCATTATCCAACCCCCACCCCAATCAATTGTAGAGAGCCTTGTTTTGGCAAAACAGCCCAAGTACAACGGTGCTTCGTCTAATCCATAAATCAAACATCACCATAAATTCTACCCTCTCTCCATCCAAAACTGCAGAGCCATAAAACAGATTACATGGAAGAACAGAGGCTGGAGGGCTCCCCGCACCTCACAAATTTCCTGTCACTACATCAATGGCCTTCCCTCTGCTTCCCCATACTGGTAAATCTCTTCTGCCAGAATGAAACATACAAGCAATGCAGCTGCACATTGCACACATCTGAAAGCAAGCCAGCCCCTACTTGCTTCCTGTGTGAAGCTGCTGAACGTGTCAGTGGGGAGGGAAAAAAAAATCCTGTCTCCTATGAAAGTCTCCCAAAGCAAAGAGTGAAGCAAACAAACAGAGCAGAGAAATACCTACATGAAGCTGAAGCAAGGAAAAAATTCTTAGTGGAATGAATTTAAAACATTCTCAGTTGCCTAAAGGTCAACACATGCATACAAGCTTCCAGCTAATCTGCCCATAAGAGACTCCCATGCTCTCTTGGGTATATGGGGTTAAAGGGATCCCATTAATCAAGTCTGATCATCACAGAAGATCAATTTAATATTTTAACACCCTGATGTTATGGCACCCTTGAGAGATTAATAATCTAAAGGCAATAATGGGGAGAGGGACAAACATTGCCAAACAATTCAGTACCAGATACTAAACCCAGCAGCCTTAAATGAGATTACACCAAGGTCAAAGCAAATGGCAACATATGTGAGTGTGTGTTAAAGTGGGTGGGGGGCAAAGAACACCCCATACGGGAACCAGGGATAAACAAGGACAAGGACTGCCTATGCATTTAGAACAGGGAAAGAAAGAAAGAAGCCGTCGGAGCTGAGTTCCCTGATAACATTAGGCAGGTCATTTTCGCTCCCAAGGGATTAACATTTTCTATCCTTGAGGGTGGAGAGGACAAGGGTTCTGGCCAAGACAGCTGCAGTGCACCCTGAGACAATAATGAAAAACAAAATCTGCAGTAAAACCATCAAGTAGGTCTTCTCCATTTGCAGCTGCTATGCTATTGGTCAGGAAAGAAGGAGGGTTCTCAAATACTTCAGCAGAATAAATATCTTAGCACAGAAACGAACATTTGTCAGTTGAATCTCCTCATTTCATCTACCCTTAAAATTATGGGAATTCAGACCCTAACAATGTTGGCATCAGAAACCGGCTAGCTAGTGAGAACCACCCTTGCTTAAACATGGCTGAGGCAACTGAGGTTCTCATAAGGCTCTTCCTGACCATTGTAGACATATTTATCTTATGCACGGAGGTAACTCCCCCATTGCTTTGGCTTAAGCTGTACTTTTGTGAGAAAGTTCTAGAGAATGTTATTCCACTGGTGTTTTGGAAAAAGAAAAAGATCAACTAATGTGATCATACATGTGGTGGGACGCTCACAAAATAGCTAAGACGTACCCTTGTCACATACTCAGTGGGGTCCACACCACAGCTCTGAGGCTGCCCATCAGCATTAGACCTACTGTCTCATGTACATAAGCAACTACATCCAGGCTGTGTCTACACTTGCCCTCAACTTCAAAGGGAGCATGTTAATCAGGGCAACAAGAGATTACTAATGAAGTGCTGAGGATTTTCATAATATTTGCTTTATGAAACTAGTTAAAATACAGAACCTGCCCAGCCACCAAATGGGTGCATTACACTAAAATCTTCCCTGCATCACCAAACAGGAAAGACATTACACCTACTGTCTCCTGTACATAAGCAACTACATCCAGACTGTGTCTATACTTACCCTCAACTTCTAAGGGAGCATGTTAATCAGAGCAACAGGAGATTACTAATGAAGTGCTGAGGATTTTGAGGAGTAAAGGGACTTCGAAGTAGCAAGGGCACTTGGAAGTGCTCGTGGCTACACACATGCCAGCACTTCCAAGTTTGAAGCTTCGAAGTTGCCGCAGGGGAGAATTAGCATAATGAAGTGCTGCGGTGTTCACTAGTAATCTCCCATTGCCCTGATTAACACGCCGCCTTCGGAGTTGGGAGCAAGTGTAGACAAGCTCCCAGGGTATCCAGCTCATTCATAATTTAAGGACTTGTTTGGGTATAGAAGGATTCTCCATACTACAGCAGAGACATTGAGCACAGACTAGACTAGCTTTAACACTCAATGGACAGCTTTTCTAAAGCCCAGACCACAATTCATAATTTTTCCTCTAATCAATTGCACCCCATAAATTCGGAATTCATTTTCTAACTATCTCAGCAGATTAAACAAGCTGCATAATGGGAGCCACTGACAGCCATTCTGCTAACAACTTACTCTGTGAAATGGGTATATATTAACAGTCATCTACTTCAGAAGGCTCATTCGAGCCCATGTCTGGAAAGCACTTAGAAATCTTCCAGACTGATGACAACAGACAGTGCAAAGCAGTGTTATCCCCTCAAGGGCTGGTTCAGGTACCTTAAACCTGCATGACTGCTACTTCAGCTTTGAGTGGAAACAGTGAACAAGATTTCACATAGCAGAGCTTATACAAATGCAGTACATTGCATCTTGTAGCACTGCTATGGTCACTGCATCAGCACAAACCTTTCAGTTCACAAAGGCAGAGACAAAAAGACATCCAGTAGCAGAGTGTGAGAAGCAGAGAGCATTGGTCTTGGCATTCAATGTAGTTGCTTTTGTCATTATCAAGTCAGTCTCCTGTTAATGTCAGTTGACAATTTCCTGCATTTTAAATCTCCACACACGGGTATAGAGAAGTAATTATACATAATATGTATAATTGATACAGTAAAAATTCCCACCATAAGAGATTTAATGCAGGCTGCAAAATGGAATAAATTCAAGTTTTAGAAAATGAAGACAGACTACGAAAAGGTTGTAATTAAGCTGCTAATGTAAGAGGAACAGTATTTTGTAATTAGGGATAGACATTCAAGTAAGAGTCTCAATCTGGCAGCTCCATGATTGTGAAGCTTAAAACGAAATTACTCAACAGCTCAAAGTCTCCTGAAATGTGTGTTTGAGGCAAGGTACCCTCTTCCTACTCCAACCCTCAAAGAATGGTTTCTGCTGTGCTTAAGACAGCCACATGGTCATCACAACACACTATAAATTAATCCGAACATCAGGGCATAACAGGAGACACGATCAAACTTCTCTGACAAGAGGCAAGCAAAATACACTGTCCCCTTTAGGCTGATGTCTGCAGTGGGAACAGCACCAACTGAGGACACACACTGTCAGCCGTGCCTTCTCCCATGTGCTATGTGGCATGAACACCTAGAACAGGGGTATTCAATAGGCAGATTATATGGAAACTGGACCACCAGACTCTTCTGAAAGAACCCCAGACATTTTTATTTACTGATTATTCTTTTCATTATTGATCTTGATTAAATATGTTTTCTGAAGTTCATCCGTGATTATACATTGACCAAGAAATTTGGATCTTGACAAAATAATTATTGACTACCCTTGATATAAAAGCTGAGACATCCAGGCAATTGTTTAGCGAGAGTTTGGAAACAGAAAGAAAGCTGCTCTTCTTGAGGCCTTCCATCTCTCATCACTGGATGACCCTCCATTGTCTGCACGCTGCACTCTACTCTGAGTATTTATCATCTGCTTCCTCTGGAAATGAAACTTAAGGAGGAAATGATTTTGCCAGTTTGTTCTGCTCAGTTTCTGAAACTGAAGTAACACAAGGAGGTGCTGGCACCAGAGTTTCTGTGCAATAAGAGACTCACACAGACAAATGGCCATATTGGGTCAGACCAAAGGTCCATCTAGCCCAGTATTCTACTTTCCAGCAGTAGCCAATACCAGGTGCCCCAGAGTGAATAAGCAGAACAGATAATCATCAAGTGATCCATTCATTTGCCCATTCCCAGCTTTTGGCAAACAGGCTAGAGATACACACAAAACAAGCAACTGTACAACCAAACAGCTTGAACTCAAGGCAGTTAAGAAGTCATCTTCAGACACTGAAATGCAAACATTCTCTGTAACCCCCAAACCAACATACACAATGCTTTGTGGGAGGATGCCTTACCCCCAGAATCTCTGGAGACAGGAATGGAGAGGCTATTCCACTATGTCATCTTCTGTGCATGTTCCCCTGAGACTCATCCATCCAAAATCTCTCCTCCATATTGCATTTGAGAGCCTTACCATGTTCACTATATCTTCAGTGTAAAGGCCTGAGGTGGCTTCCCACAGTCCAAACTTTCCTCGCCCTCCTTAAGGAGGGTTGAAGGGCTTCATCCCTTTACCAAGCCCATAGAACAAAAAGGGCAAGAATTCCAGCAGAACCCACCAGGGCCAGAGGCTGGGAAGCAACCTCATGGAGCCTGATTTCTGACCTCTTCCATACAGGAGGAGGAGGAGGCGGCGGCGGCTAAGGAGCGTCTTACACTGGGCAAGAATTCTGCCCTCTATAGCAAAGCTGGACTACTCACTGAAATAATCTGAACAACAAAATGAAAATTATTTATATTTAATGGGACAGGGAGTTTGACTGACTGATCTATGTCAAGCAGGTGGAACAGCACCAATACCGAAAGGATCATTCCATTTCAGGGCAGAAACATCTCTAGCTGAGAGCCTAACAACAGCCCTCCCTCAATTATTGCAGAACACAGCCCCAAACTGGTGGAGTTTGTAACTCCTGCTGTTCCCCAAGGTGCCTCTAATATGATCGCTGCCAGGGTCAAACAGTCTATAAAAAGGATGCAGGAAGCTGGGAAATTTCCACAGAGGTGTGGCCAGAAAAACACTACCATCATCACAGCCATCTCTGACTGAGGGCAGCCTGCTGTGCAGGAATCTCTGCTCTAAAGTGTAGGAACTCCCCCCATTGACTTCTGAAAGCACTGCAACCACAGCTGGGAGATGAGAACTGAACTAACATGCCTAAAAGTTCGCAGGTCTGCTCAGAGCAGTTTGCAGATGCCATGCTCCTTAGCAGGCAATGTACTTTCATTGAAGAACTTCAGAAATCATTAACTGGACCTATCAGGGTGAAGAGCAAAGAGGAAAGAAAGACTTAAGTGACTGGCAAGCTCTAGCCTTGTGCTTAAGGGGACAGCAGAAGTCCTACCAAACAAGAAATGGCATCTTGTCACAACACATCCACCTTTCTGTTACAGACTGTCATCTATATAACAAGCTCAGCCCAATAGAAAAAAGGTTTTGCCCAAACCATTGCCTGACCTTAAGATCCTTATTTTTCATAATATTTGCTTTGTGAAACTAGTTAAAATACAAAACCTGCCCAGCCACCAAATGGCTGCATTACACTAAAATCTTCCCTGCATCACCAAACAGGGTACAATCAGATCTCCACTGGCAGCAGAGTACTCCCTTACTGTGGTTTTAATAAGAAAAAACAAAAATACACACAGAGATCTCCTAAGTCCCTTTAAATGCAGGTTTTTCATTACTCCTCCCCAACCCAACTCCAACCACTGTTGTCTCCAGCAACTGCAATTCCTCTTCTCCATGAGGAGCTGGGATTCAGTTTTTGCATTTCTACTCTCACTTCATCTCCCCCAACCCCCAATCTCCTGAGCAAGATGAGAGAAATGAAAGCAAACGAAGCCTGCTTAGCGCTTTGGCAGCTGTTGGCTCTACTACACAAGTTGAGCTTTCAGTTCTCCCCATTTTGCTGCCTTCAGATATCTGTGCAGGACACACAGACATCTCTTTAGCCACCAGCCCACTTCTCCCACAGATACAGGAGCCAGTTTGTCAGAAATCTCACTGTTTATTGCAGAACTGGTCTTGAGGGAAGCCACAACAGCATTACAGGAAGATCTGGCTGTCCTTCTGATAAGCATCACTGCTTGTTATTTGTACTAGTCCAGGAAGAACTTCTGAAACTCGAAAAATGCAGGGTAGAAGGGCAACATTTCAAGTCAGGCCTCCTACACCCTCGGTGCCACTTAAAAATGGCTTCTTTTCTCTTGTCTATTCTTAAACCTTCACCCACAAAATCCATGCTACTGTTTGAAGATCGCTGCAAAACCAGTTCATATTAAAGATGGGTGTATGCACCATTTTATATATTATATATATATATATACATGCTGAAGTGTGGCTTTAGACTGCCAGAAATAAAATATTCTGCTTCGTTTGATCATGTTCGCTCCTATGTGGTTAAAAGACCGTAAAAGGTTCTGCTGCAACTCTAGCACCACCTAGTGGACACCAGGACCAAATAAAGATTCAGAAGCACTGCTTCCAAAAGACAACTTGATGGTACCTAAAATGAAAGTTTGTCACTTTTTATTCAGAGCCAAGAGATCCACACCTCCTCAAGTCACACTAGTTTATCAGATAGCATAGCTGTGCCTGTAAGTCCTTTCACCTCTGCCTGAACAACAGGAACTGTGAAGTTAGGTGAGCCAAAAAAAAAAACAAAAAAAAAAACCCCACACTGAATCACCCAAGGGAAGATCTCAAAGATTTGCACCAAATTATACTTGAATGTGTCATAGACCAGCCCCTCCTCCTCATTCCCTCAACATTAAAGGAACATCAAAATTATTCATTACAGTCTCCTTGTTTCTGGTAGCTCTCTCACACCCACAGGCTCTATCTGACTGCAGATAAGTGGCAGCAAGGGAGACACATATTGTTGAGAGATGGGAAGATCTTGGCTGCCAGTACCAGGACACAGTGACAAGAGCTGTACTGTGACATTTAAACTTCAATTTGCATGCAAATGTCAATATTTATTAGTCACATCAAGATACCCTGCAAATCATCCTTGGGTCACCAAAGCTCTCCAGTTATACTTTTAAACAGCAGGAGGACCGAGGACACCATATCTACAGGCTTTTTGTAACCTATTCAATTCCATCTCCACCGATTCCCCCCATTTCAACCTTATTTTCTGATTATCTTCATAGAATGTGAGTTTAGGAAATGCCTAAAGACCCCCACAAATACCTAATATGCTTATTTAAGAATAGTATCGGAGGGATAGCCGTGTTAGTCTGGATCTGTAACAGCAACAAAGGGTCCTGTGGCACCTTATAGACTAACAGAAGTTAGTCTGTTCTGTTAGTCTATAAGGTGCCACAGGACCCTTCGTTGTTATTTAAGAATAGGCCCTGAAGAAGCACTTCCCTCACCTGCCTCTCCACAGAAGACATGGGACACTGGGAATAGCTTACATATTGAACACTATAAGCAAAAGGTAACAGATACTTTCCACCACACAACAAAATGTGATGACAGCAGTGTTTCAGTACTGAAGTGCTTTGGCATTGCTCATAGAACACTAGAGCTGGAAGGGAGCTCGAAATGCCAGAGTCCAGTCCCCTGCCCTCATAGCAGGACCAAGCACGATCCAGACCATCTCAGACAGACGTCTGTCTAACCTGCTCTTAAACATCTCCAGTCATGGAGATTCCATGACCTCCCTAGACAATTTATTCCAGTGTTTAATCACCCTGACAGTAAGAAGTTTTCCTAATGTCCAACCTGAATCTTCCTTGCAGCAATTTAAGCCCATTCCTTCTTGTCCTATCCTCAGAGGCCAAGGAAAACAAATGTTCTCCCTCCTCCTTGTAACCCTCTTTTAGGTACTTGAAAACCACTGCCATGACACTCTCAGTCTTCTTTTTTCTAAGCTAAACAAGCCCAGTTTTTTCAGTCCTCCCTCATTGCTCATGTCCCCTAGATCTTTAATCATTCTTGTTCCTCTTCTCTGGACCTTCTCCACATCTTCCTTGAAATGTGGAGCCTGGAAATGGACACAATACTCCCATTTTATAGTCCGAAGGGTAGCTGTGTTAATCTGTAGCTTCACAAAAAAAATCAGTCCTGTAGCACCTTAAAGACTAACAAATTTATTATTAGGTAATGAACTTTTGTGAGTACAACCCACTTCTTCAGATCAGGAGTAGATAATTAAAATCCAGGTTTTATATAGCAGGCGGGGAGGAGCAAAGGAGGGAGGGTCACCTGTCACTAATAGGACCAATGGAAGCAGTAAAGTGCACATTTACTGCATTTACAAGCAGGAATGGCACACATCCCACTTAACCTAATTTACCTCTTCAATTGGTCCTATTAGTGAAATGTAACTCCCCCTCTTTTTCACATCCTTCCTCCCCACCCCACACCCAATCTCTGGATTAGAATTATCTCCTCCAAATCTAAAAATATGAAGAAGTGGGTTGTACTTACAAACGTTCATTATCTAATAATGAATTTAGTGCCTGGCACGTTGAACAGTAACAGAGAGGTCGTCGTCTTGGTCTGTACCCCCAAAAAAAACCAAAGAAACAGAAATACAGCTCTTTAAAGACTAACAAAATGATTTATTTGGAGAAGAGTTTTTCACAAAAGCTCATCATCGAATAAATCATTTAGTTTTTAAAGTGCTACATTTCTGCTGCTTTGTTTTGTAATAATAAATTTGTTAGACTTTAGGTTGCCACAGGACTGCTTGTTCTCTAATAGACATCCTTAAAGAAGGATGTCAAAGCTAGAACTCACACTGAAATTAGGCTAGTTTCCTAGAGATAAGGGTTAATGACTATTTCTCTCATCAGCATTCTACCCACTTACCAGGATTTCGGCTCCCCAAAATGCAAGTAGTTGATGCTGTAGAGATCCATGTCTTCAGTATGCCATGCAAATGTTGTTTTCCACATGCCGAAGTAAAGATAAGGGGTGTTCACACCTTCTATGATAATCCCACACTCATGCTCCACCATGTCCAACAGGGTATTCAGATTCCCAATATTCCATTCTTCTACGTTCTACAAGACAAAAAGGCTCGATTGAGCACAGTCCTAGTACAAATGCATCAAGAGCTACTTTAGCAGAACAGAATGATAATCCTTGATTTGCTCCATATTGTGGCTACAATTTTCGCTGAAATCAGACATGTCATAGGTACAAGTACAGCATCATCATTCCTTCCATACTGTGCAATGCACATCACTAAGAAAAAAGGGCTAACTTCCTGAGCCCAAAGAGATATTAGTGCATGCTCTGAAGAATGAGTGTGACAGACACTGCAATTGTTTTTTTTTTATTCTCGTTAATATGAAACCAGAGACTACTCATACATATAAACTGGATTAATTTTTTTTTAAAAATCCATACTTTTTATGTACCACATCTTTTCTTCCCCCCATGTGATTATAAAAAGCTACAAGATTCGGAAAGAGGTTAAAAGGAGTTATGTTCACATCCAAAATTTTACCTCTCTTTAAAGCCTAAAATTTGGATACAAATGTATTCTAGTCTCTTACATTTTCCTGGCAGGTTTCTGCACTAATTCAATCCCTTTAAGATCCAAATCATTTCCAATACATTTATTTTTTAACATTCATTCATCCTCATCAATAACCATGGGCTCACCACCCATTGGTGTCTGATGTCTCTCTCACTATTCCTTTTCATCTTTCCCTGTCCAGCATGGAGTTTCTGTAGACTAGCTCCGCACCAATCTATTATATCACCTATCCCTTCTCTGAGGGGTCCGCCTCTCCTATTCAAACCGTCCATTATGCCGAACACCAGGGTCTTGATTTTTCATTCATTGTTCATTCTGCAAATATGCCCAAAGAGTTGTAGCTTCCCTTTTGTAACCTTCTGCAGTAGGCTCTCTTTCAGTTGTATCATCCTATCTAAATCCTCATTGCTGACCTTGTGCATCCATCCTGTTCTCAGGATCTTTCTATAACAACTCCTCTTGTATGCCAACATTCTTCTCTTCAAGTCTTTCATTATCACCCATGTCTAATTCATACAACATGCTGCTGAATACATACATTTTGAAGATGCTCAGCTTCATTCTAAAGTTAATCGCTTTGCTTTCCAGATCTTATCCATTGCCTTCAAACTCGCTCTTGCTTTCCCTATTCTAGTCATTATTTCCTTCTTACAGTCTAGATCATACGTTATGTTGCTCCCCAGATATGTGAATTTCTCTACATTTTCTAGTTCAATACCAGACACTGATCTTCCTTCCTATTTCCTTATCTCCAAATACCATTGTTTTTGTTTTATCGATGTTCATAATCAGTCTGTACTGCTTCCCTTAACACTTGCACCGTTTTGACTAGCTTCTCCTCATCTCTCTCAATGATAACTACATCATCTGCAAACCCCAAGTTAATTTTTTTCCTGTGTACAGATATCTCTTCTACCTCTTCCTTGATCTTGTCCATTGCTCTCTCCAGATGTGCAATGAAGATACTTGATGATATTGGATCTCCTTGTCTCATACCTCTATTTGTTTTAAACCAACTTCCCAACTCCCAGTTCTCACCACTGCCTCCGCGTTGTCACTGATATCCTTCAACAACCATATCAGTCTGCTATCCACTCCGTATGACTCCAATACCACCCAGCTAGCTTTCTGATCTATACTGGCAAATGCCTTTTGAAAATTGATGAAGCAAGTGTATACATTCTTGTTCTTTCATCAAGCTTTCTCTGCTATCAATCTTAGTGCCAATATCTGCTGTATGGTACTTCTATCTCTTCTGAACCCTGATTGCTCGTCTGCTATATGTTCTTCTATCTGTGATCTTAGGCTACGTCTACACGTGCACGCTACATCAAAATAGCTTATTTCGATGTAGCAACATCGAAATAAGCTATTTCGATGAATAGCGTCTACATGTCCTCCAGGGCTGGCAACGTCGACGTTGGGCAGCACCACATCAAAATAGGCGCTGCGAGGGAACGTCTACACGCCAAAGTAGCACACATCGAAATAAGGGTGCCAGGAACAGCCGCAGACAGGGTCACAGGGTGGACTCAACAGCAAGCCGCTCCCTTAAAGGGCCCCTCCCACACACTTGCACTAAACAGCACAAGATACACAGAGCCGACAACTAGTTGCAGACCCTGTGCATGCAGCATGGATCCCCAGCTGCAGCAGCAGCAGCCAGAAGCCCTGGGCTAAGGGCTGCTGCACATGGTGACCATAGAGCCCCACAGGGGCTGGAGAGAGAGCGTCTCTCAACCCCTCAGCTGATGGCCGCCATGGAGGACCCCGCTATTTCGATGTTGCGGGACGCGGATCGTCTACACGTTCCCTACTTCGACGTTGAACGTCGAAGTAGGGTGCTATTCCCATCCCCTCATGGGGTTAGCAACTTCGACGTCTCACCGCCTAACGTCAAAGTTAACTTTGAAATAGCGCCCAACATGTGTAGCCGTGACGGGCGCTATTTCGAAGTTGGCGCCGCTACTTCGAAGTAGCGTGCACGTGTAGACGCGGCTTTAGTCTCTCAGTCAGTATCACCACCAGACACTAAAAAAAGATTTTGCTACTTTTTTTTCCATCAGGCTTCCAGATAATGCAGCTTCTAATTAAACACTTTCTCCAAAGTAGGCACTTGTGTTCTGTGGGTGATCCACCACTGGTAAACTGACTCCCTCAGAAAAATAAAATTGAATAAAAATAAATTATATTTACATACTCTTTTCAAATAACTTGCAAGTAAAAGATCCACTTTGGGGACACTGAACACATGCACAGGACTGTATACAATGCTTTCAAAGTGCCCTTAAACAAGGAGAAGGCATGAAAACCAAAAATAAATTACAGAGCCTCATCTCAAACACTAGCTAAGTGAGGTCTGAATGACAAAATTGGGAACTGAAATTTTGTTATTTTCAAGATTTTAAGAGCATTAACAGTGGAAAGGGAAAAGTACAACAGTTCCTGTTACTTGATTTTCTTCATCTCAGTAGATACTGAGAAGACCACAGATGAGCATAAACTAGCAGTGTAAAAACTGTCTGAGTGCAGAATTTCCAAAAAAGAAGCTAGCAGTAACCTTCTTCTCTTTTTTCCCCTCTAGGATGCCCCATATATGTATTCAAAACTGTTCTTTAAGTACCTGCTTCAGCTTGCTTGTAGCACCTGTAAGTTTAGTAGAGATTCAAGTTGCATCCACACTTCTGCTTTTGAAAAGCAGTTTAACCTAACATGGTTTAGATAGCTAACTGTTAAATTAAACCTTTGTCATTATCATGTTAAAACTTCTTGACTTATGCCAAGGATCAATTCAAAACACACTCTGTAATACATGGAAATGATGAATACATTAACCTAACTATCCTGATTCTAGTTTTCACATCAACCTGCACAGCACCACAGAAAGGATCCAAATTTTAAAAAAAAGGGAAAGTGGGTCACAGCAGATGTTATATAACCACATTTGAGCATTCCAATACCTCAGACAAAGCCAGTTACCAAGAGTATGCACATACATTTAAATGTCTGATAATCCAATTATATGTTATTTGTTTATACAAAGTGAATAACCCCTACTTATAATGTTCAAATGCTTGTGCAAAAATCAATTTTGAACTGTAACTTTTGAAAAGAATTGGCTTTACGGTGGGTCTAAGTTATCACTGGAACATGCCACAGGCATGCAAGAGATACTAGTATTAATGTACTGAAATCAATGTATGTTTTGAGTAACAACTGCCGTGGGAGGCCTCAATAATATATATTCCAAGTCAGACGAGTTGGGGGAGGGGGAGAAATGTTATTTTTCTTTATACACTCAAGAAGTTCTATTGTGCAATGTTTGTTCCCACTGTTTTCTCTAATGTGTACACAGAAGCACTACACGTTTGACAGTATGATCTCATTTTAACTGTCTAAATATTACAGTCACTCAGTCAACGCTCCAGAGATGCAGCTTTCCACTAAAAAGGAAATAAAACTGAAGAGACTATTTGCTCTCTTCAATGGTGCTGTGGATGAGTCATGAGGACAGACCTCTTCTCCCAACTTGGCCATTGGCTTTACACATGTGATCTTTGATAAGGCACTTTTTCTCTGATTTTTAGAGAGGCTAAACACTCACGGCTTCCACTGACTTCATTGCCCAGCACTCTGAAAAATTAAACCATTCCATTTCCCCATGAAGAAAATGGGGACAATACTTGCCCTCACATAGGTGTCACCAAGATAAATTATCCGTTTTTAGAGCATACTGTGATTCTAGATGCAAGACACTGTAGAATTATCACTATTTATCTGATCTAACAAGCAGCTGACATACATGTATATATCACTTACTGCATCATATAGTGAGCCACTGATATCTGCCCCATAAATTGGCGAGACAAATGTCAGATTCTTCCAGTATTTGCGTTCCAGGTCTTCAAAATCTTGGTGACGAGGAGTACAGTACCTGATCAGCAAATGGAAAAGCGAACATTTTAGGAAAAAAGTCACAGAGCTTAGAAACGTACGTTCAAGTGACAGCATAACAGAATAAACTGCTCGGCTTTGTGAAAGGCAGAAGTGGAATGGCTAGCCCAAGAGGTTAGCACAGCAATAGCTTACAGCTATGGTTTGGGCAGCAGACTCTCCATAGTGTGTAGTAGGAGGTAATACACAGTAGGTAGGTACATAGTAAGTAGTGCAGAGGAAAGGTGCAGTGATGATACAATGGAGTCCTAGAGCAAATTGTTATACCACCTTGTAACCAGAGCACAGAAAAACATTTTTAGAGCCATCAAAACACTGCATCAGGCTAGACATGTCTAACAATCCAAGCAGATGCCTGGGTTCCGAAGGCAACATTTCGATGTTAAGTACAGTAACAGTCTTTGCAAGAAGCCTGCATCAGAACTCCTAGTTAGTCACTCTGTTCTGCTAACTGTAAGCGACTGACTACAACTAGTGTGTAGGTTTTAGAATGGGAGTGTACTTTGGGCTAGTTCCCTCTCTGCTTTTTTACAATACTTTTTTACATTTTTATGGCAGCTTCCATCTCTTGATCTCAAAGCACATTGTAAATGCAAGTGAGTTAAGCCTTACATTTTCCTTCCTAGAAGATACCAAACAATAGATCCCAAACTGTGGAGTGCACCCCCGTCACAGGGAATGTAGGAACATTTGGGGAAGACACAGTGGGGCCAAGACCACCTCAGTTGGAACTGGGAGCACCTCTCAGTCCTGCTCTGCCTCCATCTCCATGCTGGCCTCAGCTACACCCCACAGACCAGGCCCCAACTCTGGTTCTTGATCTCAACCTCAACCCTAATCCCAGCCCCACTCCCAGCCCCCACGAAGGATGGGGAGGGAACAACACCATCCAGTTCTGGCCTCAGATTCACCTGTAAACAATGCCAAATCCCATAGTTCCCAACTATGACCAGGCCCCTAGGCAAATTATATTACAGGTAAATGGAGCACAACATAAAAAAATTAGAGAACGCTGGTATAGAAGTATTATCCCATTTCAGAAGGGAGAAAACTGTGACAGATGGAGACAACTTGCCCATGATCACAAAGTAAATCAATGAGAAAGCTAGGAATAGCAGCCAGAGCCTTTTGCTCCTAATCCTGCAGTTTAAATACAAGTTTCACAATCTCCTCTTTTACACTATTCATTTTCCAATGCTGAGGTTTCCTGAAGGAATATTTTTAAATGGCATAAATTCATCCTCCCCACACCCTCCAAAAAAGAGAGAGAGAGAGAATGTGTTCAGGCTACTCAGTATGCATGTCACTTTTAACTCTTGGAGACATATAATTTACTGCCTTTGAAGTCTGTATACATAAGCACTTCACATATATTGAAAAACATTTATGTTCACAACACTTACATGAAGTATGGCTGTATCAGTTTCCTAACTGTAAAATGGGGATAAGGCACAGAGGCAAAGCCATCTGCCAACAGGGTTTGTTAGAGTCAGGAACTGAACCAAATCAAGGATACAAGGCATAGATATTTTTCTACTGAGTATATTTTTGTGTTGATCCTACTGTTGCGAAAGTTCCCATAACCAAAGAACAATATACTGCACAAATTAGAAAGGACAATATAGCTGCTCAGTTGGGTGAAACTAAGTGACTTTTTGTGAAGCTCACCAGCCGCATAGGTCTTGAAATGTACCCATGTTTTTAGAGGGACATACACACCACCACCATTAGCGTACATAGGTCCAAAGCCAGCAGCATTGTAGCTAGGCACCAAAACACGTGTGGCACATTCTCCATGTGGCTACCAGTCTGGCAAGTCACAGTGCTAAGACAAACGGACTCCAGAGCTTCAGAAGCAATACTCCTTCAATGAGGGCCCTAGGTTGTGGGATCACAAAATCCACAGTCCGTTTTGGTCAATTTCATAGTCATAAGCAATGTTCCCTGTAAGCGGAGAGCTTGTGCAGCTGCTCAGGAGAAATTCCAGTGCTGCCCAGCTGATCAGCAGAGCGCCCACAGCTAGGTTGTTTGTTTCTACTGGTGATGCACATTCCCAAATGCCTTGGTGCACATAAAATTTAATCTGCACATGGACGGAAAAGATTGGTTATAAGATTTTTAAAGTCGTACATTTCTTAATTTCAGGTATCTAAATCTGCGTTGTAAGTATAGAAGACCTGACTAAACTCTGAAGAGAGCAGCACAGAAGTAAGAGTGGAATGGTGTGGAATTATCTCCCCTTACTTCTGTGCTGCTGCTACTGCTAGGGCTCTCACTTCAGAGCTGGGCACCTGGGCAGCAGCCACTGCTCTCTGGCCACCCAGTTCTGAAGGCGGCGAGAAGTAAAAGTGGCAACATCATAAGCCTCCCCATTCCCCCAATTAACTCTGTTACTTCACAAAGGACCGAGACACCCAGTTTCAGAAATGCTGACCCCCAATGAAATCTTTATAGTACATGGAAAAAGTGCACAACAGACCAGATTTCAAAGGGGAAACTAGATTGCACAGGCCATGTTGAATTTTTCACAGGCATGAATTTGGCAGGGCCCTACCCCTAACCATTTTCTCAGTGAAAAAGCCAGCCACTGAAGATAGCCATCAAACAGGGCCTACTATACTGGTTCAACCCCACTTACAAGAGTGCTCCTACTCAACCTCTTGCAATCATTAATCTCAAACATTTTAAGTCCAAGCCACACCACGAGAATGTTTCCAAATTAACAAGTTTGGCTGCAATTCCTTCCCAGTTTGTAAAGAAGAAAGGCTTCCCATGTGCTCTTCCCAATTCATAATACAGCACCAGACTGCCATTCAAAACAATTACATACTTCTCACTGTTGGCCAGACGTCGGTATTCTCCCACTGTCATAGGTTTCTTCTGTATATTGTACTGGGTGAATAACCCCGACTGTCCAGTCACCACCTGCTGGATAGGTGCTGGGATCACCATGTCATCGATGTCATCATAAGTCTTTCGGGGCTTCCATTCCTTGGGAGGAATCACCTAGAAGAGGAGGAAGAGTAACAAAAGTCACATCTGTGCCATGCAGACATTTAGCTTCTGTTAACACAAACACTGGTGTAGGCATATTTCACACTGCTGCAGTCTTTCACATATAGATCAGCCACATGAGTTTTAATCATCATGTCACCTAATCCTGTTCAGGATCACACTGAGGTGACACAGCGTTAAAGGCTGGTAACCTGTCTACTACAAGCTCTCTCACTGACATACCAGAAGATGATCAATGGTGAGAAATGTTTTTCTGAAGCTAGTTTACACACAACCTGCAGCACACCAAAATAGTTTATATCCTTTCCTGGAAGAATACATTTTCTGTTCTCCTGCTACCCTAAGAAAACTAATACCAGCCCTGTTGCAATACAGTATGCCTGACCCCTAAGTGACAGAGCCTTTTAAAGATTTCAAGTGATACTGTGATCTCTTTTCAAGAAAAATAATTAAAACAAAGAATGACATTGCTTGGTATAACTCCATTAGTGATTTGCTTTTTTCTGGTTAGAAATTTGTAAGTTCCACATGAAAAGAGGAGGTAACACCTGAAGAAAATCACAAGGGATCTTACCAGTTAGATGTCTGCTGCGGAATACTTCAGCATAGGACCCAATCTAACCCAATACTTCCACTGCTTTTACTAGGAATTAGAACATGCCTGTGCCACAGAACTTCTTTTCCACTGGATACGTGGAGTACCACTCAATTTTTAATTTGCTTCAAGGAATGCTTTCAGGATCAACAATAATGTGCAGTAGGCCAGTAAACCCAGCTGAGACTGTCACATTGAAGTCTGAAGATTATTAAACACTTAGTTTTCAAGAGGCTTTCAAGTTTTCTCTACATGAAATAGGAACACCATTAGCCAGATGATTTTCATACATTATGCTTGCTAGAGAAATGTTAAATTACTTTGTTCTTGAACTGCAGAACAGGACTTGGATTAGAAAGAGTTGTTTACAACAGTTCCAAGCACCCTTCCACACAGAACTGCCAATCCTCCATGATTGTTCTGGAGCAGCAATCTGCAACCTGCAGCTCCAGAGCCACATGTGGCTCTTTAAGAACTTTTGTGACTCCCAACATGAAAATTGCAAAGTTTAAAAAAAAAAAACCCCTACTGATCATTTTCTAGAAATGGTCAATGTCTAAAAGCCTAACAACGAACAACTCATATTTAAACAGCAAACACTATGTGATCTCGAAATGTCAGCTCTCTCACTCTTTAATATGTACAGGGCATTGTGTATATGACACTGTATCTGTGTTTTGATCGTGCTGCTAATAAAGTCTTGCTTTTGAAAAAGAAGTGTGTGGCATTCCTGCTGTGAAAGGCAACATGCATTTTAAGAAAAAACTGAAATTAAACATGAAGTAAAATTGGTATAATTAAAGTAGGTTCAGGAGTGAAAGTCATGAACATAATGGTACAAACATACATACGTAAAGTGTGAGGAAACAGAATAGGTATAAAGTTTGTGAACATCCTGTAGTAAACATGTATCACATTACAAATCATTGCGTGTGCACTGTTCTTAAAATAGAGGCTACAAAAAGTATGGTTTGACTTAATTTATTAAGGACTGTCTCGTATTCACATGCACTGCGGCTCTTGAATTATTGAGTTTTTTACCAAATTCGAAAAAAAAATGGTTCTTCTTGCTATTTTGGTTGCCGACCCCTGTTCTGGAGTCTTCAGCAATTAACGGTTTATCTTTAATTAAAAATTATGTCATATGATGAAAACTCCAAGAATACATCCCATCAAAACTGGCGAGCCTACTTCCATACTATAACAGCAAAATAGTCAGTAGACCTGATTAACACAGAATGGCTACAAACTGTATTCTGAACATGTTGTGAAAGCTGGTTACAATATGACTATCCCAAAAGTGCATAGAGCACAGCTCTGTCATAAAAACACTGACAGGAAATTAAATAGCTCTCTAAACCATGCTAAAGCATTGGGTGACAATTCAAGAACACTATTAAGCCACTGTTAGGTTCCATTATGAGTAAAACGCAACAATTTTTAGCCATGTCTGGGGAACCCACTTACAACACTGGTAATTTTGGGTATCTGGGCAGGATTCAACTCATTTGAACCCCTCACAAAGAGGAGACACTGCTATAAAAAGAGTCTGATAGATTAGGACACGAAGGGGGTAAGTAAAATTTTAGCCTCCTTCTAACCACAGCAATGTGGCAGGATAGTCATAGTTTGTAGAATAGATGGACAAAAAAAAATGAGGGGGTGAGGGTTTGAGAAGAATTGTATTCTACGTCTGTATTCTCTGACCATCTGGAAAATGAAGATAGCATTTGACTTTTTCCAGAGACGTTGAGAAGCTTAATTAGGTAGATAGTATTTATAAAGTGCTTGGAAAGCGTAAAGCTCTATACAGGTACTCAGTATGATGGTTTGAAACCAACAGCCTTTATTCCTGTGCAGCTTTTCTTGTTACCGTGCTTAATACATGGCCAAACAAATATGTTCTACAACTAGGGCCTAGTTGAAATAGGAGCAGTTATTTAGAGTTCATAAGCTTAGTAGAGGCAGTTTGCTGCAAAGCTGGCTTAAAAAGGAATTGCTACTGTTTTAAGCAATGAAAACAATTAGAACAGGCATGTATCAGAACAGAAAGCAATGTCTGATGAAAAGACAGAAGTGCTGTCCATATTATGGCTGAAGACCTACCAGCAATACCTATGCGCCCGAGAACTGTGCTAAAATTACTGATAACAGGACACTGGATGCCACCTGACGACATAAGGGTGATCTGCTGAATTGTAGAGCACAGGTCTTAAAAAACAAACAAACAAACAAACAAAAAAGCAGTCAAGTAGCACTTGAAAGACTAGCAAAATAGTTTATTAGGTGAGCTTTCGTGGGACAGACCCACTTCTTCAGACCGTAGCCAGACCAGGGTCTGTTCTGGTCTGGCTATGGTCTGAAGAAGTGGGTCTGTCCCACGAAAGCTCACCTAATAAACTATTTTGCTAGTCTTTAAAATGCTACTTGACTGCTTTTTGTTTTGATAGTGTATAGACTAGCACAGCTTCCTCTCTGTTACTATTAAACAAAAAACAAGTATGTCCCACACCGGTCAGGGAAACCCTGCTGGGCAAACTCCTAAACAGAGATTTTAGACTCAGCCACAAAGGCCTACGAAGGGAAAGCGCAAGACAAAAATACAATGATGATGGACGGAGGCCTCACTTTAATAAGCGAGACACTAAATATATAAGCACTGGGTCTTCTAAAGGATAGACATCCCACTGTTCCTTGGCTCTTTCAGGAAAATGATGAAGGTGTGAAAAGAGAACGCAGAACAGTGCAGAGTTTGGAAGATGAAAGTGTCCACTTAAAACAGACTAAATCTAGGTCTAAATGCTGTGGAGGGCTTTAAACTAGGTTCAATGGGGAAAGGTGACCAAAGCCCACAGGTAAGTAAAAAACCAGGAGACCTGGGAGCTGGGTTGGAAAAGGGAGGGATCATGGGCTATAATAGCAGACAAAAAAGAGGGACCAGGCAGTACCTGGGGGCAAAAGCAAATCAGTATCTTAGACGCCTATATACAAATGCAAGCTGCACAGGTAATAAGCAGGAAGAACTTGAAATCCAAATAAACAAACACAACGATAATATAATTGGTATCACAGAAACTTGGTAGGATAATACGCGTGATTGGAACGTTGGTATAGAAGGGTAAGACTTACTCAGGAAGGATAGGCCTGGTAAACAGGGAGGAGGTGTTGCCTTATATATCAAAATGGGCACACCTGGACTGAGGTGGAGATGGATGCAGGAGACAGACATGTTGAGAGTGTCTGGGTTTAGTTAAAAAGGGTAAAAACCAAGGGTGATGTCATGGTAGGGGGTCTACTAAAGATTACCTAGCCAGGTAGAAGAGGTGGATGAGACTCTCTCTAAGCAATTAACAACACAATCCAAAACACAGGACTTGGTGGTGATGGGGGACTTCAACTATCCAGACATATGTTGAGAAATTAACACTGAGGCACAGAATATCCAGGAAGTTTTTGCATTGCATGGATGACAAATTTTTTTATTTCAGAAGGTGGAAAAAGCTACTGTGGGAAGCAGTTCTAGATTTGATTTTAACAAATAGGGAGGAACTCATTGAGAATTTGAAAGTGGAAGGTAGCTTGAGAGAAAGTGACCATGACATCACAGCATTCATGATTCCAAGCAATAGTGAAAGGGAGAACAGCAAAACAGAGAGAATGCATTTCAGGAAAGCAAATTTTGGTAAACTCAAAGAGATGGTAGGTAAGGTCCCAAGGGAAGCAAGATTAAGAGAAAAAACAACTAAGGAGAGTGGGCAGTTTTTCCAAACGGACATTATTAAGGGCCCAAAAGCAAACTACAGTATACCACTGCATAAGAAAGCTAGAAAGTATGGTAAAAGACCACCTTGGCTTAGCCAGAAGATCTTACATGATCTCAAAATCAAAAAGGAGTCAAATAAATAGTGGAAAGTAGGAGTAATTACAAGATGTATACAAGCAAACAATGCATATATGCAGGGGCAAGATTAAAAAGGCCACGGCACAGAACGAGCTCAAATTAGCTAGATATAAAAGGTAACAAGAAGTCATTCTATAAATATATTAGAAGTAAGAGGAAGACCAAGGACAGGGTAGGCCCACTAATCAGTGAGGAGGGAGAAACAATATCAGGAAACCTGGAAATGGCAGAGATGCTTAATGACTTTTTTCATTCTTCACCAAGAAGGCCGATGCAGAAATGCCTAACATAATGCATGCTATGGGGAAGGTGGTAGATTTAAAGGATAAAATACATAAAAAAATTAAAAATTACTTAGAAAAATTAGATGTCTTCAAGTCACCAGGGCCTGATAAAATGCATCTTAGGATACGCCTTGAGCTATCACCTTAAAGTCCTGGAAGTCAGGAGAGATTCCAGAAGACTGGAAAAGGGCAAACATACTGCCCATCTATAAAAAGGTAAAAAAGAAGAACCCATGAAAGTACAAACCAGTCATTTTAACTTCTGTGCTGGGAAAGATCATGGAACAAATAATTAAGGAATTTATCTGCAAACATCTGGATGAAAATAAGGTGATAGGTAACAGCCAGCATGGATTTGTAAAGAACAAATCATGCCAGACCAATCTGATCGCCTGTCAAAAAAAAGAAAACTAATAAGTCTTGTGGATAAGGGAGAGGCGGAGGATGTGGTATACCTAGACTTTAGTAAGGCGTAAGACACAGTCTTGCATGATCTTCTTATCAATAAGCTAAGCAAACATAACTTAGATGGGGCCACTATAAGGTGGGTGTATAACTGGCTGGATAACCGTTCTCAGAGAGTAGTTATTAATGGTTTGCAGTCACACTGGAATGGCATAATAAGTGGGGTTCTGCTGGGATCTGTTTTGGGACCAGTTCTATTCAACATCTTCTTCAATGATTTAGATACTGGCACAGAGAGTATGCTTACGTTTACAGATGATACCAAGATGGGAGGGGTTGCAACTGCTTTGTAGGATAGGCTCATAATTCAGAATGATCTGGACAAACTGGAGAAATAGTCTGAGGTAAAATGGATGAAGTTTAATAAGGACAAATGCAAAGGGCACCACTCAGGAAGAAACAATCAGCTTCATACATATAGAAAGGGAACTGACTGTCTAGGAAGGAGTACTGCAGAAAGGGACTTAGGGGTCATACTGGACCATAAGTTAAGTGAGTGAACAGTGTGATGCTGTTGCAAAAAAAGCAAACATGATCCTGGGATGTATTAACAGGAGTGTTGTGAGCAAGACACGAGAAGTCAGTCTTCCACTCTACTGAGAGCTCATTAGGCATCGGTTGAAGTATTGTGTCCAGTTCTCGGCACCACATTTCAGGAAAGACGTGGAGAAATTGGAGAAGCTTCACAGAAGAGCAGCAAGAATGATTAAAGGTCTAGAGAACATGAGCTACGAGGGAAGACTGAAAGAACTGGGCTTGTTTAGTTTAGAAAATAGAAGATTTAGAGGGGACACGATAGAAGTTTTCAAGTACCTCAAAGAGGGTTACAAGGAGGAGGGAGAAAAATTGTTCTCCTTGGCCTCTGAGGATAAGACAAGGAGCAATGTGCTTACACTGCAGCAAGTGAGGTTTAGATTAGACATTAGGAAAAACTTCTTAACTGTCAGGGTCATTAAACACTGGAATAAGTTACCTAGGGAGGTTGTGGAATCTCCATCGCTGGAGATATTTAAGAGCAAGTTAGAGAGACACCTATTGGGGATGGTCTAGATGGTGTTTGGTCCTGCCAAGAGGGCAGGAAATTGGACTCGATGACTTCTTGAGGTCCCTTCCAGTTCTAGCGTTCTATGATGTTCCCTTGTGCATGGAAGGTTCAAGGTGAAAAACGATGAGGAAACAGATTTCAAACCTGAAGACTAGAATATGAGAGTTAAAACCAAAAAAAAAAAAAGAGAAAAAACATTAATTACAACTGACAGATACAGAAGGATAAATTTGATTTTCATGTTAACAGGTTCTCCAGAGTAAAATGGGCTCTCTTACCAATTAAAAGGCACAATCTGGATAAAGTGGCCAAGGCACAAAAATCAATATTCTGTAAGCTGGGGGTACAGTACTGTCAGAGAAGCTACCTCCTTCTGAGGTTTGGAATTGACCAACAGCTTTTAGACTACTTACAATAATCTACTTCAGAAGACTCAGAGAATTAAATCATTAGTACGGTTGAGTGAGCAAGGGAGCTTTCTTAAATCAACAGCAGGCTCCATTTTACGATGTAATAAAAGCAGTAATTGACCTAAGTTTTAACAAGGAGCTATTCTCTCATGCCTAACAGTTATGGTCACAAAAGGATTCTTCCTAGTTAATTTGCCCTGATTTTCTCAAACATTTACATTTATAGTATTCAAACATGGAAACCAGATGTGAACATCTCTCAAAATGGCCCAGTACTTTGTTTCATGTTGTTTCCCACTCCCACAATGGAATATTAGACAAAAAACCTTAATTGATTTTTTTAAACTATAAATGGCTTTATTTTTAGGAGAGTGAAGTGAGTATCTTTCACAAAATTTATTTCATTTAATTTTCTCCTAAAGGAAGACAGAAAACATCTACTTCTCTGACTAATCGCCAGCCATGTTTATTCAATACATTTACTGCAACAATTAACACTAAGTATTACACACCGATTATCTGTTAATTAAAAATAAATGTAAAACACCCTACAGAATAGGGAAATCTTTTCAGACTGAATTTCCCGTGTTTTAGATCATATATACCTGCTATTTTTTCAGCAGGAGGGAAGAAAATGAATGATACATTTGAACTACACTGACCTGGGGGTACCTTTTAAAGGGTGTTAAAAATTCCCTATGGAAAATGCAGTAATAACTGAGGCCAAAATAGCACTTTTCAAATTTCAAAGCACTTCACAATGAACCCACTCACCCCTTAACGGGGGTAACATTATTATTTTTACAAATGGGCAAACAGGTTCAAAGAAATGATAGGTACGATTCAAAGTTGCCAAACAGAATGATGTGCATAACTTTCATCGGGATTTGGGCACTGCTGCATCCTGCATAACTGGCTCCAGGTCAGAGCATGCTCACAGCAGTACCAGAAGCAAAACTCAGAGTTCTGACTCCCAGCACACATTGTAACTTTTGGTAATGCTGCTTTGATGCTAAGGGTTGTGTGCTATTAAATAGGAGTCTTTCAGACATTGTTAACACAAAAAAGCAGTGAAGTAGCACTTTAAAGAATAACAAAATATTTATTAGGTGAGCTTTCATGGGACAGACCCACTTCTTCAGACTATAGCCATACCAGAACAGACTCAATGTTTAAGACATAGAGAACCAAAAATAGTAATCAAGGTTGACAAATCAGAAAAAAAAATTATCAAGGTGAACAAATCAGAGAGTAGAGGGCAGGGGGTGGGGTGGTCAAGAATTAGCTTAACACACGTTAACACAAGTCAGTGTCTAGTTCTCCAGGCATAAATAAAATATCACCTATTATATTTGTAGAATAGGGAATAATCCTAAAGGGTTGGCCATTATGCCTCCTCATTAATAAAAATGTTCACGATAACATACCAAATATAGAGAGGCATGCACAGGGCGCTATTTTTACCTGGATAATCCATGCACATTATGGCTATGTCTACACAACAAAATTGTATCGAAATAACAGTAATTATTTCTAAGTAAATTTTTTAGCATCTACACAACACAATCACTATTTTGAAATTTTTTCAAAATAGGTAAACTTCACTGCACAAAGAATCGTGCCTATTTCCAAATAGGCTCTATTCCCTGTCTAAACAGCCCCTATTTCAAAATAAGCCATAGTGCATCCAGTGGCTCTATTTCAAAACAGGCTCTGTTGCATGTAGATGCTTGAATATCTTATTTCAGAATAACACTGCTGTGCAGACATACGCTATCTGTAGTCTCAGAGGAGCAGCTGTGTTAGTCTGTAGTTTCACAAAACACAAGCAGTCCTGTGGCATCTTGAAGACTAACACTTTTATTTATTAGGTAATGAGCTTTTGTGGGTATTACAAGAAATAGACAAGTTTGGCCCAGTTCTGATTCTTTTTAATTGACCTTTTAACTTGGCACCTTTCATGAATTCCTTTGTATCTCAGTGCCTGTTGTCAGTAATTAAAGAGAAATCCTCCTTGATGAAATAATCTATACAGTAAGGTCCCAGAGTATGCAAGGGTTCCATTCCACGCACCCTTGCGTAAATCCGGATTTCGTGCAAGTTGGGGTCTCGCTTTTTCCCTGACAAAACACATGTTCTGCAGCTGGGGAAGCAGCTGAAAGGTAAGTCCTGGGCTGGGGGGGCAGTTGGGGAGGGTTACGCCTGGCAGTGGGTTGGGGCTATGGGAGGCACGCAGGGGCAGTGAGCTAAGCCTGGGGTGGGTTAGGGCTGCAGGGGGGTGAGGGGTGGAGTTGAGCACAGATAGTGAGGCGGGGAATTGAGCCGGAACCAGAGCCATGCCTGGGTGGTGAGCCGGCGGGGGGGCTGCACCGGAGCTGAGCAGGGCGGGCAGCTTGTGCGCTGCGTGGGACGGTCACACTGGAGCTGCACGGGGTTGGGGGAGGGCAGGGGGTGGGCAGCGGCGAACCCATGCAGGCGGCATGTGAGCCAGCAGTGGGGGTCGCATTGGAGCTGTGCAGGGCGGGCAGCTAGCAAGCTGGCAGGGGAGGGAGGGGTCACACCAGAGCGGGGGGCGGGGGGGAAGGTGGCTTGTGAACTGGCATGGGGGTCGCGCTGAAGCCACATGGGGCAGGCAGGCAGTTTGTGAACTGGCAGGGGGATCGCGCTGGAGCCCCACGGGGCAGCTTGTGAGCCAGCAGGGGGGTTGCACCAGAGCCCTGCAGGGTGGCAGGGGCGGCTTGAACCAGAGCCACTTGCAAGTGGTTTACATGGGGCTGGGGGGGTGGTCAGGGTCAGACGCGTAAGAGCAGGGTTGCGCACTGAGTTCACGTACTATGAGACCTTACTGTATAGTCTACTGTTCTTGTATTGCCCTCATCATTGTAGTATGGAGGGGCGACTAAAGCTCATTACCTAATAAATAAAATTGTTATTCTTTAAGGTGATACAGGACTGTACATTATATGTAGATAAGTAAATGCAAACTATTTCTAACACTGTTTTTATAGACACCTATTTCCAGACCCCTTTCTTGCAACATAACAGGTACTTCTCAATTGAGATACTGCATCCAACTGTTCATGAGTCCAAGGCTGAAGTTTCCAGCTTCTCTAAATCAAATAAGTTATGTTGAGATCAAGCTTACCTTAGCAAGCCCTGCCCTATGAGCTCCCTGTGACTCAATGTATGCAACATATTTTCCGAAGTCCCGAAACTCCTCTAGGGTGGGACGAAAGGTCATGATCTTACAGCCAGGGTTCTGTGGACTTGGGTTTTCAGACCCCATGTTTCCAGTAAGTTTTCAGCACCTGAAAAATAAAAAAGCAAAAGGGGTTGGGGGAAAGTGTCAGAGAGAGAGAGAGAGAGAGAGAGGTTAAAAAGGGGAAAAAATTCCTTTCCTCATATTCTCTTTCACAAATATCAACAAAAACATATTTTTCCCCATCTTCTCCATTCTTCCGTCCGATCAAACATTTCAGAGCCCCGTTAGTAAGGAGGCTTTTTCCCTTTGCCAGAAAATTTGAAGAATAATATATTTTTATACCCAGTGCCCATAAACCCTATGCAGAACCGTGACTGTAAAAAAATTTCTATTGTAAGCAAGGTCTGAACAAGCTCTCCTCTGACATTTAGTGATGAGTCTGGGAGGGAGAAGCGAGAAGAGACTTCAAAGCCAGATTATATTTACAAGAACACACCTACTATGCCTACGTATCCAGCAGACAGAGCTGTGTTGGCCAAGTGATCAGTTTTGATTGGTGCTGGAATACAAATCACTTTAGTATTGAATGCAGAGGTAATGAAATGTTGTTGTCCTTATCGTAAGAGTAAAGGGCAGCAGGTCTATACCAAGGCTCTATGTACACAAACATTTTTGTTGTTTGGGATATGAAAAACACCCCTTGACCAACATTTCACCCACAAAAGTGCTGGTGTGGACAGCACTATGCCCCCAGGAGAAGCTCTCCTGTGACAAAGCTAAAGCCGCTTGTTGTAGCTGGTTTAATTATACTGGCAAGAGAGCTCACTGTAAGGTCTGTAGAGTATATGTAGCAGCAGCCTGTCCTGACTGAGGGAAATCACCCAGTTCAGAAGCTATATCACAGTGGAGGGGAGAGCACGTTTGGACAGGTGTAGCCACCTGGCAGGGTGGGTATCGCCTAAGAGTCACAGGCACCATTTTACCTGTTGCCTCCACTGTTTGAAGACAGAGCTGATTAGGTTACATTAAGAGCTTATTGTTTTGTTCAATAACCACTCCGAGTGATTTCAGCTCTAAATCAGGGCTAAGTGATGAGCCTCAGGATAAGTCAAAACTAGCCAGCTTACAGAAACACAGCTGTACCAATTCAGATGCGCCACTGTAAGATCACATGTGTAGCCACTCTATACCAATGACAGCTCTCCTGTATTTCAACATAATTAATCCACCTCAATGATCTTTGTCAGTGGGAGACGCTCTCCCACCAACACAGAGATGTCCACACTAGTGTTTCTCTCAGTGTAACTTTTGAGGCTCGGCGGGCATTTTTTTCCACAAACGTGAGCAACATATATCAACACAAGTACTAGCACAGACTGCCTTAGACCTACTGCAGGGAGAGTTTTTCTGTGAAAGAGACTGGACAGTGTGCACTAGCTGCTAGAATCACTTAAGAGATGGATGGAACTTCAAAAGACGGACTTGCAGAGGTCACAGTAAAGACCTAGTGGCAGCAGAAGATGATGGCAAAGGACCATCAGTGGTGGAGCATATGACAAATGACAAGCAGCATGACAAATGACAGGAGGCAATCAGCAGCAACTGTGAACATTTGTGGTGGCATCAGCAAATGAGGCCTCCCCCCAGACCATGGACAGCAGCTCTAAATGTAGTAGGAGAGAGAAAAAGGGAGAGTGGTATATTAAAGGGACATTTGTTTGACTCTCACATTACAAGGTGAGATATGAAATGAAAGAAAAGGACAGTGGCCAAAGTAATCTGGGCAGGAGTTTTATTCATAGTCTGATGTTTGCAAATCATAACATTTCCAAAATTAATGCCAGGTTTCTTTCATTGTTTATTAGAAGTTCTCTGCTATAGACAGATTCAGTGCTGGTGAGTGGAAAGTAATGCATCTCAGAAGCAGCCAGAGCAGGGATTAATTTCCCCAGATTACTTAGTAGGGCGTGAGCCAGTTCCAGGTTGCGTTGTTAAGAGTGAACCCTTGATACTGAACCTGGCCCTTGTTGCTGCCATCTACACCTGACAGAAGGGCTGTACTATATTTTAGATGTTTGGTTCCACATTTTTTTTTTTTTTTAAACTTGGATTAAAACAGCACACTCCTATTTTTCATTTCAATAGTTTCTTTCCTTTGCTGATGTTTACAACTTTATTTACATTCTACTCTTTTCAGTATTATACTATACAGGTCTGATATGCAGTTTTTGTATTGACATAACTGTGGGCTAGGGATATAATTTTTTTTTCTACCTGTATTATAGTTCTACTCATTGACAAAGGCCCTACTATGGTCACAGTTATATCAGTACAGAAGTGTCCTGGATGCAGAAGAGCTGGACCAGGGAAGACAAGAATAATCCTGGTCAGAAAGAAATAACACTTAGAGAGCTAGATAAGACACAGTCATGCACCATTAAAAGCACACAGTCCTCATTAGTGAAGTGGCGCAAAGCCTCTGGGTCCTGTTTGACTCCACACTAAATCTGCTGACCAGGTAGCATCAATTCCCCTCTTACATCTGTAACTTTGGGGGAAAAAATGTGCCCTCTCTCACTGATCAGGACCCAGCCACAGTTATCTATGCATGTCACCAGCTGAAGAATACTCCCGGGGGAATTCTGCACCACTGCACAATGCAGAATTTGCATAGAATTAACCGTCTGTGCTAGGGTGACCACTCATCCTGAATTGTGCAGGACAAGCCTGAAACGCAAAGTTCAAGTTACAGTCTCAGTCTGAATGACTTTGGGTACAGCATAACTCCTAGATTCCCTGCAGAATGGCTCTGCATCTGCCCAAAGCTCAGCAGCTGTGCCAGCCTCTTCCAGACAAGGGAGCTGAGGTGGGCCTTAGCTACCTCTCACCATGTGGCACCACCTCTGGCCAGGCCAAAAGCCAGAGTTTAGTGATAGTAAGAGCTGCCCAGGGAGCCAGTGCTGTTGTGGGGAACCCCAGAACTTCCAATTGCCTTGGACAACATGTCTTGGGGAGGAGGAACATGAGCTGCAGACTGCTCTTGGGCCCTCTGAACCCACCCCAGAGCAGATGGAGCGGACTGTGCTCCCTAGGTGGCTCTTACCACAGTCCAGCTCTATGGGGAAGTGACCTTGGTGGAAGAGGAGAGACTGGAACCAGCGCTCCTGCATGCTTCCCACGTTTGCTCTTGAAAAGGTGATCACCCTATTCTGCAGGAATTTCATTTTTCCCCAAAGAACTGCTGGCCACCAGACCCCACACAGATCAGCTCCTCAGCTCACAAAGAGTACATTGCCTGTGGTAGGGGAAGGGGTTCTCAACAGCTGCAGCACCCAGCAAGCACAGCCTGCAGGAAAGAGGTGGCATGCAATGAGTGGAGCGGCTGACCCAGCAGAGATGAAAGGCCTTGTGCAGTGTCAGCCCTACATAGCCAAACACTGAAAATCAACCCAGGAAACTCTCTCACCATGGTGAGTAAACTGCAGCCCATTGGGGTTCTAGGTGTAGCCCACAAGATATTTTATTTATTGTTGCCCACACACAGGGTTGTCAGATTCCTCTGGTTTCCATCCACATAACTTTTTTCCCCACTGGCATTACTAAAGTGGCATGCACATAGAGCAAGGGCACATGCAGTGAGGCGCTTGCTGATTGCGCATAACCTTGCCTGTGAGAGCCATGCTCCCCCTCTGTATCCAATCAAAGCACTGCTACAGTTCAGTTGTCACAGCCTGCAAATTCTGGTATGCAAGTGCAGTTAGCAAAACTATCTTTATACCAGAAAACCATCTTCTTTACAACTAGGGATGTAAAATCCGATTTACAGAAGAAGTGGGGAAGGGGTTGGAGAGGCTGCTCCAGCCTAGTTCAGCTTACCTGTAGTGCTCCGTGACTACCACACTGGTACAGCCTCCCCAGCTGTCTGGCTGGGCTAGAGTGCCTCTGACCACGGCGCACCCAGAGCTGCTCCAGCCCTGCTGAAGCATCCCTGCTTGCAGCATGCATGGGGCGGCTACAGACAGGTGCTGCTCCAGCTGGGCTGAAGTGACAATGCCCACAGCAGTCCCAGACCAAGCCCACTGAGGACAGGGGCTGCTTCACGCATGCTGGAAGGCCCCACATGCAGCAGGCCCTGTGGAGTAGCAGCAGCCCCCTGCCCATGGCAGCTGGGGGGCACATCCAGTTTGACAAGACTCAGGCTTTTTCACACTCTGGATCCCTGAGCTCAGGGCGTTAGGGTGTACACATACTTGTGAAGCAGGTGTCTAACCCTACGCCTGGGCTCTTGTGTGGGGGTGTATGGGGCACAGGAAATTAAGAAGCTTCCTCCAACACCTCCCAACTGTGCCTGTCTTTCCGCTCCCCCTTCACTGGCAGTGTTTTCTATTTGTAAACTTCTAGATCAGTGGTGGGCAATTTGTGGCCCACTCCTTTCCCCATGCACCTTTTGCACATGCAGAGACCTAGTGCGAAAGGGGAACGGGGGGAGGGACATAGATAGAGGGCCTGCTGGCCACAGGTGGAGCCCCAGTGGGCCACAGACCACCCACCTCTATTTTCGGTTGCCCATCATCACTGTTCCACACAGTAACCCTACAGGGGCAGGGTGAAAAATGAGAATCAACTACATCTACAGGGTGAGTAAACTTATGTTGGGCCCCACTTTCATTTCTGCAATTAGCAGGGCCCCCACCTGTCTTAATGTAATCCAAACCAATGGAAATTTCAGTTATGCTGATACGAGGAAAAAACAAAACAAAACACCTTTTGGCATATGTAAGAAAATAAGTACGCAAAATGTAAGCACTTTATTAATTGGTACATAAAATGTGAATACACACAAAACCAGTAACATATTTCAACATTTTTAATTAGATGGAAAAGCCTGGGACCTAGCAGCCCATCGTGCTGCAACCCCTTTTGAAATTTCACCCCGCAAAGGGCCTGTCCCCTACTTTGCGCATTCCTGAACTAAAAGACCTAAGGGCAGAGTTTCCTCCCTGTCCCCCTCCAGCACGACATACCCAGACTCAGGCACCAGAAGTGTAAAAGGAGAACAGGAACTGGATTGTTCATGGGGATTCTTCAACTCTCTACTCCTGGAAGAATCTTACTGATTGTCTCTGCTGTTTCTGCCTGAGTGGAAACACATACTACCAGCTGTGGGTGCTCTGCTAATCAGCTGGACAGCATCTGCATCCCTCCCAGGTGGCCTCACTAGCACTCAGCATATAAGGAACACTGGTCAGCAGTGCCGATAGAACAGTGGTTCCTAACCCCTGCCTTTTGGGAATCAACTATACAGAATTAGCACATTTATACCAGTATAACTTGTTCATATGGGGGTAAAGGTTGTAGAACTTTTAACATCTGCGGGTTTAGGTCAAGGCCCAAGTATACCTAATGGCTTATCTACAATTTTTAGTTTCATCCATTCATTATATGCTATGGGTTGTCCTTGAATGAACATAATGACAGTTCAGCTTTTACACCAACTTCAGCCCTTTCTATTTAAAAGGTACATGAACATAAGTGGTTGTCATTTAAAATTGTGGCAGCATGATTTTTCCTTTTCCTCCATCTGTTTCAATGGCAGCAACTCATGCATTCAGTGGAGGGAGATAAAAATGGTATCTTTGGTTTTTGCTTTAGTGTGAGTTTCTCAAGGTTATGATAAAAGCTATTTAGTAGGTGAACCTTGCATTTGATTAAATCTGCAGGTTGTATGGAGATAAAGAAGCATCAGACACTTCATAAAAATGCAGATACATCATTTTAAAACTCTCTACCAGCTAAAATAAATATTAGTATAACTTCCTTTAAATTTTCAGTGAATTTTCATGCTAACCTCCTGAAAGTAAATTTTTCAGGAATTAAATTTAGAAAATTACAAGGGTGGCAAAAACAAGTCCTACTGGAATTCTGATTGCAAACGCAACTATAGAGAGAAATGAAATATTTGAAATTGTGGGTGCGTTTTCACTATATCCATGGAAATACACTAGAGGGCAGTAAAAGGCCTTCTGAGATCTGACAAAGTCACAACCAAAGTGAAGAATGGTTGGACTGGAACAAGTCGATACGGATATGGAATATGGCCAAGAAAAATGCTGGTGCTAAAGGAAGTGATTCTGGCAACACATTTGTGTCTGTTAACACTGAACCAGCACTCAGCAGTGTGCTTGGAAAAAATTATGGTCTTGTCACCTACAATTTGGAAAAAAAAAAACCACAACTTACTTGTCTAAAGTGGATTGGTAAGCCTGGCAGTGGTGATGGAAAATTTCCCCTATGGGCTCAGTTGCGTACGATATTATTTAAGTTCTTATTATTTAATAAGAACTTAGAGGTTTGCTAAATCTGCTAATGTCCAGGATTATTTTCTGACAAAGCACCCTATTTAATAATATTCTTTCTTCTTGCCAAAATAAAGACTTTACACACTCCACCACTGTGCTTATAAGGTGTTCTTTAGTGAAGGACCAAAAATATCCCCATTAAAGTAGTATGGGTCCACTTCTTACCCCATCCTTCTTCTCTGTGTACACATCTGCTTGGAGCTCATTAGTTTCTGCTTTATTTCTGTGAATTCTTTCATATCCAGCATCCTATCATCCCAAACTCTCAATGAGCTGGCATTTTCACCATAAGTAAATTTTAATTACTGTTTTCCATATGTACAGTATAGTGAAAGAACATACAAATAAATACAGCAAATACAGTATAAGTTTACAGTGTACAACACTGCTATTAGTAAATAAAGTATTCTGCATACATTTTTCTTTCTTAATATCTAATCTTGTTTTTCGTTAGTGAACAGGCTGGTGTGCTCTCGTACAACACGTGTATGACAACTCTGAAGAGCAATGACGCGTACGCCTCATTGATGCTGGTGAGAGGAAGAAAGCAATAGCAGCAGCCACACCAACAGAGCCAGGACAATTCTCTCTCCCCCCCACACCCCCTGGTGAACACCCATGCCATTTCAAAGCTTGGTCTCCTCAGCGACATGCAAGTCCACAACCGATGAACCTGTGCAAGCTCCAGACATCATTGGCGGACACGATGGACTACCTACAATATGCATTACTAGGTGTACTTCTCTCTTATCCAGAATAGCTGAATATCAAGCAACCTCTCAGTCCCACATGCCAGATGTGCAAGAGTTTACTGTAATACTACCAGTAAACACACTCCTTGCAGAGCATATGGGGCAGGGCTGAGAGGTCACCAAGCAGAGCAGAACATCAAAAGGTGCACATGCTCATCAGCAAGACAATGAAACTGACTTTAAGTGCTGTCAACTGCCACAAAATCAAGAAATTGGAAAGACAAAAATTGCATCCCCCTCTAATTCCTCTCTATTCTAGTAGTGTTATGGGTTATAATTTATTAGCAATAGCTATATAATTATCAGAAATAAAATCTTCAATCTGATAATCCCGTTAAGCAACTGACACAATTCACCATTCACAAATCACTGTATTTCAATGAGTGAAAAGAAAGATTCCTACTTATAGTACTTAACATATAACATAAGTAAACCTGTGGAACTCCTTGCCAGAGGATGTTGTGAAGACCAGAATTTTAACAGGGTTCAAAAAAGAGCTAGATAAATTCATGGAGGATAGGTCCATCAATGGTGTCCTTAACCTCTGTTTGTCAGAAGCTGGGAGTGGATGACAGGAGAGGGATTACTCAATGACTACCCGATCAGTTCACTCCCACTGGGGGCATCTGGCATTGGCCACTGTTGGAAGACAGGATACTAGGCTAGGCAGACCTTTGGCCTGACCCAGTATGCCCATTCTTATGTTCTTAACATGTTTTGGGATAATTCTACATTAGCCTGCAAGTTCCTACGCAGGAAAAAATGTTCCATTTCCTTTGTATGGACCATTTACACTTCCTGTGTCAGATAAATGTTTTACAATAACTTGAAGTGTCTCCTTTTGCCAGGGACTCACCAGCAGAGCTGATTCACATCTGATGCAGTTGCATCAATCAGTAATTTTCTTATTACTTCTTCAGGAAAATGCCATTTACCAGGAAAGCACAGCAAGCTGGCACTGAATTCAAAGCAGAGACAACAAGTCAACACTCAAGAGTAAATTTCAAGATGAGATTTACAAAATCACAAAAGCATACAAAGTCTCAAAAAGGCTTCACAAACTGAACCTGAAAATATACAAAGATCTTTTGCCCAAGCAAAAGAATCAAATTCAAGTCTTTTACTAGCACTCTTCAAAAACTGGACTAAAATATTCTGGCAGAGGGCACAGCCTCTGGAACACATTAAATGCCAATGCTGTTGAAGCCAACTGTCCCAAGGATGCCTCACAAATTTTGGCAGTTTTTATTACAATTCCCTGACTGCAATACAAATACTCATAGCCAGCTCTTATTCCATCTTCTCAACTCCTTTCAATCACTCTGCTTTCCACTCCATCTGCCAGAGAGGACAGCTAACAAACTATGATAAGTTTTAACAAAAATGGAAATAGTTGTTATTTAGAAGGCTATTTTATCTATCACAGCTGTGGATTCAAGTGCCTACTATTTCCCAGAAAAAGCAAGACTAATGTGTATTTCAATGCCCCAGAGCTTCACACAAAAGGAATGAGCAAAGCACCTTGGATTTTTTCATATTTAATCTGATGCCATTTTCCTAATGAGAATCTTGACAGACACCTCAGATAATACTTGATATGTTCAGCTAGTTAACCTAATTAAGCTCTAACAAAAGCTAACTATAGAACTCATGAGGGCCAGGGGAGTCAGTTCTCTTACTTCTCTTCATTCTGATTATAAAAAGGATAAGAAGAGGAATGTGTATGTAAACAACATCCTGTTACCAACCAAGGGCATGTGTTGCTCTACAGGAGTAGGAGCATAGATACTGCACCTGAGCACTCAGTGAGCTGGTTTCTGTGATAAAGAAAACAGGTTGTTTTTTTGCCCCCCTCTTTACAACAGCTTTGGAAAATGCTGTTGTGTTGTGTACCACCCTTTACTGTAAAGTACTGAACCACTTTACTGCTGGCTGCTCACTCTGAGATGAGACACCACAGAAGAACAGAATGAGCAAGAAAGCTGTCGAGACAACAAGTCATGCCATCAGAAATTTTGCAGTTTCAAGGAGGAGACAATGTTAGCACACAGATGTGGCAAGAATGCAAGAGTCTGCTAGACTAACTTTGGAAAGGTTTCATGGGAGAATCAAGAGCTGAAGGAACTATTCTGAAAACAAACATGTACAAGATGAAGTTTCATTCACAACTCTCCTATCATCCAGACCTCCATAATACGATATCTAAAAGACTAAGCTAGGAGAGCTTCCATATGTGTTAGGCTACATCTACACCAGGGGTCTGAAACTCACAGCATGCAGACCACTACAGGGAGTCCCATCAATCCAGGGAGTGTGTTCGTCCCCATCCTCCCATCCCATCCCACTGAGAGGTTTGGCCTTGAGGATTACTGGGGTGACCTGGTACAGGGGCCTGAGCTACAAAGCGTAGACATGAAGGAAAACTATTTCACTAAAAGATTTTGAGGAAATTCTAAGCCCCATCAATTCCTAGAAAGAAGCATTAGTAATCCTTAAATATTCTAAGTGATCCATTTTAGTTGCAGAGAACTACACGACAGAAATAAATTCACAAAGAAAACACACCTTGATCAGTATTTTCCCCTGAAGATACAAACAAACCTCACATAAGGACTGTATTTGTTTGGCAAACTGGACACTACTAGAACTAATGATAGGCTTTTACATATTAACCATAAAGCATGTTAATTACCCTCGCCTGCCATAGGCAAAAGCTAAGAATGCATTACCTCCCATACATACTTAACGAAGAATATGCATGAGAAAGACAGCCTATGTTTAATCTACGAAATAAAGTCGAATTCATTGATGCAGTCTCTCTACTGTCTGTTTGACTGCGTCAGCAATGAATTGTGGGTACCTATCCCATAATGCCTGTTGCCCCATTGGACTCTGGGATTTTGTTACAGTGGATTACAGGGAAAAAAAATGCACTGGAAGTGCTTGTGAGTGTCTGATATCATCCCAGAGTGCCATATCCCTAGTCCCCTGCCACTGGAAAACAAAGGGCCGACCCAAGAAATTTCAAGGCATTTTTCAGGCCATTTTTCAAAAGCCTGCCCTGGCACATGCTGCTGCATGGTGCTAGCATGGATCCCGAACAGCTTAGAGTCATTACACATGTGTTATGGACACTTCCTGAAATGTCAGACCGTATTTTATTAGACAAAGCTAGTGGGAGGATGAGATGGATGTGGATGATTTGGATGCAAATACTGAAGAACTGGAGAACAGGAATACAGAAATGCTGGCCACCTTGGATGCACTGCTTGCAGTGGAGCACTGGTTCTGGAGACATAAAACCAGCACACATTGGTGGGACTGCATCATTTTGAAGTCTGGGATGATCAACAGTGGCTGCAGAACTTCCGCATGCACAAGGCCATTTTCATGGAACTCTGTGATTTGCTGTCCCCTACCCTGAAGCACTGTGATACCAAAATGAAACCTGCTTGACAGTTCACAAGTGTGTGGCAACTGCTCTGTGGAAGTTTGCAACAACCAGTAGTTTACAGTCAATGGGAAATCAATTTGGGGTGGGCAGATCTACCGGGGGAGGGGCAGGCTGCAGTGATGCAGGTAGCCAATGCAATCTGTAACTGATGTGGAAGACCATGACCCTCGGAAATGTGCAGCACTTAGTGGATGGCTTTGCTACCATGGGGGTTTCCTAACTGCAATGGGGCAGTAGATGGAACGCACACCCCATCCCAGGACCAGCTGCCCTCAGAGTACATAAACCACAAAGGGTATTTCTTCGTGGTGTTACAGGCATTTGTGAATCATGAAGGTCATTTCACCGGCATCTGTGTGGGCTGGTCAGGAAAGGTGCATGACGCATACATTTTTAGAGACTCTGGTCTGTACAGAAAGCTCCAAGATGGGACTTTCTTCCCAGAACAGAAATCAAGATTGGCAATGTGGAGATGCCCATAGTGATATTGAGCACCCCTGCTTACCCTCTGCTCTCTTGGCTCATGAAGCCATACTCAGGTCCCCAGGACTACAGCAAGAAGCACTTCTATTACAGGCTGAACAAGTGCAGAATGGCGGTGGAATGTTCCTTTGGCCATTTAAAAGCCAGATTCAGGTGCCTTCTAACCAGTTTGGACCTTTGCCAAGCCAACATCCCCACCATGGTTGCAGTGTGTTGTATTCTCCATAACATTTGCAAATCAAAGAGGGAAAATTTCATAGCCACATGGGCTGCAGAAACAGATGTCCTAGGCAGTGCAACAGCAATCAGAGAGGTTTTGAAAAATAGCTTTACAAATGAGCTGATAGCCACGTGAATCTGCTGCATTTAAACTACTGTGATACCACCAGCAACCCCCAACAGTGATGTGTGCTTGACCTTTATAAAAGCACCTCCAACTGCACCCCACCACATGTGAACCAATAAACAACACTGTGGTTTTCATAAAGCTATTCTTTTTTATTTAGAGCGGGGACAGTTAAGGTAGGTAGGTAGGTAAAAGAAGGGAATCCTGGCACCACATGTAGTGAAATGTGAGCCTTTTGCAGTGTGGAGAGGTCCTGGACATGGAGCAAAGACTGTCCTTACCCTCCCTCCTTCCCTGCTCCCACATTCAGGGACCCCAATGAGTGGGGGTTCGAGCCATACTGAGGGGAGGCTAGGCAACAGCGTGTGGATGCCATGTAATGAGTCCTGTGGTGGGTGTCCCTTTGCAGCTCCAGCATGCAATACAGGATTTCAGTTTGCTCCCTGACAGCCATCAGCAGTTCTGCTGAGTACTTGTTCCTGCACTGGAGCATGGTTTGCTGCCACTGCTGGGTCCAGCTTCTGTCAGCGGTGGCCTTGACTCACTCCCTGCCTGCCTTTTCAAGTTCGATCCTGTTTGGATCTTTTCTTTCGCCTCAGCTCAGAGGCTTTAACTCCCCCATACATGCCGCCTGCTGAAGACAATGAAGAGCAAAATGTTGATATAATTTTTAAATGTGACACACGGTGCTTACCCAGAGAATGAACGGGCTGGAAAATCTGCCAAAATGCTCTGTGGTGCCATGATGCCAGATTACTTACTGGTTGCATGGCACGCCACTATAAATCAGGCTTCCCCAAAAACCTCATGTGAAAAACAGAAGAATACCTGGCTGAAACCTTTATGGAGATCTCCAAAAAGGAAAGGCACTCCATCCCCAAAAATATTAACAAGCTGTTCTAAGGGGCATAGATCCACTGCACCTGAGCCACAACCCACTTGTAATGGTTTAAAATAATCATTCACCAGAAGAGCCCTCTGCACCTTTGCTGGAGCCTGGATTATTAAGTGTCAATGAGGAGACTGGGTTGAGGTCAAGGGCGATGAAGAGCTCCAGGCTCGGCAGGATCAGCTTCATCAAGTGCCTGCTGAATGTCAACATCCTCCTCTACATCAGCCTCCTGGTCCTTCTCTCAGCTCCCACTGAAGTCCTGAAGACAGTCTCCTGAAGAGTCCTTGTTAGCCTCGGGGAGCGTGGCTGGGTTTCTACCAAGAATGATGTTCAGCTGCTGATAGTAACATGTCTTGGGAGATGACCCAGATCGCCCATTGGCTTCTCTCACTTTTTGATAGTTCTGCACAATCTCCTTTATTTTGACCCAGCATTGCTAAGCGTCTCAGGTGTGAGTCTTGATCATGCCCCACAAAATCTTCTCATAAATGTCTGCATTTCACTGTTGACTCACAGTCCACTCATTACTGGTTCTTCACCCCACACAGAAGCGAGATCCAGGATCTCATTGTGGTTCCACACTGGAGCTCTTTTGCAACCTTGAGAACTCAGATCAGAAGAACCCTGAGTAGCCACAATGGCTAGGTGCACTGGATGGCTCCTAAGGTGTGCTATCCACGCCGGCCAGAAAGAAAATTAATTTAAATTCCTGGGCTTCCTATTACCTACTTCCTGCACACCTAGAGAGCAACAAAGGTGAAAGCCGCCAGAACGGACACTTGCAGGGCATTGTGGGATACCAGTGGGACACTTATGGATGGCAATAAAAAAATCGATTTAAAGTAACGGTGTTTCCACACTAGCATTAATTCAACCTTTTAAATTCAAACTTGGAGTTATGCTGCCTTAGAAAGTCATCGTGAGAAATTCTACCTTAAAATTGACTTTATGCTGTAGGGTTGACACAGCCTCAGGGCGTGTCTACACTGCACAGCTTTTAGCAACAAGGCTATGTCAACACAGCTCTGATGCTAAAAGTCAGCGAGTGTGAACACTGTCGACATTTCTCACCTAAACACTTCCACCCCAAACGAGGGGGGTTTTCACTTTGTCAGCAGTAGAGTACTCCCGCGGACAAAGCAGCACTCACACATTCACTTGCCACAGCCAAACTTTATCGCAGTGCAGACATACATTTAGGAACTTAAAAATGAACAAAGACCAGCAAATGTTTTCGAAGACCAAGCTAACTATAGAACTCTCAAGTGTCTCCAACTCGGTTTGTGTGTGTTGCAGCTGTTCTGCTGTACTGCTTTAAGTAGGCTAACAGTAGAAATTGTGCTAGCATAATCTTCTTGGGACTGCAGAATTGAGGTCTGGATGGGGGCAGAGCTGTGACTGAACCTCCTCCAGCTGACAATGCCACCAAACAACATCCATCCTCCCATATCCATCACATGTATTAAAGTAACGCCTCGGCAGTCACTAAAGCCAAAAATATAGTCTCAAGAAAGGAGGGAGGAAAGGCTTAAAGGTTGCTTTTGAAATGGAAATTCTTCTTGTAAAAGCAAAGTTTCACCACAGAACTTATATGAGATTTTAGAAAAAGATGTTTTAGGCAGAAAATGAACCAAAAATATCAAAAAAGCTGCCCTGGCCCTCCCACCCCAGTCATTAAATTAATCTAAAAACTTAACAGTAAAAGGATTTTTGTTTGGGGGTCCAGATAGGGAAGGAAATGGGGGGTCATTCACAACAGTCCCTGACTTTCTGCTGTGGGGTTTAACAATAGTGCAGACATCCTCTCTAAGCCAGGAGATGTGATTTCTCCAATACCTTTGCCATCAGGAGCGTATTGTTCCCACTGTCAAAGATTTAACAAGATTCATGGATTCCAAAACCAGGCAGGACTGCTGTGATCATCTAATCTGACCTGCTATATAACACAGGCCATAAAACTTCCCCAAAATAATTCCATGAGCACATTTCTTTAGGAAAAAAGATCTCATCTTCATTTTAAAATGGTTACTGGTGGAGAATTCACCAGTATGCTGGGCAAATTGATCTAATAATGAATTACTCGCTATTACAATTTATACCTTATTTTTGGTCCAAACTTGTCTCCACTCTTCTCCGCTACACTGGAAAGCCCATTATTAAGTATTTGCTCCCCATGTACATACTGGCAGATTGTAATTTAACATTCTCTTTTTTGAGCTGAATAGACTGAGTTGAGTCTTCTAGTATACAGCACTTAGAGAAGAATGTATACTCATCAAGCACACCAGTCATCCTCATCCAAATGCATAAAAGAAATACCGGAAGTAAGGCTGTAGCTGTAATGATTTGTTTTTAAGATTATAATGATATATTATTCATTTTACAGACTGGCCAAAGTTCAGGCTGCCTTCTAGTATTTCCCCACCAGCTGGCTCCCAAGCAAATAAAATTGCTCTGCTGATGTCAAGGACCACAGGTTTTGAATCCTGGTCCACAGGTCCCTTAACAGCCAGATAGTCCCAACCTGCCACCCTGATCTGGCAACAGCAGCTAGAAAAACAGCTAAACTTTAACAGAGGATTCTAGTCTGGCAATCTGACTAGTGCAACACCAGGACTCCCAACTGTCCGCAGCCTTGATAGAACTCAAGTACAAGAACTTGTCCATGCTGGGTTCTCCCCCACTCAGAATTGCTTCCCCTGCAATATCTGCTTCTGCTATCATTTGCTGATATCCTGCAATCTGACTCCCAGTTATCCTTCTGGCCTGCCTTATCTCTGACCTCCTAGCATCTGATCCTACCCGACTCCCTGCCTACTAGGTCAGACAACCCATGCCCCAATCATGACAGCTAATTACAAGTGCTATATTTTTGCAACGTAGGCATTACCTTATCCCACAAGAAGATAAGGTTATTTCTGTAAATATCCTCTCCAACTCATCTGATGAAATGGGTTTTACCCACAAAAGCTCAAGACCTAATTAAAGTTTTCAGTCTCTAAGGTTCCACAGGGCTGCCTGTTGTTTTTAATAGCCTTGTGTTCATGAGGTTCTTAAATGTGGTTAATATTCTTTCCCACAAAAATAATTTATTGTGATTCTGTCACTTTAAGAAAGCATCCTTCCACAATACAGAACAGCAGCAGAAATGCAGCACTTTAAAGACTAACAAAATGATTTATTTGGTGATGAGCTTTCGTTGGACAGACCCACTTCTTCACATCAATTGAAGTGGGTCTGTCCCACAAAAGCTCATCATCAAATAAATCATTTTGTTAGTCTTTAAAGTGATACATTTATGCTGCTTTGTTTTTTTGGACTACAGACTAACATGGCTACCTCTCTGTTACTTCTCCAATACAGGTTTTTCTTTTCAAATGAACTTATAACATTTTCATTTCTTTATGTTTAGATTTTGCAGAATTTTATTTTTTTATAATTTTGACATCCTGGGAACATATTGCCTTCATGTGATGATGTATGATGCATGTATATCCTGCAGTCACTTTATCTGCTATGGGTTCAAAGTCTGCTACCACATAGCTAACCCAGATACAACCATGATAAAGTACAAAGCAGCTGGGATGTGCTAATTAGCTCATAATGCCCAGCACTGCTATTTGGGCAAAAGCTAAACCTGTGATGCTCAGACCTCAGTGGCTCAGGAGTCAAATTAGTCAGTCATTCGCATTTCCCAAAAGAGCCACAGTAGTGTGAATTTATTATTTCATTTACTATAGTACTAGATATTCACATTTAAACAGCATGACTGGGGAAATGCTGTGTGTGTGTTTCTCACAGCAAAATGACTGACCAAGTATTATTTTATCAACTACAATTGGCTAACAACTGAGTAAAAACACGCTTATTGGTTAATAATTAGATCAGATGGTGTTCAATATGCGCTGCAAAGAGTTTTAGGAGACCCATTTGCAGCTCATGAGCCCCAGTCCGAGTACCACTGAGCTAAACCAAGGACTTGTCTATCCTACCACTCTACTGCACTGTAGCCATTTTGCTCAGGAGTGTGAAGAAACATCCTCCTCTCCAAGCACAGCAAGTTACAGCACTATAAAGCACCAGTGTAAGCAGGGTCCCTGCACTGGAAGCCACACGCTCAGTGCTATGAGTTTCTCCTAGCCTTATGGACAGTCATGTACCTATATCATTGGGAGAGTTCTCCCAGACCTGGTGCTGTGACCTCACTGCCATATTAAAGCACAAGATTCTTTTTTTTGGTGCCTGGAGTTCTGTAGTTTCCACAAAAGCGTGTTGCTCTTTCAAGTCTTCTGAAAGCATACCCCACACCTCATCCTTCTCAGATTTTGGATGACACCTCAGATTCTTAAACCTTGGGTGCAGTGCTGTAGCTATTTTTAGAAATCTCAACTACCTTCTTTGTAGTTTGTCAAATCTGCTTTGAAAGTGTTCTTAAAACGAACACATGCAGGGTCATTATCAAAGACTTCGATAACATGAAATATATGGCAGAATTAGGGTAAAACGGAATAGAAGTCATACAACTATCCACCAACAAGTTGTCTCAAAATTAACCAACTATGTTTTTTAAACAAGCATCATCAGCATGGATGCATGTCCTCTGGAATTGTAGCCACCTAAATACCTTGCAAACCCAGCTACAAAAGTGGCATGCAAATGCCTGCTCTCACTTTCAGGAGGCTTTGTAAATAAGAATATTATTGCTTGGAAATGTAAACAAATTTGGCTGTCTTAGTTAGTGACTAAACAAGGAGGATTGAGTGTATCTGTAGGCTCCAAAATGTGACACTTCTAGTGTATTTATGTAAATTACACTTCTACGAAAAAAGATTGCACTATTGTACATGTATGAGGTGAATTGTACTTTTTTTAATTTTATGTAGAAAACATCCCAAAAATATTTAAATAAACTATTATTGTTTAGCAGCATGATTAATTGTGGCACAGGCTTGACAACCCTACTTCAAAGTGATTTATGGCAACATGAAAAATCCATGCCCCCTTGCTCCCTAAGCTGTTGCTTTCCAGTTGCTGGAATAAACCTGATTTGCTTTCAAGCTTAGCGTCAGAGCATATTTACATTGCTTGCATTGGTCACCATGAGACTGAGTGACAGGCTTTAGCAGCCCATCATTCTGTTTAAGTCAAATAAGATCCTCCGCCAACACAGCTCAACTTTTAGGCGCATGATTTGCATGTCAGACATCCAACAACAATTAAGGATGTTGATATTGGGAATTCTGTCCCACTCATCAGAACCTGCAAATAGCCTAGATCAAGTTTCGTAATGCAGCAGTGACATTCTGTCCACATTTCACAACCATACATAAATGTTTGTAAGCACAAATGCCCTATAGTCACGTAATTTAGTGAGAAACAATGTTGTGTCTCTTTCACCAACTGAAGTTGGTCTAATAAAAGGTGACCTCACCCACCTTGTGTCTCATATCCTGGGACCAGCACTACTACAACACTGCAAACACTTTGGTCACTACTGATTTTGAAAAAACCCCATCATTCTGTATCAACAGGCAATGCGACTGCATTCTAAACACAGATCTTGCCATGGCTATGAGAGTAATACCAACTGTACCATGCTGTGCCAGCATACTCTCTAGATAGCAAAATTCATCCACGCAATTATGAGGCATGTTGCTGGTCTTAATTGAGTGGACATACACATCTCTAGGCACTCACTCGTACAGTATTTCAGTTTTCTTTAGGCTGACTAGAATGCCAAAATGATTGCACAAATGATGTAAACACTTATAAATTGAATATCAATTGATGATTATGCACTGGCACTCACTCAGAAAATAAAAGCTCCTTAAGTAAATCTGCCACTTCTGTGCAAGCACAGGAACACTATCAACTTAGCAACTTCTCACCACTGTGGGACTAGACAAATACTCCATCAACATCATGAAATTAATCCATAAGCAGGGAAAAACAAAACAAAAACAAAAGAATGTAAGAGCACAGAAGCCACCCTCACCACTTACCAGCACAGCACTGTGGCCATCATCCTTTTCACAGGAGAGCCAAATGACAGAAAAAATTTGCAGAGCACCCAAAGATGAACAAAAGTTTCCATAGTCCCTTATGATTTACAAATTACAAAGCATTAGTTACAAACACCATATTAAAACTATGGTTTTGCTCCCAGCTTGTTTCCTGTACGTTGGGGGCTGTGAGGATCATGCTTACGGTGTATGATCCCCACAAAGTTATGGAGGGTGACTGATTGTCTCAAGAGTATACTCTGCATGACCCCTACAAGAATTTTTGGGGCAAGAGAAGAGGGAGATGATATCGAAGTGGTTTGAGCATTGGTCTGCTAAACCCAGGGTTGTGAGGTCAGTCCTTGAGGAGGCCACTTAGGGGCCTGGGGCAAATAGATTTAAAAAAAAAAAAAATCTGTCAGAAATCGTGCTTGGTCTTGCCAAGAGGGCAAGGGACTGATCTCACTGACCTTCTGAGGTCCCCCACAGCTATATGAGATGTGTATCTCAATATGTTTTAATTTAACCTCAGAGATTCTTAATTTGCCCTATCACCCTTTAATTTATAGAGATGGACAACGCTGGCATCCTTGAAATCCTGTGGCACAGATTCTACTTCCCACATAATGCAGGAAAGTCATGTGAGGTGCCTTGCAGTGTGGTAAGCACTCTGCTGGAAAGCCATCTGGTCAAAATGATTTCACTTGCGACATATGCATGATTAATGTTATTGTCTCATAAGGTAAGAAATAAATGCAAGTTTTTTAACAGGTGTTACAGAAGAGCACTGCTTGCTTTCTCAGAAGCACTGGGAGGTGGAGGCAGCAAGGTAACTAAACTGTTCCATGTCAAGTATTCTTCGTCACCTCAGAGCTGATCTGTGCTTCAAAAACCACTGACGGCAATACTAACCGGAGGTGTTCTCCCATCAGTGTTGGGAATCCGCTTCTTCCACGTGCTCAACTATGGCACACAGGGTTGTATATTTTTCAGACTGCTGAGCATTGTACCTGGGCCAATTGAGTCTTCTAGTTTAGACAGCCGTAGGAGTTTACTGCGGTTCACAGTTCAAATAAGGGTTACCTTGTTGCACCAGGGCCATACACAGTATGAAGGCCAGCAAAAAGATTTTTGGTGTCTGCTGTCTGATGCCAGTTTTAATTCCACTGCTTTCTTTTCACACTATGTGCTTTTCATATGTCATAGTCTGCTTTAACCATCTGTTTTGCTTGATGATATGCAGCCTTCCTGGATGATGAATCTGTCTGCTACATGTTCAATGGACAGCATGCAGTGTGCTCAAGAGCAGATATATTTCAGTATCATCCTCCTCAAACTAGTCCTAGTTTTTCCTCTTTGTAAAGTCAAGCATTTCACCAGACATGTGTACTGTCCAACTGAGGATGCTGCAACTAGTGGAAATGCTTCCGTGATTTTCTGCTGGAATTCAGATTGTTAGTTTTCCAGGCTTGAAATACTGACTCTCTTCATTGGCTTAAGATGCTATGTTGCTTAAGAGTGACATTTGATTCCTTAAAAATCTATGGTCTGATGAACAGTTGATGCTTCTCGTGACACAAGTGAGTATGACATTAAGGTAACCAATCCCATAGGCTGGGTCTACACTTGCCTCCAACTTTGAAGGGGGCATGTTAACCAGGGAGACGGGAGATTACTAATGAAATATTGTGGTAAATATGCAGCACTTCATTAGGCCAATTCTCCCCCACGGCAACTTCAAACTGTCAAACTTCAAAGTGCTCGCATGCGTGCGCACACTACTTCAAAGTGCCTTTACTCCTCAAAATTTTGAATTTTGCTACACACATGCCAGCACTTCAAAATAAGGTTGTATTCAGCGCACATGGACAGTACTAGCAAGTTTTTAGGTCACCACTGAGTTGGTAACACAAGCTCTATCTCATTGTCCCATTATGTATAGACATGACCAGATTTACTATTAAAATCATCTAGAGATTCCATGGCAGCAATCTGATAACACTATCACGGGTTTGACAGAAATCCTCCTCATCTGGATGAATCGCTGTTGGTGAATACATCCTGAGGACAGAAAAATTATGACAATCAGCAAGGCCAATATGGAGGAGCCGGAGTCCATTGTCAAACACTTTTAGGCAGCAAGCCAAGTTCCTGGACAACCAAAGAGCACATGGTAAACCTCACACCAGAGCACCGCATTCATCCTCAATTTGCACATCCAATCCTAGTCTCCACTCAGGAGTTTGTCATCCCAATCCCAGTCTCCCTCCCGACTCAGTATCAGCTTCCCTCCTCCTAGTTCCTTATCTTTCTATCTGCTTCTCTCCGCACTCACTCTTAAGCCCCAGACTGTCTTTATACGGTCTTCATCAAATCTTAGTCTTCCACCCTCACATGGGCATTGTCCCAGTTCTCCCCCATCTCAGCTCCTTGTCAAACCCGGTGTCTCTCCACACCCATCCCCACACTACTAGGGATCAGTGAGTCCCATCCCCATTGCATCTCCCTTATCTCAGTGTTTTCCCCACCCTCCAGACTGCCAATTCCAACTGCCCCACTTCTCCTGTTTCTTTGACTGATTCCCAGAATCACTCACACCCCAGCTCCCAATCACCTTTCACAGCCCGTCTGTGTCAATCCACTCTATTCCCACCACTAGTTTGTCTTCTGTCACCTCTCCTCTAATTTCAATTCAACTTCCTCCTCAATACTTCCTGGATTTCAGCAAGTGGGAGGAAGGGGTGTCACTGAGATCCTAGAAGAGAGACTCCACGCTCTCACCTACAATTTCTGATCCATCCTGACACAGAGCAACAATTAAAGGAAAAGCCATCCTCAGCTATGTAGCCTAGGCTAGAGCAAGCTGAGCCGCTCTACCAGGATGCTGCATACACAGTCCAGTTGCAAAAAGGATGTGGGAGATGCCAGAGCATCCTCAATACAGATGGATTCACTGGAGATTTTAGAGGTCTCTACTGAGCATGTGAAAGCTGGGATTTTCCAATGATATTGGTCCCCATTAGAAGTAGTAAATGATGAATTACCAATAATTCAGACAAAATTCTCTCCATTCCACTAGTCTCTTTAGAGGATGTTAAAAAGAATTGTCTGAAGTCAGACAGTTTTAAATCTGTTCCAGGTAACTTTCATCAAAAGAGTTATAAAAGAAGGGGCTGAGGAGATTTTAAAGATCAGCATTAATATTTCAACAAAGGCTTGAAGAACCACGGAAATTTGAGACACCTGGAAAAAAAAAATCTAATGTGCCAATTTTTTCAAAAAACAAAAAGAAAGAATAAGACAATATGGTTAACTATAAGACAGTCAGGCTAGCATCCATCTCAGGCAAACTAATAGAGTGTCTGGTATGGGACGCAATTAAAACTATTAAAAGGAGAGAAAGTAATGAAAACAAATCATGGCATACTAATTTGATTTATTTTTTGTGAGAATACAAGTTTGGTTGATAAAGTAACAGTGTTAATGTAACATTTAAACTTCTGTAAGGCATCTGACTTGCTACTGCAAGACATTCATTAAAAACTAGAATGACGTAAAGTTAATACGCCACACATTAAACAGATAAAACACTGGTTAATAAATGTCAAGATGTAAACAGGCTGTTCTCATCAAGGTGATGTGCTTCCAGTGGGCACAACAGGTTCTTGGCACAACACTTAACATTTGGAGGAGTAATAAACAATGAAGAGGACAGGCTGGTAATTCAGCGTGATCTGTATCACTTGGTAAACTGAACACACACAATGTGTGTTTTAATATGCCAAAATGTAACCATCTAGAAACAAAAATATGCAGGCCATACTTACTCAAAGGAAAACTATCTGGGGAAGCAGTGTGCAAGAGAGGCTTGGGCGTTGTGGTAGACAATCAACTGAACATGAGCTCCAACAAAGAAAAGGGTCAGCTTCCCAGCATCAACTTCCTCCATCCCATAACGTCATCCATATCCCATTGTTTTCACCTCTTAAAATTTTTAAAATCCCACAGACCCTCACAGACTGCCTCATTGCCCTGTCTCCGCTAACCAAAGAGTGGAACTTGCACAGCGCTGCACTACTGTCATAGCTGCTACAAGCATAGGATGTACAATCCTCTGGGACTGCAGACCCAGAAGAACAACCAAATCAGTGGGGAACATCATTTTATTGAGGACAGCCTGCTGGAGCATACAGCAACATCCAATTCATGGTTGTTGGTGGTGTACACAGAATACCTGCAGATGGTGAAGTGCCAATTCTAAAACAAAGGAGCAAGCATCGGTAGCTTACATCATGATGCAGGCTTGCGATGACAAGCAGCAGCTACACAACCTTTGTATGTACAAGGCCACATTCCTGGATATGTATCAAGCTTGCCCTAGCCCACAAGTACCAAGACACCAGAATAAGAGCTATACTGACAATGGAAAAGCAGACACCAATCATGCTGTGGAAACTTGTGAGAGGGATAGCTCAGTGGTTTGAGCATTAGCCCCCTAAACCCAGGGTTGTAAATTCAATCCTTGAGGAGGCCAATTTAAGGGTCTGGGGTAAATAGATTAAAAAAAAAAAAAAGTCAGAGATGGTGCTTGGTCCTGCCAAGAGGGCAGGGGATTAGACTCCATGACCTCCTGAGGTCCCTTCCAGCTCTATGAGATGTGTGTCTTCATTTTCATAACCTGCAATGTCAGAGTGCTATAGGTAAGTGGAAATCATTTTGGAAATAGCCAACACATTGGATTTTCTATTTCCATGCAAGTGTGCAAGGCCATTAATTACCTTCAGCTAGGCAGGACTGTGACTAGGCAAGGTTTAGTATATAGTGAATCAATTTACAGTAATGGGATTCCTGGGCTACACTGAAGCGATTGATGGCACTTACACAGAAAGGCTACTTCTCTAGGCTTATGAAAGCACTGGTTGATCAACAAGGATATATCGCCACCAATGCTGGTTGGTCTGAGAAGGAGGAAGACATTCACATCTTTAAGAACACAGACCTGTTCAGAAAGCTACTTTCTTTCCCAACCAGCAGATTACCACTGGTGATGCTGAAGTGCCAGCAGAGATTCTGGGAGCTTACTGTGCTCCCTTGTTCACAAGGCCATACACTGGCCACTCAACAGCATCAAGGAAGGATTCAAACAACCAGCTCAGCAGGAGCAGAGTAACAAGGTGATGTGATTTTGTTGAACTCAGAGGGCACTGGCACTGTTTATTCACAGAACTGGACTTCATTGAAAAATAAGCCCCCTAAAAGGTGCTGCCTGCTGTATCCTGCATATCTGTGAAGCAAACATGGACAGTTGCCACAGGGTGGAGGTGCACTGCAGAGTCTGAAACCTGAGTTTGAACAACCAGGCACAAGGGCTATTAGAAGAGCTCAATGAAGTTTAGAGAGTAACACACTGTGGTGTACTATGCCCTACCTGACTCTGCTGTTTTGGGGACTGTTTGTAATTTCATGGTAACTTGGTGTACAAGTATGAATGAAACACTGGCAATGCACCATTTAATCATTAACTTACTTTAAGTATCTCAAAATTATTACACAGTTTTTGTCACTAATCCTGACCACGCACAGCACCAGCCAAGATGAGCATAGCAGGCATGGAGAAGGGAAATAAAGAAGCTGTTGAAAAAATATTTAAGTACGAGGCATCTGCACTGAAAATGGACACCATTTTCCACAGGCAGTGATTTTAACTGGCCTATCACACTACTGAGGACGACAAAGGCACACAGACCAAAAGCTAATGCTGATACACCAGAGCTTCCTGCGCCCATGTGCAACTAGCCTGTTTAACTGAATGGTCTTGCAAAATTATCACTGAATGGCACAGGAAAGTGTCCCATCATGGAGGAAGAAATGAGGTGGTACTCTAGAAATCTTTGGGAGAAGATTTCAGAGTACCTCCATGAAAGTTTAATTGAGATCTCTCAGGATTCAAGGGTCACCCTTGTGTACATAATCTGCTCCATATGGCCAGCGGGTTGGCTTGTCAGCTACCAAACACTACAGGAAATGCAAAGCAGATAATTCTACCACTGTCCTTGCACCATCATCTCTTCTAGCCAGATGCAACTAATCAAAGAAGTTAATAGCTGTGTCCTGTTAAGCTGGGGTATCAGTATTTCACTCCACTGGAAAAAATATTCACACACAACGTTCCTTCTCCTGTATCAGGCTCACTCATGCTCAGCTACTAACACTGACACCACTACAGTGGAGCCTCATAGAGATCCTGGCTCACAGCACAGGTATACCCTTTCCCCATCTTCCTCCTCCTCAGCGTTCACAGCAAGAGCCTGCAATTAAAGGTACCTCTTCAGTACAGGGAAGCTTGACCCTGCCACTGTATATCTTCCAGAGGCTGATTTAGCACACCTAGTAGGGATGTGCTAAATTGAACTTACAGGGTGCCTGCATCAGCACCAGTACTCCTGCCCCTCTTTGGGAGGAAGGGAAGTCAACAGTAGCATTCTACCTGCCTTAGTGGAGACAGTGCATACCTGAATTAAGGTATGTCAACTCCAGCTACTTAATTAACATAGCTGGAATTGTGTACCTTAATTTGATCTTCTACTGTAGTGCAGACCTTCCCCTGTGTTCCTCAGATATATTCAGGGTGAAACACAGGGTGGTGGCAAGGTGTCTACCAAGTACAGCATGTAGCTCTTCACAAATGTGGCAGGACTGTAGCTGAGTACTGAACCTAATGTTGCCAGCCCTCCCTTTGCCTTCTGGGACACCTGCAGCAATTTCTTCGCTCTCCCAGAGTGCTTCTGCTGTTTGCAATCATACTTTCACCTGCATCCTCCAGGAATCTGCTTGTAGATTTACACATTCCTAGGGCTGGTCCATAGATGTGCCTGTCCTGGAAATCCAGTATCTCCAATCCATTCCAAGTCAGAGTGAATCTGGAGCACATAGCTAGTTAGCATGGTCAAAACAATGGAGAACTGCCAGGAGTACTCACATGCAAGACACTCAAAAAAAGGCTTTTTAAAAAAGACAGATTTTCAATGGGGTCCGGAGGAAGTGCAGCTGGAGATCTGTTAAGGTTGACACAAGTAATACAGTGTGCACACACACACACTCTCTCTCTGATCTGCAACCAAAATAGCAATAAGAGCCACTTTTTCCCCAATTCAATTAAAAAAAATAAATTAAAAAAAAAAATCAATAATTCAAGTGCCAGTCCTTATTAAATAACATCAAAAACTATACTTTTTGTAACCCCTATTTTAAGGGCAGCACACACACAATGATTTGTAATGTGATACATGATTACTGCAGGACATTCACAAACATTTTACCTATTCTATTTTCTCACACTTTACCTGTGTGTTTGTACCACTGCTTTCCTGACTCACTCTCAAATCTCCCCCACCCCCCACCCCCGGAGGAGGTTAAGGGGAGTTATCCAATGTTTTGTGATCACATATCCTTTGCTATTTAGACATTAATTGTTCATTTTGGGCTTTCAAACATTCACTGTATTGAAAATAATGAGAAGGTTTTTTTTTTGTTTTGTTTACTTTCCAATTACAGTGTCTGGAGCCACAAAGAAGTCTTAAAGGGCTACAGACCTCTGCACTATGTCAATCAGGGCGGGATGCTATTCAGGGAAAGGCGGAGGGAGCTGAGTACTACATTGCCATAACACCCCCCCCAAACAGCCTCTAACTGCAGTTTGTACAGCTAAAGAATAGATACAAGATTACTGGTTTTCTTCAGTACAACTGTTCTTTTCTTACAGAATGCTCTAACCACTTAAACTAATCAATGCAGACAACTAACATCACTGCACTTGCCTAAGTCTGGTGAAAGTGTCATTAACAATGCAGAAAATTAACTGTCACAGCTCATTATGCTACCTAAAGAACCTGAAAGAGTGAACTACGCACCTTTACAGGAAACAGGCATTATCTACCCCAAGAATAGCTTGCTCTAAAGTAAAATAAAAAGAGCACAAGCAGCCTCAATTTCTGGGAAATAAATGAGAATAGATATAAAAATACCAAACCTAAATAACTCAGATAATTGAAAATTTAAGATTCTTCTCATACAAAAAACTGCATGCACACACAAGTCAAGCTACAGACTATGTATTAGTCATCATCATGTACACACTCACCTTATCAGTCAGTTATGACTAGAAATAAATATCAGCACAGGCTCAACTTTTAAAAACATCTTAATGGAACTTTTTACAGCTTCAGTTCAAGTATTTTGTAATTTGAACATTTTTAAATTGTTTGCAGTCCCATCTTCACAGCTTTGTACAGAGAAAGCATCCAGTCTAATTTTGCCATCTACGTTGCTGGAAGAGTTAAGTTCACCCCTTAACTGACAATTGATTTCAATGAAAGTTAGTATGCACCAATCCACCCAGGTCTAACAAAATTATTATACCCCACTCACCACTGTGATAATTGAACAACTAGATTCAAGCCCCTTCAAGATAGTGGCTTTATAAATTAAGTTGCTCGACTTCACGTTTGGAAAGGTATCCCTGAAACTATGAACCACCTGGTAAGCAATGTCTTCCCTAGTCTGCAGACAATCAGTTCTCCTGTGCCTGCTTTAGATTTTCTGAGCAGCAGAGCAGAATAAACAAGCCAGACCAGTTTCCTTGCTGCTAGGCCAAACCCCATATTGGCAGCAGTGAAAGTGTCAATCACATCAGTTTTATCTTACTTCTTTGCAACTTGCTATCTTGCAACGTAGCGACAAACTAACACAGAAAATGGCACTCTTATTCTAGAAAAAGTGTGCCCACCTGGAGGGCTGCATCAGCTGTAATATAGTATTATACCTGTGTATTTCCTCATATTAAGAAGGTATGAGTTATAAAAGTGGGAGCAGTGTCATCTGCATATCTAGATAATCAGTGGCAATATGACCTAATGCTAAGACGTTGCTCTTAAAGTCAAGAGACCTTCCCCTAATCTCCCCTGTGACTAACATTCTGTTTTTCTAGGCCCATTTTACAATTTTAATAGACAAATATGGGGACCCCTTAACTACAGTTCTACAATACAGGTCTATATACGCTATTGTAAGAGGAATAATAAATAATATTAAGTCATTAAAATGTCAACTGCTGCAGAAGCTTGATGTATCAATTTGCAGCATCAATTTCAATGGGGAACCTTCACTGCTGCTAATGCAATGGTGGCGAGAATTTCACAGTGTTCAATGTACTGTGTACAAACTACCCCATACTAAATTTAAACCAAGCCTACTAACATGCAACTTGCACTGGTACAATCAAATTGAGCTTGGTTATACTTGTGCAAATTCATAATGCATACTTTTATACCAGTTTAGGTTAACTCAAGAATTAAGTCAGCTTGATTGTGATTTATATCTATCTAGTCACAGTGGTCCATGTCCACCGCACTTTTTTAGCAAATGTTTCTTATGATTTTCAATTAAAATTTAGATTACTAACTAAATGACCACTCGAGCTGTAAAAGTAGCGGTTCATTAAGATAAACAGGTGAACTGTTCATCTCTTAATACTAGTATCTACCTCACTGCACACATTTGTTTTTGTTGGGCTGGGAACTACATTTTTATTAAAGCAAAGTCACAAGAAAACATTAACTTAGTACCTCATGCATTGTATATTAACCTAATCTTAAATAAGTAAAGACCCTGGTTAAAGATTGTGGCTTGCTGAGGCTGTCAAGCCCTCCTCCTCCAAGTACACTAAGAGAAATGGTGACCAAATTTCTAAATACCTATAGTCTTGTCATCGTTCTTCTTGGGTACGTGCTTGCTATGAACATGAAAAACAGTTCTTGATTTATTTTGTATTATTTCACTTTTTACCCTTTTAAGAAAGTCCCAAATTGCATAAAATACAGCCACAATAGTGAAACTCATGATAAAGTCTCAAATTGCGGATTCCACCATTCCCTGCTCGGTTTTATGTATGAAACAGGAGTAAAATAATTCAATGGTGCATTAATAGCTGTAATTCCCTCAATAACTTTCCTCTGAATATGGGTAAACTAATGCACAGTTCTTCATTCCTTATTTCAACATGAAGTAAAACCATGCAAAGTTGAAGCCACAACGAAGCTGTTTATAAGCAGAAAGTACTTTATATGTTTTAATCTTACAGTGACAGCAACCTAATGTATAGTAAAATAAAATTATTCAATACTACCCTATCAATGTAAGAAGCTGAACCACAGACAGTTTATTTTAACTAAATTCATACCCAAATTTCAGAGGAATATCTATTGCTCTCTAAAGGAGCACAGCCTAGGGAGGTTTCACAGAAGAGAAACAGAGATTAAAAAGCAGCAGACTCAAATAGAATGAACCTACGACCAGGTACAGTCCCAAATGCATAGTCTCAAGTGAGTCTGTTCCACGACAGCTCATCATCTAATAAATCATTATGTTAGTCTTTGAAGTGCTACAAGACTGCTTTTTGTTGAGTTAAAATAGTTCAACTAAGCTAATTCAGCAGAAGGAATCATGTTTCCTCCTAATCTATAGGGCAACCAAGAGTTAGGATTCAGAACATAAATACACAAGTTATCTACTTACTACAAATAAAGCCATATGCAGGTCTAAAAAGTGCCTTCTAGCTGACAGCAATTGCACAGAAATAAACAAAGCATTGTCCACAACCTTTAAGTAACCCAAAAATCACCAAAGAAAATTTGTTTCAAAATGCCAAAGTTTTTGCTATTTCAAAACAAAAAATCATGGAGGGTCACAAAACGGTGCAGCAGCCACCACTCTATTGAGTTGAATGTGAGACACTTCCCGATTTTTATCCCACTCCTTCCTTCCTATTGGCTGCTTTCCTGCCCCCCCGCCCCAAAAAAAACCCACCAGTTAGAAGGCTTGCTTTGCTGTGGACAACAGAGATCTCTTCCCAACAGTGAACATGCAACACGGCTTTTGTTGCTTCAGAGCAATGTATTTGGTCCAGATGTAAATATGACCCAGTGGGTGTTTACTTAAAAGGCCACCACACGGCTACAGAGGAGTAAGGTGAGCAGCAGGGCTCTAAGTGAAACTACTCAAATTTGAGCACGAGACAGTAATTTATACCCACAAATCTCTTCTGCCACTGATCCAGTACCTTTTGTTACCAAAAGGCCTTTCAAAAGCAGCCCACATTGGCAAAAAATTAAAATCACTGAGGTTAGCAACACTGACACACAGTAAAGAAAAGGTAAAAATCCACAATGTTCTACTCTGCATTGCTATGCTGGGTACTATACTTTATCACTCATCCTAGTTTCTCCCTAATGAAAGCAGCTTTGATAATACACTTAACTAGGATACACAATATGAAGGAATGTCTATACTACGAATGCTACAGCATTCCATGTCCAGATACTGTAGTGCAATCACTGTAGCAAAAGAAGGGTTTATTTCATCATTGTGGTAAACCCACCTCTGAGACACAGTTACCTTAGATCAGGATGGGCAAAATATGGCCTGAGGGCGGGATTCAGCCCAGAACCCTGCTGTGGCCCAGCAGGACTCTGGGGCAGGCTCACTGCCTTCCATGCTCCCACATGTCACTCAAACAGACCTACTGCGAGAGCTGTGTGCATCTGTGTCCCCTGAGGAGGTCGGGGGGGTTTCACATTCTGCCCCTACCTCCATCACAATCTCAATTCCCACTGACTGAAAACTGGCCAACTGGAGCTGCAGGGAATGTGTGGAGGCACCTCCCCGAAAGGGGCATGCAGGACACAGAGGTGCATATGGCCCCTGCTGCTAGATGCTTTGAGTGGCTTTTAGGGGTGAAGCACACAGTGAGCTTGTCTGAGGGTCCTGCTGGGCTTCTGGCCAGGAGCTTCCCAGGATAAGCACCTCCCAACCTGAACCTGGCAACCCACATCCTTCCTCCAACTCCGTGCCCCAGATCACAATTCCCTCCTGCACTGAAAGCCTCTGCACCCCTGCCCCACAACACAACCCCCTCCCAGACCCTACACCCCTCCTCCAGGTCAGAACCCTCTCATGTACCCATATCCCCTCCCAGACTGCAGCCACCCCTCCAGTACCCCAGTGTCCTACCCCAAGCTTCCCCTTGCACCCAACCTTTATCGCAGACACCACACCTCCTCCTCTATCATAAAAGCAGAGTGCAGCCCTTGATCACTCACCAAATTCTTGAAAGTGGCCTCCCAATCAAAAATTATTGCCCATCCCTGCCCTAGATGCTTGGAACAACTTTTTTGTCAACCTAACAGCATCTACACTGAGGCGTAGATCACCTTAATTTCATTGCATTGAGTGTGAATTTTTTCCATAGTTCTAAGCACTACAGTTAAGCCGACCTAACTTTGCAACCAGCCCTGAGGAGAATTCTCCACTTCAAATGTCATGGCTGTGGTGAGAGGTGGCTTCTTCCCCTTGGCATATTAGCTTGAAAAGCCAAGTACATCTCTTACTTATACTCCTACTTAGTCATGGCAATAATTTTAAGATCTTTCCACAACACCTGATTCAGAGTCTGGCGTGCTACAAACTTGAGAATGTTATGAGGTGATTTACAGCTTATAAATTGATTTTTGGCTATCAGAGCTTCTGAATAATTTTATACTTTTACACCTTAATTACTCCATCACTCAGTGATACTCCCTTGGTAGATGAATACCTTCACAAAGCATAAAGATTAACTCCCAACAGAAACCTTCAGCAACCCTACCATGATTGCAATCGTGCAAAAACATTTCAGCCATTTGCTCACTCTGGATTGTAGTAGACTAAGAACCTATAATTTCAAATACTTATTGTTCATTTGCATGAGATTTTAATAAATGTTTACTGTTCTATGAATTCAAGTTCTCATTTGCATTCTCATACAAGAGGCTCATATAGGCCCTACCTACAATGGGTGTGACACACTGACCTAGATTCAGAAAAGGACTGAGTATGCGTTCAAGACAGCAAAGAAAAAAAAAGGGACCGAGAAGCAGAGTGTACTCTACTTGCCTCTAAAATTATACATCAGCAAAAATGCTATTCTGCAAGAAAGATTTAAAACATCAAAATAATTTGAGTTAGCAGGAATTAAGATTTGGCTTTGACACATATTATAGCTTTGCATGTTAAAAGTTTTCAAATCTACACTATACAAATCTGTTTCCTGAATTTCAATTTCAAAAGCATGTATAAAAAGTTCTGGTTTCAGAAACACTTGCAAATCAAACCCAAAGTGTAAACAAAATCTGGAACAAAAAGCTAGTTTCATACAGAAAACAAGATGCCTGGCATACAGAAAAACAAAAGCAGAGAAGCAGACATTTTTATATTTGCAGCATATATGTCACATGGGAGGCAGCAAGAGTGAGTCCCTGTTGCCTTAATCGCTTATGAAAATAACATTCTCCAACTCAGCTTTAATAAGCAGCTTTTTTCATTCAAATCTACGTCTTCAAACCCTGAAATATGCATTACTGACGCAAAAGAAAATTCTGGCTGTTAGGTCAACAATGAACCATTACCATATTTGTCCAATATCACAAAATTTCTTCCATATTGTAGAAAGACGTATGACCTCCGAGTCCTATTGAGCTCTCTCTAGTGCTCTACGTTATCTTGCAGATTCTTAGCAGTATTAGTTCTAACAAACATTTCAAGGCAAGCTCTTGATGACCTCTGAACTGCACACAAGATTACCTTTTTACCAAACTGCAGCTTCAAATATAACGATCCTCCAATATCACTCAAAAAATAAATATGTGAACCAGTCCTGTCTCTTTGGGGACAGGGAAAAAGACTACTAGTCACTCGAAGTAACTGGCATGAAAGTTTGTAGTCTTTCCTCCGCACTATCACCATGGCCCAAGCATAGAAAGAGAAAAGATCTTACTACACCAAAACCAACACAATAAAGCACAGGTGTGTTTTAGTGCCTTCAGCCATCCAACAATTGCATAATTATGGAGATGTACAAACTCACAAAATGAAATATGATTTTAAAACATGCAAATATTAGATACGTATCCTATCACCACATCTTATTAATTAATCTTAGAGCCAACAGGTAACATCTGGTCTCAGAATGACAAAAAGCTCAAGTAGTGTAGAGTATTAGTTTAGTATATCAAACTCAAGATGGGAATATGCCATCCCTCGCAACAATGGTTTACTATAGATCAGTGATTCTAAAACAGGGGTATGCATACCCCCACCCCCAAGAGGTTTTCCCCTGGGGTATATCAACTCATGGCTATTTGCCTACTTTTGCAACAGGCCCCATACAACACACTAGCAAAGTTGGTAAAAACAAAAATTATACAGTATCTTGTTTATAATGTTCTCTATATACATTGAAGTGTAAGCACAATATTTATAGTCCAATTAATTTGTTTTACAATTACATGGTAAAAATGAGAAAATAAGCAATTTTTCAGTAATAGGGTACTGTGACACTTCCGTTTTTTTTGGTTTTTTTTTTAAACACGCAAGAACAGCCACGCTGGGTCAGACCAAAGGTCCATCTAGCCCAGTACCCTGTCTGCTGACAGTGGTCAATGCCAGATGTCCCAGAGGGAGTCAACATAACAAGAAATCACCAAGTGATTCCTTTCCTGACATTCATTTCCAGACTCTGACAAACAGGCAAGGGACACCATTCCTACACATCTTGTCTATTATCCATTGATGGACCTAACCTCCATGAATTTATCTAGTTCTTTTTTGAACCCTTTTAAAGTCTTGGTCTTCACAACCTCCTTGGGCAAGGAGTGCCACAAGCCTACTATGCACATGTGAAGAAAATCTTTGTTAGTGTTAAACCTGCTACCCAATAATTTCCTTTGGTGACCCCTAGTTCTTCTGTTATGGGAAAGATTAGCTGACTTTGTAAATAATTAAATAGTTTAAATGATGTGAAACTTGGGGTATAAGACAAATCAGATTCCTGAAAGGGGTACAGTAGTCTGGGAACGTTGAGAGCCATTGTTAACAATATATCCAGAATCACTGCTATTGGGGACCCATGTGTTACATTCTTTGTAACAGCCTCCCTGTAGTTATTACAGCTATTTCCTTTGCTCTGAAATAATATGAAGTTGGCCTAAGTGTACATTTTCATTTCATCCAACAGATTTTTTTAATATCTTGAGTTTAAGACCAGAAAGGATCATTAGATAAGTTATTCTGACCTCCTGTATGTTACGTGAGACAGAAAATATTTACAAATAAAGTGACTGGAGGATTTTATGGCTAGCCCATGACAAAGCATTACTTTGTATATTTAAAACTGGATTTAACATCTGTGATTTGTATTTTATATGCTTTCATTTGAAAAATCAAGATTTATTAGATAATGCAGCACATGGATTATAAAACGTATTATTCAAACATTCCAACCTGCATTGCCACAGCAAACCATAACAGCTTCCAACAGTATTACATGAATCTCTCACTTAGATCGCCCAATTCTATTTGGAAATGGATGACTGCTAATGGATATTATATTGGACGCAGTGCTGCTCACAGATGCAGATAGCCATAGATTCAGTATGAGAGAGGTAGCTGTGTTAGTCTGTATCTTTGAGAACAACAAGAAGTCCAGCGGCACCTTATAGACTAACAGATATTTTGGAGCATAAGCTTTTGGGTGCAAAGACCTGCTTCATCAGATAAAGTGGGTCTTTGCCCACGACAGCTTATGCTCCAAAATATCTGTTAGTCTATAAGGTGCCAGAAGCAGGTCTTTGGCCACAAAAGCTTATGCTTCAAAATATCTGTTAGTCTACAAAGTGCCACAGGACTTCTTGTCATTCTCATAGATTCAGTGGTCTAGCACCACAGTACACAACTCAAAACGCTCATGAGGTAGAAAACTCTGAAAACTCATCTCCCAGATTTTTCTACCTCCCCTATGTTTCAATTTAATTAAAAAAAAAAAAATCAAAAGTTTCTACCCGTTTTGTTTGCAATTATGTGATGCATCACTGTCTAGGTCTGCAGGATGAGACTAAAACAACATCACCAAGTGTGAACTTCCCTAATAATCTTAATGAGGTGTAAACCTTATAGCCTAATTATGGCCACTTAAATGCAAAGACATTGTTTACCCTATCACAGGTCATTATCCCACCAGAAATCTGTGAACAATATAACTGCTGATAAGTTTTCCCCAAAAATCAAACAGTCCATGTGCTTACCCACTATGGCCTGATATGAAAGTTTTTCACAATCATTAAAATTCCTCTGAAATGTTCAAAAGAACCATTCATGTCTTGAATTGCAAGATACCTGAATTTCTTACTGTTCGCTCCAGATATGTGCTATCATCTGTAAACCAGTAAAGTAAACCACACCTCCCAGTTATCTGTTAAGGCAGTGATTCATAAGGCAGAGGAATGCATAAACCTAGGGGAACACAGAAGTTTTCCAAGGGGTTAGGTACTTGTCTTGTTTTACAACAGACTACCTAAAAAGCACTAGCAAAATCCATGCAAATGGAACTTTCATATAGGCAATGACTTGTTTGTACTTTGCTACATACTATATGCTGATGTGTAAGTACAATAATTATATTCCACTTGATTTTATAATTATATAGTAAAAATAAGAAAATAAGCAAATTTCAGGTATAGTATGCTGACACTTGTGCATTTTTATATCTGATTTTTATGCACAGTTTTTAAATTAAGTGGAATTAGGGGGATTACAAGACAAATCGGACACCTGATAGAGGTACAGTCATCTTAAAAGTGCGAACTACTGTGTAAGGGATGAGACTCTAGTGTGGGTCAGGCTACCATATGTTCCCATTACATCTGAGTGAACAACAGTTTAGCTAAATACGAAATCAGAGAATCACACAGCTGGAAGGGACACAGAGTCACTTAGTCCAGCACCCCTCATGCAGATGCAAAACCAAGAACTCCTACAAGCTGGGCAAACATCTGTCAGGGATAGTTTAGGATCTAAACCATCCCTGACAAATTTGTCTAAGCCAGGAGCAGGCAATAATTTTTGATGGGGGAGACACTCAAAGATTTTGGTTAGTGGTCTTTTCTATGGTGGGACTGAGAAGACTGGAATGGAAGTGCAGAAGGCAGCTTAGAGTAGGTGACTGAGGTGCAGGGGAAGGGTGTCTGGTCTCGTCCGACCAAGGAGAGCTGCACCGAGCAAAACTTCTCAGCACTTGTTTTGGCTGGTTTTGTGCACTGCTTCCACCTCCAGCAAAATTTCTGAGCTCCTATTGGCCCAAAAGCGGGCGGTCAGAAGCAGCACCTAAAGCTCTTCCCTCTCTGCAGCCTATGGGACAGGCCATAGGCAGGATCTGGCGTGCTAGCTGGATCTTGCCCACATTTGGTCTAAACAGTTCTCAAAGACCTCCAATGACAAGCATACCACCACCTATCTTGGAAGTCTACTCCAATAACAACTGTTCTTAAAAGATAAAAAAATTTTTCCTAATACCTACCCTAACTTTTCCTTGCTACAAATTAAGCAAATTACTTCTTGCTCTACCTTCAACAGACATGGAGAAAATCTTCATAATAGCCCCTAACCGATCTGAAAATTTGTCTCAAGACTTCACATATCCAGTTTTTAAAATCTTTCCTCATTGTCAGGTTTTTTTTAAATCGGGATTGTCTCCAGTTTTGACACACCTTTCATAAAGCACGATAACCCAAACACATCACAATGTGCATCTGAGCTCTCATGCCTGCTGAGTACAGTGCGACAGCATCTCCATACAATCCCATTAATACATATACCAGTAAGGTTCAAATGCCAACAAGTGACTAGGAACATAAAGCTACAAAAATTAGGAGGGAATTACAGAGGCTGATGTAGAACTGCCAACCTTTAACATTAAAAAACAGTCTGGATTTCAAATTGTCAGAGCTTCTTTAATGAGGTTGTGGTCCTAATTTTGGGAAACAGATTGCTAGGGGGGTCTGGATTTTACACTGAGGTCATATCCTTACATATAACATTTGTTCACCATGTGAGATAAGGGAAAAAAGCACCATTATAAAGCCAAGACTTTTTGCTCAGTTCTGCCATTTTAAAAGCACAAACTATAATCCAACTTACTTTTCACAGTTTATGTTAGCCCTACAGATGTACCCAACACTTTCCTCTTAAAGAATTCAAGTTCTCCAGTTCAGGGGCTACTAAACTTTCTGACAGGTTAGAGCACAGCTTAACTCTCAGACAAGCCCACAAAACAGTCATGCTTGTTCAGTCATAGAGACTGCCCACCTCCCCTAACATGCTACACCCCAGACAGCACAGTATTTTACATATTTCAAGCTATTTTAAAAAAACAAGTTAACTAGAAACAAGAAAAGGACAGCACTATGACTGACCTCTGCAGACCACTGGTACAGTTTGGAAACTACCCAGCTAATGATTTTCACTTTCTCATTCAGCAGCTCAGAACTGCAACATTCGTTCTGCAAACGTTGCAAGACAGAAATTTCTAAACATACACACGGCCGTTCCCATTAAAACGGGGATTTTTAGACCTTAACAGCTTAAAACTGTTGGTCCTAGACAGTTGCCAATCCCAGTACCACAACAGTACTCCCCACACGTCCCCTAAATACGAGCCTTTAGCAAACTAGCGAGATATTAAAAGGGCACCACGGACCTAGCCGCAGCTACTCAAACCAAGTCACAAAAGACACAGAAACACCAACCTCTCGTTGCACAGAGGAAAACCCTGCTGCAAAAGCGCCCACCAGCTCATTTACTATTCGCCGCATAAATAAATCCTCCATCATGTAACTGTTCACGAGCTCACTGACACCCCTCCTCTCCTCCCACGAAGACCCGCTGCTGGCACAGCCGCGTCTAGAGACATTTGGGGCCTTGGCGCATCACGTTTGCCCGGTTAGCTTTATTTTAACTGACGCGGAAGGGGGGCCCTCCTGCAAACTGTCTCACCCCCGCGCACCCTGCGATCCCTCCTCCTCCTCCGCACACGTCCGCCCCACCCTGGGCACAGAGGAGGGGGATCCGCTGCCGCCCCTCCCCGGGAAGCGGCGGGGGGGTGGCCCCTTCCCCCGGCCTAGCATTAGAGAGCCCCCTGGGGGGCGGCAGTTAACGGTGCTGACATAACCGCCGGCGCGAGGCCCCCCCCCCGAGACAAAGCGAGGCCAGGAGGGGGCTGAGAGAAGAGACGCTTCTGACCCGGAGAAGAGGGAGATCCTGGGCGAGGAGAAGCGCCGGGGGCGGGAAGGGGTGTCCGGGAGAGAAAGGCCAGGCCGCATCGAGGGAGGCGGGGGCAGCTACGCCGAATCCGGCGGAGGCGGGGCGGCTCCATGGGGGGACGGCGGAACGGGCTGAGGTGAGAGCTTAGGCGGCGGGGAGCCCGAGCCCCAGGCCGCCGCGGCCAGGCCCGACCGCCGCTGAGGCTAATCCCCATGTCCAAGCGCCTCCCTACCTGAGCCCGCGACCGCTCAGCCGTCCCCGCGCCGCCTCCTCAGCAGCCACCCGGCAGCTCCCAGCCAGCGCGGCCCGGGGGAGCACAGCGGAAAGGGGGCCGCGGCTGGATATTGGCAATACCCCACAGCCCGCACCTGCCGCCCGCCCCTTTCCCTCCCTCATTGGTCCAAACTGCCCCCACCTCCGCGCTCACTGGTGGGCACGCCCGTGACGGACGTCGGCCTCCACCATTGCCTGGCCTCGCGGGCGAACAACAAGCCAACAGCACTTCCTCAGTCGTAGAGGCGGCGCGGACACGGCCCGCCCTCAGATAGACGCGAATCAGGCAGGGCCATGGCTGGCCTTCACGCCACTCAGCGTCCTTCCACCTACCCGATAGGGCAAAGAAACAAACCCGCCCCTGCAAGGTTGTTATTGGGTAAGAAAAGGTGAAGAACGTAGAGAGGGGCTGCTGGAGATGTCAGTCACCCCACCCCCTACCCTGCTGTCAGGCTCAGTTGCAGGGAAGCGCGTACGTGAGGAGCGGCACAGCTGCAGGGGTGGGGGGGGAGGGAGGTTGCAGGGCTCCGTGCACCAATAGGGCTGGGGCCCAGGGAGAGGAGGGGCTGATACGCGGCTACGCCTCTTTCTCCTCCTCGCCCCCAGCCCCACCCTTCGTGCAGCCCTGAAAGTGTAGGGCTATAGGGGCCAGCCCCTAGACATTAACATAGAGGGCAAAAGGATAAAGCTTAGAGGTGCTGCACCCTCTACCTGCATGTGCACGCAGATCTGTGACAGTCCGAGGCACAGTGCCCTTCTAAAGCCACCTACCCTTCACCCGTGCCTGATTCTCTTGCCTTGCTACCTACAATGAAAAATGCTGCTGAGGACTACGTGCAGTCATTACAAATACTTCCATCTTGCAGCTGTGCTTTGCCTTCACCTTAGCACTACAGGAAAAGTAACTCAAGATAAAAACCTGCATACTGTGACTTCTCAAGTTTTTCCAGCTCTTATTTGTATTTCAATGCCCAGTAGCACCTAACTCTTCTTTCGGGGCAGGGCTGAACTCACTCCTGAGAAAACAGTTCTCTCTTCCACACTATCTTTTGCATCCACAGGCTGGCTACAACAATAATTGTTTGGATTACCTCTATTAAATTACCCATATTCTTGCTGTTGGGGCATCAGCATATGCTTCTCCATATGCATCCCACTAATTGAATTTTTTGGGTTCCATTATAAATGATGCTTAAAAGTTCTGTTTTGTGAAAACCCAGATTTTTCTACTGTACAACAGCTACAAATGCCCCACAGCAGTCTCACTTCACCCCATGCCCTTCTACTGCTAAGCCAGGCAACAGCATAATGGTTTTTAAACACTTTGCTTATCTGCACAACACTTACTTTGGCACCACTCTTGTCTCAGGCAGCTCAAAAAGCCAGCACCCTTCACCCCACCATGCTGGTAAAAGCATTTCCCCCGTGGCCTTGCAGATATTATGCAATACATAGCATGCAACAACAGGAATATCTTTCTTGCTGATACTAAGCTTTGTGATGAGACACATGCACCTGCTCTTCAATTTTCCAAATGCCCCACACCCATCTTGAATCTGCTCAGGCAAAACTTAAAATCTTTCTGCCCAGGTACAACGTCATAAGCTAGAAAGCCAATGGGTGGTTGGATTCCAGAGAATCACAGTTGGTGCTGTAATAACAGCATCAGCTGGCTGGTCTCGGGGGAAAAAATATCTGCTTTCATCTCGTCAAAGACAGACCACTATTCCTACAGAAAATAGCATAGTGGACCTTCTCTGACCAGACAACTTTCACATCTATAAGTTAGCCATGGTGAAGTACTTCTGCAGTTTCAGTATGGAGAAGCATTTTTTTTTTTTTGGGGGGGGGGGGGGAAGAGGGAGAGGCATGGAGACAACTGGGATAACTATTCCCTCTCTCACTTTAACACTTCTTTCACAGACTCAATTTATTTCCTACATATTGTGTTCATCATGACAAACCTGTGCATAAAAGACAGTCACTTTGCATGCCCTGAGTGAAGTGAGACCCCACACCCCTTGCACATTTTTCCAGCACAAAAAATGATTATCTATAGACCAGTAGCAATTGCCATTCACTTCTCTACTGGCACAGCAGTTCTTACTGCAGTGCCCAGCACTCCAGAACATGCATCCAAAAGCTCTGGAACCAGTGCTGACTTTGAAGTTCAGTGGGCGGGCAGGAGCCGTTTGGCCTTGGCCTCAAGCTCCAAAAGGGCCTCAAAAATTTAGACCCTTTTTAATGTTTTGGTATTTTACAAGTTTTGCTATGTGATAAATTTTGCAACTTTTTATGCACATCCCTCAATAATTAATGCATTTACACAGAAAAGGCATTGTGTTAAATTTAAAAAAAAAAAGTTTAAAATTATGTATTTTGGGTGCCTTTTTCCAATTAATGGCATCTAAAAGACTGAAGCACTCTTCTGCACATAAGCCCCAAACTGCTGTTTTGTTTTTTTTTTGAACATATATCTAAATCTGCAGGAATATTTTGCATCTTTGTGTAAATAATCAACTTGCGCACACTAAACATAGGGATTGTACCAAGACTGTTTTGTTTTTCCAAGTGTTATGTAATCTTTTCCTATAGCTTTGTTACCCGGCCAAAAATTGTGACAGAACTCAAAATCTTAATAAGGAATCACCAATATAATCCTTCAGAACCAGAGGTATTTGAAAATCCATTTCCTTGTTTATTTTAAACAGAAGTGTTATAGTAAAAAGTTTTCTAAGTTCAGATTAAGTCTTACCATATTCTTGCATTTATACTATAGATCTAGGCTTGGATTTTCAAATGAGATTAAAAAAATATAGATTTTAATTAATTTCTGTATGTAAACCTTTTCACAATCTCAAAAACGTAAAGAAAAAGGAAAGGCAAGCATTTTAATCTGAGAAGATATTTATTTTGAGAACTTCAACTTGCACATTGTACAAAAATTGACAAATTCAGCAAAAACCTATAAAAATTTCCCTAACATATTAACATTATAATTTTAAAGGGTAAATGTTAAAAAACCACGCATATTTGTTCCAGTCTGTGTGCAGTAAAGTGTAATTAAAAAATCCCTGGTACACTGAGGTATCAAACTGCTAACTTTGGTACTGTTAGGAAAAGACATTCCATTCACAACATAAGATCAGGAAACCTTTTATGTACAAACATCAGATGTTTAATTAAAAAATTCAATATTTTATCCTTAATTTTCAGATAGAAATGCAGTGAAACCAAATAAATGCATGTTATGATAATATACCTAGCATCAGGAAAAAAAAAAAAAAAAATCTTAAAATTGCAGCTCCACGCTACCAACATACAGCTACAGTGTTACGTTTTACCAAAAAGAAACCTGGCTGGCAATTTAAACATTTCAGTGCTTTTTTTAAAAAAAAAAAAAAATGGCAATTCAGACCCCTGTGTCTTTCCCAAAAAGGACCAAAGGCACTTAAAAATGGCTTTAGTATGTTCTACTATGGAATTCCGGCTAGAAGACAGCACCTGGCTGAACAAACAGTTCCCTAAGTAAGAGACAAGTCCAACTGAGGTAGTAGTTCTTATTGCCCCAACTACTTGGCTAATGCATAAAGGCTTTTTGTATATAAACTGGTGAGGAATGGCTTTTAATAAAATTTGATGCAAGCACAAGAGCAGAAAAGGTTATCAAAAATAATCTGAGTCACAGGTCATCAGACAGGAACCATCTTGTACATCAAAATGCTGCCATGGAGATGCTCAGTTTTTCTTTTATGGCCAAATCCATCGACTTAATAAAGATTGTTCTAAGCAAAAAAGCCATTTTCTGAATAAAAAAAATAAAGGGAACATTGAGAACTTTGTCACAATCTTTAGCAGCCTTACCAGAAGCAGTTTGTAATTCCATTAAAAAAAAACGTGCTGATGAACAGGCAGGTTTCAAGGGGGGGAAAAAAATATATGAATGCAAAGTCCAATGTTTAAACAAAAAACCCACGAACATACAAAAGAAGATTTTGCAAAGTTTATAACAAGGAAGACTTAAAACTTTATGGAAAAGGGAGACTATTTCTTTAAATTAAGCCCACTGAAAACCCATTGGCAGGTTTAAACAAAGGAATACAAGTGCTTTACAAAATCACCGTCCATTGCCATAACCGGGAAAGAGCTGAGTTAGGAGGGCCTGCAGCGTTTCATTCACCTGCATAGTATAGTTTTTGCCAAGATCATAGCGACACGCTGGACAACTATACACATCTGCTTTGAAGGATCGATCCAAACAATCCTGAGGGAGGAAAGAAACAAAAAAAGACAGATTAAATTGCAGGCCTTAACTGATTTTACACATATCTTCCCGACTTCCCCCCTCTCCAAAAAATGTTCATTCTTTCTCCTCAGCCTCCAAGTCCATTCTCTTGGCAAAAATTCACATAAGAACGGCCATACTGGGTCAGACCAAAGGTCCATCCAGCCCAGTATCCTGTCTGACAACAGTGGCCAGTGCCAGGTGCCCCAGAGGAGGTGAACTGAAGACAATGATCAAGCGATTTGTCTCCTGCCATCTATCTCCAGCCTTTGACAAAAGGCTAGGGGCACCATACTTTACCCTTGGCTAATAGCCATTTATGGACCTAACCTCCAATAATTTATCAAGCTCTTTTTTAAACTCTGTTAGAGTGCTGGCCTTCACAGCCTCCTCTGGCAAGGAGTTCCACAGGTTGACTGTGCGCTGTATGAAGAAAAAATTTCTTTTTAGTTTTGAACCTACTACCCATTAATTTCATTTGGTGTTCTCTAGTTCTTATATTATGGGAACAAGTAAATAACTTTTCAATATTCACTTTCTCCACACCATTCATGATTTTATATACCTCTATCATATGGCCCCTCAACCTCCTCTTTTCTAGACTGAAAAGTCCCAGTCTCTCTAGCCTCTCCTCATATGGGACCCTTTCCAAACCCTTAATCATTTAGTTGCCCTTTTCTGAACTTTTTCTAATGCCAGTATATCTTTTTTGAGGTGAGGGGACCACATCTGCACGCAGTACTCAAGATGTGGGCGTATCATAGTTTTATATAGGGGAAGTATGATATTCTTCGTCTTATTCTCTATCCTTTTTTTAATAATTCCTAACATCCTATTTGCTTTACTGACTGCCGCTGCACACTGCGTGGATGTTTTCAGAGAACTATCCACTATAATTCCAAGATCCCTCTCCTGATCTGTTGTATCTAAATTTGCCCCCATCACATTGTATGTATAATTGGGGTTATTCTTCCCAATGTGCATTACCTTACACTTACCCACATTAAATTTCATTTGCCATTTTGCTGCCCAATCACTCAGTTTGCTGAGATCTTTTTGAAGTTCTTCACAATCTACTTTGGTTTTTACTATCCTGAACAGCTTGGTATCATCTGCAAACTTTGCCACCTCACTGCTTACCCCTTTCTCTAGATCACTGATGAACAAGTTGAACAGGATTGGTCCCAGAACTGACCGTTGGGGAACGCCACTAGTTACGCCCCTCCAGTGTGAAAATTTACCATTTATTCCAACCGTTTGTTTCCTGTCTTTTAACCAGTTTCTAATCCATGAAAGGATCTTTCCTCCTATCCCATGACCACCTAATTTACATAAGAGCCTTTGGTGAGGGACCTTGTCAAAGACTTTCTGGAAATCTAAGTATATTATGTCCACTGGATCCCCCCTGTCTGCATGTTTGTTAACCCCTTCAAAGAACTCTAATATTAATTGGATGAAGACAACTCAGGAGTGGCCATACAATAGAAGCATCTGCATGATTTCTTCTGTAAAGTAAGTTGCTCAAGCACAAGGTTGAAATACACAATATGACTTGTTTAAATGTATGATTAAGACTACTGAAGAGCAAGAACTCCACAGTTGCTAAGTGCCATGGTCTCTGCAGGAAATAATTCACAGGAATCCTCATACTCATGTTTACAAGTCTGTCAATAGTTTAAGTGGGGGCAGAAGGTGGGTGCAATATCTTATTTCCTCATCTCCACCCCATCCCTCTAGTATCCTGGTACCAACAGTACTGTGAATAATAATTAAGTGGGCTGGCAGGCTTACTTGCCCAACAATGATTTATCTATTGCTCTCTCAATCAGATCCTGGCAGTGGATAATCCATTATAAGCATTTCTATGTCACAAAATATTCAAGTTACCATTATTTGTGACCTTAAGCAGGACAGAAAGATACCTTGATTTGCCTACAAGAAAAACTATTGCATAATCGTCAGGCCAGAATACAGTTCTTAAATGCTATAGAAGGTTTTTTTTTAAATTTTGGATAGGAAAGTTCACAGCTTTCTTAATGAGCAAAATCACATATCCTGGCTACTTACCTTGCACACGTTATGCTGGCACACTGTTGTGACAGGCCGAAATACCACCTCCTGACAGCAAATACACAGGAAGGTTTCTTCCACTTTATTCAGAAATTTCTGCAAGAGAAAGTACAGTTGTCATTCCATTGCTATTGCTCTCTTGATTGAAGACACCATTCATAAAATGGCAAAATGTAAGAGACAGATTGAAAATTAAATCAGGATATTCTGTAGAATTCAGAGAAGGGAACCTAAAATTACAACAGGTTATTCCAGTCAGACTATTTAGTATTGAATTTGAGCTGTGCTATAGATTTCCAGGTACCTGAACAGCCACTGACACAATGGAAAATAATTAGTTTTTCTTGTCCAAAGAGTTAAGTACTAGACAGAAACAGGATTCAATGCACAGCAGTCCTGGCTTCAGTATTCTGACTGAAGACAGCATCCATTCAGCCTTCCTGATATAAAGGAATGTTTTCTATGAAATTCAGTGAGGGCATTCCCCTGTAAGGAGTGAGGCCAAAAGGCTCATGTCTGAAAAACAACAGGTAGTTATTGTGACTTCAGGTTCTGGGATGAGGAATATATGACTTACTGGCCCATCCTTGAGAGCTTCTAGTACTTCGTTCCATAGTTTTTCATTAGATTCATCCTCTTTAATAAGGGCCTTTTGCTGAGATGTCAGCTTGTATGGCTCAACTTTAGTCTTCTTTGGAGTCCCTCGAGGAGAGGTGGGGAGCTTTATCTCATTACCTTAAAAAAAAAAAAAAAAAAAAAAAAAAAGTGACCTGTTTTAGAGACAGTATTCAGCTTGTTAATGCACTAAGAGCTATAGAAAGAGATTGCCACCTTCACTTGCCTATTATACCAACCTGCTGATTTCCTTTTTCTCTTTCCCTTCCCTGGTGTTTCACACTCTTCATCACCTCTCTTATCTTTGTTTGCAACAGCTTCCAAATACCCCTCAGGGTACTATGGGGAGGGAAAAAGATTCTAAAATATCAGATGTAAACATACACACTCATTGGTAGGACTCTCAGATTAAGTTAAATCAAAATGATTTAAAGCCAGTTTAGAGATATGTTCAAGTTTTCAGTCTCCTGCTCCTCCTCCTTTGGAAAACAAGACAGGAACAGGCAACAGAAAATGAGAAATCAAGCTTTCTGGTGTTCTATAATTTTGAAAAGTAACTTTAAAAGTTGTGTAGACAGTGCACTACCATGCTACAAGAAAAGGGGTGGAATACATGCTAACTAATTTACCTACCTATCTTATACTGGGCACCCCTGCACCAGAAGGATCCATAAATAAAACTGACAAGGTTAGATTTCTGGGAGTCTCTGAATAAAGAATTTTATACCTAATCATGCAAATGTTAGGGAAAAAAGCCTATGTAAAACAAATGAAGCAAGAGAGTATAATTGTACAATTTATATCACTAAAGAACTCTAAGTTTAGTAATGATACTTATTAGTTGATTACATTAAACACATTACAAGGATTTCGGGTAGCAACTTCTACTAGAAAATCCAAGACAAATGTAACCTGGGATTCAAAATACATTCATTACATAGCAGCTTCCTGGCTCCAAGAGTTCAGTTTTCCTACTGATATATACATTGCTGACAAGGGACACTGGGAATCTCAGCTAGCAAAAAAATAGTTCAACTCCATAACATGATAAATTTGTACTGTCAGTTTCAATTGTTATTAAAGTTCAATGGCCCCAAATCAAATTCACTTTATAATAGACCCCAAGTGAGATAAGATTTCCATCCCACACACACTCACATAACCCAAATTTTGTGTAAGTGGGGGTCCGGCTTTTTCCCCGGTGGAACACATGTTCTACAGCAGGGGGAGCAGCAGGAAGGTAAGACCTGGGGTGGGGAGGGCAGTTAGGGAGGGTTCAGCCTGGCAGTGGGTTGGGGCTGTAGGAGGCAGATAGTAGGGGCTAAGCCTGGGGTGGGTTAGGGGTGGACTTGAGCCAGGCCACATGCAGGGGTTTGAACCCAAGCCACCCGTGAGGGTTGGTGAGGCAGAGCCAGGCATGGAGGTAGGAGCTGAGGCAGAGCCAGAGCCAGGCATGGAGGTGGGGGCTAAGTGGTGAGCCAGCGCTGGGGGGTGGGGGGCGCGGCGGGGTGTGTGTGTGTTGAACTGGGTTGAGCCAGAGTCACGCGTGAGAGGTGGGGAGGTGAGCAGGAGCTATGCATGGGTGGCAAGCAGAGCTGGAGATGGGAAGCGAGTTAACAACTGAAAAAAAAAAAAAAAAAAATCGCACATTTCCAGGGTTTACTGTAGAAGATTGGGGTGAGCCGCATAAGAGCAGGGTCGCATACTCTGGGTTTGCGTACTCAGACCTTGCTGTATTAATAAAAGGAGCTGTACTAACTGCTCAGACTCAAACTAACCTCTGGAACCTACATCACCATATGTCAGAGATTTCACGGGCCAAATTTTACCATGATTTACAGCTAAATAATTCCACTGTTCTGTTGCAATTAAACGGCAAAGTTTGTCTCTGCTATTGGAAATCAACTTTGTTGTTGATGTGCTAGCCAGAAGGAAATATCAGCTCAAAATGCATTCAGCTGTGCTGGTTCTGCAGCAAGAAGATTAACAATTTAACATAGTAAGTGAACAGACAGACTCTTGGCCCTCAGATCTGACTTCTGATAAAGAAGGTGCCAGTTTCCACTGACCCCAAACCAGTCACACCATGGCCAGTTCTGGGAAAACAGGAAGGGGTGGCATCTTTGTGAGTTATGAACAGAATATCTTCAGATATACATTTACTAGTGCAGTGCAACCAGCAAAAGTTGTTCCACAGAACATCAGTTTGGGATAGAAGAGTTCCAGCAGGACTAGATTTTGCCTGTATTTTGGGGTAAACAATGACTATATTCCATTAACCAACTTTAATTTACAGGTATGCTAACTGTCTGGTAAACAGTTCAGAAATAAAAGGTGCAGCATCCCTCAGCTGAGGCAGTACAATACTAATTAAATTCCTCCCCTCAGACAAAGCAAAGAATCCTAACTCATCTGCCAAAGTAAAAGGCCAATATAGCAATCCTTGCACTCCTCCTAGTTCTTCGAGCAGGAACAGTTTTATACTCAATAAAAACCATGTACCTGCATCGTTAGGCCAAGCTTTTTCATCCTGTCCTTTCCTTCCTTGGTCCAGGGGGCAGGCTCCTCATCATCCCTCCTAAGTAGGTAACGCCACACTAAAAACCCAGATTTCCCTTTCTCAGGCCAGTATTTCACAACCTAAAAAGGTGAACATAAATAAGGTCCTTAGAAGCTACAGAAACATTTTTCTGCCATAGCCAATGTTTATAATCCTCTCCTAGTTCATTCCAAGGTGGGAATGCCAACTCACCTTGTATATTCCATCATATCTGTTTCCATCTAGGGGAGCATATTTGCTGTGTTTGCCTCCCTTTACATTTCTCACCACCCTGACTGGCTTCCCAGCTCTCCAGTCCTTGGCCTCTGCTCCATCTTTATCATTGATGGGGGCACTGCAGTTTAGTGCCAGAGCCCTGAAAGAATAAGCCAATTTAATGTATTTATCAGGGAAGCACTATCCAGAAGCAGACAAGAAAAGCCTAGTACAGTACACTATTATATACACAAGTAAACCCTTTCATATTTGGCATTCTATTATCCAGCATTTTCAGATAACTGGCATTTTAACTATAAGTAAATTTTAGTTACATTTCCATAAGTACAGTATAGTGAAAATAAATACAGCAAATACAGTACAAGTTTACAGTATATAGTAATACTGTTGGTAAATAAAGTACTCTGCATAGCTTTTTGTTTAATATCTAATCTTGTTTTTCTTTATTGTTATGCATTGCTAGGTATACACCTCTATTATCCAGAATATTTTGAGTATCTGGCAACCTCTCTGTCCTGAAGCTGCCAGATATGAAAGGAGTTCACTGTAATAAGCTTGTTAGAAAGGATATGAAGTACAGTAAGGCAGTATTAATGCTCAATACAAAGCTGAGCAGCACATACCAAAGTCAAAAACAGGAAACAAAGCTACAACAACCAACGTTACTAAGAAACCTACTGCTACCATGCAGCCTGACACTACCCGCTTTGCAAATCTATGCTTTTAATACTCTCTTTAGTAAGGAAGGTAGTCAAACAGCATACTTCCAAAATTCCAGGTGAAAGTATGGAGTCTTGCCCACCCATTTTATTTGTTTATTGCTTGCCTAGACAAAGGGGGAAATATTAACTTACAGGAAAGGCCAAGCAACCAGATAGCCAGAAACATGATTATGATCCACATCACCAAATTTCCTTAGTGAGCACCATATTTTCACTCACAATATCACACTGATTCCTTATCTTGCCTCTCTCAATTATCTGCACAAACCTCCAACTCCCCCCCAATGACAACCAAAATAATATCTATCAACAGGAGTGTTGTGGGCAAGATATGAGAAGTAATAATTCTGCTCTACTCCATGCTGATTAGGCCTCAGTTGGAGTACTGTGTCCAGTTCTGGGCACTACAGTTTAGGGAAGATGTGGGAAAATTGGAGAGGGTCCAGAGAAGGGCAACTAAAATGATTAAAGGTCCAGAAAATATGACCTATGTGAGAAGATTAAGAGACTAGGGTTTGTTCAGTTTGAGAAAAAAAGGAAGGCTGAGAGGGGGCAGGATAGCAGCTTTCAAGTACCTAAAAGGGCACTATAAGGAGGAGGGAGAAAATTATTCTCCTGAGCTGCTGATGATAGGACAAGAAGCAACAGGCTTAAAGCGCAGCAAGGGAGGTTTAGGTTGGACATTTGGAAGATTCTCCTGTTATGGTAGTTAAGTACCGTAATAAATTGCTTAGGGTGATTATAGAATCTGCATGGTTGGAGATAAATTTAAAAACAAGTTGTATATCTAACAGGGATGACATAGATGGTGCTTGGTCCTGCCTTCAAGGCAGGGACAGGACTGAATGACCTCTTGAGGTTCCTTCCAGTTCTAGGATTATATGATCTTCCTGCCAATAAGAATACCTGATTATTTGGTTTTAAAGGAACTTTTAGTTGTCCTAAGGTGGTTTAAAAGCTAAAAATTAGCTGAGGAAGAACAGTCCCACGTGACCTGCCATCTCTGCAAATCAATAGCAAGTGTTGTATGGATCACAAATATACCAGAGGCTACAGTTTGAAAACTTGCATTCCAATCATCCCTCTGTTCTTTGAGGTTGCAGGAAATATTAAATCTGGAGTCTAATCCCATTCTAGTATGCAACAGGGAATTTTCTCATTACACAATTATCTACAAACCATCATGCACAGCAAAGCCATAAATTGTGAGATCCTAATTTTTGGTTGTCTGTGACAGACTTAACAGGAAAAATCTTTTCTATTAGTCTGTTATAGTGCCAGTCACTAAGCAGAATGTTTCATAAAGCACAGCATGAATGTTTCCAACCTGTTCATGTTGGTGAGTTTTTGATCACAAGATTGTTCCGCCGTACGTTTGTTTCCGGAAAGATCACGACCTCCACTCCCTGTATAAGTGAAAGAATTTCCATGGTCCTGAAAAACACAAATCAATTGTTTAGGCATTCATACTCACAAAATACTCCAAGAGCTATACAGATCTAGTGGAGATAGTATGGGATTCCGATTTGTAATTCCAGCGCTGCCAGATTCAATTGCCCTGTGGTTCCTTACTCTGAGATTCCTTTTTATACTGTCTACACCAGTTCAAGGTCAAGGTGACATGATGTACAGCACCAGTAAAAGGGATTTGTAGAAGTCCTGGCAGTCCCTGTGCACTCACTCACGAACAGCTTTCGCACTGCAGCTTTCACACTCAACCTTACTTTTACAAATAGGCAGCAATATAGTCACTTTAACAGATGTGAACAAGGAAATGTGAACACCACTAACAAACCCCTTTCCAATAAGAGCTTCACCTCAAGACCCTGGTCAAGTTTAGCCAGATTAGTCTGTTGGAGCCAGAAAGAAAACCCACTTCCCACTGCACAGCTTGTTCCCTTATCCAGGGCTTGCTATTTATATAGCCCAAGGCAAGGTCAACAGCACAAAGTTTCAAAGGCGACCTGCTAGCTTCCATCAGGAAATCCCTGGATTTTCAGGGGGGGGGGGGGGGCGGGGGGCGAGAATACAATTTGCCTTCCTTTGTTTCTTGCACTGGTAGACGTAAGTCCGCTGAAGTCTGACTTTACAGCAAGAAAAAACTTAAAGCCTTTAGGCTACTGGTTAGTTCAGATATATTCTGTTTCAACTGGCTCTTCCCAGGATTGAAGGGCATGCACTAGGGGGAACTAAGGCTAACAGAGGTGGTGGGGGAGGAGGGAAGACAAGTATTCATGGACAAAGTCAGCGCCAGTCAAACCTGCCCATGCCAAAAGGCCAGCAGTGGTGGTTCAATCATACTTCCTAATTCCCTAATTCTGCAGTGAACACTTGATACAGGGAGATATGTCAAGAAGGAAACAGGTCTCCTAAAAAGGAGGACTGTGTTTCCTGGAGAGAGGAGACACACACAAGCGTCATATGACCTGAATTAATTTGTCCCTGACCCTCATTATTGCTTGGAATACCAAGCAAGAAAATCATCCTGTTTCAGAGTTAAGTTTTCTCTTTGCCAGTTCTCCCTGTATGAGCTGGTATTAAGTTCTTCAGAGGAAAGATGAGCTGCAGAATGCAGAGTATCAAATAAACCAAGTTTTTATTTTAAATACAGAGTGTAATTCAGTATTCTGGGATCTTTTTTAAAGAAGATCAGCAAGTAAACACAGTTCATAGAATGCTAGAACTGGAAGGGACCTTGAGAGGTCATTGTATCCAGCCCCCTGCCCTCATGGCAGGACCAAGTACTGTCTAGACCATCCCTGATAGACACTTATCTAACTTGTTCTTAAATATCTCCAGAGATAGAGATTCTACAACCTCCCTAGGCAATTTATTCCAGTGTTTGACCACCCTGACAGTTAGGAACTTCTTCCTAATGTCCAACCTAAACCTCCCGTGCCGCAGTTTAAGCCCATTGCTTCTTGTTCTATCCTCAGAGGCCAAGAAGAACAAGATTTCTCCCTCCTCCTTATGACACCCTTTTAGATACCTGAAAACCGCTATCATGTCCCCCATTAATCTTCTTTTTTGCAAGCTAAACAAGCCCAATTCTTTCAGTCTTTCTTCATAGGTCATGTTCTCTAGACCTTTGATCATTCTTGTTGCTCAAAGTTCCAAGATTCACTTACTATATCATCTTCATAACCTCCTGCCAGTACCAGAGAGTAAGCACCATCATTGCTCCTGCCATGTATACCTGCTACATGGGGTCTGTGAACTCCAGATTCACTCACCTAGAAGAGATGAGAGTTTACCAGACAGCTGTTCCAACAGGCCAAAAATAGCTTCAACTATTTAGCACCAACATGAACCAATGCATGTGCACAACTGAACTGATAATGGCCCACACAAAAAAGCTCTGATTTTTATTTACCTTATTCTTTTGCATATTTGTATGTATGAAAAACAGGAACACATGAAAATATTCAATTTACCTGTATTATAGTTACACATCTTCTAACAGAAAAGGGTCTTGAGTTGTTGCCCTGTACAATGTGCATTTACACCAGTGCAAAGTAAATGTAAAATACTATCAAAGTAAAACATTTACATTTGCTATGCTCAAATGGCAAAAAACAAACTGAGCACTGTAACTTCAAGTTGAAGAGAAAAGGAACAGATTAACTCTTAAGAGCAACATAAAGGACAAATTTACTTTCCCCCCCACCTCTCATAATAGCTTCATAGGTGAGAGTAACCATCAGAAATGCATGTCTTACCTTCATGCTTGTGTTGGAAGACTGCCACCTGAGCTACTAGATTTATGATATTACAAATACCATGGAAGAGAAACAGTTACGAGGGAAAGCAATTTTATTCTGTCTGTACATAACAGAGTGCAGGATGGGAGATTCTGGTTAATTCAGTTCCCACACCCCACTCCTTTTAATTATGTGATAAAAGATCCCCCTTTTTATATATCTAGGTTCTTAAGAGAAGTCTCCAGCAAGACCATAAAAGATATTTTACTGTCTGCTTGTGTTTGTATCTAAGAGTCATATTACATCAGCACATAAAACAACAAAAACAATTCACCACACTTTACACTCACAACAAAAAAAGCCACTATCTTCCTCTCAGCACACTGAAGTCCTGTGGCAAGCATGCCAACATAGCTTCTATTTCAAGTTCCTTGGGAAAAAGTTACATCATTCCCATTTTCTCATCTGAGTGTTCACTGACACTGCTATTTCATACCTGGACTCTGAATTTCCACATGGTGCCAACTGGAACTCCAGGAATTGGTCCATAGTGGTTAGAGGGGACAATGGTGCATTCCCTTGTGCGACCCACACATGCCATACCCTGTTTCAATGATAAAGCCAGATCTAAGAACTAGCATGAACTATCATGCTTAAGATATTAAAACACGATCCAAAACTTTACACCAACCTTGCCCCAGTCTCTCCGAGAGGATGAATTAGCAGATGCCATCTTTGCCTTCTTTTTACTTTCTTTTAACTTTTCTCCTGCTAAAACCACTTCACTCGCATCATTCCGACATTCAGGGCAATACCTAGAATTACCAGCCAGTATATATTAGTTTCTGATAGCCCCTCAAGTTAAAAATTGTGGGGGTTTTGTTGGTATGGGTGTATTAGTGGATTATAAAGTAGATGCTTGAGAAACGTATCTGAAGTTGTGGACACACTCTATACTGACAGCTTGTCCACAAGAGGACTAAAATTTTAAAAGCTACAGCTGTTCAGACAGGGTGCATGCACAGCATCAAAACAGGGCTGTGTCTGAGAATTATGATGGAATGCTGGAACAAAATCTGTGGAAAAGAACGTTAACACACACACCATTTTTTAACTGGCATGGTTCTCAAAAAGGGCAGGGTCACGACGGATAAGGTAAAATATACAGAAACTCTGCAATAACTAGACTCGGGGTAGTCATGTAGTCTGCATCTTTGCAAAACAAAATCCTGTAGCACCTTAAAGGCTAACAATTTCATTATGAAAGCTCATTACCTAGGAGAGACCCATCTCTTCAGATTCTGGAGCAGAACCAAAAGAAAAACGGAGGAATCAGCTAAATATAAAAATTAAAAAGTAAGGGGTGGGCAGGGAGAGGAAAGACAAACAGGATGACCCCCATGCCAAAGGGAGAATGGACACAAAAATGAAACATTAGACATTTGAATACACATAAACCTGTAAGTGACCACTTTAAACTTGGAGGACACTCCGTAAGTGACTTAGAGATTTTAAAATCAGATTCCAGAGACAGCTGAACTGGAATTCATTAGCAGGTTTGATACTTAATCACTGGGGCCTCAAAGACCTCAGTTCTCTTATGCATTACATGGACAATTTCCCCACCTTTGATATTTACAGACATCCCACTTAATTTACTCTTCCCAGAGGTTTCTATCCCCTCCTTCCTCTGCCCCATTTTAATTTTTATATTTAGTTGATTTCTCACTTTTCTCTCAGTTCTGCTCCAGAATCTGAAGTGGGTCTCTCCCATGAAAGCTCATTACATAATAAAATTGTTAGTCTTTAAGGTGCTGCAGGGCTGCTTGCTTTGTTCTGTAATAACTGGTCAACTAGCTGGCATCACTCGGATTCCACTCCAGACAGGCTCTACCTAAGACTGTAATCTGTAGTGAAATAAATTGGCTCATTCCCACCCTGTCAATAAAGAGCTACATTCTCTTCCCCACACACTATCAATGAAGTGACTACAAATCAGATTAGCTGGAAAGATTGCACTAACAAAATACCATTTATTAGATATCTATGTGCTACTTTCAAAATTACATAAGTTAGCACCTCCACAGCAATATAGCATGGAGAGAAGGTCTAGTCTCCTCTTCTGCCCCCATCTGGTTACATATACACTGCATATTTTTGAACTGGACTAGCTAGTCCTAACAGCAGCAAAGTGCCTGCTTATTTTACTTTCCACAAATCAGCACTGTTCATAGAACTACCATTCAAGAAATGTACCTATAAAAACAGTAATCTGGTTTATGAAACCACATTATGGTGCTCAAGACTTTTCTGTTATTAAAATGCATTTTAGATTTTAAACTGAATCACAGTCCTGGTTTTCATGTTTCTGTAAAGAAGCCCTGCAATTTCCAGCAAGTGACCCACAGCTCAGAAGAGTCTAATTCACAGATCCATCCCCCAAGTCTGAGACAGTACAACTTAATAGTGCCGGTAAAGTTTTATTCAGCTATGCCACCAATTCTTCTACAAGTTACATCGAAACAATTATTTACATTTAGGGTTGACTACACACAAAAAGTTTATCTATGATACTTCTGCTATGGCAGTACAACTACAACACATCAACAGAAATTGTTTTCAATGTTGTTACTCACTCTCTCCAAAAGGTGGCATTAGTCAACAGAAAATTCTGTCAGCCTACCTGCATTTAACCACATGAGCTATGTCTATACTTAAACTTGATCCACAAAACTCGTCATTCATAGATGCTAAAAAAAATACCCCTGGAACAACCAAGTTTTGCTGCAGCTAGTCAACACGTAAATGCTGCTTTGTTTACAGCAAGTGAAGCAACCCCCGACCCCCGCAGGAGGTGGAAGTATTTTGTTGACAAAAGTACAGATAAACAGTGTTCACAGCCTTTTTGCTACAAGTAGCAGAGTGTAGATATGTTCTGGGTTTCTGGGTGATCTAAGTACAGTGCTCATAGTGACTTTTTCCCCTCTCCTTAAGTGACATCACTAAGTCAATCTAATTTTGAGCAGACAGACCAAAATTCCACATATGTCTCTGAAGGTGTTTTATTAAAAAGGATGAGAATTGACTTGAGCTAACAACTAAATAAACTACAATTCAGCTTTAAATTGATTAATATCATTCATGGGGTCTTGCATAACAAACATGTATAAAACCCTATGCGTGCGCACACAAGGCATTATAACAGTGGCAAGCGACCTGCAGACCGACGACCACATGCAGCCTATTGTGGTTCTACATGTAATACATAAGACATTTTGTTTACAGTTGCGTGCACAGGGTTGCCAGATTCTGAGAGATTTCTTCCTCATAGTGCCCCCCTTTCCTATATTACAAAAATGACATGCATGTGAAGGGAGGTGCATCCTGATTACACACAACATTGTGACACCAATGCAGCTCTGCATTCAATTGGCACACCCAACAAATTGTACGTATGCAAGCACAATTAGAAAAACCACCCTATACTGAGATTGATTACAACAATCTTGCAGCCAAATAACGTGGAGGGACATCCATACAGCCCACTTGCCTCTCACTGCCTTACACTTTCTGCCACCTAAAGTTACAACACCGAACAGGCCTGTGCGTGGCTTACCAGTCTTCATCATCCGGTATGTTACTGAGAGGAGGGTTGAGGCAGTAGATGTGGAAAGCCATGTCACACTCATCACACATTAGCTGTTTATCAGGATCCTGTTTACCTCCACAAACATGACAGGCACACATCCTGCAGGTCTTGTTTGGGTTGTCTTTACAATGTTTACACACTGGTCCACTCTGCCCTAGGAACACACAAAATTATTGCTGCTTCAGATTAAAAAAAAAATAGCTACGCTGAAATGGACAAAAAGCCTCAACCATAAAAAAAACCCTTTTTAAATTAATTTTCTTGGTATTAAATTAATTTAAATACCAACATCATAATTATAGGATGCAGTATAAAATTTAAGGACTACATTTTAGAAGAAAAAAAACCCACAACTTACTTTTTAATGGGTTGCTGATAGCTGGATTAGCACTGCCAGGTTCTTCAATTTTGTAAATTTCATCCACAAAGATAATTCTGCAGTCATTCAAGGAATCACCAGCATCCCTACAGGAAAAAAAATTAAGAAATCAGTTTAAAAAATAAAATAAACTCACTACTCTAGATATACTACATAATGCAGACTGGGAGACAGGTTCAAGGTATCCTGTATCACAAGTAATTTCAGTGAAGCATTCTGGGTCACATACAAGGTGATCAATTAACAGATGTCTAATAGTCAGTGAGGCAACACCAGATCTGAAGAAGTGGGTCTATCCCCACAAAAGTGCATCACCTATAAATTATGTCGTTAGTCTTCGAGGTGCTACATTACTGCTTTTTTGTTTTGTGAAGATACAAATTAACACAGCTACCTCTCTGTGACTATGGTGCTATAGTACTCATACACATAGCATAGTTTGCCTTAGTCTGCACCTGGACAGGAGCACCACAATACTAAATAAAAAAACCGAGAAGTTCTGTGAGACCCTATACACTAACGGATGTTTGGAGCATAAGCTTTTGTGCACGCATCTGACAAAGTGGCTCTTTGCCCACAAAAACTTATGCACCAAAAAATCTGTTAGTCTATAGGGTGCTACAAGATTTCTTGTTGTTTTTGCAGACACAGACTAACACAGCTAACCCTCTAATACAGTACTAAGTGCAGCTCTATACCCTATTTTTGGACAGCTATACACATTGAGAAACAGATATAGTTAAGGACAATACAAATCTCCTGTGCGTGTGCGCACGCACGCTATTACTCCTATAAAAAAAAGCAACTTTATCATTACAGTGATCCAAAACCTCTATATAGAGAAGTCTTTAAAAATTAAGTTCAAGTGTTTGGGTTCCATGTTGCTTTATTTCTTTAAAAACATGCCATTAATGCCTATTCTAAACAGCAGAGGAACTTTAATCAATTAATTCCAAAGGGTTTTTAACCAGACTGCCCTACCTTCACTAACAAACAAAAGGTTTGTTTACCTGGCTGTTCATTTCTTCCTAGGCTCCAGAGTCTGCTCCCTCACCATCCTTAACTGCCTTTTTCCCCCACACCCTCCTGGAACATTCCTGACCCTCACAGCCTCTATGCCACTGGCCAAAAAACCCTTTCTAACCCAAGTACACAGCCTCTTCACTCTAGCTTCACTTTGAATGCTCCACAATCACCTATTCATGGCTATTGCACACCACCTATAGCTTGGTCTCCACCTGCCCCTTATTTGATTTGAGATAACACTTAGGTGCTCTAGTCATGGACCAGGGTCTCACCTAGATTCCACACACAAAACAAAAAGACAGCCCTGCCTGATGTTTAAAATCCTTTACTACCAACCTGAATCCCTTTTCACACTCCATAAATTTACTCATTAAGGGTTTAATATCCCCTAAACACAGTTAAATATAGGGGCTCAGCTGAACTTGGAAGAATCTGAACCTACAGCTCAGAAGAGTTCACCCTTTTTTGAGGAACTCCCAGAATTTCTACCAAGTGTTTTGTCCACCAGTGTCTATATGCTTCCCATTCCACCCTCCTCACCTATGGGGTCTGTGCCCTTTTTTCTCTGCCATGCCATGGGTTGCATGTTCCCCACACCAAAGACTATGTACAGGTTGTACCTTTCTTGTCTGGCAGCCGAGTGGTCCCAAATGAGGGGATTTGCTGAACTGGGAGTGGAGGTTGAGTGGTGGTACCACCAGCCTACTAACTGGGCTCCCCTCTTGGCCCCCGCCAGCTCCCAGCCTGTCTGTCTAAGTGGCTTCACTCCTGCCAGGGCCCCCTACCACCAGCAAGGCTCTGCTGCAATTCTCTCATCCATGCGCACTCTGGTTCAGAATCATCTGTGGTTCTGCTGGACCAGGGATGTTACTGAGAGAGGGAGTTTCAACCTGTATATGCCTATTTCTCCCAGATCTTCCATTCCCCATTTCCCACCCACCCTCCCTACCCCCTGCAAACTTCCATCACCTGTATGCCTCCTGCCCTCCCTGAGACAAAGATCCATTGGTGAATCACAGTTCTGTGTCAGTACCTCTTACCAGGATACATACCTTAAAAGTGGCATACATCATCTCACTGGGGGTGGGTGGAACCCAACTCATCCCTCATTAATATTACCGAGTAATAATACATGTATGCCACATAAAAAGAGGAGTACAATGTGCCTTAAGTCAAAACAACATGTATTTTGGACCAGCCTTGTCAGGTAGTGACATCAAAAGTACGTTCACACATAAGGTAAATATAAACCTATCGTGATAATAAGCAGGACAGAGAAACTTCATATGGGCTTATTTTTCAAAATATGTTTTATGGGTTTCCTGGCCTATAAGAAGATCGTTTTTTCTCCTATGTAATGGTCCACCACTTGAGAGTGTCAAGGGGCCCTTCAGCCAAAGTGGTTGAAGTCTCTAGGAACTGAATACAGAGGTGAGAACCTGCTTAGGCAAAAACTGTAACTTGCTGAAGTTAGGTTCTTCATCTTAGGCTACATATACACTACAACAGAAAGTCTATTTAAGCTATACGACTCCAGCAACGCAAATAACGTAGTTGGAGTCAGTGTATCTTAAACTGAGTTACTGCAGGCTCTATACTGTGTGTGGAAGCGGGGGGGGGGGGGTCAATGGGGAAACCCTCCCACTGTCTTCCCTTATTCTTCTCATCTGGAATGGAGTAACAGTCAGGAGCGTGATCTGTGGTCCATTTGGCAGGTCTTCATTAGATCCACTAAATCAACTGTCAGTGGATCTGGGCTACAATGTAGATGTTGCCTTAGAAATGTATTTTTATCTATTTCTAACCCATTCTATCTTTACTCCCCATAGCTAGAATCACTCAAGCCTCTTTCTATTTAAGGGAAAAAAGTGTTTTGCATTTATTCTACGCTAACTCAGACCTTTGATTGAAGCAGGTTTTGTGGGTCACTCTTCAAAAAGTAATTGAGTGGTGGAAGCAAGAGTATGACCTGCATGCTCAGAGGCTGGTTGTTAGTGTCAGGGCTTGAGCCACAACAGAATTAGCATTTAAGGCACCCAAAGCTGCAGAGCAACTGCTGACAGACCCTTACTGATCAAGGTTAAATCACAAACACGTTACCCACCTGCCAACCCCATTCTTCCCTCCCCATAAAAGGGTCTCTATGTGAATCCTTATTACCTGCTTCCACATGTAAGGGTTTTGCGCACCCACCTTTACCCTGACACCAGACTCCCTGATTCTCCCTTCACATTCCAGAGACTGTATGCACCACCTCTTGCACCGTAATTTTTTGACTTCTGTCCCAAACAGAACATTCAAATGTGCCAATATATTAAGCCATTGCTAGGATGAGCAGGTTTATTATTCTAGAAAGTGTTAATGAATACAATACACAATTACAGGTGCTAAAAGCTACTGTTATGCTAAAAAGAGGTAGCAGAGCCTCCTTTTGACCTCCATTTTCAGTTTTCTAATGTCCTTAAAAGTTAACAAGGTTCTGACTAGTCATCCCAAGAACATTCCTTGAAATGATGGCATTAAGTGCAGCATTCAAAAAATTACTTCACAGTCACTGAATTTAGTATAAGGCCCACAAACATTTGGCCCAAAATATGCGAATTAAAAACTGGGACCAAAAACAAAATAAAAGGGTAGATAAGACTCATTGCGGTGTGGAGTTGTTAAAATTCAAATGATATAAATATCAAATACACACAGAATGTTGCCAGATAAAACAAACAAAAAACACACTATACACAGAGATCTTATCTACACTTGCAGGGCCCTGGGGAAAAAAAAAAGTGGAGCGTTCATATTGCCATGTATGAAAAGTCGAGATAAGAGGGCTTTTCCTCCAAAATAACTCCAGCTCTGTGAATGACTTTTGTCCACTCCAACCCCAAATTTCAAGGAATAAAACAAATGTGTGTGAACAAAGCACAGTTATTATCAAGTTACGTGAACAATCCTTTTGCAATGCTGTGGCTGTAAATTAGAATGCTGTTTCACAGTGCTGTGTGAACACAATCTTTTAACTTTACTTATTTTGACCTTGGAACGTCAAAAAAAGTATAATGGAAGAAAATGCAGTACAGAGAGAAACAGACTTTTTTTTTCAAAGGTATACGTTCAAAATGCTCAGATACCTTTAGCTACCTTCATTTTCTAGATTAAGACTTGGTCAAATGAAGCTTAATGTGGCAATGTACACAATGGTATTTTTCTAAATAAATAGTTATTGTAAAATGAAAACAATGGGAGTTCTTTCTTTTTCCTCCCAAGTTCTTAAGGAAGATTTTTCTACCTGTAGACCTTTCTTAATGTGCATAATGAAATATGGGATCATGAATTAAATCTAGCAAGTGGAACTCACTGTTCTAATAGTCTAACAGCTGTCCAGATCAAATGAACCAAGTAAAACAAATGGTTAAGACTTAGAATTTTACATTCCATTCAGTTTGCTAGTCGTACTAGCAACGTTACTTTTTTTAAAAAGTTGAAAGTAACTGGTTTCTTCATTGAAGGCAATAATGTCAAGCAAAAATCTATTAAATAAAAACACTTGCAAATAGAACATTTAAAAATAATTTTGTGACTCTACACCTCATTTTCATGATCACTTACCCAAGCAGTATCTTTGCATGCATCTCCTTGTTCATTCTAGTTTCCCGTTTTTGCAAGATCTCTGCATCATACCAAAAACCTCTCTCTTTTGGCTCATCAGGATTATAGTTGACCATCACCACTTGTCCTACTTCTAGCTGGTGCCACTTCAAAACAGTGCGTGCACGAGCACGTACATCTTTTGAGCTCAGCTCTACAACTCCATTCTCTGGGTAGCTTGGTGGGGGGGGGGGGAAGAAGGGGGAAAAATGCTAAGTTGTATTTTCACGTTATATTTAACCACCTATTTTTAAGGACAGTCTATGCCCACACATTATAAAAAACTGTTCAGAAGTTAAATCTCTTCTCTCCTCCCAGCATATCCACTGCTGGAAGAGGGCACATCTAAATTCTTAGTGCTGCATTCCATTTAATATTTTGGCTATTTATTTAGTCAACAGAAATTACACTTATCCTCCACTCTTGACCACTTATCCTTCCATTTTATAGTTCATACAGGCCAGACAAGCTGGCAGTATTAAGCCTGTTCACACATGAAAGGGTTTATTGTTATAGATATATTGGTAGAACTAAACTGGCAAAAACACTCAGTGGAGAAGCAGCGTTATTAAAAAGCTCTCCAAATGGATGACACTATACCAGGTTTTGTTTTTTTTTGACAGTATAGCTAGATTGTCTAGAGTTATGACTTCCTCCATACTCCTATCAATTTAGAAGTGCTGATAAAGCTTTCTAGCGCAGACCCAACCAAACATCTTGCTTCTCTACTTGATCAAACTCTCCAACATCAGGAATCTCTCTCATTCAAAATGACCTTCATTAGCCATAACTCACTCTTCATATTTCACATGATATATGATGTCTTCTTCAGCAGTAGTTGATTGAGGTTCAGATTCTGTATCACTGTCTGTTGACTCATTTGCTGCCTTCTCTTTCCTGGTCACATTTACAATCTGGGCTTCAAACCATGCTCCCATGTTCATATCCCGGGCATCTACAAACTCATTGATCTAAACAAAGCAAGATATGGAACTAAAAATTTATTTTGGAGAAATAAAATTAAAGCTCAGTTAAACCACCATCAGTGATGGACAGCCTGCAGCCCATCAAGGTAATCCACTGGTTGGCCACGGGACATGCTGATGTTGACCATCTGCAGGCAAGCCCCGTACAGCTTCCAGAAGCCACCGTTTGCCATTCCTGGCCAGGGAGCAGCACAGGCCATGCAGATGTGCTGGCCTCAGCTTCCTGCTGCTGTCATTGGCTGGGAATGGCGAACCATGGCTACTGAAGATAGAGGGGGAGGGGAGGATATGCTTGTCATAGTCAACATCAGCAATATGTCTTCCAGCCTGGCACAGGATTACCCTGAAGGAAGCATGTGGCCAACAGGTTGCCCACGACTGCTCTACAGGCCTTAGTTTTTGGGGAAAGATAACTGGTCACTTTTAATAATCTATGTTTGAACTCGCTTGATGGTCCCATAGCACATCCTGACATCTCTCTGAGGCAGGGTCAGGAATTCTCTTAATATTTGTCTTGTGCGTCATCGAGCACACAATGATGTTTCAGGAATAAATGCTGTTGGTAAATCATTTAGGACAGCCTGCGAAGATGGTTATTGTCTGTATTGGACTGATACGGGGAGGCAGGGGGACAGGACACAAATACTCAAACCTATAAAATGCCACTATAAAATGTTCATAAAAGATAACTGTTCTAAGCCATCAGTTTTGCACGGTAGTTTCAGAAAGATGTTTTACTGTTTATTTCTATCTAATACTTGGTTCCAGACAAAGAAATATAAAGTACACTCACCTTATAGAGTCCAAATCCTGGATCAACCCAGTCAGCCTGTGCCACTGTACTAGGCTGACACTCCAGCTCTATTGCACCTTCACCATTGTTTGAGTTCTTATCAGACTCACTCTGGCCTGAGCCACAGCCAGAGTCTGTATCTGAGAGTTCCGAGTCCTTCTCTTTGTTAACATTAGGAAGCATAGCTGGGCTCTGTCTTACAAGTAATTGAACAATGTCATTCAGCCCAACGTTGTAGTCAAAGAGGGAGTGTCCATCTTCCATCTACAGGATAAATTCAGAATTTAATCTAGTTAATTCAATTTCTATTTTAAAGCCAACTCAAAACTGCCTTTGATTTAAAAAAAAAATATCACTGCAAAAGTAAAGATATGAAAAGCACTAGCAAGAATTAAGCAATATTTTTAATTTTCAAACACTTATGTGTAAGAGATTTTTACTCTATAAACAAAGGAATTTAACAAGAACAAACTCAGATGCAAATACTGCAGAAAAATGCATCTATGCTATGGTAGAACTGCTGCACTGGACAGGTCACTCCACTTCCCTCATGGTCTTAATTTCACTTTGCAGCTGTTCAGCAAAGCAAGCAGCAGTCATGGTCACTGGACTCAAACTATGTCAGGTCACATTTTTCAAGTTACAGCTAACTTAAAGGAAAGTTAGACTAAAATTTTGTAAAAGTGGCAATGCCACTTTTAACTATACAAATTTATACAATTATAAAAAGTAGAGGCACCCGTCTGTCCATCCCATCCCAGCCAGGTCCCTGAGGCTAGAGCTGCTGGTGGAGCTCGACACCCCCTGCCAGGTCCCAGCCCTGGGGTTCCCCTGGACCCAGAGTTGCCATCAGAGTTCTCCACCCCTGCTGGCTTCCAGCTCCGAGGCTGCCGGGTTACCCCCTAGCCCCAGATGGGTCCCCGGGGCTGGAGCTGCTGGTAGAGTTCTATGCTGTGACAGAGTCCCCGGGACCAGGGTTGCTGGGCTGCCCCTGGCCCTGTCCAGATCCTCCAAGGCCAGAGAACTTCCAGCAAGGTAACTGCCACAAAGGGGTGGGCCCTGCTTGTAGTAATAAAAATATAGATGACCAAATACATCAGTATCTTTTAAAGTTCTTGAAATTACTAAAATATTGCTATTCCAGATCTGAGGCATAAAACTTGATGCTGCTTCAAGTTTGGCAGTTTAGACAAGCTTCAACCACATATTTAAGATCTGACTAATAGAAATTCTACAGGAAATCATCATCTCTCCCAGTCAAAACTATCAAAAAAAGCAATTCTCAAAGCTTTGTTCTCTATCAGCAGGAAACAAGTTAACCACAAAAACTTGCACTTCAGAAGAATCACTGAGAATTCAGTTATGATTTATGGCATAAAATAACCATGAGAATATCAGTAGAAAAAAATGATAGGAACAGCAACGGTCTAGTCATTTCCTGTGAAGGGATGAAAAAATCATAGCACTAATTAAATCCGTAACTCGAGAAGCCACTGAATCTTCTTATAGTTACTACGAGTAATGGTATCACAAAAGTGAGATTTGACTAGTAATTCATATGAGAAAAGCAGCACAGAGAAAATCCAAACGACAACTTCAAAAAAAAGTAGCACAGAATAAGAGAACATGCACAAAGAGCAGAGAGCGCCAGATGTCATGAAGAAAGTAGACATAGCATCTGCAATTTTTTTTTTAAATGGGAGGTTCTCCTCTCCTGCCATCATTTTGCACTATAAACCAGAACATCACAAATATAACATATATATTGGGGAAGAAACTGAAAATCTGACTACACTCTATCCTCAAGTAGTCTCCATCAGCTATTCCCTATATGTGCCCTGAATGAGTCTTTTGTATTCTAGTCCCGCCAATCTCGTAATAGAAAATGTACCATCAAATACATAGAAAGCCAGTACTATTATTATCTTTCACGTCTCTAAGTCTGCATTTTTAGAGTTTTCTTTTGTTTCCCACATGCATTTGAGGCTGCTGAAGTATGTGCAAGCTACTTTCCCTACCTGACCATAAGCAAGGTGAGGCAAAATAAGATAACTTGGAGATTTAAAACATCACTAGTTTCTTCAGAAGCAACACTAACAATATGGTACTTTTTCTATGCTTTGCAAAACCACTGCAATTTACAATGGCAGTGGTTACTATTAGTTGAAGCTTTTACTAATTAAGGCCTCCAGTCTATCAATGCCCAAGAGCCACTTATTTAGAAAGGAATATCTTGACACTTCACCTTTGGAAGAATTCTTGTTAACCATCTTGACTACACTGTTATCTTTTGCTCCAGTTAATATGTAGGTAATCTTGTATTTTACAAAAAAAATCTGTTTTATAAAAGATCAGCTCTTCAAGAAGCAAAATACCAGCAAGTTTCACTAACAAAACATGCAGAAATGAGCTAAAGCAAGGAGGTAGCCAGAGAAGGAGAAAAGAGCAAACACGCCTCCAGACAAGAAATCAGAAATGTTAATAATGGTGCTCTCAAGAACACCAGTCAAGTTCTCTTTTTCAAAGATGAACATAAGAACAGCCATTACTGGGTCAGACCAAAGGTCCACCTAGCCCAGCATCCTGTCTGCCAACAGTGGCCAGTGCCAGGTGCTCCAGAGAGGGTGGACCAAAGACAACATTCAAGCAATTTGTCTCCTGCCCTCTATCTCCAGCCTCTGACAGACAGAGGCCAGGGACACCATTCCTACCCCCTGGGCTAATAGCCTTTTATGGACCTAACCTCCATGAATTTATCTAGCTCTTCTTTGAACTCTCTTACAGTCCTAGCCTTCATAGCCTCCTCTGGCAAGGAGTTCCACTGGTTGTGTGCTGTGTGAAAAAGAACTTTATTGGTTTTAAACCTGCTACCCATTAATTTTATTTGGTGTCCTCTAGTTCTTATATTATGGGAATAAGTAACTGTTCTTTATTCACCGCCTCCACACTGCTCATGGACTTTATAAAACGCTATCATATCCCACCCCCCACCCCACCCAGTCTCCTCTTTTCTAAACTCAAAAGTCCCAGTCTCTTTAACCTGTCCTCATATGGGACCCGTTCCAAACCCCTTATTTTACTTGCCCTTTTCTGAACCTTTTCTAATGCCAAAATATATATATTTTTGAAGTGAGGAGACCACATATGTACACAGTATTCAAGATGTGGGCATACCATAGTTTTATAAAGGGGCAGTAAAATATTTTGTGTCTTATTTTCTAATAATTCCCAACATCCTATTTGCTTTTTTGATGAAGACAACAAAAGTGCAGACTCTGAAAGCCCAGCCTACACTGGGGATATTTAACAATATATCCCCACTGGGTCCGGTATTCAAACCAGAGAGGGGGCCACAGCTCTGGCACAGGTTTGATTACCCTGCTAAAAAAAGAACAAGACTCAAGTTACATTAGTGGTTAAAACAGTTCTGGGTGCAGGAACCTTGTCTGCATCAGGGCTAACAGTATTTGGTAGGTGTTTGTTTTTTTTTTTTAAAAAAAAAAAAAAAAAAAAAAAGGTAAGTTTCTCTGAATAGCATCCACATGGGTGAACAGTGCTATGTGACAACTTCTTTAGCAATCAGTGCCATGTCACTAAAAACAGCACACCTGGCCTTAAGCCCAAGAATACAAACAGATGATTAAGATGAGCTGCAGTTTGTCTTGGGGCTCAGAATTCCTACTCTAGCAATAAACACTGAACAGTGAAGAAACAGCTTCATTCCAAGATAAAATTGGTGCTAATTTTTGATACAGGACCTCAAATACTTTAGAACAACCATTACTTCTGTTGGTGTCTGTACACAAATTACTTATAAAGGCACTTTGGTACTTAAGCAATGAAAAAGTTACATTCTCTACATTTGCTCCAAAATGTTTTCCATCATCTTGACTCCTTAAACAGGAGAACCCCTCTTCATGTGCAAGCTACACAGACCTTAAAATTCCTGCAAAATCTCACTTAAATGTGCTTCCAGCCGCTCACAAAGCATACAATTTGGCACATATAGTTCTGGCTGAACACTAGTAAATAGCCTCTAAGCCTCCAGTGAAATCTAAGTATATCAGCACTGCACTCAGAGAACTCCAATGCACACATTCTGAGAATTTAGGAGCTAGCATGACGGGGAAGTTCATATTGAACAGGCGCAAGTTATTTCCCTCAGACAGGCTGCAAGTGTTCCCTTTACAACTGAGTGTATTTTGTTTGAACAACTAACAGAAGGCAATAACCAAAATTGTGGGGGAAATAGTTGTATGTATTGCTAGAACAAAAACTGCATGTTAAATTAATGGGGTTTCTTCTCTCTGAGCCTTGTAATTTCCAATAAACCAAGATGAATTACATACGAAGCTTTGGAATGTAACAATGCAAATCTGTCTAGGATATGAGCCATGTACTTAAGAGCCTTTTAAGCTTATTTTATGACAAATTCAGTTAGTCATTGAAGTAGTAACTTCTTGTTAGAAGAAAAATATTCTTGTTACACAACTGTAATATCCCACACAATGTCAGGAATGTAATAATACTGAATCACTTAAACTTTGGCATGGCAGTCTCAACTTGATAACATGATTTTTAAGAAGTACTGCTGTTTAAGGTTTTATGGAGATATAAAGACCTTGATTCAAAGGAAGTAGTCTAACTTCTCAAAGCAGTAAAGCTTCCATGACTTGAAAAAACTTACTATTCAACCTACCAGTCTGAGATCACACAGATCTAGTAAAATCTGATTTTCTTAGATAGCATGTGGTTTTACACACTAACCTTTTCTTATAAATACTCTCTGAACAACTAAAAAATGGAGCTGTCCTACTCTGGATAAACTCCAAGATGTTGCACCAGAATTAGAAATAAATTTGTTTTTAGACAGCTCAGAACTCTTAGATTTGTTTATTAAGTCAGGACCTCACAGCAGAGGTCTAACTGTTTTCAGCTATTTACACAGAGTACTTACATACAATCTGTTGATTTCCAACAATAGTAATGTGTGTGCACAACAGTAGATACTGAAAACATTAAAACATCCACCAATAGGTTTCTAATTAGCAGTAATGATGTTCAGAGTTTGTCATTTAATTCTGGATAACAAGACGCACTGCTGTCTGCATGCATACTCAAGAAAATGTTACAGTTGGTTTAGAGCCAACAGTTTTCTTCACAATCACAAGAATCAAAATCTTAGGACTCACGTACACAGCCATTACTGCAAAATAAGATAAGGTCTAAATTTAAAATTGAGTATCTGTTTCTGAATGTCCGGACATACATTTAAAATGAGCATACTAAACCAGAAGAGGGCACTCATGCTGAAACAACAGTGCCCACGCACTTAGCTGGTTCTGAATAGCTCACTGTGCAGACAAGCTCTTGGATCAGTCCATAAATCACAAGTCATCATACCTATAGGCTATGTGTAAACTGCACGCTTCTATAGGAACCCAGAAGTCTCCTGCTTCAGAAGCATTCTGCCAACATCCCTTCTTCGTCGTGGAATAAGGAAGACAAGGATGTCTCAGCAGAGGGGGGCTTTACCGACATTTGGCCTCAAGTCGTTGGGCAAAGTGTTGGGAAAAGCCTCTCTCAACTGAAATGTTGGCAGAAGAGATGCAAATGCCTTGCCCAATTTGCATATCTTTTGCCAACGGTCCTTGGCAATCTAGACATAGCCATACAGGGGAGTTAAGACAAGTCACGCTCTAATTGGAGAAACGTTCCTATTGAGCAGCAAATTCCCGTTTAACTGGGTATGGGTATGTGTGCTGAACTAAGATAGAAACAGATTGTGAAAATGACTTAAAATCAATGCAGACTGTACAAGGCAGTATTAGCCCAAGAGTTTCTTGAAAGTACAACTAGGCAACATTCCTGATGGAATGTGCAAAACACAAAGTATAATAATGTCTAAGAAAAATCACTAGATGGCAGCACAATCCAGTTTTTAAAAACAAAATGATTCAATCCGACAAAACTTACCACTGCACTTCTCCAGTTTCAATCACTACATTCAGCTCATATGTGGTGATAGCCAGCCCCTTTGTCTTTACATTAATTTTGGTCTATTTAACAGACATACTGCTGAAACCAGTCACTGCTGCTAACCCAGAAATCTTCACAGTTTTACATCCAATACCACATGGGTCTCACTAGGAGAGCTAAAGAGTATGTGTACACTTACTGCAGCATTAATGCTATGGGTAGCCATCTAATAGGGATGCACTAAACTGAATGCTGCGGGTGTCACCGTCAACCCCAGTAGGAAGTCAACCAGAAACCTCCTGCTGTGGGGAAGGCAGCAAAAGTCGACCTAAACTACATCACCTCCAGCTACACTATCCTCACAGCGGGAGTTGCATATCTTAGGCTGGACTTTCTTCCTTTGTGTAGATCAACCCAAAGAAAGGTAAAGTCTATTCTGCTCCCCACCCTCCCTGTATACAACCATCTCCTCTTTGGTAGGTTTTTGCCAAAGCTGCATGCTACATTTGAATTACAAAAAGAGTAAACAATAAGCTCGGGGTGACCATACTCCTACTAGCAATGAGGTTCTCCCACACACCAAGATATACTATTCACATCTAAATTCTCAAGGTGCACATGGGCTATGTCTTCACCACATAAAAGCTGTGTTTGATTTACCATGGATACAAACTGGACTTTACACATGTCCTTTCCTGGACTGCTCACAGACAGCCTCCAGCATGTAAATTACGGCCAATTATATTGTCTGAATGCTACAGCTAGCCTCTTATGAATTACACTGCAGAGCAACACCAGCAGATTCCTATTTCCAGACTTTACCCAGATCTCTCCTAGACAATACAAGCTCACATAAAGTTCAGAATTTCATTAATAGAAGATGATATGCACAAATCCTTGTCTCACAAATGGAGTTCCCCCACAGTTCAATCCAAACACACTGGTTTAGATAAAAACAAGTTTTGGGTTTGTTTTTTTTTTTAAAAAACCTTAAAAAGATATATTTTAAATACCAAGTAATGAAGCATAAGTCAGAACTGATTACAAGAAAATGAAACACAACTAATGCTCAACTTAAACTAAATGAACTCAAAGCAAAGGTCTCTTTCACATGTTCTACCAGTCTTACTAACTGAAATTTATCAGTCAGCATTCTTGCCCAAGTCCAACCTGTTTCCTTTGTTCTTTGGATATTGCAGATGCCAAAGGGCAGAGCAAGAGGAAAAATAATGTGGGGCATCTCCCCTCTCCCAATAGTTCTTGCTCTTTTTCCAAGAATGATTTCCAGCAGAGGTTCAGGGAGACAAAGTCAATCCAGACAAGAATCCCCAGCTGTTTTGTCAATATTTAGATTTGCACCCAAATCATCTTTCCTGTCAAAGAATAGCTACTGAATCATGAGATGATCCATTTGATTTTGTGGCAGCTCCTCACAGACATTAAACAAGTTTTACACTTTGATACAGAGAAGTCCTATCACTTTATAAACTATGCCACCACACATTTTACCGTGGAAAAAAAATCAGAATGTTATGAAATTCCAAACAATACCTCACAAGGTATACTTTTGTAGAAAATGTACCATCGTCCAGTGAAAGGGTGAATGGGGGTACAGGCTCTCACTACTGTTTCATTGAAAACAAAGCCACATCGTGCTTTGTCAATATAACAAAAGAATCCCATGTCACCTTAAGGACTAACAAATGTATTTGGGCATCAAATGCATCCAACAAAGTGGTTTCCAGCCTATGAAAGTTTATGTCCAAATAAAGGTGTGAGTCTGAGGCACAACAGGACTCCTTGGTTTTTTGCTGAAACAGGGCTAGAGTCTGAAACATTAACATACATTGGGCATCTCCGTTTGCTCTTCTTATGCTTAAGGACTCACACTGTACCGTTTGGCCAACACTCCAGTGGAGAGGGAATGCCTAGTTAACACTCCCCTTAGACGAGTTATGGCCTTTGGTAGCAATTTAAGGCAGATTCCCTGTCTGATCTCCTGCAGCCTAGTGGGTAGAAAAAGTTGGAGCTTCATCCACTCCCCATGGGGCGGAGAATGTGAAGGGTGTTTTGGGGGGCTGCCGGTTCATTGCGGTAATAAAGGAACTAGAGTAGCTACCTGCTTGCCCCGGTAGAAGAGCCTTTGCCTGTCGGGTTCCACGCCAGCGCCGAACACCTCATGTATCCTCAGCCGCAGCTCCTCCACCTTGGTGAGCTTCGAGAGCGAGTCCACCCGGTGGGTCTCCTTGCCATCCATAGTGCGCACCTGGATCCACATGGCGGCGGCTCTGCTCAGGAGAAAGGGGGAGCGGGTGACGGACCTCGCAGCCGGGATGGCGGAGGCGAGGCCGAAGGCTGGTTCTGCACCCAGCTCTACGGGCGGCAGCTCTGGGACAGACCCCACTCCACCGGGAGGGGACACGTTTAACTGCCTGGGCACCACCCCGCCTCAGCCCGTCCCACTCCGGCCCGGGGACAGCCCAGCACCGCGGAGATCTGCCCCAGCGCGGACACCCCGTCCCGGCCAGCAGCCCTCACCCTAGAGCCGGCCGGCCACGTCCTGAACTCGCCGCGGCCCCTTCCGCCGGTTGTACACTACCGTCCCGAACACCCACCTCAGCCACAAGTTGGGACCAAGCCAGTGTAGGCGACAGCGACACTGTGGGGCTACTTCAGCCACCGAATCGAATCAATGGGACCTCTCAGCCTAACTCTCTCTCCCCTCAGAGCTGCCCACCCTCTCCTACCACATTATTGGCTCGCGGCCGACCGGCCTCAACGCCGATTGGCCCAAGGCACTAAACACCCGCCCCACCTCATTCCCTAACCGGTTAGGTTGCGCCAGACCATAGGTCTCCTTCCTCGCGGGCAGGCGCCGCGCGCCAACTGTATCTCGCGCCACAATTGAAATACTCTCTTGGGTCTCGCGGAGTTTCCCCCTCCCCTTTCATAAAATCTCGCGTGATTATGTAAATTACCGAAGGCAGCTGCAAAGCTTTTTAAAGGGAGAGTTCTACTAGAAGATTAGAGAGGGCGTGCAAGGGCCTATCCGGTGGAATAGGCAACCACAGATGCCATTGAATGTGCAAATGTGCCCTCCCCTTTAGGTTTTTGCAACGTTCCTTAGCCTGTATAAGGGAGCACATTTTAGAGCCTGAGGGGCAGCTGGACACTCACCTACGTTTATAGCACTGCCTGCTTGCTGCGGGAGGAAGGAATCTGTTTGAGTATTAGCTACAGCACATTGCAAATGAGACCAACCAGGCGTAAGCACAAACTAAGCCATTGCAAAGTTAGGAGCCTCTTAAATGAAATGCTCTGAAATGCAAATGGCACTTCTTACTTTCTGCTGCTGGGTAGTTGCCCAATTGCTATAAGCTGACAACAATGTGCCTTGCGAAAATCCGACCCACCACACACAAATTTAATACAGTATATAATTTAAGCATAAACAAGAGCAAGATTTAGAAAACCTCATGCATGCGTTTGCAACTCAGGCAACAGAGTGAGTGCACGGAACACCCTGATGGATTGTTGCTTGCACTTAGGATGAAGGGAAACTCGTTTGCATGTTCAGTGGCAGCATATGGTGAATGTGGTTAACATATGGGTCTCTCAGTCTGCCCAAGTGCATGCAGAGAACAAAGTTACTACAAATGCCCCGCTGCTCCCAGGTTCTAGAACTCTATTTCTAGTTGCAGGGGTAGCCTTTTAACATACTTACAAACATTAAGGGTGCACTTGTGGGGGTGGGTACACAGGAATGCAAAATGCACATGTGATGGGAGTGTGTCAGTTTGCAAATCCTATTCATCAAGTAGAAGGGAAGTTAGGTAGATAGAGAGGTTATACATGTGGTTTAAATTTTAGAACAGGCCACTTTTTTTTTCTTTAAACTGACTCGTTCTCTGCATGAACTGGGAGGGACTTCCTTGTTTATCCTATACTGCTGATGAATGTAGACAGAGGGCTCTCTCCAAGTCCAATCAGTGCTCAAGTCACAGACAATTACTTTAGCTGTATTTATTTGTTTGGGGGGAGGCATACTGCCATGTTTCTCTCCATGGACTACCAACTGGGAGTGGTGAAGAGGCTTTCATGGTTCAGTGACCCACAGAGCGATGCCGTCTGGAGTCATGTACTCCCATGGCAGAATGGTCAAGGGCCAGGTTCCAGACCAAGTGTGATCCAAGAAGCTCTCAACAGCAAAGCAGATGGAGGATAACTGCACAGTGGAGATGAAACTGTTATGCAGTGTTATAAAGGACATGAAGATGGATGAAGGCTGCACCTGTGAGAGGATTTCCAATCATCATGGTGTCTGTGCCAATGGTTTCAAGCCCTCTATCTGTCAATCACAGCATGGTGACTGTTGTGCACCAGTCTCACCGCTCTAAAAGAAGTCCCACACAGACCTCTTCTAGGTTTTGCCATTGAAGACGATCATGATGGGCAATGGGTGGTCATTGCCAGGTTGTGCCTGCAAACCTGTCACACCTGCAATCCCACCCTCCCCAAAAGTGAACTTCAGATACAGCTGCAAGATTTCAACCTCAATACCCAGCAGCAAAAAAGGAGTGCTCAGCTTCTTGTGAAAGGGCCTGTGTGCCACTGTGACGGATGCAGGCAAGAACCTTCCTTTTGCATTACCTAAATCCATTCTCCTCTCTAACAATAGGATTACAAATGAAAACCAACTGCAGTTTCCCAATTACCTATTGCATTTCAGGGCTTGAAGTACAGGTGACTTTCTCTCTGTTTGTACTTGGAGATGAGGAAAGGTAAAATCCAGGTATTATGCCATACCTGGTTAAATGTTGCACTCTGTAAACAAGGGCACACAATTTTTAATTCTGCTGACCAACCCGCAAACTCCACTCCTTCCCTGTTAGGGACTGGGAGATAGCTCACTTAAAAGACCAGGACTCGGTCACGGAAACAAGGAGCTACAGTGTGTACATCCCACGTTTGCAAATCCCCCAGCAAACACGAGCAAGATACCATGGAAATGATCGACACGCTGCTCGACTCAAAATGTCTCCCTGCCCCCTGGCATTTGCTGCTGGAGCAAGACACTTTTTTGGCATAGGCTTGTCCTCTCTGCACTTGGGGGGGCGGGCTCAGTGGATGCCCTGCTTCCTAGCGGCTGCCGCCTAGTGAATAGGAAACGTGCAAATCGTTCCTCCACGCTTTCTACAAGATAATTTAAAAAAAAATACAAAATAATTTACTCCACTCCGCGTTGCTGTTTCATAAGGGGCAGGGGCACTGGGGCTTTTGCAGTGATTTGATCTTATACTTAAGCAACTTCCCTGTTGGTTGATTGGCTGACGAGCCCAAATTCCTCTCCCTCCCAGGCATCACCCTTTGCCAAGGTAGGTCACCGTCCGCCTGCAACACCTGCAGGCTGCATCCCATCTGGTACCGTTACAGGCGCTCCGACGTTAGCCGAGACTCGGAAGCATGGGAGGGGGGGAGACAAAGTCTCCCGTTTGCCCCCCGCTCCCGATGCGAAGCCCCCTCCTGCGAATAAGCCATCGCAATCACCCCCGGGCTGCAGCTCGGGCACCCGCACGAGGCACTCACCGCTGGCAATCCCCTGCTCCCGGAGTCCGGCGGCGGGACGGGCGCTCGGGGACGGGCGCGTGTTTGCAAACGATGCTCCCCGGCCGCTCAACCCGCAGAGCTTCTCAGCGCCGGGCCAGCAGCCAGGGCCGGGTTGCAAAGGACGCCGGAGCCGCTCGCAGGGTGACAACTGCAGCCCGCACCCTCCTTGCAGCGGCTGCCGCCCGCGACACCGGCGGCTGCCTTTGGAGTTTGGCGCGGAAAAGCCCGGGGTGGGGCGGGCTCCTGCTGATTGGTGGCTGGTGGCGGGAATGAGGAAGAGGGGGAGGAGCCCACGACGCCTCATAGGCCCAGCCCGGCCTTCCCCCCCGGGAAGAGGGGGTGGCAGCAGCGCCCTCCCTTGCGGCGAGGGCTGTACCTCGGCTGCATGGCGGGAGGCGGCCGCACCGCGCCTGGCGCTTTGTTCCCGTCCTGGCCCCGAATCCGGGTGGTTGGGGCTAATTCCCACCCCCACCCCAGATTTGGAAGGGGTGAGCCGGCTCCAGGAGTACAATGGGAGCCCGCCCTTGCCACCTCTCGGCTCCCTCCGTCGGAAAACGCTGCCTCCTCTGGGGCGGAACAGGGATGGAGTTTAACTGCGCCTAGGCAGGCAACTTCAACTAACCCCCAGGCTAGAAGGAGCTCTAATTCACTTCCAGAAGGGCCATCTGGGGTCACGGCATATTGAGCAACCACTTTCCCACCCATTAAACTTTGAACTCCATCCCCCTTTCTGACAGTGTATTGTGATAACAAAGGCTGGCCTGTCACCTCTACCTCTAAACTACAGGATTTGCCCTACTGGGGAAAACACCCGATTGATTCCCCTTCCCCATTTCTGGGCTGCTCAGCAAGGAGAGCCAGTCAGAACTGCTGCCCCGGCAGGCAGAACTGTCCTCTTGGGTACCACAGGAGACGTCAGGCACTTGGCATAATGAGGCAGAGTTGCTGGACATACATTTTGAAAAAAGAGTGGGGCATGTAGTAGAAAGAGTTCAGAGCAGGCTCTGTTCCTTCCATCCATGAACGTATCTCTAAAACGCAACAGGTCTAATACCATGATGCTACCATGTGCACACTTTCTCTTTTACTCAGCCTGTCTCCCAGAAGAGCACTTTAACAAAAGAAAGCAAGACCTCCAAAGCGTTTAAACACGTACCAAACCTGAAGCATGGACTTCACTGCTTTCCTGAATCTGGGATAGTGCCTTCCAGAAAAGTTGGTCTGCAGGCAAAAGCCTAGCGCTTCCCATCCAAAGCATGAGAAATATGGTGCATTACTCCATCTGAAACTGTGGCAGAACAATAGGTCTCTCACCAGACAGATTCCTCATAAGGCACTGGCTGACAAAGAGCAATGAATGCAAGCTCCAAGGAAACTTGGCAAAGATGATCACAACCCTCCTGTCATGGCCATGAGCCCTCAAACTGTCTTCCTGAAGGTTCTTCCCTTTCTAAAGGCTAATCAGATCCCCAAAAGAGTCTGAGGAATCAAAACACGGGGGGTTCCATTCTCTAGCCTCTCTGTCTTTGTCTGTCTTGTCTATTTAGAATGTGTATTTGGCCCCAGCACAAAGAGGCGCTGATCACAGTTGAGGCCTCCAGGCATTTAACACCAGTACTAAATAATATGTGCCTCAACATCATCATTACTGGGCAAACCCTGAAAGCTGTGGAGCACCTGCCCCTGCTGTCAAAGCCAAACAGAACTGCAGATGCTCAGCACTCACGGTCAGTGCAGTGATGTCACAAACCTCTGACATCACAGACATACACGGATCCTTGGGAAGCACAGACAACAGCACGCTTCTGTTATTCCCTGATGTCGGTAGTGAAATCGATTAGCCTGGTGGTGCCTGAAGATAAGGTGTATTTGGCAGGCTCCAGCATAGATGGGCAAGTGATTCTGACACTTAACAACTCTTTGATCGACCCTATAGTGAAGGTAGAATTAATGGGAAGAGGCTATTTGGAGTGGAATGAAGAGATTAATGCTGACAAGGATTACAGCAGAGACATTGTCTGCAATAACAAGGCTGACTACATCAATAAAACAAAGACATTCAAAATAGAGGGTAAGGAATTTGAACCATCAGATTCAAAGAACACAGGGTAATTTTGCACTAGTGAACACAGGCATTGCCATATTGGATCGGATCAGTGATCAGTCTAGCCCTGTATCCTGTCATTACACCAACTCCTCAAAAGGAAGGCGCAGGAAACACTAAATAAGACAATTATGTGATAACCTGCCCTCAGGAAGAACTTCTTACTAATCCTTATTGCTTAGACAGATGCTGGGTTAAAGCTCTGAAACAGAAGGCTAAACTTTGGGCCCTTTTTAAAAAATATTTAACTGTATAATTCTGGATGATGTAATTCATGTCACAGTCCAGTCCCTTTTTATTCTCTTGAATCCTTCTGAATGCTTGATTTCCATGAGGTCTTTATATATTTAGATTTCACTGTTTTTAGGTAAGTATAAATGAAAATGGCAGCAAGGAAGTCCCAAGGCTAATGCTGTATTGTCCATCATTTTTAAATTTGCTCCCTTTCAATTTCAGGGACTGTCGCCTTGTTCTTGTACTATGAGAAAGGGAAGCCAGGAGACCGCTGGTGAAAGATTGTATTCTGCAAATCAGAGGCAGTTTGGGACACCCGCACTCCCACTTAATATTAGTTTATACCATGTACAGTTCCCTTGAAATCTAAGGGTTCATTTGTGGAGTAATGTGCCACAAGTTGTGAATAAAGGTCACAACTTGACCCTTAGTAAGTGTGTGTACATATGTATCCATATAGTCACAGTAATGCATCACTAAGGCCTTCTCTAAACTAGGAAAGGTTTTCTAGATCAGCAAAATCCTCTGGAGTGAACACATATTGGGATAAAACTGATTATACCAGTAACTTCTTTCTGTTCTCCCACTCTGCGTAATGTGTAATAGCATCAGCACAATAGTAACAGTTTAACTGCATCTACGCTGGGTCTGAATCTTCTTTGGGCACAGTTATGTAGATCACATACTTAAATGACAGACAGCTATGCCAGGAAAGTCTCATCTACACTAGATAATTAGGTCATTATAACTACATTTCTGAGGGGACTGTGAAAAATCTACACCCTGAGCAGCGCAGTTAAGTCAACCTACATGACCTTGTACACAGCATTAGGTTGACAGAATTCTTCCACTGACCTACCTACCACCTTTCAAGGAGGTCGATAATCTACAGCCGTGAGAGAATCCCTCCTCACAGAGCAGGATGTGGTTCAATGGAAGCACTACCATGGTGCAGCTGCAATGACACAGCCGTGTTACTGTCATGTTTTCAGTACAGACAAGTCCTAAGTGTAGCCCAGGTATCAATGTGCTTTGTCCATTTCTTTGGTCAGCTGTCATTTTTAAGTTATGCATGTGCTGGTAAGGGTAGCACAGCATATTGTTTAAATATAATGAGGTCTCCATAATAGGACACCTCACCATGGGGTACGCTATTATATCCTTGATGAAAGGCAGGGAGATAGATATGAGTTACACTGAGGAGGTAAATGACAATTAGTCAGGGCCTTACTAGGTTTTTATATACAGAATTCACTATTTTCAGATGTTTATGGGAATATAAAAGCATAGGGTTATGAACTCTTCCTAGATAGTTAAAAGTTCAAGGTTAGGCTGCATGTCAATATATTTAATCTTGGATTTGATCTATGACCTCCAATGGTCAGAATTCATTAGGCTTCTAAGATTTAAAGGCCCTACCCCACCAGATAGCTCATTTTTCCTGCATGTGCAATCAAGTCTTGCATTTGACCTCTCACCATGACAAGGAAATTCCTACTACAAGTTGAAAGCTATGCCAGGTATTATTGTAAATCTAAGGTGAAGTCATCTTTCCAATATTTAGCATAACAACAAGCATGTTTCAAAAATGAGTGCTTAAAGGCAGACACTTAAATCCATATTAGTCTCCTAAACAATTGGCCTGATTTTCAGAGATGCTAAAACAAGAAACACAGTTCTCAAGGGCTCCCCCCAACACACAATTTACCAGCAGTCCTGTACCAGTATAATTATATTGCAATATCTGTGCAGAATAACTCCCTACATGCACATTCTTTTGGGAGATTTAGAATGCCTTTTTCAGTTTAGTTAATGGGGTTTTTTTTAGAAGTTCTTTAAGCTAAATTGAATAAAGGAATTCTAAACCCCAAAAGAGTATATGTAGAGAGGGAATTGTATCATAAAGATGGTCTGAGCAGTTCAAAGTGAGACAAGGCCAAATTTAGCCTAATGCGAGGAGGAAACCTCTCTGAATTCAATGTAATTGCACCTGCTTAGGGAGTTTAAGAACAAAGCAGAAGCAGAGACAGTAAAATGATTTTGCGTGGCTTTGCATCTTCTGTCATTCACATTAATGCAAAGTGAAAGTAAAATATGTATCTGGTTTCTGATTTTACTCTTCCTTGGCACGGGTGTAATTGAGAACACACAAAAAAGGTTGTGGAGAATTAGGCTCCCTGGCTATGTCTCCATTAGAAGCATCTGTCTACAGAAGTTACTATCGTAAGAGATGTTTTGACAAAACTTCTGTTGACAGATCGCATTTACACATAAAAGCAGATAATCTTTTGACCCACTCTGTCAGCAAAGCAGCACACCACAGCATCTACGTGGCTTTTTTGTCGACAGTTTTGCATGTAGATGCTCTGCAAGTTTTGTCTATAAAACCCTCTAGTGTAGATGTAGCCTCTGAGTATTTGTACCCAGTGACAGCGATAAAGAAAAAATCAGTATTCCAGTACGTTACTTCTATAGGATCTGGGAAGACTTGAGCGCTCCTCAGGCCTAGTGACTTCATTAAAAGTTCAGGATGCTCAGCATTTGGCAGGAACAGACCCCTTAAAATAATTTGCAAGAGACTGTGTGATTGCTATCTTTGTTAAAAGAAATTCCACTGAAGCAGCCCATATGTAAGAGATGATCTTTTAGCTTAGTAAGTGAGGGGATGTCCTTTGGCTTACAGATAACTGGCTGGGTTCAGGCACCCACACCTTTGATTTCCACTTCAACTTACCTCCCAGACTTCCGTCGACGTTCACCAGCAAGATAGCCCGTGTCTCCTACTTCCTCCAAGCCACCTGTGCCAGCCGTGAGCTTATCTTAGCCAAGCAGAAGAAATATTTACTGGTGCAAGGGACCTCTGGTATCCTTAAAGATAAAATACAATCCGAGGTAAGGTAAGCAAAGAATATCCTTCCTGTGATAAGAAGAGAAAAGGAATGTAAGGGTGCAGTGCTGCTGCCAAGGAGATCTAGCTAGTTACTTGTGCAGATCCAACCCTATGGTATACGGGCACACATCCAGAGCTTCCTAAATCCAGGCAGGTTATCTACACACACAATTGTCTCCTTTCCTCCTCCTCCCAAGAGATTTAGTTTGGCCTACTAGGTGCTTTAGAGATCAAGATCACAACTCTGTTGATAGAACCAGAAGCAATGGGCTTAAATTGTAGCAAGGGAGATTTAGGTCGGACATTAGGAAACGTTTCCTAACTGCCAGGGTGGTTAAGTACTGAAATAAATTGCCTAGTGTGGTTGTAGAATCTCCATCACTGGAGACAGTTAAGGACCAGTTTGATAAATAGCTAACAGGGATGATATAGATGCTGCGTGGTCCTGCCAAGAGGGTAGGGGACTGGACTTGATGACCTCTTGAGGTCCCTTCCAGTTCTAATGTTCTATGATTCTGTGAACTTGGGAGCTGCTTCAAGCAAATATGAGGACTCACTGCAAAGTCACATGAATCAGGGCTGCCCACTGTAAGGGATGGCTATGTGCAAAAGCTGCACCATGTACCACTTTAATGACACCAGTACACTTAAAGCAATACACTCCAGCCCCGACCAACCCCACCAAGGTGGATGCAGATATACTGATATAAAGTGGCTTATATCAGTAACAATAAAAGTCATACCCTTGACTGACTTCATTATCCTAGTGGAAAAACATTGGGTCAGTGAAGAAGATACAGTCCCATGGAAGGTAAAGGACAGCAATAGGATAGCAGGTATATTTCTGGAGGGCAGTCAGAGAATTAGTGGATGGAGTTTTCTCATTAAAGAGGAACATGGGGATAAATAGCAGGTGTGTTCCAATGAGACCATGGTGAAAGGAAGAGGAGGATGACACCTCACTTCCTCAGGGCTCCACATTAAGTGATACTGTAAAAGAAAAAAATCACCCTAACATTTCAGCCTGTTCTAGGGTACCTTCTTGACTGTAGGTTTGGTCACATTATCTGCTTTCTAGCCCAATCTGCTATTCAACTGGCAGCCAATGAAGAGACTTGAGCACTGGAGTAACATGGTCTCATTAGCCTATATTGGTCAACAGACATACTACAAGTTGTGGTCTATGGCATCTTTCTCAATTGTATAGACCGAATTTTCCTGATATTTCTAGAGAGAATTAAAAAAAAAAAAAGTAATAGGCATGGGGAGAGGTGAGAATCTTCCAGGTCTTCCTTCTATATCATAAAGCAGAAAAAAAAAATCACACAACCATTATCTGTTTCCTTTGACAATCGTTGTTAAAATTACAATGATTTAAACAACACATTCAGTCAGCAGAAACACTGGAATCGTTTTTTGCAGCTGTGTAACTATATTACTAAAAGGAGTCAATAAGCACCATCAGCTTCATCTTGAATAATTACCAGTAATAATGCAGAAAATGCACAGACTTGCACCCAAGAGTTTCAAAAGAGTTGGGTGAGGAGCTCATTAGACCATTGATGTTGCTTTTCAATAAATCTTGGAACCCTTCGTAAGTTCCAGAAGACTGGAAGAAAGCTAATGTTGTGCCAATATTTTAAATGGGAAAAGGGGACAACCCAAGTAATCATAAGCCTGCTAGTCTGGCATAGGTCCCAGGTAAGATAATGGAATAGTTTATACAGGAGTCAATTAGTTAAAAAAAATGTAGATAGTATAATTAATGACAATCACCAGGGGGCTATGGAAAATAGATGCTGTCAAACTAACTTGATACATTTTTGGTGAGAGTATACATTTGGTTGATAAAGATAATAATGTTGATAAAACATACCCAGACACTTGTAACTGACTTGACTGACATTTTGATTAAAAATCTAGTCAGTATGAAATAAGCACGGCTCATATTAAATGGATTAAAAACTGGTTAACTAATCTCACAGTGTAAGTGTAAACAAGGAATCATTTTGTGAGCAATATGTTTCTAATGGAGTCCTAAAGGGATCAGTTTTTGGCTGTACATTTTCGTCAATGAGCTGGGGGAAAAAAAACTGATAAATTTTGCATATGACACAAAATGGGAGATTGGTAATTACTGAAGAGGACAGGATTGCTTGGTAAGATGCAAAGCAGTGAATATTTTATTATGGCTAGATGTAATTATATACCTATAAGAACGAAGAATACAGACCTACTTACCGGATGAGGAACTCAAGGTTGGAAGTCATGACTCTGAAAAAGATTTGGGAATCGTGGTGACTAATCCCCTGAATCTGAGCTCCTGGTGCAATGCCGGATCCAAAACAGGGGAATCTCAAGTAGGAATACAGAGGATCTTTTACTCTTGACAATAGTACAGTTGCCCCTAGAATATGTTTCCAGCTCTAGCGTCCACTATTCAAGAAGGATGTTGATACAATAGAGAGGTTTCAGAGTAGAGTCACATGAATGAGTAAAGGATTTGGAAACCTGCCTCAGAGGATAGACTCAGAAGAGAAGACTGAGGGGCAATTTGACAGCTGTCTTCTACTTCCTGAAGAGGGCCTCTAAAGAGGCTGGAGAGAGACTGTTTTCAGTGGTGACAGGCAGCAGAACTAGGAGCAATATAGTCTGAAATTACACAGGGAGAAGGGTAGGTTGGATATTAGGAAAAACTATTTTCCCGGGAGGGTGGTGAAGCACTAGAATGCGTTACTGAGAGAGGTGGTGGAATCTCCATCCCTAGAGATTTTTAAGTCCCAGCTTGACACAGTCATGGCTGGGATCATTTAGTTGTGGCTGATCCTACTTTAGGCAGGGGTCTGGACTAGATGACCTTGTGAGGTCCCGTCCAGCCCTAGAATTCTATGATTTCATGATTCAAGCAGCTCACTGAGAAGCAACTTCAATGAGAAAGGGTGACTTAATTAAACTTTATAAATATCTATATATGAAGCAGATGCATGAGAATGGGCTCATCAATGCAGCAGAGAAAAGTCTAACACAATCCAGTGGTTAGAAGATGAAGCTAGACAAATTCAGACTGGAAATAAGGCACCAGTTAGGGTCATTATCCCTAGGAACAATTTACCAAGGATTGTGGCGGATCCTCCATCACTGGTCAGAGCAGAGGATCACAGTGGTCCCTTCTGGCCTTGAGATCCATGCTCCATACAGAGTCATGAAACTCCCCACCCACCCTCAGCAACATGGTTGCTGGAAGAACTGTAGCCACTGTAAACACATAGGTATATTTTCTGAGAAACTTACATTCCCCTGTATGTTTGTATTTTCCTGTATCTCCTGATAGGATTCATAGACACTTTGTACCTAACTCCTTATTGTACCTAAGACTCCATTTTGAGGGATATGATCTGCTGTATTAGCCCATAAACTTTGTGCTGTCTCTGTGTGAGGAAGAGTGTGTGTCACATGCATCTGGAAGTGTGAATGTGGACGCTTACTAAGTTAGCCTCTGGAGCTAGCCTGTCTGGACAACAAAGACTTGGTGGCTGAAGAACAATGAGAACTGGATTCCGCAACAATGACCCACCTGCAGAGGAAGATTAAGTGCCATCTGTAGGTGATGAGTCACACAAACCTAGGGAAAGAATCTTTCCTATCCACCATTGACTGGTGACTCTCAGTGCCTGGAGCAGTGGGACAGAACCAGCATTATGAACTAAAAGCTATAAAAGATGTGTGCACCATTACAGAACTGGGTTCCTCGTGTCTTGTCAACGTCAACGCATTGATACGGAGCAACAGAAACTGGCTCCACACTTGCATCTAATCCATCTGGCCAATGGATTAGAGGAAGCAACTTTGGGTAACTATAAGCAACCACAAGGTGGTGTGTGCACGTGTGTGTGTGCCTGTGAGTAAATTGAGTACATTATATGCAGGTAATATGATGGTGCTGCATTCTCAATAAATGCAGCGCTCTTGCCTTATCACTCCGAAAAGATCTGTGCGCTTTTTATAAGCATCACATTTTAGCCAGAAACCATAAAGCCCCTTGAGCCTAGTAGGATGAAATAATCTTCTTTTCAGCAGTGTCAAACAGGGTTCCTTCTAGTTTTTCCATCCGTGAGCAGAATACATTTTGTTATGTACTCCGAGACATCCGCAAATGTGCACCACCAGTAGAAACATATGCTGTGGAGACCATACATGCTCTGCTAATCACCTGGGCAGCTGCCCAAGTGCTCAGTTTACAGGGAACACTGGTGTCCAGCATCCCTAAGGATGTGGAGTAAGGGCAGAAACTAGAGTTAACACTATATAAAAGAGAGTTGATAGTGAATTGAACCCTAAAGGCGCTGACATTTTTGCAGGACACATTAACATCCCACTGATCTCAGCCAAAATGGTACAGAAGGAAAAAAGAGATCCTGCTTCATTCAGCGCCTCAAGACTTCCAGGACACAGCCCCCTACACATCATTTTCCTTGAACAATAATATCCATGTTCTTATTTCATAGCCACGTTATTACATATACCAAGGGATCAGTCCTGAAAATATATGCAATCAGGTGGGAAAAGTTCTACTGAACTGAATAGGTAAGCAGAGCTACTCACACGTATCAGGATTAGCCCCTTTGGCTGCAGAGTCATTAAGATAGAGACAGGGAGCCTGATTCTCATTAACACCAGTGTCCCTTTGCATTCCCAGAGTGATGTAAAAGGGCCTGAATGTAAATGAGCATCTGGACCATAGAACCATCTCTGCTCTCTCTGTCTCATGTGCAAATCAGGATTAACTCTGTTGAGGTCAATGGAATTATGGTTGTGTCAAGTGAGTGCCAATTCAGGCCTATGGCCTTTTATTACTTGCCTGTTAGTGACAGCACCCAGCTCCACACGTTTACGGTGTGGTGTAAGTAACACAGTGATTTCTCATTAATTACTATCTTTAGGGGTTTTTTTTGTTTGTTTTTTGTTTTGTTTTAAACAGTGGTCTCTGCAAATTCGGCCATCTTCCTTCCTGACACCTGCACCAGGAGATAACACTTCTCTACCCCACAGGGTGGCTGACGAGGCTTCGCTCATTTTAGTTTGTAATACGCTTTGAGGTGCCTGGATGGAAGGGGCTAAGGAAGTGAGACTATTAACCTTATTCTTATACTTTGGGAGTCTGAACTCTTGAATGATCTTCCCATGGCACAGAAACTGCCTGCAGTAGAAAATCCCATATGCTGGGGACCTAATGCTATTTACTGCAACAAGATGGTGAGAAAATGCTATTATTAATATCCTATTAGTGGCCTTCTCCTGTGTGTGGTGTATTGTAGGTCTGTATTGTGTGTATTTTCTTGCTCTCTACTGGATGGAATCAGGACAGCTAAGCTGTGTATCATATACCCTGTACCGCTAACAAAAATTCTTCTTTAGCTCAAGTGACAGGAGCCTGGGGAGAAGGACTGGAGGTCTATCCTCACTGCGTCAATGAAGTACAAAAGGCCACACTTACAGCATGAAGTTTTAGTTATCCACAGACTTATTTCAGTGCGAAGCAGCTTCTGCTCCTTCACGTGTATAAAGATTCTAGCACATCCCACAGTGTCCTGTGAAAGGCACTCACCATACTCTGCCTTCTCCCCCTCCCCCTGCAGTACCCTTTGGTGGTAGAAGTTGACAAGCACATTGCTTACCACTGCTGCATCAAACACGGCCTCGTCGTCCTCCGGATCTCCCTGGAGGAAAACACATTCGCCCCTGGTGAAAACATCATCTTCACGACAGAGATTGACAACCAGACCGGCAAATCCATCAGGAAGGTGGTGTTTGCCTTGTACTCCATCATCATCTACCTGGGCTACACTGCCAGGGCAGAGCAGCGCTCCCTGGAAGACCGAAACGAACTAATGAGACTGGAGTCCAGAACAAAAGCATCCCCCTTTGAGATCACAAGGATTACTAGCATGTTCTCCCTGCCCAAGCTGCTGTCCGTCAGCAGCACTTCCATAGCCAATGAAATCATGGAAGTCCGGTATGAGCTGACAGGGACTGTTTACCTTCCATGGTCCATGTCCACAGTTGTAGCCAAGGTACCTATCATCATAAGAACCACACCTGCAGGCAGCTCTGAGGACTAGCAGAGGGGTGCAGAGCTGCACCAGAAACGAAATGCCCACGTGGCTACAGCCAGTGTTTTCTGACAAATCTCTATCCAGGAACAAGTTTGCTGAGGTCCAGAGAATAAAGGTTTTGCTGTGAAACACGTGTGTGCACCAGCTGCCTGATTTCACAGCAGGGCTTTGCACACGAGGATTCTGGACTGGATCGAGGGGCCAGAATGAATCCAAAATGGAGAGCGGCTGGGACTAGGCTGGATCCAAGCGTGTGTTGAGAATACAGAGATGCTGCCTGTCTCCCAGCTCAGGGCTGCAGCAGGGTCTAGTTAGAGCAGAAGACCGGTTCTAATCCCAGCTTCGCTGCTGGCTAACTCGATTAGTGGCTTTGCTTCTCTGTGTGTCCCGTTCCCACTCTGCAGAAGGGGGATGATACTAGAGCAGACCCACAGCTTCATTCCTCCCACCTAAGTGTCTTGAGTCATGGACGTGAGAAGGGAGACCCAGCTTGGTGGCCTGGACTCAGGAGGGATCTGGCAGACAAACCCTTCAAATAGACGTCCCCAGGGACATATCTAAGTCTCTGCTCCCAGCATATCCCCTCTGGCTTTAGAGGTGTGGACTGATGCAGGTCTGGGGAAGAAGGGAGGACGAGGACTGGGTGGAGAACTGGCAGGTTAAGAGACAGCGATCTGGGAAAAGGGTCAGGAATAAGCCAGCCTGACTGGGCAGTCTCAGAGGAGGCTGGGGAAAGAAATCAGGCTGTGTAGGATTGCATACAGAGCCTAGGGAAGGGCAGAGGCTGAGAAGGCACCTAGGGAGCGACCAAAGTGGGAGGGGGACTGGGCAGATGGTATAAGGCAGCAAAAGATGCTAGAGTCCTGCTGTGTCTGTTGGTGCAGGAAGGAGGCTGCAAGGCCCTGTAGCACTCCCCTAGGCAGGGAAACAATATAGGGCCTAGCTGCAGGGACCATAGTTTGGTAAGGAGAGAATGACAGAATTGCAGTCAGGTGCTGTTTGGTGTATCCCTACAGCCCACCGTTCTCAGCTTTTTACCATTTTTATAGAAATATTCCCAACTTTTACAAAAACTATCATCCATGTCATCCTGCTTTTCACCCAAAATCTGAACCAGACAAGCACCTAAACAGATTAAGTGCCAAACATCCAATCCATTACTATAGGTAGATGTGTTTCTGTTAATAATAAATTAGTCTCAATGTCCACATGAGGGTGTCTGTTAAAGTCAGACAGTGAAGTGTGGAATTTGCACACATATAGACAGGTACCTCCACGTTTCAGTACTGTTAATGTACAGTTTGTGAAATGAACCAGTTCATTAAACTGCTTTTACTTCCAATTCTTATTTTTTTCCCTAGTAGTTGCTCTTTTCCTGCCCTGTTGTCCCCCCACCATAAACCCAGAAAATCATGTGCACCAGTTTTAACCAGTCTTTTTAATTTTTGTAATAAAAACTGGATCAGATCCAAAGAAATTTAAACAAATTAAAAATGGGAAAATGAAGGCCCTTGAATATCCCCCAAGTTTCTTAAAGCCCCCCGCATCACTGCTTCAAAAGCTCCTTCCAACAGAAAGAGCTTGCAGGGACCGGCATCAGACGGTGGGAGGGCACCCACTCACACACACACTTAACAGGACTATCACACAGACACAGACACACAAAATAAAAATTAAAAAAAAAAACTTGGCAGCCTGACCTACACCAGTTCTTAGGGTAGACGAGCAGCCATGCAGATCCACTGCTTCTCTGTAGCCTGGAGAGGAGGATCCCTGCCCATTGTGCCCCTGGGAATTCCCAGCAGCACCCACTGCAGGGCTGGGAACTAGAAAGTGTATCCATAACTTGTGCCAAGTACAGTTTGTTCTTTCCAGCAGGGCAGGCAGGCTGACAAGCCATGGCACCTCCAGCAGGGCACTTCATTGTGCTCCAGCAAACGAAAAAAAAAAAAAAATTCTGTGCCCTCTCTCCATCTACACCGCCTTCCTTTGCTCTGTTCCAGGGTCTGCATAGCCAACATTCCAGGGCTATCTAGGGCCATTTCAGCACAAGGACGCACCACACGCCCTCCCCCACAGACAGTGGTCTTGGCCAATAGCCCCCAAAGTGGGGGGAGATGCAGCGGAGTGGGTGGGGTATGTTTTTTAATCAATGTCATCAGCTTAACATATTTCTACAGCCTTAGAGCCTTCCTATAAAGGAGCCTCTGCAAGGGAGAAGAGAGGAGCTTGAGGGGGAAAGAAGGATGCAAGCATGACAGCCAGTGTTTTATTAAACCTTTGCTGCCTGCAGTGGCTGACAAAGACCTTGTGGGCTGCCCCTGCCAGCCATGAGCACTAAGTAACCTCATTTCCAGAAGGAGGGGCCTCTGGGCTCTGTGGCACCATGATCCACACAAGTAACTTTCTGGGAGCCCAAGGGCTGTGTTTGATTTATGTGCCATTTAGAAACCAAAGCTAAGTGCTGCCCTAACAAAGACTCTTCGCTCGTGCTTGCATCTGCTTTGACAGACAGTTGGGAGCAGCTTGTTGGCAGAGTTCGCCAGCACCAAAAACCTGTGGTGGATCAGGGACGATTCCTTCACTGGGTGGAGGAATTTTGCGCTTGCCATCTTTGAAGACATTCTGGGCCATGTGACCCTGAAATTAGAGCACTGCAGGGACCTGGTCCACAGCAGAAGATGCTGGGCTTTCAAGGGGCCACACAGGGGAGATGGTGGAGAGAGAGTCTGGGGAGCATACAGCCAAAGCCCCTGATCCTGCAAACATTTCTGCCTAGTCAGATCCATGAACCTACATGGGACCTCACTTATTAGCAAATACAAGTAGAGATGAAACACTATCACCCTGTGATGGGCACTCCAGCTATGAGCATGGTACGCTGTTGTCCGCTGAAGCTGGGGAGGAGCAGCTGTAAGAACAGCACCAGGGGCTCAGTTTCACAGCACAGAGCCTACCAGCAATGAAATTGACATTCTAGTCAGTTTCATGGCTCCAGCTGTGGGAGTGCTGCTTTGAGCCAGAAGCAGTTGTGAAACTGCCCAGAGTGATCGCTAACAACTTCTGTAACTAATGCCATGTCTACAGAGACATTGCTCCTCCTTAACTGCACCAACATAGGTGCTACACCTCTCATACAGGGAGAGTTGTGATGTCAGGATAGCAGGCCACTTACTTAGAGGGAAGCAGTATTCGAGTACAGACACTGACATCTTGAGGTTGAGGTAAGCTGCCTCATGTTGCCCTAACTCTGTAGCGTAGACCAAGCGTACATGTTGGACTTATATGCCTAAAGTAACAATTAGACACCTAAGCCCCTTGTAGACCCCATCCTTAGCCTCTCTATACCTTATTTCCCATCTGTAAAATAGGGATTACAGCAGGGGGATTTTGAAGCTAAATATATTGGAATGTCAGGTTCAGATCATATAACCACGAAGGGAAAGATAAGCACCATGTAAACCTTTGCTATCATATCACAAGAACATGGGATACATTTTCAGGCCCTTCTACCATTACAGACATTAATCACGGCAGGTCGGCCTTGGGCAAGAGATCTCATGGTGGTGTTCTGGCTGGCATTACTGGCTACCCACACTGAAGACAAATATATATAGAACCATAAAATATATATAAAATCATAATCATTGGGATATGCACATCCATTTACCTGTCACATGGACAGCCAATAGTCATTCAAATTCAACCAACCTGTCCCAAAAGGCTTTCACCGCCGTTTCAAAAACTGGCCTACTTAGACACCCTTTACCATCATCATTTACCACTTCAGCTGTGAATGTGACAAGTCACATGCAATCTGCTTCTCAAAGCAGCAACTGACTCCGGATGCCGTCACTTTTGGCTACCGAACTTCAGATTTGCACAAGTGGAAACATGCACAGATCCTGGTCACCTCAGGGCATCCTGTGGATCATATGAAAATCTGATCCTAAGGTCTCATCCACAAACTGCAATACTGGGAATAATGCATCTACATTAGAAAATGTTGGCCTTAGCTCTTTGTTGTTGACTGAGTACATGAAATAGGGAAAATAAAGAACATTTTGATGCTCAGCTAGCAACTATTTGCAACAAGCTTTGACATCCCTGGATGAAAGGTGGTACAACATTATTCATTATATTATTTCTTTCTTTCATAGAAGCACCCGGACACCCCGATCAGGGATCCATTATGCTGGGTACTGTACAAATATGCACATAAAAGTCCCTGCCCCAAAGAGCTCACACATTGCCTAAGACCTGAGATATTTTATCATCATGTAGTGCTGAGGCACAATCTCATGAATGGGCCCAATGCTGCTTATGCCAATCTGTAGCCAGCAAAGACTTCAGAACAGGAGAAGCCAACTCCCTTGTTAGCAAGGCCAGGGCAGAAGAGGACTGGAAGGTAAATATTCCTTTTTTTTTTTTTTTCAGACCTTGCATCCCAGTTTTTAGAGGCACTTTGTATGCATGGGCTTGCTTTCATGTCTCTTTATTTATGGGGTACTCCATAACAGTTGGAGTCTCTGGCTAATTTATTAGCTTCTCCAAAGGAGCCTTCCTACAGAGCAGCAAGGATGGGGCACTGGTGTGATATGGAAATGAGCTCAAGGGTTTGGTGGCTTAGGGATTTAAGCAGTGGGTGTCAATGGAGTGGAAAAGGCAGCATCTGGGGGATTGCAGACAGAGGGGTGTCATGGAGATGAAGCTAATTTCAATAGTTCACCATGGACAGAGGAAACAGGGTGAGTTGGGAACTACACCAATACTATCAACTGTGAGAGTGGGGTGGGGGAGTGCCTCAGGAACCCAGAAGCGTATCCTAAAAGTAATATATAAAACCATGGTGAAAGTGAATACTGAATTGCCATAGAGTCCCAGTAGCTGGTGAATGAACCTCAAAATATCTTACTGTCCTAAGCCCTGCAGTGCCCAGAAATTCATCCCCAGCTCCCATCATGCATGACAAATGGGCCCTTTTAGACAATGCAGTTCCTGCAAGAGCTGCCCCCTGCAACACCCGAGTCCCTTGCTATCATAGAAGCTTGCACCAAGAATCCCCACAGTACTTTGTGGGTGTTTTCCCTGGCTAGCTCCTCCAAGCCATATCAACAGCAGCCACCCCACATGTCCACCAGAGAGATGCTAATAAGTATCCAACAGTAACTTTAGCAATTCTCCCATCTTTGTTCAGCTATTCAGGGACTAGGAGTGCTTTGAATCACTGGTCTGAGCTGGACCCCTCCAGAGGAGCCCCTTACCTCTCACTTCTGGAGAAATCTTCCCTCTCATCCAGTCCCAGGATCTGAGCAGCAGCAACCCTTTGGAATCTTGAGTTGCCACCTCCTTCTTCCCCAGTTTACAACATTCTAGCCCCACCTTTCCCACCCACATACCACTTCTGATTGGCCAGGATGGAGAATGCCACTTCTCCATTGGTTTTCCTCTGTTGCTTGTCATGTGCTCGGCTGTACCTATTCAGAAGCTGAACAGAAGTTTGCCAGTTGTCATACAAAGATATCTCAGGAGCCAGAGTGAGAAGACAAAAGACCAGGTAAGGCTGGGCTGGAATTGTAGGGCTGTAGGCTTGGATATAATTAGTAAGTTTGCACGTAAAATTTCAGGCTAACTCTCTACTCCAACTCAGCGCTTGGCTGGGATCTTTGACATTTAACAGTTTCCACAGCAACTAGGAGGGATCTCTCTGCCCTCCGGGTCATTGCTGCTGTTTTGTAGTGGAAGCTCTGGGACCCTTCTGATTCTTTGTTGCCCTGTACTTTGTGTCATTTACACACTAGTTTAATGTGAGTGTGTAAGGCTTCCAGATCAGAATTTTGTCTTTTCCACTCACTTGGCGGTGATGTAAAAAGTACCAAAATTGCAGGGAAAATGAAGAATTAGGTCCCTGCTTTGGCCTTTTATTCCCAGTCTTTCCAAGACCATCTTCAAACAGAGAGGGCTGCAAAGCTGAAAACTGCCCAGTAAAAGCAATTCTTTTCTCATCTCTTCCCCAGTGTATGTGTGTATTTGTTTTTTTAAGACCTGTGGGGAGATCAGTGCCAACAAGACCTGCAATCTGTCTGTCTCTCTCACACACTCACACACATTTTGCTTTATGTAAACCCTTTTGATCCCTACATTCTACGCAGGGGTTTGGTTTCGTTTGGTTTGGTTTGGTTTTGGTTTTTTTCCTTCCTGGCAGTGTTCCCTCTAATATTTTCCATTCATGGTTGGAATAAATTTTGTTATGTGCACCAAGGCATGTGCGGATGTGCACCACCAGTAGACATACATGCTGTTCACTGTGGGTGGCTATGGCTCCTCTGCTAATCAGCTGAGCGGCACCTGATGAATCTCCCCCTGGCAACCATCTAAGCACTTCATTTACAGGGAACACTACTTCCTAGCCTGTGCTCTCTTCAAAGCCAGACATATCTTCCAATGTTTGTGCATTGCCTGCTATATTTTGGATGTGACCATAACCAAAATTAGTAGAAAAGGCATTTGTTTTCAGAAGCCTGCAGCTGGCAATGGAGGGCGCTCCTGAAAGTTAAGTTAAAATTCTTGATGCCATTCACTTAGTGTTGCAGTTCTCGATGAACCACTAGCATAGCCATGAGAAGAAAACATTCTGAGAACCAAGTAGTGGGATACAATCCATGGGAGGGTTGATCTTGAGTGAAATGGGTAAGCTATAGCAAAGTACTGTCTTACAGAGTTCTGTTTACCTCTAATGTTAACATGGACTTTGTGGCTATCTAGAGGACGTCAACAATCCAATGGCTAAGAGAAACTGATGAGTTTAGGTCTCTCTTCAGTTTCAAGAACCTTCCAAGGACCCTGTCAATTTGCTATAGTGGTGACATAAACATGATAAAGACACTCAACAGTTCATGAGTTTAGGAGGGTGTCTCCATTCATTTCCTTTTTCAGAATACCCTTCTCTCTGCAGGTGTAAGCTGCAGCCAAACCATAATTAGCAGGCTCACTGTTTTACAATCTACTGGTCTAAAAAGAAACTCTAGAAAATCTGCAGTAGGACCTGAAAAATGGCGGTAGCTGTATATGTTTAGAGTTGGTGCTTTAGGCGTGACCTTCCAAGGGAAGAAAAAGCAACTAATAACACAAGGCTCTGCCTGGAGCCTTACAGGGGACCCAGCAATGCTAATTCTGAACCACTGACAACACGTTCGATGCTGCTCAACCCACAAATCCAGTCCCTAACCTAAAAGATTTCAGAGTAAACAAGACAGACAGGAGACTAGAGGCAGTGAGATGCCCAAGAAGCAGGACTCTAAACTCAACCCACATGGGTAGTTGACATCGTACAGGCACAGCCTCACACCACATTACAAAACTCTTGGGCCAACATTTTTAAAGGCCACCAGAAGCGTGTACGTTTTGTGTTGGTTTTGTGGGTGCATCACTTTGGGGCGCCCTAGGTAAGACCTATCAGGTCTGGTTGTCCAATAAGCTGCAGGGTCACGTCTCCCAGCAATTTGAGAGGAAGGCCTAAGGCCAAGGCCCAAGTTGGCAATCATTGGCCACTGCTGAAAACGTTGGCCTTGAAGCCTCTTTTTCTGACCCCTTTACTCCCAACGCCCCTACCTGTGAAGTGTTGTTATCCCCATGTTCCAGCCAGGGAGTGACAGGCAGGAAATTGTACACAGGTACCCATCAAGTCAGCGGTTGAACACCTGACAAGTCAGGTACTTCAATCACAAGATCACACACCCATTCTCATTCTTTCTAATGGTCCCTCCTCCCATCCAAACTATGCACATGAGCTGTCTCTCATCACAGTCATTATTGTCCAGTCTGCCAAGTTTCCTAGTTCCTATTGATCAGCCAGTCCTTGCCAGGGCTTCAAAGATTGCTGGACTTCAAAGATTACTCATAGGCCATGAAGCAGATTTCCTGACTCATGGGATTCCAGGTTTCTATTTACATAAGAATATAGTATATAAGGTTGGCAGAACTAACAGCAAACATCAGCACAGCCACTTTCCACGGGTAGGTTAAAAACTGTTTTGCACTTAAGCCACCCCCTGGTTCACACAAGCCAATCATATTCAGGGTGATAAAGCCAGGGAAACAGCTTAGCTTGATAAGCCCAGCCTCATGTGCTCCTGAGCAAACATCTGGCAGATCCACTGCAGACAGCATCACCCAGAATGTGCTGAATTGGGAAAGCAGGCTGAAGGGCACACTGGCCAGTCTGAAAGAGACCCTCCTCCAGCTATAATCAAACACTTTTGTTGCAACAGAAAGTCTTCAGAGGGGTGAACCAGCTTCTGATCTCCACAACCAGAGGGAAGTTTCAACCACTCAGTTATACAAGCCAAAAGAAGGGGCAGGGAGGTCTTGAGATACCAGTGGCCTAGATACCAGTGGCCTATTTTTTTCCCCTCAAGGCGCTGAGTACAATACCTGCAACATTCACTGATGTCAACCAGAGCGTGAGGCTGCCCACCATCTCTGAAAAATCGGGCCACAGGCTTATATGGGCCTGCCTCGGCTGCAGAAACTAGCACTGCAAGAGGGACTGGTCCCACCTATGCAGGCACTTGCAAACTGTGTTTTGACATGCTCACGCCCCAAGCACTGTGTCACTCAGATTGAAAACAGTATTGAAATCAGGCCTGACTCCAATCTCACACTAGTTGAGGACCAGCTGATCTCCTTCAGCTCCAGAGCTGATCCTGATTTCCACCAGCAAGAGTCAGAGGAAACCCAGGCCCTCGGTATTTCTCAGTGAGGTGCTCTGTGGCCGGGTGTTGACAAGCTATTTAGGAGACAGTCTTGTGGTGCAACAAGGTTTTAACTCTAGATTAACCCAGACGCCAAGGCCAGCAAGAGATACTGCAAAAACAAAGTGTATTTTCAGACTGGAAACGAAAACTGATTGCAGGCGGGAGCTGCCCTTTGTGGTATTGCGTCAGCTGCACGCTCTTGGGTGTGGGTGGCGGGGGTCCTTGGTGACAAAAGCTGCATGCTGATTCAGCCTCTGCTTTGACAACAAACCAGCCTCCTGAAAACATCCGAGGGAGAACCCCCAAGGTGCTAGTGCCTGTCATGAGCAGTAGCCTGTTGATTCTTGGAACTGGGTTTCTACCACACCCAAGCCCCACTGACATTAAGGAAACATTCTACAAATTTCCCAGGCTGGCTAACACTGAAGTTTGTCTTCCCAATAGAATTAGCCCAGCCCTCACCCAGGTGTTGCCCCTAACCCGGGGGGGAAGCAGGAGAGCATCCATCCACACACCACCCTCTCACTGGAGTGGCATGTTGTCAAACTGGCTAGGGCCGGGGTGGGTTGAGCCTGGGCCCTGCTTTCCCTGAGGCTGGTAACTAACCACGCTGCAGCAAGAACACATTAAACCTCAGTCCTCTCAGAACTTCCCACCATTTTGTCCCCCAGCTCCAGCGTGCCCAGAAGGACAAACATGGTTTCCCACAGTGCACGGGGAAAGCATGTTAGAACAGCTCAGCTCTGTGCATGCAACACAAAGACTCCTGGGCTATGAACACACAAGGCTACACACTGCTGGCTGGGGTGGGTAGAGACGGCTTGCCTGATGCTGTCACCTAAGTTTAACACTTATCTGTAGAGCAGTCGGGGGAGAACAGGGCCCAATTCAGGATCGAGGCCCACGTGTTAGGTGCTGTACATACACAAAATTCAGCCTCTACTCCAGAGCATTCTCCATGCCACATAACTCAGGTCAGAGCTGGTGCAGAGTTATAAATGCCAAGGCAGCCAGAAGCCCATTGACACTATGGCCGTGTCTACACTAGCCCCAAACTTCGAAATGGCCATGTAAATGGCCATTTTGAAGTTTACTAATGAAGCGCTGAAATACATATTCAGCGCCTCATTAGCATGTGGGCGGCCGCGGCACTTCGAAATTGACGTGGCTTGCCGCCGCACGGCTCGTCCCAACGGGGCTCCTTTTCGAAAGGACCCCGCCTACTTCGAAGTCCCCTTATTCCTATCTGCTCACAGGAATAAGGGGACTTCGAAGTAGGCAGGGTCCTTTCGAAAAGGAGCCCCATCAGGACGAGCCACGCGCCGGCGAGCCATGTCAATTTCAAAGTGCTGCGGCCGCCCGCATGCTAATGAGGCGCTGAATATGTATTTCAGCACTTCATCAGTAAACTTCAAAATGGCCATTTACATGGCCATTTCGAAGTTTGGGGCTAGTGTAGACACGGCCTATGTCTGTTAGATTTAAATACTATAGCCCAGGGGCACGTGCGGTGTTTGGGGCAAGCCGAGGCATGACCCCTGACACCTTAGCAGTAGGTGCACAGAATTTCTCTGGCCATGGGTCCAGGAAGGGAAGGAGAGCCACCTCTACTTGCCACAGTGAGAGCGCTCCTCCAGCCATGGGGCAGTGGGTGGAGGGGAACAGCTCCCCCCAGCCGTGAGGGACACAGAAAGTGCCTCACCAGGAGCAGACAGATTTCTAATCCTGTGCATGCTGCTGCCACAGCCTCCCCGCCACACCCACAAGCACTAAGGCTGCAGTTCAGGGCAGCATTTAAGCACAGTTGAATCACACTGAATTCATTGAGACTTAAGGATGAGCATAATTTGTCACATGCACTTGGGTATTCTCCTGACTAGGGGCCTGGCTGCTGGGATGGTTGGTTGGATGCTGCTGCAATGGTTGCCGTAAAACATCAGTAACGACGGGGCAGCAGCTGGTGAAAGGAAGCAGGTGCAGTACACCAGTCAGAAAGTGACCAATTGGCGGTGGGGCCTTAATCCTGCCCTATCCCAGCCCCCAGTGCCCAAAGTTGAGGCCATCTGTTGGTTCCCGGGTGTGCAGGGCTGGCAGCAAGGACCCCTGGTGCTGGGCCAGGATCCCCAGGTGCTGCAGGATCCCACCCACCCTTAGCTCCCTTCCCGTGCCTCCAAGTGCTGCCCCCACAGCTCCCATTTGGCTGGGAACTGGAGCAGCACAAGGCAGGGCCACCAGCCAGGACTGCCCCAGCCCCAGCCCCAGGCCTCCCATCCTATGCACATCCTGGCCAGCGCCCTGCCAGACCTCTGCATCCCACCCCACAGACCTCCAGCCCCCTGCCCTGCGCCCCTCACACACCCAGGCTCCAGCCCTGACTCCAGCCAAACCCCATCCCTGTGCCCTGAGCGATGTTCCCTCAAATTTTTGCCATCCACAGGCGGAGTAAATTTTGTTTCGTGCATTTAGGCATGTGTGGATGCGCACCACCAATAGAAACACGAGTCACTGGCGGTGGGCACTCGGCTAATCAATTCGGAGGCACCTGAATCTCTCCTGGGCAGCTGCCAAGAGCTCAGCTTACAGGGAGCACTGGCTCTGAGCCCCTCCTACACTCCAACCCTGTCTCCTGCACCCTCCCTTATCCAGCCCCTACCCTGACTCCTGCCTTCCCCACAACCCAACCCTCTGCTGTGCCCCCCCCCCCCCACACTTAAATTTCTTACGGGTGCAGTCATGTTGCAAGCGGGGGTTGTGATAGGACAATACCTGTAAGACATTTGAGTTACTTTCACCCCCATTGGCTGACGAGGACTGGCACTGCTGATAGCCCTGTTGTGCATCTTCGCCCACCACCCCTAGCTGCGCGCATGGCTAGAGCTAGCCTCTCCTAACGCCAGCTGTGCCCAACGATCCCCTGCTCCTCCTCTCAGCTCCCTCCCACAGCTTCCATCTAGTGTTGCGTCTTGTACCCGCATCAGGACAGGGACCATCTGTCTTCACTGGCGATGCTGCTGCACCAGACAAACGCAGCAACAGCAAGGCCAACCCAGAAGCTGAGCAACACCCATGCACAAAATAAATTAACTGAACCAGGCAGCGAGTCTAGGCAGCAGAATATGCCCCTTCTCTCTCTCTTACCAGGTCCGCCCTCCCGTAGACTTTCAACATCGCTATTGCTGGTGGTGCTGAACGGGTATTAACAATGCTGGGAAATGTGATAAAGCATCCCTTGTGTAGGCAGAGCTGCAGTGAGCGAGACCTCAAGATCAGAGCCTTGCAGAGGATGGTGTAAAATGAGCCTGGAAACAAACGTGGCAGTCACCATTGTTGCTCATATCATCATTAATGGGGAAAGCGCCTGTCTCCGTCTCAGCATTTATCTTACAACAATTGGCCCGTGTCACACTCTCTCATGGGAGTTACCGATTTGCCTGGGTGCTCTACATCCTGTTGGGATGCAGAGTGAGACATGGGGAAACCCATCTTCACGTCAGAATTAACGGGGTGGGGGAAATCTGAGCTTTTCAAAGGTGTTGTTAAGGAAGTTTAACAGGCTTAAAATATAGATCTTTAAACATTGTTGTCATTCTATCATTTGAGACAACTATGTTTCCAAAATTAGAACACCGAAAGCCTGACTTCCCTGCTCATTGCAGGGTTAAGATGTAGTTTCCCTATTGCAACACTGTCACGATGACCTCTTGGGTTATTAATTCCCTTTTCTCATGGTTAGGCTTAAAAAGGATTTGATTTTTATTGTTATATGCTGAAAAACATCAATTCCCCCACCAACCCACAAAATATATTTCCATTGCTGAGCATCAGAATTTACAGCTTGGCAAAATAAGGAAAATGCTGAGAGAGAACATTTTAGTTTGGTTTAAGGCTATTTACCTTGTTTACTTTGACATGTGATGTTGCCAGTTTGTATTTCAAAGGTTATAAAGCTTTAACTTTTCCAACCTGTGTCTGCTGTCATTAAAAAATGATTCTTTTGACCCCCAACACGCACATTTAAAATCAATAAAAATAAAAAAATGCTTAACAATAAAAAAAAAAATCAATATTATCCATCAAAATGACAACAAAAGTGCATCTCAAATTTTGCCAAGCTTAATTATAGCAAGAGGAAGGAAAACAGGCAGCGACACATACCACCATCTTCTGCAAAGTACACACCTTTTATCAAGCATGCTCGACTTTATGGGTGCAGAGAGGACATTCAGATCAGGGGGAGCAAGTTTTTTTATGGAGGGCCCTCTTTCCCCACCAATTAGCAGCCCCCCAGCACCCACCCCTCCCCCCAACCTGTCTAATGTCATCAAAACCTACAGAAATGTTGGTTATGTTCATATGAAAAAAAAAACAAAAAAAACCACCAAACCCTTTTGGCGCATGTAAGAAAATAAGTCTGCAAAATGTAAAAACTTTATTAAGTAGCATATAAATGTGAATACACAGACATGAACAGTAACATATTTCCACATTTTTAATGAGATGGAGGAGCCTGAAACCAAACAGACGATCGTGCTGTGCCCCTCCCCTTACAGAATATCATACCCCCGACTTCGTGCACCCCTGTAAAAGATACAGATATAGAAGGCCTCGTGTGGGTTAAAACTGCCCAATTCATCTCACTGGGGCACGAACACTCAAGTCTAAGAAATGAACCTGTTTGTGCCCTTTCAGGGCTCATTGTTTTAGGAGGACCGTGCAGCTGACTTGGGCTTGTGGGAGGAGGCAGAGTAGAGCAACACTGCTTCCTTCCTGCATACACACTCTGATGCCTGACAATATTTCACATTGACTTGCAATCTCTCTCCGACTAAACAGATCCATTAGAATGTCTCCACATTTTTTCTCTTAAGGAACAGGAGGAGCAGCTCTGACGTTATGGAGATATACACATATCATAGAGCTGGAAGAGACCTTGTCGGGTCACCAAGTCCAGTCCCCTACCCTCCTGGGAGGACCAAGCACCACCACCCCTTCCCCCACCGTTTTCTATTTGCCCTAGATCCCTAAATGGCCCCCTCCAGGGTGAGCTCACAACGCTGGGTCTAGCAGGCCAATGCTCAAACCACTGAGCTATCAATAATCCAGCTCTGTGTCGCGTTACACTTTCCACCTGTGGTTCTGCGCGATATCGGAAGGCAAACTCATAATGTTGTAACTGCCCTTTTTCTCCACTTTCAGTTCCGTCCAACTCGGCAATGGCATCTGAAAACGAGACCACAAACAGTGACCCTCCAAAAGCTGAGGAAGAGCAGCAAGAGGTAGGTAAATCCTAGGACTCCAAATGATCGGTTCGCCTGCCAACCGATGTGTCAGCACGCTGACTTGTGCCAGCACCCTGACATCCAGGCAAGAGAGGAGTCCTGCCACACAGGCTGCTCTGAGCCTCCACCATGGATAACAGAGTTTCCTCTTGCTTGGGAGAAGGCAGTAATTTCATGTGCGGGGGCCACGGGGGGGGGAGGGGGGAAGGGCGCCGTAGGGCTGAAATTTGGAAGAATGATAGGCAGTGGGCTAAATCCACGTAGGGACTGACAAGAAGCATGGCCTTGAATTCTAACCACTGCTCCGCCTCTGACTCCCAGTGTGACCCTGAGACAGTCCCATCTCTCTCTGCTCCAGGGCCGCAACAGAGAGGTGGACAAAGTGATTTTCATCACCGGGAATACACCTGGCTCAGACTACAGTTTATAGTCACCCGCCAGCCAGAGGTTCTGCCACTAACATCACTTCTTCTTTCCCTTGCTCAGAACGTAGTGAACAGGGTGGCCAGCTTGCCCTTTATCAGCTCTGCCTACAACCTGGTCTCCTCTGCTTACAGCTACACCAAGGGGGCACATCCGTACGTCCGCCACATCTGCAGCATAGCCGAGATTGTGGCTGCTGTGGCAATGGGCAGCGCAGTTGGTGGGGTGCAGCCAATTCTAAGCCACCTTGAACCTCAGAGTGAGTAAAGACTGAGACAGGCAATTCCTGCTTGCAGGTGGGCAATGGGTGGGGAGAAAATCCTCCTGGGATATCTCAGACTTGACTGCCAAGGCAGCAGCGTGGGAGGGCTCAGGACACAGACCAGCAGGGAAGACTTGTTTAACATGAGAGCAGCATTAGGCAGCTTTCTAAGGCTTGGTCTATACCAGGCAGCTAAGTCAATTGCAGGTACGCAATTCTAGCTATGTCAATCGTGTAGCTAGAATTGATTTATCTGCAATCGACTTACCTGGCCATCTACGCAGCGGGAGGTCGATGGGCGACACTGGACAGGGGATAGTGAGAGTCCAGGAGTCGACGGCCGATCCCAGATAGTTCAATTTCTCCCCTCGCTACCCGGGGCGTGAAAATTGAATTCCAGATGATCAACCTCAAATAGGTCAATCTTCCCTGTAGTATAGACAAGCCTTCAGTCTCATGTCCCAACACCCTAGTCCCATGGTGTGAACTCCCCAGCTACAGACAGTATTGGCAAAGTGGTGAAGGTATGTTTGTGATGCTCAGTACATGGCAGGAAAATTAAAAACAGCTTGAATTTGACACCTTCCTGCTCTGGGTGCTCCTCACCTAGTTGTGAAGAACAAATCATGCCAAGCTAAGCTTATTTCCTTCTGTGGGGAGAAGCTGTTAGCCTGATATAAACAAAGTGGACACACAGGCTGCATCTACACATGCCACTTCTTCCGGAAGCGGCATGGTAATGAGCTGTCCAGAAGATGCTAATGAGGCACAGATGTAAATTTCCTGCACCACATTAGCATATGGGCACCTGATCTGGAGTCTGGAAGAAGCTCTTCCAGGCTCTAAAATACACGTGGCGACATGTGGCCTGTGGGGGAATCTTCCTTCTGGAAGCCCCGTCCTTCCTCAAAATGTAGGGGAATTTATTTCCCATCCACCTTCGCCAACTCTTTCCAACAACAGCTGGGCTTGCGTGGCACAGGCACCAAAGAACCAGCTGTTACTCCTTTCCTTGGTTAACCGTGGCGCTGCCGGCTCCTCACCCAGCTGCCCCACATATTCCGCCAGACCCTGGTGAAAATAATGGAAGACTTTGCCATTGACTCACGGCCGCTCTGTGCTCTCACAGCTGCGACAGCTGAGGAAGCCAGGCATGTCATCCAGGGTCATACTGGCGCCCAGCGTTCAATCAGAGTCCCTGCCACCTTCAGTTCAGCTAGTCCATTCCTGGGGACAAGGGGCTGGTTACAATGTCTCTCCCCTAGCTTGAGGCTTTCTTCCCAGTTTCCAACCTTCAGCTGGAGGGCTAGGCAGGAGTCCTTCCTCCCAGTTAATATGGCCGAGAAGTGGCTGCAGCTGAACAGGAAAGACACCTGGTCCAACAGAGAAGCATGGGAGGCTCTGCATGGTGCAACTTTCTCCCATTACAGGCAGTGGCGACTGGTGAGGGCTCTGGGATGGGGGGGCGGGGAAGGACAGTGACCACGTGCCCCTGCCCTGCCCACTCCCCCTGCCCCGCCCCCTGCCTGCATATTCAGCAGTGGCCCTGCCTCTCTCCTGCAGCAGGGCAGCCTGAAAGCAGCGTGAGCTAGAAAGCTGGCACTGCTCTGGGACGTGTTGCACCAGGGGAGGGGTGGGACCATCTGCATTCACAGGAAGCAGCATGATGCTGACAGTGAATGTGGGGGCAGATGCTGGGGTGCCCACGTGCACCTTCCCTGCATCCCCCCTTATTAAAAGTGGGTCAGGTTCCCAAAAGACATGACTGCAAAGCTACTCAAATGAGAGGCTTGTTCACACCTGCAGAGCACGCATACGATTCTCTAGAACAGCCCCACGCCGGCCCAGCTTGGTCTAATGGTGTTCTTTGTGAAGCTCTTCTCCTGGACTTGTGGGCCCTCTGCCTGTCTTTGCCACTGTGCGAATGAGTCAAGCTGAAGGAGACTCGGAGAACTAACCTAGTGCATCTCCCTCTCTCCAGTTGCGTCAGTCAACGAGTGTGCGTGCAAGGGACTAGACCAACTGGAGGAGCACCTGCCCTTCCTTCAAGAGCCAGCGGAGAAGGTCAGCCTCTCTGCATCCAGCATCCTTCCCCAGGAGGGGAAGGTACAACCTGCTCAAAGGCCAGTGCAATGGATAAGGAGCCCTAGGCCTGCCATAGGGAAACAGAGAGGTTGCAGAACTTTGCTTAGACTTGTGGGGCTCCACCTGCAGCCCGCAAACCCCCTGGCTGCCCCCCCTTCCAGAGGCACTGGGGTGCTGGAGCCCCACACTTCCTATGACTCCCCTACCCTGCCAGCGGTTTCAGAGACATGAATCCACCTATTTGCTTTCCATTTCCCTGCTCCTCCCCCTCCTTTCCAGAGATGGAGCACCATGAATCAGCTGTTTGCACTGTTCCAGCTCTGGAGGGGGAGGGGAGTATGAGGCTGCAGTGCCCCAGGGCACAAGAAGCATGGGGGGTGGGGCAGGGAGGAGGGGGCCGTGGGCTGTAGGTGGAACTCCAGTGGACCACAGGCTGCTGCAACCGACTGGGATGAAGGAGGGCCACTCACCATCCTGGTTGCCCAACCCCCAGTGCAGAATGGATGTGGATGCATTGTGGTGGGTCCACTGGAGGGCAATGAAAATTAGGGGGTTGGAGCACATGACTTTTGGGAAGAGGCTGAGGGATCTGGGCTTATTTAGTTTGCAGAAGAGAAGAGCGCGGGGCGACATGATAGCAGCCTTCAACTTCCTGAAGGGGGGCTCTAACGAGGATGGAGAGAGGCTGTTCTCAGTGGTGACAGATGGCAGAACAAGGAGCAATGGTCTGAAGTTTCAGAGGGAGAGGTGTAGGTCGGATATTAGGAAAAACTATTTCCCCAGGAGGGTGGTGAAACACTGGAATGTGTTACCTAGAGAGGTGGTGGAATCTCCAGCCCCAGTGGTTTTTAAGTCCTGGCTTGACAGAGTCCTGGCTGGGATGATTTAGTTGGGGCTGGTCCTGCTTTGGGCAGGGGGCTGGACTCGATGACCTCGTGAGGTCTCTTCCAGCCCTGCGATTCTATGATCCCTGGCTTAGAGGGAGAGACTGAACAATTTGCTTTGCAAGTGTTCAGGCTAGAAAAAGAGCTGTCCACTCACAGAGAGACGAAGAGTGGGATTCCCAGCAGGTGTAAAGAGCACTGATGTCAAAGGAGTTACACAAATTCATACTCCCTGAGCGTCTGACCCTACAGCTTTGGGAACTAATGGGCAACATTACCGAGCCATGCAAATATTGATCTGGAGAATGGCCTCTTGGGAACAAAGATGATCAAGTAGCTCCCCCTTGGAAAACACAGCCTCAGTCTTTGAGACAGTGTAAAATAATCTTTGCTCTGGCTCTCCCCACTAGGTCATCTCGGACACCAAGCAGATGGTCTCTTCCACCGTGATGTATGCTACGGATGCTGCCTATGGTGCAAAAAATGCAGTGGCCAGCAGAGTGGCTGGAGCTATAGATGTCACCAAAGATGTTGTCCAGGAAAGCGTAGAGCTCACCAAATCAGTGGTTACCTCCACAGTTAGTATTGCCAGGGAAACTGCCTGCGGTGCAAAGGATATCGTGACCAGCAAAGTGAATACAGCTGTAGGGCGGAGCCAGGAGGCTCTCCAGGAGGGTGTGGAGATGACCAGTTCCATGGTAACCACCAGCATAAATAAAGCCAAGGCAGCAGGCCAGTTGATGGCAAGTGGAGTGGAGATTGTGCTGAAGAAATCAGAGACACTGGTAGATCATTACCTCCCCATGACAGAGGAGGAACTAGGTGAGAAAATGCTTAGACACGCTACAGCAGGGGGTCAGCAACCTTTACGAGGTGCAGGGCCAAAATTTGACCTTTTTGACCTCTGTGGATGGTCCGAGAGCCGATGATGCTTTTGAAAGTCACTAATAGTCCTACAGCTTCATTCATAAATGAAGAGGCCGAGCTTTACCACAGAGGTGGTGGCTGGCAGCATTAGCTTTGGTTCATCCAGGGGTGGCCTGGCTTTGAGCAACCTCCCAGATGTAGGGGGCAGGAGGGCGGGGCTGAGCTCCTACCTCATGTGCCAATGAAAATCAGCTCACGTCCCACTCTTGGCACCTGCTGCAGGGGTTGATGATCCCTGTCCTATGGCACGTACTTAGCCATAGGAAATACAGTCCCCTCCCTTCTCTTCCATCCAAACTCAGACACTATTGTTCTGCTACATGGCGTACGGACAGGTTGACCACTTTGGCCTCATCACCCCAGTGACTCTCTCTCAATATTAGGTGATGTGCACCAAAGGGAAGCGGCTCTAATGTTCACTGGCTACTACTTAGTCCTATTTGCCTTGAAACTGGTGGGTAAAAGCAGGCAACAGTGCAACCAAACCAGAATCAGTGCATTCAGCAGGTTTAGTCTGCTACAAAGGTTCTTTCAGGCCGGGGTTTTTTTTATGCCTGGTCTACAACAGGTGATAACGTCAATTTCAGATACAAAATTCCAACTATGAGAACTGCGTCGCTGGAGTTGATGTATTGTAAAAATTGATTTTTGCCACCATCCCCGCTGCGTGAGGTTGACGGGAGAAACTCTCCCGTCGACTTTCCTTCTTCCTCACAACTGCAGGTGTACCAGGGTCGACGGTAGCGCCCTAAGTATTCGATTTAGCATGGCCCCACTAGGTGCACTCAATCGATCCCCAAAAGATTGGCTGCCAGCACGTTGATCTCTGGTAAGCATATATGTGCCCTTACTGTCTGAGCACTAACAACAACCCTTAGTTTGTTCGTCAGTCAGTTGCAAAGTGCTTTCAGAGGAGGTCGGTATTCATATCCCCATTTTGCAGAGACACAGCCAAGGCGTAGGTCTGGTAATCTGGGCTGAAGCTAGATGGCATGATCCTTGGGCAACAGGCCCAAGAGAAGCCCTGGGGGTGTCGGGGGGATGGATTGGTACCTCCCTACTGATAATCTCACCCTTCCCCTATTGCTCCCTTCAGCTGAACTTGCCGTGGCTGTTAAGGGTTTTGACGTGGCCTCCGTGGAAGAGCAGAGACAGCGGCAGAGTTACTTCGTACGCCTGGGTTCCCTCTCGAGGAAAGTTCGCCACCGTGCCTACAAGCACTCCCTCCACAAGCTGCAGCTTGTCAAGCAAAACACCCAGGATGCTGTTTCCCAACTGCAGCTGGCAATAAACCTAGTAAGAATACTCCCATCCCTGCCTCGGCTGTGCAAAGCGCTCCACCCCAGCGCTCTGTTCCCAGGCTGCCCTCTCGTGTCACACGTCGGCCTACGTCCGTCTTTGCCTGAGGGGCAGCAGCCTCCTAGTGGGTGGTTCTTCCCGCTCCCGGGTCCCCACGGTGTCAGAGAGCCCCATCACTGCGGATGACTGGTATTGCCATGATCAGTTTTCTCTCTCTGCCAGATCGAATACGTAAAACAGGGCATTGGTCAGAGGCTTCTGGACAGCCAGGAGAAGCTTCAGCAGCTGTGGATGGAGTGGAGCTGGACCCAGGCCAGAGGGAGCCTAGCTAAAGATGCTTCCTCCCAGACGGAGGTACCACGGGTGGGCAGCACTTACAGGGGCCTCATCCAAAGGGTGGTTCACGAAATGCTACTTTCACCTTGTCTCCCCCACTTGTATCTTCTCAGCAGGTGGAGACTCGTACTCTCGCTGTGGTACGTATCATCACCCAGCAGCTGCAGCCTGCCTGCGAGAACCTGGCAGCCAGCCTCCAGGGCCTCCCCAGCAGCATCCAAGAAACTGTGCAGGAAGTTGTGAACAGCGTGCAGCAGCTCCACGCTTCCTTCTCCAGAGCAGATTCCTTCCAGGACCTCTCTGGCAGCTCTCTGACCCAGAGCCAAGAGAAAATGACCAAGACCCAGGAGTCTCTGGATGCCCTACTGGAGTATTTAGCACACAACACTCCCCTCAACTGGCTCGTGGGCCCCTTCACTCCATCAGTAATCATGACCCAAGAAGCCACAAAGGAGCTGAAAGAAATGATGATGACAGAGAGATCACAAGATGGGCCTGCAGCACAGAGGCAGATGGCTGAAGTCCCTAAGGCACCAGAGAAAGAGATGGTTGAGGCACTGAAGGAGGAGGCCAAAGTACTTTCAGCACCAGAGGAGTCAATTAAAACAATGAAGGCAGCTATAGAGGAGGTGATCAATGTATCGGAGAAGATGGTGGCTGAACAACCAAAGGAAGATCCTTGAACTGTTCCAGCTGAGGTGTTGCAGCCAGCTTCCTTCAAAAGAATAGAACCTCCCTGTAGGCTTTAGTCACTTGTATACTTGCCAGACCAACCAAAAGCAGTGTGATTGCCTCTCTGCACCAATGTTCCCTCTAATGCTTTTCCATCCATGTGTGGAATAAATATTGTTACGTGCATGAAGGATGTGCACCACCAGTAGAAACACATGCTGCCAGCTATGGGCACTCTGCTAATCAGCTGGGAAGCATTTGAATTTCTCCTGGGTGGCCACCCGAGTGCTCAACTTACAAGGAACACTGCAGCATGCACCTACCTCAGTGCATTATCCCACACTCAGAGCTAGCGTACAGTCAGCTCACTAGCTGTACCTGCAGGAAATTCACTAACCAAAGTGGCTTGACTGTCTGCACCCACCACTCTTGCCTCACTTGTGAAACACACTGTACTGAGGCAGGGGAGGAGGGATTCTCAGAACTGGCCTCAAGAGCTGCAAATCTCTAGCGGTCCACATGCAAATTGCTTTGCCCAGCTGCGTAGGGTTGTAGAGGAAAGTGGCAGTCTTGCAAAAAGTCAAACATCCAAATTAATGCATTCATGTTGTGGGCAGCTTAACACACCAAAATGATGCCCTTAACTTGTGATGCTGTTTCCTCTGAATTATTATGGCTGTCCATCATGCACACTACATCTTTTCTGACTGTTCTCCTCCCACAGGGCAGAAACCATCAGCAGGACAGTCGGTGGCAGCTGGAGTGTGCCTCCTTCCTGAGACAATTTCCATGCCCTTCTTTGCACAGTAATCATATCGGGCAAAAGGGGGGAGGGAATTTTTTTTTTTTTAAATCAGCACCAGTGTTCAGGAGATTTGCACTCCCAGTGTATTCGAGACTTTTAGAAATCCCGCTCAACAATTAATTCTGTGTATGTCAAATTCCACCCAAGTCCCAGACACTGCAGCCACTAAATAAATGGCTAATGGCGCTTTTAAAGGAGACACTTCTTAGGCCAGGTCAACACTAGGAAAACAAGTCGATTTCAGATACACAATTCTGGCTATAGCAATTGTGTTGCGAGAATCAAATTTTCTGAAATTGACTTACCTGGCTGTCCTCCCATTGACCTCCCTTACTCCTCACCATAGCAAGGAGTACAAGTGTCGACTGCCAACCCCAATAGGTGGATTTCATGCATCGCTACCAGGTGTGCAAAACCGAACCCCAGAAAAATCAGCTGAGTGGATCCATCTTCTGGGTAATGTAGACATGGCTTTAGATTGATCCAACAATGCCAGAGTCATGGGATTAACTGAGTTATGAAGTGGCAAAGATTGGTGCTGGTGCATCTTGGTGGTCAACTCCAAGTGAGTCCTATACTCCTGAGGCTGATCCTGATTGTCCCTCCAGAAATTAAAGGCCGAGTCAGAAGTTATGGGGAACGGCAGCACAGCCTTCAAAATAAATCTCAGTTGTTTTCAAACCATGAGAACTGTTTGCAGTGTGTCCCTCCCTCTCCTTCCATATTTAAATCTGACAGTGAAGCCCGCCTGATTGGAAGATCTGAGAGCAGCCCAGGAACATCTGGTTCTCACCCTAGCAACAGTCTGGAGTTGCTCTGCTGTTAATTTTTTCAAAGCAATCAAGCTATCTTCTGTAGGACAGTAACAGAGGACTTCCTTCCTTCCTGAGCCCTTCCCCAGAAGCTGCTCTGTCATCCTCTGCCCTCCAGTGCCCCTGGCTCCAGCATGTCTCATATTCAACCTCCAACTTGTAGCGACAGCTTCCTTTGCTCTGCTGCTCCGCCACGTTCTGCTCAGGGGATCCCCAGCACGAGTTCTAACTCTGCCCATGACTTTAAGTCTGCGAGCCTGACAGCCACCATGGGCCCTGGGGCAAAATGGGAGGGGAGTTTCTCTCTGTGCCCCTGGAAGGGGTGGAGCCAGGGACGGCGCCAAGGGCAGTCACCTTTAGGGCTGCTGGCCTCCCCAGAGCCAGGCAGAACGGTGCTGCCAGCACCTCAAAGGGACCCAGAGCTCCAGCCACCGCTGCTGACAAATTAGCAGTGGTGGCCAGATCTTCAGGGCCCCTTGAAAAGCCAAGCCCAATAGCAACTGCCCCTTTCCACCCTGTCCACCCATTGGCAGCCCTGCCTTAAGTTGTCACCTTCATCTTTTCACCCTAGTTCCCATGTCTGCCAGCTGCAAACCACACCTCTATTTATTTCTACTTTAATGATTCACCTCAGGCCCTTGGAGTCGCTGCTTGTGACACAAAATATTTTACTCCCTCGAGTAACGTTCCTTCTAAATGTTTTCCATCCATCTGCAGAACAAATTATGTTATGCGCACCGAGGTCTGTGCAGACATGCACCACCAGTGAAAACTCACACTGCCGCCTGTGAGCGCTCAGTTAATCAGGGAACTCTCCGCTGGAGGACTGCAATATTTTAGCCTAATTCCGGTCCCTCAGCTTGGTGTGCAGGTGCCGGTTATGGTTGATCGACTAAGATAATTTGAAGGCTTTGTCTGTCTCGAAACTCTACTGCTGATATCATAAAGACCTTTCAGCTAATACCTTAAACACCTTAAAGTCCACCTCTTGATTCAACATCTGTACAGCAGAACCTCAAGAGTTACGAACACCAGAGTGTTACAAACTGACCAATCAACCACACTCCTCCTTTGGAACCACAAATACGCAGGCAGACAGCAGCAGGGACCCAGAAGAAGATCCATCTAGCAGCACAGTCCTGTGTTAATCATCAGCTACTAGCGAAATAAAAGGAAGTTTAAAAAAAAAAAAAGAAAAGATCTGAGCAGGTAAGGAGGCTGCCTGATTTTGTTTCATTTAGATTCAACTAGTGAAAAGCAACCTTTTAATTCTGCAGGGGAAAGGTTCAAAGCTGCCTCCACTCAAGGCCCGGCTGTAAAAGTTCGCAGGAACACCCAGACTGTTGTTCCGAGGTAGGCCCATTGCAGAGAGACACACAAGCTCCCTCCTCAGCTGTGACTGTACCTGCCAGTCCTGCGGGGCAGAGGTGAGGCGCAGCGTCCTGCCCCCCGGGGTGCCTGGCCGATGCCCTCCGTGCAGTAGATTGGTGCTGGGAAGGAGAGCGAAGCCGGCTCGGCGGTGCCCCGCGACCTGGGAGGAAGAGCCGGGGCTGTAGGGTGAGCTGAGCCTCCTCTGCGGGTTGCTGCAGCTGGCCGAGCCCCGCCAGCCAGGGACAAAACCGAGGCTCCCCCGCCCGGCGGGCGAGATTTCCTTATTGCACCGGCGCCCTCTGCTTGCAGCAACGGGAACGTGCTTGGACGTGAACCCGCCTCAGCTCAGCCTGTTGCGGGGACAGGGATCCCCGATAGCCCGTCCCGCCCGCGCGTGGGCACGGGTGTGAATTCCCTGGATCACCTCTGGCCTGCTTAGGGGGGCTCGGGTGGGGCAGAGCCCCCCGAAGAACTTCCGCAGCCTCCCCGGCCTGCTGGGAGTCAGTTCCCCCACCGTTGCCCCCCCCCACATCCGGGGTAAGGGGTAGGGAGTCCCCCACACTTGTTGCCCTCTCCCGCTGGCTCAGGGAATTCCCCATAGTTCCCCCCTCCTCCAGCTGGGGCAGGGATTTCCTCTAGCTTCCCCCTCCTCCCCGCTGGGAGAGAGAGCGCCTACGCGTCCTCTCGCCTCCACCCGGGAGTGGAATTTCCCCCCAGCCCTCACCTTGGGGGGGCCAGATTCCCCCCCCCATTTCCTTACTGGGGGCGCCCTTCTCCTGCAGGGGGCTGGGAGCCCCGTAGTCCCCTGGGGCGTCCCCACAGGGCTCTCCGCAAACCACACTCCAACTGGGGGCGGGAAGACGCCCCACAGCCCCTCCTCCCGCTGCAGGGGCCGAACTCTCCCTCTAGCTCCCCCGCCAACCTCTGGGGAAGAGTGCCCCCCGCGAGGCCCCGCCCCTTTGGAACGCGCTGTAGCCAACCGGCCACATGTAGCCACTTCCCCGCGTTCCACGAGCCGAGCCCCGCCCCTCGCCGGGCTCCTGCCGCGGGCGGCCCTGGGGTAACCCCGGCCGCGGCTCCTCCTCCTGGGCGCAACGTGGGCCCTGGGAAGCGGAGCCAGGCTACTTCCGCCTCCCCACGGCCAGCTCGGAGCCGCGCTCGCCCCGGGGGCCAGCAAGGCTCGGGACGTGGCTTTGGAAACGGGCTTAGCGGCTGAGGACTGCCCTGATCAGTGCACCCCAGGGACCCAGGTAACCAACCTGCTGTGGGGGCCCCCTCCCTCCTGCGCCCATCTCTGCTGGAAGACGGAAGCCTGACATTTACCCTTCCTGGGGGCCAAGCACGGGGGGAGCGGGGAGAACGAGGTCCCTGGGGCCAGGACTTCTCTGCCACCCGATTTCGGGGTCTACCTAAAAGCTGGATCCATGCAGCAGGCCCCTGTTTTATTCATCCCAGCGCTGCTGGCAGCAAGGACACATTGTCAAAGTTGGCCTGCTGAGGATGAGGTACTGGTGGATCTGTTTAGGCCCTAAATACAACTTAATCAGATGACCTGATTTTAGACATCAAAGTTGGAAAAGCCTGGCCCTTGGCACTTTTCCAGGATTGGTAAAGAACAGCAGCAGAGCAATCTTGGTTCCAAATACCCTGGGAAGGAGTTTGTTAACTAGTAGGCCAGCTCCTCAGTGGGTGTAAATGGGTATGACCCCAGTGCTGTCAGTGGATCCACATGGATTTGCACCAGAGGATGGGGTAGGACAAAATGCAAGGAACTTCTGAGAGAAACAGGATTTTACAATCCTTAACTTCTGAGCAGGCTTCCTAGTTCTCAGCTTTACTTCCCAGTTGATGTGTTATAGCTTCTACTAGAGGATATTAGACAATGCAGTCAAGTGAGTGGAAGGCGGAAGTCACAATTTTATATGGATTTGAAAGAGTGAATGGGGAAAGGATGATCAACACAGGCCTGCTCAGCTCACATCTTCTTTGTTTAAAATGATATTTTTAGTGAAGAATCAACCCGCCCTTACCTCACACCTCAAATACCAGGATAAAAAAACAGCAGAACAGGAAGGTCAAGTAATGGGTGCAGAGGAAGAGAGTGGAAAGAGACAGACAGGTACAGTTTCCACCTGCAGAAATTAACCAAAGGTTTCTAAAAAGTTAAACCCCATCTTTTTAAATTTGACCAAGTTCCCTGTTCTCCAAAAAGTTAAGCTGCAAGGTCAGCCACTGATACTTGCTAAGCTTCTATTCCAGGATGCAAATGATTTTTTTTTAAAAGTCATTTTGTAGAATACCAGGAACAATATTCAGTGTCCATGGCAAACAGATCGTTTCATCTGATGGCAAGTGCATAAACGGAACAGGCAGAACTTTGGATGATGAATGTAACATCAGTCTGACTCATCCAGGCTAAGGGTTAAACAGCTGCACATCAAGGTTCTGGACATTTCTTGGACCTATTTGTTTTTGTTTTTCAAGAAGTTTCTGTGAACCAGAATTTTTCACTAAAAGGGAGGACAACTTCCTTAGATATCTGCCTGATCTCATACATTAAGCAATCAGAGGGTTTCTGTGAGGTAGAAAAACCAGTAGCTAAAAACAGTGAAATTGTAAATTTTCCCCCAAAAGCTAGATTGTAGTGAGAGCTTTTGTTCTGAGGTTTTAGAGGCACTGTTTTCTGGTGCTCTTTTAAATACTGGAAGGTTTTTCTAGAGGGTCAGATATTCTGTTGTTGGTCTTCTATTGACAGTATTCCTTCTGACTGAGAGATGCATCAGCCTTCCACTACTGCTTTGGGTCTCTCCATGCTACCAGAGTGAGCTCTGGTACTAAATTAAACTTGCTGCCAGCAGACATTGGTGAGTCTAACAGTTTAATAAGTTTCAGTAGTAGGACTAGATGTGGATGTGAGCATCCACCAATACATGCTATCATATATATATATGTATGTAAGAGATGTACTCATGCTTCAGGGCATCGGCTAACTGGAAGGACCTAAGTCAGGAAGATGCTTTCGCTATGGACAATTTATTCCATAACTGTCCATTCAGCGGACCTGTGTACCTTCCATCTGGAATAGGCCACTGTCAGACAGGATGTTGGATGAGATGGATCCAGAATATTGTTCTGATCCGGTCTGGCAATTTTGATGTTTCTAGATTAGGGCTGTCAAGCAATTAAAACTTAATCGTGATTAATCATGTGATTAAAAATTAACTACAATCAATCGCATGATCAGTGGCGCAGCTAAACAATAATACTACTATCTACCCCTCAATGTGGGGATGAAGAGGTCTGTTTGCATAGGAATGCAGGATTTGGTCTGTAGCTACGCTCCAGTTTATATTACTCAAAAAGAAACACCTTTTAAGGGTAACAATTGATCCAACAGTTGAGTAACAGGCCTAAAAGTAGAAACTAAAATGAATAAAAAGGCATTTCAGTCATGTAGGGTGAAATTTTGGCCATTCTGTAGTCAGTAAGAATGTTGCCACTGACTTCAGTAGAGCCACTGTTTAATTCATAATTCAGAGAATGTTAACTGTCGGAAAGATAGGATTTAAGTGCAAAACAGTGCTAATCAAAAATACTTCTTGCAGCTCATCATATAAAGGATTCAAAATGGTAAATATGCACATCAACAATTTAAGAAAATCAATATTGCCTCTATAACATTAATGTTGCATACATCCATTTCTAATATTTCCAAAGTAATTCATATTTAATGGACACTTTTAGAAATGTCTGTTACAGAAGCAGAAGTGTATGTTACTGTGTTTTGGTAGTCATTTGAAAGCATATCAATATGATGATAAATTACACCCAAAAAACAAACAAGAACACTTTTGGAAGCTTTAAATTAAAAATTACAAATAATCTGTTTGTCATTTTTTACTAAATTACAATAGATACAGAAAAGAAAAGAGCTTTATATAATTAAAATAGTTTATTTAAATTTCTACCAGCTGTACCTTGATTTTTCAGTCCTTGTTTAATTTTTATGTAAGGGATGAGATACTCAGCAGGATGGGGAACAGAACGCCTTCCTGTCTTTTTAGCTCTCATTCAAAGGTCCGTGCTGAGTCAGCATCAACCACTCATCATCATACACCCGTGCAACTCTTTTGAAATTGTCTGCTGGTTGACAAGGACAAAACCTCAACCAGGATGGGGACTGTGGCTCATTGCAGTGATCCCTGTGTAGATGTACAGAGCTATTGACTAACGATGCTCCCCTGAGTAAACCTATTAAACAGGTTGACTTCTGTGGCTGTAGGAGCAGGAGCTGGCACTCTAGAGAAGCTGGCCGTGGCTCTCAGTGTTCTGTGCTATTATTTAGCTGTAATTTACCCCTAAAAGTCTTCTATGAGCAGTGGAGGCGTTGGTAACGTGCTAGAAAATATTGACCTCCTATTGTCCAGCACCAGTCCGAGGGTGACAGATGAGAGAGGTTCAACCTGTAATGTTAAATGCAAAAAAAAAAAAAGGGTATTTAATTTATAAAGGGGCTGCATTCAGAGGTTTGCTGCATGACAGCAGTCATTAATACCAGAGTTTGAGAACCTCTGGTGAAGACACAATGCTGACAGGGCAGTGACGTTGGACTGACCTGGCACTTTTCTGTAACTTGCCATTCTGTTTTATCGCAGATCCTACGGGTGAGCTCTGAAGAGCACGAGGATGGCTGCATTAGCCTTCGAGCCTGAAAGTCGTTGCGGAAAGAGCCGCTAAACACAAGCAGATTTATGAATTATGTAGCATTCAAAGCACAGCAAGTGCTTTACAGAACACAGAAGGGGCCCAAGACTTTGCTCCATTCCTGCATCCAGAGACTGTAGTATGCTCTTTTCATCACCTGCGTTTTCAGCAAACCGCCTGGATAACCAGCTGAAGAGATGGCAGAGGCTGCCAAGGCCCAGCTAGGCTTTGAAGGTGTCTTCAGCATTTTATCTAGGATCCCAGAAGAGAGACTCGTTAGGCTCAAACATAAGCTGAAGCACATGAGACCTTGCACAAACAGCTGTAAGCTGTTGCAGGCCATGGTCCTGCTGGCTTTGGGACGAGAAGCAGATGCGAGGACGTGCCTGGATGCTCTGGGTGATGATGAAGGAGCCCTGTGTGTCTGGAGGAGTAAATGGGGTGCTGCTGGCAGTGAGAGCCCTCTGACCCCCCATCAGGAGGCGGGAGCTCTGCTGGCTCTGGCACGGATCTACTCGCTGCTGGTAGAGGAGAACCACTGCAGTCACCTGTGCAGGGACAATGCTTACAAGGCTGCCATTGTAGCCCTCAGAGCCAGCGAGGATCCTCGGAGAGACAAACTGAGCAGCCTCTTGGCCGAAGCTCAGGAAAAGTGCAGGGTTGACGTCAGCCCCAGCAAGACGGACAACGGACTTAAGTCCCTCAGGTCGGACCCTGGGCCTTTCCCAACGCTCAGCCCCGCTTCGGAGGTGAGGACTCCCCCAGTGCACATCAGCAGCAGATCGTTTCTCTCAGGGCCACAGACTCTGCGTTCCTCTGGCAGCCCGGCCTCCTTCGTCAGCCACTTTGAGATCAGCCAGTCCCCCACAGTGGAGTTTCACACCCGCTCAGCTCACTGTAACCGCGTCCCGCCGCCCAGCAGGCTTTGTGGGGATGCCACGAGCTGCACTGGGCAGCCTGGCCGGGGGAGAGTCAGCCACAGCCCCCGTGACACCAGCCCGGGCAGCTGCTCTGCTGCACCCCCTCTGCAAGGAAGAAGCCACATATCGGAGAATCCCCAGGCTGGTAGCTTTGCTCCCCCATCTCTTCCAGTTCCCGAAACCCCTGTTCTCCCTCCGAGTGCTGTGCACTGGCCTGTGGAATGCACTGACCCTCCCACCATGCTGACAGAAAAGTTGCAGGAGCCAGGGCAGCGCCTGGTCCAGAAGCCAAAACAAGAGTCGCTCACCAAGCTTCCTAGCTTGCGTACACCTGGGCCAGCTGCTGGTTCCACCCAAGTGCCGGTGGAGGATTCCTACATCCTTGCAAAGAAGGCAGACACGGCATCCATCTCCTCTTCCAGGGCCCCACCACCTCCCCAGTCAGCAGCTGCTCCTACAATAGAGCTGGACTGTGGCGAGAGGAAGTTCTTCAGCTTCGTTGTGGTGCACGCCAGCGAAGATGTGACTGTTGCCTGCCGGGTTAAGGAGATGCTGGAGAGCATGGGGGTGCCCGACGGTGCCACGTTCTGCGAGGAGTTCCTCATCCCTGGGCAATGCCAGCTGACGTGCTTCCAAGATGCGATAGACAACTCCGCTTTCACCCTCCTGCTGCTGACCCAGAACTTCCAGTCCCGCTTCTGTGTGCACCAAATGAACACAGCCCTGATGGACTCCCTCCAGCGGCGGCCCAAGTACAACTCGGTCATCCCTTTCATACCCAAGGAGAACCCCTTGAAGACGTGTCAGATGCCCAGCATGCTGGTGGGACTAGTGCCTCTGGACGAAAATTCCCCTGTGTTCTCCAGGACAGTGAAGAACACCTTCATCCTCAAGAGACTCAATGAGCAGAAGATGATGTGGAGCCAGATACAGCACCTCCAGGAGCAGCAGAGGAAGCAGCAGCAATACCAGGAGCATCTCCAGATGCTGCAGCAGAACTTACATGGTCTGAACTTGGGGTCCCAGCCTGGCTACCCACCTCAAATGCCTTTGCCAGGCTGGTTGTCCTGTCCCATGGGAACTCAGCAGCTTCTGCAGCAGCTTCTGTCTAGTTTCCAGTTCCAGAATCCAATGTTTGCCCCCTCTGTCCCTTACCAGACTTACCCAGCTAGTCAGTTCATACCTCCCCCGTCAGATCCCTCCCTCTCCCAGCACTTTATCCTTCCATCAAGCCACCAAAACATCATGCAGGGGCCAGGAGGTCCCCAGCCACTCATCATTCAGAATGCTCAAATGGTGCAGATTGGGGACCATAGTCAAATGCACGTGGAGAGGACCAGGTCGGTGCCTGAGAGCTCTGATGAAGAAACCAGCGAGAGCATCTGACCAGAGGGGTGGGAATTCCACACGGTCTGGAGAAAGTAGCACTTAGTTAAAGTGGAAGCTATGAAACCATCTAGGGCAGGGATTGTGGTCTTTGTTACTTGCCTGACTGGGGAGGACCAGACCTTCTCCTCACCTCCCGTGGAACTCACAGAGGGCAGAAGGAAATGACAATCTCATCTACTGGAGGGAAGAGAGTGAGAATGAACGGAGAGACTCAAATTCCTGGGAAAATTATTTCCCACAGCTCTTGAGGGAGTCAAAGATTTTTGAAATAAATGTTAGGTAATTTATTTCTCTTTCCGGAAATTCTCTTTCTTGCCAGGGTGGGAAGGGCAGTCATTGGTCTTAGTACTGCTGCATCTAGGACCTGTCCTCTTTTCTGTTAGCTATGGGGAGACAGCATGGCCCAATAGGTAAAGCAGGAGCTGGGACTCCTAGGGGCTATTCCTGGCTCTGCCACTGATTTGCTGTGTCACCTTGGGTGAGTTGCTTAGGCCAAATTTCTTCAAAAATGGTCAGTGTGAGACACCTGGAGCCTGACTCTGAGGTGCTGAGCATCCACTGCTCCCAGTGCCTTCCCTGGGAGTGATGTGTGCTCAGGAGGCCCCATAGTGTTTCTTGTTCATTTTGTGTTGATGTAGACAAGTCCAGGATGCGATTTTGCCATCAGAAGTTGCATATCTGCACCTCCACAAACACAGGAATCCCGTCTGTGTTCTCGGTTGACCATTATCTCTTTTCACATTCAAGCATTTGTTAAAAACTTGCTCCCCTCCTGGCTTCTGGGATAAGGTGGCCACCGAGCGAGTGGTGCTTCAGAATTTCATACTTGCTTCTCAGCTGATGGTGTTGGACAGGCTAGACAAACACAGTTGCAGCATCTGAATGGCATTTCTGTGGGTCCCCCGTCTCCATCATAACCAAAGCTGCTTTCCCATGTGAGTTACATGCCCTGTCATTGAGACTTTTTTGTTGAGAAAGAGCAAGAGTCTTCCAAAGAGCAGATGTGTCTGCCACACCACCGCTCTGGACGCATGCACGCAGCAGAGCAAAATGAGAAGTGGCTGAGGCAGTGCCTCGAGGGGGCTCAGCTTCATTGGCGTCTTTTAAGAAGCATTGCCAGGCTGAGTCAAGTGGCCAAAGAAACATTCAGTATTTAGGGGAAATACTCAGCAAACAGGAAGTTCCAGGCTGTGGTGTAAAATATTTCAAAACACCAGATACTTGGCTGCAGCTACCCTACATCTTCCACCACTTGCAAAAGGGACTTTTGGCCCAAGCAGAACTGCCAGTTGCACATACAGCTCCTGATCCTCACACACCCCTTACCAATTGGCTTGCCCCTCAAGGCTGGATTTTCAGGGGAACTCAACACTCCCTCCAGCTCCAGACAAAGACAATGGGAGTTGCCTAGCACCTTTGGAAGCAAACTATTCAGAAAAAAAGCGTGTTATGGTTAAGACTCTGGGAGGGAACACTGGAGAGCTGGGCTCAGTTCCTGGCTCCATCACAGGCCACCTCTGGGACCTTGGGCAAGTCACTTTGGCCCAGATTCTCAAGGCTGTTACCACATTTGGCCAAAACTTCGAAATGGCCATGCTAATGGCCAAATTAGCATTAGCACGCTGCTGGCCATGGCGTTTCGAAAGTGTCGCTTTCGAATGTGCATGGCTCGGCATGGCTACACAGGGGTCCTCTCAAAAGGACCCCGCACATTTCAAAATCCCCTTTTTCCTCTCAGCTGAGCACCACCAAGAGAAGCCCAGAACCTCAAGGATATTTAAACTATCAGTAGGAGGTAGGAATTGAAATACATTTGAGCTGGGGCCACGCTTGGCCAAACCTTTGAAATGGCTCCTCAGATGAGAGGAATAAAGGGATTTTGAAATGCGTGGGGTCCTTTCAAAAAGGGCCCCCACGTAGCCACACCAAGCCGTGCGCATTTGAAAGTGGCACTTACGAATCGCCACAGCCGACAGTGTGCTAATGAGGCGCTGAATATTCAGTTCAGCACCTCATTAGTATTCTTCGATTTGGCTATGCGCATGGCCATTTTGAAGTTCTGGCCAAGTGTGGCTACAGCCCAAATGTACTTCAGCTCCTACCCCTAGTGTAAATATCCTTGAAGTTCTGGACTTCTCTTGGTGGCGCTCAGTTCCATACCAGTCAAATGGAGAGAACACTTCCTTGGTCTGTCTTTTCTATGTAGATTGTAAGCGCTCTGTCTCTTACTGCATATTTATGCAGCACCCAGCACAATATAATTTTGTCCTCAGGTGGGGCCTCTTGATGTTACTGTTGTACCAAGAGTAACGTGTTTGAAGAAGGGTGTTCTCCTAGCCCCACTTGTCTGTTTGGATCTTGCAATGATAAAACAGTGACAGTAGAAATCATCACCAGGGCAGGACTTAGCACAGCGTCAAATGAAGGCAAGTGCACAGGAACATGCGGGGGGTGGGCTGAGGGGTAGAATGACTGTGTCTTCCATCGCTAGCAGAGGAAGAGTAAGCCTTGGGCTAGGGCCATTTCTGTTGTTATCCAGGCCCCCTGGGAGAGGGTTTTCAAATAGTATTGCACCAAAAAGCAGAGCCAGAATCCACCCTGTGTACATGCTCAATCCTAGTAAATTGTTTTAATCCAGGGCAGCATTTAGGCTAATCAACTTTGGGGGGGTGGGGGGAAATACCCTGCACACACTGGTGCCATCAACTCTTAGCTACGACTGGGTCACAGTGTGGTTCACTCTGCAGCAGGACAACGCCCATCCATGGGGCTCTCCCAAGTGTTTGTCAGCATCGCAGGAGTCACGAGAATACTACCAGCCCAGGGGGTTGGAGGATGCAGCCCAAGCCAGGTCCTTTGGGGATGCACAAAGTGCATTTTTCTGGTCTGCTTTGGTTCCCAAACCCAGGGGCTGCAGAGTTCTGGCTAACGTGCCATCCTTACCTTGTCCCCTTGTGCTGTGGTACAAACTGCAGCCCTTACAAGGCCCTGAGTGTGCCTAGGTTCAATAAGAGTCGTGGAAGTTAAGGATACAGTCAGAGCACTGCATTTGCATTGCCAGGCCTTGTGGGTGTAACTCAGACCTTAGCCTTACTGGGATTTTACAGTATCTCAGAGATAGGTACTCTGAAAAAAATACCCACCACATCCTTGGTCATTGGTCTCTTGAAATTATCTTCTGCTGCAGACACTCGGTGGGTCTGGCAGTAGGGGGCTCTCTAATGCCATGTAGTCATTTAGCACTGAAATGGCTCATTCATAGACAAAGGAGATAGGGAACAGCGCAGTACTGCTGCTCCTTGCCACTATCCATCAAACCACATGGCAGCAGCTTGCCTGTCTTCAGAGGGGGCACAGATCCTACAAAGGGGCCGGGATCAGGGAGGTGCTAAATCCCAGTTCAGATAAGGCCACAGGGACCAACTATCTGATGGGTAAATGTAGTGATGGTCCTTAACCTGAGAGTCACAGCTTATGGGGAGAAGTGTCTGCAGCATCCCTCCAGCTCCTTCTCAAAGACATGTATGATGGCTGCTGAGTTAGTCCAAGCCTGTACATACCAGACTAAAGGTAAGAACATAAGAACAGCCATAGTGACTCAGGCCAAAGGTCCACCTAGCGCAGTATCCTGTCTGCCCGCGGTGGCCATTGCCAAGATGCCCCAGAGAAAATGAACAGAACAGGTAGTCAAGTGATTCCCTCTCCTGCCTTTCATTTCCCATCTTTGACAAACAAAGAGGCTAGGGACACCCTTCCTACCCATCCTGCCTAACAGCCACTGATAGACCTAAACCTCTGTAAATAGATCAAGTTCTTTTTTGAACCCTGATGAACCTAGGCAAGGAGGTCTACAGGTGGACCGTGCACTATATGAAGAAAAACACCCTTTTCTTTTAAACCTGCTGCCTATTAAAATTTCATTTGGTGACGCCTAGTTCTTATGGGAACAAGTAAATCACTTTTCCTTCACTTTCTCCATACCTGTTGTTGTAAGATGGGGGCCTGAGCCCCTACAGCACAGGCCTGGTTTGAGGCCTAAGGACAAAACATGGCTAAAAGCAAAGCTAAGCCATACGCAAGAGGCAGGCCTCTGCTAACAGAATTTGGCACAGACAGGGCTGAGAGTACAAAACTGTAATTGGCACAAGCGGACATCACAAGGCACCACCAGCTCATTAAAAGACCCTGGTACCTACTTCTCAGATGCAGACGTGATAGAAAGGGTCTAACATGACAGCATGATGGAGAAGAGATGGTATAATCAAACCACAAGATACAGGGTGATGAGTGGTAACCTGACGACATCAGCAGTGAAGTGTGCTTTGTTTGTACCTGTGTATAACATGATGTCTTGTGGGGACTGTCTTTGACCTGAGGGGCAGTGGAATTAGCACTGACTGCGTCAGTCCATTGCTGCAGGTACATCTGCACAACATATCAGTTACTTGACAACTGTTATTTAGCAATAAACCCCGGCCGCGCACCTTCAATCCTTATCTGGTCTGTGGTCTCTGGATTCCTTGAGGATCCCTTCCATGATTTTTCCAGGGACTGAGGAAAGGCTGACTGGTCTACAGTTCCCTGGATTGTCCTCCTTTCCTTTTTTAAAGATGGGCACGTTTGCCTTTTCCCAGTCATCCGGGACCTCTCCCAAACTCCATGAGTTTTCAAAGATAATAGCTAAAGACTTTCCACTGACATCTGCCAATTCCCTCAGTGCCCTTGTACGCATGGATTTGTGTGTGTCTAGTTTTTCTAAAAGCTCTTAACCTGTTCCTTCCTCACTGAGGGCTGCCCACCTCCTTCCCATACTGCATTGCCTACTGCCTTAGTCTGGGAGCTAACCATGTCCATGAAGACTGAGGCAAAAAAAGCATTGATTACTTCTGTCTTTCCCACATCGTTGGTCACCAGGTTACCTCCCTCATCCAGTAATGGCCCCACACCTTCCCTGATAACTCTCTTGTTGGTAACATGCCTGTGGAAACCTGTCTTGTTGCCCTTCATATTACTTACTAGCTGCAGTTCCAATTGTGCTTTTGCTTTCCTGATCACTCCCCAGAATTCTCCAGACATATATTTATACTCCCCCTTAGTCATCTGTCCAAGTTTTCACTTCTTACGTGCGTCCTTTTTGAGTGTAGGCTCACCAAGGAGTTCCCTGGTAAGCCAGGCTGGTTGCCTACCATATTCGCTTTTCTTACTGCACGTCAGGATCGTTTGCTCCTGTGCTTTCAATAGGACTTCTTTGAAATGCTGCCAGCTCTTCGGAACTCCTTTCCCCTTTTTAGGGTCGCAGGGGATCCTGCCCATCAGTTCTCTCAGGGAGTCGAAGTCTACTCTTCTGAAATCAAGATTCTGTATTTTACTGCTCACCTTCCTTCCTTTTGTCAGAATCCTGAACTCTACCATCTCATGATCGCTGCAGCCCAGGTTGCCATCCACTTCTATTTCTGCTACTAGTTCTTCCCTGTTTGTGAGCAGCAGATCAAGCTGTGGATGGTCCCTGGTCAGTTCCTTCAGCAGTTGTACCAGGAAGCTATCCCCAACATTCTCCAAAAACTTTCCAATATACATTACTTTGCTTTTATCAATATTGAATTTTGTTGGCCGTTTTGTTGCCCACTCATCTAGCTTTGTGAGATCCTTTCAAAGCTCTTCATAGTCCTACTCTGGACTTATCTTGAGCAGTTTTGTATTGTCTGCAAATTTTGCCACCACACAGTTTGCCCCTTTCTCTAGATCATTTATGAAGATGTTGAGTAAGACTGGTCCCAGTACAGGCACCTGGAGTACACCACTAGTTACCTCTCTCCATTCTGAAACTGACCATTTGTTTCCTACCTTTTAACCAGTTACCACACCATGAGAGGATCTTCCCTTTTATGCCATGAATTTGCTTAGGAGCCTTTGCTGAGGTATGTTTAAAGGCTTTCTGGAAATTAAAGACACTATACCCATTGGGTCCCCTTTGTCCACATGATTTTTTGACCCCTTCAAAGAATTCTAGTACAGGTTACACCTCTAAAAATTGTGACTCTCTGGTCCTGGAATCAGGGGACAGGAGGGCCTGGAGCTGGAAGCCTTGTTAGACCTGTGACAATAGGGCTGGCCAGCCAGAACTCCACCCAGGACCACCAGCGCAGGGCTGGCCAGCTGGGAGCCTTGCTGGGAACAGTGGAAGGACTGCTCAGATGGGAGGCTGAATGTTGGCAGGCTCGGAAAGAGGCTAGCTGGCAATGGTAGGCCCAGCAGCCTAGCTGGGCCTTGCAACAGCAGGCAGGACAGCAGCTGAGAGTCTGGCTGGGACAGGAAATGGAGCTGATCATGGTGTGGCAGGGGGAAGGGCAATGGCCAGGGCCAGCCACTGCAGCCTAGAGCAGAACCAGACAGAGGGGCTGGCGGGAGGGTGTTTTTCCTACCACAGGGGTGTTAAATTTAATTTTGGTCACTATTTCCAATAGGTCCAGCTGTAGTCACCTCTTGGACTAGGACCATGCACTTCACTTAGCACTAAGTGTGAGGCTTAGGTCATCTGTGAGTTCTTTGGATGAGAGGACAGGTGAGCCAGCCAGCACCTATGATCCCACACTCCAACCCCTTTCACAAACTCCTTCTGGCCAGAACAGGGACTACATCACACTGCTCCTTTGTAAACAACTCCATAGGCAGTGACTTGCGATGTTGGAACTGTTCCGCTTTTATTTTTAGCTGTGCAGGGGGCTCAGTAACAGTGTTTTCTTTATATAGCATTTGCTGTGGGCTTCCAAAGGGAATGACAGGACCTGGGTGCCTGGATCCAACAGAGTTTTCTTCTCAGCATTTTCTCTCCCCTTACATGACCTCCCTTTCCCTAGGTTACTGCCTGACCAATCCAGGTCAAAGCAGTTGTGCCTGGTTGGCCACCCTTTCCTCAAGAATGGAATTTGTAACTGCTTCCGGCCTGAGTTTTACCTGGCATGTTCATGGAGTAGCAGAATTCACCACTTAGGTGAAGGCAGAGTACAACTGATACAATTTGTAAGAATGGGACCCTCTTAGTTCAAATTGTTGGGCTGAGAAGGATAGGGGGTAGAAGCCCAAAGAGTTCTGGTTGTGTTTTTTATACATTAGATCTGCCAGATGTCTTCAGGAAAGACCAGAGAACTGGGAGAGCAGCTCTGTCAGCTCTCAAATGAAAGACTGGTCAGGAAGAAAATCTTTTACAAAGCACTTTCCCCTCCCAGACACTTTAGGCTTTAGTGCCAATGGGTGATATTGTCAAGCACAATCTACAGCCCTCTAACCAGCAACTCAAAAATCGCTTTGTGCCCTCCAATGCTCAGCCTTCACTTGGTACCAGTGACATCCTCATACCCCTCTCTTCAACCAGCCACAAGAAACAGGGCAGGATCATGTAATAGTGTCAGCTAAGTAACTCTTGAGGAAGAAATTTAGGTGCCTAATAACCACCAATGTGTTTGACATTTATTTCGGAGTCCAAAATTTCTGGCTTAAAAACCAAGCATTTTGTTTTTAAATGCACACAACCCACCAGCTGGGAAAGCAAAGAGGGCACATGCCCATCTTTAACACCTAATTTCACCAGTAAAACAATAGTTTTAGCTGAAAACTACCCCACTCAAATCACATGCTCTCCCTTTGTGGTAGCAGGTTTGCTTAGGGAGCAGACAGGCTGGTTGTGGGAAGCGGTCAGGATAGAGCTGCCTGTGTTTTCAGTGCACAATCTCAGGGAAAGTTCTGCTTTAAAACCCTTATTAAAATTCACCTACAACAAGTCTCAACCATGGCAGGCTGGGACTACGGCAAACCACCACGCTGTAACAGTCTGTCACCTTGCACTCATCTGGTCTGTTCTATCCATGTTTTCCCATCTTATACTTCGGGGCAAAGGATTTTTTGTACATACAGTGCCTAGGACAATAGGCCTCCTACCATCTAGTGAGGCACTACCACCATCTATATAACAAGCAAAGCAGATCACACGCAAAGGGGTCTGTAAGCTTGTGACCTAACAACAGAACTGAACCTGCAAATGCACTCAACTAATTGCTCTCACAGGAGTGGTCCCACACTGAATTCAACGGGATTTGCGCAATACCCAAAGGGGAGAAGAGATGGATTGCTGAGGAGACAGTGAGAATGATTTTACTGTGAGCTTTCCAGCCTCTCTCCTCTCTGAAGGGATTCAGGATTGGGAAGAACTCCTCTCTTCCAACCTCCCAGGAACAGTGACAGTTACAGTCTCACCCAGGTCCACCTGAGCTCTAGCAGGGCTAATTGCGAACAGAGTACTTGTGATAGCCATTTCTCTTTTGGGCCCCAGAGCAGCCTGTGTCATTTCACTCTAGGGCGACATACAGTATAGATCCAGCGATCCAAACAACCAACTTAACTGAATCCACAGTACACCCCTCCCACACGTTTGTTAACAGCACTTCCACTCCTCTGTATGCCAGCTGCTTCTCTAAAAATTTTGCCGTCTCCCACCCCTCCAGGTCACTCAAGTATGCTGTTGTTGGAACCCTGATGCAAGTTGCACCCAGTAACTGCCCAAGGAGAAAGAACATAACGTTATTTCTGACACTCCTCAGGCTTTCCAGCCAGGCCCTGTCTTCACCACAGATACTTTTGAGCTTTGGTGACCATCAAACAGCTCCTGCTATGCCCTGGGAGCCAAGGAAATGCTGACACTATCCCTATCTTTAAACTCCAGGCTCTGCACTTTGTAAACACTGATCATATAACATGAACGCCTAAAAAAGCTCCATAGAAGGGCACTCAGCAAGGCCTCAGGTGACACTTTCTTTGTATGTGTACAGACACCTGCACAGGAGCCATTTATTGGCCTGTGGAGCTGAGCATGGAAATCGGAGCTGAAATTAAAATAAAATAAAATAAAGTGGAAAGCAGAAAAAAAAATCATCTACAGCAAAAGAATTTATAGGATCATTTCAGGGCAGAAACATAAACCAGGGCTTATGACTGTCCTAGTGAAAAATCTCTACCCTCCACCCTGATCATCATCCAGTTACTAAAACAGTCCCTACACATTTCTCTGTGCCAGCCCCAACTGCCTGTTCTACCCTGCATGGTGGAATTGGCCCAGCCAGCACCTACAATAAATAATGGCTTTCACATGATAATTGTACTTCAGCTCATACAGTGATTTCACTTACCCACTAATTACCATCAATATATAAATTGCAAGGTGCAAAATGAAACAATATGGCCTTTTCTGCCATGTTAAGCTTCTTCTTTCATAAGGCTCCAGTCAATGGCTAGATTCCAGAGCTACCTGATCACAGTCACAGGTTCAGATTTCTTACTGTCCTTTTACCACCCCTAGCCTTATGACTGCTGTGGGCACAAGCAGGGAGTTAATCGGTGGGTGTCCTGAAGGGATCCACGGCAGTTATGTCACAGCATAAATGGTACATGATGGGTCCCCTTAAAACATCCCAAACCAAAACCTCACACTACTTCTAAGATTTTCAAGTGGCTAATTGGTTATCCAACCTGAGACCTTAAAAGTGGCCTGGCTTTCGGAACACACCAAGCACCTGCTCTATGAAAGTCAAGCACCTTTAAGATAACCAATAGGCCATCCAACTGCTGAAGCATTCAGGACCTTAGGTACTCAAGACTATCTTCCCAGAGCCTACATTTTTAAAATTAGTAGTACAGAGAGTAGAACACCACCACTAGATTTAAACCAAGCAAGCCAGATCCTCAGCTGGTGTCAGTGAGCCTAGCTCCAGTGACTGATGGATTTATGCGGACTTACCCCAGCCAAGGGTTCAGGGACACTCAGATGGTTTAGAATGGAGGTCTTTTATTGAACTAGATGTCAAAAAGTGTTACCAAATCTCCTATCAGCAAATGTTTTCATTCATATTAAATGCTGAATAATATATTTGTGTTCAAACCTTCCCCAGTAATTTTTGCAACCCAATCACAACCGCATGGTGCTAATGCAGGAAATCCAGAAAATGAGCCTCACTAGAAACAAAAGGGGAATGATTTTCAGTGACAAAACAGAGAACAGTAGATGGAAGTGTAAATAAACAGTGGAGGAAACCAAACTGTTTTTCACTAAATTAAGGTCCCTTAATTAGCAACAAGAGATGCTGGTGTGGGCCACTGAGCTCTTGAGGAGATCCACTGATTTCAGTGGACTCTGCCAGGGCACAAAGATCTATGCAAGGGGATTCCAAAGAAGATTTGGAATCTACGGATTTGGCTAAAGATTTGGCTCTACGGACACACTTCAGAGGAGTGCTTAACAGCCATCACAATGATTTAAAATTAGTCAGGAATGGCCAACACTGGGGTTCTATTCTGCTCTCCATTCACATGCAAAGTGACCACACTCATTTCCTGCAGAACTCCCCATGCTGTCCACTCTCGCATGCTGGCATTATCAAAGAACCAGATGAGCTAGGAAAAAGTTTAAAGGAACACAAATTTAGCACTAGACTTCCAAAACCAGTCAGCACCAACCGGCTCCTGCTGCCATCAGTGGAGGGCGAGCATCTCGGAAAACCTGGAACTTGGAAGTCTAGTATATTTCCAATTTAAGATTAAAATAGTGTCAGTTCCCACACCTATCCCCCATCCCCCAGTTCCTTCCCACCCTGTAACGCTGGTAGTTTTATAATCATGTAATTTGTTTCTAAATGCTGGTCTCTCCTACTGCTGTGTGAAGCCCCAGCCCAGTAAGGTTGTTAACGTGTGTGGCTAACTATGTGTATAGGATGGGAAATCAGTGGAACTATGCTTAATGAACCCTTGCTAAATCAGGGCCTATAAGAGTCACAAAGCAACTGAGGAAACCAAAGATGTCACATTTATATATGGCCTCTTTTCACCTCAAGAGACGGTGGCTAGCAGCAGTGGTAAGGATCTATGTTTGAGTCTCCTGCTTCTCTCGTGGCTTTTCTGTCCAATATTGGATTTGCACAGTCGATTGCAATAACCGCATGTCAGTCTATTACCGAATTCTTGAGTCACTTATAATACAATAAGGATAAAGAATTCAATGCCACGTGTACTCTTATTAAACAACTCCATCCCTTTAAGGAACAGAGGAAACTCTTGCTAGGGCTGTACAGCTTTATCGTTCCATGTCTTCCACTGGTTCTGAAGTTGGGTTGAAACAGAGCAATTCCTCCCATTTACTGCCCAAAGAATTTCACCATCCTCCTCCCCACAATGAAACTGAGTTCCTGAAAACAGAGTCCTGGCAACAAGGAATTCCAAGGCATTTGCATTCCATCAGCATTTGTTTTGTTTTATTATTCGAAGTTAGGAGCACTCAGCTCACAAAATTAAATTTATTTGTGCAGTTTAATCCATACCAGCCAGAAGGAGGAAAAAAACCCACTGTCCCTAAATTAACCCAGCACTTTACACCTCAGTAAGAGTTAAACCTCCTTGCCTCATAAATTAAATATTTCATAGTTAACACTGCAAAAACTAAATAGCAGCTCTACAATAGATCCTTAAAGGGCAGAGAACATTGGTTTATTGAGGTTTATGGTTCAGCTGGCCTATAAATACTAGTAAAGCAGCTTTATTAGATCACAGTGCATGGACATTTGTCAGGATTCTGCTTTCCTGATCATCCTGACCTTTCCTGTATGCTCAGAAGAGCAGCTGCTTCACCCTCAGCAACACATTTCAATCTGACTGGGTCAAAGAATGAGCCACTGGCTGCTAAAGCAGTTATTCTTGTCAGAGGCAAATTAAAACACAGGGGCATCATGCTTAACCAGTGGCTTAAGACACAGCAGGGTTCTGCTGATGTGCACAAATATCCACCCTGGGGCAACAGGTAAACTTCTGTCTGGGTCCTAAACACACAAAACCAGCTCACCCCAAGAGTAGCTGAATGAAGAAACATTTTTATTTCACTCTTTAACCTAGCACCATACTTGCTATAGCTGCACAAAGAACCACAAGCCAAAACCAACAAGAGTCAGGAGCCCTTTCAAGGGAGGTTCAAGCCCAGTAGATCAGTACTTTTCAATGTAAAAGAAATAAAAATCCTTCTCTAATATGCCTTGTCTGCTCTTTTCTCCAACCATGAGCCACTCCACAAATCCTCACCTGTTTTAAATAAGCCTCCTGTCCTGCTTGCAAATACTCTCTGATCCTAGAATGGCTTGAAAGAAATCTCAAATACCAGCTCAAGTACCAAGGTTTTGGCCTACAGACCAGACTATATGGCCCAGCTTTCATGCCTATCTAAGTCTACATAAGCACAAGAGTTGGCTCATGCAAAACTGGTAAGATCGAGGCCCTAGCCAGCAACCAAGTCACACAGAATCCCCCATCTCTCCTCCACTATATAATTCAGTTTTGCTGATAAAACCATGTGACTAAGGCTGGCCTTGAGATGCAAGTAAAGGATTGGAGAAATCCTGCAACGCAGACAGGGCCTAGATCTGGCAGGGAGAAAAAAAATGTTTGCAAACAGACTTCAAAATCTCACAAATTTTGCACCACTTTGGCAGAGGGAGCGAAGAGAATCTCTCAGTGTACTGGGAAGCTGTAAAAATGGGAACTAGCCTCACTGGGCACTAAGTGCCCAGCTTTTAGGCTCATGTGCCGCCTGTGGGAAAGAAAGGGGCTAGGTTAAACGGAAGATGTTGCTATTTTATTCCTTGTGCAGAGGAGAGGTACACGTATATAAATCTGTAGCTACCCTGAAGCATAACCAAATTAATCCAGCACTTTTAGGAAGAGAAAAAAATGGGAGGATCCAGGGAAATTTCCTCTTGCCGCCTTCTCTGAGGATGAGATGGTTGGCAGTCTCCTCCTGGTTCAATTCCGTGAAGGCTTTGGTACTTGGGGACGATGAGGAAGCAAGACAGCCACAGTAACAAAATCTTGCGTTGCCTTCCCCTGTACAGATAAGCTCAGTGATACGAAGGGAGCATGGCTGCAGCCTGCCTCAGTGCAATGAAGGGTTCCAGCACCCAGGACAGAGATCTGCCCCCAAACCTTAGCTTTCCCTCCCTCTTGGGGAAGGGCAAGCAGATCCGTGGGGAAGGGCGGTGATTTCAGCCCTCCCGCCCTAATGAAGTTCAATGAATGCCTCCAGCTCCTCTGGGATGAAGCCCTTATAAGGGATCTTGTGCTTGTCCAGGGCACGGGCAGCAAGGCACTGGAGGGTGATGTAGTTAAAGGGCTGCATCATGCTCTTGGTAAGCAGCTTCTCATCCAGCAGCTCATATGCTGTCTGCTTGAAGGCGTTTGTGGCATCCATGTGGGCACCAGCCTCCATCAGGGCACTCATGATCAGCGGACAGTTGTTCTGGGCAGCAATGTGCAGCGGGGTGTTGTTGTCATAGTCACGGCTGTCTGGGTCAGCCCCACACTCCAGCAGCAGGTTCACAACATGGAGCGAGGGGAACTTGCCCACTGGATAACGCCCCACTGTGGTGGTGTCTTTATCCACAGCCATGTGCAAAGGAGTGAATCCATTCTTGGCCCGGGGGTTGCATTTTAGCAGGCAGTAGATGGTCTGGCGCTTCTGGTGTTCTTGCTCTGGGCTGCACTCCACCTTCTCCAGGAGGAAGACCAGATGGAGAATGATAGCTAGTGCCTTGGTGAACTGTGCTGAATCAGCCACTGGGTCCTTCCGAAACAGAAGTGCCCTCTCTACCTCTCGGACCCCTTTGCTCAGCACAGCCATGAGGTCTGAGAAACCCAGCTGGGTAGCTAAGGTGCCCTTGGAGCGGTCCTGAAGCACATAAGAGAAGAGTTCAGCAAAAGAAAGGAAGCTGCTGGCAGTCATGGGGCTGAGGGGCTCCAGGTTGCCTTGCTGCATGTCCAGGGCATACTTCCATAGGTTAATACAGCGTTCAAAATTGCCTGAGTCAGCATAAACTGCCCCCCTGTAACGGATGTAATAAGAGGTGTCTGGATGAGAGGGGCCAAGTATGCGCTCTCGGATCAGAAGCGCCTGCATGCGCATCTCATCTGGATCCGTGATCAGGGCTTCTAGCTCCTCCATGGTGCTCACCTCTCGGGAATAGTCATAAGCCAGTACCAGCTGCCGGGGCTCAGGCTTGGTCAGGTATTGCCCCCGCTGATGCCGAAGCTCCATGGCCCGTCGCCAGTACTTAAGGGCGCCCAGGAGGTCACGCTTCTTATCCACAAAGGTGGCGCCCAGCAGCTCCAGGGCTTCAACAGCAGCTTCTCGAGTGCAGTACTCATAAGGACCCTGCTGCTCGTCCTGGCTAGTGGCACCGTATCCTTTCTGGCCCTCTTGCGGCCCAGAGGAAGGACAGCACAGCTGTGTTTCCTGGCCAGCATCACAACCGCTCTGTTGCCTCTCACTTGCTGTGCAGTTCCTGTCCTCGTTCCCCGCCATCTCCCTCCCCGCCTCGTTTTGCAGCCCTCCTTGGATGAGGTACTCCACAATGTTGGTGTGTCCAGTGACGCTGGCAGCCAGCAGTGGGGTCATGCCGTAGCCGTCCCTCTCCATGCGGGCCTTGGAGCGGAGCAGCAGCTGCAGGATCTCCAGGCTCCCGGACTCGGCGCAGTCGTGCAGGGCAGTGTTGCCTTTCACGCTGCGCCGGTTGACATCGGCCCCTTTCTCCAGCAGGTAGCAGGCGATCTCTCGGTGCCCCTTGTAGCAGGAGATCATCAGGCAGGTGTGGCCGTGCCGGTTGGCCACCTCCAGGTCCGCCCCCCGCTCGCCCACCAAGTAGCGCACGATCTCCAGGTGCCCGTCGAAGCAGGCGGCCCGCAGCGGGGTGGAGTTGGTCAGCGTGGTCTGGTTCACCGAGGCGCCCCGCTCCAGCAGGCAGCGCACCACCTCCAGGTGCCCGGCGGCGGAGGCGGCCCACAGCGGCGGGGCCCCCTCGATGGTCTCGCCGTCGAAGCTGACCGAGCCGCCCTCCTCCACCCGGGCGCCGCAGTGGTCCAGCAGGTACTCCACCACCTCCCGGTGCCCGTGGCGGGCCGCGATCAGCAGCGGGGTCCCGCCGCCGCCGCCGCCGCCGCCCGGCCCGGCCGTCAGGGCCTCCAGCTCCTCCCGGCTCCGGCTGCCCAGCAGCTTCTGCAGCAGCTTCAGCTTCCCGTCGCGGGCTGCGTTGTAAACGGCCGTGCGCAGATCCATGGCCCCCGCGGCGAGCCGCCCGGGCCCTCCCTGGCCATGGAGCGGCTGCCCCGCCGGCCCCTCAGCGCGGCCGGAGCGGGGGAGGGCCGTCAGTGCCTCCCCGCCGCCATCTTAGGGTTGTAATGCAAAACAAAATGGCGCCTGAAGGCCTGAGGATTCTGGGACACGTAGTTCAGGCCCCGCCGCTCGGCCCGCTCCTGGCAAGGGAGAGGCTGGCTGCTGGGAGACCGCGTTTCCCAGCAGGCAACGGGAAGGAGGGGCCGCTCGCGGGCGGTGCCGGGAGCGTGACGAGGTGACGTTTGGGAAGTGTAGTTCTTGCCGTCCTCGCCCTTTGGCAGCCAGTATCGGGGAACCTGGCTCAGGAGAGACTACATTTCCCATGAGGGCAATGGGAAGGAGGAGTCTGAGCGCCTGTCGGGCCGCTCTGGGGAGAGGGAGGTTCTGGGAAATGTAGTTGTTTAGCCTCACCCGGCTAGGAACGGCTGTGTAGGTCCTAATTCATCCCTCCTTGACAGTTTTCCAGCATTTCGGCCACAGGAAGAGGAGCCCCAGCATGCGTGGTCTTGGTATGGGATTGTAATGCTTTGGAGACTACGTCTCCCAGCATGCAAGAGGCATTGGTCAATGGTTGCTTCTGTGAAATTTTTCCCATCCGACCAACATCCACACATCCTCCCCTAGGTGCAGGGCAACCTTCCCCATATCTCTCCATCCCATAGGCACATGTCACGGCACATGCAGTGACACCAAACAGAAGACTCTGGAAAGAAGAACAGCTGGTTTCACCACACTAGTGCCAGCGCACCTTGTAATTGGAGATACACACCTCCTAGCACTGGAAGGGACCTTAGGGCATCATTTAGTCTAGTTCCCTACCCTCATGGCAGGGCCAAACACCATCCCTAACATCTATTACCTCAATCCCTAAATGGCCTCCACAAGGATTGAACTCCTAAGCCTGGATTTAGTAGGCCAATGCTCAAGCCACTGAGCTATCCCTCCCCCAAGCACAGCTTAGGAACTTCACAAGGGCCTTCAGAAGGGTGAGATGAAGATCAGACAGTTGGCAGAGGAGAAGCGAGCCCATAGAAAGGACAGCAAGAACCAGCCAGACACCCACTACATATGCAGCAGATGTAGCAAGGACTGTCACTCTTGTGTGGGCCTCCATAGTCACAGTCAACGCTGCAAATGATGACCGTAAATGGAGTTACCAAGGGCGTGATCCATAGTCTACGCAGACTAAAGGGTGCCTAGTGTAGGCATGTTACACCCATCCACCGATATATGATTGTCCAGGTGCCTTGCAAAAAGCATTTTGTATCTTCATTCAAAGAATACAGGACCTTGGCTTCTTCAGATTTCCACTTGTGACTTCATAATTTCTGTACATTTAAACTGATACGTTAGTTTTTAAAAATCTTGATCTCATTAAATTCCAAAATACAGTCGCTAGAAGGATCAACATCACAAAAGCACAGCTGTGCTGTACACTGGGTTTTTAACAGCCTTAACTTGGGATATTTTAGAAATGTGAATTTTTTAGATAAGCTTTCAGGAGGTTCCATCAACAATGTGGTCTAGAGATAAACATCAGAATGTGTGTAACATTAGCCAAGTGACAAGAAGAATAAGCCGTTGTAACCCTGATCCGTCAAGTGTGATTGGATGGAAGAAATACATCATTCATCACTATATATATGTATATCTCACAGAACTGGAAGGGACCTCAAGAGGTCATTGAGTCCAATCCCCTGCCCTCACAGCAGGACCTGTTACAACCCCAACAAAATTACTTTAAATCTAACCTGCCCCAGGTCCTTGAAAGGTTCCCCTCAAGGGCTGAATTCACAATGCTCTAACCACTGAGCTACGAAACTAACTGCAACTGAAATGACTTTCAGTGTAGCAGCACCTGCATGTACAAGGATTGAATTTGGGACTGTGAGTATATTGCCTCTGAAAATTTTTAGCCTCTGATGAAAAGGGAAGCACATGCCTGAGAGCAGACGCGGTCCCCAATTCCCTGCTTCTAACGTTCTGTTAGCACTGAGCCTTTCATTAACATTATAAAGGCAAGCTGGCCTTTTTCAACTGAAACATTAATTTGAGTCCATAGCTGCCACTCCAGAGGACGGGGTGAGACAGGAGATTGGCCAAAGGGCATTCGATCTGTAGCAGTTGAAGCTCGAGTGCACAATGACCTCAGCCCCCTACGCTTTGACAGCCTCTCTGAAGTGACTTCCTAGGTTTCAATCCTAAAGACAAAAAAGTGTCCACAACTCAGAAACCACCATTTTAATGGGCCCAATTGAAATTGAAGGGAGATAAGTCCTTAAATTTCTTTGAGGATCTGAGTTAAAAATACCGTCAAACGGAATGAGAGCAAATCAATTAAATAGTTGCAGAATGCTCACCCCGGGTGAGAGTCAGCCCTGCTCAGGGGGCCAGCACAGTTAACGAGGCCTGTTTTGAGGCGTCTGGTGCCTCCTGCTGAGCATCTGCACGGGGGCAAATTCTATTCGTGATTAATTTATTAATTAGCCCACATTTGCCTGATTTTGTTTTGTCCTGTCTAGAATTACCTGGGATGCTCCTGCTAGTGCGTGTTGTTTTTACAGCAAATGACATTTTAGTTGCTAAGAAACTGCTTTTGGATAACAAACAGCCTGAGCTGGATTTTCACTTAAATCAGTGGGGGCAGCAGGTTTTCAGCAACTCTCTGATCATCAGGGCTGGGAGTTCTGTGTCTTAACTCCTGTCCAAGGTGGTGATTGTGTGTGTGAGACAACAGGATTTTTGAGCAGCTTGTGCCAAAGTTTGGAGTGGCTGTGTGTGCAAAACTGCAAAGCTGTTTGTGCCTGGACATGTGTGCTTGTGCATCCTTGGCATGGTTTGCATGCAAAAGCACAATTCTGTGCTTGAACGTGTGTGTGCAGAAGGAAGAGTACGTGTGTTTGAGAGTATTCCCATGTCTCCTGTGCACACAGGAGGGAATGCGTGTGTCCAGCTACCTGTGTCTGCATATATTGGAGAGCAGTGGGTGTGCATTAGTGTACCTGTGTGCACAAGTGAATACATGCCAGAGGCGAGTGTGTGCAGGTATGGGATAGGGGTTGCCATGTTCCCTTAAGCGCTGGTGAATATCCATCTATGTGCAGGTCAGTACATACATAGGCAGCTGTGCATGAGCATTCATGAGCAGATGTGAGACAGCGTGGTGTGGGGAGGAGGTCTGTGGCTGGATGCATGTGTATACATGTGAGACTAGTCCGTGTGAACACTTGTGTTCTTGTGTGTGTGCGTCCTCGTGGGAAATTAGGCGGTACTTAAAAGGCTGACTGAGTTACAGTTTCAAGGCAAAGACATTGGGGAAACACATTTGCTCTCCTCTCTGCCTCTTCATGTTGCTATAGTGATGAGATGCACCGGCACTTTAATCTGAAGTGTCCATTAATTGAAACTCCCTAATAATGCCCCTTCCACAAGAGGCACATGGCATCTGTTTGAGCACTTTGAAGGCTGCTTTGGGCCCGCAACTGGGTACTTACACCAAAGCCTTTTTTCAGCTGTTCCATGGTCCATCCTGAGCCTTCCGTTCCTCATCCTAGGATGGAAATACAGCATTTGTGAATAAAGATATTGGTTTAGTGGTGATGCTGAGAATTTGCCTAGATATAATGAGGGACCAAGGCCATTGGTCCTCCAGATCCTTTCCACTCAAATCCCTCCATGTCCTCATTCTCCTCCCACCAAGAGCATCAGAAGAGCAATTACCTGCTTGAAGCTGGGACAATAAAGTTGCTCCCCGTGGGAATCACACCTAGGAAAGGCGAGCACAGTTCTCAGGTCCTTTAACTGACTGCCTCTAGGCCTAGTGTGGGGATCATGGGCCCTTTCTGGATCATGGGCCACTGACTCACAGAAGAACCCAGCTGGGGACCATGTGCAAGTGAGAAACAAAAAAGCAAAACAAAAACCACACACACGCATAGAGGGGAAAAACAAACAAACAAACACCCACAACCCCCCCCCAAGAGGCAGCCCCAAATGAGAAGTCGAAATAAAAGCCCTTCCCCTCACTACTGTCAACCTCCACCCCAGAATTGAGGGGGTCTGGGGCTAGTAGATTTGGTGGGGGCCCCCCAGGCTCTGGCGGGAGGTTCAGTGCAAGATTATCTTGTATGACCTTTTGCCGTCACAGGCCACAGATGAGCTACTGCAGGACTCCAGGCATGGGCCCTTGAAGGAAGAGTGATCTGGGATCTTCCTGTACCTTCCCTCTCACGGGCACTGACTATTCCCAGGTCACCTTCCTTCTCCACAGGATGGCAACAGTGTAAGTGGCCATAATGCCCTGGACTTTCTGAGATGATCCATCTCTGTAGCCTAGCAATGGTTCAGGGACAGAGGTTCAGGTTTTCTTGATGAGTGCTCTTTGTGTTGAGGAGGTCTGTTGCCAATGAACTCTGTACCTCCTGAATAACTTGGGCAACCACCCTTCCTAACAAAGAGATGAAGGAATAATCAAACCTGCCCTGGTCTCATGGCTGAGGCCACAGGAAGTAGCCAGATTTGGAGGGTGTGATGTTAAAACTCCAAGGGGTAGGACTGGGTCCGTGAGGAGGCATCACTGGTCTTTGAGTAAAGAGCAGGGGATGTTCTGGCTTACAAGCTGACTCACGGATATAAGGTCCCACTATATCGGGGAGAGAGAATTTTTTATATAGGGCCTCACTTTTTGTCTCTGCAATTAGCAGCACCGCTCCCCCCAACCTGTGTAATGTAACCCAAACCGATGGAAATTTCAGTTATGTCCATAAGAAACAAAATAACAAAAAAACAAAAAAAAAACCCCACCTTTCAGCCCATGTAAGAAAATAAGTCTGTAGAATGTAAAAAGTTTATTAGTCGGGCTAGAAATGTGAATAGACGCTGTGACAGGGTCTGCGTTCCAAGAAGGGGTCCTCCCCTTCTGGATCAGTGGGCAGCCATCCCGCCCCATGGTCACATGTCCCAAACAACCCCCAAGTCACTAGTTTGTGGGGGGGGTTCCCACCTGGCCCCAGGTGGGCGAGCGGCAACAGTTTGCAGTCCCCTGTCTTACCTCAGGCAGGGGCTAGAGGAAATCAGCTCGTAGTGCGTCCAGGCCCTAGCTCAGGGCGGGGCAGCAAACAGTACAACACTCTGCCCTTGCTGGCAGGTGGGGGGAGATTGCCACCTGGCTTGTGGGTAGTGGTGGGGGGGGAGGAACATGGGCGCACCCACTCTGTTGCCCAAAGGACCTTTAAAGGCTCTCTCTATCCCCTGGGCCAGCTCCGTCCTTCCCCTCTGGGCATACCTGGGCATCCAGTTGAGCGTTCAAGGGGTTCCCAACTGGCAGGGGTGCTGGTTGTCCAGTCCAGGCCTTCATAGCTTGCCAATCCCGCTGCCTCAGTTTCACTCAGAGTGCTGGCTGGGGATGAGGTTGCAGCTGCTCCTGGGGGTCAGGTGGGCCCTCTGGGGCTTCCCGAGGTTCCAGGATTGGACAGGGTCCCAGGGGTCCAATCCAGCCTGGCCCTCTGGGCAGGTCCTCAGCCCCCTGCAAGCTGGGAGCACCGAGCTGACCTCTCACTCCTCTGGAGGCTGGCCTGGAATGAGGCCTCAGGCTGAGGTTTTATAGTCCTGATTTCGCCTCCTGACTCCCAGTCAAGTGACTGGGCAGGGCCAAGTTCAATCCAAAAAAGGCCCCCGGAAGGGGAGGACCCCTCTCCATGTCAGTGGGTGGCCATCCCACCCCACTACACACACAAATACAAACAGGAATATATTTCAACACTTTTAATGAGATGCAGGAGCCTAAGACCCAGCAGCCGATTGTGCTGTGCCTCTCTTACAAAATTTCATGACTCCCCAAGGGAACCTGCCCCCCACTTTGTGCACCCCTGCTCTATAGAGCAAACTGCTGCCTTATCTCAGCTGTGTCAATGGCACTACATTTGTAAAGGCAAAGGTGCAGCGGGAGCTGGGCTGGGGGAAAAGGGGAGGGAGCTCAAGCAATTTTTTTTTTTAAATTTCCTCTCTGGCCCAGCAAGCACAGAGGTGCTGGGGCTCTGGACTGCCAGGCCTGGAGGTGCTGGGGTGCTAAAATCCACAGTAGTGGGGCTATGAGCTGCCCAAGCTCAGAGGTGCTGAGGCTCTGAACCGCCAAGCCCAGCTGTGTGGGGATCAGCCCTGGCACAATTAAGGACTCTGTAGAGCAGGGGTGTGCATGAAATTTCGTAAGCGGGGCACAGCATGATCGACTGCTGGGTCTCAGGCTCATCTATCTCATTCAAAATGTTGAAATCTGTTACTGTTTTTATGTCTGTGTATTCACATTTCTATACCGAGTAATGAAATTTTTACATTCCACATACTTATTTTCTTTCACATGCCAAAAGGGCTTTTTCCCCCTGTGAACATAACCAAAATTTCCATGGATTTAGATTACATTTGACAGGTTGGGGCCCCTGCTAATTGCAGACATGAAAAGAGGGGCTCGACGCATAAAGTGCACTCACCCTTGCTGTGGAGGGATAGACTTCAAATACCAACTAGCATCAGACCTGGCCTAGGAAGTTACAAGCTAACATTTCAGCCAAGCCACAAAGCAGCCATCAGATGCACCTTTCGGCCACTGCCAGCAAGGGGCAGATTTGAACCAGTGCAAGCAGGAGGCACCGAACAGTTATGCGCCTGCCAGGTTGCAAAGCCCTGCCTAAAAGATGCTCATTAAGGTGTTGGGAGCTGGTGCAGCTAAACCCCTGTATAGTGCTCTGCAAATGTACCAAAACATCAACTACCGAGGGGTCAAAGAGAAGGTAAAAACGAGATATTTTGACAGTGCTGCCAGGCAGGAGGGTTAATTTTTCTCTATTGCCATTTCATGTTCCCATACAGACGAGCTGAATTACACAGCAGCAGCTGCTGCAGCAGTTACACAATCACCTGCATTGGCATAAGGACAGCGCTGTGAAAAGCAAATAGAAGGCTGTCCTTGTGGTTAAGGCATTGAAGTGGCACTTAGGAAATCTGCGTGCAGTCTCCATCTCTGCCACAGAGTCCATGTGCAATCTTGAGAACATCACTTAATCTTGCTGGGTATTTGTTCCCACCTATAACATGGCAATAATAATCTATGTCTTGTCTAGTCAGACTTCCAGCTCTTTGGGCATACATGCTATCTCACACTGGGCCTGTCAAGCATCCATGGGTCTGGAAGCCCTCATTTCTACTCTGCTTTCTGCAAAGCAGGAAGGGATTTGGATTCAGTGTCAAATTTCCAAAAGTTCCTAAACCACTTAGGAACCTACATCCTTTGACTTTCAATTAGCCTTTTAAGTGCGTAAATCACCTTTGAAAATGGGTTCCTTGAATACATTTGGCAGTTTTATCCCAAGTCTTTATAACTTGCTGCTTCCAGTGCTCACATCTGAGTCTGGCTTGGAACTTTCCCCAAAATTGGGTGTGGGGTTGAACTCAGGTATCTTCAATCCATAATCCCAAACTCCAAGCAGCTTTCACAGGGAATGGCCAGTTCCCAGGAGCCAGAAGAAGCTGTCTCTTGCCAACAGGCTGTTAGAAGACAACATTCCTTGTGCTTTTAAGCAATTGAAGAATTAATTTGCTTTACAAAAGGTAGAATTTTAAAAATACCAAGAAATGGCAGCGTGACCTTAGCAGGGATAGCGACCGAGTAGCCTACTCACCACAGAGGCTTTTGTCCTCTAACTACCTTCATCATTAAGGCTTGTGATGACATTACTCCCTCTGCTTAAATAGGGCAACAAGGTCACAGCTACCTGGGAAGAAGGGTTTTGATCAGCCAGTGCCATACGAGATGGAGAGGCATGAATGTTTCATTTCCATTAGGCGCAAGCCTGACAATTTTGGACATTAGCGCCTGTGCTGCCAGTCTTTGAGTTGTTGCAGACGTCGTTTCTCACGACTCAAGTGTGCGTTGCACTCAGCGGGTGGGCCAGGGGGAAAAGGCCTGTCCTTTGGTGCATCATCACAGGCTGCTGTGTTGTGGAGCTTTTGAATTTCTTTGGCACTGATTCCCTGCTGTTAATGTTGCTCCAGTTCCCATCTGACTGCCCATCCAGGACAATAACAGCTGTGACCTTTTGCCCCCATATTTTTATAGAAATTTGTTTTTGAATATGAATATGCATTATCACTGGAGCCTCCATGCTTTATGAACATTGGCTTATGCATATGAATATGTATAACTCCAAGATGCTTTAGACAAAATTGCTCATGTAACATACCAATTTTAAAGTTACAGTCTACTGAATGCGTACATCTTATTTTTGTGCATATATCATTCTTGTATGTGAAGTTAGAAATATGAAGTGTGGATCTGTTTATAATTCCGAATGTGCTAATGAGGGCTATTACTGATGACCAGAAACACAATGTTTCAATGATCAAGTCAACAACCCATGAATAGCCTTATATGACCTATAAGCCCAAGCTGTGATTGGTCCTACAAAGACATGTGGCCACTTTGGATCTGGTACCTTTCCACTCCAGTTTTCCACTGAGAAAAAATTGAACTGAGCACAAAGAATTCCTGCCTTGGGCAAAAAGGAGATACGGGGTGTGTGGCAACTAGACAACAGAGCAGTCACCAGATATCTCGAGACCCTTTCTCTTACCACCTAAGATGCCTGCTGGAAACATCTAAGATTGAATAGGGGAAGGATCAAACCTAAGTTAGGAAGCTGCTTAGAGACAGGTTTAGAACAACTGTTTAGGGTAAGAATTTGCATGTAAGGAGTTTCTTAGCAGATCGTGATTCTTTTTGTGTGTGTGTGTGTATTTTAACTTAGTAACTTACTTTGTCTGACTGTTTTCACTTCCTGCCACTTCAGTCCTACTTTCTGTACTTAGTAGAAACACTTTTGTTTATTATAAAGCCCAGTGCCCTTGTAGTTGAGCCCTCCCATAGCTGGACTTTTTCAGTATTTGTGCTGCTCTGCAGAGGTCAGTAACCCGTGTTCCCACTAATGTTTTCTATCCATGGATGGAATAAATTTTGTCGTGTGTGCCAATGCATGTGTGAATGTGCACCACCAGTAAAAACATGTGCTGCCAGCTGTGGGCATTCTGCTTATCAGCTGGGTGGCACCTGGATCTCATCTGGGTGGCCACCCATGTGCTCAGCTTACAGGGAACACTGGCAGTATCCCTAATTCTGCGCCTTGGGTGGGGGAGACCAGAGCATCTGGCCCAGGAGAACGGGGGAAGTGGGGCACCTATCAGTGGCTTCCTCGGTACATCAGGACAATCCCAAGGGGATTTCTGTAATCTAACCCATTACATTCATAAATCGAGTATTCTTTATGTAAAAGAGGGCAAGAGCTTGTGATCCCCTGTATGGGCACATTCTATTTGTGTGCATGCATTATTCTTCTGTGTGAACTTAGCAGTATGAAGTGTAACTCTGTTTATTAATCTTCTCATTCTAGTGAAAGCCCTTAGTGGGTACTTAGGGGATTTAATGGACCAGTGTGCAAGGTAATGATCTGTGAATGGTCTTGTCTTTCTGTTAAACCTAGACTGTGACTGGTCCTACAAAGACACGCAACCAATGCACCTGGTGCTGGAATCTGTGTTGAATTGTGTACTTTTCTGGGGGGATCCCCACCCTGAAAAAAGGATGGGAAAGGATTCCCGCCCTTGGGAAATTTTATATAAGGGATGGGATCCAAACGAAGACTGTCTTCAGCTGGCTTCACAGACTGATTGCTCTTTGAGTGAAGAAGAGGACGTGTTCTGCTTGCCCCATCACAAGAGGACACATGAAGAGACCTGGAAAGAAAGAACTCTAATGATGAGCAGAAGCGGGTGGGGGGAAAGTAGCTGGGCCCAGGTCAGAAAAAGATCAGCTCTGGTCTGAAGGACTTTACCAGAAATAAGGACTGATGTGAGAAATTATGATCTGTAACAATTTCTCCTAGTGTATTAGGCTCAGTTGCCATGTTATGTTTATTTTAGCTTTGTAATTTACTTTGGCCTATTTGTCATCACTTGCAAACACATATCCTACTTTTAATGCTTAATAAATTCACTTTTGTTTATTCTCAAAGCCAGGATAAATCATTGTTGGCTGGAAGGAGAAAAACAGCTGTGCATATCTCTCTTCCCTTGATAAAGAGAGGGAACTCTATGAATTTTTTCTGTGTAAGACAGATTTATTTGAAGGTCTGGTCCACCTTGAGGGGGATGCTCCTGAGTACTGACAAGTCATGGGAGTGGGTGTCAGAGGCAGGGGAAAACACTGCCCTCCCAAACTGCCTGATTGTTTCCAGCCACACTCTGTTCCTAGCACTCCCCCCCGACCCCTTCAGCATGGTTCTCCCAGTCTCCTGGGGCTGCCTGGGCTTCAGCCCCACTGAGCCTGGGGCTGTGCTGTCAGTCTTCCCTGCATCTGGAGGCCTGGGGCCAAGCACCACCCACTCTCCTGGTGCTTCTGGGGCCAGGGAAGGCTGGGGCTGTGCAGCACTCACCCGCCCACGTACCTGCTGCTGGTGGGAGGTGGCCTGCCCTACAGCAAGACTTGGCTCCCATGGGGCCCTTGGCAAGGTCTCAGGCAGCAGTGGTAGGGAAGAGGATTGCCTCCCCCACCCAAGGTTCACTGCTCAAGGGATGAGTCTATGTAACCTATCTTTCTCAGGGTTGAGTTGTCTCAGTGCCTGTGTTACTCTGCTGGGGGGCTCTGACCCCAGCTCTGTGCCTTGGCTGGGGGAGACCACCCAGCAGGACAGGGTGGTGGGGTGCCCCAGAGGACAGGTAGGTGGGCTCAGCACACTGTGTGACAGTCTCAAGGGGCTCTCAATGATCACAGTAGCAATGGGTCAGACCCCTGCGTCTGGTTTCGCACCTTAGCTGAGGACTACAGGACCCAATCCTCCACAAACAGGAAGAAGAGACTGGTGGATGAGAGGAGGAATGGGGTGGTGGATATGTACGAGATGGAGATGCAACAAGTCCCTGGTTCTGTTTGTGTGTCTTTATCAAGCTACTCTGTGTTATGCCCATAGCGTGTGGCTACGACTCCAGGGGCTGGGAGGGTTAACTGTGAGGTGCTCAGGAATTACAGTGATGAAGGACATAGAAGTATGTGGCTGGATAGTCGTCATAGTGGCACAACTTCTCTTTCCAATGGAAATTGTGATCGAGAATAGTAACAGAGCAGCAGCCATGTTAGTCTGTACTTCAACAAAACAAAGCAGCGGAAACGTAGCACTTTAAACACTAACAAAATTATTTGTTCAGTGATGAGCTTTCGTGGGACGGACCCATCCCTTCAGATCAATCACGTCTCTGGAGTGCTACGTTTCTGCTGCTTTGTTTTGTTGGAAATTGTGATTGTTAGTTTACAAATAAGGAAAGAGGGAGACAGGAAGAGGGGAGACACTGACTCTCCAAGGTCACCCAGCGAGTCAGTGTTCGAACTGGAAATAGAACCCTGAGTTATTGACTATGTGGCTGCAGAAAATACAGTCTATTAGTAACCTTAGAGCACAGGGATTAGGAAATCAATAGATTTCTTTTGCCTTTTCACGCATGCTGTGTGGGTTCCCTAGAAAGTCTCCATAGGTAGCTATATTTGTGGGGTAACATTTTTAATAGCCCGTAAGTCTCATAGAAAATCAATGGGACTTTGGCTCCTAAGTCATGGAGATACTATGGAAATTGTTACCTCTGTTAGGTTTTCAAAATCCCAATAGAAATCAAGGGCCAGTGAAACAGGGTCTGTCAAGCCTTCTCGGCCCCTGGTTTGAGTCAGTACCCTGCAGTATTAAGTAGAGAGAGACCCTCTCATAGCCAGAGCTCATGCCCATTTATCACCCAGAGTGGCTGTCTGTAAACTCATCAGCCAGCTGCCCTGGTCCTTGTCCATCAGCTAGCTTTTCAAGTCAGATGGGGTGAGGGGCAGAGTTAATACAGCTGCTTCAGCACCATGAAATTAACCACTTTCTCTTTGGTCTAGCCCCTGCCCTGTCTGTCCATTTGCAGGCGTATCATCCTATCCTCAGGAGCAGAACCAGGTAGGTCTCCCCAGGGGCCTTCTGTGAACTCCAGAACTTTTCCCAGTACACCTTGGGGGATCAGCCCACACTTGTGCAGAAGGGCTTCTTAGAAAAGTTTATAGTCCATTGCTCTTCATCTGGCTGAACATCCCTGTGGTCTTGGGATTTAGTAAGGGGGTGAGAGGCCAGGGCCTGTCTGCAGGATTACTCTGATACAGATTGCAGTCTTTCTCAAAGGCATTAAGGAAAGCAGCTATGTTTTTCCCCTCCTTAAACTGGGACAGGATGTTCATACTAAAGCTTCATGCAGCCAGCAGCTCTCATTTTGATTAGGGGACTCTAGTCCCAGCTCTGCCACTGACTTGCTGTGTGGCATTGGCCAAGTCTCTTCACCTTCTCCATCTGCAAGTGGGGCTAAGGCTACTGTCCTTCCCTTTCCAGACACTGTAAATGGCAGGGAATGGAAGGAGCGAGTGAAATGTTGTTAGCAGCAGCCCCTGGAGCAGAACCCCTTAGTGCAGGGAAGTAAAGGTACACAGGGCTTTGTCAAGAGACAAAACTCCCACTGACTTGCAGGAGAACTGCAGCAGGGTCTTAGAGCAACTCACTCTGCTCTGGAGAGCGTACAGTCTAAACAAGCCCATATTGATAGAAGTGCTTAAGCTGGTGCTTAATTTTCATTATTCAAGTCCTATTGAAGTTAACATGGGATTGGGACTGAAAGGCAGTGTGGACTGAAGGTGAGTAGCCATGGCCCATGCTGTATGGTTGCTATGGGCCAGGCTGTATAGCGGTTATCCTGTCAGTGGGCAGATGAGATCCAAAATGTACAGCAGCTGTACTGTCAGTCGGCAGAGGGGTCCATGCTGTATGGCAGTTTGGGGGTCAGGCTGTACAGTGACTGTCCTGTCAGTAGGTGGATGGGGTCTGTGCTGTACAGCGGCTGTACGGTCGGTGGCAGATGGGGTCCGTGCTGTACAGCAGCTGTCCGGTCGGTGGCGGATGGGGTCCGTGCTGTACAGCGGCTGTCCGGTCGGTGGCGGATGGGGTCCGTGCTGTACAGCGGCTGTCCGGTTGGTGGCGGATGGGGTCTGTGCTGTATGGCAGGCTATGATTTGTTGTCACTTTTATAAGTCAGAACAACAAAATCACTAGTCTTCCACACAGAGCCAGACCTTCAGTGTCAGCGCTTCTTCCTCACTCCACAACGAAATGCTCTTTTGTTCCTTTTTCCAGTACCTTCCCCCATCGCCTCTGCCTCCGGAGACCTGGCTCATCATTCTGGGATCAGATCCCTGCCTCCCAACACCCTCTCCACATTGCCCTCTATGGGTCAGTCCCACATCTTAGCCTCACCGACTGGCCTCGCCAGGAGGTTCACTGAGGTTCTCTCAGTGAGCAGACCACACCCCTGAGGAGAATGCAGAATGGCGACGTCGCTCATGTAGCCCCTCACCCCTACCTTCGCCTGGAGCCGTGCTGCTCTGTTGTTGGGCAGATGGGCTCCGTGCCCATCTCCTGACTGAAGTGCGCCAATGGAACGGGTATTCGGAGGACACAGTCATGCAGCGGAGGGACAAATGAGATAGTGGGAGCACTGGAGTTTCCCTGAGTCTCCCAGTGTCCCACCTAAGCTCACGTAGTGAATGAGATTAGTGGGCGATGCTCTTTCTTCTTCCCTGGCTCTTCTGAGCATGATCGTCCTTTCTCTCCGGGCTCAGCTTCGCTTCCACCTCCCAGCCTTCTGTTATTCGTGTTCTGCATGTCTCTTGGCTAGCGTGGGATGGGGCATAGCAACCCCCCAGGCAAGGCCAATGGTTATTCTGCGCTGCCCTTGGGGTGAGGTGGACGCACTGGAGCCATGCTAAGCTCAGGTATGGGCACATCCTTCTTCCCCGTGGTCTGATCTTCAACTCTCCCTGTGTGAAGGTTTGGGCAGTTAACTAGAGCGGGTCCATATTTTCATTGTCTTCCCCTCATCGAGCTGCTCTGGCCTTAGCTTGCAAGGCCATTTCTGTTACAGACTCTCCCTGGGGGCAGGAAACGTTCTCTCAAAGAGGCAGGTGGCTGGTGCTGAGCAAGGTCACGCCCTCAACGAGCAAACAGCCCAGGCTCTGAACTGGGTTTCCTCTGCATGCTCCCAATGGACTTCTGAGCCTGATTCCAGATGGACATTTTAATCTGGGGGTTTGTGCTGCTTAGGAGATAAGTCCATTGTGCTGGCCCAGCTAGCGGAGCATTTGCAGTAGGGCTGATAAAGATACCAGGTGATGCCCAGGTGGACTTATTTACAAGTGAGAACAAGCCTGGCTGCAAGGCTAGATGACAGGCTGGGCCTGCTGTCCAGGTGTTACTTGACACCATGTTGATGTAACGACATCACCAGGTGCTGGTTATTAACTGGAGTGTACCACCCTGCCCTTTGTGACCTGGCTTCCTCCTTTCTTTGTTTCACAGGAGGTTGAAAAAGCCAATTTCCTTCCACCAGCCAGTTCCCCTCAGGGCAGCAGCACAGCCGCCAATCAGGGGAGTAAAGGGGGCAGCTGCCCCAGGACCCAGAGATTTAATTGGGCTTGGGGCTCCAGGTCACCACTGCTGCTACCCTGGGCCCTTTTAAATTGCTGCCAGAGCTGACTGCTGAGGACTGGGTGGGAGAGGTTATCCCCCATCCCCTCCCCTTCCAGGGGCCCGGAGATGAGCCCCCACACCTTGTCCAGGGTCCCGCAAAATCTGCCACCAGCATACAATACTTTAGTGCAGTGGTTCCCAACCTGGGGTCCGTGGACACCTGAGGGTTCACAAGAGTATTCCAGGGGCCCCATGAAAAAAATAAAAGATAAATAAAAATGATCACAGAAAATAAGTTTTAAATAAATTGCAGCATTACAATCAGTTATTATTTTTAAATTAAGTATCTTCTAATAATATGAATTGCTGTCTGAAAAATCAGTGTTGTGGTTTCCTTTTTCATTTAATAAAGTGTACACAGAATCTAGAATTGGCTCTGGGGGGCCTGTAAACTGTTTGGGGGGGTGACTGAGGGTCTGCACTAGTGAAAAGGTTGGGAACCACTGCATTAGTATGAAATGGACCATTGGGCCAAAGCTGTGGGGGTTCCTTTAGAGGGCAGAGCCTCCATCTTTATTCAAATCAAGTAGCATCTTCCTCTGCAAAGTGCCTCATCAATTTCATAGCCACGAGTTGTCTTTTGTCTGACACAAAGGGTATGTCTGTCATGTGATCCCTTGTGTGATTGCGGGGATCCTTACCTAGCTTCATCTCACCAGCTCGGGTCCCAGAGCAGAGAAGACTCAGTCACATGTATTTCATGGTGAGCTGTACAAACCCAAACCTAGCACCCAGCTGCCATCGTTTCTTTGCTCTGGTACCAAAACTAGCTAGAGGAAAGGTCTCTCGGCTGTATCTACTCAAGCTGTGATCACACCCAGTGATGACAGTAGCTCAGGCCAGGTCTACACTAGACCTTAAAGTTGATTGTAGATACGCAATTCCAGCTATGGCAATTGCATAGCTGGAATCGACTTACCTACAGTCAACTTATCTGGCCATCTTCATAGAGGGAGGTTGATGAGAGCAACTCTCCTGTTGACCTCCCTTGTTCCTCATGATATTGAGGAGTACAGGAGTTGACTATCAGCCCAATTCCATGTGTCTCCCCTAGGCACATGAAATCAACCATAACCCGGTCGATCTTCTGCAGAGTGAAGACAGACCCTTAGACCCTTAGACTGCAGGCTCTTTGGGGCATCTTTTTGTCCTGCAGGGTTTGTACAGCATCTGGCACAACGGGAGCCAGATCTAAGACTGGGGCTCTTAGACACCAAAGCAATACGGATCATGATGGAGTAAAGTCCTATTCCGTGTGAGACCATCAGAATCTGGCCTTTTGGGCTTTTCAAATCCATGTGTGTTTGCGAGAATAAGGATGAAACCGAGACCTGTGCGTGCGGGTGTTAGGTTTGGGTCTAGCATTTAAGCCAAGTAACCTGAAGAGTGGAAGGGAAAACTCTTCTAAATGCTCTCTAACTCTGGAACAGTGCTTTTCCCCTGGCAAGGAGGGGAGGGGTTCTGCCCATAGAGCCACATGGGAATTGTTTGACTGAAAGGTAAAAAAAGTAGATTTAGCGAAATCACGTCAGTTTGTGAAATAATGTCAGTTGTGGTGAGTCTCCCAATTAAAAAAAAAAGATGGAAGTTTTTAAAGTTATCAGAATGCTTTGTGTTGCATTTTCAAAAAAGAAAAGAAAATCTGGTTTGTCTATTCAAAACTGTCATTGTTTAGAGATTTAGTCTAATTCCAGTTTCGCAAATTGAAAAAGGTCAAAACAAAATCAAAACATTTCAAATGCCTGAAAGCATTTCTCTCCCTTCCCCAGTTCACAAACATTTTCAAGATTTCAACTCTGAGCACTGAGCTGGGATGACTGGAAATCTTAGAAATATCGGCAAAATCAGGAGAACCATTTCCCTCCCATCTCTAGTCATGATGCTGGGTGGGATTATGAAAGACAATGGGGAAGGATGGGTGGGCTGTGAAGCATGGACGATTTTGTTGCAAGCTAAAGCAAAGAAAATGTTGCTTCTCCACTTCCCTCACACTTTCCCCTTTGAGATGAAGCACTCTCTGTCATCCTCTTGAAATGCATACTGACGGGGTATAAGCTTAGCATGGATACATATGCTTACTAGTACTTTTCTGGTAAATATCAGGGGGTCATGAACATTTTGACTTCATATAAGGGGGTCGCCAAGCTAAGAAATACTGATCTAGGGTAATTGAGCCCCTGGAAAATTTTGTTTTGGTTAATGCCAATTGGTGAAATTAACCATGGCACTAAGGGCCAGTGCTAGACATTGCCCCTGAAGATAAAACTTATTCATAACCAGTACTCAAAGTAGGGGAGGAGTAGCCCCACGAGCCACAGAGGAATCCTGCTTCAAGGCAAAGGCTGGCAGGCAATCAGAAATCCCAAATGGAATCAGTGCTGTGCAATCAGGTTACTGAATTCATGCACACGTTTAGGAGAAAACAGAGGTAACATTTCAACTGGTCGGAAGCCACCTTAGTCAGAATTTAATGGGAAAGGGGAAAATAAACCCTGATATGCTTATCTGATTGGCTCAGGGGACAGTGAGTATCAGCCAATCAGACTGTCATAAATAAATGCAAACTTAGGAACATTTGCCTTTTCATAGATTGCACCTGTTGCAAACGCTGATGCTGGAATCCACCCTCCAATGTTCCTTCTAATTTTTTCTGGGCTTGTATGGAATAAATTTTGTTCTATGCGCTGATGCATGTGCGGATGTGCATCACCCGTAGAAACACACACTGCCAGCTGTGGGTGCTGTGGGTGCTCTGCTAATCAGCTGGCGGCATTTGAATCTCTCCTGGGTGGCACAGCTCACAGGGCGTTCAGCCATCTGCCATAGCCTCCCTTGACTCTCGCAGAAGCTAGAGACAGGAGAAGCTGGGCTGTAAGCAGGCTGGAAATGGCCCCGTCAAAGCCAATGCGGATGGAAGAGCCGCAAGCTATCTTGGAAGAGGCTGGCTCTTCTTGGAGTGATCCCCAGCTGTGTTTGCAGGCTGTAAATTAAACAAACCAAATTTCCTATCTTGCAGCATTATTGCCTTATTGCTGTTATTTCCTCTGATTTAAATCTTCCCTCCACTTCAGACTGGAGGTGCCCACTTTACCTGATTTGTTATTTATTAAAACGATTTAAACAAGAGACAGGCTGGGGGCAATGTGGGGGATACTCAGTGCAAATTATATTTTGAGCCGTTGTGCTTTGCCAATGCAATGGAAAATAAATCTCCCCAGCCTTGTTTCTCTGGATGGGAGTTGTCATTAAATGCAATTAACCAGCCCCTGCAGGTGTCCTGGATCAGGCCTGCAGCAGCCCATTCACAATCGCAATGTTATTATCATCCTGACAACAAAACACCAGATACTTCCCAAGTGGCTCTGATCGATGAGATTGCCTGACTTGGAGCTGGAAGCTGGAAGCTGAAGCGGGGAGGGAGGGAGACCGGCCTGATTCAAACATGCTCTTTCGAGTTACTGAGGGAAATGCCGAAGAGCCAATCTGCAGCCAGGAGGATGGAGAGCTATGAGATCTGGGGGGAGGGGAAAAGAGGATGTTTGGGGAGCTGAGAAAGAGGGAAAAACAGAGGGGATATAACGTCGTAGAATCAGAGGGTTGGAAGACAACTCAGGAGGTCTAGCAGAGTCTTAGACCTTACTAACCCTGCTCCAACTAAATCATTCCAGTCAGGACTTTGTCAAGCCCTCTAGGGATGGAGATTCCACCACCTCTCTAGGTAACCTATTCCAGTGCTTCACCACCCTCCTAGGGAAATAGTTTTTCCTAATCTCCAACCTACACCTCCCACACTGCAACATGAGATCATTGCTCCTCATTCTGTTGTCTGTCACCCCTGAGAGCAGCCTCTCTCCATCCTCTTTGGAACCCTCCTTCAGGGTCGCTGAAGGCTACTGTTGAATACTCCTTCACTCATCTCTTCTGTTTCCTAAAGAAGCCCAATTCTCAATCATGTGCCCCAGCCCCCTAATCATTTTTGTTGGCATCCCATCACCTCACATGGTCTCAAGAAGCCTCAAAACAGAAGGCTGGGCTTGAGGATGAGGCACTGGACTAGAACTCAGGAGGTGGGGATTTGAGGCTAAGCTGCTCCATGGGCTCGCTGGGTACTCTCAGGCAAGTCCTCTAGGGTCAGAGCTCAGCTCCCTTTTAGACACTAAAACATGGAGCCTGATGTCTGAGGGAACTGCACATTGGATGCTGGTATCTCTGACAATCTGACACTTGTTTCTTTCTCCTCTTTGTTTCATCTCTTTAGCCCTGATCTCCACAAAGGGTGGGACATGCCCTCCTAGGAGATGTGACAGGACCTTTAGGTGGGGTGGAGGGAACCCCCCACCCCGATGCTGCCCATGCCAAGCTCTGCTCTGGCCCCTCCTCAGCCATGGCTCCCACGCTGTCCCTATCGTAGTCTGGCTGCACTTCTGGACAGGACTGAGGCTGGAGGCAGGACAGAGGTGGGGAGTGGAACCACACTTGGCCTTGGGTCTGGCTGCTGGTCCCCACTGTGGCCTAGTTGCAACTTTGCTTCTGGCCCCAGCCTCATCTCTGCAGTCCCAGCCCCAGCCTGGTGGGGAGGGGCACAGCCAGAGATAAGAAGGCACATCCCTCAAAAGTTTACGGACTGCTGAGTTAGCCTATGAACACTTCAAGCCAGGATCTCTCTCACTAGGTGCCTATGCAGCACCCAACATGATGAGGATCCAATCTCAGCTAGTGCCTATGAATACTGCAATTACTATAAATAATAAAACAGAGTGAGTCCTGATTACACCAGTTAAAAAGAAGAATCAGGACCCAATTCCCTGGCTGAAAAGAGAATTATATAATAGCACGTTTCACCACTTTGGCGTCCATTCACAGACTGATCCTGGAAACCCCACGCACCCATATCAGACCTTAATCAGGAGAGTTACTAGACCTGGGGTGTCCAATACATTCGCCACATGTGGCGAATAGGACACCATGTTCTGGTGAATATGGTTCTCAAGCCACATGAGGCTTTTGAAGCCTTTAAAAGCAGGTCCTCCTGAGAGCTGCACATGGGGAGTGCCATCCACCTGCTCTGCGTATGCGCTGCCCAGTGCTCCAGCAGCAGCCCCGGTGGCTCTGGCAAGTCGCTGGCATTGAATTAGTACAGGGGGAAGACATTTATTTAGGGGAGGGTTGGAGGTGCCTGACTCTCAGGGGAGGGCATTTATGTAGAGGGGCGGCTGGGAGTGCCTGGCTCTGGGGGACCCTGGCTCTGTGGGAGGGAGAGGGCATTGATTTAGAGGCGGGTAGGGGGGAATATGGTGAATATGGAACAATGACAACCACAAGCGTGGCGATCTTTGAACTCCTATTGGACGCTGCTGTCCTAGACTGACTGGTTTTGTGGTGGCCCCACTTCTCATTCCCCATCCAAACCCACACTGCTAGTTACAAAGCCTGGGTCAGATTCCACCAGATCCTGCTCCCACTTGCGAACCCAGAGTGACTGAATTTAGGCAATGGAGTGAGCCATCCTGGGTGAAAGTCCTGTCAGGGCAGCATCAGATTTCTACGGAACAACTTACTGGGCCAGACTCACTTTTGTTTACACTGCTGTCAGTCCAGAGCGACTTCACTTAAAGCCCCAGAGCGGCTTTTGTTTGTCACGAGTTTAATGGAATGCAGAAGTTCTCCCAATTTGTATTTCAGTCCCTCTTCTCTTTTTCAGGTCCTTCTCTCTTCCGAGCTGAGGCCCAGGAGCATTGGAGAGCAGAGAGGCACAGCAGGTCCACGCCTAGGTCTCTAACTTCTGGCTTTCTACTGGGATTACAGTGCAGTTTCTCAGGGATGATACACCCCCACAATTCCCTTCTGGAGCTGCTAAGGGACAATAACCTGGCAGAGGCAGGGGCAGTCTATGAGGATCAGGACTGAGTGAATAAGTGGTTTTTTTTTTTTTGGTTTGGGCTTGAACAAAAAACAATCCCCCCAAAATTCCAGTTTGATCTGGACCAAAATTCCCTCCCCGCAAAAAAGATTTCCTTTGGAATTGATCAAATGTATTGTGTGTTGACTTGATTTTTTGGGGAAGAGGAGGGATTAATTTCCATGCAGATTTTGTGGGTGTTTTTGACCCTTTTGGTTTTTAACCTGGCCAGCTAGGAAATTGAAACACCCTTTCAAATGAAAAAGTCTGAACAAAACATTTGGACTTTTGTAAAAAAAAAAAAAAATGTATTTTCAACCACCACTATTTGCTGACTTTAACCCAAATTCAGTTCACCATTTGGGCTACCAAAATGCATTTTTCCATGAAAACCAATTTGCTAAAAAGTATCACCCAGCTCTAATGAGAATCCTCTTTGCACTGTGGTAATGTCTGTGCCCACAGGTGGACAAATTCCAGCAAGTATCAATCCAGCCACATTCTGACAGAACTTTGTTTCTGCTACATTCAACTCTTGTGGGCTTGCCTCCGGTCCATGGGGGCAAAGTTTCCCAGCCAACCACTGAGGCAGACACATTTGCAAAAACTCTCAGTTATTGGCTCAGCTCAGTCTCAGGTGCTTGGAGAATGAGCCACCTCACTTCCAGGGAATCCCAGCCTGGTCATGCATACAGTGGTTTTCGACCTGATTTCCAGAAGGACCTGATCTCCATTTGAAATATTTTAGGGCTCACAAATGAAAAGAAGGTTGAAAACCCTGGTTGTAGCACATGGTGGATTCCAGCCTACATTTTAACTATGCTTTTTACATATTCACCTGCAACCCCACTGACATGCAGCCACCTTTGGGGTGGAAGGTGGTAGTAAATCAGGGATGCATCAACAGTGTGTGTGTGGGGGGGGGTCAGGAGTGATGGTGGGGAGTCAATTGTTGGCAAAATAAAAGTATCTGGAGAGTCTGCAAATAGAGCAAAGAGGAGCTCATTCTTTTAGATCTCGTTTAACACACCCACCCAGAGCAGACTATAGCACATAGCTCTTTGCATGTCAGCATCAGTGGATGAAGAGGGAGTTGCCCCCATGGCAAGGGGAATGCAGGATTCTGGATCTTCCCTACTCCTGATTCCATTCCTTGATGCCTCTCTGGCCGGTCTGCCTGAGTGCACGCCTGGCTAAGCACCACTGCGATCTTCCTACAGCAGCAAAGTGCCCCTGGAGTTCACAGACCTTCCACGAGTTGTACAGCAAAGAACCTGGCCCTAAAGCCTTAGACATTCTCAGGAATGTCAATTTCCTGGGCAAAAGTGTTTTTTGTTTGTTTTTTTTTAAATCAAAGTACAGATTTCTTTGGCTCGGGGGTTTTCAGGGCCAGATTCTACCCTCACTCATGCGGATGTAAATCCAGAACAGTGCTAAGTCTTCAACTGAGATGCTCTGGGGGTTTTTTGGCGGTGTAAGTAATAGGGGAGAATGTGCCCCTTGTGTCTGTTTCACAGACAAGCCAGAGGACAAGAAACCGCACGTTCCAGCTGCAAGCATGAAGAGCTCTGTGGCTGCTAATAAGTGTCATGGGGACAGTGCCTCAGCGGATGTAAATCAGCATAGCTCGGGGAAGCACCGTAGGGACTTAAACAAAGTAACACCAATTTACACCAGTTGAGCACCTGAGCCAATATCTGGACTGCTTAGGGACACCCCCTGGAGTTTCTATCAGTGGGTGTGAGTGTGCAGGGGGACTGAGCACATGTGAATACCAGGGTCAGGAGAGGAGATAGAACAGGTCCAGCTGAAAGTACGTTTCCCAATTCCCCCCGACCTGTTTTCTGTTTCTCTTAGGAGCACCTCTCTTTTGTCTCCTCCACTTTCTCTTCTTCTGTCCTCCTTTCTCAGCTGCCCCATCCTGCATTGCTCCCCGCCTCAAAACACATTTGTAGGGCTGCCCAACCCTTTCCCTTCTCTTGTCACTCAATGCACTTTAATTACCACTTCAAGGGCCCTGGCCACCATCCGCTGGGAGTATCGAGATGAATTTCCCCCGGGGGTTATGCCTGCGTCTGAGTTCCAACCAAACTCCAGCGTCCTTGTCAGTCAACTGTCCATCTATTTGGAGGCGCAGCCTCCTTTGCTTCTGAGTTCTCTGCTTGCACTAACAGAAAACAGAACCTGCTGATAAAGAAAACACAGCCATTAGATCTGCAGGCTGTTGAGGGGGGGGGAAAATATCAAGGCCAAGATCTTCAATTGCAGCAGACTTAACTTAGGCTCCTAAATCATCTATTGATCTCCAGAATCAGCAGGCCAATTTTCAGAAGCTCAGGGAGCCCAGCAAAACCCATTGACTTTCACAAGAGGTGGGATTGTCGAAAGATACCAAAGTGACTTAGGGGGACAAAATTCCATTGGGACTTGTGCTTCCAAATCACTTATGTACCATTGTAAATCCTGCCTTAGATGTTTCCTGCTTGTGAAAATCAGGTCACCTGTTTAGCAGCCTTAGTGCTGAGCTTTGAATGGTTATTTTTGATGTCCTTGGCCTAAGGGAGAGATTTTTCAAACAGCCCCAATGGCAGATCCCTAGTTCCCACTACAAATCAATGGGACTTCTGACTCACCTTTGTGTCATTGCATAGTGACTCTGTCCTTGTCTGGAGAGCACCGTCATGCCCACAGCTGGCTGGAAAGCAAATCCCCTTTGTCACAAAAAAGTTCAAGCGTTATTTTACAATTTTTCCCTCCAAAATATTTTTTCATTGACTTTTTCTGACCAGCCACACTCAACAGGCTGGTGCAGTATAAACAGTCTGGCTGTATTGCGCTGCTGGGCAGTTTAATAAGAGAGCTGAAAGAAAACTATCCAGAGGGCAACGAGTGGCTCCAGGTCAGCATCCTTCTGATAAACACCTCCAGGACCATTAAGAGACAATGTCTGAGTTGTCAACTGGGAAGAAACCACCTCCAGGCTTCAGCCAAGACAAAACTTATTTTACCAAGTCTAGGAACAACCTGGGAAGGACCATAAAGAGCTACAAAGTCTCTCACTGTGCAGAGGTGGGGGCTGTATCAGGGAGCTACTCCTGGCAAACAGACTGATGCTGACATGTGCTTGGGGCTCTGAAGAAGTCCTAATTCTCCCAGGGAATGATAAGCCTTAAGTAAGACAGACACGATAACAAGTCTTGTGGATAAGGGAGAAGTGGTGAATGTGGTATTCCTAGACTTTAGTAAGGCATTTGATATGGTCTCACATGATCTTCTTATCAATAAACTAGGCAAATACAACTTAGATGGGGCTCCGATAAGGGTGGTGCATAACTGGCTGGATAAACAGTTCTCAGAGAGAAGTTATTAACAGTTCACAATCATTCTGGAAGGTCATAACAAGTGGGGTTCGACAGGAGTCTGTTTTGGGACCAGTTCTATTCAATAGCTTCATCAGTGATTTAGATATAGGCACATTTATTAAGTTTGCAGACGATACCAAGGTCGGAAGGGTTGCAACTGCTTTGGAGGACAGGCTCATAATTCAAAATGATCTGGACAAACTGGAGAAATGGTCTGAGGTAAATAGGAACAAGTTTAACAAGGACAAAAATAAAGTACACCACTTAGGAAGGAACAATCAGCTTCATACTTACAGTATGAGAAGCGACTCTCTAAGAAGGAGTACTGCAGAAAGGGATCTAGGGGTCATAGGCTACGTCTACACGTGAAGCCAACATCGAAATAGCTTATTTCGATGTAGCAACATCGAAATACGCTATTTCGATGAATAACATCTACACGTCCTCCAGGGCTGGCAACGTCGATGTTCAACTTCGATGTTGCGCAGCACCACATCGAAATAGGCGCTGCGAGGGTACGTCTACACGCCAAAGTAGCACACATCGAAATAAGGGTGCCAGGCACAGCTGCAGACAGGGTCACAGGGCGGACTCAACAGCAAGCTGCTCCCTTAAAGGGCCCCTCCCAGACACAGTTGCACTAAACAACACAAGATACACAGAGCTGACAACTGGTTGCAGACCCTGTGCCTGCAGCATAGATCCCCAGCTGCCGCAGAAGCAGCCAGAAGCCCTGGGCTAAGGGCTGCTGCCCACGGTGACCATAGAGCCCCGCAGGGGCTGGAGAGAGAGCATCTCTCAACCCCCACAGCTGATGGCCGCCATGGAGGACCCAGCAATTTCGACGTTGCGGGACGCGGATTGTCTACACGGTCCCTACTTCGACGTTGAACGTCAAAGTAGGACGCTATTCCGATCCCCTCATGAGGTTAGCGACTTCGAAGTCTCGCCGCCTAACGTCGAAGTTAACTTCGAAATAGCGCCCGACGCGTGTAGCTGCGACGGGCGCTATTTCGAAGTTGGTGCCGCTACTTCGAAGTAGCGTGCACGTGTAGACACAGCTATAGTGTCCCACAAACTAAATATGAGTCAACAGTGTGATGCTGTTGCAAAAAAAGCAAACATGATTCAGGGATGCATGAACAGCAGTGTCGTGAGCAAGACACAAGAAGTCTTTTTTCTGCTTTACTCAGCACCAGTTAGACCTCTGTCGGAGTATTGTGTCCAGTGCTGGGCACCATGTTTCAGGAGGGATGTGGAGAAATTGGAGAAGGTTCAGAGAAGAACAACAAGAATGATTAAAGGTCTAGAGAACATGAGCTATGAGGGAAGACTGAAACAATTGGGCTTGTTTAGTTTAGAAAAAAGAAGACAGAGGGAACATGATAGCAGTTTTCAAGTATCTAAAAAGCATTACAAGAAAGAGGGAGAAAAAACTGCTCTCCTTCGTCTCTGAGGACAGGACAAGAAGCAATGGGCTTAAACTGCAACAAGGGAGGTTCAGGTTGGACATTAGGAAAAACTTCCCAACTGTCAGGATGGTTAAACACTGAAATAAATTGCTTAGGGAGGTTTTGGAATCTCCATCACTGGAGATATTTAAGAGCAGGTTAGATAGACATCAATCAGGGATGGTCTAGATGGTGCTTGGTCCTGCTGTAAAGGTAGGGGACTGGACTCGATGACCTCTTGAGGGCCCTTCCAGTTCCAGAGTTCTATGATTCTATAATTCTATAGACTTGTGTGTTGTTTTCAAGTCCCATTTTGCTTATGTTTCACTGTCTTCCTGCTGTCCAGGTTAAACCTTGGGTCAGAAATCCCTGTTATGGGTACCAAGAGTGGCACATGAGCTGATTTTCATTGGCACACAAGGCAGGAGCTCAGCCCTACCCCACCTCCCCTATACAACCATGAATTTGCTCAAAGCCATGCTCCCTGTGGGTTAGCAAAAGACCAGGTAATGCTACCAACCACCACCCTCAATGGTAAAGCTCTGCATCTTCATTTATTTGTTAATGAAGCTATTGTAAGTAGGACTATATAAGAAGTATCACCAGCATTCAGACCATATATAGAGGTCAAAAGGTCAAATTGCAGCACTCCACCTAGGAAAGGTTGCTGACCCCTGAATTAAACAGTACTTTGGTTTGCAAAAGCTTTCTGGTCACCTGTATTCCACATGACTGGTCACACAAAGTGGGGACTTAGAATGTTAGAATCGTAGTCTCCTAGGGTTTGAAGGGAACTCAAGAAGTCATTGATTCCAGCCCCCTGCCCAAAGCAGGACCAACCCCAACTAAATCATCCCAGCCAGGACTTTATCAAGCTGGGACTTAAAAACCTCTAGGGATGGAGATTCCACAACCTCTCTAGGTAACACATTCCAGTGCTTCACCACCATCCAAGTGAAACAATTTTTCCTAGCATCCAACCTACACCTCCTGCTCTGTAACTTGAGACCATTGCTCCTTGTTCTGCCATCCATCACTACCGAGAACAGCCTCTCTCCATCCTCTCTAGAGCCCCCTCTTCAGGAAGTTGAAGGCTGCTGTCAAATCACCCCTCGCTCTTCTCTTCTGCAGACTAAATAAGCCCAAATCCCTCAGCTTCTCCTCACAGGTCATGTGCACCAGCCCCCTAATCATTTTCATTGCCCTCCTTGTTGACCTGTTGGTGACTAATCCAATCTGGCCAACTGGAGTAAACATGGCTTAATCACAGGATATGGTAGTCTAGGTCCCAGTTTAAGGCTGAGATTCCAGCCTGAAACAGAAGCTGATGTATGGGGGGAACTGGGAGAGACCAGAGAAGAGGTCAGACTGGGGAGCTGGTCAGACGGACACCAACTGCAGTTGTAATGCAGATACACAAATTGCATGGTACTGTCTCTACTCTCTATGGGTTCCCCTGTCTGGTGGGATGAGGCTGCATTAGCTTAACCCATCTTGGCAGGCAACAGAGTCATCCCATGGGGAGAATGTAGTGAACCCCCTTTGCCCTGCACCTTGTGTAGCTATCCACTGACATGCAAAGTGAGTGAAATGCTACCAAGTGCTAAATCAGAATTTCTGCTTCTGTACATAAGTGATAGTGCTTTGCACTTGTTTGGGGTTTGCCTTGCACAAGGGTAAGGAGCTGCAGAAGGGATCTGATTCTCCCTAGGTCTGTGCCTTGTGCAAAGAGAACTGTAGCGTATGATGCTCAGTTTTCAGAGGAGGAAAAACAGGGGGGAATCTTCCTGCCCTCCCTGCCTGGCTTTCAGGGAAGCGGGGAGGCAACCTCTCCAAAGCAGACAATAAAGAGATTCAGCGTCCTCCATTAGAATGACCCTGAGGAGTCTGGAGACAAGGGTCCAATTCCCTAAGGAAGGGGCAATTGATAAAGATTTTGCTGGTCCAAGAGAAGGCACATTCACTCACTGTTAGTCATCAATGGTTCGCAGTCAAACTGGGGAGTGAGGCATAGCGGGGAGGGCAAATCCAGAGTGGCCATTAATGATTTGGATAACGGAGGGGAGAGGATGCTTACAAAGTTGGCAGATGACACCAAGCTGGGAGGGGTTGCAAGCTCCTGGGAACCCAGGCTTTGAATTCAAAGTAACCTGGGCAAATTGAAGAACTGGTCTGAGTTCACCTGATGAAGCTCAGTTCAGATAAGTGCAAAGTTCCACGCTTAGGAAGAAAAAATGGAATACACAACTACAAGATGAAGAATACTGCCAAAAAGGATCTGAGAGTTGTCATCAACCAGAAATTGGATGTGAGCCAGCTATGTTGCAAAAAGAGCTAATATTCTGGGGTGTATTAACAAGTGTGTCACTTGTAAGACACAGGAGAAAATTGTCCTGCCCTACTCAGCACCAGTGAGGTTTCAGCCGGAACACTGTGTCCCATCCTGGGCCCTCTCCACTTTAAGAATTCATGTTGAGAGCCCAGAGGAGAGCAAGAAAAATGATAACATGTTTAGAAAATCAAAAACATTCATCAGATATCTTTAAGGCTGGTAAAAAGAGGACAGTGATCAACTGTCCCCCACGTCTACTGTAGGCAGGTCAAGAAGTAAATGGCTTAATTTGCAATGAGGGAGATTTAGATTAGATGTTAGGAAAAGTTTTCTAACTATGTTTCAATGCATCTGTAGAAGCGTTTCCCAATTTGATTTGGCCATGGAAACCTTTTAAACTCAAAATAATTTTGTGGAAGCCCATTCTACTCCCTGAACCTCTAAACCTGCCCCCAATATTTAGGTTGTACCTGTCTCAGCCCCCAAATCTGCCCCGCATCCCCAAGCTTTACCCTCATCCTGCAAACTTGCCCTTCCATCCCCAGGCTTAACCCCTCTCAGACTCAAACCACCCTTCCCAGGATTAACCCACCTCAGCCTCAAACTGGGCTCTGGGACTAACGCATATGTGGTGCTGGCTGTGGAGCCTATGCCAGGTGACCATGTGAACCTAGCTGGTGTGGAGGTGTTCCACTGGTGGGGGTGAGCCAAGCCATGCCCACCAGAGGGGTGTGGCCGCTCAGGTTACGTGGCAAGTGAGGGGCTCTCTGTGGTTCCCTGCCCTGCTGCCCCTGAAATAAGGAACTAAATTCAGTTGGTTTAATGGCTGGATCCCTCCCACTGCCCTGCCGGCCGTTAAATAATTAAATTTAGTTCTACTGTTTCAACAGCAGGGCAGGGAGCTGCAGAGGAATTTTCTTGCATAATTCTTATTTTCACTTTGTGGAACCCCAGGGCTCTGCCGAACACCATTTGGGAAACACTGATCTATAGTAACACAGGACTGCACCTTGGATGAAACGGGGCTGCATAAGAAAAAGGGTTTGCGGGAAGTCCTGGCTCCAATGAAGTAAATCTTAAAATTCCTATTAATTTTACAGGGGTGGGGTCATGATTTCACCCCCTGAATTTACCCAGCCACTGACAAACAAATGTAAGGAAAAGGCTGTAAGCAATAAAGGTTTTCTAGATGACGGAAATTTGCTCCTGCGCAAACTTAACACGGATCCACTTCTCTGGTGCAAAATGGGGCTCATACTGGTGCATTTTATTTGTTAACTTCCATACTGATGTAGGCTCCATCTTACCCCAATGCAGGGTGCCTACCCTGGGGATTTACAATGGTATAAGTACAATGATGTAACATGTCCCAGTCTAAGCTTAGCCTTAGGAGGAGTGATTACAAGAACTGAAGAGGCACATGAAGAGTCAGGGAGGGCAAGAGTCCCCAGCTATGCTCTAAGGAGGGAAAGCGATTGCATTGTGTGGAGGGATGTGGGTGCAATTAAGCTCAGCTGGGGCTGAGTCTCAGGAGCAGCTTCCTGACTGCGAGACCAGACCTCTGTGAGGTGCCTCCCAGGGGAATGGGAAGAAGCTCTGTCAGTAGCTGAGCCATGTACAGTCAGACTGGGAAAAACACTGGCTGTCATACTGGAGGGATTGATGCTGGTTTAGCCAAGAGGAGATGGACCAGGTCACCTGAAGGGCCCTTCCTTGTGCTGAGGCTTTTGACTTCCAATAATGTCTGATCACCCAGGAACTTGTCCCAGGCTGATGTTTAAGATGGAGAAGGGCTGGAGGAGGACACCAAGTCTAAGCAGCCTAACATATCAGGGGATTCAGAATCTGGAGGTGATTTGGAGCCAGCTGGGGGCTCTTTAAAAGCATGTTGTGTCTGAGATGAAAGTCATCAGACCAGATTACTTCCTCTGGGCAAGGGAGAGAGGAACTATCAAAAGGAGGCCTGTCTTTCTCCAAATATGGGCAGCACATCCTTGTTAGCTGCGAGATACCCATTTCCAAGCATAGAAACAAAAGGGTCAGTGGCAGGGGTGAGTGGTGAGGAAGCAAGAAAAGGCACTCAAGGTCAGAGCTGGATGGAAAAAGTTGTCCCAGGCCATGAGCATTGAAAAATGTTCCTGTCCCAAACTGAATGAAAAATCGAACTGGTGAAAATTTTCCCAAAACAAAAGTCTTAAAATAAAATTCGATTTGGCTCAGTAGAAACATTTTGTACAGATCATTTTCAAAAACATTCATTTCCCCCACTTGTCTTTTTTAAAAAAAATCAGCCCAAATTTAATAACATTTCAAAGCAAAACTTTGTGTCAACGCAAAAAATTGAAACTTCCCAAGTCAATAATGCAAACACTTTCTGTCTTGACAATTCCAATCTATTTCACCCTGTCTCACACACAGCTTTTTTGAGTTGTCAGGTTGGTCAAAATTAACCTGTTTCACAAACAGTTTTCATGTTGGTTACTCAGAGTTTTCCAGCAAAAACAGGTTGATGGAAAAATCCCTGACCAGCTCTACGCAACGTGTCCGGAGAGAATCAGGACAACAGAGCAGAGCTTAGGGTGAAGTGGAACAGGGGATAGGAGAGGTGGACTCCATCCCCCTAGCTTGGGATCAGAGCACAGGTCTACAATGAGGACACATGACTCATCCGCCCGCCATGTCCACTATCCCCAGCACCTGACTCAGAGGGCTGCTTAGATATTAAATTGCTGTCTAGTTAATGCAAGGACACAGGGCCCAACTGAGCCTGTACTGTTCTCCAAGCACAGGCTTTGTTGTCCAGTCCACCTCCTTTGTAATCTCCATGTGAAACAGCTCTCCCTTCTGTGGGCACCTTGGAAATGAACATACCGTGGTCACTTTCAGGGCCATGTTCTTAGTACAAAGGGCTGCTACAAAACTGACAGCTGCCGTAATCAATAAATAGTCAATTGTTCAACAGGTCAAGACGATGCTTGTTCCTCTGACACCTGCTGCTGAGGTACGGTGCTCCTGTGGCATGACCACTCCTGGCTGCAACGTGCTTATAACGTTAGTCAATTCTGTGGCAATGGCTTGTGAACTAATTACAGGCAGGCTCTGAATATAAAGCCAGACCAGCTCCTGCTCCTCCCAGCTCACTCCTGTACCCCTCTCAGCTACTCAGAGGTGCTTCTCTCCAATCCGTTGTTTGGTGAGCATGGGTCTTTACTAAACCAAATACAAGGGGCTTTGCTGCACCTGGGCACTCTGATACCTTTCATCCCCCTCCTGCCCCAACACCTGAGATCTGCCCTAGGGATCTTCCAGCCTGCCCCTCCCCCTTCATCCAGAAACCTCCAGTCCCCCAACCTGCCCCTCGCCCCATTCTCTCAGGGATCCACCATTTCCCTGTCCTGCTCCTTCCTCCCAGGACCCTACGATCCAGGGATGGCCAATCACTTTAGAGACTTAGAGCCAAAATAGCTATGGATAGAGGGCAAAGAGCCACATTTCGTATCTTTATTTTCATCTATCTGTCGATCGGCAGATAGATAGATAGATAGCTCAGTGCTCTCCCCCAGAACCAGACACCCCCAGACCTCCTGCTCTAACCAATCCCACCCCCCACCCCAGAGCCAGGCACCACCTCCCCCCAGCTCTAACTCAATGCCTGGGTCTCACTGGAGCTGCCACCACACACTTCTCCCTCCAGGCGTTGGGGCGTGTGCACAGAGAGGCAGTGAGCAGTCCATGGGCGTGGCTCCAAGCAGAAGCTGCATTTCATTGAGCTTAGAGCTGCATGTGGCTCATGAGCAGCGGGTTGGCCACCCCTGCTATAATCTGACCCTCCCCCGGCGATCTTCTGTCTCTCCCATCAGCCCCTTCCTCTCCCTCAGGGATCCTCCAATCCCGTCTCAGAGACCCTCTTATCCTGCAGTTCCTCCCCCCACCATCTCCTCCTTCCTAAGGGATTGTCTGAGCCCCCAGTTCTACCTGACCAGCCACTCCATTCCCATACTGGTCCTCCCAGGTAGTCTCCTCCAGTGACTGCTAACTCTCCCAGCCAGTTTCCTTAGGCCTCTCAGTTGTTACAGTGCTCATCCTCATTTTTTCCTCTCCCTTCTTCCTCTCTCCCTTCCTTTCCTCCTGGGCCTCTCTCCCCTGGCCCATCTACAGCCTGCAGCCCTGCTGCCGTTGCATGGTCCTGCCTTGTATGTCTATCTCAGCTATCCCCATGCTCCCTCCTTCCCAAAGAGCCAATGGAAATACCACCTGTGGGATAATCAGCATGTTGCTCACGTCCCCTAATTGCTCTCCAAGTGCGTGGTAGGGGCTGCAAAGCCTCTTTGAAAGGCAGGTTCTGGCCTTTGGCACATTATTGATGGGCTGCTGATAGGCCCCTTTGTTGATGAGCAATTTTATCCCCTTTTGCTGTACAATTTTTTTTAAAGACAGTCCTTTTGGAGACAGTAGATTTTAAAAATGGAGCTGAACTAGATGAATAAACAGACTCCAGACCTGATCTTGAGAGGCATGGGGGGAATGTATGAGTAAGCAGCATTTTTAACTACATTGAACAAGACTATATACAAGAAACCAAAACCTGTAGGATGAAAAGTGTTCAGGGTTGATATGTAGCCTCAATCCCACTAGTCCTTTTTGCTCCTCCTCCTAATCCAAGTAAGGAAATACTTATTTGAAGTAAATTAGTCAGCCACTAAGTGTCTCTGTGTTTGCTGTGGAGCTCTAGACAAGTTGTCCCTGGTTAACAACTAAGAGAAAGCTGTGACTCAATGTGTGTGGAAGCCTGTTTGTGTCTGTAGCTTGTAGCTCTTTTATTTAATCAGTAACTCTTGTTTGAGATGAACTACAATTTGCTGTGACACTGTAGTCCCTGTTCACCATCTCACAGGCAAAACAGTAACAAAATGCAGTTATTTCCTGTTGTCATGTGTTCCAGCTGAAAGGAACGTCAGAGAAGAGAGTGAAATGCTGAGTTGCCTCCCACTGATGCTAGGGGCCAAGACACTTAGAGGCCTGTGAGGTTGCAAAATTTGTATTTGCATCCAATCTGCGATCCACAAAAATTGTCTGCGGATATCCATGAATTTGCAGGGCTCTAGAGATTCTCCATGAGCAATACAGGGCATCTGATGCATGGATAAGCAATTCTCACTCCATCCAGCAGAGGGCAGTAGTACACAAGCATGTGTAGGTAAATCCTAAAACAATCAAGACCTGTATGGTCTAATTATTTTTTATTATGGTATTGTCTAGATGCCTCAACTACGCTGGGTCAGGTTTTGAACATATACGTAGAATGGGTGTGTCTACACTACGTGGAAGATCGACTCAGTCAGGGTCGATTTTCCGGAGTCTGAGTTTGCACATCTGGTAGGGACCTGAGAAATCGAACTATTTGGGGTTGGCAGTTGACCCCTTTACTCCTCAATATTGTTTCTCTTGTTGACCTCCCTCTATGAGGACGAACAGGTAAGTTGATTGCAGGTAAGTCAATTCTAGCTATGCAATTGCTGTAGCTAGAATTGTGTATCTACAGCTGACTTTAACACCTAGTATAGACCTGGCCTTAGACATCATTCCTACCCCAAAAAACCTGGAATATAAATCTGACTCGCTTTGACAAAAATGGCTGGGTTTCTATACTCTGGTGTCAAAGTACAACCATCCTTCAGCCCAACCTGGTCCAAACACCTCCAGACTCCTCTACAGGACTAAACACCAAGCATGCTTCAAAAGGAATGATCTTCCTTCCTCTCTGAGACCTAGTCCATGTTAGGGATCAAAGTCGATCCCAGATATGTAACTCTAGCTATGTCATTAGCATAGCGAGAATCAAAGTATCAGGATCAACTTTGTTCCCTGGTGTAGATCAGGACTCTTCCGGCTTGCACCAACGTCCTTCACTCCTTGTGGCTGTATGGAGTACCGGGTTGATGGCTGAGCCCAGAAAGATCGATTTTGCCACATCCTCATTGACATGCAGCACATCGAACCCGCACTAAGAACGGATACACCTGAAACAATGTCCCCTGGAATGATTTTGTGATTTAACAAAGACCAGCAAAGCTGCTGTGCTCAGGAGCTAGCAGTGTGCCTGGTAACAAAGTGTCCTCTCCTTGTGGCTGTGTGTGGACACAGCTAGCTAGCCCCTGCTGGAAGCCTCGTCAGTATCCTAACTCCTGCATTAGGCAGAGGCTGTACCGGTGAGAGACCAAGTTCCTCGGTGGGGACCTGAATGGAATCATCTCAGCCAGCCCTCAGCAAGGATTGTTTGCAAATCTGTGCAGAGGTGGCTATCCTGAGGGGAAAAAAAACAACTTAGATCCCAATGGGTGACTGCAGATAAAAAGTAAAAATTCAAGGGTGGCTGATTTCCAGATTCCTCCCAATATCCAGGGACTCGACTGTTTGACTCTGCAAAGGGGGGCTGTACCCTCACATTTAATTGTGTTTTCTGAGCCAGTATTGCAAAATCGTAAGCCTTACTAGAAAAACCTCCTACCCCTGTTATAGTCATTAGCACAGTGCCTGATCACAATGCTGGAACTAGGTCTGTCACGCCACTGAAATGCATTACATACATTGCAGGCACTTAAATATCTGTAGCTTTGTATCACATACCCACATTGCTCATGGGTGGAGTATATATGCAGTATGGATTAATATATGTTACACACATTGGAGCCCATTATCTTGCTGACAGCAGGCTCTGATGCACTAAAATTTTCATAAAAGCTACCAGAAGTTGTCTGCAATGCCTTTCGTCACTTACATGCCAGCTGAAGAATAAACCCCCTGGGTCGGTACTAGAGTTAGGTGAGTGGAGTCAGGGAAATCATCACAATTTATTTTTAAAAGTGATGAAATAAAATATTTAACAAATGTGATCCAGTCAACTCCAATGTCAACTGTCCCAGGTGGTAGGGAAAAAATCCTCTGAGTAAATATGCTTGTATATGAAATCTAATCAGCGTACCATGGGTACAAGTGCAATAAAAAGCACTCCTAGATAGACTGTATTGGGAAGATAAAATAACGAGATAGATCGGTAGATAGAGTATCTGGGGATGGGCAGATAGACAGATAGATAGGGTGGGTAGAGGTGGATGGATATATAGGAATTACGGGGCTAGACAGATGATCTTCCTTTCAAACTGAACATGACAAGACAATAACAGTTTGAACTTCTCTGGTCCCATTCACTCCAGAATCTTAAGAGCTTTAAACTACAAGTATCATCTAATTAAGTCTCCCAATCCCCTTGGGTCAGGGAAGCAGGTAAATTCAGCTACACCCATTTGACAGCAGGGAATGGGCACAGAATTATGATCTACAGCCAGGATTAAAATTCAATAGAGCATTGGAAAGCTCTAGCACGCAGTTCTGCTCTCTGGGTTCAGTTCTCCACTGCCCTGCATTTGAGATGTCGTTTACAGCAGCGCAAACCTCTGATAAAAATCCAAAGAGCCATAACCCTCTGCTCCTTCCAGTCCCTTCTCGTGGCGTGTCTCTGCTGCGATCCCTTCACCACCCAGCCTGATAGTCATGGCTAGGAAACTGACAAGCAGCAGCTCTCCCTTTGCCTCTTTTCTCTTTCTACTCCTACCCCCAGTGAAATAAAACAAGCAAACCAGGATACATCTCCCAGGACATACTATAATGGATCTTAAGGTAACAATCTTATCACAAGGGGATTTTAACAGCAGATTACAAAGGGAGACATCTGAACTGGCATTCATTTGTGAGTTTGACACATTTAACTGGGGGCTCAATGGGGATCTCAATTATTTGATGCGTGACAGGGACAATTTCTCCATCTTTGATAGTCGCAGGAATGGTACACATCCCACTTAATTTACTCTTTTCAGAGGTCCTCTGAATGACAGGGGACCAATCCCCTTTTTTTTACTTTTCTGTCTTTTTTTCCTCCATCCTTCTTCTTCTTTCTTCTCTCCTCCTTACTTTATATTTACCCTCTTTGCTCATTTCTGCTCCAGAATCAGAAGAAGTGGGTCTTATGCACAAAAGCTCTTTACCTAATAAATACAATTGCTAGTGTTTAAGATACTACAAGACTGCTTGGTGTTTTTTTTGTTTGTTTTTTGGTGAAACTATAATATGTATAACTAACAATGCTGGGGCAATTCTTCACTTGATTGTATGGTGCATTTCCTCCTTGCTACCCTTCCTTTGTTTATGCCTTATATTATAATCCCTTCAGGGCTGGGGGCCACTTCTGTTCTCTATTCGTGCAGCGCCTGGCACAATAGAACCTCAAATTAGATTCAGGTCATTGGCTGCTACCCAATGTTCAGGATTGCCATATATTCCCATGAATTCAAGGTATCTCTCTGGCCTGAACCCTGTGGGCTTCCCTCAGAGAAGTGTCCCATTGGTTCCTTTGAGGTCAGTGGGAGTTCTGAGGTTTTTACTTCCCAGGCCTCAGGGTTATAACTGAACAGAAGACTCCTAAATAAAGCCTTGGGTTTGCATGGCTTTGCGTCATTGAGTCGCAGCCTATCTTTAGTTGCCGAGAGGGAGTGATGGAATATTTGATTAGCTAGAATTAGCTAGACCACAGCATTCATAATTTTGTACATTTCACTGAAAAGCCTCGGAATTGTCCTCCCCAGGGACGGTGCAATTTTCCTCTCTCTTTTAAAGAGAGCTCTCCAGTTTAATGGTAGGGTGCATTGTCACCTCTGGGTAGTAGGTGAGAGCTTATGCTGCAGACTGCTCTTGAGCTGCAAAGACAGAAGCCCTGCAATGTTGATTTCTGCTGGGCTTTTGTAGATGGCTCAAGATTTTCAAAAGAGGTTAGTAATTATGGGTGCCTTAGATTTGTGGTTACCACTCTGATTTTCAGAGGGGTGGGTACATGGCATATTCTGAAAATCAAGGCCTTTTAAGGTACCACACCAGGGATCCAAAATCAATGAAAAATCAAGGTCTATATTTCTCATGCTGCACTGCCTGGAGAAAGCTCTGATCAGAGAGAGACTTCTGCAAGCAGTGTTCCCTGTAAGCTGAGTGCTTGGACAGCCACGCAGGAGAGATTCAGGTGCCAGCCAGTGATTGGCAGAGCACGTACAGCCAGCAGCATGTGTTTCTACTGGTGATGCGCATCTACACATGCTTTGGTGCACATAACATTTATTCTGCTCACGGACGGAAACTGTTAGCAGGAACGCTGTCTGCAAGGCATTATGAGACAAATCCTGCCTTGCTTGAAGAAAGCACCCGGCCACACGTTTATAGTTAAACAGGTACTCAGTTCCCACTGAAGTCACTGAATGCAGGCTTAAAGTTATGCAAAGGCTTAACTGCTTTTCTGAATTTGAGCCCTAATGTAACACGGAGAACTGGATTTAGGCCACCTGTGTGAAACCTCTGGGGTCCGAAAAGAAAGAGAAAGAATTGAAAGTTATTTATGGCATAAATTCCCTCCTTTGCCAAAGGCCCAGTAATAAAATGTTAAGTGGGATCCCAGTGGTGGATGGGGCTTGTATTGGCTTTCTAAGCAGGGATGAGTTTAACCCTCAGAAAGCCAAGCAGTGGCATGATTTGTTATTATTTATTATTCGTTTTGCCGGTGCACTAAAGAACAGCAGTCATGGGCCAGGAGCCTATTGTGCCAAGTGCTGTACAAACGCAGAACCAAGAGTCCCCAAAGAACAACCATACTGGTTCAGACCAAAGGTCCATCTAGTCCAGCATCCTGTCTGCTGACAGTGGCCAATGCCTGGTGCCCCAGAGGCTGTGAACTGAACAGATAATGGTCTCTCTCCTGCCATCCATCTCCAGCCTCTGACAAACAGAGGCTAGGGACACCATTCCTTTTCCATCTTGGCTAATAGTCATTAACGGACCTAACCTCCGCGAATTTATCTAGCTCTTTTTAAAACCCTGTTATAGTCCCAGCCTCCACAGCCTCCTCTGGCAAGGAGCTCCACATTTTCACTGTGTGCTGTGTGAAGAAGAATTTCCTTATATATTTTTTAAACCTGCTGCCCATTCATTTCATTTGATGTCCCCTAGTTCTTACATTATGGGAACAAGTAGGTAATTTTTCCTCGTTCACTTTCTCCACACCTCTATCATATCCCACTTTAGTCTCCTCTTTTCTAAACTGAAAAGTCCTAGTCTTTTTCACCTTTCTTCGGAGGGGACCTGTTCCAAACCCCTAATCATTTTAGTTGCCCTTTTCTGAACTTTTTCTAATGCCAATATGTCTGTTACAAGATGAGGTGACCACATCTGTACATAGTATTCAGGATGTCAGCATGCCATGGTTTTACATAAGGGCAATAAGATCTTATTCTCTATTCCTTTTTTAATGATTTCTAACATCCTGTTTCCCTTTTTGACTGCCACTGCACACTACATGGATGTTTGCAGAGAACTATCCACAGTGACTCCAAGATCTTGCTCCTGATTAGCTGTAGCTAAATTAGCCCCATCATACTGTATGTATAGTTGGGGTTATTTTTTCCAATGTGCATTACTTTACACTTATTCACATTAAATTTCATTTGCCATTTTGTTGCCCAATCACTCAGTTTTTGTGTGGGTGGGGATCCCAGGGCAATAAGCATCTGTGGCTGCCGCTTCCTGGGGGTGCGAGCTGCTCCCCCCCACCCCCACATTCATGAAAATCAACATTGGCAAGAGTTGTGAACACAGAACCCTCACAAATGTTGAGACCCTACTGTATCTACTAGAGCCCCATTGTCCACGTTTGTGGACCCCTTCAAAAAACTCTAATAGATTAGTAAGACATGATTACCCTTTATAGAAACCATGTTGACTTTTGCCCAACAAATTATGCTCTATGTGTCTGACAATTTTATTCTTTACTATGGTTTTATCTAGTTTGTCCAATACTGACGTTAGACGTGATGGTCAGTAATTGCCAGGATCACCTCTTGAGTCCTTTTTAAATACTGGCGTTATGTTAGCTATTTTCAAGTCATTGGGAACAGAAGCTGATTTAAGCATAGGTTACAAACTACAGTTGATAGTTCTGTAATTTCACATTTGAATTCTTTCAGAACTCTTGGGTGAATGCCATCTGGTCCTGGTGACTTATTACTGTTAAGTTTATCAATTTGTTCCAAAACCTCCTCTAGTGATACCTCAATCTTGGACAATTCCTCAGATTTGTCACTGACAAAGAGCCACTAGTCCCACATAGCCAATGATGTCATGTAGCCCATGGAGGCTGCAGAGTGCAAATCAAAGCATGATTGATTCTAGATGGTACCTGGTCCTGCTGTGAAGGCAGGAGACTGGACTTGATGACCTCTTGAGATCTCTCCCAGTTCTAGTTTTCTACAATTCTATGAAGTCAGTTTTTTCAGAAAGCGAAAAACCCCAAAGTTCATGAATTAAACACTAAAAAATTTATCTCAGCCACATTATTTTTTTGCCTCCTCCCAAATTAAATTGTTCTTAAAGGGGAAAATCCCCTTTTGTTACACCTTGTTTTGACGAACACACTAGGATGGGGTCTGTATATCAACTGATGAGAACATCAGTGGGTCTCAATTTGTTTTATATGGCTTTTTCCTGAGTGAAGATGAAGCTTGATCCTAAGACAAAGACTTGCAGGACACCTTCATCCTCAAATAGGGCCAGTGAAGCCAGGGCCCAATCCTGTAAAGACTCAAACGTGGCTAATGCTACTTTGTCCAACATGAGCTAAGTTACTCACATGCTTAAGTCTTTGTTAGCTCTGGCCTTGCGTGATATGGTTTGTGTGAGCCAGGATTGTCCCTATGGCTAAAAGCTACCGGGTTGCAACTATTTTTCCTTGTTTGTTTGTTTTTTTGTGTTTGTTCAGCAACATAAGGTCTCCATCCTGTTTAAACGTTCAGGTACGATGGCTACAATTTCCAAAGCTGCCTGGCTGCTGATTCCCATTAATTTTAATGGGAACTGAACCACCAGATCTTCTCAGCAGCTTTGAAAATCTTAGTCATTAAAGGGAATACTTAATGTATTTCCTCTTCTGGAGTTATTTCTTCTTTTTATTCCTTTTGTCTATGTGCTTAGATTAGTCCAAGTTATACATCAAAGGAAAGAAGCTTTGTGATACCAAAAGTTATTAAGGGCCAGATTTACAAAGGGATTTTGGCAGCTAAAGCTGCAATGGGTGCCAAGAGCAATTTACAAACGTGAATTAAGTGCCTAACTGCTGCTGACTTTAATTGAAGGTTGACACCAAACCCTCTTAGATGCTTTTGTGAATTACTTGAGGTGCATCTTTAGCAGCCAAACTTCCTTAGTAAATCTGGCCCCAGGTTCATTCAGTTTTAAGGTCAGAAATTAAATAATGTGTCACCTTGATAGCTTACCACTAGGTGAACAAAACAAGTAGACAATTATTTTAGGGGAAGATAACACTCACAGGTTATTTTCACCTTTTTCCCTTTAGCAAGAACCTAAGGTAATTCAACAAGATTTTATTTGATTATATGTATTTATTTTTTCTTCCTTATCAATGGAGTTCTCTAGCTAGGCCTGATTTTACCATCCTCAGAGCAAACACCCATGGACTTCAGTGAATAGGATAGCAAGATACGGCTTTATCTTTATTCAGAACTATTCCTCCAGCCCATAAGGGTCTAATTATGGCCCCGATTCAGCAAAGCACTTAAGCACATGCTTAAGTCTTGTTTAAATGCTTTTCTGAAGAGGAGTGGACTTTCTCACAAGCTTAGAGTGAAATGTGTGGGTAAGTGCTTTGCTGAGTCAGGGCCCTCCTTGCTCGAGGTACCCAATGGGGTGAATCAAGATGCCTAGGGCTCTGTCGCAGTGCAGCATGTGCATGCTGTGGTCCATCACGTGTGTCTAGTGCATGTGAATGCAGATATTGAAGAGCCGTGGGATTTAAACCAGGGCCCTGTTGATCTCTTGCATGTGAATGCAGGTGTCTGTAGCTAGGCTAGTGCCCAGGTCTGGGGTTGAACAAACCTGCATAAAGGGAAGAGGATTGCAGACCTGTTTATCCACAACAGAAACTGTTGCAGACTTTGCGTCTCCCTCTTTCCTGCTGAGCTTCCCAACCACCTACCAGTTACCCAGCTACACGCAGTCTGAAACCCCTCCACATGCCATAATTGCAGTGAAAAGAAGCTATGTACAGACAAATACTTGTGCAAGGCATACAGAGACCAGAGATTGGAACAAGCTGTCTTTCTGGTATGTGTGTGTGTGCTTGTGTATATATGTATGCATGGGAATAGATTCTGTCTGTAACAGAATCAAATATAATAAAAACACAGAATAATTCTCCTAATGAAACTCCAAGGATTCTTTCCTTTGAAGGCTATGTAGTAAAAATCACAGCTGGGTTTGATTTTCAGCTTACTCCTTTTGCTAAATATTTTAGGGGGAGGAAATCAGAACACATTCAGATCTTACCAGGGATCCCCTGCTCTTCAGAGACCTCTCTGCCTGAGCTTATTCAGAAGAGGGAGAGGTTTGAATCCTTCTGTGAGATGCATTTGGTTTGAGAACTAAAGAAAAATTATTAGGGAAGAAATAGCTGATGGAAAAACATGTTCCAAATGAATCATAACTCCACTTTGGTTCAATAATGCATGGCATACAATATAATATAAAGTGAATAGCTGGATGTTAGAACATCTCTCCTTGTAGTTTTTATATGAAACCTCAGATCTGCTTAGACACTTACAGAGATAAGAAAGCACTCCCTGAAAATGCAGAAAAGGGGATTTGATGCAATATAATTGTCTAGCTCCCCTTTGCTTTATCCTGTTCATGCTTACTCATGTTTGTGGTTGGCCAATGGAGGGTGGGAAGATTGGTAAACAGATTTCTTGCCACTTTTATGCAGCCAGGCTTCTGCTGCAGGATGGAAGACTGCAATGACATTATACATTAAATGGCTTATTAGGCTAAATGAACCCCCAAACTGTGTCGTATCTAGACAAGAGCAGTCAAGGTGCCAGGCAGTATGTGAAAGTGGAACTGATGGGGAGCAGCACTGATGAAATGCTAAAGGACTTTTAGCAGGGAGACATTTCCCTATTCATGTTCTGGAGACAGAAATCCCTGCAATCATTTGTTCAAAGCACAGGTATAAATGCGCTCCCAGGAAGGCTGCAAGGCTGTAAGTGAAGTGCTATTAATTTTCTTTTCCAGGTGATATTGTTGTATTATTGTTTTTCCATGTCATTCAGAAATATAAATGTCCCTGAAATGGCGGACAGTGAGTTGGTTTCTCAGTAAAGATATCCTGTTCCCCCTCAGGAAACTATATTAATAAATTACACAAGGGGAGCCTATTTGTGATGCTAAACCCATGACACACTAAGTCTTGGATTATTTTGCTGGTTAGGCGTCAGTTCAGCAAAATATATAAGGAAGGCTTAAATCCATCCCTAATCAACAAAACATATACATTAAGCACTGAAGACAATGAAACTTAAGCACATGCTTAAAGATAAGCGCATTCTTAAGAACTTTGCTGAATAGGAAGGAGCTACTGAATTGTGGCCTTACAAAAATATATATTTTTTATATCAGAAGCAAGGGAGGAATTCATTCTCTGCATCAGCTTAAGGAATAACAAACTCCTGAAACATACACCATCCCTCAGAGATGGCAAACATAGCTCAGCTTTAAAAACAACTTCATGTATGGAAATTGACATCAAAATACTGGAGACCCCATGTAAGGTATCTTATCATAATAAATGTCTGGACTACAAAGTTTTCAGCTTTGGTAATAACTGTGACTACTACCTTGGCCTTCTTAGACATATTCAGCAAAATACAGGCTTTTTCCCTTGAATCCCAGCCAAACCCCAGCTCAGTTAATTACCTTCTGCTTCTCCAATGTCCTTTCTGGTTTCAGCTCCAGAGCCTCTGCGCTTCCCCTGTTTTGGTTGGTTTTTAAGCCTGTGGCTGAATCTGGAGATGTTTTGGGACTGCTGTGTTTCTGAGCCCAGGAAGGCTGTGAAACCATGGAGGAAGAGACAGAGAAAAACACAAAAGAGAAAGAAAAAGAGAAGAACAAGGGAACACTTTGGTAACACTTGATCTAGGACAAAACAAAAAGCAGTGAAGTAGCACTTTAAAGACTAGCAAAATAATTTATTAGGTAAGTCTGTCCCATGAAAGCTCACCTAATCAATTATTTTGCTAGTCTTTAAAGTGCTACTTGACTGCTTTTTGTTTTGATAGCATATAGACTAGCAGGGCTCTCTCTCTGTTACTATTCAACTTGATCTAGGACGTGCTGAATAAAATGTTACTGTTAATTAATGACCATTAGTCCAGAGGTTTGGCCACAGCCCTTCTCTGTTGTTCCCTCTAGGGAGGGATCCCCATTCAGACCAATCCGTGTCAGCCCCAGAGACCTCCCCCTCCATAGCCTGTCTGGCAAGTCAGCGGTGCCCCCCTGCTTCGGCAGCTGCCCAGAGCCACGGACTCTCCAGCCCCGCTCTTCCCCCATCCCAGTTCCCCGCTAGGACATTGCCAGCACTCCCAGCTCCCGCTCCCTCCGGGCGTTGCAGGGAAAACCAGGTCTCCTGGGAAACTTTTCCCCTTCCCTCTGGGGGCCCAGCTCTTCCTTCCCACCGCCCGCGGCCCGGCCTTCGCCTCCCGGCGCTCCACGGAGCTGTCCAGCCGCCCGGGGCGCTGTCCAGGGTGCTGATCCGTGCACAGCCCCTTCCCCACGAAGCTGCCTCCCCTCCCCAGGGGTGCAGAGCAGCCCCCCGGTCCCATTCTGCGGGAAATATAAGTCACCACGACACTAACCAACAGAAGACCCCCGCTTAGCACTTCAGGGGCTCCCTGCAGGTCTCCGCCCCGCAGCGCACCCAGGGATCAATCAACCAATCAACTTTTCTCTCTTTTTCTTCCTGCCTCCCCTCTTTCCCTTCCTCCTGTTAATGGAGTAGCCCCCCTCCCCCCAAGCCAGCAGAGCTCCCCGCTTCCACAACTCCAGAAAGAGTTCCCACGTCTCCCTAGCCTGGCTTGGCCGAGGGACGGCTCCCTCCCTGCTCTCAGCTCTCCCAGGAAAAACTCACCTGGCCCTCAGGTCACCTGTGCAAGCCCAGGGTCCGGGAAGCTGCCCTGCCTCTGACTCTGGGCTTTTATAGCCCGCGGGGGAGGCAGCGGGGAGGGGTGCCGGGTGGGGGCTCCGTCTTTTGGCCAATGAGCTCCCGTTTTTTTATTGCAAATGCACAGATTACATCATAGATAGTAGCCGCCGCTTCAGCAGAACAGTCTCCTCCCCGGGAGCGGGGCGGGGAGGTGGGAGTGATTGCAGATAGCAACAGGTCTGGCTGGCCCGGAGTGCGGGCCCATTGGCCGGCGGGGAAGGTGAGGCAGCGTGACAGCCGTGACCAGGAGCAAGCTCCTGCCCAGGGAACTCTGTGTGTGTGTGAGAGAGAGACTGTTCCTGTGCGTTAGTCACAGCAAGGGTGTAAGTGTTTTGCTGCATTGGACCAACGTGCTCAGCGCCTGGCTGGATCAAGCCATGGACAGCGAGATGGATAAATAATCCCTGTCCCCTCCACTGGGCCCCCTGTGCTTCCCAGACGTGCACCCTCCCCTCCCCCTCCAGCATTGCAGAGTCTGTGTCCTTTGCCCCCGGCCAACCCTCCGTTTGACTCCCTAAGCTGTAGCCATCACCAGCGTTCCCTGTAACCGGAGTCCTTGCGCAGTCACCCAGGGCAGATTCAGGTGCTGCCCTGCTGATTGGCAGGGCAGGGGTGCACATACGCACACGCCTGGGTGCGCATAACAAAACTGATTCCACATATGGATAAGTAGAGGGAGCCCGGGCCATCGGCCTTTCAGTGCTTGTAAATAGATCCAGTCTTCTGTTGCCTCCCTGAGCCACTGGGCAGACTTGTGAACTCAAAGCTGAGGACAGCGAATCCATTTTGTGGTCTTATAAATCTAGTGCAAAAAGGCACAACAATGGCTTCCTAGACTCTAACCGCCCCACAAATCACACCTTCAGGCAAAATCCTCCCAATTCACAGCATGCGCTCCTCTCTGGCTGCCTGTCCACAAACTTTTGGAGGCATTTGAAACCCATATCCCAATCTGCGTGTTTCAGACGGCTCTCTTGCTAATAACAGCTGAAACAGAAACTCCTGGAGTGAACTTAGTGCTCTTTTAATCTGGGGCAAGAGCCAGATGATGTGCAATGGGCCCATTTCTGAGTAGCAACAAATGCTACTAAAATGGATTAGAACAAAGCCAGAGACTCCATCTCCAGCTTCTCGGTTCTGGCCTGCAGGCTGAGCAGAACCCAGTCACCTGGCAGTGCATTAGTCACAGCCTGGAGAACAGAGACCAGTGCGCTGGGTTAAAAAGATGTCACAGCCTGGTCATTGTCCCATGTTGTGTGTGTGTCTGGGAGTGAGTCTCTGAGTCCAGAGAGCCCTGACGACTGGCCTTTACCCTGGCCAAACTGCCACACATTTCAGAGTGGCTCAATCTGGGGTTTTCAAAGAGGCTACTGGGGTTAGGAACCCCAGGCAAATTTTTCAAAAGCACCTGCACGGTTCATAAACGTAAGTCCCTTCCCTTGGGTGGATAGGCAAATCTAAGCCTAAGGGCAGGTCTGCACTAGGCCTGAAAGTTGATCCTAGATGTGCAATTCCAGCTACAGAAATTGCACGGCTGGAACTGACTTATCTAGGATCAACTTATCTGGCCGTCCTCACCGAGGGAGGTTGACAGGAGAAACTCTCCCACTGACCTCGCTTACTCCTTGGGATAATGAGGGGTACCAGGGCTGACAGTAGAGCCCTGATAATTTGATTTCATCTGTCCCCACTAGGCATGTGAAATCAAACCCCAGAAGATCAACCCTGACTGGCTCAATCTCCAGGCAAGTGTAGACATTCCCTTAGTTGAATATGGCATGAGGACCTCAGGGTTTGGTCCAGAGCCCATGGCTATTGCTAGCCTAGCTGGCCCTTTTTAGCCGTCCCTTTGTTTTCTTTTATTGCACTCCTACTCACAGGCCTGCCACACTTCAAGGCCTGGCCCAGAATGTTACTGGCCATCACACTCTAATTCTGAGCTGTAGCTAAGAGTTCAGCTCTGATTCCTGTCTGCCATGCAGTATTCTGCTCTTGACTCAGCTGGAGAAGGAGACTGGTGGGGGCGGTGTGAAGATCTGGATCATTAGGAAACATTAGGAATAAACCCACCAGCTATATGTCTATGAGTAACAGCCATAGCTTACTAGTGGCTGTGCCCACAGAAAGATCAAGGGATCTGGTAGTGCAGCTGGCATTTCCTGCTGGCTCACTTGGTAGAAACTTCTGCTTTTGGAACTGCTGGACCCAGCATCCCTCAATTTTTTTCCATCCATGGGTGTAATAAATTTTATTATGTGCACTAAGGCATATGCAGATGTGCACCACCATAGAAACACATGCTGCTAGTTGTGGGTGGCTGTGGGTTCTCTGCTAATTATCTGGGCCACATTTGAATCTCTCCTGGGTAGCTGCCCAAGTGCTCAGCTTACAGGGAACCCTGGTTGGACCAGGGTTTTAGCTTTGAGTCTCCAGCAAGCAATTTAACTGGTGATTTTAGCCAGTGATTCTGGGTGCCAAACCTGCAACAGCAGTGGCCTGATTTTCAAAGGGGTTGATTCCTGGGTGGTGCTCAATATCTCTAAGAATCAGTACCAAGGCGTCTCAAGCCAGGTAACCAAAACCTGAGGGTAACAAATCAGAGGCCACTTTTGAAGACGTGGACCTGTGTTTTGCAACAGGCGGGGCTTGTTGCAAAGAGACCTGGAAACTCATGGTATCAGTGGCTGAGACTAATTTCCTCTGGCCTTGCTTGCTTTATACCCAATGTTTGCTCTGGGTGAAGTTTGCCTGTCTCATCTGAATTCAGGGTCTGTCTCTCTAAGGTTGAGGGTGAGGATGGGGCAGATTTGGTGTCTGAAGGGAAAGTCCAGCATGAACTTGGGGAGCCACAACAGGAAAGGTCACTGTTTTGTTGCATTATTTTGTGTTGTTTTCCACTCCCTGTTCAGACCAGCCCCGGAGGTTGAGGTAATTAGCAACTAAAGCTGGAGGGGAGTATGCTGGACTTTGGCCCCCGCTGACCTGATTCATACAACATGTTTGATTAATGCACCTGGTCACATGGCAGCTGCCAGCGACTTGTTGCTGGGCATCCAGAGGTTTCCAAGGGAACCGTTCCTTCTTCTGCAGAAGCTCCTCAACAAGTGAGGGAGAGCAGCAGTTCAGCAGGCCCTCCATAAACCCAGTCAAGTGGAGGTGTGGGAAAGAGAGAGACCCCCTGGACAGAGACCCTGTGCATGAGATCACCAAAGCAGACATCAAGGAGACAGATGCACAGAGATCTTTGACACAGAGAGAGACTCCCAGACGTATACTGGGACCACTCCCCACAGCCTCCTTGTACACCCACAGAATCTTTCACTGCAGATGCATCCTCATGTGGGTATATGCACACACAAACAGCCACACTGGATCAGACGATTGGTCCGTCTAGTCCCATATCTTCTCTTCTGACAGTAGCCAGTGCTAGATGCTTCTAAGCAAGCGAACTGAGCAAGGCAATTTATTAAGTGGTCCACCCCCATCATCCAGCCGCAGCTTCTGGAAGTTGAAGGTTTAGCTAAATCAAAGCATGGCATTGCATTTCTAACCAGGTTGGCTAATAACCATAGATGGCCCTGTCCTCTAGGAACGTACCTCTTTGTTTTTGAACACTATTATTCAATTCATTACATCCCCTGGCAATGAGTTCCACACGTTAACAGTGTGGGCGGGGGGGTTTGAACTTTTTAAACCTTCTGCCTATTAATTTAATTGGGTGATCCCTAGTTCCTGTGTTAGATGAAGGGTAAGTAACCTTTCCTTACTCACTTGCTCTACAATATTCATCATTTTATAGACTTTCATCAGAAACCCCTTAGTTGTCTCTTTTCCAAGCAGAACAGTTCCAGGTGTTTTAGTTGCTCCTTCCATGTAAGAAGTTCCACACCCCTCATCAAGTTTGTTGTCCTTTCTTTCTCTGGACTTTTCGACCCTAACCCTTCCCTCCCTCTCTGTCTCTCTCACACACACACACTTTCCCTGCACATGCTCACAGATCTAACCCTCACCCAGATCCTATGCATAGAGCAGCGACAGATACATACTGACATCCCTGCAAGTTTCATCCAATTACACAGGTAACCTCTGTCTCCTTCCCATGCTTGTTCAGGATCCTCCTCCCTACACTCAGAGTCTCTCCTTGTACACACACACACATGCAGAGATGCCCGTCTACACATACACACTTCACTCAATGTGAGTGTTAGTGTGTGTCTGTGTATACACACACACACACACACACATGCCCCTTCCCTGACATAAATATTCCCTATCTCCATCCTCAGAGAACTCCCTCCCCCTTCTATAGACACAGAATTGCCCCCCTAAGCAAACTGGCACCCCCTGCCGTGGCCATCCACAGCTCCCTCCTGCCAGCTGCCAAAGCTCTGCCCACATGCTGACACTGAGATGTCCACATCACATCCAACCTCCTGCACAATTGTGCCCTCCTGCTGGAAAGTCTGGACTTGCCCATCTACCACACAGAGCTTCCCACAGAGAGACCCTGCTCCTGTTGACACATTCAGAGGACCCCCCACTTCATGGATGCACACTCATATGAACTGACACCCCTATTGCACACATATATACACATCTACACTCACATACCTGTGCAGACACTACCTCCTGGAGCTGCACATACTCAGACCCACCCACCGTACGGACACACTGAGACACTGCTGTGTACACACATCCCTGGAGACTTCCCTCAATGCCCATACAACCCCCCATGAACACGCACAAACACACACTCAAGAGAGCCCCTCTAAATACATGCAAAGACGTTTTCCACAACAACCCCCCTCCTCCCTCCACACGCATGGAGACCCCTTCCTGCTCACACAGAGTGGCACTCTTATGCCCTCACCTGTTACCCTAATGCTCTTAGCACCAGGGCCTCACAGGCTACTGCACGCCATGCTGTGTCAGCAGGCCAACAGGCTCTCCGTGTTAATAATAAAGTTCCTGAACTGGCAAACTCAGCTAGGCTGGGAAACACAAAGCACTGAATCTTTCATAAGATGTGCAGAGATTATTCAGTTGTGCTACACAATCTAACTACAGATTCTCTCTCTTTCTCTCTGACAGAGGCCCCAGAAGGGTTTGTGTGTCTGCTGCAATAGATGTTGCCGTCAATAATTCCCAGAGGTTGTTCCCCGTGACTCAGTTGCACCGGTGCTAGTCATGGGGTAAGCATTATAATAGAGATGCATCTGTTGTGACCATCGTACTAGGAAGCACTCCATACGCTTGGGCTGTCGCCATTGCTTTTATGAGGGTGGACAAAAACGACATACTAAGGGATCAGATCCTCAGCTGGTGTCAATCAACCTCACACAGTTGATTTCTACAGAACTACACTGATTTACACTAGCTGAGCATCTAACAGAAAATGTTCCAGGCCATGGACACATCCTGAGCCACACGTCACGCACACTCTGCTTTCTTGCACCAGTTACCAGGCTGGCTTTACTGTTATAGCCTGCTATTTCATCCCGGTCCTGGAGAGGAGATGACAGCTCAGCACCTTGCCAGAAGGTGGACTGCAAAGGGGATGGAGAGAGGTTGTTTTCAGTGGAAACAGATGGCAGAACAAGGAGCAATGGTCTCAAGTTGCAGTGGGGGAGGTCTAGGTTGGATAGTAGGAAAAGCTCTTTCAATAGGAGGATGGTGAAGTGCTGGAACACGTTACCTACAGAGGTGGAGGAATCTCCATCCCTAGAGGTTTTTAAGTCCCAGCTTGACAAAGCCCTGACTGGGATGATTTAGTTGGGGTTGGGCCTGCTTCCAGCACAGGGTCGGACTTGATGACCTCCTGAAGTCTCTTCCAGGCCTGTGATTCTATCTGGTCTTCAAACTCTCTTCAGGGGATACCTCTCCAGGGTTCCTCGCTCCATGACCCAGCACCAGGTTTAGAACTGGGTGGATAGGGGCAGTCCCCCCGCCGTGCAACTTCAAGAACCCCAGAGAAGAGTAACTTCCACTGGTTTCAATGGAAGCTAATTGTAAGGACAGAGCTGGACTTAAGGGGTCTGGTTGTCCTGTTGCTGGGTCCAGTTTTATCCCAGATTAGATATGTGGCTGTCAGTGGAGTAACTTCACACCAGAGACAAGGATCAGGGCTGAGAGCTCTCCATGGTGCAAAGGAATAAACATTAACTGGATCAAGCTGCTCATTTTAAAGGGCAATCTGTAATGTGTGCGAGCATGTCATGTCGACATTAAGGTGAATGTGTAAGGGGTGCAATTCAAGTGTTTGAGACTGGGCACCCTAAAAACCCAGGCACTCAGAATCTCTAATTGCTTTTGAAAGGTCAGCTGCCAGTGGGTGTAATGTTTCATGGACAAATACCAAAAGGTTCCTGCCCCAAGGAGCTTACGGCCTACAGGTTATTCGTATGCAAAACAGTGTTCCAGAAGATGCTTCTCTACAGTGTATGTATGTATGTAGATGAGTGCATGTGCTTAAGTGTGTATAGGTAAAAAGACACGAGCATTTTGTTCACATACATTCATGCAATTTTGAAAATACTGTTGTGCACACAAGCACACATCCAAATTTGCTACAGATGAGTGCAGTAGGGGGAGATAATTTGCTGTGTGTATGAGGGTTTGAAATTGCATATGTGACTGTGCAGTAGTAATGTGAGCAGAAGGGTACAACCGTGTGCATTTTGGTGGGGAGTGCAGGAGCGCATATGGCAGGATTCTCCATGTGGAGAAGCAGCAGGGACATATTTGGGTCTGGATCCATCACTGTTGGAGTGTGCATGTGCCTGGTGCATGGCAAGGCACATCTGTGCTGCTGATTGGCTGGGTGTGTGGCAGTGCAGAAGGTTGTGCCTGTGTGCATACAGCAGTTCTGGGGTGGGATGTGCAAAAGGCACATAGCAATGTGTGGTGTCTGCCCCAGTGGCTTGTGAGGCAGTCTAGGCTTTTTCTCCAGGCTGTATTAAACTCTGCGTGGTGTGCTTGAACATGTGACATTAAGAGCATGGGAAAGACAAGGACCAGGAAGTAGACTTCAGCCAAGCAAACCTGTCCTTGGTTAAAGTTGTGTTTGCCTCTACAGCACCAGGCTCCTACTGTTGCTGAGGCAGTTAAAGAAAATTAAATAAACCTCATCAGAAAATCAGAACAGTGGGGACAATACTTACAAAAACATTGAAGCCACTGACGAGCCCTGTCCATGTTTGAAAGTGACAGAGGAGCCCAGACCCCATTGATTTTATGTGACTAAAGCTCTGAAAGCATGTCAAAGAGTCTGGAGATTTTACTCTTCACTCTCTGCTAGGACGTTCCTCCAAGGCTATCTCCTGGAGCACCTTTTGAACGCTCCAGTCTCAGGGATGGTGCAAATCAGAATCAATGTCCCAGGACTGAGCTATAGGAAATGTGTGTGATCAGTGAGAGGTCAATCAAACCCCAAACAGTTAACTTAGGCTTTGCCTATACTGGGTTTGCTTCCATTAAAGCCAGCTGTTCAGAGGCTCCAGCACAAAGCAACTAGTGTAGACAGGCAAAGCAGAGTTGAACAACAGGTAACTGCACCAAAGCAAATCATAGAATCCCAGCGCGGGCAGACAACTCAGGAGGTTATCAAGTCCTGCCCCCTGCCCAGAGCAGGATCAACCCCAACTGAATCATTCCAGCCATGACAACGTCAAGCCAGGACTTAAAAACCTCTAGGGATGGAGATTCCACCACCTCTCTCGGAAATGCGTTCCAGTGCTTCACCACCCTCCTGGTGAAATAGATTTTCCTACTATCCAGCCTAGCCAAATGGCAGCAGTTAGTGGCTTATTCTCTTTACACTGATGAGGGGATTTTTCAGAGGTGCTCAGCTCTAGCTCTCCCATGGCATCTATGGCAGTTCAACAATGCCTGTTATATAACTGGTGTGTCTGTGTGCAGCAGGCACATGGTTGGCTTAAAGGATTCTGACCAAATCACAGCTGGCATCATACAAGGAACGAGACCTACCTTCACCTGCAGTGAGGGCCAGGATAAGAGCTGCTGCTGGTATGGCCGGAGCTGTAATTTAGGCACCACCTGTTGCGTCCGTGTGTGTGAGGTTTTGGAGGTGATTGTGCCTGTAGCACAGAATTGTCTCCAGCCCTGACACAGCCACGACTGCTCCTCCAGCATTGTACTTAGCACTGCCAATCTATTGCCTTTGCCGCAGAAAAGGCTAAATTCATTCCCACTCAGAGGCCTGCGAAGAAAAGAGTCAGCACTGCCGAGAGATTTTTCTGACGGCGCTGCTCTCCGAGTCTTCCTCCCCAGGTGAAAAGCAAAATGTGTACGGAGGGAAGTGTCAGAGCCAATTCTGCCTGCTGAGCTCTGGGGTCAGTGGGAGGCCCCCTTGGCTTGCACTGTAACCAATGGGTAATGGAATGAATCTGCTACAAGCAGTGAAATTGATGGGGATGAGGGCCAGTGTCTGGTAGGTGAGGTGGGGTCTATACCAGTGGCTTTCAACCTTTCCAGTAACACAGCACACTTCAGTGAGACACACAACTCCATGGCACCCCCACTGTCTTCAGCTGAATTGATTGTTCACAAACATTACATTTACTCTGCTTACATTCTTACTGGAGAGGTTTCCAACATAGTTGTGTGTACAGCAAGCTAGAGAAGGATCAAATATATTAGTATTTCAAACCCAGCACAGAATACACCATCTTAGACAGTGAGCAGAGACACATTTTCAGAATCTGATCAACACCATGCTGGGGATGTTGAGTAAACGAATCATGACTGAAAGCAGACTCCCCCCCCCGCCAGCCTGTTGGAAACAGGACACAGTATTTAAACCACTCCCAGATCCAACTGGCTCTGCCCTCCCTCTCTCTTGCCACATCAGGGAGTGGGGGTGGGCTGCTTGACAGCTCATTCGGGCTCAGAAGCAGCATTTCAGCTGCCTCCTGGCATGAACAGGGTCCTGCAGCAACAGCATTGCCTCTCATGGTGGATCTTTGCAGAGCCACCACAGGGGAAAACTGATGAATCCTGTACCAGCTGGGACTCAGGCAGCCTTTCTGATTGAGTCTCAGCTGGCATGAGGTCATCAATTCCTACCTGCCGCAAAGAGCCGCAGCCAAGGGGAAACTGACAAAATTTCATGGCACACTTGGACAGTTCTCATGGCACACCAGTGTGCCACAGCACACTGACTGAAAACCACTGGTCTAAACCACAATCTGGATAATCTGTTATTAGAAATTAGGGCTAGATGAATGAAACAGTAATTGGTCCTGATATTACAGTACTACCTAGAGGCCCCAGCCACAAGCTGGTGTAGAGTATGTATATACTAAAAGACAGTCCCAGCCCCTAAGAGCTTACAAGAGAATCAGTTACAGGCCCTAATTTCACATGGGAATCAAGGCACAGAAAGATCCCATGAATAAAAGAACAAGACCAGACAAAGACCCCAAGGGAAAAGTGAGAACTGAAACTAGATCTTTGGCCGGTGCTGTAACCACAAGAGAACGTCAGCCCCAAATAACGCATCCATAAATACAAGTCTGCTACATATTTTAGAGTGCATCTGTCTGTCTGCCTGTTGGTGCTTCATTTGTTCAAGAACTCCTCTGAAACTGTAAGAGCTATGACCACGAAATTTGATATGCAGCTTCCTCCTACCCTAACTTAAACCAAGGTCAGGGTTTGGCTGTGCCTGGAAAGTGGGAAATGCCCAAAATCCCAGGATTTCCCAGAACTTGGAAAGGGACGGGCACTGACAGGAGGGACGACAGACTTCAGGCTGTGGGTGGCTGGGGGTGGGGAAGTGAGCACAGGGCTCAGCGATACTGCAGAGTGACCAGTGGGGACAGCTGCAGCAGGAAAACAGTGGCCATGTGGAGACAGGGTTTTCGACCCTGCCTATCTCTGGATGGGTACGGGCTCTACTGTGCCCCATGGGGGTGCCCTGCTCCTCCCCCATATCCACACCCTCCCACAAATAGTGCCCCCACTAAGACCCAGGAACCCAGCCTTGTCCCCCCACTCCCAGCTCACACTGGGGCTGCGGAAAACAGCCCAGTCTTGTCCCCATCCCTGCCACTGTCACTGGGGTTGGGCACGAGAGCCCCAGCCTGGCTCTGGCCGGTGCCTGGCACAAATACTGTAACCCAGGCCTCTTCCCACTCTCCCACTCTGGCCACAAGCCCCCTCCCATTCCCCAGAGCCCAGGCCAGAGCCAGGGAAAGTGGCCCAGCTCTGGCTCCCTATCACTCCCCAAATATCAGGCTGGGGCCAGGAGCTGGGACCTGACCCACCCACTACACTCCAGGGACAGTCCAGGAGAGGGGCTGGGAGCTGCAGCCCAAACTGGTTCCCCTCTCCAAGGACAAGCAAGGGGGCCAGAATCCACTGCCTGACCCACCCTGCCTCCCACTCCCCTGGGGACAGGAGTCAGGAGCAGAAAAAAACCCTTCAGTTAAGGACCAGAGCAATACTGGGTACATTTGCTAGTAATAACTAGAAATCCATAAATCTGCATTGGGAGTTTTTAATGACATGTGCTTCAGACACGGTTTTGTGCTCCTTTGGCAGTGGTTTGCCCAGAGGATTCAAGGCATCCAATTTAACTGGGACAGATGATCCGAACACTAGGAGAAGGAATGCACCCAAGGAAACCACAGCCTGATGGCGCAGGTATTTCTTAGGTAGCAAAGTGGTGAAATCCATCAGCATGATAATCTCTGGTGAATTAGTCCCTCAGTTCTCTGAGGGGTAAATGCTGACCTGTTTGCTGTGGGGATTAGTTACATTTGGGAGGTGTGCTCAGTGGAGCTGGGTGTTAACAGAGGGGTTTAGCTGACAGGCCACATGCCTGGATAAGACCTGGAAGGCGTGTGCAAGCTCATTAAAAGTGCTGCAAACCCAAACATGCACCTGCATACATGGCTCTTTCCTTCTCATGCAGGAGACAGGTGGAGTCAACAGTGACAGGGCCAGATGCTGATCTCAGTTACACAGATGTAAATCCAGAGAAACTCCATGAGACAGTTACCCCAGTCTGACACTGACAGAGCTGTCATGAGGTCCTGGCCTACTGTGGCTGCGTGAGCATGCGTGATCCATTGTGTAATGTTACTACATGTGTATGTTTGTGCATGTGTGTAAATCCCACAGGAATCCTGAGCTTCTGGGGATCAGAATGGCCCAGAGAATGACCTAGTGTTCCCTTTAATTCACTCTGCTCCTTCCTTTGCTCCTTTCTTCCCAGTTCTCATTAGTCTCATGTTCTCACCGCCCCCCCCCCCCGATGCCCCACTCCTAGTCCTATGCCAATACCTTTTCGGGGGGGTAGAATTATGAAAAGGCAAGCCCTTGTGCTGAGCTGCCAGAAAGGGGTCTTATTCATTGAGGTAATGGTCTCATATGCATTTGGGTCTGTTATCAGCAACTCTCCAAAGGGAAATGGGCTACTTAAACCTATTATATCCCTTCTTTATTCACCGTGTGCTGCCATTCACTCCTACACGACATGGGGCTCTAATAGCAGCCATTCTGAGAAACCCTATGCATTAGTCGCAAGCAGCTCATTAATCCACTGTTTTTATTCTTGGGAAAAGAGACGCCAACTGCACGAGAGCTGAGACGCCAAATGCTCGGCCAAAAAATAAATGCTTCCCTGTGCCAGCATATCTTAGTGCAACCTGCTTTCCTTCCCCGCTCTCACTCCCCATCCCCAGCACGGTCCTCTAATTCTTTCCATCCACGGACGGAACAAATTTTATTATGTGCACCGAGGCATGTGTAGATGTGCACCACCCATACAGACACAGGCAGCCGGCTGTGGGTGCTCTGCTAATCATCTGGGTGGTACCTGAATCTCTTCTGGGTGGTTGCCCAAGCCCTCAGCTTACAGGGAACACTGACCTCCCACCCTGTGCCACACTGGACACCCACCACTGGAAGATGGAGAGACAGCATGAAAAACGGCTGGTGACAGACACATGGCCAACCTGTCATCGTATTCCTATTAGCATTCTGGTAATGCTTAGAAGCTGCAATTGTGGGTCAGGACCTGCAGAGCTAGGCCCCATACCAATGCAGGACAAATATCTCACCTCTCCATCCCTGAACATTTCTTCTCTCAGCGCCATCCTCCCCTTCTCCCATTGCAAGCAGCTAGGGCAGCTGTATTGGAGACCTGGGGTTTAGAAGAGGTCCCATCAAAAGAGGAGCAAACCTACCTTGACCATGCCTAGGCCCAGCAATGGGGAAGATCCCCCAGGTGGAGTCCCTGCTGGTATTGGCAGCGCATTGCTCACAAAAAGAGCTTTACAAGTTCAACCACTGGAGAAAAGTGTGTTGCAGGGGTTCTCCTGGGAAACTCGACTGGAGCTGCCGTTTGAATGAAGAGACAGTACTGATAGGCAGTCTGATGCGGCCGCAGCTCCTGAGAAGGGAGCGCACATTGTTCAACACAAACGTTGCCAGTCCCCGGAGTGTGTGAGTGTGCATGTCCTGGAAACTTCAAGTCTTGCTCTTCCCATGTCTCAGCACGTTCCTAGCTCAGGCCCTTGAGGCTGCTGCTTTTCGGCTTCCCAAGCAGGACAGAAGACCAGTGTTCCCTGTAAGCTGCACACATTGCATATTCAAGAGATAGTCAAATGCTGCTCAGCTGATTAGCAGAGTGCCCACAGCCAGGGGGTTGTGTTTCTGCTGGTGGTGCACATTCGCGCGTGCTCCAGAGCGTATAACATTTATTCTGCACATGGATGGGACAGATTAAGAGAGAACATTGGAGAAGACCCTGCTGGTTGCAAAGCAGTTCCTGCTATGAGTCCTGCTCTGCTTTGGGCTTCAACCGGATCATCAGCTGGCATAAATCCACTTAGCTCCACCGATTTGTGCCTGCTGAGGATCTGGCCCCATAAAGTGACTCCAGTGTGACCTAGAGTAGGCTTTTGCTATGGCTGGCCATGTTTGAATCCCAAGACACAGATTGTCACAGGTAGAGACCTGCCCCGGACCCTTCCTCCCTGAACCTCCAATGCTGGGGGTTGCGAGCAATTGATCAGCCGGAGACTTGAATGTTTAGATGACGGCAGAATTAATTCTAGGCAGGTACAATACGACCATCCTTGAGAGCCCTCGAAGGAAATGAAAGGCCCCTCGTCCCAGCTCCGCACCACAAACCTGTATGCTCTGCCACTTCTTTTCAAACACACAGCCGCAGCTGCTTCATCAAAGAGAAGGACTCTGCCGAGAGCCCTGAATCCCTCACCCGTCATTCTCCTGCCCATGCCACACCAAATCGGCACATTTGCTGCCAATGCTGCCATTCTCCTGGCTCTGTGGTCTCTGTGTCCCAAGCCTGATGCAGGGATGGGCCATACTCCTGAGAGCGGCAGGTGTGTGGCAGTATCATGCACTAGGATTTCCAACTACAGCAAATGAGCCCTTTTGGCATTCATGCGGGAGGAAGGGGAGGGTTCCTGCTGGGAGGGAACTAGCTGGAATACCGCTGCTTGCCTGCAGCAAACAGCCCCCAAAACCCGGGGGAAGGTCTGCACCCATCCCCTCCAAAAAGGCACCGATTGGAGATAAGAATGGTCTAGCAGGGAAGGGCATCACGCTAGCCATTAGGAGAGATAATTTTGACTCTGCCTCTGACATGCAGTATGGCTTTGAGCCAGTCACTTACCCGCCTGCCCATCACCCTTATCTGTTTGGCTTAGGAGCCATTTCAGACTAGGGTACAGCCTAGGCCTTGGTTAGGATCACTAGTCGCTACAGTAATGCACATGATAACAAGGAGATGCGGTTAAGCCAGGACCCCAGATCAGATCCTCCTCAAAGGCTGGGATGGTTCCTCTCCAGGATTGGATACTCAGTGGCTCCCACCCCTCAAGGCTCAGAGACACCCGACAAAACTCGGCCTGAGGTCCACCATGCCCCCAACACTCATCTGTTAAGTCAAGTGCCACCATGGACTCATCCAGCCAGCCAGGTTTCAGAGCAACCAAGGGCAAATGGGACACCATGTGGGGCTGGCCCAAATCCCCTGCCAGTCTCCTGTGTTCATCTTCTCACACAACACAGCCCACGTGTGGACAAGGCTGCATCTGTCATAGAATCATAGAATCCAGGGCTGGAAGAGATTGCAGGAAGTCATGGCTCCCTGCCCAAAGCAGGACCAACCCTAATGAAATTATCCCAGGCAGGACTTTGTCAAACTGGGACTTAAAAACCTCTAGAGATGGAGATTCCACCACCTCTCTAGGTGACGCATTCCAGTGCTTCACCACCCTTCTAGTGAAACAGATTTTTCCTATTATCCAACCTACACCTCTCCCTTTGTAACGTTGGGCCATTGCTCCTTGTTCTGCCATCTCTCACTACTGAGAACAGCCTCTCTCCATCCTCTTTAGAGCCCTGCTTCAGGAAGCTGAAGGCGGCTATCAAATCATCCCTCACTCTTCTCTTCTGCAAACTAATTGAGCCCCAAACCCTCAGCCTCTCCTCCTACATCATGTGCTCCAGCCCCCGTAATCATTTTGCTTGCCCTCCACTGGACCCTCTCCAATGTATTCACATCCTTTCTCTACTGGGGGGCCCAGAACTGGATGCAATACTCCAGATGTGGCCTCACTAGTGCCAAATAGAGGGGAATAATAACTTCTCTAGATCCGCTGGAAACGCTCCTCCTAATGCACCCCAAAATGCCTTGAGCTTTCTTAGCTACAAGGGCACTCTTAACAAGGGCACATTGTTGACTCCTGTTTCCTCTTGCCAGCAGATCAAGTCAGCAAGAGCAAAAGAGACAAAGGCCCCGTTTTGCCAAAAAAAGTCGGGACTGAGCTGAAAGAAAGGGACTGTCCTGGCCCAGCTGGGATTTCCGGTCAGTTATGCTGGTGTGTCCCACCACTCAATGCATTGTACCCACGTTCGTTAATGAGGCATTAGGCTATAGGTCAATATCATGACCCCTTCTTCCAGCAGAACGCTGGGATCATTGTAGCACTCTGCAAACTCTCTGCTAGCTCTGCTCGGAACATTATCACCCGCATCAAAGCTCCAGCTGTCCCTTCCCCTCCCTCCACTTAATGGTAACCATGGTGAGATAATGCCCTGTTGCAGGTGTTTGCTGCAGGGGCCTGGAGTGTCCAGTTACCACCTGTGCCTAACTCCCAGCCAAGCCAATCCCCTGGTCTTGGAAAGACTGCCAGAGAGGCTGAAAAAGAGGAAGGGAGGTTGGATGCAGGATCCAGCATTCACCCAAGAGCCTTCCAGTTTTGTCGCTGTAGTGACAGCGAGTCATTTCTCTCTCCCCTTCCCACCCAGATTCTGGCTGGTGTATCTCACTAGCAAGTACATACTTCACTGAACACCTACGTGCCAGATGTGGGCAGCTGTGTGCCTGCCCCAAGCAAACCATCTGTGGCACATGAGTGGCATGTGCCAGTTGTGTTAAAGAGAAAGCGCAGGCCTGCCTTAGAGTAGGGGAGCGAGGCTCAGGAACAGCGTTCCCTCTAACTGTCCCCATCCACATGCAGAATAGATTTTGTTCTGTGCACCAAGGCCTGTTAAGATGTGCACCACTAACAGAAACACACCCTGCTGGCTGTGGGTGCATTGCTAATCAGCTGGGCAGCGTTTGAATCTCTCTCAGCCGGTCTCCCCAGCTCTCAGCTTAGAGGGAACGCTCATTGGGAGCCAGTTCCCTGCACTGGATGCGAAGGGAGTGAGGTGCTTGAGCAGGTGGTGAATTCGAAGGCCACCAAGGTTTGCCTCCAAGCAGGACATTGCATCTCAGCTTTTGAAAGAAAAGCTGCAATGGCATTGCAACAGAGTGAAATAAAATCAAATTAAAAAAAACTCCAGGCAGCTGAGGTGCCAAACCTCCGTGAGCGGAGCCAGGCAGCCACCCTGCCCAAGCTGCCCGGGGAGACCAGGCCTAATAACCTGCTTCAGAAAGGAAATACGATTACCGGCCTCCTGCTTCCAGCCTGCTCTTTTGTTGCTAAATGAAGCAGGTCACGGCGGGTGCACGGCTGTGGACTCAGATTTAATGCTAACTGGGGTACATTCTCACCCAGGACCTGCAGTTGCATGATTCCAATGACATCTGATGATTATTACTACAGGAGAGAACTTGGCCCTCAGTGTTTCACCTGGGGTCACTGTCATGTTCGCGCCCTGGTGTGTAGATATGGAGGGGAGTGCCATGAAGGCTTTATCAGTGCTCCCCTGGGATGGGCTGTATAATAGCCCCATGGCTGTGCCCACCCGCCTCAAGCAAAGAGTCAGTAAAGCCAACCTGCCCCATCATTGTCTCCTTGGCTCACTCTCCCCGCACTCTAGCTAACATTTACTTGCAGACGTGGATTTAAAGCCGTGGTGGAAACACTGCCCCTCCGCCCCCCATGGCGCCCACTTTCCCTGCCCCACCTGCGGCTTGTTTTCTCTCTCGATGCCTCTAATGAAACTAAGTGGCTACCACTTGAAAGTTTCCACTTCCAGCCTTAGGGCTGATTACCACTGAACCAGTAGCAGCAGCTCCCCAGCCCTGGCCTCAACGGAGGGAGACCCCCAGGGAACGGGATGAGGTAGTGAGCCGTGCCCTCTGCTCACCACGGGCCATTAGAGCACTGCTTGTCTGGCTTAGGTGCCTCAGAGAAAGAGGACTTGGAGGCCTGGCATGTGGGATAAGGGCATAGGGGAAACATGCCCTGATGCACGATCGCATGATATCCTTTGACGTCTGCACGGCTGGGCTTGGATGTCCCAGGCTGAAACAAAGCATAAGCAGGGCGGTTTCACCAGCAATCCTGCTCTGGTGCTTTGCAGAGTGGAGCCCAATGTCTCCGCCATCTGCTTGTCTGTGTTGCACCACCGAGAGATGCTGGATGTACTCCTCTGTACATTCACCAAGCTGGCGCAGACGAGGCAGCTGCAGGGAGTGAGCTCCCAGCGTCCCTCCATGCCCTGCTAACACGCAGTCTGGTCTGAAGAGACCCACTGCTCAGCAGGAGGGAAGCAGGGTTGCCAACCATCAGTAAATTTACAGACAGTCCGTAAAATATTATCCAAAACTGGATGCGTCCATCAAGCCTGTAAAAATATTTAGGTGTCTGTAAAATTCATAAAAGTGCAATAAAATTTTTAAAAAACAGCAATTATTCCATAGCAATTCCATTTCTTCTGTGCTGCTTCAGACATTTTACTGCAGAGCAGCAAAAACTGGACATTTTAGTTGTTTGTTTAGCTCAATGGTTGAAGTGACATAATGCGAATCACGTGATCCACATGATGTTATCATCTACATTATCCTGCCGAGTTCGGGTCAGCACATCGGCAACAGGACTAACTAATGAACGCGAGTTGAACAGCGCCATTGTTCTTGTGATGTATGAATGACAATGATTCCTTTTCGCTTTCGGCCCTTTATGTTGTCCTAATATAGCATAAAAATTATGTCTGTAAAAAAATTTGTCTGTCCGTAATTTTTTTCCCATTTTGTCTGTGAATGAAAGTTCTGTGGGTTGGCAACCCTGGAGGGAAGCGTCCAGAAACCAAGGCACATGCAGCCCTTAGTCTCTCGTTTAAGATGACTCACAATGAGGATGGGGCAGCCGGTGCCAGAAATTGGCACTGAATTTTTCCAGCACTGGACTTTCACTTGGTTACACCCTGACGGTGAAGTGAGGTGCTCGTTTCATTCAGCCCACAGCATCTGTTCTCTGTGGCATATCCCCCAGTGAGCTGCATCCCCCAGGGGTGGATGCTAGAGAAGGGAGGTGTGGTTTTCTCTGTTGGCATGAATCATAAGAACGCCCAGACTGGCTGAGACCAAAGCGCCATCCAGCCCCATGTCCTGTCTTCTGACCGTGGCCAGGGCCAGCTGCCCCAGAGGGGACGGACAAAACAGGGACTCACCCAGGGATCCATACCCTAGCACCCTCTCCTAGCTTCTGGCAGAACAGATTTGTAAAGCCCCCTGGCCAGGGTGAAAGGAAAGAGGAGGCAAGCAAGGCCCCGGCACAAAGGAAGATGGAGCGAGCAATGCAAGGGGAAAGAGAGAAACGCACACACATGCATATGTGTAGCCAGTGGCACTGCAAGAGTTTTAGTAGTGAGGGTGCTGATAGCTTCCTGCCTGCACCCCCCTGGCGCTGGAAGATGGGCTCTGCCTCCGGGAAGGGCTAAGGGTGGGAGGCCATAACTGGGGTTGGGCCTGGGGCAGGAGCGGAGCCCCAAGCAGGGGCCAGCAGCAAAGACCCCATATGCAGGCCCCAGAGCAGAGCTCTGGCCGTGGGGCCAGGCACAGGGCGCTGAACACTGGGCCAGCTGCTGGGGAGCAGGGACAGGGCTCCAGGGCAAAGCCCTCCTTGGGTATGGGCTCTGGAGTGGGGTGAACCCGGGGAGTGGGGCTGGGTCTAGGAATTGAGCCAGCAGTCAGGAGCCAGCTCCAGGTGAGGTAAGGGGTTGGGGAGCAGAGTGTGGACGCATGGGAAGACACCCTCCCCCCAGTTTTATACCCAGAGCCAGCAGCTGGGGAGCCTAGTGGGGGTCAGTGGGATAGAGCTTACCTCAGGTGGCATGGCTCCCGAAGCGATCAGCACACACCTCTGACAGTGGTTCCTAGGAGGGAAGGCCTAAGGGGTCTGTGTGTAGTGCTGCCCCCCCAAATCTCATTGGCTACAGTTTGCAGCCAATGAGAGCTGCAGAGTCGGTGTTTGGGACGGGGTAAAGCGCAAAAACACCCCTCCCTCCAGGGGGCAGGGGGACATGCTGCCGCTGCTGAGATCAGCACGGCTTGGAGGGAGGGAGGCAGAGCCAGCAAGGAGCCACCATAGACCTGCGGCGCTGCTGCTGGCATACCTCTGCATGCCCCTTGGAGGGAGGAGGCGAGCAGGTCTCTATAAGCTACCTGCGGTGGGGCAGCGTGTGCAGAAATGCCTCCACCTCCCCACCAGCAGCGAGCAGCATGGGGCCAGCCTGCATGCCTGAGCCCTGCCACATTGTGGAGGTCCCCTCTTGCCAGCGGCCCTGTGCCACTGCACAAAGTTCCTCCCGCCCACATTCCTGGCTGCTCCTCTCTATTCATCCTCCTCATCCCTCCCACAGGCCACCTGCCCAGGGACTGGGCTCCTGCAGCTCCCCTCAGCTGAGCTCTTTCATCCTAGCTACAAATCCCCTGTGCTCATCAGACAATCCCTCGGCTCCTTGCAAATGACCAGCCCCCAGCTGCTCTCAACCCCGCTTTGCCTCTGAACAGAGCTGGCTGCTGCCAGGCTCTTAAAGGGGCAGAACACCGTGTACCGTCCCCTCAAGGCATCCTCTGATCACTGGCCACTTGTAGAAAGCTGGGGCTGCCATCCCAGAGGGCTGAAGCTGGGCCCCCAGAAAGGCTGGTTTCTCTGCATGTCACCCTGACGACACCAGGGGTGAACTAAACGAGATTCTGCTCTGCTCAAGGGAGACAGGCTGCTCAGGGGCCCCCACCTGCTCCAGTCCTGAGCAGGGTGCCTGCTAATCTTTTCCATCCATGGGCAGAATAAATGTTGTTATGTGCACCAAGGCACAAGGGGATGTGCACCACCCATAGACACACACGCTGCCAGCTGTGGGTGCTCTGCTGGTCAGCGGGGCAGCACCTGAATTCTCCTGGGCAACCGCTCAAGCGTTAATCTTACAGGAACCACAGGTCCTGAGCCCCCATCCCTCTCCTGCCAAGGGAGGAACTGCCACAGACTTCAACGTGGGGCTCATAGGATCACAGGGTCCTTTCCCTGTGAGGGGCAGAGTGACTTCAGCTTTGCTGAGGCCAGAGGGCGGAGAGCTCATGGAGACCTGCATGATCCTGAGCGCCTGGGCTTCAAATGTGGTGAGCCCTTGGGGCGGCTGCTCTGCCGCTTCTCTGCATCAGTCCCACTTTCACCTTCCTGCTCCCCCTCCTCCTTTTCTCCCTCAATCTACACTCTCACCCTCCTTCCTCCTGGATGCAGCAACAGCATCACCCATTTACTAAACCATCAGGCCTGCTGTCAGGAGGGGGAGCAAAGGGGTAGCTTCCCCCAGGCTTGACATTTCAAAGTAGCGGCAGAAGCTTCAGGTCCTTTTGAAGTGCCAGGCAGCACTGCTTGGGCTGGGTGCGGCTGTGAGGGAGGTTTTGGGGGCTGACCGCCATGGTCCCAGCTGCACGAACACCTAATTGTTCTTGGCTCCACCTCTTCCACTCTTGACCCCACCCCTTCTGGGCTGCAAAGCAAGGCCCCACTCCCACCTTGCCCTGGGGACCATGGGGGCTGTTGGCGCTGCTGAGAACCATCATTCCTTGTGTTGTACCAGCTGGCCACTTCCCCAGCTCTTCCGCCCATCCCAGTGACACTGGTGGGAGGCAGAGGCCTGGCGGGGGGCCACTGGCACACAAGCAGTGACGGGAAGGCCGGGGGAGTGGTGTTAAAGAGGGGGAAGGAGACTGAAAGGAGGGATGACACGAAGGGTGGAGATGGGGAAAGAGAATGACAAGCAGAAGGGAGGGGAGGTGGAATGAAGGGAAAGAGCAACCTGGTGCTAGGAACATAATACATTGAAAGAGATGTTGCACTTAGACCAGCATCTCCCAATTTTATTTGGCCATGGAACCCTTCTAATCTTGACAGAATTTTGTGGAATCCCTAATAACAGTCACATATATATAGTGTTAACCCCTCTCAGCCCCAAACCTGCTCCCCCGTTCCCAGGATTAACCGGCCTCAGCCCAAACCGGCCCCTGTGATTAACCCATCCACCCAAAGAGGCCCCCAGCCTAACCCCGCCTGAGCAAACTCCGCCCGAGTTAGCGCCGCCCGTTACCTCACCCAACATGGTGGACGAACCTACCTTAGCCACCGCTGCTCCTCCGACTCTAGTCCCGAGGGCCCAATTTCATTGGCCGCCATATGGCCGGTCACAGCCAATGAAAGGGGAGGACGAGGCAGGAACTGCAGGACCCGTCTGGCTCCCCTTCCTGATAGCCATTGACTCCCCTTACCTGGCCCCCATTGCACACATGCTGGCTAGTTTGCAAGGGAGAGGGTCTCTGCAGCCCCCTGCCCTGCTGCCCCTGAAATAGTGGAACTCAATTCAGGTGGTTCAACAGCCGGATCCCTCCCGCCACCCTGCTGGCCGTTAAGCCAATTAAATTTAGTTCTACTGTTTCAGCAGCAGCAGTGTCCAACCCCGATCATTTTCTCGCACAACCCTTATTTTCACTCTGTGGAAACTTGGGGTTCTACAGAGCACCATTTGGGAAACACCTTCCAAACAGTCCCCTCCAGAGGTAACTCACTGTCGTTACCCCTATGCAGCACAATGAAGCTGTGTCTACACGTGCACGCTACTTCGAAGTAGCGGCACTAACTTCGAAATAGCGCCCGTCACGGCTACACGCGTCGGGCGCTATTTCGAAGTTAACTTCGACGTTAGGCGGCGAGACGTCGAAGTCGCTAACCTCATGAGGGGATCGGAATAGCGCCCTACTTCGACGTTCAACGTCTAAGTAGGGACCGTGTAGACGATCCGCGTCCCGCAACGTCGAAATTGCTGGGTCCTCCATGGCGGCCATCAGCTGTGGGGGGCTGAGAGATGCTCTCTCTCCAGCCCCTGCGGGGCTCTATGGTCACCGTGGGCAGCAGCCCTTAGCTCAGGGCTTCTGGCTGCTTCTGCGGCAGCTGGGGATCCATGCTGCAGGCACAGGGTCTGCAACCAGTTGTCAGCTCCGTGTATCTTGTGTTGTTTAGTGCAACTGTGTCTGGGAGGGGCCCTTTAAGGGAGCGGCTTGCTGTTGAGTCCTCCCTGTGACCCTGTCTGCAGCTGTGCCTGGCACCCTTATTTCGATGTGTGCTACTTTGGCGTGTAGACGTACCCTCGCAGCGCCTATTTCGATGTGGTGCCGCGCAACGTCGAAGTTGAACATCGACGTTGCCAGCCCTGGAGGACGTGTAGACGTTATTCATCGAAATAGCCTATTTCGATGTTGCTACATCGAAATAAGCTATTTCGATGTTGGCTTCACGTGTAGACGTAGCCTGAGTGAGTGACAGACCGAGGAAGGAAAGCCAGGAGTCAGGGCTCTCAGTGCCCTGCTGTCACCATAACACTGTCTCTCCATTCTCTTTAGACCTAACTAGACGCTCCATAAGCTGGGGAGATTGTGGGTGGGGGGGATGCACTCAAGTTCTTTGCTTAATTAGTAGCAATAGCTCAAGCACTTGAGAAGACAAAGGCTCATCTCTCTCTGCCCCACTTTCACCAGCACTTGGGAGCCAGGGGTGGGGAGCAATCGGCTTGGAAGCCAGAAAGCGCCCTGGATTCTGTCACCATGGCTGCACAAACAGCCTCCCTTATCTAGACAGAGAGGAACAAAACCCTCCTCCCGCCCCCTTCCTGTCTCAGCTGCAGCTGATAAAAGAAAGAGAAATAAACTATAACGTCAGGAAACAAACATGCAGGGAATAAATCAGCCTTGTTCAACACATGGCCTATTTACATGAAGGGCCTTGGAACTGCAGGTCTTGCCTGATGCTGAGACTTGTGTTTCAAAGCCAGGTGATCCACCCAGCTGAAGGTTCAACCCACCCCCAACCCCACCATGAAATTGCTTTAATCTGGAGTTTGTTTTTTTTAAATCTATTTGGTGGTCATTTTTATTTGAAATCCAGTTTTGTAATCTTCAGGGTTTGCATTTGTCTCCACGGCCCCAAGGGATTAAAAACCTGCATGAAAAAAAATGAGATTTTGGAGTATTCACATGACCACAGGGCTCTAAGCAAAGCACCAAATATTACACGGCTTGCAATAAATCCCCTGAAAACTGGCAATACTGATTCACAGAACAGGCCAGAAAAGATCATTACGATAATCTAATCGCCCAAGCCAGAAAGTTGCATCCAGTGACTCATGCATCATGCTTAACTTCTGGTGGAACTTACTAAAGCCTGGCCCTTAGAGTCACCCAGGCTCAAGCGAAAGAACTTGAGTGATGCAGGATCCACCAAATCCCAACTCAAATGGTTTCCAATGGCTAATTATACCCTTATTTTAGCCTGTACGGCTTGACTCCACAAAGGTATTGAGGCTTGTAACTTTTATAGAATAATAGAACTGGAAGAGACCTCGAGAAGTTATCAAGTCCATTCCCTTACCCTCACAGCAGGACCAAGCACTATCTGGATCATCCCTAACGGGCATTCTTGCTCTTAAATATCTTCAGTGATGGAGATTCCATGACCTCCCTAAGCAATTTATTCCAGTGTTCAACCACCCAGACAGAAAGTTTTTCCTAATGTCCAACCTAAACCTCCCTTACTGCAATTTAAGCCCTTTGCGTCTTGCTTGGCTTGAAGCTGTAGCCATGGGAACAATGCCTTTGTTACATACTGGGATCTGTCCTTCCCTTGGTAAGAAGCACCCTGACTCCATGCACACCTTTCCTTTCTCATCTGGTAATGCAACTTTTACCCCTGCTGTTCCACTTGGAGGCATGAGAGACATCTGTGGAAGATTTATTCACAGAGGTCATACACGTGTGAGCTGTTGCTCTTCAAATTCCGCGCTAGAGAGCAGATTCATCAACATGAGCTCATTTAGTTTGCAGATTTCAGATCCTGACCGCAACTCACCCAGGTCAGGTGGCCTTCAAAGATCAGGTTCTTGTAAGTAGCTCTGATTGCCTTGATATTGCCACAGGATAGCCTCTACTCTGTGGCCGGACAAACTACCACTAACATATGTAACCAGTGATGTAATAGTACTAATGAGCTAATAGCCTTGTCTTTTTACTAGACTGCTGGTCAATGTTCCCACTAATTTTTCCCATCCAGGTGCAGAATAAATTTTGTTATGTGCATGGAGGCATATGAAGAGGTGTACCCCCAATAGACACACACCACACACTGCTGGCTCTTGGTACTCTGCCAGTTAGCTGGGTGGCATTTAATCTCTCCTGTTGATCACCCAAGTGCTCTGCTTACAGGGAACACTGCTGCTGATTCTCTCCAATATCCATCCATCACCCCAGAGCTAAGAACAAGACTTCATAGCACCTCAGACACACGACATGGTAAAAGATTTATTTGGTCATCCTGAATGAGAAGGAGTGACACCTGAAGAAGTGGGTCCGTCCCACGAAAGCTCATTACCCAATAAATTATTTTGTTACTCTTTAAAGTGCTACTGGACTGCTTTTTTGTTTTTCTAAAGGTTAAGTCTGAGGACTGTAGACCAAACTTGCTGTGGCCTATGTCCAGCTCTACCTCTGACTCACTGAGCAAGCTCAAGCAATGTCCCTGTACCTCTCTTTCCTGTGCAGTACAACGGGGTTAACAGACCAGAGCTACAGAGAGGGCTGTGGGGTACAAGGGAGGAAAGAAAGCCAACTTGGCAATCTGAGGATCTGGAATCCCTCCCTCCTCAGAGGGGCCAGAACATGATACACTACTATTACTTAACCCTTGGATGCCATGTGGAGCATAGATCATCTGCAAGTCTCCCCAGCTTCACTCTGTTGTGGGACAGAACTTCTAGCTGGCTCCAGGAGTACCCCAGTTATTGTCCTTCAATCTCAGTTGACCTTCTCCATGTTGTCCGAGGTCTTACTCCTTTGCATTTTCCATGCAGGTTCCATGGCAGAGCTTGAGGGGCTATGCTGGACAATGATTTTCTGAGATTGTGGCCTAGCCATCCCCACTTTCTTTTCTTGATTTCAGTGTCAAGTGGTTCTTGTCCTGCTCTGTTCCAAAGCTCTTCATTTGTGACCAAGTCTTGTCATTTGATATGAAGGATGTAGCTCAGGCATCTGTTGATGAATGTATGTAGCTTGCGATTTTTAGACATTTTAGTACACCAGGGCTACGTCTACACGTGAAGCCTACATCGAAGTAGCTTATTTCGATGTAGCAACATCGAAATAGGCTATTTCGATGAATAACGTCTACACGTCCTCCAGGGCTGGCAACGTCGACATTCAACATCGACGTTGCGCAGCACCACATCGAAATAGGCGCTGCGAGGGAACGTCTACACGCCAAAGTAGCACACATCGAAATAAGGGTGCCAGGCACAGCTGCAGACAGGGTCACAGGGCGGACTCAACAGCAAGCCGCTCCCTTAAAGGGCCCCTCCCAGACACAGTTGCACTAAACAACACAAGATCCACAGAGCCAACAACTGGTTGCAGACCCTGTGCATGCAGCATGGATCCCCAGCTGCAGCAGCAGCAGCCAGAAGCCCTGGGCTAAGGGCTGCTGCACACGGTGACCACAGAGCCCCACAGGGGCTGGAGAGAGAGCGTCTCTCAACCCCTCAGCTGATGGCCGCCATGGCGGACCCCGCTATTTCGATGTTGCGGGATGCGGATCGGCTACACGTGCCCTACTTCGATGCTCAACTTCGAAGTAGGGCGCTATTCCCATCCCCTCATGGGGTTAGCGACTTCGACGTCTCGCCGCTTAATGTCGATGTTAACATCGAAATAGTGCCCAACACGTGTAGCCATGACAGGCGCCATTTCGAAGTTAGTGCCGCTACTTCGAAGTAGCGTGCACGTGTAGACACGGCTCAGGTCTTGCATCCATACAAGAGCACACTCTTCACATTTGTGTTGGAGATCCAGTTTCGTCTTCGCAGGTATTATCCGTGAACTCCATATAGGACGGAGAGTCTTAAAAGCAGCTGTTGCCTTTCCCTATCCTGGCATTGATTCCCTTGTCTGTTCCTCCATCTAGCCACATAGTACTCCCCAAGCAGGTAAACTGCTCCACATATGTACCTGTAAACTCCACAGTCCAGATCCTCAAAAGCTATGCAGATGCCTAACTCCCCATCCCAAGTTTTCTAAATACCTCTGAGGTTCTGCCTGCTTGATTCATGGGAGACGTGTACTTTGCTCTGAAAAAGAGTGAATTTCTCCAGCCCACAATCACCTCCCAGCCAAGGCTATATTACGTTGCCATCTTTATTGGCTCAGTCCCGGGCCAAGCATGGGAGGAGTGGGGCTGGTTTATCAATGAACATGGTCTATTTTTTTCACCAGTCTGTTTTGCACAATCCATGCAGCTCCTGCTTTTCCTTGTTACGCTGTTTTTTTCAGTGTTTCCCCCTCCCTCACCTCCTGCTGCTGCACCCATGAACCTTCTGCCCCACACCGCTTGCCTGGTCTCCTTCTCTTTGTCTGCCCACTCTGTGGTCTTGTGACTGTTACTCTGCAACCCCTGCAGCTCAAAAGCCAGCCTGACCTAATTTGAATCAGGGCTATTGAATCTCTTCTTGTTTTATCTCCCAGTGCAAGGGATGTGCTCCCAGTTCTACCGGCGGGCCAGATGAATGGCTAATCGGGGGTATTGTGAGGCAGCTTTGTCTTTCAGCCCCGGTTGTCAACTGCCCTGCTTGATGGGTCTCTGAGCTCCCCTGAATGTCTCTTCACTCTCTTGTATCAAATCACGTTACATGAACATTACGGGGAGGGGAGAGAAGAGACTTTGGACCCATTTTTGTTTGCCACCTAAACAAAGCAGAGCACAGTGCCACTCATTACACCAGTGAAAAGGCCAATCTAGAAGGGGGTAATTCTGCCAGGGCAGTGTCTGGCACAATACACCAGGCCATTTGCCCCTCACATGTGAAATAGCTCCTCTTTGCTCTTTTACTATTGTTTATACATCAAACAGACAAAAGGCAGGAAGGTAAACCACCTGCCCATGGTCACACAGCAGAGCAAGACTAGATTCTAGGTCTCCTAATTGCTATGGCAATGACCTAACCACCGGGCAGAGCTGTCCCATCCATAGGATGTGGTGAGGCAGCTGCCCCAAGCCCCGAGCTTCTGAGGTCCCTGGGGTGGCCACCCCAGCTGTCCTGTGGCTGGGAGTGGGGGAGGATTATGTGAGGCACGGTGTGGGTGGCAGGGGCAGATGGCTGCAGCAGCAGGGGGTTGCCTCCCAGCCTGCTGCCCCCCACTTCTCCTGGAAAGCTGTCTCCACTCCCAGCCACCTGCAGAGAAGCAGGGCTCAGGGGGCTGGAGCAGGCTGACGTGCATGTTGCATGGTGAGTTGCAGGGGAGGCGATCCTGGCTGCTGCTGCCACTGCACCCTGCCCCAGGTAATCCCCAGCCAGGCTGGTTGGGGGTAAGGAGGCAGAGCGGTGAAGGGGAGTGGGCCAATTTACATGTGAAGGGAAAATGGCCCAATGTAGTGCGCCACACACTGCACTGACAGAGTGACCTCCTTCTAAATTGGCTTTTTCACTGATGTAATGAGTGGCGCCATGCTCTTACCCAGCCCGGGGGGGTGTCACCCAGGGCCCCATGCCGGTGACACTAGTCAGGGGCTTGCACCAGACACCCCCTGCCCAGGATGGCCCTGCCACAGGGCGTCACCACCCTCTCTGTCTTACTCTCTCTCATTGAGCCTCTCTAGGTTATGAACCATCAGTTTACCCACGAAGCCTGTTTATTGGCCATGGCCAGGCTGACTGCAGTGGGGTGTTGGTCTTTGCAGTCACCACATGCCTCTCTGGGACTTTTTTTTTTTTCTTTGTGGGGGAGGCAGGGAGGGGCTGGTGCTGCTTTTACAACTGCTGCGGGGATTCGCTTGTGCCCTGCCCACGCCAGGGCAGCGCGGAGCACAGCACAGACTCCGCCCTGTCCTCCAGCGCCAAGAAGGAGCGAACACTTTGGAGAAATAGGTCTTGGCAGTCTGGCACCTTTTGGTCTTCTCCAGGGTGTTATTCTCCCAACCGTGACCTCGTGATGCTGCAGCTGTGCGCTTGGACTCAGGGGGCTGGGTTATTCTGGCTGTATTCATGTATAGATCACTATGTGGATATGAAATTTGTCTTTGCATCCGCACCTGTATCTGCAAGAATGAGCAGTGGATAGCTGCACTGACAACCCTGGATGCGGCTACCCGCAGCCATATAGCAAATACCCCCGTATTTGCACAAATGAGCCGTGGCTATCGAGATACTCAAGGGTGTAAAGCAGATATCCAAAGACTTTACTCAAGTAGACTGGCCTCTTTTTTCCCCACCCTAGACAGACTTTGGTTTGGCATTTAGCAGACCTTTTCATTTGGCCTCAGATCCAGCCAGGAAGATCAGTAAATTTAAGAACATGACTTGCCCCACTTAAAATTCACAGCTTCCAGTGAACTGCACATCTTAGAGTCCCTGGCGTGTAAGTGTGCTCCTGGATCAGGGTCAAGGACTTTGAATGGAAGCCAGGTATCATGGTGCCAGGTGAGAGACATACATTTACTTAATCCACATGTGAGTCTCTCTGATGAGTCACCCTCCAGTATACAGTTTTCTTTTTTAAGATTGTGCTGGCCCTGGATCTCTGCACACATTGAAACACGTCCTTGATGCTCAAAGAGCCAGAGACACTGCCTCAGCTCCAATCTCAACATGACCTACCTGAATAGATGTCCCTGGAACTGGATTCACTTTGATACATGCTGCTGGGAGGCATTCAGACAGCACCTTCAGCTCTTGACTATTCTCCAGTAAGAACTGCACTCCCCTAAAGAGACACAGGCACACATATCCCAGTCTTACAAGAGCTGGTTTCCTCATCTTGCGAACCAGAACAGTGCCCCCATACCGACTTTGTGTGTATGCCCTGGGGCAGTCAGAAGAGATCGGTGCTGGTGTATGCGGCAGGCACAACCCACAGTATCGTACAGTCTCTGGTTTCTAACAGGAGGGGTTTTGCTTCCAATGAGCGGCAGTTTCTTTTTGCTTCTCCTCAGGACTGACAGCCCAGCAAGGATCAAACTGTCCTTTGGCGCAAGGAAGCACAGCTCTTACTGACCTTGATGGGGTTATATATACTTACACCCAGCACTGAGCCTGTTCCTTAGGGCTATCAGTACCTTTCGGTGCAGAGGTCAGACTGGTGTGGCTCACAGCAATTCAGTGAGTGATTACTTTCCCTGGGATGGGGCTTCCCCCGGCGCTCCAGAACCTAAGCCTTAATTAGTTTATTATTATTATTACTATTAATAATAATAGTAATAATAATAAATCACAGACCTAGAAGGGATCTCAAGAGGTTATCTAGTCCACAGCAGGGCTAAGTATAACCTAGACCAGTCCTGACAGATGTTTGTCTAACCTGCTTCTGGCAGGGCCTCTAGCCCCATGCCTCCTCTGAGGGCTTACACGCTGCCCTCAGGCCTCAGTGCCTAGTCCGTATCCCCATCAGGCCACAGCGGCCTCGTCCATAGCAGCCGTCAAGTCCCAGAGGGCTTAATCGATGGCCCGCTCAGGCCCAGCGGCCCAGTGGCCTCAGCGGTCTGGTTGACCTTGGCAGGTCAGTGCTCCCCCTTCCTTGGGGTCACAGGGGTGGCGGAAGGTGAGCCCGCCCCCCCAGTGGGCTGCAGCCCAGGGCCCTGTCGGTGGTGGGCGTCTCCCCAACCGCCAGCTGAGTGGGGATCCCCACGGCAACAGGCTGAGCTCTCAGGATGCCTCTCGCTCCCTGCCCTGGGCGACTCCCTACCTCGTTCCAGAGGAGATGCACCGTCCTGGTGCCGTCTGCTCCTCCTCGGGCAGCAGCCCCCGAGTTCTGCCAGGAGCTGCTTCCCCGTGGTGGATAGCCTCAACTGCCTGGCCTCCCTGGCCTTTATAGTGGGCTGCAGTCGGAGCATGCTCGGTAGGGCTGCGGGAGAGGGGCCTTTCCCACCCAGCAAGCCTGGTCCCCACCCGCCCTGGCTAGGGCGGGGTTGGTACCACCCTGTCGCACTGCTCTTAAAAGTTTCCATTAATTGAGATTCCACAACCTCTCTAGGTGATTTATTCCAGTGTTTAACCACCCTGACAGTTAGGAGCTTTTTCCTAATGTCCAGTCTAAACCTCCCTTGCTGCAATTAGGTCCGCTGCTTCTTGCTCTGTTTCGGAGGTTAAGAAGAATACTTTTTTTCCTCCTACTTGTAACACCCTTTAGGTACTTGAAAGCTGTTATCATGTCCCCTCTCCATTGCCTCTTTTCCAGGCTAAACAAACCAATTTTTTTTAATCTTCCCCCATACATCACGTTTTCTAGATCTTTCATCTTTTTTTGTTGTTCTTCTCTGGACTTTCTCCTACTGGACACAATACCCCTACTGAGTTGTAATCAGTGCAGAGTAGAGAAGAATAATTCTCAAGTCTTTCTTATAATACTCCTGCTTGTACACACCATAATGATGTTTGGGTGTTTTGCCGCAATGGCACGTTGTTGACTCATATTAAGCTTGTGATCCACTACGAACCCTAGGTCCGTTTCTGCAATGGTTCTTCCTAGACAGTTATATCTCATTTTGTACATGTGCAACTGATTGTTCCTTCCTAAGTGAAGTGCCGTGCCTTTGTCCTTATTGAATTTCATCCTAATTTACTTCAAAGCATTTCCCCAGTCGGTCCACATCATTTTACATTTTAATTGTATCTGCCAAAGCATTTGAAGCCCTCCCTGCTTGGTATCATCAACAAACTTTATAAACGTACTCTCTGTGCTATTACCTAAATCAGTGGTTCCCAACTGGGGATCCATGGATCCCTGGGGGTCTATGAAGGCGTTGCAGGGGGTTCATGAAAAAAAAAAAAGATACACAAAAATGATCATAGAAAATAAGTTTTAAATAAATTGCAAAGTTACAGTCAATTATTATTGTTAAATTAAACATCTTTCAATCATGCTATTAATTGTTGTCTGAAAATCTATGCTGTGGTTTCCTTTTTCATTTAATGAAGTGTACATATAAGCTAAAATTGGCTTTTATGGGGGTTTGCGAACGGTTTGAGGGGATTGTTGGGGATCCTCACTAGTGAAAAGGTAGGGAACCACTGTACAGGGTAAACACCCACAAAAGAGCAGGCTTCATGGTGGGAGAACAGATTTCATGGCCATGATGTATTTTTCATGGCCATGAATTTTATAGGGCTCCTGATTTTTTTATTGTTTTTTTTTTTGAGCTGTAAAGCTGGTTTTTAATGTCCCTAAGAACTCGGAAACAAATAAAAAATAGACTTAACTTTGTTTTCTTTGATAAAAGTAATAAAATGGTTATTAGCAGTGTTAAATTAATCCTTAAAAACAAAACCCAGGAGTTTAAATAAAGCCCAGAGGGCTCAAGATAAAAATCATAATAACTACAAAACAGCTGCACAGACCTCTTTAACCACAAAAAGAAATTCCTTTTCTCTGCTTTTCTTTTATACAGTAAACAGCTTTGGCAAACACAGAACTCATAGATATGGGAAGGAAACACAGATTATATGGACACAAACCCTGCAGGGAGAGTGATCACCTCACCACAGACAGAACTATTTACACAATGGACATGGAGCTGGGCTGGTGCCAGGCCAGCAGGAAGAGCCTCTGGCCCCTGCCGGCTTCTCTTGGGAATGCCAGGCTCCAGCTGGCTGCCAGGGATCTCCTCCTAGGCCACAGCTCTGCCAGTCTGGCCAGCTGTCCTTCATCTGTGTAGCCATCCCAGCTTCAGCTGCCTCTTCCTCAGAGCTTTAAAAAAAAAAAGCAGTCCAGTGGCACTTTAAAGACTAACAAAATAATTTAGTATAATTTATTCGACACATTAACATGTGGTTTGAACCAGGATGCAAATTTTCTGGGACACTAGAGGGGCTCTTTTGCATACTTGGCTTAATCTAATTCTTGACTCCCCTCCCCTGCCCCTCTGCTCTCTGATTTGCTCACCTTGATCATTTTCTTCTGGTTTGTCAACCTTGATTACTATTTTTGGTTCTCTGTGCCTTAAAGATGGAGTCTGTTGCGGTATGGCTATGGTCTGAAGAAGTGGGTCTGTCCCACGAAAGCTCACCTAATAAACTATTTTGCTAGTCTTTAAAGTGTTAACTTTACAGCTTTTTTGTTTTAATTTATTAGGTGATGAGCTTTCGTGGGACAGACCCACTTCTTCAGATCATAGCCATCCCAGAACAGACTGTCCCACGAAAGCTCAACACCTAATAAACTATTTTGTTAGTCTTTAAAGTGCTACTGGACTGTTTTTTTGTTTCGATGGTATACAGACTAGCATGGCCATCTCTCTGTTACTGTTCCTCAGAGCTTTAGCGTTCAAAGAGGCTGCAGGCTCTTCCAATTACAGTGACATTTGGTGTCCTAGCCCAGTGGTGTCCAACACATATGCCAGTCGCCACATGCGGTGAATAGGACACTGCATTGTGGTGAATACGGTTCTCAAGCAACATGAAGCTTTTGGATCCTTTAAATGCAGCTCCTCCCGAGAGCTGCATGCAGGGAGCACCGTCCGCCTGCTCTGCGTATGCGCCCCACAGCGCTCTAGTAGCAGCCCAGTGGCTCTGGTGTGTTGCCGGCATTGAGTTAGAACAGGAGGACAATGGGTGGGCATTTATTTAGGGGAGGGTTGGGGGTGCATGACTCTTGGAAGGACATTTGCTTAGGAGGGGGAAAGGGGAATGTGGCGAAAATGGAAAGATGACAACCACAAGTGTGGCAATCTTTGAGCTCCTGTTGGACACCCTTGTCCTAGCCCCTCAGCTAGGGCAGTAGCCCATCCTTTTCCCCCAGGGCATGACGTGAGGAAACCTCCCTGGTCTCTAGCAAGGGAAGTGGCTCTGCAGGTTCCCAGAGGAAAGACCAAGCAGTGTGGAGCTGCCTGAAGAGAGTCCCTCAGGCTTGGGGCTACACAGCTAGCAGCCTCCAGCTGCCCCAGACCTCCCCTCCTCCGGACCATGGGATTTTCTTTGCCCCTCTGCCGTCTGTCCCCGCACACTGCCCTCTGGAGATGAATTGGCATTGGTCTCGCGGCTGGTGCTCTGCTCTTGGCCCATTTCCAGAGCTTTGTCTGCTGCTGAGGAAGAAGAGGAGGGGGAAACTGTGGAGCTGAGGGTCCGTCCTGAGTCCTTATAGGTGCTAACCAGCCCTGGCAGCCTTTCCAGTGTGGGCTCCCTGTGATGCTCTGGGGGGAAACGACTGCAGTGTTGTGCACAGCTTTGTAGTCAATCTCCTCTTCTCTGCAGATATGCTGAGACCCGCTCCAGTATTCACGATCAAAGCCTGGCAGGATGAGCTGGTGCTGCTTGGACTTGCTCTGCTCCAGGCCAGTCCAGGCCGGTGTTGGAGGGCCCCTCCACTCAGGGATGAACACGATGAAGGAGAGAGGCTCTCTGGCGCTCTCCAGCAGTTTCTCAAAGTGAGACGCCATGGCCTCCCTCAGTTCCTCGCAGAATGGAAGAGTCCCCGCAAGAGAGCCACTTATGGGGAAGAAATCCGGGAACAGCCTCCTGCATCCAAAATACCCATCTGTGTCCAGGAAGGCTGAACATTACTGTTTAAAATAGCAGTTACGGGATGAGGCAAAGCATTCAAAACTCACTCCAAGGAGCTTGTGGAGGGCTTCAAAGACATGCACTGGGAATGCCCCCTGCCGGCCAGTGCCTTCATACAGATGGACACCAAACATCATTAGATTTCCACAGAGAAAGCACCAAACCTCGGACAGAAACTTCTCAGGGACAGAGGGCTCTAGTTATGAAGAACTGACTGAGCTCTTCTTTTGGCAAGCCGAGTAGGCAGAATTAAACTGAGGGTTGAGCTTGGGCTGCAGGTGGAACTTAGGAAAACAGTTTCATGTTTGGTATTGCCAACCCTTTTAAATATCGATCCATGTTTAAAAACCCCAAGGCAGCCCCTCCCCTGCACCCACAAAGCATGAGATTATCTTGAAAAAAAATTGTGAGTTCAAAAAAGTTAAACAACATACATGTTTGGAGTCCTTTAATGGCTCTGCAGGTTTCCGAGCCTTCAGTTTCTGCAAGGGTTGTGATTTTGTTGTCCAGTAGCTAGCCCCCTGGCCTGGGATGCAGGAAACCAGGCTTCTTTGCTTGGCTCAATCGGGTGACCCTGGGCAACTGACTGCCCTTCTCTGTCTCAGTTTCCCCATCTGTAAAACGTGGATAACAATGCTCACCTGCTTGGTACAGCGGTTTGAGATCAGCTGCTCAGAGGCACTATAGAAGAGCGAAGTGATACTACTATTATTATTCATGCTTCTCATTGCAGACATGAGGGCTAGGAACATAATTTTGTTTAGAAACTGTATGGAAGCTGAGAGTCTCATAAAGTTGCATGATGCCAGCAGCGAGGGCTTTAATAGAAATACCAATTATCATGAGGGTCAGTAAATTAATATGACAACTTGGAGAGCTGAAAACATTACATGTGCAACCCTGGTCGCATTAAATAACCTGTTGGGTGACCACCCCAAGCCTCAGTTTCCTCATCTGTAAGATGGGGTTAGTGACACTGACCTCCTTTAAAAAGAGCAAAGGGTTATTATGATATTGTGCCCTGTCCTGCTCAGGATTACCTATGTGGTGCTGTGTGGCAACCACAGAGAGTAGAATTGTTCCCCTGGAGTATTAGAGCAGTTCTGCTTGCAGGCAGGGACTTCTCCCCAAGAGTTTTGGAGCAGGCAAGGGAGTTGGCCCAGGCCTCAGTGGGCTACTCAAGCCCACTGAATCTCAGTAGATCTGCAGTGCCTCCCTACCGGCTGGCTCCATGCCTCAGGCACCACCCCGCAGAGTTGTTGAACTACAGCACGCCCCAGTAGAACTGCACCCGGCTTTGACCCAGCTGCAAGGGAGGCTGATTTACTCCCATCGCAGAGCTCCCCTTCTCCAGCAGCAGGTCGCTCATTCCTTTGGCTCACCCTAACTCCTCCAAGCTCCCTCCACATTTGCACGTGACTGCCTTCCCTATGGGCCCCTTCTGCAAGTAAGGGCAAGGCCAAATCTCTTGTCATTGCTATTGGTTCCTTGGAACTCTCTTTCCTGGGCAGCAGGGTACCCGCTCTGCAAGAGGGGGAGGAGGAGCCCTGGCCTTTATTTTTGCTCTTCTGCTGACCCCGGTGGCATCCTCACTAGCAGCGGCTTGGAGCCGGGAGGGGTAGCACACACGATCTGTAAAGGATGCAGGTCGATCTAAGGTAAATGCAAAGCTGAGATTCCCTCTTGGACTGGCAGGCAAATGGATCAAACTGCTGGAGTAACGTGGGGTTGGGAGTGTGCCAACTCAGGCTAGTCAGCTCTCCTCTGGGGCTGCATCTACACTAGAGAGTTTTGTCAAAAAAACTCATGGCACGTCCACACTAAAAGTGCACTTTGTCGACAATGTGTCAACAGAACTCGCACTTCTGTTGGCAGCCTTCTGCCTCTCCCCCACCAGGCAGAACGTCTTTCTCGACAGAATCTGTCGATAAAAAAAGCCACGGGCATGCTCCTGCTGGGGCTCTGTTGACAGACGGGGCCTCTGGGACACTGGGCAGCCCTGTCTGCTGTGCTTCCAGTTGGCCGCTCTGCTGAGAGAGTGGCTGGGCAATCTGGCTGCTTTCCGTCGACAGAGCAGATCGACAGAGCGATGCGCTTTGTTGGTCTGGCTGCAATCTGTCGAGAGAAATTTTGTTGGCAGTTATCTCTCGACAGTAACTTCTGTCGACAAATCGCTGTGGTTTCAACATAGCCTGGATGTTCGCTCCACTCCGCCAGGGTTGGAATGGCTCTACGTGCTGATCACAGCCTGAGGACGAGGAGCTGGGGCAGGTAGCAGAGCGGAGGTTATGCGTGGAAGATGCTTACTCTGGCCAAATTTACAAAGTGGCCCTTATACTGATTTGCAGAGGAGCTCAGCATGATGCAGTTCCCGACTGCTGCCTTTGGAACCTGGGAATTCTCAGCCGTGCTGAAAATTGGGGGTCTCGGGCAGAACCCTGGATGATGGGTGAACCTTGGGCTGGGGAGGCAAGCCCCCAGCTCCACGCACCCAGGGCCCCTGTGGGAGTCAAGCTCCCCCAGTATAGGGGTGGGCTGCCTCCTCCCAGTGGCAGGTGTGTGTCCCCACCCTTTCCCAGCACCGAGAGCTTTCCCCGGCCCTGGGAGCACCAGGAGGGTGTGCAGTCCCAGCTGTTCTGGCCCCAGGAGCAAGGGGAGGGTGTGTGGTCCCAGTCACGCAGGCTCTGGCAGGACTGGCAGCACAGTCTTGGTGGGGCTGATGCCCAAACAGCCTCAGGAGACTGGGGGAGCCATGCTGAAGAGGGAGGGGTCTGGAGGCAGAGTCTGGGCAGAGCCAGCCAGGAAGTTTGGGATGGCAGTGCCTTTCCCTGCCTCTTATACCTGCCACCAATGGGTGGTACAACACAAACACAGAGGCCCACAAAATCATTGGCCTCTGTCATCCTGACACATTTTGTCACCAAGAGCCAGGAGGGCGCTAAGCTGCCCTTGATCTGTGCAAGATTACGTGCACTTTAACGCCTCTGTACTGGAGGGACACAGGGTATTGAAAACTCCAGTGTAAATGTGAACGATATGGCAATACCTCTTGCTGGATTCTGCCCCCTCTTTCTCACTGATGTCAATGGGAGTGGAGTCAACCCTTCACAAAATCAGGCATGTTTTGCTCTTTGTGTTTATTACTAACATTTACTATATTATACTATTCTTTAATTACGATGGCCCTGATTCAGTCAAACACTTAGCCTTGCCTTAACGCGATGTGTTGCCAACCCTGGCGATTTTATCATGAGACATCACAGTATTTGACGGTGCTTATTTTTAAACCCTCAGGTCCTGAAATGAATCAAGACACTCTCCATTTCATGTGAAAAAATATGTTTCTAGCTCTCCTGGTTGCATAGGGAACCTGGAAATGTGAAGCCAGAGCACTCTAAATGTTCTGAATTCAAAAGACAAATACCCCGTCTCCCTCAAATTACGTTCTCTTTTTAAATATCATGATTTTGGGGAGCTATCTCATAAATTTTCAGTGCTTAGGGTTTGCAAATAAGTGACGGACATCAGACACCTGGTTAATAGACTCAGGCTGTGTCTACACTAGAATGATCTGTCTGCAGAAGCTTCTCTTGGAAGATATCGTCCAACAAAACTTCTGTCCACAGATCACAGCCAGACTGCCAAGTAGAGTGAAAGGGCAATCTGCCCGGCTGCTTTCTAGACAGAACAGCCATCTGGAAGCTCAGCAAACAAGGCTGCCCAGTGTCCCAGAAGCCCCCTCTGTCTGCAGAAGGTCCTCTGGAACGTCCAGACTGGCCTTCTCTCAGCAGATCTCTGTTGACAGGCATGCTGCCTCACGTTGGACTGGCAGAATGATGTTGACAAAAGTGCCACATTTTGTCGATTTACTGTCGACAGAACGGCTTGGGAACATGAAGGTTCCATAGGCTTCGTCAGCAAAAAGCCAGTTTTGTTGACAAAACTCTACAGTGTTGAGATAGCCTCAGAGAGGTAGCCGTGTTGATGTGAAGCTTCAAAAATAACTACTCCAGATCTGTGGAAGTAGGTCTTACCCACGAAAACTCATCACCTAATAAACAAATTTGTTAGTCTTTAAGGTGCTATGGGACTGCATGTTAGTTAGCAGGTGTCAGGGGTAGTGCATGACTAGAATACCCTCAGGCCCAGATCCTCAAAGGTATTGCAGTTCATAATTCCCATTGAACATGACAAAAGCACCTGTGGAATAGAATACATGCCTAAATTCATCCTTAGGCCCTGATCCTGCAAAACAGCTAAGTCTGGGCATAGCTAAATTGATTGATTTAGGCTGTTCACACTAATAAAATTAACACTCAAACAATGTTTGCTGCATTAGGAGCTGTTTCAGCAGAGTGCGTAAGCAAGAACTGCAGAAGAGTTAAGCAAATGCTTAAGCACTTTGCAGCATAGGTTCAAATAATACTTAGCATTTAGACTTCATTTTATAATATGTTCAGTGTGCTATACCAACTCTGATTTACACCTAAGCAAAGAGTGTTGCTTGCTTGTTATTGATCAAGATTTATTATAATAATCAGTCATGAATTAATTAATTATACATCTTTGGGAGCAATGAAAGTTTATTGCAGGGTTGAGGTATTGTATTGCTGATTGTATTTCCAAAGTGATTTATGAATCTTTTGCTTACTACATTAACAGATTCACAGCTTTTATATTTTATGCCATTCATAGTCAGTATAGTTTGGAATCAGTCAATAATATTGATATTGCATCTATTGTACACGTTGTCTTTTGAAGTTTAACATACTGTGAATGCATTATTATTGTGTTGTAAATTACTAGTAAACGACCCGATTATTAATAAAATAGGAGTAATTAAGGGTTTACATTGCACTTTTGTTTCCTAAAGTGCTGCTTGGCTTGTTCTTCTGTGTTTACCCCGAGTGTGACTGCAAAATAAATGTAAAACATTATATATATTAATACAAAGAGAAACAGGACACAGTCAAATATATCACGGACCGAAAAATATCAACACGGACACTCAACCCCTTCTCCGTAAGTTTCCGTAGTGTAGCGGTTATCACGTTCGCCTCACACGCGAAAGGTCCCCGGTTCGATCCCGGGCGGGAACAACAAACCTTTTTTTTCCAAAAAATCCTATTTTTGTAAGTTTCATGCTGTTTTGACAGACATTTTTATTCATCCACCAATATCAACTTAATGTTAATTTCCCGTTAAACGCTCTGACCCTTGGGAGAATGCTGGTGGCTTGCCCCCCGCTGTTCAGTATGATTTATTCATCACTGAATAGTACAGTGAAGGTAAAACAATGTCTCATACCTGATATTCCAACTCACATTTTGACGGTATTTTTCAGAAAATGAAAACTTGAAGCTGCGTTGGCCGGGAATCGAACCCGGGTCAACTGCTTGGAAGGCAGCTATGCTAACCACTATACCACCAACGCTCAGCTGAAAGCGTTCGCTTTCAAAGCCGTACAAAAGGGCTGCCCTAGGACTGTACCATTTAATGGGTACTCAAAGGTTTTATGCCTACCGTAGATACCACACAGCGAGGACTAAACCAACGCCAATGTGAGAGAGAGGGAGGGCTTGGCGACAGATTCCCTAAGGTCATCCTTCTCCCTTTAGGCTCAGTTTCTTCCATGGCCTCCCCGCTTCCCTGTTGAATGGTTCCACCCCCTTTCTGGCATGCTGGGTCCCACCCCCTCCCTCTCTCCCCGCAATGGTTCCTCCCACGCTCTGCCGTTCTCGAGAATGGTTCCTCCCAAGCTCCATTCCCTCCTCGCAGAGCTCCCGCCTCCCTTTTACAGACAGGGCACTTCCGCCTCCGGGTTAAAGGTCGCTCCTGAGCAGTCTGCCCCCCCCCCCCTTCCCCTCCCTGTTTCCGGGGCTGCTGTCTGAGTGTCCGGGACATGGAGCGGGAGTGAAGCAGCCACCGGCCGCCGCGCCCCTCCCCTCCCCGCTGAGGAGCCGCCCCGGCCGGGGGAGGACGCCGAGCCCCGGGGTGAGTCCGGAGGGGGGCGGACCGGGGCCCTGACTCCCCCTCCCCAGCCTGAGGGGGGCTGTGTGGGGCGGGGTCTCTGCCGCCCTCCCGCAGGGGCCCGTGGGGAGGCTCTGCCCCGGGGAGGGGGTGTCTCCGCCTGGCGCCCCCAGTGCCGCCCCGCAGTGCCTTGGGGGCTCTCCCTGGGGTCGGGGGGCGCCTCGCCCTCATCGCCCTGCGCTGGGGGGGGGTCCCTGCCCCCCTGGCTTCCCCCCGCGGGCTGCGGGTGGGCCGGCGGCGTGAAGAGGGGGCTCGGTCCTGATGCTCGCAGGCAGGAGTCGACTCGCGCTTGTGGCAGCTGGGGCGGTTACACTGACACTCGCTCCAGCTGCCCTCTCAGCCGGCGTTGCCTTGGAGGGAGCCGGCTCCCTCTTACAGACCGACGTCGGGCCGCTTCTCCGGCCTTGCCTGTGACAGGGGCTTTGGCGGGGCGTTTTCTCCCTGTCCGTCAATGCTGGCGGGGGGGGCCTTTGGCAGCTGTTCCAGGACAAGTCCCTTCCCTGTCCGGGTCAGTTCTTACTGATGTGCCTGTTTTGGGGTAGGTAGGTAGGTCTCAGCACCTCCAGCCAACACAGGGAAACGCTTAAGGCTGTTGGGCCTGGGAATGGTCGCATCCTTGCAGGATTTGCAAACTCAGCAGCAGTCCCTGGGCTTGCTGAGATGGATTATAATTGTCCTTGTCCTCAGGTTTCTGCTTCCTAAGGTCCATTAGTTTGAGTCACATTCATTTGGGAGCCAGGGTCACTACTGTGTCTCTTCAGCATAGAATTGACCAGTCAGAACACTTTTGCTATGTTATTAATCAATTAAGTTATTCGGTTTTTAACTTATTTGGTGTGAGAATACACACACACACTAAATATTTCCCTTCTCATATGCCTAAATATGAATAGTGCTATCAGAAATGAAACAATGAATTCACACTATTGTGGCTCTTTTGGGTAACGGTGATCCCTAATTTCACTTGTGAACCATTAAGGTTAGAGCGTCACTGGCCGAAGGCAGGGGTGAGCGTACTTCTTATGTTGGGCCCCACTTTTGGTCCCTGAAATTAGCAGGGCCCCCCACCCAAAGGGAGGATCACAGGAGAGGATGTGGAGGGAGGGCATGGGAAAGGGCTGGGGGGCTCCAAGGGGTGTCTTGAAGGGGAAGGGGAGCTTGGGAGGACCCCAAGAGGGCACGTGGGGGACTTAAAGGGTGCCCCAAAGGAGGAAGGGTGCATAGAGGTACCTGGAAGGGGGGACGGGTGCTTGGGGATGGGTCGGGTGAGGGGGACTCTGAGCACTCATTGGCATTACCACTTCGTAGGCACTGCCCTTGCTGCGCTGCTGGCTGAGGGACTTGGTGTTGCTGGAGCACAGAGAGGTGATGACACCAGGCTGTGCAGTGTTGATGGGTGGCAGCTGCAGTATCCTGTGCTGCCCTCCCTTAGGCAACAGCACTTGCTCCACATTGGCATCTTGGCGGGGGTGTTGGGGAGAGATCCTGGGGACCAGACTGGCCACCTTACCATGCTGGGAACTTGACTGCTGCTCCTGCCACCTGGCTCGGGGCCTTCCAGCAACACCTCCACACATTCCGATTGGCCTAGTGGGCACAGTGGTGGGCAGGGCACCATTGCCATGGTCACCCTGTTCCCTCAGCAACAGTAATAGTGGAGGCCAGGGGAGGCTGATCACCCTGAACCCCCTTCGAAAATTTCACCCCCCCACACACTTTGCGCATCCCTGGCTAAGTGATTGTAAAGGGGTATCCCATGGATCATTGCCCAACTCCAATCCTGGTGCAGTTCATATGTACATCTAAAATTGTCGCCAGATTAGTGGATGTTTCTGCTTATCTCCATTTTGAAACGTCACTGCCTGGAGTTCTCCCTGACAGAGAAGGCAAGTGAAGTAGCATGCATACCTAGCCTCATCTGGAATACTGTTAAGTGGGTAAGAGGCTCAGGGGTCTGTTAGTGAAGACTATTGGTGTTGCAGATCTGGGATGAGTCATGAGATGGAGGTCCCATTGCACTTTCAGAGGTTTCTTGGCTAGGATTTTTAGTGAGGGAAGAATTATGCATTAAAGACACATTCCTCCTTATGGCAGGGTGGCCATCTGTCTGGTTTTTACCAGGACAGTCCCTTATTTGAGCTGTCTCGTAGGCGTCCTGACTTTTTTTAAAAAATGGGCAGATTGGTCCCATATTTTGCAGGGCTTCTGTTCCCCAGTGCCCGGCTCTTTGAGGTGGCAGCTCCCACTGCCAGCGAGCCCCACCATGAGGCATCTACTACGTCCCCTAGCTCCCTGTGCCTCAGGGTGGCAGCCCCCAAAGCTGGAGAGCCTGCCGCAGGGCGGTTTCCCTGTTCCCTGCCACCCAACTCCACCCCCAACCAGGAGGCTGCGAAGCCCCCATCCCTGGTGTCCCATTATGAGGCAGCAGCCCTCATTGTCGGGGAGCCCTGATGTGGGACAGCAGCTCCCCATCCTCTGGGGCCAGGTGTCCTGTATTTGGCATGGGAAAATGTGGTCACCCTTTTTGTCTTCAGGAGCAATAACGTCTTACAAAGGCCAGTGACCCTGGCCATTCTGTTGCAATCATTAGGCTGTTGCTGAGGCAGAGAATGCTCAGCTCGGTAAACAAGTGGGGGTTATATTCTTGGAGAAGCTGTGATGCTGACAGTAATGGGCCAGACTGACTTTCTGTCTGACTCCTGGAGGTGCCATATGTCCTGAAATATATGCACAGGACTTGAATAATCTCTCTAATCTAGAGTCTCAGAAATCTGGGCATTAAAAATTCAGATCTCTCAGGAGATTTTTAACTGGGAATAGTAAAAGCCGCTGCCTGCATGCACTGAGTGTCAATGCTGAAGAGCTGGGAAATCCACCTCTTAAAAATGTTGGGGTATAAGTGTTCCACACATGTTCATTGGAAATGGAACTGTGCTGTGAAGCCAAATATATCCTCAGGAAGCTGCCTTGTAGGCCTCAGGCTGTGTCAGCAATGCAGTTAATGGTGGGCTCTTTATACTGTTTCATTCCTATGCCCGGTGAAACTGTGGTTACATGAGGTCTGTTATTTCTCTCTTCTCGTCTAGTTTCTAGTACTGCCCAAGGCTCGCTGCACAGTTAATGCAGAAGGTAAAGAGGGTTCGTCTGGAAAACGAGACAGCAGGAAGTTGGCAAAGGTAACTTTCCCAGTCTTTATTAGGGCCTATATGGCCTTTGGGTCCAAGTGGTCAGAGGGCCACAGTCAGCTTTATGAATGATGGATATAATTAACCACCACCTTTAAATCTACCCATGGAGTCCTGTGTCCAGCTGTATCCATGGTGCCTGAGATGATAGAAGAAAATTAAACTCTTTCCTACTGAATTTAGGTGTCAGGCTTTAAAATGTCTTTCTGCATTTTTCTGCACTCTTGCTCGCCTATTGCTACTGTTTCTCCTCAACCGCACTTGATTAAACTCTCCTCCCTCCCCAAAAGCTGCACCCGTGTAACCTTGGCAGATGTGGCAGACTAAGCATGATGGCAAAACAATATATTCAGATATCTTCAGATTCTTGTGTGTTACAGCTGAGGAATACAGAATGCAAGATTAAAGGCTGACTCTTTAGCTTCCCCTGTGATCATCTTGGGCCATGTCATGTGGCAGGGATAGAACCACAGTGGAAGGATTTTTTTCATTTCTGTGGGAAAACCATCTCCCTTACTGTAGCAAGCTTGACAGAAACATTCTTTCATTGACCTCGCTGCATCTATGCCAAGAGATCAATATGGTGCTCAGGAATGTGGATTTTTCTAACCCCCAACCCCAGTACTGTAGCTCTTTTAACCTAAGTTTTAAGTGTAGCCCAAGCTGTGTTGTACAGACAAGAGTCATCAGGCAGGGAGATAACCCTAAGATCTTTTGGCGTGCCCTTTTCTACCCTCTAATTGTTAGCAGTGGTTTACTGCCAGGTGGGTGGTTGCAAGTGTGTAGTTTTTGGTTGTGAATGAACTGTCTTGAACTTAGGTCACTGAAACCTGATCTGGCCTTGAAAGTGGTTCTTGTGAGGAGCAGTGTTGTTTGAAGGATGATGTCATTAACCTTGAGGAGGTTCACCAGTTAGATTGGGATTGGCTATGGAGTGGAATGTGTTCAGTTGCATGAAAGCTGTTTCATTTTACTAGCTGAACAGGCATTTAAAAGCCAAGCTGCAGTGGGATTTGGGAAGAGAAGTATGTCCAAATCATAGCTCTGGTTTTATATCCTTGTGTTTGCTGTGATGTGTTTTTTTAATAGCTGGCAGTTTGCCCTGAAACATGGCACTAGTTGCCTTGAAGGGGATGGACACTTAGAGTGAATTTAATTCTGCCTGCCTAGTCCTGGGTGTGCACACTGAACAGATGCAAGATCATTGACGTGCTGCAAAGTTTTGGGAGAAAATTCCTTAAATCTTGTTCCAGTGTTTCATCATGTTGTTCACTACCTCTGCCACAGTTGCTTTACTAGTGCTGCCTGCTGTGGTCTGATTGGAATGTACTTTTTGTTTAATTTTCAAGCTGTGATTTGTTTTGTTGTCTGGCTTCTGGTGGGTAGATGTTGGCATAATAGGAGGAGATTTATTTTGAGACCCCCCCTTTCTGTAGCCTCCATGTTGTATTCTATGTCCTCTGTACCACTGAGGGACTCAGGAATTGGAAGCTGCCATTATGCTCTCGAGTTGTAGTTTATGGGAGCCATGCTGTATTTTAGTTGTTTGTCTGGCCTCATGTTCTGTGGCCTGCTTCGGTGGTTATGCAGAGCCCACTCCACCCACTGGGATTGTGTGTGGTTTGGATTGTTACGTGTCTAATCTCAAGTTAGTTTCTCAGGATGAAATGAGAAAAATAAGATTGGAGGAAGAGCAGTGAAGATTTCCCTTTTTCCTCTTGGTTAAAGGATAAGACGTTTGTGTGTTTGATGTTACAAGAGGTATTTATTCATTAAAAGGAAAATTGATTCTCATTGTGCAAGAACATTGAAAAGCATAATTTTGTAAGACAGAATAGATATCTAATTGATAGTCAGATGAGCACTTAAGACCATAGGTAAGAAAATTTCATTCTGAAAAGGTGGCAGGGAGTTCCCCAGGAGTGTTGAGAGATTTCCTGGCAAAATCATTTGTGAGAGAAAGTGGATTGAAATGAAATGATCTAACACTTGTGTATGAATTAACCAACCACCCCCAACTCCCTCCAGAATCATACTGGGGGAGGGCTTGCTCAGGTGCTGTGTGGTGCCAAAGCTGCACTTTCCAAGATTTATATTTCATGCCAATTAAAAACTGCAGTCTGACAGGAACATCTTACAATGTCTGTTCCACCATGGGAATTCCAACCGCTCTGTAAGAGGCAAGTTGCTTTTGTTCATTTAAGAAATATGACTTTAAGATTGAAGTTGTGGTTAACTCAGGGCTGTTTCGAACAGGAGTATCATTCTTTTAATCCTTTATAGGCTTTATTTGTTACATTGCTATGTTGATGTAGAGTTCTAGATGGGGGATTCTCTCTAGGTGATGACAGTTTTGGTTTTGTTCATTTTCCAGCAATTGGGAAAACCTCAGATAGCTACAAATAGCTAAATGTCCCAGAGCATGAGCCTTGACCTCATAAGATGACCATGGGGAAGAACGGTTCAGTGGTTAGGTAGTTAGCCTGAGATGTGGGTTCAGTTCTCTGCTCCAGACTTACTTCCAGTCTGTCAATTTCCATTTGTGAAATATAGCACTGGCCTACCACACACAGGTGTTGTAAAGATAAAGGCATGCAAACTTGAGGTGTTCAGGTACAATGTAATGTGGGGCATCTAAGTACCTAATTGATAGTAGGAGTCAGAAATAAAAAAGGGGCCATTGCTGCTGTGACTTGAGGGGGCCATTACAAGTGTCACCTTTAGAAGAAAAATTAATCTTGTGTATGCACTTGCTCTTGGGTTACCTGGTTCTATGTCTTCTGGGCCCCAGTTCCCACTGAAGTAAAGTCCCTAACCAGACTTGTGGGTCCTTGTCTCATCTGGAATAAGGCTGGTCCAGGGTAGTGTATTCTCCTTCATATTCAAATGTTGAACTGTGCAAATGCCAGAAGTGACTAATGGCTGGAGCGTTTATGACTGAGAAGTAAATTGCGGGTTTTAAATAATGTGATACTTTGGAAATCTAGGAGGGGTTTTTGCTGCTTTATGTGACATGAGTCCAGGGCATATTATTGCTGAGCAATTTTCTTTTAACCAACTCGGTTGCACTGGTATCTTCTTAAGTTGTCATCTGTGCCACTTCACACCTGTTTTCTCTAGCATTTCAAGTAAGCCCCAGGTGCCATGCCTTTGGTTAAGCTATTCACAATTTTTTTCTGATCTGTTTGCAGGAAAGGGACTTTACTTCTGTATTCCCAGAGATCAGAAGTCTCTCCGTGTGCTCACACATATACTGATGTTACCTTTGAATCAGGACCTAGCCTATCTGAATGCCTGGAGTATGTTTCAGTTAGGTCTTGCTATACAGGATGTTCTACTGCTTTTAACAATAACTTTTCCCGGAAGAAAGGCTGCAGATGACTTTTGGGCTCAGTAGGCATCTGCTAGCAATTTGGGTGTTGTGAATGGAGTACTCCTTTCTATCTGGTACTGCTTATGTTTAATTCCAGGACTTCCAGGACCAGCATCTGAAGAAGTGAGTTAACTCACGAAAGCTCATGCTCTAAACTTTTCTGTTAGTCTATAAGGTGCCACAGGACCCTTTGTTGCTGCTATGTTTAATTAGTAACCTTTATGAATATGAAGGTATCTGTAGATTCTAAGGGGCATTTGTCAAAAGTTAGCTGAATGCTTGGAGCTCCCTATGAGCAGATGGAAAGAACGTATCCACAGTAATTCATTTCCTCTACCTTTTTTCCCAGTTTCTTGACCAGTTCGGAGGGGGAAGAAAGGATGACTGCGGTGGATGCGCTGTCAGACAGCACTGAAGTGGTCGAGATGGAGGACACGCCTTCCCAGTTCCTGGTGGAGAAGCATACGTGGGATGGGCTGCGTGACATTATTCACAACAGCAGGAAGTATTCAGGCATGATAGTGAACAAGGCTCCCCATGATTTCCAATTTGTCCAGAAAACAGAAGAGTCCAGTCCACATTCTCATCGCCTTTACTATCTCGGTAAGCCTCACTTTAGCTGATCACCTTGCTTAAGGTCACCTTGGTAGGCTTGGCTCTGGTAAAGAACTGTTGGTGTCAGCAGAGTGAGCTCTGTTCACGGATGTCTCCATTCATCACTAGGTGGCCAGCAAGGAAGGGGGAAAGAGGGTGCTCTTGTGGTTAAAACCCTGGACTGAGACTCAGGAGATTTGGGTTCAGTGCCTGGTCCTGGCATAGGTTTCTTATGTGATCTTAAACAAGTCACTTAATCTCTCCATGCCTCAGTTCCCTGGGTGTTAAATGAAGATAATCCTGCCTCTTTCCTACCCTTTTAGTTTAGCCTAGGAACTGTTCAGGGCAAGGACTGAGTGACTACGTTTACGTCTAGTGTCTGATCCAAGAGGGCCCCATCTTAGGACCTCTGTGTGCCGCTGTGATACAAATAATCATACCAATAATAATACATTCTCTTTTTTCACCTCTCACGTGGACTTGGTTTAATGAGTTCTCCTATCTTTGCAGTATTATTGTGAAAGCAATGGAGCTAATTTGATTCTTTAAGCAGGTTAGCTGTCCAGAATCTGATTGATTGACTCTTCCTATAATTTTTGTACCCTTGCAAGCCCAGTGCATTTCATGGGTTGGCCAAGTGATATCAATCTTCTAGAGCAGCACATCAGTCAGTTTTGTTGCTGTTTTCCCCAATAAACAGTACGATCTTACTTCAGTGCAGATGTTTGTAGTGCTTGTAAATGCTTTGACAAGGGGAAAAATTACATGACCGGGGTGGTCAAGTCTGCCCCCCTGCTGGCCTCAGCTCCTGGGCTCCCTGCCCGAAGCTTCCCAACTCTCTCTTCTTCAGCCATTGACTCCCAGCTCCAGCCACTTCTCCCAGCTGTAGCTTCTTGCCTGGCCTGACAATGAGCTGCTAGCTTATTGGCCTGGGCCCTGCTCCCTCCTTCTGGCCTGGGGCTCTCTGGCTGCAGCTAGCCCTCCCTTGCAGCCAGACCAACTTTGGCTGCCCTGCCCTGGGCTCCTGCCTCTGGTCTGGCTGGCCCCTCATCCTCCCAGCCTGGGGACTCTCTGGTCTTGCAAGATCCGTGGTCCTGCCAGCCGGCAGATGTTGCCAGCTGTGAGAGTGCCAGATTTTGGAGTTTCAACCTGTAGATAAGTGTTGGGTTTTAATATTTCCCAGACAAATATTCTCTTCTTTGCTGGAGACTTGAGAGAAGGCAGATTTTTTGTGCTGTACTAGTTTATAGTAATAGACAGAACCAGGATGTAACTAGTAAGTAACAGTTAAATACAGTGTCTGAATTTTTTCAGGGCTGGATAACTTTGTGGTCAGTAATACTTAGTTTTACATGCTGTGGAAGGGAACTGTGTTGTGCTCCATGCAAAGGCTCGTCATTACAGGGCTTATTAAAGAACTTTCCCCATGTGTGACATTCCATATAACTGGCTGTGCTTTCCTGCGGTGGCTCCATTTTTCTTTGATCCATTAGATGCTGGGTTTGATGGACCCATGGTATGGTCCATTCCAGTAACTCTTGTATACCTGTGACTGTTACTTATTGTAGTTCTCAGTATGTTTTAATGGAGGAATTAATACAATAGGCACACAGCAAAGAAGTCACAGGTGTGTTAAGGTGGGTGAGGGAGCATGTGGGTTCCTTAGTGAGAGCATATGGACCATAATGGATCTTCATTAATGAAGTTTGTCCATAGGTCAGAGCAGAATAGACAGGTTAGTATTATCTTTGGTGTAAGAGAGAAAAGGTAGCCAGATGTTTAGTTACGAGCACAAGACTTCTTAACTGACCAATCAACTGCATGTCTCATTTGAACTTGGAAGTATGCAATCAGGCAGCAGCAGACACCAAAAAAGGGGTAAAAAGAAATCACAGTACACTAGTGTGTTAAACTACTAAAAAAGGGAAAGTTTACAATTTTTTGATAAGAAAACGTATTTCATTTACATTAAGATGGCTAACAGCAGCATCTTTCTTCTGCATGTTAGTTTCAAAGCTGTATTAAGTCAATGTTCAGTTGTAAACTTTGGAAAGCACAACCATACCATTTGGTTCAGCATTACAGACATTTCAGTTAGGAGAAATCTCCATTCCTAAGGTGTTCATAACCAAGGTTCTACTGTAGCTGGCTAATGAGCCTCATTGAATGTTACTAACTTTTCTCCCTAGAGTGAGGAGTTTCTAATTAATCTCCCTAGCTGAAGCTGCTCAGCAGAATGACCACAACAGTTCTATTACTCAGTCTTAGATGACCAATCAATATGTTTGATGTTTAATTTTCATTGATCCCCAAAAAAGTATGTGGAACACGGTAACAGATTAGATGTTGGTTGACTATTTTAAAGCAGTGTCTGGTAGTTCACGTCCCAGATACCTTAATTTTGAGGCACTCCCACAATATAGGGTAAAACTTTTCTACTGTTATAGCCCCTATTAAGCTAGTGTTGAGTTGCCCCTTTCATTGTGAAGAATTTGGTTCTCAGTTCATAAATGTGCCCGTTCACATTTCACCAATATGCTTGAAAGCCGCCTGCCAGTATTTTACCAAGTTTAACCTAAGTATTGCTTTCCAAGTATGTGTGTGGATCTTAATGAAATGTGCATATTGACAAGGGGAGAGCAAATGAGCAAGTACCTCCCCCCCCCCCCCCCCACCTCTCAATTCAACCTTTGGAAAACTTTGCTTATCAGAGCTGAGTGTTTTTCATACTTCACATAAGGACCAAAATACAACACATTGAAAGCTGGGGGACAATTCTTTTGCAGCTACATATGCCAGAGTTATCTGTAGATGGATCTGTAGGGTCACAGATAGTCATAGTCATTGCCACAAGAATGCGTCTGTAACATTTGTGTCACTGACTGCAGCCTGTTCTGTTTGAATGTTTTTTTTTTCCTGGGCTGTTCCCGTTGACTCTCATGTTGTATCATGGCAGATGCTGCTTATATTAAACACCACATGCTCAGCATTTCAGTGTTTCTGCATCTCTGAAGATTGTATGCTTATATGTTGTTTTTTTCCGGAATACTTATAAATGTGTTTTAAATGTTAATTGCACTAAAGTGAATTTAGTGACAGGTTAACAGGCTTGTAGATTGAAGATTTCCTTTCCTGCACAGAATACATGCAACAGAACTAGTAGCACTGACAGGTTAGCCACCCCTCAACACCCACTATGCCATCCCATCAGTGTACTACAGCCTTGATTTAGAACATTCCCACCAGTAAGGTTGGAAGGAGAGTTCCTTCTTTGATGCCTCTGCTGAAATTGCCAACACAGTTGCCAGCTGTGTTAAGTACTGGATGTTGCTACTGGAAATTGGACTGGCACTGATAACTCATTTAATTTGGCCATTGAACAGCCATCCAATAGCAATTGCTTTGGCCACTGTTAAATGAAGTCACATTTGAACCTGGTCTCTAGCACTGAAGGGTTTATATCCCTGTTACAAGGTTGCTGTGTTACTTCCAATGTACTATCCTGTTAGCAGATCTTCATTGTGCTGAGGAATGTTAAGAGAGTCCTGCTGATGGGGCCACATGTAGCTACAGGGCTCAGCTCTGCAGTATGACTCTAAGCTGGGGACTGAGCAGACTGTATAGAACAGAGGTCAGCACCCCCCAGCATGGGTGTCAACAGTGGCGTGAGCCAATTTTGTCAGCATGGAAGACTAGAGGTCAGCCCCATCCCTCCTCCCCCAGAGAGCCGGGAACTTACTCAAAGCTAGGCCACCTGTGGGTTAAGAACAGACCAGCTAATGCTACCAACCACCACCTCCATGGTAAAGTTCTGCATCTTCATGTATTATTAATGAAGGTGTTGTAAATGGGTGTAGTAGTAGTGACTTTAAAAAGTATCACCAGCACTCAACTCAGACCGTCCATAGAGGTCAAAAGGTCAGGTTTTGACACTCCGCCTTGGAAAGGGTCTCTAGGAGCAGCCAAACAGTGAAAAAGTTTGAGTAGATTTTAATCCTGTTGAACGCTTTCCACATTCGTAAAACTAAAGTCTTTGAAGTGGGTGAAAGGAGCAGGGGAAGAAAGGCAGCTCATAAAGAGCCCCTGGGCCATCTAGTTTTCCTGGAGATTTAATAAAAGTGACGTCTTTGTGTTAGTTCAGCCTGGCGTCTCTGCAATTGCCATGACTTTTTGTTTTGCTTTTGTTCTTGCAACAGGCATGCCCTATGGTAGCCGGGAGAATTCCCTTCTTTACTCAGAGATTCCCAAAAAGGTACGGAAAGAGGCCCTGCTACTCTTGTCATGGAAACAGATGCTGGATCACTTTCAGGTGAGAAGAAGCAAAGCAACATACTTCTTGCTCTAGTGGTGCGTGAGGAACCAGGCTGGTGGTAAGATGTTGGAGTAGTAGTTAGTATCAGAGAGGGAGCTGTGTCAGTCTGTATCTTCGAGAACAACAGGAAGTCCTGTGGCACCTTATAGACTAACAGATATTTTGGCACATAAGCTATTGTGGGCAAAGACCTGCTTCGTCAGATGCAGGGGGGCAGTTCAGAGGAGTATTTAAAGAGTGGGATCCCACTAAAAGGGAGGGCTAGTGCTAACAACGTCTAGTCAGTCAGGGTGGAAATGGCCCATTATCAGTAGTAAATATCAAGAGAGGAGAAAAAACAAGTCAGGTCAGTTGGGGGAATGTGGCCCATTGTCGGATTCTAATGTGGAGGTGTGAACTTCCATAGCAGAGAAGCTGCTTTTGTAAGGGGCCTGCCACTCCCAGTCTCTGTTTAATCCTTGGTTGATGGAGTCAAATTTGCAAACGAATGGCATTTCAGAGCTTTCTCTCTCCATTTTATTTTTGAAATTTTTTTTGTTGTAGGACTGGTTACCACTCTGCTGGGCTTTTGCTGATCAGTGAAGTGACATATAGGGCTGGAACAGGGAGCATGGATAAGTGCTGTGGGTGTGGCACTGGTAGAAAGCTATGTAGGGAGATGTCTTTGAAAGCAGCAGGTGTGCTGGGTACGTAGCTGGCCAAGAGTATGGACCCGGGCAGGGCAAGGGCCGGTTTCACTATATCTAAGTCTCCTGCAGCCTGCACTCGCCAGTTATAAATCAGTAAAATTAACTGTTGGGAGAATAGACCAGAGCTCTGGCTGTTGTGACCAAACTCTCCCATCTGCTCTCCCTCTGTTTGCACTGATTACTATGTGTATATTGGATAACTTTGTGCTTTATCACTTGTGTGGAATAAGGAACAATCCACTGTCTACATTGCCAGTTAGTCACATACCCCAGATTGAATTAGGGTGGAAAACCAATTCCCTCCCCCCACGGCCCCAGCCCCGAGTCTTTACAGCAGGCGGGTGTTCTGGTGCTAGTTAGTAATTATTCAGGCTTAGCAACAAGAGGCTGGAAGGTGCGGACCTGCCTTGTGGCTTCTCAGATCTGTTAAGCAGAATTCAAAAGCTTGGATCTACTCGGAGTCCCTTTGAAACTAGCCCAAGATTCTTGGAATGGGCGTTGTTTGCACTATCTGACTTGGACACTGTCTGTGAGAGGACATGGCTAATGTCATTAGATTAATTTGCATAAACATATGGCCGCCGTTCATCAGTTTTAAGGTGGAAGTGCCGTTCATACATCCAGGTCTTTGGCTCAGCTCTAGAGGGTGGCATTGCAGTTGGAAGGTTAGGGGGCCTTCCTGGCCACACTTTTGCACTAAAGACAACAGTGATTGTGCTTAGCTAGTGCAAGACAGCGCGGTCAGTTTTCTATTAGCTGGGCTCGTTAATTACCGTGCCTTCAGACTTGCAGATTTTGTGTCTGTCATTCACAACCAGGCAACCCCTCACCATGGGATGTACTCTAGGGAAGAGGAACTCCTGAGGGAACGCAAGCGTCTTGGCGTCTTTGGCATCACTTCCTATGATTTCCACAGCGAGAGTGGCCTCTTTCTTTTCCAGGCCAGCAACAGCCTCTTCCACTGTCACGATGGGGGCAAGAATGGCTTCATGGTAGGTCGGCTGATGGCTCAGTTGGAGGTTTGAGGGATTCTCCAGCTCAGTGTGGTGTTCCCATAATGAATGGCTCCATGTTGGATGCTGTTTCATGCCTCTTCAGTTGGACTTTGGCTCTGGTCTGCCATCAAGTCCTGTTTTCTTGGGCTTGGAGTCCCTTGTGTGTGGGCTGGGTCCATCAAGACCTTTAGGCCTTTGTTAAGCATGAAGCTGAAAACTGAACAGGGGCACATCATAGGCCTTGTTTCTCCAGGTGTCTCCAATGAAGCCACTAGAGATCAAGACCCAGTGCACAGGACCTCGAATGGATCCCAAGATCTGCCCTGCTGATCCCTCTGTCTTTTCATTCATCAATAACAATGACTTGTGGGTAGCGAATATTGAGACTGGAGAGGAGAGACGGATGACTTTTTGCCATAAAGGTAACCAGAGCTGCTCCTCCACTTCTGGAGGAGAATTCTCTCTTATAGCAAGAGTCTGACCAGAAGAATTTACTCCTGTGTTGTTCTTTATCTGTCTGAGTCTTGTACCTTTTCTGAACGACCCTTTCCAGCAACTTCAGCCGTTCTGTGCTCCTTCCTCTTCAGGGTTATCCAATGTGCTAGATGATCCCAAATCGGCAGGTGTCGCCACGTTTGTCATCCAGGAGGAGTTTGATCGGTTCACAGGATACTGGTGGTGCCCCACGGCCACCCTAGAAGGTCTGTTCTGCTTAGACCTGGTGAGACCAAACTCTGGTGGTCACATAATTGTTGACCCCTTCAGGATCCTGAGTTCTGGGTCATTCATTAGGGCAAGGGTAGGGAACCTATGGTAGGGGCTTGCCTTGATCCAGCCCATGCAGCCTGGGCCTGGGGCATTTCCCCACCGCACCAACCTGAGCAGTGCGAGTTGGCGTTTCGGCCATATGGGGGTGCTGTGGCTGGAGTGCCTCATGCAACTGCTGGGGTGGAGGGCAAATGGGGGAGAGCCTAGAGCCTCAAAGGGCCGGATTGGACCCATGGGCTCTGCCTGTCGGGGAGGGGTGGTTCTGTGTGCTGCCGGGCATGCTCCTTGCAGCCACTTCCCCCCCACCCCCATTATTGCTGCTGTCCGTGAATCTTGGCCAATGGGAGCAACAAGGTAGTAGTGCCTGCAGAGGGCACTCCCCTGCAGTGCTATGGGAAGACATCTCTCTTCTCCCCCCCATACCTGTGCTAGGTAGGCACCTCCATTCCCTGCCGCTAGCCTGCTGCTGCTCCCTCACAGCTCTGCCCCCGCACCTTCCTTCCTGCCCAGAGCTGCACCCTCACCCCAGCCTGTTCACTAGCAGCCCCCTCCCACACACCAAACTCCTCATTTTTGGCTCCACCCCTGAGTCTAGGGAATCGTAAAAACTCCCCTAGCTCCCAGAAGAGAGAATTCAGCCGGGGGGGTGAGCTCTGAGCCTTGGTGCCTCCTTCCACCCTTGTGAGGCTTTTTCTGCTTCTCAGCTGGGGGCTACATCTGTGAAGGTTTTTTTTTTTTTTTTTTTCTCCTTTTCACTTGGGGACCAGGTTACTACGGATTGTGATGTGGGTGGGTTTCCTTTGCTTCTCTCTTGGGTGTGACCCAAAAAAGTTTCCCCACCCCTGCCTGCAGGGATGTGAGATGTGTGCCGGCAAATACTGGTGTGAATAATTAGTAAGTGCTGCAGGATCTAAGGAAAGTGTAAAAAAAAAAAAACCAGTCAGCCCAGGATGTGCTGTTGTGGTGCATCCGTTAAGTCGACCCAGTTGAGAAACTGCATGATGGCAAACCTACGTACCTTGTCCTAGGGTCAGAGGGCTGGAAAACGCTGCGGATCTTGTATGAGGAAGTGGATGAGTCCGAGGTGGAGATAATTCATGTTCCTTCACCTGCCTTGGAGGAGAGAAAAACCGATTCCTATCGGTACCCCAGGACAGGTCGGTGAGGTGCCCGGGAGTGAATAAATGCAGCTGCTGCCTCATGCAGGCTGAAGCAGCACTGTCTGTGCTATAGACTTTGCATTATTAATCTAGACCCTTAGCAGGCGTTAGGAGAAGGTCCGTAAATATTCAGCACAAAGTTGATCGTAGGAAGGATAGCTAAACTCCAGACTAAACATAAGTCTGGCCGTGCTGGTCAAACTCCAGGCCCATCTAGCTCAGTGTCCTGTCCTCTGACAGTGGCCAATGCCAGATGCCTGAGAGGGAATTAACAGAACAGATAATCATCAAGTGATCCATTCCCTGCTGTTCATTTCCAATTTCTGCCAAACAGAAGCTAAACTTACCAAAGGGGAAAGTGGTAGTGGTGGTGGTGGGGGAGGTGTCCCTTTGATATACTGTTGAATACACTTGGAACCGTGCCATCTCCATGCTGGAAATGCTTGCACAGACATTCATTCACACGGGCAGACCTACTTCCCTGCCCACTGAATCTATCTTCTATCACACCAGGAGTCTCTGGGATGCCGCTCCACAGGTGTGTATCCACAATGGAGCCAGATGGGGTCAAGCTCAGACACTTGTTCTGCGCAAGCCTGGGATGCTCAGACAGCTTGCCTCCGATAACGGTGTTCTCTCTGTCATTGCTGCTTCCTCTGCAGGTAGCAAAAATCCCAAGATCTCCCTAAAACTGGCGGAGTTTAAAATGGACAGCCAAGGAAAGGTGAGTAGTGATCACTGCAACGTGCATGACTATAATAGGAGAATTCATCCCTCAGTGTAGGTAATCCAGCTCCCTGATGGCCGTTAGCTAGGTTGATAGAATTCTTCTTCCATGAACCTAACTGTCTAAGCCCAGTGGTAGTTCTGCACAGCTAGATTTCTCAGGGATGTGCGTTTTTTACACCTCGAGAGACCCAGCTGTTCTGGTACAGATGTTCATTACAAGCCAAGCCAGAGTGCTGGAACGTCCTGCTTTTGTCATTCTCTTTTGGTCTTCCATTGCAGATTGTGTGCGCTCAGGACAAGGAGCTGGTACAGCCGTTTTCCACGTTGTTCCCGACAGTGGAGTACATTGCACGTGCTGGATGGACCAGAGATGGCAAATAGTACGTGGGTCTTTCTAGCACACAACACCCATCCTATCGGTTTACTGAGCTATTGCAGTCAGAAAATGAAGAAATTTGCTTCATAGTGAAGGCCTGGCTTTAAACCCACAAAACCCAGAAGTCTTGGCTGCGCTCGAGTCAGCCCTGCCCTTACATAGCACATGTAGTAACTGACCAGGTGGGGTACAGAGTGAAGGGCTTCATGTTTTCTGTCTGTTGTGGGCATGGAGCTGCGTTCCCTCTAATTTGTTTGTCTGTGCACCGAAGGGCTTTCGTTAAGTGCGCCACATGGAGGTGATGGTGTATCGTGTAGTGAAAGTCATTCCAGGCTTGGATCCTGTGTGATGGGGTGGCGCCAAGGGGTTGGGGGTGCATAAGGGAGCTCAGGGCTAGGGCAGGGGCTTGGAGGTGAGAGCTCTGGGGTGTAGACGGCCCCGGGAGAGAGGACTATTCCCCTCAAGCCCTTGGAGCTTTCACACAGCAGCTTGAGGCCAGCTTAGGCACCTCTTCACAGCTGCTACAACTGCAGTGGGCACAGGCGGGGGAGGAGCACCTGTCTCCTGGCTGGGGCTGGCCCAGGTTGGCCTGGGTGAGAACCAGGGAGGAGGTGCCTGTCTCCCGGCAGCTCCAAGTTGGGCACTGTGGCTGGGTGGGGGTGGAGAGGGGGAGGAACAGTTTAGAGGGAGCTTGGGTTTTGATCCAGACCCATGACACTGCCACAGAGCGCAACACACATCAGTGCATTCAATGTCATTTCCCTCCCTCAGGGAGTTCAATTAAAACTCCATGACTAGGACAGTGAACCCACAGCGGCACGGACACAGCACTCCTGATGGGAAACGGGGACTCTATAAAGGATCGCATTGTTAAATGGAACACTGATTTGTCCTGCCTCTTGTCTGTGACCAAAGCCAGAAGCATTAGAGCAGTGGTGTCCAAAAGCAAGACACCTGATTGCCGCATGCCTCCCTCAGGGCCAGGCCCCTGCCCCTACTCCCCCCTCCCCCACTTAGCTAGGCACCCTACTCCCAGTCCCTGATGTGCCACGCGGCTCAGGCGAATCCTGAGCTCACCTCACCTCACCTACCTGTGCCGCCTCACCAGCCCGCCAAGCCACATTCGCCACAGTACGCTTTTGAACGGGGAGCACGTTGGACACTGCGGCATTAGAGGAAGGTGGAAAATGGCAATAATGCACCTTCTCTTGCACATTCTGTACGTTGGGAGAATTCCTTTGTCACTCCAGGGGCCCAACATACACCTTTGGAATGTTAGTCTCTTAGCTTGCACTTTTCTAGGAGGAGTTAATGGTCCTGAAGGGAGGAGTAGATCTGCATTGGGGAACTTATTTGGCTAGATGGGAAGGGGCTCTTCTCTTATGGTGTATGTATATTTTCAAGTGGTGGATGGTGGGTTTAGGTGCATGGTTGCTGACATGCTTTCTTTTGACCGTTTAGCTTTGTTTCCAAGTACAGTAGAAAAATAGTCCTGAGACCTTGGAAATGAAGGTCCCAGCTCAGTCATGTGCTTTTCCAAGTGCAAGAAACACGCTATGTTGTCTTCCCTTTTCCCCAGATGATTCTCAGACATGCTGTGAATTTTTTTTCCCTTGAAAATTTTTAAGGACCCCAAAATAGCATCTGAGAAAATCTTTCCTACTAAAATGTCTTTAATTTTGCTTAAAAAGCTTGCTAAGATTTTGGCAGGCTTTAGTTAGAGCATCCTTGTTTTGGCTGTTTATAAATTGGTTTTGGAAGATGTAATTTCAGTAGCTCAGCAGTAAGTGGAACATAAGGCTTCACTTTTCTTTGGGCCCATTCTTTATTCTTGATTATTTCCACTGTGCACCTACCATTTGGCTTTCCTATTGTACATAGGATCCACAAGGCAGCCTTTTGTGATACAACTGTAGTACACTAGGGCTCAGGTAGGTAGGCAGGGCTCATTAGCTTATGAAAAGTCACAATCAGCAGTGTATCACGGGCAAACCTGCTTCTTCAGGAAGGCTTCAACTTCCTGGGCTTTATAAGTCTTTTCTGCTGTGTATCCAGGCCCGAGGGGTGTCCAAACCAAGCAATGGCGACCTGCCTGTAGCCAGGATGACTGCAGAAGGGCGCCACTCCAGATCAGTCCAGTGTCTCCCTAGAGAGAGACAAAGCTGAGAATGGAGAGACTCCTTCAGTTTGCACTGATATTGGGCCTCTTCAGTTCCCCCATTAGCCAGGCAACAAGGAAGCTGCAAAGTGGCTATTTTAGTTTCTTTGTTTTAGGAGCTTGTGATAGAACATATGGCCTTTGCTGCCCAAGGAGAGCGACTGTCTGGTGAAAAGTTAAATTCTAAAAGTGGAGCTCTAACTGCATGTATCTTTGTGAATCTCACCAACATCCCGTCTGTATGTTACCTGTACGCAGTTCCGTGGATGTCTTGGGACACATTTGTTGGAAAGACTTAACCAGTCTGAGAGGCAGGGGTGAAGGGGAGTCTGACCCGCCTCTACAGCAGAGAGATGGCCGGGGTATTCTTGGCACCAGGAACCCTTTTTCTTCCATGCTGTCAGTTTGACTTTTGCAAACTTTTTCTTTCCTAGTGCGTGGGCCATGTTCCTGGACAGGCCTCAGCAACGGCTCCAGCTAGTCCTTCTGCCTCCGGCGCTCTTTATCCCAGTACCAGAAAGTGAGGAGCAGCGTATCGAATTTGCCAAAGCTGTGCCAGAAAACATCCAGCCATATGTGATCTATGAAGAAGTCACAGATGTGTGGATAAATGTAAGGGCATGGGGCTGTCCAAAGTTAGGAACAAACCTTTGGCTTTTCCCCCATATTCTTGAGTGTAGTTCCTATATCTAGGTTAGCCTGGGCCGATCCTGGTTGCCAAAGGAGACTGATAATGCCCATGGTTACTAAGGCCCATGTCAGATTCTGTTGAGAGGACTGGTAATGGGATAATAAAGAACTTTTCTTGTCTGGGTTATTGATTTGAACCCAGGTTGGAAAAGACATTTCTGGCAATTCAGTGGCCAGAGTGAAATCAGTTAGTGGGTCTGTCTTAGACAGGTGTCCACCTTGCAGACATCAGCTGTGGTGCTAATTGACTTCCTGCAGAGGGAGTCAAGGAGTGAATGGGATCTTGGAGAATGAACCATCTTCAGCCCTAGGAGTTGGTTCCTCTGCCAAGGTTTTGGTAGTTGATGGGCACAGGATGAGGGGACAGAGTTTCAACAACCTGAGCTCTTCTTGGTCTGTAGATAAACAGAACTTCAGTCCCTGGGGCTGCTGGTCTGATGTATCTTGAGTATAAAACATGATGTGGCAGGGTTGTCTGGACATGGGCATGCCAAAGGCTTTGTGGCTCACTTGTGTCCTGTCCTCTGTGCTCTGGGGTTGGATGAAAAGGCTGCTGTGCTTGGCTTTGTGAGTGCACAGGGCTTTCCCTTGAGACTAGTATGTGAGGACTGGGCTTTCCCCACCATCTGTCATTTTGATTTCCCACGTTGGCTCCGTAGGCTATGCCTCGGCTGCTCTGGCATTGATTAGCAGAGGGGTAAGCCGAAGGACCGTCTTGCTCATGGTGCTTCTGTCTCTCTTGTCTGCAAGGTTCACGATATCTTTTATCCTTTTGCCCAAACGGAGGGTGAGGAAGAAGAACTGTGCTTCATCCGAGCCAACGAATGCAAGACTGGTTTCTGTCACTTATACAGAGTCACAGCCATCCTAAAGCAGAACAGCTACGACTGGACTCAGCCATACGTCCTTAGTGAAGGTGAGAGCTATCCCCTCCCAGCTTTGAGGACTAGTCCCCCTCTTTCTGCCTCTCCCCTCTCAGGAGGACATATCCAAATGTACCAGTCTCTTACACTCTGGTGGTGGGGATCTCTCTCTTACCCTTGCATGCTCTCTTTTGTAGAAGACTTCAAATGTCCTATCAAAGAGGAGGTCGCCCTGACCAGTGGGGAATGGGAGGTGTTGGCAAGGCATGGATCCAAGGTACTGGTTACCTTTTGTTTTCTCTTGCAGTGCTCGGCTTCTGTACCCACTGCCCACAATCAGGGCATGTGCCTTGTGCTCCAGTCACTTGGGACCAGCTAGAACCACTTAAGATTCATTTCTAGTTTGCTTGTTTGTTTTTCTTTTATCGCAGCCTTTGCTTTCCCCAGGGGCATTGTAGCCAATTGCACAGAGAACCAATTGCCTTCAATTGGGTCTCTTATTGCTCCTTCTGGGAAACCACGTAGTGTTGGCCGTAAAAGGGAGACGAGCGTGAGGTTCAGCAGCCACAGAAAGGCATTCTGTGCAAACCCATCATGGGACTGGATGCAGCACTTTAATCCCAAGAGGTGTTTGGGAATCAAGAACGTGACGATGCTGGGAATGATTTGCTTCTATCTCCTCCCTCTGCAGAGCATTTAGAGCAAGGGTTCTCAAATGGGGGGTGGGGGGTGAGGTTAGTAGGAGTGGAGGGGGAGTCATGAGCTCTGTTTATATGTATACTATAGTATGTTTAGAGAAACCAGCTGTGGGGGTTCAGTGTCAGGGGAGTGTGCTGGGGTGGGGTGGGCAAGAGGAAACTGTGTCTCTCTCAGTAGTTCATAGCAGGCTAATAAAACCACTGACCTGTGGCAGCCCAGTTCCATTCTGATGGAAGAGTGAACTGTCCCTCAGCCTAATTTCTCTCACTCAGTCTTTCAATGGAAGTAACAAGCCTGTCTGCTCAGCTCCAATTCACTGTGCATTTTCACTCACTCTGCGTTCTTGACGGCAGGCAGCATTGCGGGAGCTAGTCTTAGCAGCTTTGCTCCACCTTGGAATTAATCTTCTGTCTCACTCACGTGGATTCTCTGTGTACATGCTGTTTGTCCATGGTATTGCTCTGTGCAAGCTGTGGCTGAAATCGTACTAGCAGCAATTACTGAGATGTGTTTGTTGCTCTGCAGAGTTCTATTCCTCTTGTCTTGGCCAGCGTACAGGGATTTGTTTTTTCCAGAGAGCCGTGCTGGCCAAACGCTGTTTGCAGACCCAAACTACTAGGCTAGGAATAGCATTCAGGGTGGCTAGCTAAGCTCTGCAGAACTACGTTTTAAAGGCATATTCTATCTCGTGTTAAAACTCTAACACAGGATGACTTCATTTACACTTCCTGGCCCCAAATACTTCTTGATCTGGACCTGTGTTTAAATAGAGACCTGCAGTTTAACTGCATTTGAGACACACTGGTTTAGTGGCTATAAACTCTCCTCTGCCTCTCGCAAGGAGTCTAGAGCATGAATGCATGGAATGGTTGTGAGAAACGTATGTCCCTGCTGGTGAGGGAAGCAGTACTAGAGCTCTGGGTATATGCATCTGTGCTTCCAACCATGGCAAACAGAGCCATAATATCCTTTGTCTTGGCTTTTTGCCCCTTAGCATGTAGGCAGAGACTGTTCTGCTGGCTCTCTGCTCCCATGTGAAGGACTGTACATGTTCTTTAACTGACAAGATGGACTGACCTTGTGCACAGACCAGTCCTACCACAAGCTCTGGGGCATTTGATTTAAGCTGACTTCCACAGGTGACAGACCATTGGAGTTGGGGAGGGAGCAGCTGACTGTCTTCCTTTGACACTGAGCCCTCTGTTTTCCTGGCAGATTTGGGTGAATGAGGAGATGAAGCTGGTGTACTTCCAAGGTACAAAGGACACCCCGCTGGAGCACCACCTCTATGTGGTCAGTTACGAAGTCCCAGGCGAGATTGTACGGCTCACCACCCTGGGCTTCTCTCACAGCTGCTCGATGAGTCAGGTCTGTTTACCCCCTCGATAGGATACCATGTGGGCATCCTGTCTTCTGATTAGTCTGAATCCTGGCAAATAATGATGCAGGAGGGCTCCCTTAGATGTTCTGGCCGATGGCGACTCGGCTCTGCTGGACTCTGAGAGCCCTGGTAGAAGTGACTCTGCAGGTGCCATCATGGGAGTGGAGGTTGAGTGGTGGTGCTCCTTCGGATGGCTTTGTGATGGATTTACTCCTCTGGAGTGTTAACAAGCCTCAGAGAGGAGTCCTGTCTGGCTCTTGTGGCAGGGTGGCGACTGAACAGTGAAAGCTTTGGGGTGTGGGAAATGAGGCTTGGGTTGTTCTCAAGGCCCTGATAGGACCACCGAGCCCCGCTGACACGGGCTGAGGGAATAGCCCTCTTCATGTAACCCACATCCTCTGTTTCTTGCCTGTAGAACTTCGACATGTTCATCAGCCACTACAGCAGCGTCAGCACTCCGCCCTGCGTGCACGTCTACAAACTGAATGGCTCGGACAACGACCCGCTCCACAAACAGCCCAAATTCTGGGCCAGCATGATGGAGGCAGCCAGTAAGTCTTCATCAGTCCCCTGCAGGCTAGACAATCTAGTAACTGTTCGTGATGGAAGGTGCAAGGCTGAGCTCATTAGATGGCTAATGACCTGGCTAATTTCCACCCTGCCATGATGCAATTGGGAAATCCTTGGGGTGGGACCTCTTCAGTGGGTTGCTTGGCATAGACTGGGCGAGGCGGCTGCAGCGCTCTAATGCTATTCATACATCGGTGCAAACCACTCTGTGCCAAAGTTGTCACACTCCTTACAGGGAGGGGAGTTGTCTCTGCTGCTTCATCCAAGGAATATGTGTAGCTCCTGGTTGCTCTGTACTCCTGCTTTTGGGGCCCATAAAGAATTATTTTCAGCATCCGGCAGCTGTAGCACTCTGCTGGGAAGGCTTTCTCCTCCCCATCCTCCTCTCCACTTACAGGGAGGGTCACATGGCTCTGCATCGCACCGGGTGCTTGACCCATGATTTGGTGAGGTTTATAATGGGTTGCCCCTGCCTGGTGGGGGAGGGGGGCAGTTCCCATGTGCAGGCAGATGGGGCTATGTGTCTTACAGCGAGGGGGGGCTCTTATAAAGGAGGTTTGGCTAAGATCTGTGACAGTCCCTTCATCCTGAGAAGGGCAATGGGGAGGGACTGCAGGACTGAGGCACATGGACATAGGCTGAACGTGGTTGGTTGGGCTGGGGAGGATGATGAAAGGATCTTGTCCTTAACCTGGTAGTGAGCATCTGAACTGTTCTCTGCAGGCTGCCCTGCAGATTACATCCCCCCGGAAATCTTTCACTTCCATGCCCAGTCGGGCGTAGAGCTCTACGGGATGGTCTACAAACCTCATAACGTCCAGCCTGGAAAGAAGCACCCCACCGTGCTGTTCGTCTACGGAGGTCCTCAGGTAGCAGCCCAGGACCAGGAGCTGACCCTGGTGCTTCTCCTCCTTGAAGTTACTGGGTGGTGCCACTCTTAACACAGCTCTCCAGAGAAGGAATGTTAATGGTTAACTAACCACTAGGGGCTGGACCAGCCCTCCGCCCATTGCGGACCGGTGGTTGCTTAAGCTCCACAGGGCCGCTGCAGGTGGGAGGTGCTCCAGTTCAGCCAGAGCAACCTCTGCAGCGACCTGGGGAGTGCCACTGGGGAAGTTGATCCAGCCCAATCAGGCTGGAGTGGGGCTCCCCCTGGCAGAAGACCAGAGCTGCTACAGCCGGGCTGGAGCGCACTAGCCTACAGTGCACCGGGCACTGGGGCTGCTCCGGTTGTGCTGAAGTGCCCCCATCCACGGCAGTACCGCAGACAGGGAAGCTCCAGCCTGGCCTGAGGAGTCCCAGTTCTTGGCACACCGTGGGCGGCGGGGGGAGCGGCGCGGCATCTCCACCTCCCCAGTCACCCCTCCTTTAATTGGTCAACCAGTTAAAACCAGGTTGGCCTACCGGTGAGCCAGCTGAATGGGATTTTACATGCCTACTCCATAGCTTGGCTCTGGCTGGGGGTTAGTACATTGCCTGACTGGAACTGGGCAGCTTTGCCTGGAGTATTATAAACGCCCTTTGGTGAACTGTAGATGGCTTCTCCTGCTTAATGCAGCTGGTACGTACGACACAACTTTCCGAGTTAGTCGCGTTTGCCCATCCGACAAGCTTGGTTGCCCAGCTCGGGACCTGGTGGAATTTGGGGGTGGCCAACACTGGCTTTCTGCTAGCACAGAACTCAGTTGCTGCAGTTGGTGGCCTCCATTGATATGTATAGGGTAGAAGGCAACAGCTTTCATTGGGGGGGTGTTCAGGGTGACTTGTCCTTTCTCCTGCTGTAGGTGCAGTTAGTGAATAACTCCTTCAAAGGTATTAAGTACCTCCGGCTTAACACGCTAGCGTCGCTAGGCTATGCTGTGGTGGTGATTGATGGAAGGGGCTCTTGCCAGCGAGGACTCAAATTCGAAGGGGCCCTTAAAAACCAGATGGTAATATTCCTGTCCTCCTGCGTGTTTCCTTTCGCTTCCTTTCCTCTTCCCCTCTCGCAAAGCAGCCTGACTATCTGTATTTCTCTCCCTGCCTTCTTTGGGGCCTCTTCCATTACCAAACTGACTTACTCGTTCCTGGTCCCTCCTTCTAGGGTCAGGTGGAGATCGAGGACCAGGTGGAAGGTTTACATTATGTAGCAGAAAAATACGGGTTCATCGACCTGAGTCGGGTGGCCATACACGGCTGGTCTTACGGGGGCTTCCTCTCCCTCATGGGCCTGATCTGTAAGCCCCATGTATTCAAGGTGAGCCTAGCTTGGATTGGTGGGGGGTCCTTCTCTCAGGCCCTGCTGTGTGTGGGAGGAATAATACCGGGCAGGGAGGACTCTGCACTTGTCAGTGACCTTTACTGTTTGCTACCTCAAGTGACTTGTGGACTCAGGCTGTGATGAAGTGAAAAGGCCCCTCGCTCTGCCTGCTGGTGGCGTGCCAGAGCTGCTGCCCACAACTGAGCAGGGCAGAGGGTTTGCAACCAGACATGGCATGTGCCGACTCAGGCAGGTGCAGTTCAGGTCCTCTGTAGAGGGAGATTCTGGTGTTCTGAGCCAGCTGAGCACAGAGATTGAGGACAGTGGGTTAGTGAACAGGGATGGCTGGAGAAGAATCTGGTTGTGTAATCACAAAACACCCAAGAGCCCCAGTCCTGGGCTGGGACCCCATTGGATCAGGTGCTGCATAAACACAGAGGTTAATAAGATTAATGACTTAGACACACACAGAGCAGCTGGCGGTACCCAAGTTTCCAATGAGACTGTTACCTCCACTTCTGCAGTACTGATGAGAGTCCTTGAATGCAGAGGAAAATAAGAAATGGGGGAAGAAATGCACCAGCCACCCAGATTGCTTAGCCCCTGGCTCTCTGGTTGTGGGATACGCCATTGCGAACAACCAGAGCTGGCAGGGGAGACTCTTCACATGCAGGAACAGAAGGGGTTTTTCCCCCAGATGTTGGCCCCAGGAAAAAGAGAACTTGACCACCATCCCTGTGCTTGTTTGGCAGGTTGCTATCGCAGGTGCTCCTGTCACTGTTTGGATGGCTTATGATACCGGATACACGGAGCGGTACATGGACGTTCCAGAGAACAACCAGCAAGGCTATGAGGCCGGCTCTGTGGCACTGCATGTAGAAAAGCTCCCCAATGAGTGAGTACTGTGCGTTGGATGCTTCTAATTGGAAGCCTGCCCTCTGGGCACGGTGAAGCATGGTATGGACTCTGTAGTGCTTACTGGTGCGTGTGTGTGCGCACAGAGTGATCGATGTTAAAAAGCCCGCTGGAATCACCCTGCCTGCTCCCTTGCTTGTGCGTTGGGTTCTCCTTGGTTCCTGAAACTCAGTTCAGGCAGCACCAGCCTGTAGACAGCGTGTCAGGGCTTTGGGTCCCTCTGGGCTAACTGGGGGCCAAGTCCCATCGAAGAAGAGTCCTGGCCAGAGCAAGATGTATCTGGTTGCTGCCAACCACCTTCCTGCTGGGATGAGCTGGGCTGCCTCGCTTGGAAGGCAGGTGAAGATTCAGGAAGACCAAGAGGTTTAGCTATGGGGGTGGCGGGAGAAAAGTCTGTTCAGCTTGGAGAACATCTTTCTGGAGGGCCCTGAATGTTTGGGATAGTTCCAGGCTCCAGTTAGCCTTATTTTTGCTCAGCTTTGCTGCTGTAGTGTGCAAGGTGCTATTGTCCTCAGTGACCCTCCTTGCCCTGGCCTGGGAGGAAGCCAAGCAGACGAGCTGCTGGCTGGTAGCATCCTGCTCAGGGCTCCTTCCAGGCTTTGCTCTGATTCACATCCTGTCCCATCTCCAGGCCAAACCGCTTACTGATCCTCCATGGGTTTCTGGATGAAAATGTGCACTTTTTCCACACCAACTTCCTGGTCTCCCAGTTAATCCGGGCTGGAAAACCTTATCAGCTGCAGGTAGGAGGAGCTGGATTAAGAGGGGAAGGTCTCTTGAGTTTGGAGGAGTGGAAAAGTCATCTCCCACCACCCGTCGAGGGGAAATATGAGCAGACTGTGGATGCTCCTACCCCTGGAGGAGCCATGTGTTCCCTCCTGGGACTTCCTGTGGGTAGCCTCTGGTTTTTGGCTGGTGATGGCTCAGGCCTGGCCAGTAGGTGGCACTCTGTCACCGCTCGATCTGCTGCATGTTCCAGTAGTCAGTGGTTTGGCGTCAGGCCTCTCGCCCTCTTGCCTGCAGCTCTTTGCTGGGAACGATTTCTCAGGTGGCCTCTGCCCCCGGCAGTAGGTAATACTGCTCAGACCACAGAGTGGGCCTTGCAGGCCTTTGGCACGTAGGTAACGTGCCACAGTCATGGAGCGCAGGGGTCAGTGTCTCTCCGAGCCTCCATTTGGTCTCCTAACATGGACTCAGCCCTCTGGCTTGAGAGGCAGGCGAACAGGAGGGAGACGGGGCTAGAGGCAGGGGGACTGCATTGATGCAAATTGCTTATTCCTAGTGAACTGCCAGGCCTTTTGCTTCTGCACAGATTTACCCGAATGAAAGACACAGTATCCGGTGCCCCGAGTCTGGAGAGCATTATGAAATCACACTGCTGCACTTTCTACAAGAATACCTCTGAGCACACAGGCCCCTGCGAACTAGACACTGACAGCTCAACTCTGCCTCCTGCTACCGCTGCCACCCCCTCAAAAGCCTCCTCGTCCAGTGCACAAACCACTGAGTGCCCATCTCCAACCGGGGGCACTGCCTCCAGCGAGGGGGGGGATGGAGGTCACACCTCCTGGTTCCTCTGGACAGTGCCACCTTCCTTCACTTCCCAAGCTGGAGCTCTGCCTTGCTCGGCTGCACACCTCTCTGGCCTGGCTGTTGTTGGTTTGTTTTTTGTTTTTTTTTTTTTTTCGCTGCTACTCCCTCTAGGCTGGGAAATCAGTGGACAGTGGTCTGTCTCCCGAGGTGGAGCTCTGCCTCTCTCCTCCTTCCTTCCACTGCACCTCGCCTGTTCCTGTGGGCTCACCTGCGGCAACTCCAGGCCAGTGCTGGAGATGGGAGAGCAGAATCAGCAAGCTGCCTTAAGCCAGGAGGGGGAGAAGAGAGAATCGCCCACTGCTGTGTCCTGCACGGTTTGATCGCTGCTGCTTTGTCGCCCGTATGTGAGGATGGGGAGAGCCCAGGGACCGGAGGAGAGCTCCGCAGCAGCATGCAACACTAGTCTCTTTTTTAATTTAATTTTTGCAGAGCACGTTGGGGGAAGCAGCCAGGCCTGGCAACAACATCCTCAGGCACCTTTCACTGCTCGTGGGCAGAATCGTGCCAACCAGTAGCATGGCAGCTGAAGCAGCTCACTACAACCAGAGCAGCACTCTCCTGTACAGAAGCCGAAGCAGCAGCAGCAGCAGCAGCAGCCTCTGGGTTCTACCACACACGATGGATATTTATGCAACTACTTACCCTCCTCCTCTCTCCTTCCCTCCCTGCTCCCCTTCGTGCTGTGTCCGACCTGGCCTTTCTTGCCTCACCAATGCCCCAAGCTTTCACACATGCACTGAAATTGGCTGTGCTTCAGTTCTCTGCGGGTCAGTGACTGTTTCCCTCGCGCATCTATTTGGCAAATACTCTTCTCTGGTTTTTATTTTCCTGCTCAACAGGAACTGCAGCTCCAGGGAGTTGGGGAGGGGGAGGGTCAAGCAATTGCACCTCAGGGTAGCATCCGCCCCCACCCCCAAGCCAAGGGTTCTGTCAGGGACAAAGAAAAGAGAAACCCACCCTCACGAACCACAGCGATTTGCCCTCGAGTATTTTAAGTGCGTATTATGAAAAGAAAATATTTTTATGGATTCTTATTCTTTTATAATTATGAGTGTACAACGTAGCGACTCATTAAAATATTGGAAGCAGACCCAGCAGTGCTTTCTCTGGTCTTTTTGCTGCCAGGGAAGTGGATCGGTGCTTCACCTGCCGTGGCTGAAGCTGCTGATGGGGTGAGCGCTGGGGGCTCTGTTGCTGAGCACTGGGAACATGTTATACCCCATCACATTCCTTGGGGAAGCAGGAACTACAGGGGGGAGACTGCAGGGAGCTGGGGCTCTGGTAGGCCTGCCACTGGCCGAGTGCCTTGTTGCAGGGGGTCACCACGTTGGAAAATGTTGGCCTCAAGCCCGTGTTTAGGTCCCTTAAGTGGTTTGACTGCAAGAGGAGCTGGACACCAGCCTCCGCGGATGGGTGGGAGCTGTACATGCTCGCAGCTCTGGCAGTCGGGCCATGTAGGTTCTTAAGGGCCTGGTTGTGCAGCGCAATGTGAGCAGGTAGCCCCGTGCGTGGGCAGCATAGGCCTGCCTGTTCTCTCTCTGTCCAGTTGGGCAGCAAGTGTGGAAAAGCTGGGCCTTCATTGCTCAGTTTGACCCTCTGGACATCAAGGTGTTAAGTCAGCCTGAGAGAGACTGAGCCAAAGGTCCTGTTTTAAGAGTAAAGTATTATCGACCTGATCTTTGAAGCCAGAACCTAGACCAGAGATCAGCAGTCCCCGGCAGGGCTCCCAAGAGCAGCACGTGAGGCAGGAGCTTGAGCCCCTCCCATCCCCCATGCAGCTGGGAGCTTGCTCAAAGCCCTGCAGCCTGTGGAGTAACAAAAGACCAGCTAATGCTGCCAACCACCATCTTAACTCTTCAGCTTTATTAATGAAGCAGTTGTAAGTAGGACTATTAGTGACTTTAAAAAGTACCACTGGCACTTGGACCGTGCATAGAGGTCAAAAAGTCAAATTTCAGCCCTACACCTCAGAAAGGTTACTGACCCCTAACCTAGCCGGTCGTCCTGCCTGGCGGCCACTCACAAATTGCCCCCTTCCTTCTATCTTGGCCTAACTGTGCTGTGATCTTGTTTTAGCCGCTGCAGGAAGTCCTGTTGGGTAAGAGATGAGGCAGCAGTGGTGGGGGAGGGCAGTGTGACGAAGGAAGTTGCAAATATCTGCAGCTCGTGGAACGAAGGTGCTGGTGGTCTCACGCTGCAGTGAGAGACTGGAGAGGCACTTGGCTTTCTCCTTGCCTTTGGAGACCCGAGTAGGTGAGTAGCAATCAACAGCAATGTTTTTGTGGGCCTGTTGCCAGGATCTTTCCTTTTCCATCTTTCTTAATCCTAATAGCTTCCCTGCTCCTGAAAGTGACAGGTTGCAGGAGGAATCCAAGCCCTTCTTCCTACCCTGTTGCGTTCTTTCTTTTTCCTCCTGACTCCTCGGACTGCAGTTAGGTAACCAGCAATGTCTAAGCTGCCTCCTAGCCTGTCTGGGCCAAAGAGCCTCGGGCAGCATATTGTCATGGTTTTGTGCAGCAAATGGACTTCATGTTTCTGCAACCTAAGTCCTTCTGAAGTGTTTCCAAATCTCTCTGCTGCTGTGATCATCCAAGCTCACTCCTTGAATTTGTGCTATGAAGAGCGGCTGTTTTTTCTGTGCCAGGGACTGAGTGTTTGAAAGGCAGCAGCTGGGAAATCAACCAGCTCCTGTCTGGAATACATTCAATATGTTACAGAGCCTATAGGGCGCTGTGGACATACTATGTAAATAGCCTCCACCTTGTTTCTCTCAGCTGCCCTCCTCTGGCACCTACTTCTGTGTTACTGAAGCCAGGTTCAGTGTCTCATGAGATGTGGCTGATGCGTTGTATGAATTTCACCTGGAAGCGAGTGGCATTGTGGGAATGAGTGAAAATGGGACTGCTCACTAGAGCTGGTGGGGGGAGGAATCATTTCCCTGAGGGAAAAATTGACAGTATTTTCCTGTTCTTTTTTTCCTTTTATGTTTAAAATGTTCTGGTTCTAGAATGTTTTTTAATTCACTTTTTTCTTTCTTTCTCCCAGTTTTGGGGACTGACAAGTATTTGGCGGGGAAGGAACACAAATTTCAGTTTCATCAAAAGGCCACTTTGTTCCCCCCCGCCCCCAAAAAAAATATGGGTGGAAAACTTTATAGCATCTCCCTTGATCACAGCACAGTGGTGTTAGCCTCAAGTGAGGGAGCTGCTATATGGGTCCCAGGATACTAGGGAGGCAGGATGCATGAAGTACGAAAAGATCGTTCAAGATTACATGCCCCTCTTTGTCCCTCTAATGCTTAGTGGTAAATGAGCTCTGGATCTTGGCGACCCATTGACAATGCCAAGCTAATGGGAGTTCTGTGTGTTGGGCGGGGGGTGTAGGAGCTTTGCCCTGTGGTAGCTTTTTCATCCCTGCGCCATGTTGAAACAGTTATTGCCACATTCAGGAGTGCTGTGTTGCTCTGTGAGCGGAACCTGCAGATCTGCGTTATTTACAGCACTGCAGTCATGTAACGGGGAAAGAAAAGAGCCCTCAGACAAATTCCTAGGGGCAGGATTCTTGTTGCATAGCTGGAAAAATACCAAGTGTCAAATACACCAGAAAATTCTCTCAGAGGGACTTCGCTGAAAACATACTTGCCAGCTTCCAACCTTCAGCAAGGCCCCTTCGCCCCCTGGCAGCAGCAGTGCTTACCACTCATATGCTACACAGTGTTCATAGAGAATCACGGTGCCTTCAGCAGCTCCTCTTTCCCACCCCAGAGCTGGCTGGTGGCCCTGCAGCTATTTCTAGCCTTTGGCTGAAGGTCTGACAATTTTGTAGAAATTGGAGCTCAGCTCCAAATCTAACTCCAAGGCTGCTCTGGCTGAGGCAGTTGTGTCCTGGCCAACGCTTGGCTTCACGTGCTGGTGGCAGCCTGGAAGATGAACGACTGGTCTCGCTCCAGGACAGATGGGTGCAACTGCTTAGGAGCCTTAAGCTGAGGTGCAGCAATTCCATTGGCGGATCGGGCTGGAGCGGGCAGCGCCGTATGCCCCACACCAACATTTACCCAAGGGTCAAGTGTGTATCATCACTACCATTCAGTCTGAGCTAAGGGCGTTTTACACCTGCCTGACCTTGGGGTAAATGATTGCTCAGGAGCAGGAAAATGGAGACTTTAATCTACTACTGCTAACCTTACCAAGGAGTAGTGTGTGCAGTTTCCACCCTTGTCCAGTAACACAGAACGAGGGGTCGAAACCATTTAGTGAGGGTGTAGCTTGATGAAGCCACTGATCTGGGGAACCGCTGACCAACCTTCCTCCTCTGGGAGGAAATGGGGGATGAAATCCACCTGTTCCTGTGAAAGTGACACAGCAGTGAGGGGCTCTTTCGGGGGAGCTGGTACCAAGAATGTGTGATGTGGGCTGGTGGTGGGAGAGCTGGACTCCTTTCCTAGCTCTGTCATGGGCTTCCCAGGGTGAGGCATTGTGCCTCAGTTTCCTCTCTGTGAAAGGGGCCTTGCCGATACTGCAACACAGCCTAGCGACTCCAGTGGGGAAGAAGGCAAAGAGTCATATGCGGGATGGTTTTGGAGCTGCTTTGCTTAAGGGCTTGGAGGGAGAGGACTCTCAGATCTACCTCTGCTTAACCCTAGTTGTTAGACATTCTCTGCTTACTGCCCTGAGTCACAGCGGGAAGGGCCCTGAGCTTAGAACTGAGTCCCAGTCCATCAAACACCACTCTGTTTGCCCACACCTTGCAAAGTAACATCCTCCTCTCTCCCTCCCACCCATTTCGCTGACCTTATCTGTCACACACACTAGTTCTGCCTCCCATCACGTTGCTTGCAACCAGCTCTACTGCTTAGCGCTGTGGGAGGATGTGTGATTGTTTGCAGTAGCCACAGCCCAGAGACAAGCATTTCTGTTCAAAAATATTGCAGAGCCATTTTCTCCCAGCAGTAATTTTCAAACTGGTCTTTGGGCTTCACTAAGCTCTGGGCTTTCTGGCCACTAGGAAAACCAGTTTCCTGGAGCCATTTGTCCATGCCGCTTCTAGGCTCTTGCTCATGAGGAGTCCTGGAACGAATTGGATCGGTAAATGTCAGTACTTGTAGATTTCATCACGCTCGCATAAACCGACCAAAAACACTCCCCTACCCCACTGGTGCCGCTCAAGATTGTAAAGTAGCTCAACAACTTCTCAAGCTTGGTTTAAGACTCTTGACTTTTTTTGTATAGTTTGACAGACTATGCTGCTTGCTTCAGAGGGGTAGCTGTGTGTGGTTTGTAACTTGAAAACCAACACCCTTAGAGACTAACGCATGAATTGGGTCATGAGTTTCTGTGGGCAAAGCCCACTTCATCGCCTCTTTTTTTAAACCATTAAAACAACATATGAACGGTCGTAAAGGGTCAGACCAAATTCAATATCCTGTCTTTCGGCAGTGGGCGATGCCAGGTGACCACAAAGGAATGAACAGAACAGGTACCATCAAGTGATCTGTGCCCTGCAGCCCATTCTCATCTACTGACAAACAGGGACTAGAGACACCATCCTACCTAATAGCTTTCAATGGCTGTTATGCTTCATTAACTTGTATTCTTTTTATGAAGCTTTCACTTGTGAAATGTCCATACCTACTGTTAAATAATTAATGCCTTGCTCTTGTGCACCCCACCCACCCAACTTCCTGCAGCTGTGCAAAATTAGAAGATTAAAAAAAAATCCAAAAAATGCTTAAAACTCATCACTTCCCACAACCGTGAGAACTTACATTGATTAAAAATGTATCTCCTACCTCGTGACTTTTGCTGTTAGCAGTATCAAGCCCTGGGAGGACACAGACTGAGTCTCCAACCTCTTTGTAACCAACAGAGCTGCCAGCGCAGTCCTAGGAGCAGGGTCTCTGCTAATGTTCCCTCTAATTTTTTTCATGTATGGGCAGAATAAATTTTAAGTGCACCAAGGCATGGAAGGATATGCACCACCCATAGAAAGACATGCTGCTGGCTGAGGGCCATGATGGGTTATGTGCTAATTAGCAGACTTGGGCAGCTGCCCATGTCCTTGGCTTACAGGGAACACTGTTCTGTGCCCCTAGAAGCCATCGCAGGGTGGAGACAGATGCCAGCAAGTGTGTTAATAGTAGAGCAGCTGTGGTGACTCTGCCTCCCCAGCTGAGCTTGGATCCCAGGGAGCGAACAGGTTTGGGTACAGGTGGGTAGCTGGAACTACTGCCTATGTCACATCTGCATCTGTTCACTCAAGCTAATGAGCATGAGGTCAGCTGCTCACCCTGGGAATCAGACCACTCCTGGATGCAGTGTAGACATGCACTTAGATATCAGCCAGACAGACCAATCCAAGCCAGAAGTGGAACAGAACCAAGGTGGTTGCTGGAAGGCTTCACAGAAGCAGCCAGGATGGCAAGGTGAGGGAGGTAGTTTAGCAGCTGAAATGAAGGAGGCGGCACTAAAGATGAGGGGCTGTTTGAAAGAAGGGGCAACGATAAGAAAGGGAGGCCACTTTTCCAGTGCCTCAGTGTGTTAAGGATGAGGCAGACGGTAAAGAAATTAGAAGTGGGGGAATGGAGAAGACTGAGCCTGGGCCAAAATCACTGGGGGGAAGAACAGTACTGAAGAGTCCCCTGGGCTGGTGCCTGTGTTGCGTTACCACCCACCCGTATCTGAATTGGATCTAGGCGACACCTTTTCATGAACTAAACGCTGCTGGGACGTGAGAGATTATAAGTGACTTTAACTTCCTAGACAAGTGCTACTAGTAGTAGGAAGATGGATGTGATAGCGGACAAACTGCTTCATCAAAGAGGCGTGAACCCAGATGGGCGGTGGGGAGCCATTTTAGGCTTGGTTTTGGTGAGCAGTGAGGACCTCAGAAGAGAGCTGGTTGGAGGGGACAACCTTGGTTTGTTTGATCCTGAGCAAATTGCATGGCCACTAAACGGAAGGATTAACGAACATGGGTCCTTGATTTCAAAAGGGCTAACTTTAAAAGACGAAGGGCATGAGGGAAGTGACCTGGAGTGAAGAACTCAACGCTCCTCCACGTTCAGATGCTTGTCAAGTTTGCAGAAGCTAGTTGAAGCCTGGAGGAAATATTCATGGGGGAAAGTTGCAGATTAAGCTGGCTGAGTGAGCGTCTCCAAGAGGTGGTTGAGAGAGTGCCTGTAAGGACAGGTAGCTGGGAAAGATCAGAAAGTGGAGCGATAAGTTGAGAACTACTCAAAGCCCAGTGGAGCTGAATTTTGCAAAGGGAACTAAAACCAAGGGTAAAAAGTTCTATGCCCCTATAAATGCAGAAAGGAGTGGGACTGCCAACTCTGCTCCTCCCAGAGTTACGCCATGAGCAGGGAGAACCAGCCACGTGTGTGGCCCTGAAAAGAGCCGACGCATAAATGCAGCCCAGGAGGACGAGCGTGCACGTGGCACACGGATAATTCAGGCTGCACCCAATGCCATGCTGAGATGCGGGGGGCCCAGGCAGCAGTGCAGGAAACCTGGCTCTCCAGCTTGTTGCTGCATTTTTATTGTCTAAAACTGTGTTGAATCTAGTGGGAGGAAGGAGCCCAGTGCGTAAACAGCAACCTTGCAGCTGGTGGGGGCAAAGGCAGCCCAGCGAGAGCCACACGTTTGAACCTGTGTATGCACAAGCCTCAGCAGGACCCCGCTGACCCAGCCCTGGGAGCTGGGCTCTTTCTGCGGTTTGCTGAGGCTGCGGACGAGGGATTCACGGACTATGGCTGCATCTCTGAGTTGTAAAACTGGACCGAGAGCCGCCTGCTGTTTCCTGGTGGCCTCTAAGCAGTGGGTTGGGTGACAGCATGTTTCAGCCCTGAGCTGGATTGGTGCTGCCAGGCAGAGAGGGGTCTTTTAAATGACTTTCCAAGGCCTCTGTGTCTGGAGGTCTCTGCAGCCAGTTGCCTGGAGCAGCAGCTTCCTGCCACCTGGTGCCAGGGCCCCAGCAGGGATTGGGGCATCCTAGCCTGCCTTACAGGTGGGGAAGGGAAGGGCTCTTTTTGGCTCCTGTGCCCCTCCATGCACCGGCTCGTGGAGGGGAGACACCCAGGGCAGCCAGGATGGAACTCTGACGTGCCATTTAACCCACCAGGCTGAAAGAGATGCAGCCGCCAGTGCTGGTGGGGCCCCTTGTGCTCCTGCTGGGTGTGGCCAGGGCACTGGACCCTGCCTTGGAGGAAGGCTGGAGAGACTGGAAGAGCTTCCACGCTAAGGAGTATCCAGAAGTAAGTACTGCAGCCCCAGTGACTCTTTGTGGCAGAGGCCCTTGTACTGGCCCCCCGGGCTCCATCTCCTTCGCTCCCTAGGAGCAGGACTCCTGACTCTGCTGCATTCAACCCAAAGGGAGCAGCTAGGGCCAGAGTGTCGAGGCTTTGGGGGCTGGGGCAGGGGAAGCAGTAAGCAAAGCCCCGCTTCAATCCAGTGCATCCAACCCCAGCTGCCCAAGAGCAGCACCCACTGGGCCCTGGGAAGAGACCAGGGCGTGGCCAGACTCCGCTTCCCTTGAGAGTCCTGGGGGCTTTGCTCCCGCCTCCCCAGCTCCTGTGGGTGTTAGCTGCTGAGGGACTTTGCCACATCTGGATATAGGGAGACTCGGGGATAATGGAGATGGGAGAAGAGGGGTGTTCTCAGGGCTGCCCTGCTTAGCCAGGCCTGGGAGAGGAGCAGGAGAGATGTCCGCTCTTCCCTGGAAGGAGTGTGGCATGTGGGGAGGACGCTTCCCGCTCTCCAGCACCACACGTCTGAGGCACAAGGTCTTCCGCTGCATGGAACCTGCCTGGCGAGCTGAGCCCTGGCCGGCCTGCCCACACCTGGGCTCCCACAGGCTGGTGCCAACAGCCCCTAGGGCTGCCTGCCCCACTGGGCATTTGCTTACAGGGAGCAGGGGCCGTGGCCAGGCATAACCAAGCTGTTGCTCTGTCCCCTGGCAGGAGGTGGAAGCTTTCCGCAGGGCTGTCTGGGAGAAGAACCGACGGCGGATCGAGCACCACAACCTGGAGGAGTCTCTGGGCAAACACAGCTACCGCCTGGAAATGAACCACTTCGGGGACCTGGTAACCTGTCCCCAGGGCAGACCCTGGCACTTGGTTGCTCAGCAAGGCACCCCCAGGACCAAACCCGAATCCTCCTCCCCGGTTTCTCCCCCAGCCCCACGTCTTGCTGGGCCTGGCAGATCCCAGGTCACAGCCTCCCTCCTTCTCAGCATGCCCACCTGTGACTCCGCTCCCCTTGGCCAAGCCCCCTCCGTCCCCACTGCTGCCCCCACTCACTTCAGGGCCCTGGTTTTACAATACCCTCCTTCTGCACCTGCCTCTTCATCCTCCTCCCAGTTGCAGTCAGCAAAAGAGCCTCCTCCTGTACAGCTCCCCTCTCGTGGTTGGCTTCCCCCTCTCTAAGCATCAGCAGCTGTCTGCTCTTTGTACCCCTGGGGGCTGGGGACCAGGGCAAGCCTGGGAATGCAGCTCCTCTGTCAGCTAGGAGCTCGCTGTGGCGCTGGCTGCGCGTTCTCTGTTGCGCGCGCGCGCTCTCCGGGTTTAAATCTCCCTTCCTCTGCAGACAGACGAAGAGTTTAACCAGCAGCTGAACCGTTTCCTTGCTGACAACCTCAAGCAGCATGACGGGAAGTCGGCTCTCTTCCAGCAATGGGCTGCACGGGAGACCGCCAGGGAGGTGGACTGGCGTGCAAAAGGCTATGTCACCCCGGTGAAAAACCAGGTGCGTGGAGCAGAGAGCTCCCTGATCAGGACTTGAGCCTCTCACCCAGGCGTCGAGGTGGGGAGCCACAGAAACCTCCCAGCTCTGAGTCCCCTGTCACTGCTATCCAGAGCCTGGGCAAGAGACCCCTCAGGCGGGCCGGGCTGCTGTCAGAACAGTGCAGCTCCTGGGGGTGTCCTGCACTGGGGACCCTTGGCTGTCCCTCTGGAAAATGAGTTTGGTCTGGGGCCCTAGAGCACAGCCTGGTGGACGGGGTGGTGGTAACTAACCCGCCTGGAATTGCTAGGCCCTTGGCCTGCTCCACTTTCCAGGAAGCTCCATGGAATGGGCCTTAGTCCCCCCAGGCCCTGCCTCTGCCTGGGTGCAGGAAACCTCCCTAAACGCCTTGAGCCTGATGCAGACCCGGCTGTGCAGGAGCTGGTCAGCTGGTTCACTGGCCACATGCACTGCTGGGTTGGGATGGCTGAACACAGGTGATGGTGCGACTCTTCTCCCCCAAACAGCAGCCACGCAAGGGAGCAAGTCCCAGAGGGGAGGGTCCTCCTTGCACCCCACCCACAGCTCTGCAAGGCCAGAGCATCACAGCTGCTCCCTGCAGGTGCTGCAGGCTGCCCCAGTTTCCCATGTCTCCTAGCAGGGCTCAGATGCCCTCCTGCAGCTTTCCACAAGCAAGAGCTTGTGAGATCCTGACCGTCACCTAGGCCGACCTGCATCACGTAGCCCAGAGAACCTCCCTGGGGATTCCTGCACTGAGTCTGGCAGCTGCCATCTGAGCTACAGCAGAGGTTCTCAACCTGCAGCCCTGCCGGCACACAGCTGCTGCCCCCCTCAGGGCCATGCAGGTCTATATGAATGGAAGTGGCCCACAGTAGAACACGCTGGTTGAGAACCACTGAGGTAGAACCTCCCATCCCACCTGCCTGCCTTGTTCTCCGCAGGGCCACTGTGGATCATGCTGGGCTTTCAGTGCCACTGGAGCCCTAGAAGGCTTGGTCTTCAAGAAGACAGGCAAACTGGTGTCGCTGAGTGAGCAGAACCTCATGGACTGCTCCAGGAAGCTGGGGAACAGCGGCTGCCATGGGGGATACATCACCAGGGCCTTCCAGTATGTGCGGGACAACGGAGGCATCAACTCAGAGCTCAGCTATCCCTACCTGGAGAGGGTAATGTAGGAGAGCACAGGGGGCTTTGGGGCTGGGCAGCTGCTTCTCCAGGGACTGGAGTGTGAGCTCCCCATTCCATCTCCTCTGCAGGATGAATTCAACTGCCATTACAACCCCCAGGACAAAGCTGCCAACTGCACCTCTCTCATGGTGATCCAGCAGGGAAATGAGACAGCTCTGGAGCAGGCAGTGGCCATGGTCGGCCCAGTCTCTGTTGCCGTAGATGCTAGCAGCTTCCACTTCCACTTCTACAAGTCAGGTACCAAACAGCCCAGAGATTCTGTGGCTAGAAAGGGTCATGGTGATCATCTGGTCCTGTCGTTTCCATTTGCGGACCCCTGACCTTTTGACTTGAGCTTTGGATCCCTTTGGAAACTGTAGACCTCGTCCGCAAAGCCCCAGGTGTCTGCAGACTGCAGGCTGGAAGCCCCTGATCCAGTCTACTGTCCTGCCAGGCGCAGGCTGCAGGACTTGCCTGAATTAATTGCCCGAGCGGATCTTTGACGAAACCTTGATTTACAAATGGCCAGCGAGGAGAACCCACGGTGACTCCTGATACGGTTGTTCCACTAGTTAATTACCCCCCGGTGAAAAGTCTGCCCGTCTTCCAGCCTGAATGTGTTTAGCTTCCACGTCTAGCCAGTTGATGGTGTTGTGCCTGTGTTGGCTAGCATGAAGAGGCGATTATCGAGTATTTATTCCCCATCCAGGTACTTACATACTGAGTAGCTTCAAGTGCAGGCTGAGGCTAAATAGACTGAGCTCCTTGAGTTGATTGTCCCGGTAAAGTGTAACCCTTCCCCTCCCACGCATATGGAGGCCCTGACTCCATGGGACATGGTTTCTGAGCGATGAGGTTACACCAACCAAACCCCCAGCACACTCAGCACTACCCAAGAGCACCATTTTGGGAGGGTGAGGGGACCGGAGTAGCAACCATGTGTATTTGGACACCGCTCGCTCTTCTTCCCATTCCCCCGACCGTCAGGGAATGAGGGGAAAGTGCACAGCTTGTGTGTTTACCTCTTGCTCCTGGCTGGGGAGGGGGGCAGAGGAGTGAGTTACACAAGCCATGTACTTGCCCCTCACTCCCTGACAGTTAGGGGGAGGAGAGGAAGAGAGAGCAGCACTCCCGGACGCATGGCTGCTGCCCTCCCCAGAATGGCATCCTTTGCACTGTCTCGTTTCCCAGCTGCTAGGCACGGTGAGCGCTCCTACAGCCTCCTAGCCTATAGCCTGCAGGGACAAAGCCTGGTCGCTCCATGCTGCTCCACGGGCTTCAACCCAGCACCCTGTGGGGGTTTTTTCCCTTTTATTTTCTGTCCTCCCTCTAGAGTCCGCTTCTGTGCGGAGAGGGAGTGACCCCCGGCAGCCCATGTCACGCTGGCTTTGCTCTTCCCAGGGGTCTTCACCAACAGCCAGTGCAGCCACAGAGTGAACCATGCGATGCTGGCGGTTGGCTATGGCACATCCCAGGAGAATGGGAAGAACACTGCCTACTGGCTACTCAAGAACAGGTGAGGGGCAGTGGCCGGGCAAGAGAACTATCCCCCCGATAATGTTGGTGCACTCGCATCTGTCCCTGTCTGGCTGCACCTGACTCACACCCACTAAGACAATGCAAACCCCTGCTTCCTTCCCACCCCCGCTGTAGGTGTGTACACATCAGAACACCCCCCGATGTGCAGTCGTGCAAAATTACACACCCATCCTGTCTCAAAACACGTGTGCACACGTCAGCTTCCCCCTCCTGCAGGACAGTCTGTGCAAACTCAATCCCATGTGTGTGAACTCAGAACCCTTTGTCCCCTGCCCCAGCCATATGCACTCATGCAAATTCACACCCCTGCCCTGGAGCTCACCCCGTCTTTGGATTCTTTCCTTCTCAAAACGAAAGCTCTTAGCAGATGCCAGGAACTAGGCATACCTGGAGCAAGGGCTGAGCTGCTACTTTCCCTACCCACTCCCTGGCAGCTCCTGAAAGGAGGAGGCCAGACTTCCTAGTTGATGGAGGGGTGTCCTGGAGTGAAGGCTCAGCTCAGTGGTTTCCAACCAGTGTGCTGTGAGAACTACCTAAGTGTGCCATGAAATGTCATCAATGTCCCCTCCCTGGGGCTCCTTGCAGAGGCACCTTGAGGGGGAAATTGACAACCCTGTGCTCAGGGCTGCCTGAGTCCCAGCTGGCAGGGGGTTTGTCAACTTCCCCTTCACGGTGGCTCCTGCAGAGCTACCAGGAGGGGAAATGCTGGCCCCACAGGACCACATTTGCACCATGAGGCAGCTGAAATGCTGCTTCCCGGCCCAAACGAGCTGATGGGGAGCCCACCCCCAATCCCTCCTATGGCAAGGGGGAGGGAGGCAGGGAGGGAGGGTGCCTATTGGAGCTGGGATGCAGTTTAAATGCTACATCCTGGCTTGTGGGCTGGCCGGGGGAAAGCCTACACTCAGCGGTTACTTGTTTACTTGGCATTTTAGTGTGGCACTGGACAGATATTGAAAATGTGTCGGTGCTCACTGTCTGACGGTGTACTCTGTTCTGGATTTGAAACATTCATGCATTAAATCCTTGTTTAGCTTGTCGTCTGCGCTGCTGTGTTGCAAACCTCTAAGATTGTAACCAGAGTCAATGTAAATAAATGCGACATTTATGAGCAATTCATTTCAGCTGAAAAAAAGTGGACGCGCCGTGGAATTTTGTCTCGTTGAAACGTGCCGTGTTACAGAAAAGGTTGGGAACCACTGGCTTAGCCGAGGCTGCCAGACTTACTCCATTTGTGATCCAAGGGCAAGCCGGAGCTATAGAGGAAAAGATCTAATATACATCACCCCACTGCCGAGAGTGTGCATTTGCTCCCTTTATTGGATAGCCTGGAGGGTCTGAGATCAGCTGGCAGCTGCCCAATGTGTCCCTGAAGCTGGCCTCTACCCTACTGGGACCACTCTTCTTTCTTGTTCACCATGTTCCCATTTCCTTCAGTTCCCACCCCGATTCTCACTCTGACTTTATCTTCTCACAGCTGGTCTGAGCAATGGGGCGAGAAAGGCTACATCCGGCTGGTGAAAGGGGTCGACAACCACTGTGGTGTGGCCAATCAAGCAAGTTATCCCACCTGGTAACCAGTGCTGGGTTTAACTCCCGCCACAGGCCTGCATGCCAGAAGCGCTCACACGTCGCTTAGGAGTGTTTCCCCTTCAGCCTGACTGAGTTGATCTTCATCTCTCTCAGGGAGATTTTTCTGGCTCCTGGCAGTGGCTTCTGGGCTGTTTCTCAGCTGCCAAGGACTGTGATTTACATGTGTTTAGAAGCCACTAAAAGTTGGGCAGCAAATTGTTCTTCTACGCCTGGGTACCTCACGTTCTGGCCACGCAGCAGAAGCATTGCTGGAAGAGGCTTAATGTCCTGTCCAATGCAGTCATCTAATAAAGAATGTTTTCCTCTCCGTGTGGAAAGCAGATTCCTTGTGGGATTGAAAGATGATTAAAGAGGCTTCTCCACAGATTTGTATCTCTCTTACAAGCTCTTCTGCTCTGTCCCTCTACCCCTTACATCAGTGGTGTCCAATTGAAATTTACCTGATTGCCCTAGGCCACCCGCCAGGTGCCACCCCCCCCCAATAAGGTGCCCCTCCCGCCACAAGCCAGATTAGTCCCTTGGCGCTAGCTGCCCTGTGGCTGGAGCTTGCTGAGGCTGGAGGAGCTGCTTCTACCTCTGCTGCCATGCCCTTCTCTCACCATGCGGTGAAGGACGTGTGCGGCGTGGTGCCCAGCGGGTGCGGCTTTGAGCCGCACTCTGTCACATTGCGCTGTCCTGTTCGCCCCCTGAGGAGAATGGGGAGCGTCCGGGACACGGCGGCCTTAGGTCCCAGTTGCCTCTTTAGCTAAGGCCTATGGAGACCATGCCAAACTGGCTGGTGACAAAACCACCGAGAAGATTAGCCAGTGGTATAGAAGTACCTGTGAGCTGAGTCTCTCTAAGCGTGGGCTATCTACAGGCATTACTACATCACCACCATACAGGTCAGACTTTCCTGAGGAGATGTATTCACATCACCACCACAGAGGAACAAGTCAAGAAGCAATACAAATAGCTTCCATGGCATTGGCTCCCTGTGGATGTGATGATGCTGTGGAGAAAGTGATTCGATTCCCCTCAAGTTCGCTGGATAATTTTTCATTTTTTTTTTTTTTTTTTTTTTTTGGAAGCTTCATTTTCTGCAGGTGAGGGAAGGGTAGGTCCAGGGTCCAGTGGAGTAGGAAGCCTGAGGTGGGATGGGGGTGGTGGTTGGGGGCAGCGCCGTTTGCAGTGGAAGCTTACGCCATTCGTACGACTCCTCACCTGTGGCACACTGGGTTGCAGGACCCAGCTGCCGCTCTGGCAGGAAGACAGAGCCATCAGGCCATTTGAGGGAGTGGCGGGGTTGCCTTGTGTGTCAGCCTTCAGTACTACTGACTCTTCCCCTTCCTGCGTGACAGAGGCAGGACAGGGCCAAACGTGAGTGTGGCTGCCAGCAGGTCCCCTGGCTCAGCCCCACAGCCTGAGGAGGTGTGGGGAGGTTTAGTTTTACATCGTGGTTTTCATTTTATATGGTATTTTCAGAGATCCTGGAGGCGGTCCAAATGACCGTTACCGCACATTAGTTATACGTGAGTAACGCCAAAGGGAGCGCAGTCCAGCAACAGGAACAGGAAGGCAGGAGAACTGAGCACCGTTCTCAACTCGCTGACAACGTCGGGGCCGGTCAGGTCCCGTTCTGTGCCTCAGTTTCCCATCTGCAGCAGGTGGATGATAATACTGCCCAAACTCCCCACAGCGGTGGAAGGATTCCTGTTTATAAAGCGCCAGGGGAGAAAGGGAATAGCGGCTTCACCTCCTGCTGCAGTGAGTTTTTGTGCTCAGATCCCCTTCCCATCAGACCCACCTTCTTCTAGCCTGTTCCTTGCTGGGTCCTGGAGGTGCAGGTGGCTGTACACAAGAGGTAAAGCTCTTAGTCGAAAGCTGGGGTCTGGGAAGGAGTCCCTCAAACTGTCCCCCCTCATGAGGTCAGTGCCAGGAAATGCTGCTAATGTTAGCAAGACTGTTGCTTTGTGCTTGAGCCTGTTCTAGTCTATCATTCTGCCAGCCCAAAAGAGCAACTGGCTGTAAGTCACCTGCCCAGTCACCTGCCTCTTTGCCGGGCTTCCAGGATCCAGGCAATCAGAGCAGCATCAGTGCATGTGAAGGGCAAGAGGATTCGCAATGCTGCTCAATGAGCCTTTTTACGGCTTCGTAGCTGTTCCAGCCAATTCGCAGGATGCTGCACTGAAGCTGCCCTGCTCCTTGGAAGCCTAGTTTGACAATTTGCTTTGCAGCACAACACACAGCCCAGTGGGTGTCCTTCATGCTAAGCCTACCGAGATTTATGAGAGAATTAGCAGCTCCTTCAGCTTTATTTGTCCCTCACTCTGTGAAATGGCAAGCTGTACTTAGGGCATAAATCAAGCATTTCACAGCCAGCTTCAGGAACAGTTAGGAGATTGATTTCTGCACTTACAGGCAAGAGAGCTGACCGCACCTCAGTCAAAGAGCAGCCAGGTCCTCATTTTCAGTAGGTGGTCTGGCATACGTATGCTTGCTGCTTATATGTCTGAGCTGGAACCAATGACCTGAAAGAGATAATGGAGGACAGAACGGTTTTTTATGTTACGGTTTTGGGGCAAGTGTGGGAATTTAGTGCTGGTCTGTTTGAAAGCCCTGGGGAACGAAATCCTTTTAAAAAATCAATGGCAGAACTTTGTGGCCCCTCTGTCTGTGCACCTGCCTGGCACAAGCCCGTCCTGGTGCAGATATATCTATCTCATAGCCTTGGAAGGGACCTTCAGAGTCCAGTTGCCTGCCCTCTCAGTGGGACATATCACCCTCCCTTACAGATTTTTTTAATTAAATCTATTTGCCCCAGATCCCTAAATGGCCCCCTCAAGGACTGAGCTCACAACCATGGGTTTAGGAGCCAGTGCTCAAACCACCGAGTGAGCCCTTCCCCCTGCAGACAGCATCACACATGGCTCATCCCAGGTGCTCCAGGACCAGACCAATATGTCCTTGTAAAGTCACCCTACCCCCCCCATCCTGTTCACACTTGGCAAAGTGACAGCTCTGCCCCTGTTGTGCAAACGCCACTGCCCTCGTGCAAGCACCCGTGTGCTTGCACACTGGGCCACCACCCTCATGCATGCACCCCCCTCCCCCACACACAACACTGACTCTTGGCAAGATGGGTCTGGTCTCTGCCTGGCTGCCCTGAGCCCAGTAGGGAGTCGAGTGGGAAGGTCCCCAAAGGGTTAACCCAGCAGCCTGGCTCCTCTGCCCACATCTAAGATGGCCGCCAGTGGAAACTGCTCACGTGGTCCGGCTCGGCCTCCTTCTGAATTGGCTTCTTTGGCTTGCCGTAGTGAGCTCCACTTCCAAGATGGCGGCGCCCAGAGGGGCAGGCGCCTGGTGGCTCTGGGCCGGGCTGATCCCCGTTCTCGTTCTGTTCGCCGCGGCTGAGGAAGGGTCCAGCACGGCCGAGTTCGACGTGCGGCCCGGCGGGGTGGTCCACTCCTTCTCCCGGAGCCTGGTGAGGGGGAGGTGGGTGGGCTCCACACCCAGATTGGCTGAGCCCTACGTCGCTCAGACGTCCCGCCACTTTGATTGGCTGAGAGCCAGGGCGGGCGGGGTGACGGTGCAATTTTGAGGAAGCGGGGGACGGGGATTCTCGACGTGGCCGGGTCAAGCCGCTTCCGGCCCAGGGGCTCGGGGGTGGGGCGCAGGCTGAGGCGGGCTGCGCGTGGCTTGGCGCCTGGAGCCCCGCACCATGCCTCGGTGTGGAGTCCCTCCCCCAGCTCCGGTGGAGGGGTTCGCTCCAGGGGCGCTGGCAGTGGCAGGGAGCGGCTGCACCCCCTGGCTTGGTGTGGTTCCCATCATATAGAGGGGTTACAGGCTGGTTCTGTGGCTCTCAGCACCCCCCACTTAGCATGGCCAACTGTCTGATCCCTGACACCAGAACACTCATCCCCCGCCTCCCCCAAAGCCCCGCCCTGGATCTTCTGCCAAGGCGCACCCCACCCCCCACCCCCCTTTGCTACTGCTATCCCCTCCCCCCCAACTCACCTGCCTTCTGCAGACCTGGGTTAGGAGAAGCTGAGGCGGAGCCTGCCCAATCAGGATATGGCAGGGGTTAGTCCCCGGACCAACGGGCTGCCTGGGAAAATCAGGGCACAGCTGGGGAGAAAGGGAGTCCTCCCTGGAACAACAAAGGACTGGCTTGTGGGGAGGGAGTTGGGGACTGAGGTAGGGAAAATCAGGGCACAGTGGGTCAGGGGTTATGGGTCATTAGAGCAAGTGGCCAGGGTGGGGAAATTGGGGTAAGGTGGGGTACCCATCGCTGCAGTGAGGGGTTGGAGAAGTGAAAGTGGGGCACAACAGGGTGGGTGGTCAGTCCCTGGGGAGAGGGGCCATGGAAATCTCAGTGCAGTTGGGGGGCTGGGGGAGAGACCGGTTACCCCCAGCTCCGGACAGCACCAGTACCTACTTTGGAGCCTGACCAGGAACCAGCCAGTTCTCACAGTCAGGCTGGGGGTCGGGAGCAGCAGCAGCTGCTAAGCAGAGCTGCACCTCCAGGCTTGAGCAGCAGCTGCTGGTTTTTCTGTCCCCCTGGTGGGAGAGGCTGGTTACTGCAGTTAGGTGGATTTCTAGCGTCTGGTCAGCTGGAGTGACCGGATGCTGCCAGTTTCCCTTTTGGACCAGACGTTGCAGATGAAAACTCGACACCCGGCCCTTCCCCCACGCTACAAATTGTTCCAGCGCCACTGCTCCCCATTGCTTTGAGGTGTAGGCCTTATTCACGATTCCTTTTTAATAGAAAGGAGCAGCCCCCCCATCTCTTTTGGTACATACCATTGCTCACCAAAGGTATGTCCTTGTCTTTTGGGACAGAGGTATCCTATGAATCCCCTGGCACCCCTCCACCATGTCCAGGAAGGAGCTGCAGCATCAGTGACCAGATCACTGTAATCCATCATCAACTTGTACTACAAACATCCTGTGGCTGAGCCCTGCACAGACTGTAGGTCTCAGCCTGCAGTGCTGTACTCCCACTGCAGCAAAGTTGCCAAGCTGAGCTGGACTATGCAAATCAGGTGCAGCCTCCAGATGGCTTGTACTAAGGTCCCTGCTTGGGCACTAACCCAAACAAACTTGATCCTGTGCATGCAGGAAACAATTATAGCTATGGTCTGGGCGGACTGTGAGTACTTCCCCACTTTAAGGGCTTTTGGCAAATCAGAACCTAAACTCACCAGGTTACAGATCTTCTGTACAAGCCCAAGCCAATGGCTTACACTTAACAAATAGCTAGTAACAATGTATCCTGTTTCAGAAAGACCACTGACTTTTCTCTGCTGTTTTCAAGGGGGATTACAGCTGCACATTCACATATGCTGCTCAGGGAGGGACCAATGAGGTGAGTTATTAGAGCTCTTTGCTTAAGAAACACAGAGGCAGAGGCTCTGGGACAGTAGACTCAGAAACCTCTCAACGGGTCTGTACGGTGAATGATTGTAGCTAATTACTCTGTTCCCCATTTCTCAAAGCCTCTGATGAATATAAGGCTTTGTCTACCCTTGTACGTTAAGGCATAGCTGGGGCAGCACTGTACCGTGGTACTGTGGTCATGACACCAAGGAAACCACACTCCAAGAGGGGAGCAGCTAATGGCGCTGGGAGCCTGTTTACACTTGTATTTCATAGAGCTACACTTAGAGGTGGGGACGCATGTTTTTCTTCACACACCTGAGCAAAAAAGTTACAGGGCAATAAGGTGGCAGTGAAGATAAACCCTAATTATATTTAGATTCCTAGATTTTACAGTGTAGGAATGAGGAACATTTGCATCTCTCTTCCTGAACGTAGAAATTACTTTATAAAGACCTCTTTTTCTATCACAGCAGTGCTTAAAAATCTCAAAAAACTGCCTAAAAATTATAGGCTTAAATTAATAAATGTTGGGCATTTTCCATCGTCTTCTGGTGGTTATGCCTTTGGAATTTGCCTTTTCAAGCTTCACAAACAGAAGGGCAAGAAACTTGCCTTTAAGAACAAAAAGCCAGGAGTGTCTTGTAATCCCCTGACTCAAGAAGCTGGGGCTTTAAAAGATCAGACAAATATCATGAGAGTTGGAAACACTGCGTGTCAGCAAAAGAAACTGCCTGTGAGCGAGGTCTGTGTGTGCTACAATAAGCCTCTGTTTAGCAAGTCCTGGATAACTGTCAAAGCTTATATAGTTTGCAGTTGGTTTTGCTGTTTTTGCAGAACAGTTGGTGTCTCCCTAGAATAGCATGGCATTTTCAACCCCCAACTGGGAGAGCTATGTGCAAATAACTAACAAGCTCTCTGTTCTTAAAGAGACTTGAAGACTGTGATTATTTGTATTGCAATAGGACATAGGAGGCCCAGTCACATATTAAGGCCCCCACTGTGCTAGGTGCTGTACAAACACATGACCAAATGAGGTCAGCCTCTGGCTCTCTCTATGAAGCACAAATGGGCAGGGAGGGGTGCCTGCTGCTCTGCCCTTTTATTGGTACTAACAAGAAGTTGCACTAGAAGGAAGGGTTCCCCTGCGTTCCGCCCACTAGAAACTATTAGAAAGAGCCATAGGTCGTTAAATGGCAAATGGTGTTTGTTTGTGTGCGCACTGGTCTAATGAATCACTTTTTGTCAATCCTTAATTTGTAATGAATGAGATGTCGGGAATCAAGCAACTTTACTTTCATAACTTACACTCCAGGCCTGGAGGTGCCGAGGCTGTGACCTGGCAGGCCTGGAGGTGCCGTGGCTGAAGCATTCCCAGGCACTAATTAAGCACTGTCCTATGTTTGAGAATCAGAATCTGCCACATTATGAAGAAAGTCACTTTCACTTTGCAGCCTGGGTCTTTCTAATTAGAGCCCTCCCCAGGTGTGTCGGTTGTGCTGGGGGAGGTTAGTGATGTGTGCTGCGGCATCATTGTGTTGGGCATGACTGTAATTGCTACCCAGGTTTACTGTCCAGACCTTTTTTCTCCACAGCGCTGGCAGATGAGCATTGGAGTCAGTGAGGATGACAAGCTGTTCTCTTGCTCAGTGTGGAGGTGTGTTGAGTCATCTAAGTTTATGCTTTGGTCTCTATACCTCCTCCGTGGAATCCTCTCTGCTCTCGGTATTCCGCTCTGCAGAGATCTGCTCTGTTTTGCAGACGCTTTCCCACTTTGCACTCTCATGCGTAGGTCTGAAGCTTTGGGGTAGTTTGGTAACAACATTGGATCTGTTAGGGGTCCATTTTAACACCAAACTGTCCCCCCTTTCTTTATTCGGTGGCATGGCCCTTCTCATGCTGCAGCAGGGGGTTTCTGTGCTGAGGGCTGGTTTATGCTAAAAAGTTCAGTCGACCCGGTTACATTGCTCAGGGGAGTGAAAAATTCACATTCCAAAGCAGGTTAGGCTTGGTGTCTGCAGATCCGCAGCTCTAGCTATGGCAATTGCGTAGCTGGAATCAACTCATCAACAATCAACTTACCTGGCCATCCATACAAAGGGAGGCTGATGGGAGAAACTCTCCCACTGACCTCCCTTACAGGAGTTGACTGCCAACCCAGGTAGTTCGATTTCACACATCTCTCCCAGGTGCGCACAATCAAACCCCAGATGATCAACTGTGACCGGCTCAATCTTCCCCTTGGTATAACCGAGCCCTCAGCTTCACCGACCTACCTCCCGTTCCTCCCCTGTGATGCTGAACCTAGGAGTCCGGCAGGTCCCCCTGTCTTTAAGTGGTGTCCTTTATATATGTGGTTTATAGTTTGGTTCAGTGGCGGTCAGCAGCCTCACTATACAAATTGTGCAGCTCCTCTGCTCCAGCTGCTAGGGCAATGGAAGTATTATTTTGTCGACTTAGCGGCTGTGCCTTAGGGAGGGGGATTACCTATGCCAGTACAACCTCTCCCCTTGGCACGTGGAGCATCTACACTGAAGTCTACATGAGCCTTTAGACTTATTTGGGAGCCAGGATTCAAGGTGTAGACAAACAAATCTGGAGATCACATGCTTTCTTGCTAGGTGGTATTTGTGCTTTGCAGTCCCTCATTAGCCTGATGAGACCAGGAACCCCTGGATCTTACTGTCCTAATTAGATAAATATAATGGTGACTGGTTTGCAGAGTCACCATCCCTGGAGTGCCTGGTTACAGATTAGCCTAGCTGGATTCAAGTTAGACCCTATGCACCTTATTTGGGGTTTTGCTCCCAAAAGAATCTTCAGTCTTCTGGGAGCAGTTTGTGAACTGCACCATCTCCCAGTCTTGCCTCGCTGGGCAGAGGTGCAGGAGAATGGGGAGATACCATCCTGAAGGAACAGTACATCCTGTGATCACTGTCATTGTACCTCTGTCTGGTGTTCCCTGTAAGCTGAGCACTTAGGTGGCTGCCCAGGAGAGATTCAGGATCTGCCCAGCTGATTAGCAGAGCGCCCTCAGCTAGCAGCATGTGTTTCTAGGGTGCTGCACATCTGCACGTGCCTTGGTGCATATAACAAAATTTATTCTGCCCATGGGTGGAAAAGATTAGAGGAAACATTGCTTCTGCCCTTTCCTTTGATGCCCCAATTCACAACACAGATGGCTAGCCCCCAGCAGAGAACTGCTTCTTTTCAGAGCATTTCTTCCCACCGCTGTTGCTCAGTAAGGGAGAGACACATCTCCGGGAGCGTGTCTGTAATGCTTCTGCCCTGTGCTAGCTGGGACAGCCACAAACAAGATTCAAATCCCTGTGTCCCTGAGTGGCAGTGATGGTCTAATCGCTGGGCTAGCAGCATGCTTTTCTTCCCAGTGCTCTGTGCCTTCTGGGCAGCCTTTTCCGTCTTCCAAAGTCAGAGATTGTGCTCTTCCTTTTTCAGGCCCCAGGGAAAGTCTTATCTCTTCTTTACCCAGTTTAAAGCCGAAGTGAAAGGAGCAAAGATAGAGTATGGCATGGCTTATGTAAGTCCCAGCTTATTACTTTGAATGGGCTTATGGGAGAGGGGCTGGAAAGTCGGCATGATCACACAGCTGTACTAGAAAATGTATACAATGAAATCATTGCTCTGTTGCGCACTTAATTAAAGTGTGATTCTGCTCAGAAGTGTGGTACAACGTAAATGTGTCAGAGCATACAGTACCTGCTCCAGAGAAGTTTTTGATCAGTTGCTGGACACCAGTTGGTACTTGTCAGTAGCTCAGAAGCAGTGCTGTGATGGGATGCATGGGAGGGGAAGGTGAGTTGTGACCAACTCTATCAAATCACTCATTGTTTAGTGGGTAAAGCCTGTGTCGGACCCATTAAACGATACAAAAGTTTTCCAGAGAACCAAAGAAATGAGAGAGTGAAAAGACTTTTAAGTTTGGTGCTTTGCAGTTTCTTCTATACTGGAACCCCCTTTTCCAACAGAATGTTTTCCCCTTTATGTAGCCATAAAGAGAGGCTGCTTATATCCTCATGGGACCTGTTTCTGTTCCCACCCATGTCCTGTCCATTCCTCACACCACACTCCTCGCCAGTGCAGAATTCCCCACTGCACTCTGCAATGTTTTGCCCTAATCTAGCTCTAAAATGACTCGGATGCTGTGCCTTCCCATCACCTCCCCAGGGAAAAAATGTAATAGGAACTAGGACAAATTCCCAGAGCTTGGCCTTGAAATTTTATTGCCTAATTGAATCCCTTGACCCTAGTCATTACAAGCTACAGGAGTCAAAGTGATCTTTGGCAGTGAAGCCAGTTGATTGTTTTCTTTTAACATGGAAGCTCTCTGGATTAGCTCATATGGTAAAAATTCTCTATTCCCATTTCAGTCCCAAGCTGCGACCGGTGGACTGAGCGACATTCCCTTAAAGGCAGAGGAATTTGAAATCACCAAAACCACAGGTCTGTAGCCATCTAAAGAGGAGAGTGTGAGAGGGACTGATACGAGAGATGTGGTCGCTTATCCAACATAAGAAAGAGAGCTCTGTGTATCCACGGGAAATGGGCATTTAGGTAACGACCACATAGCCAAGTGATTTCGAAATAACTTGGCTGTCGTCTACATTACGCACACACTATTTTGAAATGACGCACCACTATTTTGAATTTATTTCAAAATCTGTAAACCTTATTGCGCCTATTTCAAAATAACTTTTTCGAAATAGGTGCTGTTAAGACTTATAATAGCACTTATTTGAAAATTGCAATTTTGAAATAAGCATTCTAAATAGTTATTTTGAAATAGGCGCTATGTGTGCAAACTGTGTATTTTGAAATACATTTTTATGTGTAGCAGCCCTATTTTAAAATAGCTATTCGGGAATATCTCACTTGGAAATAGAGCTGCTGTGTAGGTGCAGCCTCAGACTAAATGTAAATGAGCAACAGAAGTCTAGAAGGACTGCCTAAGAGGTGGATGCTTGTGGTAGATCTTGACCCAGTGCTGGAGTTTGGAAGTCCATTAGGAGACAGATAGAAAGGTACTTGTGCCCTGGATGGCTCAGAATCACACGCAGCAAATTCATGGTGACAGTGGATCGTGACCTCTTTTAGGTAGGAGCAGTCTTTTTTGGTGTCTGGCTGTATGGCACCTAACAAGATGGGGTCCTGGCTCTTACCTGGATCGCATGGTGTTACCACACTGTATAGCGTGATATGTGCAGTGGGACAATGACTTTAATACCGTCTCATACGGTCCATGTATTGATGGTGCTCGGCACAGGTCTGTTTTCAATTTACCCTCTCGATCTCTTGGAAGGAAGTGGGGGGTTCAGTTGTAGATGTTTCATTGTCTACTTACTCCCTGCTCGTGTCTTTTCTCTTTCTAGTGTCTCACAAAGAAGGCAAATTCCATTCTGAACTGTCCAAACTAGTGATTGTAGCGAAAACACCCCATGACGAGTTGTGACCCGGAGACGTCAGGCGGGGCCTTCTCTCGGCTGGAGAAGCATGGTGGATAGAGGGGACTTTGTCTTGGTTGTTGGTTGTCTAGGGGGTTCTTTTCTCTTTCACATTGGCGTATATCAGGGTCCAATATGAACTGGACTCAGAGGTGTTAATATAGACACTCTGTCTTGTGTCAGGGTAACCATGTGCCTGAGGTGCTCAAGGGCTTTGCAGCTGGAGACCTCCAATATTCTTGATCTGTAGCTAGCCATTCCATTGCCTGCTTCCTGCTCCAGTGATTAGCTGAATGTGGTAAAGCTCTCCTCTAGCGGTGTCTCCTTATCTCCCTTGCTAAGCAGAGCAATGCAGAAAGATAAGGAGCAGGATTTAAACAAGGTTTGCTAAAGGAAAGTTGTTAACTCTCTAGTCTCTGGAGGGAGAATGGGACTTCTGCCTAGAAGCATGCCAAGAACAGATTATAGGGGTAGCAGGAGGGGGTACAGAACCTGCCAAAGCAATTCACTTTCCTAGCTGGTGGGTGGTCACCAAAAAACAGCATGTGGTGAGTTGAGAGGGAATCTGCCCTGTTGCTCACATCAGAATTTGGTACCTTGGCATAAGAAGAAAAGCAGAGCTGTGCGGGTGGGGGGGGGTGTCAACACAGGCCTTGTTCAGTCTGATACGATACGGAAATCCATTCAATACGGTGTCCAGTATTCAGTACAGTTCTGGGACTATTTTCTTATATACTGAAGTGATCTTCTTATTTAGTCTTAATAACTGTGAAGGAATCCAGAGTTCCCTTCAAGTGTGTCCAACAAATAAAGTAAAGCATAATGTCTCAAAGTTCATGTTGATCTCACTCTTGCTCTCCCAGCTTCATACTTTCTCCATAAGTAGGAGCCCAGTGTGTGGAATAGCCTTTGCTCTTCAGTTTGACATCTGGTCAGCAGACACTTGCAAAACCTTATGTGGGATCTCCTTGGTTGGGAAGGGTGAAGTGCCACAAGACAAGGCCACTGAAGGCCAAGGATATAACCTGCTACCTCTGCCTGAAGAACCCAGGAGTTGGGGATCCAAAGAGGCTATTGCAACATTATCTCCATCCTCCTGTGAGAAGCTGATTCAGACATTTAGTCCCCAGCCATGCTGCAAAGACAACACTCAGTCTACGAATTTGCCCCATTCTCCCAAGAGCTGTCACTGGCTCGCTTGTTGGACAGTTGTGAGGGACTGGTTGACTTACAGTCTGTAGTGTCCATGTGGTCTTTGGAAGCCTGTTTTGAGATAAAAAAGCAGTCCAGTCCAGTAGCACTTTAAAGACTAACAAAATAATTTATTAGGTGATGAGCTTTTGTGGGACAGACCAACTTCTTCAGATCATAGCCACACCAGAACAGACTCAATATTTAAGGCATAGAGAACCAAAAATAGTAATCAAGGTTGACGAATCAGAAAAATATTATCAAGGTGAGCAAATCAAGGAGCGGAGCAGTAGAAAGTCAAGAATTAGATAAAGCCAAGTATGCAAAAGAGCCCCTATAATGAGCTAGAAAATTACCATCCCAGTTCAAACCACGTGCTAATGTGTCGAATTTGAATATAAATGTGTCGAATTTGAATATAAAAGAGAGTTCAGCAGCCTCTCTTTCCAAACTGCTGTGAAAATTCCTTTTCAGTAAAATGCAGATTTTCAGGTCATTAACAGAATGGCCCACTCCATTAAAATGCTGGCTGACAGGTTTGTGAACCAGGAGTGTTTTTATGTCTGTTTTTTGCCCATTAATTCTTTGTCTAAGAGAGTTTGAAGTCTGTCTGATATACAAAGCATCTGGGTATTGTTGGCAGATGATGGCATATATGATGTTAGCTGAGGAACATGAGAATGTGCCCGTGATTCTGTGAATAACCTGGTTAGGTCCAGTGATGGTATCTCCAGAATAGATATGTGGACAAACTTGGCAACGGGCCTTGTTGCAAAGAAAAGTTCCAGGACTGGTATTCCTGCGGTATAGACTGTGGTTGTTGGTGAGAATCCTCATAAGGTTGGGAGGTTGTCTGTAGGAGAGAACAGGCCTGTCACCTAGGGCCTTCTGGAGTGTGGCATCCTGATTAAGGATAGGTTGTAGGTCTTTAATAATGCGTTGCAGTGGTTTGAGTTGGGGGCTGTAGGTAATGACCAGTGGTGTTCTGTTCTTGGCTTTTTTGAGCCTATCTTGGAGTAGCTGGTCTCTGGGTATTCGTCTGGCCCTGTTGACTTATTTTGAAATTTCTCCTGGTGAGTAATTCAGGTTTATGAATATTTGGTAGAGATCTTATAGTTTTCGGTCTCTGTCAGTTGGATCTGAGCAAACATGATTATACTTAAGGGCTTGACTGTAAACAATGGATCTAGTTGTGTGTGCAGGATGAAAGCTAGAAGTGTGTAGGTAAGTATAGCGATCAGTGGGTTTCCAGTAGAGTGTGGTACTGATCAGGCCATCCTTGAGTTGTACTGTAGTGTCCAGGAAACGTATGTCTCGTGTGGAGTAGTCGAGGCATAAGTTGATGGTGGGGTGCAGATTGTTAAAGTCTCTGTGGAATTCTTCTAGAGTCCCTATACCATGGGTCCAAATCATAAAGATGTCATTGATATATCGTAAGTAGAGGAGGGGTAATAGGGGACGAGAGATGAGGAATTGTTCCAGGTCAGCCATAAGTATATTAGCATATTGTGGGCCCATGCGGGTGCCCATAGGAGTCCCATTAATCTGGAGGTATAAATTGTCCCCAAATCGGAAATAACTGTGGATGAGAACAAAGTTACAGAGGTCAGACACCAGATTGGTTGTGGTGACATCAGGGATGGTATTACTACTTGCTTGCAAGCCATTGTCGTGTGGAATATTAGTATACAGAGCCTCTACATCCGCAGTGGCAAGAATGGTGTTGTCAGGAACTTTTCCAGTGTTTTGTAATTTCCTCAGGAAGTCAGTGGTATCTCGGAGATAGCTGGGAGTGTTGGTGGCATAGGGTTTGAGGAGGGAGTCCGCGTAACTGGATAGTCCGGTGGTAAGGGTGCCAGTACCCAAAATGATAGGGTGTCCGGGGTTTCCAGGTTTGTGGATTTTGGGAAGTAAATAAGGTGCTGAGAACCCATAGTTCTCAGAGGCAGAAAGGGGGAGATTGTATGTGTGTGTGCGGGGGTGGGGGCGTGCTGAGCTGGGGAAAGGCAAGGCCCATGTCTCAGGGAATCTTTGTATCATTGCTCCATAAGATACTTCTCTGATGAGTCCAGAGGTAGACTACATCACACACTGTGGTACCAGTGACCCCGACTGAGGATGTTTGCTGACTCTAGAGAACTTTTCATCACAGAGATGTTCCACATAATCTCATAAATGGTGCTGAGAAGAGAGCAGCAAAGCATTTCTCGGCCAGCACTCTGCTTCAGTTTCTCTGCCCATTCCAGGCCTGGGCCTTGTGTCAGTGCAGACTGAAAGGCTCTGGAAGGTAAAATAATGGGGATTTAATCTCTGCTTGCAAACTTCTACAACTTGAACTGCGGCCTCTAGAGGTGAAGGGCCGCTGTACTCAGCTGGGTGGCACATTCCTGTACAAGGGCATGTGTAGCCACCTCGCTCCCCTGCATCCCCAGCTGCATTCCACAATTAAATTAGCCGCGATGGTTTGGAATAAGCTGAATCAAACACAGGCGGCAAGGGCTTTGCAATTTTAAAAGACTGAAATTTATCAGTGCCTGGGACTGGCTGGTATCAGAAGGGCACAGCAGTTCCCTGCTCTCAATCTGCAGGGTTAGCGAGCTCCAGAAGATCACAGCTGCTGTCCCTGGAGATGTCCCTCCACACAGGAGGCACAAGGTTACAGAGATAAGGCCAAGCAGCGTGTGGGAAGCACTTGCTATGCTTAATGGGCAACTTTCTAAGCACCATGCAGTGCTCAGAGTGCTGGAGCCAGGCCACGGAGGGGAGCATCTGGGTCAAACCGTGCTCGCCCCCTGCCTTGAGTCTATTCTTAAAAACATGAGAAGCCGAACAGCTGCTTCCCGAGGGGCTGCACTGCATTCTTTTCTGTGGCATGGTAGTGGAATCCTGGTACCGCTGCTGCAGAACACAGCACTCAGGTTTAAGTGCTGGAGAACGAAGGCCCTGCAATGCCCTCCCCAGCACTGGGAATGACCCATCCCCTTTGTGGTCTGATTTGTATTTACAATCCAGCCGCTGGTTGAATGCTGCCAGGACAGTGAAGCTGTCAGACTTCATTCAGAGGAAGAAAGGTGGCTGGCTGACACTGCTGGCTGGCAGTGGGATTATGGAATCACCTGATTAACCAGGGTGCAACGGTTCACCCCACCACAACTGTCCCCCTCCTAACACCCTGCATGGCAGCCTTAAATTAGCAGGGGGTGAAAACCCCACTACCTGCTCATCCTCTAGAAGCAGCCCCTCCCCATCAGAGCTGAGGTGCGGGGAGGGACAAGGGAAGCTTGCTCTGCCACTGCCCACCTCAGATCTGCTCTGCAGACACAAATGGACAAGTAAGGGCTGAGGCACCATAGTCCTGAAAGGAGACAATGTGGCCTTGTGAATAGCGCTTGCTTGGGATTAAGACGAGCTGGGTTCTATTTGTGCAAGTCCTTGGACAATTCATGTCCCTGCTCAGTGCCTCAGTTTTCCTAGCGGTAAAATGGCGACAAGGTTGCTGATCTCCCTTGTAAAGTGCTTTGAGAGCCACAGATGAAAAGCGCTAGGTAAAATACCGGGTGTCGTAAGCAGGGCTGTGGTTCAGCTTTATGCACCTCCTAAGTGTGGGGCCAGCAAGTGATGACTCAAAAGGAGCCTAATCTGAGCTCCTGCTCCCCACAGGCCCAGCCCGGCAGGGGATTAAATACCCTCCACTCACGTGGACATGGGCAGGACCCATGGAGGCCCCTTTGCCCCTCTGACTTCTGCCCACTCCCTGCAGCAGCCTTGTGCTGCATCTGTGCTTCCCTGAGGCAGAACCAGATAGAAAAAAGGTTGCGTACAGTATTTATAACCCTGCACTGCACCGAGGTGGAAGCTGCAACTTGGTTTCAGTAACTTGCCTGGGCTACATGGTTCTTTTTGTTTTTAAATTTAATTGAATCAAAGCCATTTCAACCCTCCAAGGGACAGCCTCTGAGGACTGCAGCCCCACAATTACATTGATACAATCAGCTGGAGAAGCTCAGGAGAGAGACAGTCTGCTTAGATTTCCCAGGAGGAGGAAAGCGCACGTTTGGTTTGAAAATAGAGGCTCCCTGCTCCCACCTCCCTTACGAAGGGAACAGGGATGGACAATAATGCTCCATGCTGCTCAGTTGAGAGAGAGGAGCTGCCTCCGTAACTGGCCCAAAGTACCCACTGGCCTACAGGCAACTCAGGGTGTGCAAGTGCTACCTGGATCATGACCACTTCTTGCACCTGCTCTGGCTTAGGCCTGACCCGTGTTAGGTTTCTAACCACAGCAAGAGTTTAAGTCCGATCACCCTCACTGCAGCCTCTCCAGCATTCAAGGGTCCCTCCCCGTCACCGGACCCCCCCGCTCTGCACCCAATCCCTGATAGAGCCTGCAAATCAGCAGAGAGCCATGGCCCATGGTTGTGGAGGCAGGCCTCTGGTTTGGGATGATCCAGCCGAACAGGATATATCCCTATGTGAGATCCTCCCACAGTATATATCTCGCCCCCCCCACCCCGGGAGACATTAATTAGGTAACTATAATAAAACAATTAGGGATAGCTCAGTGGTTTGAGTATTGGCCTGTTAAACCTGGGGTTGTGAGTTCAACATTTGAGGGGGCTCTTTAGAGAGCTGGGGCAAATGGATTTTAGGGCTGGTTCCTGCCAAGAGGGCAGGAGACTGGGTCTGATTACCTCCCGAGGTCCCTTCCAGCTCTATGAGATGTGTAGCTCCATACGCCTAATTCTTGCTTGCAGCATGCTAATGCAGTTTCCTTGGCCTGCGGGGGCACTAGGCCACAGCATAGATTTGTAAAGCATTTTAGAGCAGGGGTGTGCAAAGTGGGGGGGCAGGCTCCCTGGGGGAGGGCATGAAATTTCGTAAGTGGGGATGCAGCATGAGCAGCTGCTGGGTCTCATCTCATTAAGAATATTTCAATATGTGGCTCTTTCTATGTCTGTGTCTTCACCTTTACAAACCCATTCTTAATGTTTTTACGTTATACAGACTTATTTTCTTACACAGGCCAAAAGGGTTTGGTTTTCTTTTTCCCCCCACGGGACCATAACTGAAATTTCTGTCGGTCTGGATGACATTAGAGAGGCTGGGGGGCAGCCCTGCTAATTATGCGAACGAAAAGTGGGGCCTGACACACAAAGTTGGCTCCACCCCTGTTTTGCAGTATGGCTTTGGTACCTGGGCCAGGGAACCTGGGTTTAAAGCCAGCCAGCATGGGCTGACCTCAGGCTAGACCACCTTGAATCTTGGCAAGGAACAGGCATCTGAAGCACTGGTCCATGCTCTCTGCTTGAATTAATTTTAATCAAAAAAAGTAAAAAGTTTACAAAAGTAAAAGGTTCCGCCCCCCTCCATCACCAGGAATAAAATAGATTGAGAAGTGAGAGAGAGTGACAACAGGACTCATTGGATTCTGAATTGTGGGTTTAAGAGCACTTGGTGGATAAAAATATATACAGCAAAACCAAGGACCTTTAAAAAGAGAGCTCACGTCTGTGGCTAGAGACTGTGGGGTCTGGCCTGTAATGGAGTAGACACTGGATTGGGTTCCAAAGCTGAGCTATCAAACTAGGGCCAAGAAGAGCATTTGCTCCGGTCTCATACAACCAACCCCTTCTTTGGTAGGGCCGTGGCCCAGTACGGTAGAGGCAGAAGCGGCTTGTGTCATTTTAATTTCTTTAGGGAAGAAGCGAAGGGACCCCAGCTACCCGGATAAGTAGCAGTTTGCAAAAAATCATTTACACAGAAAGCGAAGGGTCCTTGGGCTTTACGGGGGGGAAAAAAAAAAGAGTAAGATGCTTAGCACCGAGGAGAGCATGCGAGAAGGCCTGACCCACTGAACACAACAGACGTTTGGCCATTGAGTTCATGGATACCAGAAAACAGCCTGGCCAGTCCAGGTGAAACAGAACCAGGCCCAGAGCCAAACAATAGCTCTCAGGCCTTGTCTTTGCTGGCTCATATGTTGTCCTCATCCAGCATTTTGTTGACTCCTTCACAGATCCTCTGGAGGTGGGTGCGGTAGGGTTCGGAAGGTCCGTAGAGTGCCGACAGGAACTCGTAGTCCGCAAAGTGGTTGAAGACATGATTGATCCTGGAGTGGGACTTGGCCGTCAGGTGGGTGTTGACGGCCTGGTGGAGCAGGTCCCGGCACTCGTTGAGCACGCTGGACATGACCCTGCGGTCAAAGGTGAAGTCTATCTGGTAGAAGCTGACGGCGGTCATGGCCAAAGTGTGCACTTTCTTGCGGAAGAGCTCCATCAGCCGTAGCTCATCGGCGCTGAACTGCCGGTTGCGGTACAGCACCCCCAGCTTCATGACAATCTTGATCAGGTTCTTGATAATCTTCTGGGCCTCCTTGCGGTTGCGGGTGAACTCTTTAGTGACCCGGTACAGCTCATCCAGGACCTCGCTGCTGGTGTCATCGATGAAGACATTTGCCATGGTCTTGGAGGCCATCTTGCTCAGGAGCTTTTTCTGAGCCTGGAGAACCAAGCTCTTGGTGCTGAAGGCGTCCATCTTCTCTGGAAGTGGGGAAAAGAGAACACAATGATGTGATTCAGCCTTTGCTCTGGAGTAATGAGCCCTCCCCTCCCAGCACAGGCTCCCGCATGCACACACGAAGTAGCACTTCGAGCAGAGTGGGCTGGGCATCCGGACACCTGCATGCTATTTACAGCTTTGGGATCAGAGTATGATCGAGTAGTCAGAACAGGGAGGGATGGTACCTCATGGTCCCTGGGTTCTGTTTTCAGCTTTGGGGGCCATGCTTACATTACCCGGAAGATAGATCCACTCTGGGTAGGGAGGTGCAAAATGGACCTCTCGGGTTGGCAGTAGACCCCTGTACTCCTCGCTATTGTGAGGAGTAAGGGAGGTTGATGGGAGAAACTCTCCCGTCATCCTCCCTTAGTGACGACGAACGGGTAAGTCAATTGCAGATAAGTTGATTCGAGCTACGCAATTGCCTGGGAGTGAGCATGGTTTCCAGAACAGGAGAGGGACTCTTGTGAGGTCTTTTCCCTTTTCTGGGAACAGGTGTGACATAGTAGTTAAGTGTCAGTGGGATAAAATCCCCTGAACAGCAAAGGACGCCAGATGCACTGCATACTTGGTGACACCACAGAGCCCATACTAAGGCAGTAGCTAGTGTTACTGGCCCTGTTTGCTTATATAATTTGATCTGTCCCTGTTAGCTGCCAGACAGCAGCACTCTGGCTGGTTTGCTTTTGTGTTTGTCAAAACACACCAAAGCAACCTATTTCTCCAGCCCCCTGCCACAGCAGGGAGGTTTGGATTCTGCAACAGAGTCTGTTTCCTGGGGGGATGGTAAGGTGAGCTCCCCATTACTCAGAGACCAATTCTCCTGCTGCGTCCCACCCGCGACGCAGAAGGAAATCTGATTCTTGCAGACTGCCAAGGAAGAAAAGAGAGAGGCACTCAAAAACAAGGTGACCAGTGATGAGTGCAGCAATCCAGGCAAGACCAAGACCTAGATGGGTCACAAGACCTGCTTCTGTCTCAGTAACACAAACCAAGCCGCTTAGCCAGGGATTGCACTAAAGACCGAAATGAGCCAATGAAGCAATGCAAGTGCTGGGATTTATCCTGCTTGGAATAGCAACACGCTACAGACCGGGGTAACTACAAGCTCCCCTGTTCGGAGGGAGGAGAAAGTGAAGCAGGTTGGTGATGCAGCCGTTTTCACATGGTGGGATTTGCCAGTGCTGCATTTGCACAGATTTGGTTTGGCACTTTCACTGGCCCCAGTGACCTGCGTTTCAGTCCCAGCTGTGCCACAGGCTCCCTATGTGACTTGCTCTGTGCCTCAGTTTCCCCACTGGTAAAATAGGGGTAACCATCCCTCATTTGGCCCACCCCTTCTCTTGTCATGTTTGTTTAGGTTGAAAGCACCTGGGGGCAGGGACTGCCAATAGGTTGCCTAGCCCAGGGACCAGCAAGCCCTAGCACCAGTGCCATGAGTGGCACGTGAGCCAATTTTCATTGGCATGTGAGGCAGGAGCTCAACCTAGGCCCCCCCCGCCGCAGCTGGGAGCTGGCTCAAATCCACGCCACCTGTGAATTAACAAAAGACCAACCAATGCTACCAACCACCATCTAAAAGCTAAAGCTCTGCACCTTCATTTATTTATTCATGAAGCCGTTGTAAGTAGGACTATTAGTGGCTTCAAAAAGTATCACTGGTCCCAGAGGGACTGAACAGCACAGTTAAACATCACAAACCCAATCCCTCGCCTCTTCTCCTGGACATCCATTTCCAACCTCTGACAAACAGAGGCAGCTGGGGACTCCATTCCTACCCGTCCTGGCTTATAGCCATTGATGGCCCTAACCTCCGTGAATTTGTCTAGTTCTTTTTTGAACCCTAGAGAACCCTTCAGTAAATTGGGACTAATCGTACGTACCTGCCTGACATGGGGGAAAGAGAATGAGCTCAGATTTGCAAAGTGCTTTGAGACCTTCCAGTGGAAGTTTCTATGGCTCCACCATTGCACAAGATCAAGGCCATTCTAGAGTTTAGAGAAGAACAGTCCCGCTAATACAATTGGTGACTAGTTCTTCGAGCCAGCTAAAGTGGAGAGCTGCAACAGCTGCCCGCCCCCCGGCAGGCTGCTGCAGAGATGCCAGTGGAAGGCAGAGCCCCGAGCTGCAGGCCGTTGGGAATGTTCTAAACCCCCGGAAATCGGGGGCGACAGCAGAAAGGCTGGCCCAGGCTTGGGAAGGCTGTAAAGTAAGTGAGCAGTAATAGCACAGTCAAAACCTGTGCTGCGCAAGATGTTCCGTGTGGTGCTATTTGCAGCCCTTTGGAAAGGCAAAGGTTGGTGAGTATTTTCTTTTATGTGGAAACATTGATTTTTAACAGCATGAGCCCGGAGCTGGAGGGCTCTCTCTTCACTAATAAAGAAACCAAAAAAAGTACAGCCTGCCACGCCAGAGCTGCGGGCCTCCTGCTAACAGGACAGACTCCTCTACTGTATGCCTGTCGGGCAGCAGAGCTGGTATCAAGAGGCCGCTTGGGATGGAGGAAGGTGGAGGGAGAGAAACAGAGTAGCTCAGGGGCGTAGGTGGCAGGACAGGAGTTGATTTAGCACCTGCATTTCAGAAAGTTAACTCCCCCTGCTTGAGGGAACCTGCAATTAGCTTGGCTGTGGCTCTGGTCAGGCAGCTCCACCATCTGCCTGTACATTTTCAGCCAGGGTTCTTTCCAAAGACCGACGACCCAAGTCGGATGAGCAAGCTGTGACAGCTACAGGCACCCGCCTTAGGGGAGAGGGCGGTGGGGAGAAGGCTGGCGTGGCAGCTGTGCCCTACGGTGGAAAGTTGACCTTCCCCATTTCCCACCTGGCAAAACTCTGGTTTGGGAGAGGAATCATTTGAATTATTCCGGGCCCCACCCCTGCTCCCATTGATTTTCTCTGGAAAGTCATGGAAGCGTTCGTGACTTTGGAAAAATCAGGGGGTCTTACACTGAGCACACTGCAAAAAGCTGGGGCTCCAAAAAGACAAGAGTTCCCTCGCTTTTTTTGCCCTCCAATGGCAGAATAAATTTTGTTATGTGCACCAGGACATGGGCAGATGTGCACCACCAATGGAAACACACGATGCTGGCAGTGGCGCTTTCCTACTCAACTGGGCAGCTGCCCAAGTGCTGTGAGACTGACCTATCCACTCGGTCTTTCAGAGCAAGCTGATGAAAAACTCTGAAAGGCACCAGTTTGATAACCTGGCTTGACTTCCTGCAGCGCACAGTCTGCAGAGCCGAATGCCACCCACAGAAGAGAAAATTAATCTCACACATTTTTGAACACGTGACCTTAAAAACTGTCAGCCTCTCTGCTCTGCACGGACATTACCCTTCACAGGGTCTTCTCTGCCCCTTCCAACCTGCTGACACTTTCTCCCTCCTGCTGGTGGCTTTGCCCCAGAGGTGGCTGCATGTCAGGGCTGTTGTGTGCTTGCAATTTGCAAGCTGCCTTGGGATCTTAGTGATAAAAGGCAGCCACGTAAATAGAAATTCCTACACACAAAACCTTTGTCAGCTGAGGTTGGGCAAATATAACCTCTACCCACACGATCTCTGCAAAACAAGGAACTGCCCAAGAAAGCTCTTTTTAAAGAGATTGCCACACCCACGCATCCCTGGAAACAACCAAGGTAACAAGTGCCACATAACATTCCCTCGCCCTATTAATTTACCAAGACCTGGCTCTGACGTAGCACTGTTCAGCCACAGATCTCAAAGTGCTCCAGAAGGTAAATATCATTGACACAGAGAGAAATGGAATCACTGAATGCAGGGTTGGGACGGGCCCTCGAGAGGTCCTTTAGTCCAGAGACCTGTGTGGAAGAAGGCTCAATTACACCTAAAGTGTCCTCGACAGAAGTTTGTCCAATCTGTTCTTAAAAATCTACAGTGACAAGGATCGCGTGATTCCCCCTGGGTCACTTAGTCCAGAGTGTAACAACCCTCACTTAGAAAGTTTATCTTTTGTATCAAATGTCCATCTCCCCTGCTGTAAACTTAAGCTGCCATCTTCTTGTCCTAGCCTTGGTGGACCCAGAGAGCAATTGGTCACCATCGTCTCTGCAGCAGCCTGTTACACATTTGGGCTACGTTTACACTAGCACACTACGTTGAAGTAGCCTATTTGGAAGTAAGAACATCGAAATAGGCTACTTCGACACGTATCATCTACACATCCTCCGGGGCTGGTGCTGGCGACATTCAACATCGAAGTAGCGATGGGGAATGTCGAAAGGAGCCGCCCCCCGAAGGAAATACGGAGCCTCCACACACACAAGTGCTCCCTGTCGAAATAAGGGGCCAGCAAAGCCCCAAGCCGCTCCCTTAAATGGCCCCTCCCAGACACACTCGGACTGCACAGCACGAGGTCCACAGAGCCAACAACCGGTTGCAGACCCTGTGCACGCAGCATGGACCCTCAGCTGCAGCAGCAGCCAGAAGCCCTGAGCTAAGGGCTGCTGCTCGCAGTGACCATAGAGCCCCACAGGGGCTGGACAGAGCGTCTCTCAACCCTTCAGCTGATGGCCGCCATGGAGGACCCCGCTATTTCGAAGTAGTGGGATGCGGATTGTCTACACATGCCCTACTTTGACGTTCAACGTCGAATTAGGGCGGTATTCCCATCTTTGGATGGGAATAGCGATTTCGACGTCTCGCCGCCTAACGTCGATTTCAACATCGAAATAGCACACAGCGCGTGTAGACACGATGCGCGCTATTTCGATGTTGTGCTGGCTACTTCGAAGTAGCCGGCTAGTGTAGACGCCCTTTGATGAGTGCTACGCACCCCCCTCCACCATCACCCTTCTCACGAGGTTTCCAAACCTCTTCTCATTTCTTTGCTCCACTCCCTTCGGTCTCAGGGAGCAATCTGCCCTGGGTCTGCCTCCCAGTGGGTTGCAGAGCCATGAACGTGCATCTCTCCAATGCCAATCTAAACTCTGCTCCAGAAAGCCAGACGGCCACTCGTGGTTCATTGCACTTGAATGCTCACCCCATGCTCTTCCAGCAGGGGGTACTAAACAAGACTCAGAAGCATCGCCTCAGACTCGGGGCTGAGGGGAGTGAATTCAGACTTTTTCCTTCCATGCCGAATCCTCTCCTGCCAATCTGTTGCTATGCTCTCAACATGCTCTCCCTCCCACCTCCCAAAATGGCTCACTTCCCGTTGGGCAGATACTACCGTTTAACGAGTGCCTGGAGAGTTCCTTTGAATGAGACATTTTCCTGCTCAGAGAAGCCCGTCAGACAGAGCCTCCTACTCGTTCCATTGTTCGCCGTGGTGCTGCTTTATCAGCCATCAGAGGAAGAGACAGTTTTGCCCCAGCGCATGTTAGTCGGAAATAAACCAGCAGATTTCCTTCCTGTCACTCACACTTCCAGCTCGGCTGGAGTTTGAAAACACCTCTTTGAAAACAACACCCGCCTCTGAAAGTGCAGCTCAGTCTGAGACGCTCTGCTTCTGTCGAGAGGAAGGACAGTGAAGGGGCTGGAGGAGGCAGAGGCCAAGACGGCTTGCCCTTCTCTTCCCGACACCTGCCGTTCTTCCAGCTCTCTCTCGGAGTTGGGAGCCTTGACATCCCAACATCCCAAAAAGGAAGGGCGGCCTAGTGGTTAAGTTGCCCTCGGAGAATGCAAGAGACCAAAACTCAATTCTCTGCTCAGCAAACCTTTTTGGCAAGTCACTTCAGGTAGTTTCCCAAGCAGTGGGTTACGACTCACCAAGGGGTAGAAGGAAGGGTGTAGGTGCATACGCCTGGTGCAGAGAGATCCTAGCCAGGATGCAATTACCAGAGCAAGGATCCAACCCCATGGGACAGTCCTGAGCAGGATTGTACTGGGGTGGCTGCTGCAACTCTGGGGCTCTTTCCCCAGCTAGCTCAATATTCAGCCCTGGGGGAAAATTCAGCAGTTTTACTACAGCTCCAAATGCAACAATTGCAGAATTCCCCCAGGACTAATACAAAATGCCTACCTAGGGTGCAGTTACACCCCTGAGGGTTTGTCTTCAGGTACATCAGGGTTTATCTTCTGGGGTAGTAGGGACGTGCAAAATGAAACTATCTGGGGGTCAACAGCTGACCCCTGTACTCCTCGACATCACGCGAAGTACGGGAGAATTTCTCCCGTCAACCTCCCTCTGTGAGGACAGCCAGATAAGTCAACTGTAGATAACCTGATTCCAGCTACGCAAGTGCCATAGCTAGAATATTGCATCTGCAGTCCACTTTCATGTCTAGTGTAGACCTGGCCTGAGCCACCCTGTCCCTTAGTTTGTTCATATGCACAATGGGAAATGGCAACTCCCCACGTTGCAGAAGTGTGGGGAGGATAGAGATACTGGGCGGGGGAGGACCTGATAAGAACCTTCATATACAGGCTGGTCTGCAGAGGGACAATGGGGACCTAGAATCCTGGAATTCTAGGGCTGGAAGGGACCTCAGGAGGTCATCTAGTCCAGCCCCCTGCCCAAAACAGGATCAGCCCCATCTAATCATCCCAGCCAGGGCTCTGTCAAGCTGGGACTTAAAAACCTCTAGGAATGGAGATTCCACCACCTCTCTAGGTAACACATTCCAGTGCTTCACCACCCTCCTGGGGAAATAGTTTTTCCTAATATTCAACCCACATTTCTCCCTCTCTAACTTTAAACCATTGCTCCTTGTTCTGCCATCTGCCACTGCTGAGAACAGCCTCTCTCCATCCTCCTTAGAGCCTGCTTCAGGAAGTTGAAGGCTGCTATCCAATCGCCCCTCACTCTTCTGCAAATTAAATAAGCCCAGAAATCCCTCAACCTCTCCTCGTAAGACATGTTTGAATCTGTCGTGTCTTAGCTTCAGCAGCAGAGCAGTGAGTAGCTTTCTCTGCCCCCCTGGCTGGCATGAGCCATGTTATCTGTTCTTTGAGGCTGATCCAGCAACATGGCTCTGCAGTGAAGCGCGCTGGATTTTATTGCCATGAGTTAGCGCTGATGGGCCTGGCGATAAGGAGGGTTGGAATGAGGAGGGGCCAGGAGGCACCTGATTGCTGGGAAAGGCATGGAAGGAGCACAAAGACCAGGCTGGGGGGGGGGGGTAGGAGAGGGTTGGTTGGTCAGGCAGAACAAAAGGGCAGTCACAATAGACGCCAGCAGAAATACGAGATGCAGGGAGAAGGCAGCGGATGCCCCGAGCTGTTGGCAAAGATATGTCCAGCGAACACAAGTCAGATTTTCCCACTCATCCCAAGGATCCTTTCTGCACCCATCCCTCTCGGCCACCTCAAACCCTCCCAGCTAGCAGGGGTGGGGCTCGGAACACAAGGCAGCTTCAAATGTGTTTGCACTGCGGGTGGAATGAGTTCGACAGCTCCGCAGCAAGGGCAGCTTGCAGGGAGGAACAAACAACCCAGGTTTAGTAAGAGCTCCATTGAAGGGAATGCAGCAGGGACAGCATCACCTAATGCCACCCCCAGCTATCAAGTGACAGCCATGACCTGAGCAACAGAGCAATGAGCGAGAAACGTCACAGCAGCAGACAGACTCTGACCATGCACAGAGGGACAAGCCCCCCTCGACCTCAGCAGAGTTGCAGCATAGACCAGGTCTGAGTTTTTAACCCTTTCACTGGGGATGAGGCACAATGCAGGACTGCGGTAGAATACAAGCATTTTCCACCCTTAAGCAGCAGCCCATGGCAACCATCCAGCGACAGATTCACAGCCCTGTTCCCCCAGCTTCGCCTTCTCCTGAGATGGCATCTCCCAGCCGACACGAGCCTTCCTCTGTGGGTCCGCATAATGGAGATGAAGCCTGATTCCCACCCCCTTCTTCCCCTGCGCACACACCCAGTGGTGCACATCCAGAACACGCAGCCACTAGCGTAAGCGCGAGCTGAACCAGGCCTGATCGTTTCACAGCATCCCTCGGTGATGCATCAGAAAACAGGCGCTGTGCGCGTACCAGCAGAATCTCAAGCGCTGTCACGCTGCCAGCACCCAGCAGAGGCTGGTGACATTTCAAAGGGACTAGGCAAAACTGAGAGCCAATTTGCAGCATCGGTCTTCCTAGGGGCCTCTGCTATCCAGGGAGGGGAGGAGAAAGCAGCCTGCAGAATCTCTCCCCTTCCCCGCTGCTTAGTCCACGAGCTAGGAAGGGAGTGGAGGTGATTATTTTTTATTTCCCGCTCTGCCCCTCGCTTCTCCCCACCCCAGTTCTTCCTGATGCTGTGCACCTGCCAGCAATGAGCCTGCTCTCAATTACCGGCCCAACTGTCAGCCAGTCCCCTTCTCCCACCGAACGCCCACCCACCGCTCCCTTGATGGTGGGATGAATATTTTATACATCGGCACAAAGGCGCCTGAATAATTTATGGGGCGGCGCAGAGAGTGAGCCTCGAGCCTGTGGAACGAGGAGCAGAGAGCAGGCAGGGGCCTCCTCCTCCTCCTGGCGCTTGTTAGGCCGGCGATCATGCGCCCCTCAAACACCCCTCCCCTCCCCCATGTTTTGCCTGAATTTATAACGTGCAGTCAAAAGTTTCCTCCGACGCGAAAGTTCTCTGCTCTGTTAAACAGCAGGAGCGGCATCTGCCCAGCTGGCTGAGAAACTAGAGATGAAAGCTGAGTGAGACTAGATTAGGGGGTCCCAACCTTTTCACTAGCGCGGAAGCCAATCACCCTCCCCAAATCGTTGGCCGACCTCCATCAAAGCCAGTTCTATCTACTCTGCACATGTCGTTAAATGAAAAAGGAAACCACAACATAGACTGTCAGATAGCAACGCACATGACTGGAAGAGATTTAATCTAAGGATTGTAACTTTGCAATTTATTTTGAACTTATTTTCTATGCTCATTCTTATTTATCTTTTTTTTTTTTTTCACGGACCCCCTGTGGTCCATGGGCGCCAGGCTGGGAATCACTGATCTGGATGTTCCCTGGCTGGGTGATGGAAAGCAAGCGTGTCAGGAACGCCTCGCTGTCCACGTGCCTAACCTGGGCTATGGAGAGCAGCTTTTCATGCCAGAACCGGATAAGAGTGCTTCACTGCACCATTATCTTGTCTGCACTTGGGCAAAGAACCCTGCGTGGGGGTGGGTCTTAGTTACACCAAGGCCCCTTCATGTCACGCTGGGAGGACAGAGGGGCCTCGTAGGTTGAGCCTCTCTAATCTGGCACCCTCGGGACCTGACCGGTGCTGGATGAGAGAATGTTCCAGATTACGGGAGGTCAATATTGTCTAGCAGCATCACCAACGCTTCCACTGCTTACAGGGCTATTAGAAGACATTCAGGGGTAAATTAGAGCTAAGTAACAGCACAGAACACAGAGAGCCAGGACTGGTGGCTGCAAACAAACGTTATGGGACCGTGGGAAACGTGGCCAGATCTGTGCTAAGTGGTCGCCGACTAACTAAAATCTTGCTGATTACGAATGTTGCCGGATGAGAGAAGTTCAACCTGTAAGCGGAATGAGCCCTTCAAGGACGATCTGCTGTGCAAAGGGGGGCAGAGCTGCGCAAGGGCTATCTCCTATCCACGCTCTTAAACTGGCTGAGTTTGGGGCAAGCCAGCCTGTCTCTCTAAAAGGGGTCCAAGAATTTCAGCAACCACCCTTCTCTTTTGCTTGTCTGCCCAGTCAAACGGACGCGTGTTTAATTAAGCTTCAGCCCAGGGAAGCGTTAGCATGACGGCTAAAGAATGGGAAAGAAGAGGATGGAGCGCTTGCCCACACAGAGCAAGACCATGGAGTCACCTGCTTTAACCATTAGGTAATACTCCCAAGAGCAGCCCATTCCAGATGCCCTTGGCAGCACCGTCCGCGTCTCTCTCCTCCAGGCCTGGCATTTGCGGGTGGGGTGGGGAATAAATAATTAAAGAGGCACCTTATCCTCCCTGCAGCGGCTGTTTGTTACCTGTTGCCATGGGCGCAAATAACCCAGCTAGTGGCACCATCCTGGCAGCCCTGTCGCTAACGTTACCAGCTGCTTGAGAAACCAGCCGGACCCTTTGCAGTTCTCCTCCAGCACCCAAATGTGAGAGCTGATCTGTAGCCAAGCAACCTGCGGCTTGGAGGCAGGGGTGTGTGTACAGAATGGGCGGGTCCGAGGGGGAGACGGAAGTGGCTGCATAAAACCCCTCTCCCTGAGCAGGGAAGCAGGAATCTGGGGAGACTCTTGAGCACAGTCATGTGGCGCAGCCCACGGATAGCACCAGGCCCCTCCAGAGTCACTCGTATTAATGTCTGCCTAGTGGTGGCAGCCATGGAGGTGCTGGAGTCATGAGCCAGAACTCTGTGGTGCTCAGTGCTGTTCAGACATGGTACAAAGAGGCAGGTCTTAGCCCCAAAGAGCTTACAGTGACAGGGTTGTTGCTGGGCCAGGCCAAGGGGAGAAGGTGGGGGACTCCTCTGCTCTGGGAACACAAGACGTTTTCCCTCCTGGTGCACGCTGGGCTTGGCGTATGCTGGGCCCCCTCACTGCTACAAGGCAAACTGTTCAGTGCATGCTGTGAAACGAGTTTGTGAGGCCTCAGCCCAGGCACCTGCCACTACCATGGCTTGGAGTTCACTGCGAGACGTCAGCTGTCCAGGATGTTCTTTGGTTTCTCAGCCTCAGCAAAGGGCCAGTTAACACAGCAGTGACTGTTGCAAGTTGGACGCCTGGCTGTATCAGAGCTTGCTAACTGATTTCACCTAGTGCCTCAAACAGCATTTCTTAGCACTCGCTCCATTCCTGCTAGTGGCTCTCCAGCTTGCCGGCCCCTGGCTGCTCCCAAGCGTGGAACTGCTTAGAAGTGGCAGGAAGCCAACGGACACAGCAGGGCGGAAACCAAAAGCCATCTGAAATAGTTCTCAGGGCTTCTTCTTTGTAACCATCCACAGTCCCTAATAACCCTGCTCCGTCTAGTCAACAGCCAGCTCAGAGCAAAAACCAGAGGTGGGCTTCAACCAGACCTCTGGATCCAGCTCTGGCCACTCAGCTCAAGGGTATCCCCACAGACAATTCCCCTATGTGAAATGTTACAATATTAGTGATGACGTGGGATAACCCTTGACAGATCTGAGCTATTCACGTAGCATCCCAGTGACAGGGTGCTGGGGCTCCAATCGGCTCCCTGGAGATGGCTGACCAGTGGAGGCACACACCAATTAGCTGATCTACTCAGGAGGCGGGAAGAACCAACGAATCCGTCAGCTGAGGAATGGAAGAAGGGCATAAAAGGACATCCTAAAGTGGCCGGAATGGTGATCTGAGCTAGCTGCTACCGGTATGTGCACAGATCTCAAGGACTGCCCCTTCCCCAGCTTTGCAATCTTATGGCAAGGGTCCTTGGGCCTGGATCGCACAAAGCTGCTGCTTAATAGACCGAGTCTGAGAAGTTCCGGGGGCATCTGAAGACAGGGGCAGAACACGGCCTGTGATAGTCTGAGCTTGATAGTCTGAGCTTGTTCCTCTGTCCCTGCACTTGGCATAAGGATGATTTATGTCACTGTTGCACTCTATTCTGGAACATACAGCATCCTGCTTGGTCCCTGTATAAGAGCCTTGGGGCTGCTCTAACTTACACTGCCCTTCCCACAGCCTTCCATGGGCCCTGGGAAATAGAGACTAGCCATGATGGGAGGCACTTTGCTGGGTCCCCAACCTGCCCCTCCAACAGGAGCAGGACTCGCCTAGAGCTTTTAGTCCACTTCTAGTCCCCTGAATGCAGGGAGGGGAGATTCTTGAAGGGATGGGACGCTTCCATCCCCCTTAAGGTCCTTTTCCACTGGCCTTCAGTGCGCTTGTTAACATCACAGAGGCATCCTTCCAGCTTTGGGCATGATTCCCTGGGAGAGGCAGGAAGCAAGACAGGATGGATCATGCTCTGTCTCAGATAAGGATGGGTGAGTTATTTTGAGGCATTTCTTTTGCCTTCCGGCTCCCTCCCTTCCTTGTGGAGCTCAGATCAGCAGTTCTCTCATCCTCCCTCCCTTGCTCAGGAGAATGGTGATTAAGGAGGCTCATTAGGAAGAAGGCACTTTCAAGCTCCTACCTCCCCCAGGCAAGGAAGCCTCAGCTGACTGGCATCCTGCATGCTTGGGGCTGAAGGGGTCTGTGCCTTTGAAAGCACTGTTGCAAAAATTAAACCATTTTAAAAGCAAAGAAAGAGGAGGGAGGCTTCTGGTGGGTGCACCCCAAGTTGGGTGTCATGGGGGGGGCTGGCTTGGCAGTCAGCAAGACTCATGGTGAAGCTCTCGCCAGTCTCCCTGTTACCCATTTGTTCACGCTGCTCTGTGGGTCTTGTTCCCCATCTCATGTTTTGCCCTCAGACCATGCAAGATCGGCTGGGTCAGTTCTGTGTAACTTGCTAATGGACTGTGGGTCCCTGCTGGGGGCCTCTAGCTGCGACTATCTTGCAAACAATGTACAACATGTACCGGCTGTGTTCTGGGTTAGCTGTATTTGTGAGTTTGCTTTTCAGCCCATTGAAGGTCTACTGGTTAATAGGCAATGGGAGCCTTAAAGGCTTTTCCCAGTTTGGCCACTGACTGCATGACCTCAGGTATGACACTGCCCCCCTCAGTGTTTCAGTTTCCCTACCTGTAAAACATGGGTGATACTGCGCAGAAGCAGGGGGCTGAGAGGGTTAGTTCTTTGTAAATAGATTTAAGGTCCTTGACGGGAAACTGCTGGAGAGTCATGAAAGCAGGAACACAGAAAGTGACAGACAGGATGAGACCCAAGATCCATCTTGCCCAGTTTCCTACCTGTCCAGTAGCAAGTCACAGTGGTTGGCAATAGATACTTCAGGGGAAGGCGCAAGAACCCACAATAGCAGCTCAAGGGTAACCCGACTCTCACAGTAGACCTCACGCTGATCTCTAATATCTAGAGATGGGTTTAAGCCCTGAAATTGAATGTACCTTCCAAAAATAATTCACTTCTAATTGTTATCTCTTTCTGAGTCTTGTAAAGTTCTTGGTCTCTGTGACTTCTTGTGGCCACCAGTTCCCACATTCTAATTAACTGTGCTGTGAAAAAGCAGTTCCACCCATCTGTTTGGAATTTACTACCTTTTAATTTCAGTTCCTAAGTTTTGTGTTACAAAGACCGGAAGAAGAGATGCTCCCAGTCTGTCTCTGGACTATTATTTTATAGAATCTTTTAACATCCTCACGTATTTGTCTTTTCTAAGGGGTTAGTAACAATAATCCCCAGCTCTAATGGAGCTTTTTCTAGCTTCAGATCGCTAAGTGCTTTACAAAGGAGGTCAGCATCAGGGTTCCTCTAATTATTTTCATCCATGGGCAGAATAAACTTTGTTATGTGCTCCAAAGCATAAGGAAATATTCACCACCAGTGGAAACACATGCTGCCAGCTGTGGGCACTTGGCTAATCAGCTGAGCAGCACCTAAATTTCTCCTGGGCAGCTGCTCAAAGGCTCAGCTTATGGGGAACACTGGCCGGCACCACTGTCCTATTTTACAGATGGGAAAACTGAGGCATGGAGCAGCACTATGATGGGCCCACAGTAAGGCCTCAGGCCCATGGCAGGGAATAGAGCCCAGGTCTCCTCAGTGCCATTCCAATGTGCTGTCAACCAAACAATCCCAATTTTTTCAATCTCTTCTTAGGGTAGACTTTCCAGGCCGTTAGGCATTTGTTCTGCTCCTCTCTGAGCCCCTTTTAATTCTGTAGTATCTCTGCAGAGAGCAGTTAAATGGCCCCTTTCCCTCTCCTACTAGGCTATTTTTTAACTAGTGGATAAGGCTTTAGAAAACAAGTTACACCTCACTGTAACCTGCTCCAGCAGAAGCCACCAGTCATTCTACACAAGGAACACGCTTTTTGTTCCATTCTTTGATCCTCACCAGCCATTCATGGCACGGGGGCAGCAAACAAAAGGGATTCTGAACAATCGCAGCCACCTCAAATCCCACTGCCATGCTGGTTTCATCGTGGGCTGGAGTCCCACTGCCCTGATCTCACTTGCACCAGGCCTGTTTACCGTCCTGGAGCCAGAGGTTCAGCGTTCCGCTCCCTTTTCAGGGCTCAACGAAACAGCCAGGTGCTCATAAGAGTGTGGCACGGCGGGTGGAAACCTGACTCCACAGGGAGATGCAGCGTGATGAGCCGGTCATGGGTACTCAGCCCTTGAAAAACAGGGGCAGGAGAATGGAGCTGGTGGACGCCATAGTGAAAGCTCTGTAGGAAAGGATGGGCCCTGAAGGAGCCTCAAACCACCCCTTTTATTCCTTTAGTTACCCAGGCCAGGGAAATATTAGTGCAGGGGTGCACAAAGTAGGGAGAGGGCAGGCCGCCTGGCCGGGGCATGAAATTTCATAAGCAGGGCGCAGCAGGATCGGCTCCTGGGTCACAGGCTCATCCATCTTATTAAAACTGTTGACATACGCTACTGCTTTTACATATTTGTGTTCATATTTATGTACCAAAGGATAAAGATTTTATATCCTACAGGCTTTTTCCTTACACTTGCTGAAAGGGATTATTTTTTTCACGTGAACGTAACCGCAGCGTCCATCGGTTTGGATGGCATTCGACAGGCTGGGCGGCCCTGCTAATTGCAGGGGTGAAAAGTGGGACCCCGACTTTTGCTCACCCCTGTATTAGTAGTTTGGGATGTGAACTGGGGAAACAAGGCAGTGTCCCAGAACCTCCCCCTGCCCGTACAGTCTGTATGACTTATGGTGGGCATGTAACCATTGCCACGAGCATTCAGACCCTACGCAGGGGAGCCCGCTGTGGGACAGACACAGCCTTGGTACGATGAAAGCAGGCGAGCCCCAAGCTTTCCCCTCTCTGATTCCTAAGAGCGGGGAGCCGGGCCTCCCTGGAACCCATTGGCACGGCAGCGGGGAGAGAAATCCCCTTTGCCCACCCCTGTCATCTGCCTGTGTTAAGGACAGGACAGAGGTGCCCGATGGATCCCGGGAGAGAAGGGAAAGCTGCAGCCCGGAGGAGAGATCCCTGCCCACCCCGACCCACGAGCCTGGAGCGACCAGGAAGAGGGGGATCCATCAGGGCGGGCACTTCAGAAATCTAGAGATGCCCCATTGGTGTGAGGCGTCGTGGGGCAGAGAGAAAGAAAGTGGAGCTGCAGGGGCAGGCCCTGGTGGCAGGGGACGGAGCTGGGGGACCAGACCCTCGTGGGGAGGGCGATCTCCCGGGGGGTGGGGGTGGAGGGGGCAGGCCCTGGTGTGTGGGTGGGTGAGGGGGGAGGTTTGCTGGGGCAATGCCCGGGGGGGGGTCTTGTAGCAGGGCTGGGACAATGACCCTGGGGCCCTGCCGGGGGCGGGGAGGGGAGATTCCCGGCCGGGAGGGGGCCGGGCTATAGGGGCGGGGGAAGGGGGATCCCCGGTCAGGAGGGGGTCCGGGCCGTGGAAGGGGGATCCCCAGCCGGGAGGGGAGCCGTGGAGGGGGGAAGTGGAGTCCCCGGGCGGGAGGGGGGGTCCCCGGCCGGGCCGCGGAGTGTGTGTGTGTGGGGGTGGGGGGGTTTGCCCCAGGCTCCCGCCGCGTGGCCCGGGGTGCGATCCACCGCGCGGCTCTCCCGCCGGCCCGGCCCCGCACTTACCCGGCTCCGGCGGCTCGGCTCGGCTCGGCTCGGGCCAGGCCGGTCCCCGCGCTCCGGGCGCTCCCCCCGCGCCGCAGCCCGAGCCCGGCGCAGCCCGAAGTTTCAAATTCACCGAGAAGTCGGGGCCCCGCGGGGCAGGGGGCGGGAGGGGGGAGCCGCCAGCCAATGGCCGCGCCGGGCTAGCTACAAAGTAGCCAATGGGGCCCGGGCGCGGGGGGGCTCAGCCCCGGGGAGCCCAGCCCGGCTCTGCTGGAAGCGGGGGAGCCCCGCCGGGGGGGGGGGGGCTCTGCAGACGGGGGCGCTGGTGGCACGAGGTTCCCACCCCAGCCCGTCTGGGCCAGGGGCTCTCTGTGCCCCCCGCCCCCGAGCCAGAGAGTCCGGCTCCCGCTGCTAGGGCCTTGGCCCCCTTTGTCTCCCAGGCGTCTCCTGGCGCTTTCCTCTGGTTTTCTTGCCCTGTTTGGGCCCGGGGCGCTTGGCAGGTCCCGGGCCAGTCCCGGTTCCCAGCCTCCCCGGGAAGCGGCGGAGGCGGGAATAATAATAGTAATTACCAGCCCTGAGCCTGCTCAGCCCTGGGCCGCACCTCCTCTCAATGGGGCGGCAGCCGGAGAAAAGGGCCATTATCCCCATTTCACAGACTGGAAAACTGAGAGACAGTCACCTGCCTTGCTCTGAGTCAGGGGCAGGGCCAAACCCCGGGATCCCAATTGTCACTTGCCTTCTCGAGGCGCTAGCTTATGTTTGATCCCAGAGCTGGGAATGGAACCCAAAATAGCCACAATGTCCTGATCCCTCCCATCCACCCGCCAAGGTCAGGGCTGGAAGCTGGGTCAGGCCCCTTATGCCTGTTCTGTGCTGGTCCAGATGGGGCCACTTTATGCTACCACGAGTTGCTAGAGCTGGAGTGAAATGATCCACTTTTACACGGCAATCATAGGGCATGTTTGCAGCTCAGGCAGATGTACCCAAGCAAGGTACCAAGAAAATGCAGCTGCTTGGCTCGGGCTGTGAAAGGCCACCCAGAACTGCAAGGGATTGCTTGAGCAGTTAGCCACCACTACTACAGCTTCACAGCTCTGGAACCTGAGCAAGCTAGATTAAAAGCTAGCTCGGATATGCCATCTCGAACTGCAATGTAATCAGGTCTTCAGCTGTGTGAAGCAGCACCTTTCAGAAGCAAAACCAAGAAGTCCTGTGGCACCTCATAGACTAACAGATTTTTGGAGCATGAGCTTTCCTGGGCGGAGCCCCACTTTGTCAGATGCATGTAATCTATAAGGTGCCGCAGGAGTGCTTGTTTTTGCAGATACAGACTGACATGGCTACAACCTGCCTTCTGGCATGAGTTGCATCAATCAGGGCCTAGCGTTCCCTCATCCAGCGTGTCATCTCAGTACCACCCAACTGCCTTGTAACTGGGAGCAGCCATACCTCTATATCAGCAGATGGGGAATCACCCCCGAGTGTCACCTCAGACATGGACTTTCTTAGCCTGTAAGGTCAGAAGAAACCATCCTGATAACCCAGTGCGGTGTTTCTTAAACTATGTTCCGTGGAGCACTGGTGTTCCGTGAAGAACTCGCAGGTGTGCCACGAGTGTCTGATACTGGTTTTTTTAATACCAAACACTGATGAACTTTATGTTTTGCTATTAAAACCAGGTGCAGTGTTACTTCCTCATTTGCTATGATACCTGACTAAATTCCTTCATTTTGCTTTTGCTGTACATGTTGCTGGACTTTTTTTAGGGTGGGGTCTGACAACAATTTTTGGGGAGGAAGTTTTCATAGGCGGTCCCCATAAAAATATTATGGTTTGGTGTTCTGTGGGCTCAGAAATTTAAGAAAACTGATCTAGGATGACTTCCTGCATGTTGCAGGCCACAAAGCCACATCCACTTTTTTGAGTACGCCCATAACCTCTGGCTGAGTTACTGATGTCCTGAAATCATAGTTTAAAGGTGTAACTAAGCCACCTTTCACACTAGTCTGAACCTGCAAGGGACCTGTGCCCCATGCTGCAGAGTAAGGTCAAAATCTCCAGGATCTCTGCCAGTCTGATCCGGGGGGTAAATTGTTTCCTGACCCCATACCATGAGCATGACCCAGCAGTCAGACACCTGAGAGAGAATTCTCTGTAGAAGCAGGTTTGCTCTGTGCTAGATTTTGACTGTAGCTTTTCTCTGCATGAGCCAGGCCCCCTGAACAGCCCTTCCCTGCATTAACCATTCCAAGCCTGAAGTTTAATCTTGTATTTCTCAGCTGATACATTCGGTTTTTATTTCCAATTTTCACCTTTCATTTTAAGTCGTCAGATTAACATCACCAAAAACTGTCACTCCCTGCAAGCTGGGGCTGAAGCCAGTTCAAATCCAGAGAAGAGCGCTTTGTTCCTTTGTAGGAGCTTGGCCAGAGAGCAGGATGCAGCTGGAATATATTTTTTAGAATCACAGCTGTAGACAATGTTCTCTCCACTTCTGGAGCCTAGAGGAACAACGGTTTTCCCCAGCCAGGCCACGCACATCCAGTACTGGGCAAGTTACCCCATGGATCAAAAGAATTGTCATTGACTTTAGAACACAACAAATACTCGTTTGAGAGTATCTTGTATGTACATATTAGGTGTGTGCTTATCCATATTTACAAGTGTGTGACAGTGCATGTGCAGGCACAGGTGTGCCTGTGTCAAAGGGTATATGCATGCAGATGCGTGGAAACCCGGGTCAGTGTGTGAGTATTTATATGTGTCCATGGTGTGTGTGTGCTATGTAGTCACGTGATTTTGTTTAGGTGTGTGAACAGGAGGGATGTGCCTATTACATGGGTGGATACATACATGGGTGTGTGTAGGCAGGTGGAAAGGGCATTCAGACATTTATAAGATTATGCATGTCAGTGTGCGTTTGTGCAGTCTGCGTCTATGTCAGTATGTTTGTGTGCGCAGAGCAGTGGGTGCCTAGTATGTCTACCTGCGTTTGGGAGTGGAGGGTGTGTAGTTGCCTTCATATTGAATGTAAAGGTGAGAGGGGATGTCTGTATATTTAGATGTCTGTATATTCAGATATTTAGTTTGCGTGTTACTGAAGAAAAATTTTTGCACCACTATGCAAAGGGAGACAGCCGAGCTGTCTTTTATATTCAAAGTTGACACATTAACGTGGTTTGAACCAGGATGGGAATTTTCTGAGTCACCATAGGGGCTCGTTTGCATACTTGGCTTAATCTAATTCTTGACCTTCCCTGCCCACCCACCTTCTGGCCCTCTACTCTCTGATTTGCTCACCATGATAATTTTTTTCTGACTTGTCAACCTTGATTACTGTTTTTGGTTCTCTGTGCCTTAAATATTGAGTCTGTTCTGGTCTGGCTATGGTCTGAAGAAGTGGGTCTGTCCCACGAAAGCTCATCACCTAATAAATTATTTTGTTAGTCTTTGAAGTGTTACTGGACTGCTTTCTTGTTTTGATATTTAGATGTGTGTGTGTTTCGGGGAGGGGCGGGTGTTTGTGCCTCTGTGTGTGTTTGTATAGGGGCTGTGTGTGTTACATGCATGACTGTATGATGACGTCTGTGCAGGTGAATGGAGGCTGGGTAGCTCAGCTCCGGCGAGCTGTGTACTCAGAAGTAGCCCTGGCATGGCTTGGGCTAGCTGCCTGAGAACAAACCCAGGGCAAACTCAGGCGTTTATTTTACACAAGATCCCAGCCAGCTAGCCAGAGCTGTTGCCAGTGCTGCTCCCAGATACGTGGCTTTATTTACTGTGCCATCTCCCAGCTGTGAAACAGACGCTCCCTATGTGTGCACTGGAGTGTCTGCACATGTGTGCTCATGTACAAGTGTGGTAGCTTGCACAGGGGTGTGTGTGTACCTATATGAGTGTGTGTGTATCGAGGTGTGAGCATGTGTGTTCACTATGTGTGAGTAGAGGGGTGTGTGTATTTGTATGTGTGAGCTCGCCTGTCCATAGGGGTGTCTGGAGCAATGTTCCCTCTTACTATTTCCATCCACGTGCAGAACAAATGTTTTTATGTTCACTGAAGCATGTGCAGATGTGAACCACCAATAGACGCACATACTGCTGGGTGTGGGCAGCTGTGGGGGCTCTGCCAATCAGCTGGGCGGCACCGGAATCTCTCCTGGGTGGCTTACAGGGAACACTGGTCTGGAGCCCTGGAGCAAGGATACGAACGTAAGAACGGCCACATTGGGATGGATCAAAGGTCCATCCGGCCCAATATTCTGTCTTCTGACAGCGGCCAGTGCCAGGCGCTTCAGAGGGAATGACCAGAAGAGGTGATCATCAAGGGATCCCACCCCATCAGCCATTCCCAGCTGCTTTTCTCGCAGTCACAGACTAACCCTCTGTGATCGGGGCCCCTTTTGCAGGCTCACCCCCACTGCACAGAGTCAGTGCGCTGAGGAATGGCAGGCTAGTCAGCTTTGCCCTCCTCTGGCTTTGCAGTAATGTCAGAGGCGCACAGACAGTGTCTCTCCAGTGCAGATAACCAGGCAGCATCTCTCCAGCGGGCAGATAACCTGGCTCAAAGGTACGTATAACAGAGTCGTACGAGTCGGTGCCACAAAGGGTGCCATACGCAGCACAGCCCCAATTCACACCTTCCGCTCAGTGGGACCAGGGATGAAGAATAGATGCTCCTGCATGACAAAGCTGGCTTGAAACCTCAGCACTGGACTGGTGCCCTAAGCGAGATTAAATCACTGACCTCCACGTGGCATCAGAGATGGGAGATTGAGATGGAATATCTAAAATGATGGTTTTAAGACCTCACCTAACTTCAGAGGAATGAGGCCAATAGTGGCACATCACCGTGTTCTTGTGCTGTGTGAGACAGAACCGCCACCTCCCTACCCCCGGCTGCTTCCAGCCAATTCCAAGTTCCTTGTGTTTTTATTTGCCACTTGGCGTTCCTGTCCTGCAGTGCTATCCATTTATCCCTTCCAAAGACAAGACATCAAAACATTTCATTAAAACACCCCGACCTGGTTGCTAGGTGACTGCCAATGTACTTACCTTTCCCATCGCTTACAAACCTCTAGCACATAAATGAATCAGTGAGGACATCATAAATATCACGCTGCTCACCAGACAAACACAAACACCCCGGCATTGGACACTCAGCAGATGTAAATCAATCTAACTCCACAGTCACACCTGCAGTAGATCCCAAAGCACTTTGCAAATTAGGGCAGCATCACTGTCTCCATTTTACAGTTGAGGAAGCTGAGTCAGAGGGTGTGGTGGTGATTTGCCCAAGATCACCCAGCAGGTCAGGGCCAGGAATAGAACTCAAGCAGGCTGAGTCCAAGTCTAACCACTAGGTAGAACTGCCGGAGCAGGCCAGCTTTGGAGTTGGACTGTCTCAGGTACGAGGAAAGGCTTCTCTTATGACATGTGCAAGGCCTAAGCCCTGGCAGAGCAAGAAGGGGCCTTATCTCTTCCCGTGGAGGTTGGATGGGGCAGGTGTATTCCATTTGTGGTGGTAGCCCAGTGCCACGCAAGCTGAGGCTCTCTGGCCCCCGTTGTTCCTCTTGTACAGTGGAGGAAGGCTGCTGCTGGTCCCTCCTTTCATTACAGTGGGGCAGACTCAAGAGACTGAAAAAACCTGGTAGGGCTCCTCTAGATAGTTCTCTCCAAGGCAGGGTGGTCCTCCACAGTGCAGTCTCCACTGCTTTGCCAAGCTGTGGCTCTTCCATGTTGGGTAATAGGCCCCCATCCCTCGCTGGGGGAGGCTGGGGAGGCCGTCCTTAGTGGAGGCGAGCCGGTCTCGGGAGACAAGAGGCACTGGCTGCTCAGTTGCCATCGGTGGTTCTGGTATACGGACAAGGCTGGCCCAGTGTGTGGGCAGCTTTCCCAGGCCTTGGCCACAGCTCCGCCTGGCAAAACCTAAAAAAGAGAAGCTGAGGTTTCAGGCAAGTCTCCCACATGTCAGTCATCAGCCTCCTCCACTGCCAGGACAGCCAGGTTGTGTCAAGCTCTGCCAAGCTGGCATGGTCCTCCTCTTGCTTCTCAGGTTGGTTACTCTCCACCCCAAAGTCCGGACTGGGCCAGGCTCTCACGATGGGAACCCAGAGTGCTTCCAATGGAGCCAGCGGACGTGACTGATAGCAGAATGCAACCCTTTGACCAACATGTCTTCTATGAGGGCCTTGGGCCTGCCAGCTTTCACGCCTGGGTTTAAGAAGAGCCCTGATCTTTCCTGGAGCGTCTGTATTGGGCCACTGTTGAAGAGAGATTGGCTGGGCTGGAAGGACTGCTGGTCTGATCCAGTCTCGCTGTTCCTGTGGGCTGAAGCTGGGGAAAGGGAGACGCCCTCATCCCTGGAGCTCAGTTGTCGATGAGGCTCATGCGACTTGGATGACACGGTGGTCGGCAAATGCCTGAGCCCTGCCAGAGCTGCAGCAGTCCCCGGCACTGAGTCAGAGGTTCTGCTTTTGCCCACGCAGTCAAGGTCCTAGTGAGTCAGGCAGGGCCAGGTTCCCTGGGGGTGGGCGTCTCTCTGTGCCAGGCCAGTGCTTTGCTTGGTTATTCAGAACTGCTGCCTTGAGTATGCCAGGTCGAAAGCAGTTTAACCCAATCCAATCGCCCTGCAATTGCTCTGGGTGATTTTGCTGATTCTCAAATGACTAAGCCCCAGCGGGTCCTGGTGCATCTCTGAATGCTGATTGATTGCCAGCCGCTGAGCTGAGCTGCTGAAAGGATACGGTGCCACAGCTGCTGCTGCAGGTCAATTTAAACAGCCCTTCTCCCCCCACCAGGATGTCTGTCTGCAGTCAGGCCAGCAGAGCCCTGGCAGAGCCTTAGAAGCTTACCAGAAGCTCATCGAGGACCTAAGAGGTGGTGAACCCAAGCCTGGTTGTATCCTTTTTTGACCCGTCTGCCTGGTGGATTTTCAAAGCAGACTCTTTGCCTAGGGGAAAGGGGACAGGTGCAACTTGAGTATTGCATCCAGTTCTGGGACCCACAGAAGGGATTTGGGTGCACTGGAGAGGGTCCAAAGAAGGGCAAAGAAAATGATTGGGGTCTGGAGCACATGACCTAGGAGGAGAGGCTGAGGATTTGGGGTTAGCTGAGTTTGCAGAAGCGTGAAGGATGATTTGATAGAAGCCTTCAACTTCCTGAAGGGGGACTCTAACGAGGATGGAGAGAGGCTGTTCTCAGTAGTGAAGGACGGCAGAACAAGGAACAATGGTCTCAAGTTACAGTGGGGGAGGCCTAGGTTGGGTATTAGGAAAAACTATTTCCCCGGGAGGGTGGCGAAGCAGTGGAATGTGTTACCAAGAGAGGTGGTGGAATCTCCATCCCTAGAGGTTTTTAAGTCCCAGCTTGACAAACCCCTGGCTGGGATGAATCATAGAATCATAGAATGCTAGAACTGGAAGGGACCTTGAGAGGTCATTGTACCCAGTCCCCTGCCCTCATGGCAGGACCAAGTACTGTCTAGACCATCCCTGATAGACATTTATCTAACCTGTTCTTAAATATCTCCAGAGATGGAGATTCCACAACCTCTCTAGGCAATTTATTCCAGTGTTTGACCACCCTGACAGTTAGGAACTTTTTCCTCATGTCCAACCTAAACCTCCCTTACTGCAGTTTAAGTCCATTGCCTCTTGTTCTATCCTCAGAGGTCAAAAAGAACAAGTTTTCTCCCTCCTCCTTATGACACCCTTTTAGATACTTGAAAACCACTATCATGGCCCCCCTCAATCTTCTCTTTTCCAAACTAAACAAACCCAATTCTTTCAGCCTTTCTTCGTAGGTCATGTTCTCTAGACCTTTGATCATTCTTGTTGCTCTTTTTTGGACACTTTCCAATTTCTCCACATCTTTCTTGAAATGTGATGCCCAGAACTGGACACAATACTCCAACTGAGGCTTAACCAGCACAGAGTAGAGCGGAAGAATGACTTCTCATATCTTGTTCACAACACACCTGTGAATGCATCCCAGAATCATGTTTGCTTTTTTTTGCAACAGCATCACACTGTTGACTCATATTTAACTTGTGGTCCATTATAAGCCCTAGATCTCTTTCCGCCATACTCCTTCCGAGAGAGTCACTTCTCATTCTGTATGCATGAAACTGGTTGTTCCTTCCTAAGTGGAGCACTTTGCATTTGTCTTTATTAAACTTCATTCTGTTTACTTCAGGCCATTTCTCCAATTTGTCCAGATCATTTTGAATTTTGATCCTATCCTCCAAAGCAGTTGCAACCCCTCCTAGCTTGGTATCATCTGCAAACTTAATAACCATACTGTCTATGCCAATATCCAAATCGCTGATGAAGATATTGAACAAAACCAGTCCCAGTACAAACCACTGTGGAACCCCACTTGTTATACCTTTCCAGCAAGGTTGAGAACCGTTAATAACTATTGTCTGAGTATGGTTATCCAGCCAGTTTTGCACTCACCTTATAGTAGTCCCATCTAAGTTGTATTTGCCTAGTTTATTGGTAAGAATATCATGTGAGACCATACCAAATGCCTTACTAAAATCTAGGTATACCACATCCACTGTTTCTCCCTTATCCACAAGGCTTGTCATCCTATCAAAGAAAGCTATCAGATTGGTTTGACATGATTTGTTCTTTGCAAATCCATGCTGGCTGTTCCCTATCAGTTTACCACTTTCCAAGTGTTTGCAGATGATTTCCTTAATTACTTGTTCCATTATCTTTCCTGGCACAGAAGTTAAACTGACTGGTCTGTAGTTTCCTGCATTGTTCTTATTCCCCTTTTTGTAGATGGGCACTATATTTGCCTTTTTCCAGTCTTCTGGACTCTCTCCTGTCTTCCATAATTTTCTGAAGATGATAGCTAATGGTTCAGATACCTTCTCCATCAGCTCGAGTATTCTAGGATGCATTTTATCAGGCCCTGGTGACTAGCAGACATCTAACTTTCCTAAGTGATTTTTAACTTGTTCTTTTTTATTTTATCTTCTAAACCTACCCCTTTCCCACTAGCATTCACTATGTTAGGCATTCCTTCTTCAGACTTCTCAGTGAAGACCGAAATGAAGAAGTCATTGAGCGTCTCTGCCATTTCCAAGTTTCCCATTACTGTTTCTCCCTCCTCACTGAGTAATGGGCCTACCCTATCCTTGGTCTTCCTCTTGCTTTTAATGTATTTATAAAAAGCCTTCTTGTTTCCCTTTATGCCTGAAGCTAATTTGAGCTCATTTTGTGCCTTAGCCTTTCTAATCTTGCCCCTGCATTCCTGTGTTGTTTGCCTATATTCATCCTTTGTAATTTGTCCTAGTTTCCATTTTTTATATATTCCTTTTTTATTTTGAGATCACGCAAGATCTCCTGGATGATTTAGTTGGGGCTGATCCTGCTTTGGGCTGGGGGCTGGACTCGATGACCTCCTGAGGTCCCTTCCAGCCCTAGGATTCTATGATTCTACATTTCCCTCATTTCCCCACTGCCCAGTGCAGGCCTCTGTAAGTCCATCTCCTAGTTTTGTGCAGGCCAGGCGGAGGGGATGGGTAAAGCCGGGGGAAGGGCATGTGGGAGAAACCCTCTGCCATGCTGGGCTGGCCAGAAGGCCCTTTTTGGAGAGTGGATGTGAGGGGAGGTAGGGGGAGACGGAGATTCCTGGGTCTGGTCCATGCTCTCCTAACCCCTCTTCCCCCTGTAGGTCTGGGGGGTGCCCTCTCCTGGCAGGCAGAGGGTAGGAGCAGGTGGAGTTCCTAAGAGATGAGGCTGGGGTTTGCTGCCTCAGTGGTTCTGGTGCACTTGGATCTCAGGACAGCCAAGTTGAAGGTCTGGTGACCTCTTCGCGCCCCTGCTGCCAGTTGCCCGGCTGTAAGACTCCCCCTTCGCAGAGCCTGGAAGGTGAGTGTGCAGCTCTGGGAAATGCACCGAGCAGCAGGAAATTCAGCCGCTTGGGTCCCTCTCTGCCTCTTCTATGCTTGTGTCTCAATCCTGCAGTGGGCAGAAGTGGGAGCAGAGGCTCTGCTGCAAAGCTAGGCCAGCTGCTGGGTTTCCGTCCATCCCCGGTATGCTGTGCATCACTCTCCCATCCAGAGTGTTCTGGCGCCACCCGGTTTCATGGAAGTGGTTTGAATCCCCCCTCCCTTGCTCATGTCTAGTGGGCAGTGTTCCCTACAAGCTGAATGTTTCAGCGGTCGCTCAGGAGAGCTTCGAATGCCACTCAGCTGAGTAGCAGAGCGCCCACAGCCAGCAGCCTGGGTTTCCACTGGTGATGCGCATCTCCACACGCCTCACTGCATATGCAACCTTTATTCTGCCCATGGATGGGAAAGAAATAGGAGGGAATGTTGTTAGGGAGGAATGGCCATAGAGCACAGGTTAGACCCTGTGTAGCCTCCTACAGCCAGGCTCAAACCTGCAACCTCAGTGCAGAAGCCTCTGCAGATTGCACTGAAAAACCAGCCAGCTCTCAGCTAAGGCTGTAGAGGAGACTCTTTTGTTTCCTGCATGGGTGGAGTCGGTGCCCCTCTAGGAGACAATGAACCATACCCCTAGGTGTGTGGGTTACACCAGGACACCTAGGTTCTATGGGGAACCGACAGTAACACCTCCAATGAGTGTCTTGCGGTCTGATGTATGGGGTCAGGGAGGGTTGTAACATCATCACAGGGCCCCACGGTATCATCACATCCTCTAACAGGAGGGAGTTTTGAGAGGAACTCTCCTGCTGAAGGAGGGGGCAATTTACAGCACCTGGGGGTAAGTGGCTGTCGGGAGTGTTTGTTTGGGGGTTCAGGGTTTGTCTGTTTGTTTGGCATTTTGAATGCTGAGCTGTGTTTGTTTGTGTGTTTGTTTGTTTGAAAGGCCCTGTGCTCAGGCTGGCAGCTGGAAGTGCTGAGCCGTAATTAGGATTTGAAATCAAAAACTCTCTGCTCATTGGTTCAGCTGTAGCCAGAGCCAGAGGAAGCCAATCAGAGCCAGGGGGAGGGATGATCAGAAAGGCCAGTGCCTTATAAACCCTGGTAGTAAGCAACCAGTGAGCTTGTGAATGGGGGTGTTTGGCAACAGGAGGCAGTTTTGAGAGGGTGAGTTTAAGAGGGTGCTAGTTACTTCTGACCACCTTTAGATTTAAAACTTTATACAGCTATATCCTAAGCATTTAAATAGAAGCCCTGTATGTGGTCAAATTTATTCTTAGGAGAAAAGGTAGGCAGAAGCCCAGCAGCAGAGTGGGGGCTATCCTGTGTATTGTGTTGAGTGTAACATGTAGGATTACCTGCCCTGTGAACAGGTGGCATATGTGTGCCCCTAGTACAAGGAGCTCCTGACCTTCAGAGGCCGTGTTTGGGCTTTGGAGGCCAGGCTGGCTGAATGGAAGGAGCTAAGGGCAGCAGAAAGATTTGCTGATGAGGCTTTCCAGGACACTGTAGTCCTGTCCCACCTCCAGTCTGATAGCCTCAGTGCTGTTAAGGAGAATGAAAGGCTCAGGGGAAGAGAGTGGTCAGCAGAAGCAGAGGGAAATAATCCCACAGTGGGGGACCCTCCTTCCAAAGGATGTTATGGTATCCTCTAGCACTGAGAATACCTCTTGGGGATGGGGGGGTGGAATGCCAGTTATTAGGAAGAGGCAGGTGTTAGTAGTGGGTGATTTGATCATTAGAAACCGAGGTAGTTGGGTTTGTGATGATCGGGAGAATCTTATGGTGACTTGCCTGCCTGGTGTGAAGGTTGCAGATCTCTTGAGGCATCTAGATAGACTTATGTGTAGTGTGGAGGAAGAGCCGGTGGTTGTGGTACAAGTAGGTACCAATGATGTAGGGAAGGGTAGGAGAGATGTCCTGGAGCCCAAATTTAGGCTGCTAGGAAAGAAACTGAAATCCAGGCCCTCTACAGTGGCATTCCCAGAAATGCTTCCTGTTCCATGTGCAGGGCCAGGTAGGCAGGCAGAACTTCAGAGTCTTAATGTGTGGATGAGATGATGGTGTAGGGAGGAGGGGTTTAGTTTTGTGAGGAAATGGGGATGCTTTTGGGATGGGGGCATTAAACATTAAAAAGGTCATAGAGCAGTTTTTAAACTAAGAGATGGGTGAAAGCTGATGGTGCCCAGGAACACGTGAATCGGATGGAGATTTCTCTTAGAGCAGAGTCCATTGATAGAGGTTCTCTAGGTTTTAGTCAGAAAGAGAGGAGGCAGATGATATAATATGCACCAGATCAGACAGGAAATGCTCCATATAAAAGAATCTAATACACCAGGGAAGGGCAGACAAATAAACGGTGGCAATTTTAAAAGTGCGTGTGCACAAATGCTAAGAGTCTAACTAATAAGATGGGTGAACTCGAGTACCTTGTATTAAAAGAGGAGATGGACATAATAGGCATCACAGAAACCTGGTGGAATGAGGACAATCAGTGGGGCACAATCATACTGGGATATAAATATATTGGAAGGACAGAACAGGTCATGAGGGTGGTGAAGATAATGCAGAATCAAATGAAGTAAAAATCTTAAAAGAATCAAAATGTTCCCTAGAATCACTATGGATAGTAATTCCATTCTCTAATAAGAATATAGCAGTAGGAATATATTATCGACCCCTTGACCAGGACAGTGATAGTGACTTTGAAATGGTAAGGGAGATTAGAGAGGCTACCAAAATAAAAAACTCAATAATAATAGGGGATTTCAATTATCCCCATATTGACTGGGTGCATGTCACCGCAGGACGAGATGCAGAGATAAAGTTTCTTGATGCCTTAAATGACTGCTTCGTGGAGCAGCTAGTACAGGAACCGACCAGAGGAGAGGCAATTTTCAATTTAGTGCTGAGTGGAACACAGGATCTGGTCCAAGAGGTCACTATTACAGGACTGTTTGAGAATAGTGATCATACTATAATAACATTTAACTTTCCTGTGGTGGGAAGAACACCTCAGCAGTCCAACACTCTGGCATTTCATTTCAAAAAGGGGAATTACACAAAAAGGAGCAGGTTAGTTAAATGGAAATTAAAAGGAACAGTGACTAGAGTAAAATCCCTGCAAGCTCCATGGAAAATTTTGAAGGACACCATAATAGAGGCCCAACTTAAATATATACCCCAAATTAAAAAACCATAGTAAGAGACCTAACAAAGAGCCACCATGGCTTAACAACCATGTAAAAGAAGCAGTGTGAGATAAAAAGGCATCTTTTAAAAAGTGGAAGTCCAGTTCTAGTGAGGTAAATAAAAAGGAACATAAACACTGCCAAATTAAGTGTAAAAATGTCATAAGAAGAGCCAAAAAAGGTTTTGAGGAACAGCTAGCCAAAAACTCAAAAAGTAATAGCCAAATGTTTTCTTAAGTGCATTAGAAGTAGGAAGCCTGCTGAGCAACCAGTGGGGCCCCTAGACAATTGAGATACAGAAGGAGCTATCAAGGATGATAAAGCCATTGCAGAGAGACTAAATGATTTCTTTGCTTCAGTTTTCATGGCTGAGGATGTGAGGGAGATTTCCAGACCTGCACTGTCTTTTGTGGGTGATGAATCTGAGGAACTGTCCTGGATTGAAGTGTCGTTAGAGGAAGTTTTGGAACAAATAGAAAAACTTAACAGTAACAAATCACCGGGACCAGATGGCATTCACCCAAGGGTTCTGAAAGAGCTCAAATGTGAAATTGTGGAATTATTAACTGTGATTTGTAACCTAGCCTTGAAATCAGCTTCTGTACCCAAACAATGGAAAACAGCCAACATAATAACGCCAATATTTAAAAAAGGCTCTAGAGGCGACCCTGGCAATTACAGACTGGCAAGTCTAATGTCAGTACTGGGCAAATGAGTCGAAACAATAGTGAAGAATAAAATTGTTAGACGTGTAGAAGAACATAATTTGTTGGGCAAAAGTCAACATGGTTTCTGTAAAAGGAAATCATGTCTTACTAATCTATGGGAATTCTTTGATGGGGTTAACAAACATACAGACAAGGGGGATCCAGTGGAGATAGTATACTTAGATTTCCAGAAAGCCTTTGACAAAGCACCTCACCAAAGGCTCTTGTGTAAATTAGGTTGTCATGGGTTAAGAGGGAAGATCCTTTCACGGAGTGAGAACTGGTTACAAGACAGGAAACAAAGGGTAGGAATAAATGGCAAATTTCCTGAATGGAGAAGGGTAATGAGCAGTGTTCCCCATAGTGAACAATCCTAGGACCAATCCTATTCAACCTATTCATAAATGACCTAGAGAAAGGGGTAAGTAGTGAGGTGGTAAAGTTTGTGACGATACTAAACTGCTCAAAATAGTCAAGATGAAAGCAGACTGTGAAGAACTTCAGAAAGGTCTCACCAAACTGAGTGATTGGGCAACAAAATGGCAAATGAAATTTCATGTGGATAAGTGTAAAATAATGCACATTGGAAATAAATAACCCCAAGTATACATTCAATATGATGGGGGCTAATTTAGCTATAACTAATTGGAAAGAGATCTTGGGCTTATCATGGATAGTTCTCTGAAAACATGCATGTAGTGTGCAGCGGCAGTCAAAAAAGCAAATGGGATGTTAGCAATTATTAAAAAAGGGATAGAAAATAAGACAGAATATTTTACTGCTTCTTTATAAAACTATGGTATGCCCACATCTTGAATGGTCTTATGTTATCACATCGCCCCGCAGCCATCCTGAAAGATGTTTTGTGCCATCACTTGTGGCTGGGAGGAAAAGCCTTTACAAAGCTGGATGTGAGGCAGACCTGCCAGCAGCTGGCCCGGGAGGACTGCTCCTGGCATGGTGTTCCCATCAATACCCATCGGGGGTCTATTTCAGGATAATGGATTGTTGTCTGGTGTCTTCTCAGCTCCTGTCGTGTATGGTTCAGAAGCTGGGTTTTCTCTGCTGGGTCTTACCTCAATGCTGCCTGCGTGCCAGAGAGTAATAACTTTGCAGCTGATGCTTGTGACCAGCAGGGCTTCCTGTCCAGAACGTACCAACACGGGCATTCGTAGGCACTGCACGGGGTCGCTTTAGGCTCCGGCAGTACTACCTGGGGTTTGCATCCAAACCACAGAGCTTCTTAGTGCGTGAAATTCGCTGGCCTGTGTCACACAGCAGCTGAGGCCACACAATCAGTGTGGTCCACTCCAGCTTGAAAATCACTAGGGCAGGTCTTCAGCAGCAGATATTTGCATGGCCTGGTGAACTTCAGGGAGCCATAATGTTCTAGACCAGATGAAGCTCTGGACCCCTGTATCCAGTAGTTATCCTTGAGTGCAAAAACTCTTACTACCATACTGTGTTTGTCTTCCAGAGACTTCAACAGAGGAAGGGTATTCTGATACAGACGGGGAAACTGAGTCATGCATAGGAAAGTGATTTGCCCAAGGTCATGGAAAGAGGCAGTAGCAGAACTGAACCCAGGTCTCCCAACTACCATGCTTCTCTGAAGCCTATGGCCACCTGCAATGCTGTTTCTTGCAATGTGCTGCTGGTTGGCACATATGGGGCACTGCTAGCTCACAGCCTCCCAGGAGCTCTAGACCCTGCATGGGAAACAGCTTGGAATGACACAAAGAGTGGTTACACTTGACCTTGGCGCTTGCACATTAACATGCCACTTGCTGTGCCCCTTCTAAGGCTCCCCATTTTGCCCTGACACCTCCAGAGGGTGGCAGAAGATGGGGTGGGGGGTTAGGTATTGTTTGTAAGACCCAGAAGGTTGGCCGGCAGACTCCTGCCTATTGGGTGGGGCTGCAGTGGGGCGGGGAGATGGAATTTGTCTGGGGCAGGGAGTTGATTTGGTTGGCTCGTTATTGTAAACTGATTCAGAGGTGCCCAGAGTGGGAGATGTAACATCGCAGTCAATCAAAAGAGTCGTGAGCTCGTGGGCAAGATCGGAGCCCAGCTGTGGTGCAAACCTGGGCATTGCCAGATGGGTGCACCCTGCCTTAGACTGTGGCAGCAGGAGCAGACCTGTGATTTGATACGGGCAGGCTGGCTGGAGAGCACAGAAGGGCGAACGGTCTCCACCAGGATCTATTCACCCATCATGGTGACACCACCCTATGTAGCTGCCCAGTGTTCCCTGTAAGCTGAGCACTTGGGTGGCTGCCCAGGGGAGAGTCAGGTGCCGCCCGGCTGATTAGCAGCACACCCACAGCCAGCAGCATGTGTTGCTATGGGTGGTGCACATGGGCACATGCCTCAGTGTAAAGAACAAAATTTATTCTGCCCTGTATGGGAAAAATGAGAGGGACCCCTGCAGCTGAGTCCTTTCAGCGGCAGGACATGGGCACTGCCTTGTGGTCCCTGGCCAGGGCACTGGGCGTAGACTCTGCTGTGCCTCAGAGCAGGGAGAGCGTGAGCTGGTGCAGATCCGCACTGTCCGTTCTGGCTGGCCTGTGGCCTGGGCCTGCCACTGGCACATGCCAGGCTGGGCTACGGGGGGTGGAACTGATGTTCGGAGCTCCAGGACCAGCCTGAGGGTGTAAAAGGAGCAGAGTTAAAGCGCCCCCGGCGAATCCCCTTCAGCCAGGTGCAGAGTGTTGGTGCCTGCCTCACTAGCACTAGAGCTGCCCCCGGGGCCTGTCCCCCAAATGGCACTCTCACCTCCTGAGACCCAGGTCACCACAGCCTGGTGCAGCTTCCTCACACCGGCATGGCCGAGGTGCGAGGGAGGGTCTTGCGCTCAGCCGACAGCCTGAGCTCACGCCCCTGGAGCCGCAGCTAGGCTTTGCCCTCTGTCCTCGTGGCAACGCTCCCCAGGTGCCCGCGGGCCCGGCCGATGGAAGGGGCAGGAGTCTTCACTACCCCAGGGGCTGTAGCAGCTGTTCGCCTGGGGGAATCTCACCCAAGCTCCTGCTGCCCTTTGGGCCGGAGGTCCCCGGAGCTGCAGCCAGGAGGCTGCAAGAACTGGGCTGCTCGAATCTCTCCCATTCCTCAGAGCTGCTTATGTGTGGGTATAAATGAGGGGCTGGAGGATTAGCCCCAGGCCTCTGCTAAGCCAGAGCAAGGCCAGGTGCAGGCTAACCTCCCCCCGGCTCCCCAGGGGCCAGCGTCTGCAGCCTTTTCTGTTCGTGGCCTCCCTGCTGGGCCTGCTCACCAGGGAGCTGGGCATGGCCAACAGGGAAGTGATGTGGAGCCCTCACTCAGGAGGGCTGCTCTGTGCCCCAATGAGTTCATTGCCCTCTCATAGACACACAGGGGCCTCGGGAGGTCATCTACTCCAGCCCTGCACTCACGGCTGAGCTACCTGCAATCTAGACTCTCTCTAACTGGTGTTCGTCTCACCAGCTCTTAACAATCCCCAACAACGATGATTCCAACCCCTCCCTGGCCACTTTGTTCTGGCGCTTCCCCACCCGGGCAGCTCAGAGGTTTTTGCTAACATCCAGCCAAACCTTTGCTGCAATATAAGCCCATCGCTTCTTGGCGTAGCCTCAGCGGTTACGGGGAGCAATTTTTCTCCTTTCCCCCGTGTAACGCCCTTCTCAGCACTTGAATCCATTTCGCTGTCCTGCAGCGATCGCCCAAGCAGCCCCGTAGCCAAGAACGCAGAAGCCGTCCCCATCACCTGCCTGCGGGAAGGGGCTGCCACGCAGGAGCCTAATTTGGATGGGCGGCCTTGAGCAAATTACAGTCGGGATTTAGAGCAGATTAAAGTCAGGATTAAGCGGATCCGTGAATGGAGCCTCAGCGCCCCACCGGCTCTGGGATGCATGCGCGGGCTGCGTGTGCGTTGTCATTGCAGCTTTCTGGTCAGTGCTGCAGAAGCAACAACTCGACTCCATGCAGGGGTGCGGTGGGCACTGCCCCATGCAAGGCCTTGTCTTTGTGGCGTGTGTTTTTGAATTGCACGAGGGCCTCTCTCCGGCAGAGGGCAACCTTCCCCTGTGGTTAGGCCAGGCACTCATTAGGCTCCAGGAACAAAGAGGCAAGTTCTGGAGAGAAGCTCATTCCTTGTGTTTGTGGTGCTGAAGAAGGACCCCAGTAACTCCTTTTGCTCCCGCATTGCTGCCTTTTTGCTGTTGTCTTCACACCTCCAGTCGGCTGCCGATGGGCCTTTCCCCTGCCTGCCTCTTCTGAATCGCTTTACATCTGCAAATGTATCTGTAATGCAGCAGGAGGGAGGGAAAGAGGCAAAAATCGGAGCGACAGCTTGGTGAGGAGGGTCAAAACAACCAACCCAAGTCAGGGGAGGCGGTGCCCCTGCTTCTACAGCTGAATTGCAGGTACAGCCCATGGGGCTCCAAGCTCAGTAAGACTGTCAGGGCTGCAGCACATCCCAGCCTGGAGAGGGGAGATGCTGCTGCTGTTTTGATCTGTCAGTGCGCTTGGCAGTCAGGCTTTTAGTTCCAGCACTTGGCCTGGATTCTAATTAGGGTTTTGAGTCACAGAGGTTCAGGGCAGAAGGGACCAGTTGATCCGCTGGTCTGACGTGTATATTACAGGCCATGAGGTTTCACCCGAACTCGGCTCTGAGGACAACCAGAACTAGAGAATCCACAGGCACCCAGGAGATTTTCTTGCAATGGTTAATTACATCCTGCCCTTGTCCTCCCCTTTGCTCCTGCCAGTGGCTCCATCCTGCACCCCTTGTGGTCATTGACACCCATGCTACCGTTCCCATCTGGTGGGGTTTGATGCTCACGTTGCCCTCCCATGCACGACTGCTCAAGGTGTAGGCTCTGGCAAGCCTGCGCTGCTATGAGCCGCAGAAAGAGAGGCTTTTTTTTTCTGGTGGATGCAGCACTCTTCACACTGAGAGCACAAATGTCATGCTCGTGTAGTGCTGACAGGCAGAACCGAACTTGGGAGCTTAGCACACAAGCTTCTGCCGATGGAGCTACAAGCCAGCCGCCTGGTAGCCAAGGCATAGGACAGGCTGTTATTCACTCGAATAATCTGCTTGTCGCTTGATGGGACAGTGCACCGCACCCAGTAGGTGTGTGGGTTGCACGTGCCAGCTGCTTTGCCTCCTTCGGAGCAGAGAGCTCCGTTGAAATGGGAGTTGCTCGGATCTCGGGCGCTCCCAGATCTCTAGCTATCCCACTCTTTGTGCCAATAGCGATGGAAAACCAGGCACTGCGGGGATTCTAACTTGGACATTTCTCTCCTCTTCCAGAAGCGGGGAGGCAGCAGGAGGGAATGAACCTGCAACCTTAAGGGCTAAACCATGCATGAGCGAAAAGCCAGCTGGTTCTCAGCTAAAGCTGTGGGGCAGAGCCTTCCCTCTCCCTTGTTACTGGTTTCAGTGCCTCTGGGGCTACACCAGCTTCAGCACAGCTCCACTGGTAGCAGAGTCAAGATCCTTTCACGTAGACAGATTCCTTGTGCTTAAACTCCAAAGGTGTGTCTACAACTACAGAGTTATTCCAGAATAGTTTATTCCAGAGTTATTATTCCAAAATAAGCTATTCCAGAATAATGTGTCCACACTACAGGGAAGCCCTGGAATAAGCAAAACTTATTTCAAAAGAGCGCATCCAAACACAATAAAGCCCATTTCAGATTAGAGCCTTTGGAAGCACCCTGGGGTTACGCCTACACATCAGCGTTATTTTGGAGTAAACTATTGCTGAGTAGCTTATTTCATAATAGCTCCTATTCCCTGTCCCTGTGTCTACATGTGCCCCTTCCTTTCGAAAGGGGCGTGTTAATGAGCGAGTTTGAAAGATGCTAATGAGGCACTGCAATGAATATGCAGCACCTCATTAGCATAATGGCAGCTGCGGCGATTCGAAAGTGCGGCTTTTCGAATTGCGTGCCGCCCATGGAGACGGGACCTTCCGAAAGGACCTCCCCCAGTTTTTGAAAGTCCTTCTTCTGATCACCAGATAGGAAGAAGGGCTTTCAAAAACCCGGGGGGGTCCTTTCGGAAGGTCCCGTCTCCACGGGCGGCGCGCGATTCAAAAAGCCGCACTTTTGAATCGCCGCAGCTGCCATTATGCTAATGAGGCGCTGCATATTCATTGCAGCGCCTCATTAGCATCTTTCGAACCTGCTCATTAACATGCCCCTTTCGAAAGGAAGGGGCACATGTAGACCCAGCCTCTCTCTACAGCCCCTGTTCTGAAATGTCTGGTTTGGAGTAGGTGCTATGCCTCCTAGGATGAAGTTTACAGAACTCGACATTAACCCTGTGCTGTTTCGAAATAATTTCAAAATAGCGGTTTTGCTGTGTGGACGCTCGCAAAGTTATTTCGAGAGAGCGGCTGTTACTCCGAGGTAACGCTGCTGTCTAGGCTCACCCCAGAAGACCAGAAGCTGGTTTACACTGTGCTACCACTTGGGGGTGCTGCACCAGAACAGTAGCGAGGGTACAAAGAAATAGACCAGGGCTAAGTGCCCAGTATGTTGGGGGAAGGCTGTGCAGCCAGGGAGCTCCTGGGGCAGGGAAGTTAGTTATGAGAGAAGAGCAGGGAGGGGTGAGGGTACGTGGGGGGTTGGAACCTCTGCCTTCTGCAAGGCAGCCCACCCCTTGTGGCCCATAGCAAGCTGCCTGCAAGCCTTCCCTGCCCCATGAGGCTGCAAGGGGAGAGCCTCCTTACGCAGCTACAGTCCTCTCCCCAGTGAGACAGCCCTGAAATCTAAGAGCTCCCCTCTCCCCTTGAGCCGCCCCCTTGCCCTTTCCCCTGCCCTGATCCCAGATCAGAAACTCAGACCAGCCCCCAGAGGCCCCCCAGAGCCTGATGGAAGCGCTCTGGGAGAGGAGTTTGCTTCCACAACCACAATGTGCGGTGACAGGAGAACCAGCTGCCACCAGCTCCCGAACAGTTGCTGCGCCAACCTGCGCAGCATAAATCACCCCTGCAGGCTCATCTGTTGCTTTTGGCCGCTTGCAGTGATCAGAGACAACACAGGCGCTTGAGACAGACCAGCACAAACGAGGAGCCCAAGGAGATGGTGATAGATGGCGGTGGGGCTGATAACAGGGCCCGAGAAATGTCAGTGAAAGGCGGCTTTTTCCCTCCAACAAAGGCGGCTTTTGTCTGGGCTCTGCCTGCTGTAGGGTGGCATTGTTAGCGCGCTGTCACCTCCCTGTTGTTCTCTGTGCATCCCTGGCGGGTTACTGGGGAAGATGCAGAGTTTCTTGTGATGTAGGGACCGCATGGCAGTGCCTCCCAGCCCGCCAGTGCACGTGGGACAGCATTCCTGCTGCCAGCCAAGTGCAGCCACCTCATGGGGGTGTATTCCAAGTCCCAGCCAGTGCAGCCAGCAGACTAGAGGAGGGTAACCCCTCAGTGCACCCAGAATGCTACCGGCAGCATTTTTACTGCCAGCCAGAAGCTGAGCACAGAAGTCCCATTAAACTCCTGTGAGTGCAGCAGGATCAAGAAGACATCAAATCCAGTTAGTAGCCGGCCCTGTGATGGGTGAGCTGGGCCCTCTCCCTCTGCCTGCCAACCCTTTGCCTTCCATCAGCAGCACAGCCACCTGGCCACGCACACCCAGGCTTGCCTGGCCTGAGCCTGCTGTCTTGTGCATCTGTTTGATGCCAAGGGAGGTGTAACCGAGCTCAGCAGTTGACCCATACACCAATAGGAGGGGCCCCTTCCCCCTCATTCAGGTAAGGAGGGGAGAAGCATCTCCTGGTCCCCTCTTTGTGTAAAGGAAATTGGATCCCTTCGGAAGCTTGTCTTTAAGAAGGAACCCTGCCTCGCAGCCACTGCCAGTCAATATTAAATGAAAGCCTGAGCAGCATGAAAGGAGAGGAAAGAAAAGACAAACGGCATCTGGGCCAAAGAGATTTCTTTCTTTCTTTCTTTTTCTTTCTCTTTCTCTCCCTCTCTCTCTCATGCAATCTCCCTGCACTCTGGTCCCCCCCAGAAGTAGGTCAGGGTTCTTGCCATCTCTCACAGCTTGCTTGAACGCTGTTATTTTTAATCTTTAATAAATTCCTGCCTGCCTCTGAAGACCGGGCCTCGGTCCCTGATTAACTAGGCTCTGCCAGCCCAGGAGACCGGCCGATGCCCATTAACGCACAGCTCAAGGCTTGTAGCGCGTCTTGCTAAGGGCAAAGAAGTGAGAAGACACAGAGCCAGTCAGATGGATTAGAGCGAGGGAAAGTCAGGTCCAGGAGAGGGTGGTGGGAACAGGAGGGGCTCAGAGCCGGAGGTACAGTGGAGCAGAAGAGATGCCATGCAGTTTTCTCCCACAGGGAGCTTTGCTCTGGGATTTATTCTAACAGTCCAGTGCAATCAGGTGCCTGGAACATCTTCCCTGGCAGCTGGGCTCAGCACATTCCAGCTGCAGAAACCTAAGCAGAATCCTTGGCCAAAGACCACCCCTCCCCATCCCCTTGCCTGTGAGCTGAGGGATGGCAGGCTAGACCCACTGCCCAAGGCTGCAAGCAACAGCTCTTGGGGCTCTCCCAGTTCACAATCTGGTCAGGCCGACCGGTTGCACTTTCCCCTTGGTCACCAATGCCTGAAATGCTGATTCAGGAGGCTTCGCAATAGCTAGATAATACTGTCTGCTCAAGAGAGCCATCGGACATCCTTTCCAGCCCACTGGCTCTCGTTCCTCTGCCTGCCGCTTGTGGCCCTGAAGAGAGCTGTGCAGGTCAGGTGTCTGGACACTGGACATGGTACCAGGCAGTTCCAAGCAGTCAGCTGGTCTCCGCCACTGACTTGTCGCCAGGCCTCAGGCGAGTCCCTTTACCCTTCTCTGGGTTTCCCCATCTTAGAAATGGCCATGAGAGAGGCAGGGTGCAATCTACCCGGTTGCCTTGGAGAAGGCCCTTTCTCTTTGCTGATGAAGGGAGGCCTACAGTCAAGAACAGGGAGTCCGTTTATAGGCTGGCTTGGAGCTACAGGCCTCAAGAGCTACGCAGAACAAGCATGTTGCAGCCCGGGCAGCTTGATCCAGCCCTTCATTCTGTGGGGCTCAGGCGGCCCAACAGAACCCAGGCTGATCAGCTCCCCAGCACTGTGGCTGCTGAAGAGTCCCATGAGACATTCCACGAGGGCAGGCTTTGGCCTGGGCGTGTCCTCATTGTCAGGAAAGGGGGGGCTGTGCCCAGGCTCCCTCTATTATCTTCCATCCGGGGCAGAATAAATTTTGTGACATGCCGCAAGACATGTGTGGATGTGCACCGCCCAGAGCAACACATGCTGGGTATTGCTGATCAGCTGGGCATCATTTGAAGCTCTCTTGGGTGATTAGCCAAGCGCTCAGCTTACAGGGAACAAGCGGCAGCTGCCTTTCGGTGCAGGGCGGGTTGAAGACACTGTAGAGCATGACTCCATAAAATGCTTAGTCTCTGCCCTCCTTCGAGGTGACTCAGGCATCTGGCTGCACTTGACACACCAGAATCCGCAATGCGCCACCAGGCGGGTGGCCAGGTTCTGTCGCCTCCTCAGCAGTGCGGACGCTTTACCACTAAAGCTGAAGAAGCAACTCCCTTAGCTGCTAGCAGTAGTAGGCTGTTAGCCTCCAGCAGCCCAGCTGCGAGAGAAGGGCGCTGCACCATCTTTGCCGGCAGAGATAGGGATAAGGAGGTCCTCGGTTCTGCACTGAACCCACGTGGAGGGCAACTGCAAGCTGAGGCCAAATGTTTTCTGTACATTTGGCTAATGAATCGCTCCAGCCTCGTTATCTTGGCGCTCAACCCAGCCAGAGCCATCCTCACTCACAGGAAGCCGCCTTATTCCTCTCACAATCTCCCTATTGTATCCATATGGAGCATGTGGCTGGGATGCACCCTGGGAGGTATTAGCACACATGCCTGGGGCACGGGCCACGGGGGCTTGTTTGTACTTTCACTTGGGTTTTGTGTGGATTTGTTTTCACATTTTTGGGCTTTCTCAGCTCTTTTCCCCACCAAGCAAAACAAACAAAGCTGCTTCCCCCGGTCAGTCGTGCAGCTGCACGGCGGCCTCACAGTGGGGCTTTCTTGCTGGAGTTCTGAATGTCGGCAGGGGCAGGTCGCACAATTCCCCCAGGGCCTGCTGTCCCGGTTCATTGGAAGGCCCGTCCTTCCCAGGCTGGAGAGCTGGCAGAGACATGAATTCCTGTAACCACTTCAGGAAGCCATCAGCTACGGAAAACAACAGGCAGCCGAATGACTGCGTCCGGTAGCAGTCGGTGATGGAAAGACTCCGTCCACCCAGCCTGAGAGGAGCTGTATCCAGTACGAGTTTCAGGGGACGGGGGCGGGGGCAGATCTAGAAGAACCGTACTAATGCGGAATCAGACATGCAGCTTCGGCATCACTCTGCCAGGTGTCAGCCAGGGAATATCCCATTCCAGCTAATGCCCGGTACAAATTAGCTGTGGTCATTATGAGGCCAGACTGGGGCTAGCTGGACCCCCACAGCTAGACTGGCATGGAACATACACAGAAATCCTGCTCTGTGACCAAGCGGGGCCAAGAGAAGGGAACAACAGCTATGCCCATTTTACAGATGAGACACTGAGGTCCTGGGAGGTGACACAACATGCTGGCTGTCTGTGGGAAATCAGGGAACGCTGCTGAGTACTCCTCAGTCACAGTCCATCCTTCTCCACCTTCTAGCTAGCTATGGACTGCCAGTATCTAACTGTGTCTTCATTCCACTCCCCCAATCAACTGGCTCCAAAGAAGTTGCACAAACCATGGGAGGGGAGTTACAGGACAGAGAATCAGCCGGGTCTTGTTGGGTATGGAGTGCGTGATGACTGTACCCAAAAGCGGTGGAGATGGACTGGCCAATGTGTTAGGAGAGGAGGTAACTGAACCTACTGGGTGTGAGACACCAAGCGAACCGAGTTGTTTCCTGCCATTGGGGCCTGGGGCTTATAGAAGCAAAGGGCTGGAAGGGACCTCAGGGGGTCATCCAGTCCAGCCCCCTGCTTCAAGCAGGATCAACCCCATCTAAAGCCAGGATCTTGTCAAGCCAGAACTTAAAAACCTTGAGGGATACAGATTCCACCACCTCTCTAGGCAACACATTCCAGTGCTTCACCACCTCCTGGTGAAGTAGTTTTTCCTAATTTCCAACTTACTCCTCTCCTTCTGTAACTCCAGACCATTACTCCTTGTTCTGCCATCTGACACCACTGAGAACAGTTTCTCTTCATCCTCTTTAGAGCTCCCCTTCAGGAAGCTGAAGGCTGCTATTAAATCACCCTTCAGTCCTCTCTTCTGCAAACTAAATAAGCCGAAATCCCTCAGCCTCTCCTCAGAGGTCATGTGCTCCAGCCCCTTAATCATTTTTGTTGCTCTCTGCTGAACCTGCTCCAGCACATCCACATCCTTTTCATACCGGGGGGCCCCAAAACTGACACAATATTCCACATGTGGCGTTGAGGGGGGCAGTAGAAGGCACATCAGCCAACAAGCGGCTGGCCCAGAGGCAGCTGCGGGAGGGGAGCGACCAGAGCATTTTTGTGCAGCACTGACCCTGCTACTAGGCCCCGGCATCCCTGCAGCCGCTGGAGGAGATTTATGGGGCTGTGTTGGCTCACTCGCTCGTTTCTGGTCTCTGGCAAGGCCCTGTGTGTGGCATACGGCCAGGGCTCTGCAGTGGCGCAGCCCCCGAAGGGAAACTTGTGGATCTTTGCTGTGGCTATTAAACCCCCGGGGATGGAAGCGAACCAGCAAAGTTCGTCAGCGAGGAAAGAAAAATGGCTCCTTGGCTTCTGCTCCGCAGAGGCTGCAGCTGTTGGCCTGGAGGCCCCTGGGAAATGCAGCTGTGTTAGGAAGAAGCAGCCGCTCCCGCTCCTGCCACCGTCACCCACTCGTCTGCAGGATGCTGAGTTTTGCGTTCCCATTCCAAAGGGTGTGGTTAGGTGGGGATCTAGCGACTAGCCCGGACCCCTGAGGTCAGCCTGACCTGCCACCTGTGCCCACTTTTGGAAGCCACAGCCCAGAGTAGACCCTTTGGAATTCTCTAGGCAAAGCACCTTTCCAACTGAGCTGAAGAGCCACTGGGCCTCCTCTGAACTGGAAATGTCCATGAATGTATCAGTTAGGTGCAGTTAGATGCCCAGCTCCCACTGAGTGCTACTGAGGCTCTGGGTCCCTAACTCCCTTAGGACACCTCAGAGCAGGCTAGAGAACCTGATCCTCTTAGCCCAGAGACCAGACAAAGCCCAAGGGGGCAGCCCAGCCTGACAGAGTTGATGGATGAGGAGGCCAATCTGGGAAGGATCAGACTGGAAGGAGGAGAGAGACAGCTCCCAGGGATGGTAACTGGATACCAGACAGCACAGCGCTGACAGCGGCTGGAGGAGGATGAAGTGGTGGTGCTTAAAGACAGACCTGAGGGGAATCCAAGAGGAGAGAGACATCTGCAGTAGACCCTTCCCATTGGCACATGAGTGGGGACTGAAACTTCCTTAGATGCTAGCACTGGTAGGCTATTATCCTCCAGTAGCTGAGCTACTGGGGAAGGACCCATCACGGTCTTTGACCACAGGTTGTTACATGTCCACCCTGAGATCAATAAGCTGGTCACCATACATTACACAGAGTCTGAAATACACTCTATGTCCTGCACCGCTCGGCCTGCACCCGACAGGGCTCTCAGTCAGTCACACATGCAATCAACATAAAGCCATACCAGGGGCAGTGTGGCAGAGGAGAGTTCCCTCTGTCAGCCGGGGAAATCGCTGTTGCTCTCCTTCAGCTGAGAGAGGCCCCTGCAGAACACAGTCCCCAGAGCCGTGTTGCGCAGGGACCCATTATGTTGTGCTTTGAGACCCCCTGCCAGGCAGCGCCAATTTCTGCCCAGATTTGTTTACCGCAGCAAAGCTCTTGGTGGCTGTACATTGATTTCCCTCTTTGGTCCTGCCTCTCCCCCAACACATCTGGCTCCCCACCCCCGTCCTCCGACACATCTGGCTCTCGCTCCTTCTGGCTGCGTGTGTTTGTTCACAGTACAGCAGTTTCAAATGTTGGGAATCATTAGGCAATTAAAGCTCTGTTGTGGCTGCTGTTGGAAGCTCTGCTCCTCAGAAGCCTCAGAGATGCCGCGGGCTGCCTGCATGGGAGGAGGAGGGGATGAGCGCCGGGGCAGCTGCCCAGCAGCCGCACCTCAGCAACACAGAGCCCAGGAAAGCCTTTCTGCCAAGGTGGCCGTGGGAAGGTCCCAGGTGACTAGTGACTTTCACTGTGCCGTTTGCAAGCCAGAAAGCACCTGGGGCTCCCTCCCCCACAGTCCTTCACCCCAGTGCACAGGGAGCACGAAACCACCATTCTGGGCCAGCAACAGTTTACACCCAATTCACACTGGTGCAAATGGCAGCACTAGGGCTGGACAAAGGCAGGATCGGCCCCAAGATGCAGAGTCCTCCTGGCCTCGGTCGACAGGGCTGTGCTAGAGTTCTCACAGGGGGTGAGTGTGGCCCACGATGATGTCCCTCTGTGCTGGCTTTAATCTTGCTCATGCGAGTCTGGAAGCAGCAAAGCTGCAGCTGCGTGAGCGTCGGCGTGGGCCAGCCCATGGATTGTTACTGGGGTTCCAGATGGCTTTGGACGGCCTCTGGAACCTGAGCGAGTGAGATTACCATCAGGGCAGGTATCCTGGCTCAAGCTGCAAGGGCCAGCTGTGACTGGAGCAGAGACAGATCCGGAGAGTCGCGCCGGTGTCTTTCCAGGTCACACGTCATCCCCAGGCGTAGGCGCTCCGTGAGCCCAGAGCAGCTCCCAAAGGGCGGGGGGGACACGGGGGATAAGAGCCAGGACTACCACTAATTTTATCCATTCTCAGGCGAAATAAATTTCGGTACGTGCGGTCGAGCCTCACTAGCAGCAGCACTGGCTCAGCGGGGCAGCACCTGCATCTCTTCTGGGCGGCCGCCCACGTGCTCAGCTTACAGGGAACAGGGTAAGAGCAGCATTTGGCCCCATCGTTGGAATTTAGGGCCAACTCATCCCTCCTTGATGCCCAGAGGGGACCCTCTGTGTGGGACTCTCACATCCCCCGCGAGGGCTGCCCCAACCCCACTCTAGGGATCGCTCTGCATGGCAGGTGCCTGCTAAGGAGGAGCGGGTGGCTTTTGCCGGGAAGCATGTTTTCTGAGGTGCCACGGGAGAGGCGGCAGCTGCTGCTGGGATTCTGCAGTGCCCCTCAGAACCAATGCCATCAGAGTCAGGCCTGCTCCTCAAACCCTCTTCTGCAGCACTGCCAACGGTTGCTTGTAGCAGAGCGCGTCAGATCCTTGAGATGGTGTCCTGTACTTTCTGCTGAGAGGGTTGGCCTCAGCGGAGCCCAGATGGGCATTTATGGCAGCCAAGGGCAAGTCATGGGAGGCTCTGCTAAGGGAGGAATCCCTTCCCCACAGACAGGGCAGTTCTGGTCTGGCACAGGTCTACCATCACCCCAGGGCGTTTGCTTCAGGGCAGAGTCAGGCTCTTGGTTCATCCAGAAACCACCACAGCTGCCCAAACTCACAGGAACCAGGGCGGAAGAGCCAGACTGAAGTGTGCAGAATGAGATCCTTAGGGAACAGAAATCCCACCGCGGCGGAGGAGACGGAGAAGCATCGCTCCAGAGTTCGCTCCCGGTGTCATCTTCCCTCCTACATCCCTGCGTCAGGGGAGTGGCCTGTGTCCACTCCTGTCCTCTGCGGTGCATGACCGCTCCTCGAATCCTAGGGCTGGAAGAGATCTCAGGAGGTCATCGAGTCCAGCAGCCTTGGCTCAGGCAGGCAGGGAAACCTGATCTCACATCCAGCCTCTGTGTGTGTGTCCTCACTAGGCCACCTGGGGGTAACTCACATCAGCCCAAACCCTACTGACAGCCAGGCCCTTTGTGAGTTAGCAGTTCACAGCAAACCCTGGGCTGCCTTGGCGTCTTCACCTTGCTGCAGGTGACCTTACCTTCACCCAACTTTTAGCTCAGGTTAGTCACCACGTGTCAGCGAGTGTGAGGTAAACACCCATCGCAGCCTAGGGAAGACAAGGCCTTGAGCTGAGGCTAGACACGGCCCACGTGCATGTGAAGGAAGAGTTTTTTGTGGGTGCATCAGGTCACGTTTAGGTGTGCTAAGAGGACCTGTGCAGGTGTAACCCACACGCTAGGGGTGTGGTTCACTGTCCCATGTGGTGGCACCTGGACCACTTACCCAGAGAAAAATGAGTCTCCTCTACAGCCTTAGCTGAGCACCAGATGGCTTTTAGCGCAAACACTAGAGGCTCCTGCACTAAGCTGTGGAGGTCCCAGGTTTGAGTCCGCCTGTGAGCGGACTGGGACCCTTGGAGCTCAGTGCTAAAGTGATATGGAGGCGTTGACCCACAGAGCCCTTAATGCCAACTGGCAGAGGGCACGAGCTATACACGGAGGTTACAGAGATCCCCTAGGTCTGAGGTCTCCATACCACTGGGCCAAATGTGCCATGCAAGGTCTCTACGAACAGCCAGTGAGGCGCTGGTTGCGGCGAGGTGTGGGTGGTGAGACATTTAAGGAATGATGTATGTACAGTGAGTACTAAGCTCTTAACAGAGGTGAGATATGGCAGGCGATCATCAGGCGTGAGGAGACAGGGAGCTCCTTGGCTCACCAGTGTGTACGGTGGGGTCTGGCAAGGTGAGTCTGGCTGTATTCTGAGCTGCCAGCTAATCAACGTTTGCAAAATCAATGAGAAGCCTAGTGTGTGTGTGTGTGCGCGTGTGTGTGTGTCTTGTTTACAAGTGAAGATGCTGGATTGTTGGAATGCATCCAGGGCACCAGGGTTGCCTGGTCTGCTGGCCTGGGAGATGAGCTGCCAGCAGGCAGGTTAAATTCTGGGAGGAAAATCTGGAGTGAGCGAAACACAGTAAGACAGGAAAACGTTGGGTTAGTTAAGTCTGAGCTCTAGAAAGGGTTCTATGTTTTCCTTCTACATGGAGCCAGCTGCTTGCAGTCCCTCCTCCTACTGGTGCTCCCTTGATTCTCTCTCTGTGAAACAGATTTTCTCCTGTTTTCACTCTGCACAACTCTAGGTGCTGGGCGTTAAGCTGAGCTTCAAACAAAGCTGTCAGTGGTCAGCAGAGATGTATTCCTCCCTTGGGAGCCGAGGCACTGGGAATTCTGTGTGTGGTTGGTGGACCGGGGCCTGGCCGCTACAGGGGGACGTCTGGGGGCTCAAAGGTTGGGGAGCTCAGACATTTGTGCCATTCTCTGGAGATGTCCGTTTGCTGCATGCATAGGGCAGATGGCCGTAACTCTATCTGGCGGTGTTGTTATCCATGGGGCAGGTGCTGCCCTGAGAGCTCTGACCTGGCCTGCATTCCGAGGGCGTGGATGTCACTCCAGCATCTCTTGATCTGCTGCCACGTGGGTCTCTCCACTCATCCTGGGCCCCTCCTGCAGCACTTGACTCCACGCCAGGCTCTCCCTGCTCCTCCCTGGAATAGGACCCGGGGCTGGGCGTGACTGCTCTGGGAGGCTGGGGGCTGATGAGTTCCTGCCAGCTGAAGATGGCGAGCAGGAGCAGCTGCCTTGGTGCGCCCTGGGGAGCCCCTACAAAGATGCAGCAGGAAAAGGGATCAGAACCGCCCAGGAACGTGGGCTCTCAGTTGCCGGCCTGCATTCCCCGAGCTGGTCTGATGCCCTTCCTCTCCCTACAGGATATGACACCCCCGTCCCCTGCTCGCATCCTGCTCCCGGTGCCAAAGCTCCTTTGCAGGATGAGGTCCATGCTGCACAGATGTGGATGCACAGGGGAGTGGGTCTCCCTGGGGATTGTCCCGCAGGCTGATCCAATAGCAGGGTCCTACCCTGGGAGGGTCACCCTTCCCTGGACCCGCTTCCAGGTGCACTCGGTCCCAGGCTGCTCCCCATCCTTCTGAAACCTGTCCTGGCAGAGCTGCACAACAAATCCTGGGGTTTCCCCCATCAGTGGATTCCTGCTTTGGTGTGAGACTGCCCTAGGGTGAGAGACTTGTGGTATTACATGGAAGATCAACCTGGTCAGGTCCGGGTCGATCTTCTAGGGTTTGATTTTGCATGCATAGTGGGGATGAGCGAAATTGAACCACCTGGGTCATTAGCTGACCCCTGTGCTCCTCAGTCTGCGAGGAGTAAGGGAGGTCAATGGGGAGTTTCGTCAGCCTCCCTCTGTGAGGACGGCCGGGTGAGTCAATCACAGATAAGTCCATTTTAGCTACGCAATTGCCGCAGCTAGAACTGCTTATCGATGCTCAACTTTAAGGTCTAGTGTAGACCCGGCCGTGAGCTCTCCCAAGGGATGCCCACTGTGCCTCGGAGGGGGCACCCTCTCTTGTGAAATTTCAGTCCCTGTGCCCAGGGTACAGTCCCCCATGTGCTCCCATCCCGAGAGACAGTACCACTCCAAAGGAGCCTTTCTGCAAAGCCGCCTGTCATGCTCACTTGTGTGCCCGAGGCATGTGCATCGGAAACACAGCTGTGAAGGGATCTTCTTGGCCTCTTTGTCAGGTGGTGGCCAAAGGATTTTGGATGGCCCCACCAGCAACCTAGAATGAATACTTGAGATGGAAGCAGCCCAGAAAACATACCGGCCACTGTGGTCTGCGTGTGAGCACTAGAGAGCAGACCTTTCCCGTGGGTATGAATCAGTTTGGGTGCGTGACTTCTCACCTCGTCTGCAATTCTGAGCTTCCTGCTTGTTTTCAGATCCAGTACCATCAACTTCCACTCCACCAAGGTGACTGGGCAGAAGGATGTATTTGAGTGGTGACCTCTGCTGAGAAATGAAAGCTTGGTTTTCTTCCAGTGTCGTAAATTCTCTTGCTGGCTGGGGAAGCAGGGAGGCTGGGGGAATATAAGTCTAATTCAAAGGGCAAGTTTAGATTAGGTATATGGAGAAACCTTCTAATGGAAAGAACACAAATTCCCCAGCAGGACGGACACGGAGGCAGCTCAGGTGGGCAGGCATCCAAGAGGAAGCAGAAAGGCCAGCTGGGTAAATCTTGGCTTGGCTTGTTTGTCAGTTCTAAGACAGGAAACATGGCTGGGGCTGATCCGTGCTCCGAAGGGAGACCTGAAATGAAAATTCACAGACAAGGTTTGCAGTTCAGCAAGTGCCCGAGTCCCAAGGGGTAGCAAGGCTGCTCAGATGCCATCTTTGGGATGAGGTGTAAAACTTCAGCCCTGCCTGTCTGCAATTATTAAATGTCCCCTGGCACTTTTCGGAGGAGTGGAAGTGATGGTGCCCTGGACCAATTCCAACAGGGATAATTACACGTCAGCTCCCTCAAACTCCCCCTGCAGTTTCAATCAAAGAAGTTATTCTTCACTTCCCCTTCCAAGAACTCCGGAGTGGCGCCAGCAAAGAGCATGTGTCGTGTTCCATCCCAGCAGCTGGAGTGAGCCTTTTACCAGGATCTGGATGGGATGTGCTGTGTAAATTGCAAGAATTTATGAGAACTGGGCCACGCCAGAGCCCAGTCCTGAATGCAGCATCGCTTTTAGGGAAGTGTAGGTTCCAATCTGGTTCTGGGTCAGAACTTTGAGGCTTGGACTTTCTCCTGTCTGGAGCCCCAACTGAAATGAAAGTACTGGGGCCAGATCCAGAAAAGCTCGGTTCTAACTATGGATCTGAGAGTCAGGAACCCCATCTCTAACATTTGCAAGTGATGGAAAAGTCTCAGCCCCGTCAAGGTTTAGCTCGCTTCGAAGATGTACTTGAGAATTCAGAGCCTTGTCACAACCCCTGGGGTTGGAAATATCAACAAGCGCAGCCTCTTCCCAAGCAGCAAGGTCATTCTCTTTCTAGTCCCAGATGCACCAAGCTGCGTGGAATTTGCAGGAAGGGAGCACAGTTTATGCCCAGGAAGCGTTTGGAGAAGGCATCAGAAAGTCAGTCTGTGTGCACAGGACTGGAATGTCAGTTGCAGCTGCAGCATCCCTGCAAATAGCTAGCTTAACAAAGAGCCAGCTTACGTTTAGAAACCTGGCGTCCTCTCATCTTATTACCTGCCCTGTGGTAGATGAGGCACCAAACGCACCCAAGAAGTACAGGACAGCTTTCCAAGTTGGAAAATGCTCCCCTGGGCTCTAGTTCATACTTTGGGTAAAGTTTCAGCTCAATTTGTTTTGTAGCCTCAGTGCTTCCCTCATCTGCAATAACTGGCCCCCTGCACAAATCTTCTGTGATTCTCAATCTGCTACTGAAGAGAACCAGAACTGCTCACGTAACACAGACAGGTGCTGCTCACCTGGGAGGCAGGTTCTAATCTACTGCCGCTGGGGCTAAATATCACATGGCTCTTAGCCAAGGTTGTACAGCAGATTCACTCGTCTCTCTCGTGGTCTCAGTGCCACTTGATGGGACAGAACCCTGCACCTGGTTGTGGGTTGCACTTATCCACTTATCCACAAGCCCACTCCTACTAGTAACGAGCTAGGTCCAAGCTAGTGTGTGTAACAATTGCCATGAAGCTGCAGGAGGTGGTGCACCCCATCCCCACGTACCCAGGATCCTGGATACACACTTATGGGACGGGCCTGTGTTAACACCCATGCTGCTGTGGCTTCTCTGTTATTCAGTGCAGGCGTGTCTCCACGTGCTTCAGTCACACACCCTGACTGTCATGGAAGCCTACCCCTCAGGCTCTGTGCCTCTGTCTTTGAGTTTCCCCATGAGGCAGAGTCAGAGCTGGCACTGTCTCCGTGAGATCCATGGCCATGTGGTTCTGCAGCCCTTGGGAAAAGACAGAGCAAGCCCCAACAGGAGAGATAATGAGAGTGGCTCCAGCTCCATCCTGGATAAATTATGTTCTCAGCAAATTAGGTAGTCTGGAGCTCCCATAGATTGGGATGATCTACAACACCATCCATGGAGTTCATTCATCAAAGCAAAAGAGAGGTGCCGGAGGGAGGGCCCTGTCTGTGGCAGCCTGTGAGAGCCACCATAAACCAGGTGGGACACACCAGAGCATGCCGTTTATCTGCTCTTTCCTGATTTAGACTCCCTGGCAATTTCACTTCCCGGCCTTGTGTATCTTTTCAGTCCTCCTCCCACCACATTCTCTTTGGTCTGAGCCTCCACAGCTTCCTGCTCACTCTACAATCTGCTTTTTTTCTCCAACGCTCCCTGGGTCCTTAACCCTTTGCCTTGTTCCCCATCTCTCCTTCTGCCTCTTTCTTCCATTGTCACCCACTGCAGGTTGAACCTCTCTAATCCAGAACTCTCTTGTCCAGCAACGTCCGTAATCCGGCATGATTTTAGTTAGCTGGACAACCACTTATCACGGGTGTGGCCAAGTTTCCTGTGGTCCCATGAAGTTTGTTTACAGCCACCAGTCCTGGCTCTGTGTTCTGTGCTGTTGTTTATCTGTAATTCATCCCTAAATATCTTCTAAGAGCCCAGTGAGCAGTGGAAGTGTTGGTAACGCGCTACACAATATTGACCTCCTGCGGTCCGGCAAATTCTCTCATCCGGCACCAGTCAGGCCTGAAGGCTGCCCAGTTAGAGAAGTTCAACATGTATTATTTATTCTTTGTATTAAGGTAGCTACTAGAGTCCCAAAGGAGATCAGGCTGTCATTGTGTCAGGTGCTGTACAGAGATATGATGAAAGACAGCCTCAGCCCCAAAGAAGCCTCATGCACACAGGGAGAAGGAAGGATCCAAGGTGTGTAAATGAAGAGGTGCAGGTGTGTGTGGATGGGTAGGGAAGAGGGTCAAAATTTTCCATTTGAGCTACATAATCTTGATCTTGAGTCCCTGGAAATTAGAACTGACCAAACGCCCAAGTAGCTTTTCGATAATCACTCCAACCACAATGGGAACCCGCCCTCTGCTGCTTTCAGCCAATCAGTAACCAGCAGGAACAGTGCTGGCAACCGTGAATTTTAAGGCAAGGGAATTTTGAACTTGCACCCAGAGCTGTTTGCAACAGACTCTGGATTCAAAGAGCTCACTTGTCCAGAGAGCGGAAATAATCTTATGTGACCTGCAGAGGGTGGGTTTTGAACAGCTGTTCCTGGCAGTGAACCACCAGGCGCAAGTATGGGCCAAGTATGATTCATGGAAGGGGTTTAGCAAGAGATAACAACTGTTAGTGGGTGAATCCAAACAGGAAATGAGTCATGGCTGCATCTCGATGAATGCTCAAAGAGAGGCAGCAGGGCCCAGTGGTTAGTGATCAGCAATGTTCAGGTTCTATTTTCATTCTGCCACTGGCCTGCTGGGTGACCTTGGGCAAGTCACAGCCCCGCTCTGTGCTTCAGTTTCCCCATCTGTAACAGTGATGCTCTGAGATCTATGGGTGAAAAACATCTTGTAGCCATGCCAAGTTGTTTTGGACCCCTGTCATCCAAACACCTTTAAGCGCTTTAATGACCAACATTAACATGATGACTTGAGCTTTGAAGCCCCACCCTGTGATGCAGGGAGGAAGCCGAGGGAAACAAAGCACAGAGTGCATCAGCCAGCAGCAAAGCAAGGGAGGGGACCCAGGAGTCCTGACCTTTGGGCCCGTGAGCTATTCAGGTCAGCTGCAGAGCCTGGACTAGAATCCAGGCTGACTAGTCCTCTGATTCAGGCCACTTCCACACACCTGATAGAAAAAGCCAATCTCTTCCTAGCGCTGGCCAAGCCGTAACACAGCACAAACTTGAGGGCAGCAGATGTGAACCACTGCCCAGCCCCCACACCAGGTGCTTCTCCACCTGAGGTCGGGCAGCTGACAGTAACCACACACCTGCGTCGCTGTCCCACGTGGCACCTGGACCACTTACACAGAAATGAGCCTCCTTAGCTCAGAGCCAGCTGGCCTGTAGCTCGAGCTGTAGCACAGGGGTCAGTAACATTTCCAAGGCAGAGTGCCGAAATTTGACCTCTATGTACTGTCTGAGTGCTCATGGTATTTGTTAAAATCACTAAGGCTACATCTACATCAAGTTACATTGAAATAGTTGTCCTAGGCCATTTCTACACATGCCACTTTCAAAGTGTCATGCTAATAAACAGCCTAAAATATGCTAATGAGGCATGGATGCAAATTCTCTGTGCCTCATTAGCATAAGGTCATGTGATTTGGAGTCTGGAAGATGTTCTTCCGGACTCCAAAACACCATTTAGAAGCGCGGCCCCGGGTGGGGGGGGTGTCTTCCGGTGGGAAGTCCTTCTTCCGGAGGCCCCTTCTTCCCAAATCACTCCTAATCATGTGACCTTATGCTAATGAGGCATGGGGAATTTGCATCTGTGCCTTATTAGCATATTTTGGGCCATTTATTAGCATGCCACATTAGCAGCATGTGTAGAAATGGCCCGAGTGTCTACACCGTGCACATGCTATTTTGAAATAAATTCCAAGTAGCGGGTGTGTTCTTTCCAAATTGGTTACCCTCGTTGCAGGAGGAATAGCGCCTATTTTGAAATAAGCCACAATGGTGTCCAGGGGTGCTGTTTCGAAATATATTTTGTGTGTAGCTGTGTTATTTCGAAAGAGCTGCTTCGATATAGCTGATTTAGGGAAAAAAACCCTGCAGTGTAGACATTGCCTAATAATCCTACTTACAACAGCTGCATTAATAAATAAAAGAAGCTGCAGCACTTTACTCCTTAGGTGGTGGTCGGTGGCATTAGCTGGGCTTCTGTTAATCCACAGGCGGCCTGGCTTCGAGCAAGCTCCCAGCTGCATGGGGGAGGAAGGGCAGGGCTGAGCTCCCACCTCACGTGTCGGTGAAAATCGGCTCATGTGCCGCTTTCGGCGCCTGTGCCGGGGGTTACTGATCTCTGCTGTAGAGGAGCCTGCACTAAGCTGCAGAGGTCCCAGGTTGGAGTCCGCCTGTGGGCAGTTACACAGCTACCATCTCATGCAGCAAGGTGGTAGTTCCAGGCCCACATGGCTCTGACTGGAGGTTGAAGGCAGAAGGGACTCTATCCCCAGCGGGGGGCTGAGGACAAGCTCCCAATGTGACATGCTTAACCTGGCCCATTGGGAAGGGAAGAGCCAGCCTTTAAATCCCAGAGTGATGGCTGGGGTGCAGTGCCTCTCCCAGCCTGGCCCAGTTCGCTTTAGACAGTGTGAAACAACCTGAGCGCTGCTGCCACGTTCCCTCTGTGGCCCTGCTGCATCCCTCCTGGCCCCTTGAACAACCTCGCACTGAGCATGCAGCCTCACCACTTGTGGACAACAGCAGGTCGGAGGCAGTCAGGCCTAGGGCTCAAGAGTCCTGACTCCCAGGCCCCTTGTTCTAACCACTAGACCCTACTCTGCACCCAGAGCTGGGAATGGAACCCAGGAGTCCTGACCACCTGCCCTGCTCTAGCCACGTGACAACATAAGCCCTGCCCCAGCTTCTCCCTCAGGTCCAAAACTGGAGAGCTGCTGGGAAGGAGGAAGCCACCTCTGGCTGCTTGCTTCTGCTCTTTGCTTCTTCCAGACCCCACCTCCACGGGGTGTGTTGACGCTCCTGGGGGCAGAGCAAGGCAGAGGACTCCCTGACGCAGTGCTCTTGTCTTTGTGCCCAGCACGAGCTCTTGTCCCGAGCTGTGAAACAGGGACCCTGGGGCACACTCCGGCTGAGCAGGGAAGGACAAAAGATATTGTAGATTAAACAGCACCAAGCTGAGCTCTTGAATTGGCAAACGACGGCCTGAGATCCGTTCCCCACGGCGACCTCCTGGCGCAAGGAGATAATTGCGTGTCTCTCCGGGTACATGCAGGAGCTGAGAGCCGGGGAAGTGGATGGGGGAGAGGGACCTCTTAGCTCCCATGGCAGAGCCCTGGCACATGCATTGCTGTGCTCTCACTTCAAGCACCCAGCTGTTCCAGTGCCCCCCTCTATGAATCTGCACCAAGCCCAGCTGGAGCCAGTGGGCGGGGGCTGTCCAGAACTAGAACCTCCCCCCTCTTGCTCTGCGCTCCAAAAGCCATGCCCCCCCCAGGCGCAGAGCAGGCACAGATCCTTCCGCCTCTCCACCAAATGGGCAACTTGGCCCACCCTTGAGTCAGCTGTGTATGGCCTCCAGGCATCATGAGCATTCTGGAGGGGTGAGACAGCACCCAGTGCGGTAAACAGCCGGGGAAGTCTTCTCTGCCTGAATCAGTCTGGGGCTGGGCAGCCTCAGAGGCAGCAAAGGGCAATTCTCTCCGATTCACCATGGCTTGCTCTGAGGAGGGCTCAAGGGAACAGTGCCCCCTTCCTGAAGGGAAGTGCAGTAAGGCCAAGCCAGGAGCAGAGATGGGACTAGAACCCAGACATCCTGGCTCCCAGCTCCCTGCTCTCTTTCACTCAGGTCCCTGCGGCTGGTGCTGCTGCCTTAGCCTGGCATTTTTTTTTTTCCGTCTTGTTGCCACCGCTGGTGGCTTGTTCCATCCCTGTGGGTGCTGGGGCAGCGGGACAAGCGTGCAGCCGGGACACTCCCTGCAGCAAGCAAGGCCACCCTCCGGAGAGGGGTTGGGGGAGGAACCCTCTCCATATGTGGCCACGGGAAAGACCAGGCAAGCCCCCGGCCTCCTTCTTGCCCCCTCAGGGTCCCACAGTCATGGGGGGAGCATGGGGTGTGGTGGACACTGGTGACTGGCATATGGGTGGCCCTGTGGGTCCTGTCCCACCAGGTGTCTCTTGTGCCAGGAGCTTCAGCTGACCTGGAAAATCGGAGTGGGAGGTGGGAGAGGGCTGAGGGAACACAGTCCAGCACGGGCTCGAGTGACCCAACGCCATGGTAAGAGGCAGGCCTTTGTGGCTACCTCTGGGGTGGATCTGGCCCGGCAGTTCCTAGAGGTAGAGGGCAAACGCTCCTCCTGCCTCTGTCTCCACCATCTCGGGCCTGTATCTTGTTCCCTGGTTGCGCTGGTGTCCCTGGAAACAGGGAGCTGTTTTCTTAGTCCAGTCACATGATGGATACCTGCCACTGTCAGCTCGCTGGGCTGTGGACTAACCCGCCTCCCCTGCGCCTCCCTCTACAAACCTTCCCCCCATCCAGCCTTGTCATGGAATCCCCTGCAGCTGCTGGGCCCCGGGGCAGGCGTTCTCCGATGGCCTTTGCAGGGGAGAGCGGAACAAATGGAGCAGGGACAGGCCCTGGCAGGAGGATATGTGCAGTGCCAGGAAGCCATGGCATGGCAGCATGGGGCACAGAGGCAGAATCCTAGCTGGGCATAACCCAGGGCACTGCTGTGCTGAAGCTCACAGCCCTGCCCTCTGCTGTGGTGAGGAAGACCACACTGCTGGGATCCTGGCTGGAACAGGCAGCAGTTCCCAGCCCTAGGCAGACCGTGCTCGTGGGGGGCACTGCTCTGAGGAAGCTCACCACGCTAGGTCCCCGCAGCTTTTTCTGCCCATGGGGACACTGGTGCAGGGGCACTGGCCATGCAGTGAGGGCGTTTGCTGGGCAGGGTGGCAGTGCTGCAGCCTGGCTTCAAGTGCTGTTGGGAAGGAGGGAATCTGGATGCCCAGAGCCCTGCATGTTCGTAGCACGAGCCTCTGACTCCCAGGACAGGTGGCTTCCCCTCATTTACTGGTGAGAGTCCCTGGCCCAGGGACAGGTGGAGCCCAGAGCAGTAGCTGGCACCGGCTCCCCACAGAGTACGTAAAGGCAAGCCCAGGTCCTGCCACTACAAAGGCCTAAGCAACGGCTGGCTGCGGGCTGAGGAGGAGGAGTGGTTGGCTGTGGTTTGCAGCCTTCTGGGTGGAAGGCAGAGGTGCTAAGATGCTGTGGGTGCCACCCAGCTGCTCCTTCCATGTTCGCCATGGGGCCCGGTGCCTCCAGTCTTCCTCATGGCACCTCCAGCCACCTCCTGCCTGCAACCTGCCCCTACTCAGGCTGCAGAGAGCACTCTGCCCTTGTTACAAGAGTGCCCCTGGACCTGGTAAGGGGATGAAATGTGTGTGGGGGGGTGGGTCAGTGGTGTGTTTGTCTCTGAAGCCGACACGTACCACAAGGTGAGAGGTGACGCTCACCTCCTCTCAGCAGCTCCACCCCACACCCTCAGGGACTGCCTGTGGGAGCCCCTTTCCGTCCGCCCTGGGACTGTCAGACCTACAGAGAGACCCCACAGCCTGAGCTCCACCTGCTGTCTCTCTGTCCTAACACAGACACCGCTTGGCGAATGCACCTCTCTCTCCCCACACTGTGCCTGGTTTCTCTGGGCAGAGGGTGGCAAATTCCACTCCCTGTGGCCCAGGCCCCACCTTCCCCGTAGGAAATTCCAGCTGAAAACCTTCCCTTGGTCCTGTGGCTGTCGTTCAGTCATTAGCTTCTTGGCACACAGCTACGGACCTCCTGGTCCCTTTGGCCCGTGGTCTCAAAGTCAGGTGCCAAAGGCCCACTGATTTTCAGACTGAGGCTCCTAAATACCTTAGGAGCTGGTTTCTTCATCTCCTGGGTCCCAGCATTGCTTGTTCCAGGGGCTGTGTCGGAAGGAGCCAGCAGGAATGAGAAGAAGAGTCTAACAGGGTGTGAACAGTGGTGGGATTTCCATACACTTCTCTGAGGGCAAGGTCCAACCAGAGCTGCTGCTGCTTGGTTTCCTACAGCTTGGTGCGTCCTCGCTGCCGGGTGCTATCACCGAGGACAGGGGCTCTTTGCACCTGGGAGGAGAAACGTGCTGATTGTGGAGTTGTGTCCCCCCGGCACCGCCCAAACCACCTCCTTCAGCTGCAACCAGCTCACTGAGGTCTCTACATCCTGCTTTGGGCAGGGGGCTGGACTCGATGACCCCCTGAGGTCTCTTCCAGGCCTAGGATTCTACGAGGCACCTCAGACGTTGTGACCCTGAGGGGAGAAACCTGCTGCCAAACAAAGACAAGAGGTAATTAAGAAGCGAGCTCTAATTTTTCTCTTAGTGGTGATAAACCAGGCCTGTCACGTGCAGCAGACTGATGGCCTCGGGGCTAATCGGCAGAGACGGGGGGGGGGGGGGGGGGGGGGGGGCCCGCGTCGGCCTCCCTCGGGCGGCTCACCTCATCCTGTGGCTGGGGAAGGCCACGGCGCAGAGCGGGGCCTGGAGAACGGTAACCGCTCCATGACTGCGGCTGGGGAGCTCGGGTGAGGGAAATGCTGGATTTGGCGATGGGTGAAACAGGGCGCTGAGCTCATCAGCGGGGACAGGTGGAGTTATTAGCCGTGGGGGGCCACAGCCTTGCCGGGCCCCTGGGCAAGGTGGGAGGGGTGCGACTGGGACCAGGCAGTCGTCAGCACCACCCAGAGAGCATCCTGGTATCCCAGCTCAGTGCTGTCTCAGAGTGTGCCAGCAGCAATTTAAAGAGCCTCTCACCACTCCAGCACGTCTCCCAGCTGTACGCCATTACAAGCCAGCTCTGTAACCCAGGGGTCCCAAACTTTTCAGCATCATGCCCCCCCTTTGATTTTTGAGAATCCCTCTCACCACCCCCGCAACCTCCTTTTCACTCTGGGCCAACCACCCCAGCCGCCTGCCTGAGCCCCTCTCCTCCCACAAAGCCAGATGCCACCAGCCCCTCATTTAACTCCCTCCTCCTCCTCCTCCCCCATCCCACACTCACCTTTGCAGGAGGCAGCTAGCTCCACATGGGCCTTCACTGGCTGCCTGTTTGTTATAGCGGCTGTGCCGGGTCACCCATGTGAAATGGCTGGGGCTGAGAGCTGGAAGCAAGGACCAGCTTTTTCTTCAGGTGTGGGGAATGATTGGGGTGGGGGGCTGGGTTGCCTCACTCCCCCCCCCCCAGAATTTATTCACACCCTCCCCAGAGGGGCATGCCCCCCAGGTTGGGAAGCCATGCTTTAACCAATCATATGCCACCACCTTAGTTGACTGAAATCTTGCAAGTTTAGTTACGAAACAGACAGAAGCACTGAAGGCACAAGAGAGGCCCTGCTCATAAACAATAGAGGAGTGGGGCCCATAAAGGCAAAACAGCAGAAATCCAGATTTCACAAGCCCCGCTGCTGACCAGCAGTTTCTGGCCCAACAGGATGCTACCAAACCAAGTTTTCTCTAAGGAGCTTGAGCGATGTCTCTTTACCTGCTGATGGCAGGTGCTTTCGGAACAGCCCGATGTGTCACGGTTTGGATGCAGTTTAGAAGTGACGTTCAGATCCTCAGCTCATGCCTGCTGCTGTCCTGGTGTAGCCGCTTAAAAAGACTCTGACCTTATAATGGAGGGTGCGAGTGCAGGGTGGAGGATCCTTAAAGATGATCTTGGGGAGCCCCTGACCAGGGCTATACTCGCTGCATGCTGGCAGGACTACTGCCTGTGAGCTTGTCTCTTAGCAAAGGCCTCCCTCCTTGCTAGTCAGTAATGTATTGACTAACAATTCTTGATCAAGTGGTTTATTAATTAGCGGAGAAAGCTGGCTCTGTGAGTCTCCATATTCTTGGCGGGCACTTTATGCTAACAGAGCCTGTTAGCGTGCTCACGTCCCTATCTGAGGCCGGAGCTGACAAGCGACGGCCCTGGCGATGAGCTATGTAATTGCAAATTTAATCAGATGGTAATGTTTGTTTAAGATGATCGCATGTTTGTGTGCAAAACGCAGTGGATTTCCCACTGGGCCCTGCAGCCCAGCTACCCAGAGGAGGCAGAAGCGTAAATACCAGGGGAGCATTCTGCCTCTGACTGGTCAGTGTTAAATATGGACCGACTGGTTGCATTGGCTTGGGGTGGAGGGTCCAGAGAGAACCTCACACTGTTGTGGGAGCAAAAAGCAGTCAAGTAGCACTTTAAAGACTAGCAAAATGGTTTATTAGGTGAGCTTTCGTGGGACAGAGTGTGTGTTTCTGAGTGTCTGTGTGCAGCTATGTGGTGTGTGGAGGTGGAAGTTGGTATGTTGACACATGTGCCTCTCTGCAAGCTTATTTGTGCACCGGGGTGCATGGGCGTGCACGTGTGTGTGTGTGGGGGGCCATGTGATTGTGCAAGTGTGGCACGTGGGTGCACTTGTGCTCAGCCAGCAGCAGGCATGTGCCCATACAGAGGAGGGGCCCTGTGTTCTCTGTGCGGGTCCCAGCCGGCTGGGTAACTTGGCAGGGCTCCAGGGTGTGTGTTGGGGAGGGGCAGGCCCCCTCTAGCCAGGCTTAGATGAACACGCTGCTCGTCTCCCATGGCATCCCAGCCGAAGAGCAGATGTCTCCCAGAAAGGAGAGAGACTCTGCTCCTAGTGCAAAGGAGATGGGAGTGGTGAGTCATGGATAATCACCCCCTTTCCCCAATGCCTGGTGCAGCAAGGTGAGCCGGGGGGCCCTCTGCGTGACCCCCCGCACTCCTTGGAGGAGAATGACTCATGCAGGTTCTGTCTGTGCCACTCCTGACCCCCTGCTATGGTAGAGGGCTGAGTCATGGAGCCTTTCTGCTTCCTCAGGGCAAGCACTGACTCTCAGAACCGCAGCTCGGTGCCAGGGGTTCCCCACTCCCTTGCTCAGCATGGCCCCTTACTCCCCAGTTTTGCACTGGGACCAGTACATGCTTAGTGATGGGCTGGCCCCAGGAGTAGCCATGCAGCTGTCTGCTGTTCTGTCATCTGGGACAAGCTCGGTCTCCCAGCTGAAATTCTTCCCAGGCTGGTAAGTGGAGCTGCATGGCCTGGGATGACATGCACTGCTCAGGTCAGCCTGCTGAGCAGACACTGCCTTGCCCCCTGCTCACGCCCGTCCCTGCGTGCTCCACTCCCCAGTAACTCCAGTCATCACATACCGAGCTTCCCTGGAGCAGCTCACTGGCTGTCAGCTTCCTTGCAGCGGTGCCCTCTTAATGCCACTGAATTCCCAGGGCCCTGCAGATGTCCGCAAGAGGCTTGATCGCATCCTTGCCGGGGGCGCGTGCACTCAGCCCTTGATTGCCATTTCATACGGGGAGTATTTCTCTACCAGCCGGAGGCGGACAGGAGACCTGTTTGCAACCAGCTGGAGCCAAGGCTGGATCCAAAGCCCTAGGGATCCGAGTCACCCAGGGATGGGCTCACACCCCTCCATGGCTTCTGGCTCCAGCCTGGATCTCAGTTTCCTTGAAGTCAAGCAGGAAGAGGGGGGTCCTTTCTCTCAGCACAGGCAATCCAGCATGGCCATTGCACGCTGCTTTAGCTCACGGCAGCCAACAGCAGGGGGCAAGAAATGGTTTTCATAACAGCTCCCCCATCTCTGGCTCAGACCTTTCTGGTCAGCTCTTTCCAGCATCACCTGCTTAGAAATAGGCCACTCCTGCTCTCCAGATGGCTCTTTTAAGGCCAATTCTATTCCTTAGGCATTTGTACCAGGGTTCTTTTAAATTATTATTATTATTATTACTGTTATTAAAGTCACACTAAAATTCACACTCTCCTGTCTTCCTGGATGTGATTTATTTTTCAGACCGCAGATTTCCCCGGTTACTTGCTGGGAAGAGAACCTGACCTCTGCTTTGGAAAGCCGGGGCTGCCTCTGCCCAGAGATCAGACCTGGGCCCCTTGCTTGCTATTCAGAAGTCCTACCAACTGGAAGGAGTTGAATTTAATTGTCCATTTGGGTGACTAGGGCTGTTCTGAGGCCCCCAGTTGCTGTAATAAGTTCAGAGAGGTTAGGTCCCTCAACCCAGCTGCAGGATCAGCTCAACCCAGGGCAGGATCAGTCCCCGGTGGTCACTTTCTAAGGCCTTTGCTCAGTCTAGGTTGGAAAATCCCAAGCCATTGGGCTCCCACCTCCAGGTTTTCCGTCATTCCCAGGAACAAATCCTGACTTGCTCCAGGTTGTTCTTCAGGCAGGGGAGCAGAGAGTTTGAATGCAGGTGCTTGCACCCACAAAGCACCAAGGCTGGGCGTTGCTTTTTGTCTTGGGAGCGGAATTGCTTCTGATAGCTGCAGCTTCCCCAGCCTGCCCTGAGAGTCAGACACAGCAGTAGGACCTGTCCAGGGAAGAGCCAGCCTGGTTTGGTGCCCAGATTGACTGGAACATCAGGCAGTGAAACCAGTGCCTGCTGCACATGGAAAGGAGCATGGACTGGTGCAAGGCTGGGGACCAGGGGTCTCAGGTTCTAGCTGCAGCTCCAGGAGAGGAGAGTTGTCTAGTGGTTAGAGCAGAGTGCGGCGTGCCAAGATTCCTGGTTTCTAGGCTCAGCTGTGCAGGGAGGCTTGGCCTAGTGGTGCAAGCACAGCTTTGGGAGTCATGGCCCTTGGTACTCATACCAGCTTTGGGTGGGGGGTGTTTTCTAGGGCTCAAAGCCTTAAAGAGAAAGCGTCTCTTCTTGGCTCTACCTATGTGCGCGAGCAGATCGTCGCTCCTTCGTGCCTCAGTTTCCCCCATGGGTAGCAATAAAGGATGGGGTTTGCTGTGGTTAATTGTGCTGGCAAAGTGTTCTGAGACCCAGACAGAGGGAAAACCCTGTTAGCAGTGCAGCTGGGACCCAGCACCAGCAGACCCAGATGCACCAAACCCGCGGCCAGAGGCAAGTGCGGCTGGAAAAAATACCTTTCCTTTTCCCGGCCTGGAGATGTCCCCTTCCCCCTTAAAAAACGCAGGCATGGGAGACGCTGCTTCCCTGCTGACCAGCCTGGCCACAGCACTTTTTTCCTCTGACTGAGGCCTCTTCCCAGGCCGCTGATTATTAATGGGGCACATAATTCCACCGCGGCACATTTTTTGAAGACAGGTCTGGGTAAGACGGGTCCTGCCGGCTGTAGCTCAGCACTGTGGGTGGGGGCAGTGCTGGAAGAGGCACGGCTGAGCCGCACCGTTTGATGCCCACATGCCAGACTGCTTGCTAGAGAGCATTGCCACAGGGCTCCCTGGGACTACAATGCAATGGGGGCTGATCCTGATACGGAACAGGCCAGGGATGCGGCAGGGGCAGGTGCCATACAGGTGCCAAGGCCACCCGTGTTCTAGAAGCCTCAGGTGGCTACCTGCCACTGAGATCAGCTGGGCCTAGCAGGCAAAGAGGGAGGCATGAGAGATCCCTCGTCCCTCGCTGCACACTACTGCTCTGTCTCTGGCCTCAACATGAGATAGAGCAGCCCTGGGGCTGCTCTAATCTAAGCCAACTGGTTATGATCCCCAAGAGCTCAGCTCCCTATGGCTCCCTGCCCCTACTGCTGTGGCTGTGGGCATTGCTCATGCTAGTTCTCTGTGTAGGGAGATTTCCAGCTGGGATGATACATGTGGTTTACGCTGTCATCGTGCTGCCTGAGCAATGCAAGGGGACAAGAGGGGACTGTCCATCTGCCCCCTCATGTGCTCCAGGTGTGTTTTTACCATGTTTCTATCATTCTCATCGGCTCTGATCCTGTTCTCAGGCCTCCTGGGGCTAATGAGGAGAAATCCCTTTGAAGTTAATGGAGTTCTCCCACAAAGCCTGGAATTGAACCCTGTTTGTGTGCCTCTGTGTGGCGTGTGTGTGTGTGTGTGTGTGTGTGTGTGCGCGCACGTGCATGTGTAGTGGGTTTCTGTGCATGTGTGTTGTGTTTGTGCATGCCTGTGTGCGCACACACACGTGTGTATGCCTGTTGGGCAGGGGGGGAGGAACAGGGGGTGCATTTGTGCATGCGTAGGGGGTATGTATGTGCAAATGACAACCCACACCCCTGCAGCCTGGCAGCTGCGTAGAGAAGAATATTTTCCCTTCCCCATGTCCTCCGACAGCTCTTGCTGCCTCCGCAGAGCTGCGTGTCCTGGGCGCAGCTGCTGCCTCCGCACGCCCACCCCCGAAAGAAGCAGCAAAGGCACCTCGACCTCAGACAACACCACTGGCCTCCCCTTCCCCATTGGGATCCATTTTGAAGCTTCCCTTGGGCTCACTCCTCTCTAGGCACTGATCCTTCATTCGCTTGTACTGGTGTAAATCCGGAGTCACCCCACTGAAAGCAATCCGTCCGGAGGAGTGCAAAGCCAGAGTAAGTCAGAACAGACTCAGGCCCTCAGATGCCCCGTGGGAAGGATGCATGGGCAGGCAGAGAGACTCTCTTTCCCTTCTTCCTGTGCTCATGCAGCCCGGGGTTCCCCAGTCTCCTTCTGCACAATCTCAGGCTACTGGCACAAGAACCTTCTGGGGCTGCTGCCTGCTGGTACTGCCTCCATGTTCTCCCACACCTCACTGGCTCTCCAGCTGTTTTCAAAGCTCAGTTGTCAAGGTCCCTTTTCTCCCTGAGCTGCTCTCAGAGTAATTTCTGGCCCCAGTGAGCTCCCTGGGGGCAGCTCCACTCCCTAGGCCAGGCAGGAGGCTCCCCTCTGGGTTGGGTGGAGAATTGGAGGCTCTAACCTCCTCTTCTTCCATGGTGGAGTCATAAGGCCAGATTCTGTAAACCAGCATAACCCTGTGGGCTTTGCTGGAACGATGCTGATTTACACCATCTGAGGGTCCGGCCATGGGATTTTAAAGCTGAAAGGACCCTTTAGGGTCATCTCGGCCGAGCCACTGCTTGGCAGCCACCAGGAAATCTCGCCCAGCGAGTGGCACGTGTCAGCCACCATGTCTGGGAGCTCGGTAAGTTGCAATTGCTCGACATCTAATTTTTGTCCTAATCATTTCCAGCGTTGGGTTCACTTAACATCACGGTTGTCAGAGGAAATTTCACATGCCTAATTAAAGCTTAGCGCAGGCAGTGTTGATTCCCCGGAGACATTCCTTGGCTTTTTACTTCCTGTCAGGATCAAGGGGATAAAACAATGTTACAGGGAGAGTTAACAACAAGAGCAACAAAGGAAAAGTGCCAGGAGCCTGGCGTTGGCAGCCGTTTCCTCTCCTGAAGGAAATCTACCTGCCAACCGCATCCGCCCTTGTCAGGGTGTGCGCCCCAGCTCCAAGCCTTGGCAGTGGGGTGCAGTGAGGCCCCGTTGTATAGGTGTGTGTGTGTGCATACATCCGGGGTGTGTGTGTGTGGCATTGCCCAAGTATTGATGGGGGTTATGCGACCTGCTGGTGGTGGCGCCTGTCAGGGTTCAGGGAGGGCTGTATCTCCTCTGCTCCTGAGGCTAGTGGAAGCATTCACACACAAAGCTGGCCGGCAGTACGTCCGAATGCGACGAGCACAACCATGGGCGTCCCAGTCTAGACTTTGCCACTGCCCTGCTGGATGTCCTTGTGTGAGTCACTTCAGCTGGCTGATACGTTCCCACCCTGGGCCTCTGACAGCTAGTCAGGTTGTAGACTTGCACAGAGCTGCATGCAGCAGGGAGCTGGCCTTGGCTGGTGCTGTTAGATGCTGTTGGTGTATGAATAATTCAGCATCCTACGCAAGAGCAGGAGGCCTCATCCTGATTTCATGCTGCCATTGGGAGTCGGAGGGATTTAATCTGGATTTAAAACAGTGTGAATGTGAAAGAAGAGGCCGGCTCTGGAGCTTTGAATGGAGCAGCCATTAGAGTCCTTGAAGCAAAAGGGGTATGGGATTGATTACCCCTCTCCCGAAATCAAAGCTAATCCCACTGATATCAGTGGTTGGGCCAGGCCAGTGTGAGAGCAGAGCAGACCTGGTTTGATGCAGGGACAGGGGATATCCTAGGGCAGGCCCAGTCATAGCAGGCTGTGCCTGTCTACGGGCGAGGTATTTTTGAACCCCTTGCGGGAAGCTGCAAGCGAGTGAGAGGGCTGGATGAGTCAGCAGGATGAGAATTGGCAGCCAGAGAAGAGAGTCTACTGGAAGAAGAGCTGGTTAGCATCGTGATGAGGCTTGCCAAGGGGGCAGGGCTGTTCAGCTCTAGGAGTAGGACTACACTACCAAGTTATTCTGGAATAGGTGATTCCGGAGTTATTATTCAAAATAAACAATTCCAGAATAATGCATCTACGCTACAGGGAAGCCCCAAAATAAGCAAAACTTATTCTGAAATAGTGTGTCCACACACAATAGAACCTACTTCAGATTGGAACACCCAGAAATACTGCTTCCAGGGGCTCTAATCCAAAATACTATGTCTACACAGCAAAGTTATTTTGGAATAAACTATTCCGGATTACCCGTATTCCCTGTCCACACGGCCCTTATTTCGAAACAGGCCCTCTTCCTCTTAGAATGGGGTTTACCACATGCAAAATAAGACATCCACCATTTCAAAATCCCTACGAAGTAGTGGTTGCAATGTGTAGAGGCTCGCATGTTTATTTTGGCGTAGCGGCCAGGATTCCAAAATAACTTTGCTGTGTAGATACACCCCAGGTGACCAGCTGAAATCAGACCTCACTGAAATGATGAGAAGTCCTGTGGCACCTTATAGACTAACAGATTTTTTTGGAGCATAAGCTTCTGTGGGCAAAGATCCACTTTGTCGAATGCACTGGAGTGACATTGAGTGGATGCCATGCGTCTGACAGAGCCGGCCTTTGCCCACCAAAGCTCACGCTCCAAAAAAAATCTGTTAGTCTATAAGGTGCCACAGGACTTCTTGTTGTTTTTGTGGATACAGACTAACACGGTGATCTCTCTGATACAGACCTCAGTGGCACCTGCCCTGCAGTAGGGGACATGCCGTGAGTTGGGCAGGTCTCAGCCCAGTTCCAAAGGGCTGGCTACGCAAAACCCCTTCCTTGGGTGGCAGGCCCAGCTGGGAATCTGAGGGATGAGGACACCCCGCTGGCCTCTAGAAGCAATGTAGACTCTTCCCTGGGGAGGCAGGCGCAGGGGAATGCTGTTGTGGCTTTGCTTCCCATGGCCACTGGCCAGGGATTAATAACAATCCCTGGGGACCGAGGCCCAGCTATTTCTCCCTCCCTCCCAGGCAGAGTGCTGGTGTTTGCTGCCCTCTCCAATCCACCTGGCCAGTGGCAGGTGGGAAGGAAGGGGCCCATTCCTCCCCCCACCCTCAGCGGGCAAAGCGGTCTCTGCCCTCCTCCCAGCACCAAGGGCACGCTCCTGCCGCCAGGCTCCCGGGCTGCCTGGAGCCCTGATGAAGCAGTCACTTGTCAGCCATCTATTGATTAGCCCAGTGGGAGCGGGCGTGTGATGGACACGCGCCGAGTCGGAGAGGCTGCTGAGAAGTTCTGCACTTCATCTGTGTCTGCTCGGGCCGGCAAAGGGATAAGCAAACCTGCAGCTTTACTGCGTCCCATGGGGCAGGCAGGGAGGGCAGTGCAGCCCAGCCTGCAGAAAGGCCATGCGCTCCACCCTGCGGGCCCTGTGCTACCAGCTTAGGATCGGCTTCTCGGTAGGGGAAGATTTGTGGGTAAAACTAGTGAGAGTGAATAATGGCCCAAAGAACCAGGCTTCCTGTCTCCCAGTGCTCAGCTACTCGGCCAACTGCCTCCTGGGACGGATGCCATCAAGGGATCCAGGGGTAAGGGTGGGGCTGAGAGTGTAGTTGGTGGGGGCGGTGGGGTGGGGGGGGATGTCTTGCTCGTCTGCTGACTGCTTAATTACCCTGGAAACACACCAGATGGTGTCATGGCTCCAAGAGGTTCTTTTTCGAAACAATTCAGGTGCTCCTGGGCTCTCTCCTCCTCGCCAGATCCCTCTTCTTTCTCTCCTGCGCGGAACCACTTCAGGAAGTGGGAAAGGGATTGGAGGGTGGGGTGGAGGAAGGAAGCCGTAATAAGAAGGCAAAACGTGGCTGGGATCGGCAGGCAGGCAGCGCTGGCGGGAGGCAGCTGCGCTAAGATTATTGAACGCCCCAGGGCCACTGGCATCTTCAGCGCCGAGGCGCTGGGGGAATGTGGCTGGATGCAAATCCGACCGAGGTGTCTGGACGCTGCCCCAAGCGGAATACATTATGCCCCCTTATCTCCACCTGGGCTGTTGGGGCTGGCGAGTGCTGTGGGGCGGGGGGCAGGGTGTGATCAGGGGATATGGTTCCATGTGTGGTTACAGGTACACTTCCCCTCCTATGCTGTACAACAGCCTGCCAGACTCGGCTCGGTTTTCAAGAGATACTGGATGTGATCCTTCCCCTGGGGAGACTTTTAATAGTCAGGAGGTGGGAATCTTTGAACTGATCATGCTCTACTCCCGGGGTGAGCAAACTTTTTATGTTGGGCCCCACTTTTCGCCCCTGCAATTAGCTGGGCCCCCCAACCTGTGTAACGTACCAGCCGTTTCTGTAATCCCACAGCGCTGAGCAGGACCATGTGCTGGCCTCTGCCCTGTGAGTGGCACCTGGTTGTGCTGTACATATGGGCCCAGCCTGATGGGGAGGCAGGAGGCAGTTCCCTGGCTGCTTCAGGAGTCCCCCCTGCGGGCCAGCCCCCTGCAGCTGTGCGGCCAACCAGCCCAGGCCCACACCGAGGTTTGCACAGCCGTGGAATTAAAACATTTGCTGGCTCTCCCCAGCCCCAACACTGGAGCCCTTTTCTTCCTTCCCCCTCCAGGCCCCGTCCTGCTGCTCTCCTGCCTGCTGGCTGCCTGCCCCCCTCCCAACCGTTGCATTTGAGTCTCAGGGCCCCAGGTGGGCAGGGGAACAAAACTGTCCATTGACGGGATAACCTGACACGGGCCGACATGTGTGGCAAGCAGCTGGTGGTCGGGGAGAGGGAGGCATGTGTGGAGCATCTGCACAGCCTGTGGGGACAGGTGTTGGACTTCCTTGTTTCCATTGCAGAGCTGGTTAGAGACGGAGCCAGGACGCCAAGGTCACATCCATCCCTGGGGCCGTGTCTGGGGCTGGAGCCTGGAGACGCAGGGGGCGGTGGGAAGATTTTAGTCCCCTGGTTAGGTTGCATGTGTTTCCTACGGTCCTGTAGTAACAGGCGGTGGGCGCCTCAGTTTCCCTAGGCACAGCCTCAGGGCATAGTTGGAGACGGGAGTTTCCGCGTGATAACGTCTCGCACACAGGCCGAGGGGCTCCGTGCCATTTGTAACCTAGGCAACCAGGTGACAGCTTTCTTCCCCAGGCCTGGCTGCTTTGAATTGGAAGTGGACAGCTGAGTGGGGGCGTCTGGTCTGGCTAGAGAGAGGGAGGCCAGAGCCCCAGCTCAGAGACCTCCTCTGGGCCCCTCAGCCCAACACTGTACTGACAGCCTCTGGTTTCTGGGCTGGCAAGTCTATTTGATGCTGTGTCCCTGTTGCCTAATAACCCTTCTCTTTTACCTGCTGAATGAGAGGCACATCCGACTGAGGGTGGGGCACAGGGCCTGGTGCCCCCCACCCCGCACTCTGTGACAAGCCTGTCCCAAGGGCAGCGTCCGTGACTGGGCCTATCCCAGGGACAGCGTCCGTGGCTAGTGCCTGTCCCAGGGGCAGCATCTGTGTCTGGTGATGCCACCTGTATCACCTGGAATCAATGTGCTTAATTATCTGAAATCACCAGGCTCCTTGAAACAGTTCCTATCCCCACACAGTAATACAGATCCAACCCCCACCCCCCCAGTTGTGAGCTTTGCAAAAAACCCACGGAATTTTTTAAAAAAATCCATGCACACACTTCAATTTGCCTCTGGATTTGGAGCCTGGGGGTCACCCTGGGTCACGTTTTCCAGGTTTTCTTAGCAACCGCGAGGGGTTTAAACAGACGGTGAGACGCTGCTGGAATCACTGGACGACAGGAGCCAGTGGTTTAAGAAAAAGGCCAAATATCTGTCCATAAAATTGTGCCAGCTGGGAGCACGGGGGCATGAGCATAACAACAAACCCCTCCTCGGGCCTCCCTCCGGCCGCTCTCTTTTTTCAGGATGCATCTTGCTCATGCTGGGCTGCTACCCTGCAGCAGCAGGGGGTGACAGGGCTTCCTGCGTAGCGCGCTTGCTTCCCTCACCCAGGTGCTACCTTGTTAATAGGTCCCTGGGGCCTGTTTGTCTGGGGAAGCCTGGGCCTGTAATAAGGTAAGTCTGGACTGCAGCCATTGCCAACTTTCCTGGGTCAGCTCCTTGGCTTTAAATGAGGCCTGTGTGCTGTGGGCGTTGGCTCACGCCCATTTATAATCCCTTTATTACCAACCTGGGGGCCTCACACTTCATAAGAAATACTCTGGATCTCTTAAATTAGATACAGAGTCTAGAGAGCCTCAAAGCATTCTAATGCGCTCCCTGCTTAGGGGGCTCCTGGGTCTCTTGATGAAATGCAGCCACCTCTGGGGTGGGCACCGCTCGGTGGCTTGCAGCAAACGCCGGTGGAAGCAGGAGTTAGAAAGCGGAATGGACTTACGCTGCACTGAGCTTCACCGGCAGGAGATGCCTGTTCGGGTGACCACACTGTACTACGGTAAATACAGGACACTGGCCTCCAGGAATGGGGGGGGGGGGCTGCTGTTCCATATCAGGGCTCCTTAGTGATGGGGGCGGCTGCCCCTCAATGAGGCACCAGGGGTGGGGGGCTCCACAACCTCCCAGCAGGATGGCACCAGGGAATGAAGAGGCCGCCCCATGACAGAGCTCACCGGCAGTGGGGGCTGCCTCCGTGGGGTGCCAGGGAATGGGGCAGCCGCCCACCGGAGGAACCCCCCAGCAGCGGGAGCTGCTGCCTGGAGACACAGGGTACCCAGGAACAGGAGCCCCAGAAAATACGGGACAATTTGCCCCTTTTCTTAGAAGAGTTGGAATGCCTGTGAGACAGGCGAGATAAGGGACTGTCCCGGGAAAACGGGACGGATGGTCACCTTGTGCCTGTCCTTTATGAAAGGTGGCAAGGGTCTTTGGTGGCCCATTGCAAGGGGACAAGGCCTAGGGCTTGTGTTACGCCCACACAGGTGACATCTCGAGCAGCGAAGCCCCCCCCACCCATTAGCGCCGCCCTGGCGCATTGGCGTCAGCTCTGACTCAGAGGAGAGCGCCCCCTGCTGAGTCACTCGTGCCACTCCCCAGGCATCCCGGCTGCCAGTTGAGCACTGCCCACTCCTGCTTACTTTACACTAGGGGTATGCCCAGAGCAGAACACGGGATCCAAACCAGGGCCAGGTCAGACACAGACTCACACTGGCAGACTGGCCTGGACTCCTGAATCCAAGTCAGGGGCAACTCTGGCTGAGGATCACCAGCCCAGAGCAGGGCTCAGGCTTTGTCTTATGCCAGAGGCTGAGGATATCCCCCCAAGAGAGGGGGGCAGCAGGGGACACCCCCAAGACCAAGGTGCTTGGGGCAGGCATGGGAGCTCCCTCAAAGCCCCTATCCAGTTGGGACTGGTCCTGCTTTGGGCAGGGGGCTGGACTCGATGGCCTCCTGAGGTCCCTTCCAGCCCTAGGATTCTATGATTCTATGATCCCCTTGCATGCTGGTCTGCTGCCTGCAGCAAAGGCCTAGTGGGTTTATTTTTGGTGCCAAACTCTCCCGAGAAGCTTTAGTTTGAATCAGGCCCTTGACCCGCCCTGCCTTCCACCGGCCGGACCCGATACGACAGGGGGAAGCAGCCCTCTCTGCCTCCTCTGAACCCAAGCAGCTCCCTGCTGCACCTGCCAACTGCTGTGGGAAGCCTGGACCCATTCTTGACTGAATGTCCCGCTCCCTCCTCGTCTCAGGCCTCAGGGGGGATCACTCTGGGGTCTGCAGAGCGTGGAGGCTCCAAGACTGGCACATACATATTGAGTCTTCTGTCATCTCCCGCAGACCCCCACCCACAGGGCCTGACCGGTGGTGGGGGGCATTGGCGCAGGGGAAGCAAGAGGGGGTTTCAGTCGAGGTTGCGAGGCAGCGGATGGCCTGGGGTGTTCTCTTCCCGCAAACATTCTGCTCCTTCCCCACGCTCGGGAGGGTGACTGGAACCTTTTTGGGGCAGGCAGCAGCTTTTGGTTCTGTGTCTGTGCAGCGCCGTGCGTAACAGGATCTGGCTGCGTGTCTGAGACTGTGCAGGACACGTGGTTATAGTTTTCTTTATAGGGTCTGCAACATGGGCAGCGTTTAATATGCCAAGAACAGCTAACTTGCTTGCTTGCTTCCTTTCCCTCTTCCTTGTCCTCTACCCCACACCTCTGTCCTTTCAGTCCAGTGACAGCAGCAGCATCCCAACCAGCTTGCAAACCCGCTGTTGGCACGGCTGCTAGCCCAGCCCCACCCTGGCCTGCATCAGGGCGGCTTGCAAGGAGGGGCTCTTTCTTTCACGCACCAGCACTTTCCATGCCCCCTGCCCCAGGTGAGACCCGCGGTGTTCAAATCAAGGCACAAAGAACTAGGCACCACGGTATGGCACAGCCGGGACAGGGAGAGAGGATGGAATCGGGGCAGGATGCTGCAAGAAAAGGGGCTGTAGGAGGGGAGGGTTTGTTTGTCTGGTAGAAGCACTGCCTCGGCAAACATTTCAGCCTTGTTCTGTGCAGGAGGCATCGGGGAGGCTCAGGCCTGGGTCCCCTCCCAGCGGGCATTGTTAGGAGATGTTATGTCTCCTCCAGCAGCTGGGCAGAGGCAGGTCAGGGCTCCTCAGCACAGCTGCCTGCAAGGAGGGCCCAGAAATCCAGCCAGAGAAGTTATTTTCTAAGGCTAATTGGAGCTGTGAAGCCTGTGCTGGGAACGCAACCAGTTCCCCAGGACCTCAGCAGCACTCAGCCCTCCTGTTCCAAGGGAGCCCAGCCAGGCAGGGGGAGACAGAGCCATTCTCCTGGACGGTATGCGAGGCCTCCTGAGCTGGTATGCGCGTGAGGTGGATGGGTCCGGGACAAATGCGCTAATTTACTACCTGGCTGGCACGAGCAGCATGGAGACCTGGGCGTTAGAGAGGATCATGGCACTGTAGCCTGAATCTCCAGTCTAGAGATAATCAGTCTCCGGGGCTGTTACTCAGCTCCTCTCTCCAGCTTTGAACTCCGTGCGTAGCTCCAGCTAATCAAAGCCTGCTCTGGCCACTCCAGTGCCTCCTGCTGGCGGAGAGCAGGGATGCTGTTGCGCACGCTGAGGTTGCAACGCTGCCAGAGATCACACTGTTCTAGACAGACGTTCCAACTGCTCCCCCCCAGAACAGGACTCCCACCCAATGCCCTCCCTGGGAGCCAGGCAGGGCCTCACCACCCTACACCTGTCCTAGCCCTTCCTCTCGCTGTCGCTCCTTTTGTCTCCCGCCGGCAGGCGCATGGGGGAAATATGGATTTACACGCAAGTTTTGATGAATTATTTATAAGGCAGGTGACCTCATTCATTCAGATTGATTTTCCTGCGTGTCACTCCAATTCTATTGCGTTCTTTTAACAGGAGGCTAGACGGTAAGTTAGTGATCGTTACTCTAGCTGCCTTGTCACTTTGGAGGATGAGTCCCGGTGGAACAGGGCCGGGCACTGTGCTCTGCGCACTTAATAATTAAACAGACTTTTGCAGGGTTCGGAATTTGTTCCCGTTCTTTCGACGTGATTTCGTTAGCTGTTCTGGGGCCAGGGAGAGTTCACACACACTGACACTATCACACACACGAGCGCCCCCACACTGAGATGCGTGCACATTGGTACACACACGCACCAACACAATCACACACACACAGGTATACAGCCACTCTTGGCCACCGATGCATCAACACAGTTATACATGGACGCACTCATATAGTCACGTTACTGGAGATGGTCACAAACCGCAGCCCAGCTTCTCTGAAGCATACCTTCACATAGACACACGCTGACATAATCACATACGTGTCGCGTGCAGTGTGTTCCCAGCTGGGCCGATACCAGGGGATTCGAGAGACAAGGTGGGGGAGGTACAGATGTGGTCTCCTCATCTTAAAAATATATTTTGACATTAGAAAAGATTCAGAAAAGGGCAACTAAAATGATCAGGGGTCTGGAACAGGTCCCATACGAGGAGCGGTTAAAGAGACTGGGACTTTTCAGTTCAGAAAAGAAGAGACTGCGGGGGGATATGAGAGAGGTGTGTAAAATCCTGAGCAGTGTGGAGAGGGTGAACGTAGAAAAGTTATTTACTTGTTCCCATCATATAAGAGCTAGAGGGCACCAAATGAAATTAATGGGCAGCAGGTTTAAAACTAATCAAAGCAAGTTCTTTTTCACTCAGCGCACAGTCAACCTGTGGAACTCCTCGCCAGAGGAGGCTGTGAAGGCCAGGACTATAAAATTGTTCAAAGACGAGCTAGATAACTTCATGGCGGTTAGGTCCATAAAAGGCTGTCAGCCAGGGGGTAGGAATGGTGTCCCTGGCACCTGTTTGTGAGAGGCTGGAGATAGAGGGTAGGAGACAAGTTGCTGGAACATTGTCTTCAGTCCCTCTGGGGCACCTGGTGCTGGCCGCTGTCGGCAGACAAGATGCTGGGCTAGATGGACCTTTGGCCATTCTTATGTACAAGATATTATCTCAACTTCTTCAGCACTCTGCAATCACGTACACTCACACACAATCACACATACCTTTATTCAGACGTGCCCACTCACAAGCATGCACACCGACAAGCATGCACACGGACACAGATGCATGCACAACACAGCACTGAAATAGCTACACTTTGAAGTACACACTGAGGGCATGTCTACACTAGCAAGTCACAGTGCTGTAACCTTCTAGCTCAAGGGCTGGGGTGATGTGTGGAGCGGGGGGGCTGCACCGAGCGTCACATACACCCCCAGCATCCATTCACGCCCCCCCATTCCCTGGGACATACCATTAGTACTGTGCCACTTCCAACAACATGGGCAGAACAGGGGCATGTGGCCAGCTCCCCCCAGAACCCTCCCTCACCAGTCGCCACCACTCAGGGGTATGAAAACAACCCAGAGCGCAGTGGGATACAGCCCTGTAAAGTCAAAGCAAAAAAGCTGTCATGTAGCACTTTAAAGACTAAGACAATAATTTATCAGGCGATGAGCTTTCATGGGACAGACCCACTTCTTCAGTTATAGCCAGACCAGAACAGACTCCGTATATAAAACACAGAGGTCCAAAACTAGTTATCAGGGTTGACGAATCAGAAAAGTTGTTATCAAGGTTGGTAAATCAGAAGAGCAGAGGGGCAGCAGGAGTTGGGAGGTGTGGGGTGGGGAAGTTAAGGATTAGATAAAACATCAAAATATGTAAAAGAGTCCTTATAATAGGTCAGGTAATTGCTGGCCCTGTTCAAACCACGTGTTAATGTGTCACCTTTGAATATGAATCAAAGCAAAAAAGCAGTCAAGTAGCAACTTTAAAGACTAACAAAATAACTTATTAGGTGATGAGCTTTCATGGGACAGACCCACTTCTTCAGACCATAGCCATACCAGAACAGACTGTGTTCGTAACCATATGGCTCTGGTCTGAAGAAGTGGGTCTGTCCCATGAAAGCTCATCACCTAATAAATTATTTTGTTAGTCTTTAAAGTGCTACTTGACTGCTTGTTTGTTTGGATAGTATATAGCCTGGCACTGCTTTCTCTCCTTGAATATGAATGCTAGATCTGAGCATTCCCTCTGTCGATGGTTGTTAAAGTCCCTTTCTAGTAGAACACAAACTTTCAGGTCTTTAACAGAATGACCCACTCTGTTAAAGTGCTGGCTGACAGGTTTGTGAATTCGGAGTTTTTTTGATGTCTGTTCTCTGTCTATTCATTCTTTGCTGAGGAGTGGTTGCAGTCTGTCCTTCAGACATGGTGTGTGGGCATTGTTGGCACATGATAGCGTATATGATATTTGTTGAAGCACAAGAGAATGTGCCCCTGTTTCTATAATTAACATGGTTATGTTCAGTGATGGTATCTCCAGAATAGATATGTGGACGAAGTTGGCAACAGGGCCAATTTTTTATTCTGTTAGTCTTTAAAGTGCTACCTGACTGCTTTTTTGTTTGATAGAATACAGACTAACATGGCTATCTCTCTGTCTCTAGCTCTGTAAAGTGATGGTGTAAACAGGCTCCCAGCAGTGTTAGGCAAAACCCTTGTAAAGCTGGAGGACTTTGTCAAGCTGGGACTTAAAAACCAATAGGGATGGAGATTCCACCACCTCTCCAGGCAACGCATTCCAGTGCTTCACCACCCTTTTGGTGAAATAGTTTTACGTAATATCCAGCCAGGCCTCCCCCCCTTCAACTTGAGACCATTGCTCCTTGTTCTGCCATCGGTCACCACTGAGAACCGCCTTTCTCCATCCTCTTTAGAGCCCCCCTTCAGGAAGTTGAAGGCTGCTGTCAAATCGCCCCTCACTCTTCTCTTCTGCAAACTAAATAACCCCAAATCTCTCAGCCTCTCCTCATAGGTCATGTGCTCCAGCCCTGTAACCATGTTTGCTGCCCTACGCTGAACCCACTCCAATGCATTCACATCCTTTCTATACAGGGGGGCCCAGAACTGGACACACTACTCCAGATGTGGCCTCACCAATGCCGAATAAAGGGGAATAATCATGTCTCTGGATCTGCTGGCAATGCTCCTCCTAATGCACCCCAATACTTACTAGCAGAGATTTCACAAGAGACTTGCTCGCTGGCAGGCCGTGAAAAGTGATAGTTGTATGTTTCTTAGCATCAGGTTGCACAGTCGGTGCCCCTTTGCCCCCCTCCTTTCTGGGCTGCTGCTGGCTGCAATGCTACCTTGAAAGCTGGGGGCTCTGCAAGCAGTGCCACCCCCCACAGGAAAGCAGAAGAAAGGGGAGAAGTGGGCATTAACTCCACTGGGAAAAGTGACCTTTGTGTGTTTGTGGATGTCACTTTTCATAGCTGGCTGGTTGGGGCAGACGTCACAGCAGACTTACTAGCTAGCTGGGAGGTGGGTACTCGTGATCCCCCGTAATAACCGCATGCCCTGCTGTCTGAGAACCCCGGTGCTAGGTATTGATCGCCTCAGCATCTGCTCTCCCCATCCCCACCAGTGTGCAGAGAAGGCTCATTATCCCTGCTTTGCAGATGGGACCTGATGCACCAGGAGGCTAAAGGTGGAATTTTAAAAATAGCTCAGCCCTCCCCTGTATGGAAGAAGCCTCTGGGTTGTCCCAAGCTCAGTTCTTCAGGTGCAGAGCTCTAGTGGCAGCTGGACTGCCAGGATCATGCTGGGAAATTTGGCTCTTTTTTTCCCAAGGGTCCCCTTGAAAAATCTGCCACCATTTGGAGCTGCTGAGCCCTCAGAGAAGTGTGGCACTGTGGGTCTTGCTCATCCAATCCCGTTCTCCTGCCTAATGCCTGCACCAGAAGGCTGAGGCTGCATTTCCTGGCTCTGGGCTTCAAGAAACTGAGATAGTCACCTAAACAGATGACAGAAGATCTACTCCTGCCCTGGGAAATGAGATGCCAAGTTTGTCCCACACCTGCCAGTGTGCAATTCCAAGAGGAGGCTCAACCAAAATGATTAGGGGCTAGAGCACATGACCTACCAGAAGAAACTGAGGGATTTGGGCTTATTTAGTTTGCAGAAGAGAAGAGTGAGGGGTGACTTGACAGCAGCCTTCAACTTCCTGAAAGGGGGCTCTAAAGAGGATGGAGAGAGGCTGCTCTCAGTGGCGACACACGGCAGAACACGGAGCAATGGTCTCAAGTTACAGAGGGGGAGGTGTAGGTCGGATATTAGGAAAAACTCTTTCCCCAGGCGGTGGTGAAGCACTGGAATGCGTTGCCTAGAGAGGTGGTGGAATCTCCATCCCTCGAGGGTGTTTTCTTTAAGGCCTAGCTTGACAAAGCCCTGGCTGGGATGATTTAGTTAAGGTGGATCCTGCTTTGGGCAGGAGGCTGGACTTGCTGTCCTCTTGAGCCCTATGATTCGATCATCCATGCGGCTCCCAGCATAGCTACTGCTGGCCAGTGTTGTGTGCCTATCCTGTCACCAGCCTTATTCGCCCTCCCCATACTGGCAAGCTCAGCCCTCTGCATTTCCTTTTCTCTCAGGTACATGGAGACTCCCTCTCTCACGTAACCTCCTCCCCCCGTTGCAGTCGAAAGGGTGCAAAATGGACTAGCTTTCCCCTGGGTAAAAACACACCCGATACGGCCAGGTCTCTCCCCAGACAGAACAGGTGTGATCTGCACTTGCCTGACACAGAATAATCTGTAATGTTTATGAACAGCTGTCTTAGAAGCACTTACGTTTACGAGGTGTCTGCTGTAAAATGGCTGGCAGCTGCCACTGGGGCCGCTCCTCTGCTGCCTGCCAAGCCCAGCAGGACTTGCAGGGGAGCAAACAGCCCCAAAGTGAGCTGGGAAAAAGGAACATGGCAGGTGAGAGGACAGAAGGTGGGTGGAAGGCACAGAAGGAATTCCAGGGAGGGAAGATACACATCTCCTAGAACTGGAAGGGACCTCTGAAGGTCATCAAATCCAGTCCCCTGCTCTCTTGGCAGGACCAAGCACCATCCCTTTTTGGTTATTTTTTAATGTATTTGCCCCAGGTCCCTAAATGGCCCCCTCAAAGGATTGAGCTCATACCCCTGGCTTTAGCAGGTTGATACGAGGTGGTAGCCGCATGCTTTTAACACATCTAACACAGCGTGTGGGCAATGTGTCCACTCCCGCGAGGGTCAAAGTCATCCATCTATCTTAGGGTTTCATCCTGCTGCTCATCACCCCTCACACGGGCCTCTTCTTTGTGAGATCAATTGCAAGGACGGAGTCCTGCTCAGCTCCGAACGCTGCTGCCGCCGGCAAGGTCCCTCTGCGTGGCCTTCCCAGTCTCTCTAACTCGCACACGCCGTGTGTGTCTCCCCTTATCTCAGAGGCCTGGAGGTTCTCCAGCCTGGGAGCTGCACGCTGTGCCCGGGACTCCATTTTCTTGGAACTGGAGTGCGTGTGTAACTGCCAACAGGCGGACACCAACCTGGGACCACTGGAGCTCAGTGCAGGAGCTGCTACAGTTTGAGCTAAAAGCCAGGGCCCTGTCAGGTGATAAGACTCATTCCTCCTTTGCATAAGTGGTCTAGGGGCCACTCTGTGGAACAGTGACCTGCACCCTAAGGTGCCACAAGTTGGCGGAGTCACCATGCTAGTCCGTATCTGCAAAAACAACAGGAAGTCTGTGGCACCTTATAGACTAACAGACTTTTTTGGAGCATGAACTTTGGTGGGTCCGGCCAAGCAGGTCTGTGCCCATGAAAGCTGATGCTCCAAAAAATCTGCTAGTCTACAAGGTGCCACAGACTTCTTGTTGTTTTTACCCCTCGGTGTGCGGGTTCCAGCTGCACTCTTGGGGGCTCTCGCCCAGACAGGAGTCTGGGGCACTTCCCCATTTCAAGGGCAAAATGCGGCTCCGGGAAATGTTTTGGGTGCACGTGTTTGTCTTCGGCAAGGTCACGTTTTCGACTCCACTCTCGCAACTGAGCTCTCTGTGCCTGATTTGTCCTGCTGGTAAAACGCAGCAATAAGCCTTCCAGTGCCCAGTGAGACTATAAAGGATTCAGGGCAGGGACAGGCTGCCTCTTACTCTGCGCTGTGGCCATACTGTCCTGAACATGCCTGATAGTGGCAGCTAAGCAGAATCAGCCTGGTTTGTAGCAAGGTGGGGGACCTCCTGGGAATGCTGGGTGCTCTGGGTCTGTGCCCCACACAGCTCTGACATACCCTGTTCTCCTCTGAGCACTTGTAGTGCTACTGTCTGTCTGCCAGCTGCCTGTGGCTCTCAAAGCACTTTACAACCCCAAGCAAATTCAGCCTTCCCTGGGAGGCAAGGGAGAGATTCTTTGCACCGGGGAGGGGGGCACCGAGAGGTGAGAGAACTTCATCACAGTCAACAGAGAGAACCCAGGAGTCCTGCGGATTCCCAGTCCGGGAGGCAGTGGGTGTCATTTGGACATGGGCTAATTTTTTCAGACATTATTGACCTCACCCCAGTCCAGCCTGGCTCCTCGTGATGCAACTGATGCTCTACAGCAGTGGGGTCCAATAGGTATTGAGAGGTCACCACACTTGGGGTTGTCGTCCATCTATATTCACCACACCCTCCTGCTCTACATAAGAGCCCTCCCTCTCCCTGGGAGCCAGGCTCCCCACCCCGCTCAATCAATGCAAAGAGCCCACCCAGGTGCAATAGTGCAAGAGCTGTGTACAAAGTCCCATCCAGGTGCAATGGTGCAAGAGACCTCCGCAGTCACATCCATGTGCAAGACCAGTGCAAAATCTGCTGCATGAGAAATTGCAAGAAACTTGGGCAAAGTCTTCCCAGTGCATGGGGGGGCCAGACAAAGCTGATGCGGAAAGTGTGGAGGTTCAGGGCGGGGGCTAAGAGCACAGTGGGTCATGGCAATGAATGGACTAGTGTGGGGTGCACAAAGTAGAGGGCGGGGTGAAATTTCATAAGGGGGGGGGCGCCCCGCGATCGGCGGCTGGGTCTCAGGCTCCTCCAGCCCATTGGCGATGTTGAAATCTGTTCCTGCTTTTATGGCCACGTACTCGCATTTCTATCCCGGTTAATAAAGTTTGCTCATTCTACAGACTTATTTTCTTACACCTGCCGCAAAGGGTTTTTTGCTTTGTCTGGACACGACCGAACAGTCCCTCGGTTTGGGTGACCCTGGACAGGTGCGGGGGAGGGGCTGCTAATTGCAGGGGCGCAAAGTGGGGCCCGACATAAAAAGTTTGCTTCCCCCTGGCCTCGTGCACAGTGCGTCCCTGGGAATGTCCCATCCTGGTTTGGTTTCCCGGCTGTTTAGCTCCTTAGATGGGAGAAGTCTCTCGCTAGGGGCATGTACAGCGCCTAGAGCAGCCGGGCCCTGATCTCAACCGGGTCTCCACACGCTATGGCCTTGCTAATACTTTCCCCACTCCTCTCCCAGTAAAGGAAGGTGGTGTGGTAAGCGGCAAGGACCCCGGAACCGGGAGAGCTGACTCGGCTGCTGTCCTCTGCCGCCCTCCTCCCGCCGCAGCCTGGAGCCCAGGGCTGGGAGCTCTGGTACAGAGCACATCCCCTCATCGCGTCCGCCTCCGCTAAGGGCAGATTCCCTTCACCAACCCGCTAGTGCCTGAAGCTGCCACGATAATGGGAGCCTCTAGTGAAGCCGGGGAGGAAGGCGCCCCATAGGAGTGTGCCATTGTCACACCACAGCAGCCTGCGCCAGGGCCAGCCCCACTCCAGCACCCTCAGCCCAAACATTTGCTCCCCATCTCCAGGGCGACCGGGCTGCTGGCTCTCACTCACATGCCCCCTTGGAGCGCTTGGCTCTTGAGCGTGCGAAGTTCCCCGGCCTCCTGGCAGCGCTGCACCCCGGGGCAGGCGGGAGGCCGGCGGACGCGCGCCTGGGGGTCGACAGAGAGACACGAAGGGCCGTTGTGTGCTTGGGGGGGCCAGGATGCCACCGGGTTGGAGGGTTCAGCTGAGCTGGGGGGGGTGTTGGGGACTGCAACACGCAGGTCAGGATTTGGGGGGCATAGCGGGGAGGGGCGCAGGCTGCAGGGCCGCTGCAGAGCTTGGTGGGGCACCCAGGCCTGGAATAGCAGGTGGGGCAGTGGGGCAGGGCTAAGCGGCGTGGGCAGACCTGGGCATGGGAAATCTTCCTGGCACCGGCAATCTAGCATGCCTCTGGGCACCCCCAGAACACAGTCCCCTGCTGGCGTGGGCAGCGGCTGAGCGGCTTTCCAGGGGGTAGGGGGTGGGGGGCTAGTGGCCAAGGTTCCCTCTAATTTTTTCCATCCCTGTGTGGAATAAATGTTGTTAAGTGCGCCGAGGCATGAACAGATGTGCACCAGTAGACACACACGCTGCCAGCTCTGCTAATCACCTGGGCAGTGTGTGAATGTCCCCTGAGCGGCTGCCCAAGGGCCCAGCTCACAGGGAACGCTGTTAGTGGCTCTGCTGAGGAGTCGCCTGCCCAAAGGCAGCGCTGAAGGGGAAGAGCAAGTGTTTTTCCCAGGAAAATCCTGCCTGTTGAAATGGCTCCTGCCGGGCCCTCAAGGCTCAGAGTCCGGACAAGCAGCACTGGGAGGCTGGGCTGCTGCAAGCTGGCGGCCTCAGGAGAGCTGGGCTCTATTTCTGCCTCTGCTCGCGACCTTAGGCAATTTGCTTCCCTCCTTCCCCCCTCCAGCCTCAATTTCCCTCACCCCCTTTGTGTCTCTTGACTGTGTCTTTTGTGAGCTGTTTGGGACAGGGGCTGCCTCTTGCTACATGTCTGTGCTGTGCCCTGTGCATTGGGCTCTGACCCTGGCAGACCCCAGGCCTCCCTACTCCTCTGGAGCTGCCCCCTGTGCAGGAGCCAGGGCTGTTCCCCTGGCTGCCCCTGTCCCTGTCAGTCCAGGATGGCTACAGAGCTGGGCTCCGCTGCCCCCATGGAAGGGGAAGTGACACCCTGGCTGTATGTGCATCGTGTCCCCACACCATTTATTTCCCTCCGGCTCACCCAGTGGAAAAGTCTCACCTTCTACAAACTACTGACTCGGCTGCGGCTGTTCAGACACAACCGGCTGCTGTTAGATTAACGCGAACAGGAGGAGAGATGCTTATCGCAGCGAGCACATGCTGTCTCTGCCAATCCGGGGGATGAGAGCGAAGAAGCTGCAGCTGCCCTTTGCCTAACAGATGCAGCTAGATGCTCAATGCCCGCCCCCACCTAGAACAGGCTTCTTCCATATTCCAGAACACACCTGCCGCAAAAAGCGTCTCCACTCCAGAGCTCCCCAGAGGTTCTAAAAGGTTCTAGGTGCCAGGCACAGGGGATCCGACGTGGTTCTGAATGTCAGAGCAGATGGGATACTGAACAGTTCTAAACAGTTCTCAGCTCCAGAGCAAGTGAGGATCTAAAAAGGTTCAGAATTACAGCGAACGCACAGTTCTCGGAAGAGGAGAATGCATGGTCTTCTAAACTCGAGTGCAAAGTGGTTTGGGGAGTCCAGAACATGTGGCTTCTACAAGCATCTGAATTCTACCACATTCTATATTCTAGGAAAAAAATAGGATCCTCTATTCCAGCATACGTGGCTCCTACAAACATCTGAATTCTAGCATGTTCTATGGTCTAGAAAAGAAATAGGATTCTAAATGCCAGAACAAGTGACTCCTACAAGGATCTGAGTTCTACTTCCTAGAAAAAAAAACCTAAATTCCAGAATATGTGGCTTCCACGAGGATCCAAATTCTCGCACATTCTAGAAAAACATCGGCTTCTAAATTCCAGAACACAAGGGCACCCAGACAGTTTTAAATTCTAGAAAACAGCGGTTGTCAGAGATTCTAGATTCTGCCAGCCCAGCCACCTACCAGGTTCTAAAAGGCTCACAGTTCTGGACCGGCACTTCTGTCGTCCTTCCCTCTCTGTCACTGTTGATTGCCAAATGCTGCTTTTACCGTAGGCTGGAACATGTGCTCCTGCGGTAAGTTGACTGATGTTAGAGATCTGAGGTGTCTAATTGCGCACGGATTCCTATTGAGCTCAGAACTATAAGGCCGTAATGTGTAATTCTATAATATTACTTAGCTCAGTGAAGTAAGTAATAATATTAGCCCCGGAATCACTCGGTGAGCTCATTTAGCTGTGTGGGTCTCTTCCCTTTTGCAGCTCTTATAGTGTCATTAATTACCGCTGGGTAACGGCCTTGAACTTTTCTGTCCTTTTACGATGCTGAAGAACATGTGCTGTCTGTGACTATCAGAAAGCCTCCCGGTGTTGACTGCACCATGGCGCAGCACAAGGAGCGTGGGCACGAGAATCAGCTGCTACCCTTGGGAAAGGAGAGGGGAGCAGATGGGGAAACCACGAGCTGTGAGTCTTTACAGCCGCATAAACTCAGCTGCACTAAGCTGACACCTCCCCATCTGATCACAAACAGGGCGAGGCCAGGCAGTTCCTGCCTTGTTGGGAGTGGGATACGCTATGGGTCTGATTTGCATTCATTCCACCCCTGCAGCTGCAGTGAGGGGCAAAGAGGGAGTGGCTTTAAGACCCTTTGTGCACCAGTTGCTGAGGGAAAATGTACCATCTTAGAAGTAAGTTAGAGCAGCCACGGGGCTGCTCTAAGTTAAGCTCTGTTTCCCATGGCCCCTAGGCACTCTGGCCACATGCCTAATCAGTGAGCAGAGCCCACGTGCACCCAGTAAGGCCTGTTTGGGTCTTTTCAGGGGGCCATTTCCCCCGGTAAAGTGGCATAAACTGGCCCTAGAATAACAGGGGATCAGACTCTGTCACTGTTACTCACTGCTCTGGGAAGTCAGTGCCTATGTGTGTCAGTTTCACCCACCTGCTTGCCCACAGATGCCGTCTCCACTGGGGAAGGGCCATCTTCATAGAATCCTAGGGCTGGAAGGGACCTTAGGATGTCATTGAGTTCCAAAGCAGGCCCAACCCCAACTAAATCATCCCAGCCAGGGCTCTGTCAAGCAGGGACTTAAAAACCTCAAGGGATGGAGATTCCACCCTGGCCGTATGAACTCCCTGCCCAAGCCCTGAGCCTGCTCTGGGCTGTGATAACACCCAGCTGTCTTTGTGCTGGCGGTGCAGGAGGTGCCCAGGATGGGGGAAGGTCTCCAGCTGGGGAATGCAGGTGGGGTGACCAGATGGCATGAGTGAGAAGTCGGGATGGGAGCGGGGGTAATAGGACGCTATATAAGACAAAGCCCCAGTATTGGGCCTGCCCCTATAGAACAGGGACATCTGGATACCCTAAGTGTGGAGGGTTGGGGAGAGAAATCGCACGAGAGCAGCATGACCTCATGCAAAGTCTGGCCCCCTCCACAGGTCCGAGCATCTTGGAGACAGGAGCTGCCAGGTGCCAATCTCCGGGCTGACACACAGCGGCTTTGGTCTATTACACTAAGAACCCATGTGCTGGAAGTGAAGCCCCTAAGGGGGTGGGTATGTGTGAAAGTGGGCTCGGGACAGTGCAAAGGGCAGCCCCAACACAGGCCCCGGTGCTCCCTGATGCAGGGGCCAGGGGGAGTCACAATGCCACTGAGGAGCTATGACCACTCAGGCTTCTCTTTCACCCACCCCAAAAGTGCGGGCTGAGTGAAGTTACCACCCCAGAGAGAAATGCCGCATCAGGAACAGTCTCCAGGGAACAGCAGCAAGGTGTTAATACTGCTGCGCTGAAATTTGATTGCTAGCTGGGCCTGGCACCTAAACCATTGATGGGTATGAATCTGGAGTCAGACAACCCTGTCCCAGTTGAAAGGGGGCTGCCAAACCTGTCGGCTCTGCATGCTTATCCTTATACCACAGCACCTGATCCTTCACAGCATCAGTGGGGTTAGTAAAGAAAGCTTCCTGCTCCAAACCAAAGGCCCCTGCTGCTTGAACTAAAGGAGAGTCTCTACCAGCTGCTTGTGGTATAGGGCATATGACACACAAGCGTGCTGTTCCAGTGCATTCTAATAGGGAGCAATGGTCTGAAGTTACAGAAGAGGAGTAGGTTAGATATTAGGAAAAGCTATTTCCCCAGGCGGGTGGTGAAGTGCTGGAATGTGTTACCTGTAGAGGTGGTGGATTCACCATCCCTAGAGGTTTTTAAGTCCCAGCTTGACAAGGTCCTGGCTGGGATGACTTAGTTGGGATTGATCCTGCTTGAAGCAGGGGGCTGGACTCGATGACCTCCTGAGGTCCCTTCCAGCCCCGTGATTCTATGGCAGGGGTGCACACCCTCTTTCCACAGGGAAGAATAAAGCCAGGCACAGAATTCTTACCTTTCCAGTGATGACCAGGCCACATGGGGGCAAATCATTTCAACCGGGGCACAAGCGACGTGTTCCCTGTGCGTTTCTACTCCTCACCCCACGTCACAGGGCACTGTGTCATGTGGCCCCGGAGTGCCAGGCACGCCGCCTGCTGCCCGCATGCTCCCTGACGCCGGCACAGTTAATGGGCTCTGGGTGAGCCCCAGGCCACACCCTGACTTTGCATTTATCGGATTAGCTACGGTTAGTCTGCAGGGAGCAGGCGGTGCAGAGCCAGCACAGGGGTTAAACGCGTGCGCCAGGCCAAGCTGCTCAGATGGGTTCTGGGGACGGCACAGAGCCAGGCCAAGCATGACAGACGCTGGAGGGTTAGCAGGTCACTAACCTCAACGAACCCATTCAGGAGCTGTCGGCCTGTGTCTGCATAGAAAAGGGTTGACATCCAGGGTGGGTTATGGGCCTGATCCTGCTACCTTAGCTCCCGCCCTACTGCTGCAGGAGTCCCACCTTCTTCAGACAGAGATCAGACCTCCCTGGCGTTGTCCACACAGTCATCATGCAGGTCCTCTGGCGAGAAGGCACCAATGTCAAGGCACAGCAGGGCTGTTTCCCGTGGGAGGAGAAATTGGCAACACCCTGGCTGGGTCTATTCAATGCGTTTTAGTTACATTCCAGCCTAGTAGCAAATAGCACATAGGCAGTTCCAGTGACCGGCGCCCTGGAAGCACAACAAGGAAGGCTCCCTCTATTTTTTTTCACCCATGGGCAGAATAAGTTTTGTTATGCGCACCAAGGCATGCGCAGAGGTGCACCACCTATAGAAACACACACTGCCAGTGGTGGGCCCTCTGCTAACCAGCTGCGCAGCCGCGCAAGCACTCAGCTTGCAGGGAACACTGACCTTGACCCTGGATCTAATGCTGGCTGGAGAGGTTAAAGGCAGAGCAAATGCTATTGCTGTGGACAACGGTTCCCCCACAAACAAACCCATTTGGCATTTTTCCAAGGCTGTGCGGGGCTTGTATGCTGGGAAACAGAACTGGCAAGACTATTTAACAGGGCCAGCTTCTCTGACAGCATAAGGAATCCACTATTTAAACCATATGACCATCCAGACAGCTGCTTCCCCCATATAACAGCATTGCTATAGAGGTCCTGATTCTCAGCTATTTCCTTCCTATGCCTGAAGCAAGGATGTAGGTCAAGGTGCTTTTAAGCCAACTTTGCATTCCCTATATTCTTGGCCCATGCCAGGTGGAAATCAGGGCAGCCCCAAGGCTGCTATAAACTTGACCCTGTCTTTCTATGTGCTCTGCCCACCTCACTCAGCATGCTTCTGATCCACCCCTTCCACCTAACTCTAAATCTTTCTGCCAGTGCTACACTGCGGATAACCTCAGGGATTGTCACCCAGACATTAGCTGAGAACCAGCCCTGGCATCTCACGTGTAACCACATGGGCAGTAGAGAGAAATGTTCTTCACTGTAGCCCTACAGAAAACCCTGCTGCTGTGGAAAGCTCGGCCTCCATGGGGTTACACTAATTCATCTCCCTCCCTAGGCCTCTGTCAGGCCCTCTCAGCCCCTTGCTAGGGGCTCCATGGCCGCCTGTAGCATAATTAAACAAACATAAAAAAAAGAGGCGCAGCATCAGGAGGAGAAAATGTCTCTCCCCCCACCCACCCTGCCCCCATCAATTTCATTTTGATGTAATGGTCAGGGGAGCTGCTTTTTAAATTGTAATCACCGCAGAAAAATTGCACTCGGCCAGAGCTGGGGCTGCCCGGTGCGCTGTGATTTAAGAGACAGGTTTGGGAGCAGCTGGAAGCAACTGGCCCAGCATGGATGGAACAATTTGCCACACCGAGCACTGGCGGATCCCAGGCTTTTAGAACAGGGCCGGGCTGAGGGAGAGAAGACACAGCCCAGAGCTGCTCGATAAGACAGAGTTATTGACATTGGGCTGCCGGCGGTAGGTGCTGCATCCAGTTCCAAGGTCTCATTCAATGTGCCAGCATTTTGCAGGGGTAGCGCTGCTGACGGAACAGTAGCCTCTGTGTTAAAAGTGGCAGGAAACAGGGCTCTTCTTGTGGGCGTGTGTGCTGGGTTCAGTCTCAGTGTTACACACCCGCAATCGCTCACAGCCACAAAATCACGCCCACCGTCAGTCGCCGTCGCGCACCCACGCCAAATCCCACTCAGCGCAGTGCCGACGCATCTGTGCCCACGCTTAGGGCACGTCACCGGCCCCGGCAGGCTTTCTCCAACAGGCGCTGACTCGCACAAGCAGTCACAGGTGCACGCAGACAGGTCGCTGTGCAAAGCGCACACTTGTGCAGCGTATCGGGGGGTAGCCGACGCAGACCGGCTGCACTTAGCACTGGGCACCCAGCCTGCAGCTGAGCAGAGCACGTGGGGCCCTCTGCCGCTGGGCGCCCTGGAGCCATGGCACTGCCGGGGTCTGACTAAGGGGAGCAGCCTCCCGCTGCATTGCCAGCCACTGAGAAAATGCACTGCTGGGTTCCCTCTGCCGGGGTAGGGCGCTTCCGGACCAGGGGAGGAGGCTGCAAAGCCAAACACCACCTGCCTCCTCTCCTGCCCCGTGCCAGGTGGTCATTTCTCCCTCGCACGCTGGGAGATGGAGGAGGTGAGCGAGGGGATGGCTCTTCTGAGCCACTAGTGGGGTAGGAGGTGCGAGATGTATGTTTGCCCCGCCCTGCGCCTCGCGTATGCACACGTGCAAATAGGTGCATTCACGCGGGTGGGTGGGCATGGCACGGCCAGGTGTGCGTGTGAGCACCTGCCTGTGGGGCGTGCCAGCAGTGCAGCAGAAGGGGATATGGGCACTGCGGAGGGAGCTGGGGCTGAAAGGCTCGAATCAGCAAGTCAAGAAGTGCAGAGCTTGTGCAGCTGCAGCACCAGGAGTCAGGGCAGGGGGCTGGAGCCAGCTTGCTTGGCTCATGGGCCCTGCAAGGACCCAGTCCAGGGCCTGACCCACTGCAACCTCCCTCAGCCCCCAGGTGCTGCAGGATCAGCCCCGTCCTGCTCAGGGATTGGTGAGAAATCTGCCACAGTGCGAGTTGCACGAGTCTCCCATCGCCGGTGCCAGTACCTCACGTCTGAGTCACTAGTGAGGTGCACTGGCAAATCCCACCCTCCAGCTGCCTTTTATTTTCACTTCTTCTGTAGGTCACCCCCCGGCCCCTGCCCCAGGCTGTGAGCATCGGTCCCCCAGCTGCCTCTTTGCTTGGCACTGACCATGGGCGAGTCACGGAAGCCGAGAGGCTCAGCGCTCACCTGGCTGGGTCTCCGAGGGTCTCCAGGGGCTGGCAGCTCACACTGACGTCGATGGGAGTTTTGCTGGAGCTGGGGCTGGGCACGAGCTGGGTGAGGGACCTTGGGGTCTGGCCCCTTGGGGATCCATTCCCTGGCCATGAGCCGGCTGCCCGTAAACAACAACACTGGAACAGCTCAGGCTGCTGCCGGTGATGATTGAACAGCGCTGGCTGGTTTCCTTTGTCTGTCCCTCCCCCAATTTCTTCCCACCTCTGGGCACTTGCCAGCCTGTCGCTTCCTCACATCTTGCCAGACAGCAGCACCGGGTCTGTACTCCCACCCTCTTTTGGTGCCAGCGAGGAAGTTCCCAAGCTGCCCCTCGCCAGGGCTAGAACTGTGTTCACCTGCCTTTGGCCTGTGGGTCACCATCAGTCAGCGCCAGCATCACGAGTGTCTGCGTCTGGGACTGTGGATGGGCGTGTGTGTCAGTGAGAGTGTGTGTCATGGCACACCTGTGTGCCGTGGCACACCCACAGCCCCCTCCCCCCCCACTGGCTTTCCCATCCCTCAAGCAGATGCTTTCAGGGCCCCCATGTCCCATGCAAGCCCTGGGATTCCCCTCCTCAGTCCTCTCACCCCTCTGGGTGCAGGTTGGGAGGGGAATGATCCCCGTGGGCTGGATGCTTTTCCCCCTGCCCAGGCAGAGCTGCCCCAGGGGATGCCCAGGTGAAGGGCATTGCCCCTCTGCCCGGTCCCTGAGCCCCCAGGTCCCTCCCCCCGCCACAGGGCCCCAGGTATGCCAGACAGAGAGCCTGGAACTGTGAAACCCCCACCAGAGCCTCAAGGCCCCCGCCCGGCTTCCCCCATGGAAGGCAGCGAGCGCAGCGCCTTGGCCCAGAGCCCCGGGAATCTTCTGGTGTTGTTTTTGCTCCACCGCTTCCCTCTTCCCGTCTCACTTGCCAAGAATCTGGTGTTTCTGCCGGCTGCAGATGCTCCCGGGGCTGGGTGCTAAGTGTGTGCGGTGGCGGGGGGGGGCGAGCACACATGTACACACACAGCCCTGACCCCCCCACGGCCCTTCACACACTGCTCTGATAAACACACACCACCCCTTCTGCACGCAAACGCACACACACACACACACAGCCCTTCGCACACATCCATAGCCTCTCACACACTGCCCTCACCGCACACACACAGTGTTATGCGGATAAGATGCACGTGGCATCTTTTCAGAGGGACAAGGCAAGAACACCGTGTTTATTGAAACTACAGCACCACCACATGATATGCATATAATATACATAGTTTGCTCAGAGGCACGCATGCACACACACACACACTGACACACACACATGCACACACCCTCTTGCGGTTGCTTATAGTTACCAAAGGTTGCTCCCTCTAAGCCATTGGCCAGATGGATTAGACGTGAGTGTGGGGCCAGGTTCTGTTGACCTGGATCAAAGCTCCGACATAGTAGCTCTTAGTCCACGGTGTTGGTTCTGTCCCAGGTGTGATGAGTCACCAGTCAATGGCAGATGGGTCTGAGCCTTTCCCACTGCCCAGGTTTCTGTGCAACTCATCACTTACAGAGGGGACTTAATCTTCCTCTCTGGGTGGCCAGTGTCAGAGGGGTCGCCGTGGGAGTCTGTATCTTCAAAAGCAACAAGAAGTCCTGTGGCACCTCCGAAACTAACAGAGGTTTTGGAGCATAAGCTTTCGTGGGCAAAGACCCACTTCGTCAGATGCGTCATGGCTGGGTTACTGCTGTAGAATCCAATTCTCGCTGCTCTCCAGCCTCCAAGTCATTGTTGGCCGGACAGGCAGCTCCAGAGGGTAACTCTCTAAGCCTCCACATTCACACTTCCAGGTGGCTCTCTCACACCCCCATTCGCACACACAGCACAAGGTTTACAGGCCCATACAGAGTAAAATGGGGTTTTGGGTACAATATGGAATCCGGTACAAAGTGTCTAGGAATGTAAAATAACCAGTGTACAGGGTAATACAAAGGTACAAGGTAGTGTAAAGCAACAACTCTAAAGAGTAATACAAAAGTCTGTGGTCTGTTAAAAGGATACAGGGTGAGCCAGGTGATACAAAGATACATAGTAATATAAAGTTTCCACGAAAAGATAATTTACTATCCAGGGTTGCTACAATAGCCTCTCACACACTGCCCTCTCGCACACACGCAGAGCCCTTCGCACACCACCCTGACACGTCCCACAAACTAACCCCCAGCACACGTACATGCACACACCGAGCTCTTCACACACCGCTCTGATCAGCAAACACTGCCCCTTGCGTGCACACACACACACACACAGAGCCCTTCACACACAGCCCTGACACCCCCCACATACTGCTCCTCCCACACACACACACACACACACACACAGCCCTTCACACACCACTCTGATAAACATTCACTGACCCTGGTCCACAGACACACACAGCCCTTCACACACTGCCCTGGCACACCTTCCTACACATGCAGCCACAGCCCCCCATGCACTGCCCTCACCACACACACTGGCCCTTGCACAAGCATACATACACATGCTGCGCCTCATGCATTGCCCAACCAACACACAGTGTCCCTCGTACACATGCATACACACACATGGCCCTTCATGTGCACACGCTCAGGGCTTTTTTCCAGCGGAACTCATCGGAACGGAGTTCCGGCACCTTTTTTCCAGTAGAACACCAGAAAAATGTTCACTGCCGGTTCTGCAGCAGTGCGGGGACTGGGCGGGAACACCCACCGGTCCCACAAGAGCGCAGGGACCAGGGCATTAAAACTGAACACCCTAAGCCCTATGAGGAGTCATCAGACTTGAGTCCCGGCACCCTTTATATAGGAAAAAAGCACCGCACACGCTCGTGCTCTGTCTTACACTTTTGCAGCACGCTGCTACTGCCCCTCACCCCCCCCCAACCACTGGCTTCTGTGTCCGTGCACAGATTAGTGCAACCTCCCAACGGTTCTGAACAATTTCACACTCACATACATTTGCTCCTGCACATGCACTGACTCTTTCATCTTTTACACAAGCAAACACACACTCATAGTCATTTTCTGAGGTGGGTTTGACCCACAAAAGTTCACGACCTAATACATTTGCTAGTCTTTAAGGCACTGCAGGACTGCCTGTTACTCATATTCCTAGACTATCCTGTAAACGCCCTTGTGCACACACACAGCATTACACCCTCACACAACAAACATGCTCTCACACCCACACAAGCACAACAAAGAGGTGCAGGATACCATTAGCTACTCTACAATGATCAGTATGACTCAATTTCCTTCCCCTTCCTGCCATAACATGGGAATGTGGGTGTCTTGCATGGAGTTATGAAGCTGAATTCCCTACCGCTGTATTTACACATCAAGGTCATTAACAAATGTAATTCATTTCGCTTTTAGCCCATGCTTCACTGAAATCTGAGCTAAGTGAGAATGCTTTGACAAAACATTTTTTCACCAGAAAATACCCAGTCACCCAAACTGAAAATGTTTGTTGGGAAAGAGACGGTTCCAAGACATTTTTTTGACCTAGAAATATTTTTTAAAAGCAGTTTCAAAAGTGTAGAAAGTTTCATTTAGAGCAGACATTTTCAAAAGGCAACATTCCAGTTTTCCCCTTTGGAATGATCTTTCATTTCAAAGTTTCAGCCAAAATGCACGAAAAGTATTTTAAAATAAAAATGGTTGCAAACAAACAAAACATTTTGAAACTCCCAGAAAAAGAATTAATTGACTGTAAGCCAATATATATTTATGTTTATTTTCAGTGGGTGAACATATCTGAAGTTTCACAAACTCTGCACATTAGGTATGGGAAACTTTCTGGATCTTTTGTAAGTTTCCACAGGACATTTCCCGGACAGCTCTGTTGAAGAGATGCCCAGCAGACTGACCCCAGAGATGTAGAAATTACACACATTCCCAGGGGTCGGCAACCTGTGGCTTCAGAGCCACATACAGCTCTTTAAGGCCTCCTTTGTGGCTCCCAACACTATAATGGCAAAGTTAAAAACCCCATCCCGATTGTTTTCAATTGACGGTGAACATCTGAAAGAAACTGCAAACCCTGAGAGGTTGATTTTATGGGTCACTACCTGACGCATGCAACTGAACCCCAAAAGATTGATCTTCCAGGCTAGCGTCGATGTAGCCGAAATAGCATACCTGTGGCTAGTTTTGTGGTACTCAAGAGAGACTGTGAAACAAGGAAAGTCGTTCATGAGCGGTGAATAGATATGAGGGCTTTATCAAAGTCTAAGATCAGCTGTACAGTGGTTTCAAAAGCAAACCCAGAATTGTTCAGCATGTGGAATCCTCCAGAGTGAGAAAAGGTTTGCGAGAAAAAGGCAGTGGTACAAACACGCATGTAAAGCATGAGGAAATGGAATAAGTAAAAAGGTTGCGCGTGTCCTGCAGTAAACATGTGTCGCATCGCAAATCATTGTGTGTGTGCTGTTCTTAACACAGGGGTTACAAAAAGTGTGGGCTGACGTTATTTAATAAGGGCCGTCTCGTATCCACATGCGCTGCGGCTCTTGAATTATTGATTTGTTTTACCAAATTAAAAAAAAAAAGTCTCTTCTTGTTTGGTTTTGGTGGCTGACCCCTGCACGTGCTCCTGTCAGCTGGCCTGACCTAGCCACAGCTTTCAGTGGCTGGTTCCCCTGTATGCTCCCCAAGCAACGCAAACCCCAGAAGAAAATTATTACACAACCTAGATCTGTTGCAGAGACAAGTGAGCAGCTGCTTCTTCCTGGCCGCCTGCCTGCACGGACTCTGCCCAGCAGGTTTCTGGGAGCAGCTGAGTGCTGCACCCCCCCAAAATGGCACGAACTGGAGCTCTCACATATGCATCTCAGAGCCAGAAGGGACCTTGGGAGGTCATGAAGTCTATTCCCTGCCCTCTTGGCAGGACCAAGCACCACCCCTTTTTATAAATCTATTTGCCCCTGACCCCTAAACGGGCCCCTCAAGAACTGAGCTCACCACCCTGGGCTTAGCCCGCCAATGCGCTAGCCACTGAACCATCCCTCCCCCACGGGAGCTGGGCTCATGTGTTTCCTTTTTGTCCCTGGACAATGCTCAACACATCCACCTTGATCAACTGCACAGAGAAGATGGGAGCCGCTCCCCTTCCTTTTGCATCTGCAAGGGCCCTATCTTGCCAGGGGCCTGGTTCCTGCTACCCGCTAAGACTTCAGAGGACTGGGCCTGGATCCCTAGCCCCGAAGTGGTCTCTTCCCAGCAGCCTGCAGCTTTGGTTAGATCTCTGCATCCCTTTGAGCTGGGCTGTTGATCCTTTGCAGAGCTGGGGCTGGTGGGCTAGGAACATGGCAAGCCAGCCTCCAATGGGGGTGCACAGCAGATTTCTCATTCCCACCCCACCTCCCCGCCTGATCCCAAGCCAGCTGTGAGGTTGCTAGGCGTGTTGCTAGGCGAGAGGCAGTCGAAATGTGGGTAGCGTCCAAGCAAGAATTCCAGGGCACACTTGGCCGCTTGTTCCAGCCACAGCCGGGGTGGATGGGGTGACCATAGCTGGCCAGGTGCTCCCCCCCTTCTAATCCCAGCCTTTCCCTGATTCTGCAGTGGGTCCGTCACCTCTGTAGCTGGGCACCTGTATTTTGCCCCATCACCTGCACACAGTCATTTATCTTCCCGCACCTCTGGTGGGCACAGCAAGAGGATCCTCTCCATGGTCTAGATGGGGAAACTGAGGCCTGGCTTGGGTGCATGGCCCTAACTCCTAGTCTGTGAAGGTGGGGGCAGAGGAGTAATTCACAGAATCTGGGCACTTTCCCTTCGCTCCCTGGCAGAGACGCAGCCTCCTGACACACACAGCTCCTGCTCGCCTCAAAGGGCACCCTTGGCTCTCGCTTGGGTTACACTCCGCAACTCAGACCCGGCGCAGACGACGCCCTAGATCAGCCTCTGAGCCAGCCGCCCTCAGAGAGACAGCCTGGCTCCCTGCCATGTCAACGCCCACAGCCATGTTCCTGAGGCCTGGGCTGGGGCCCTGGGAAGCAGTGGTTTGCAGTGACCACTTAATGAAGTGGCTTTTCTCCCTGGTCTTTTCTGGAGCCAGTTGCGGAGCCCCCCACTGCCCATGGGCTGGCGCAAGAGCTCTCTCCACATAGGGCTGCTGCTATTTTTAGTCCAGTTTGGGAGGGGAACCAGGAGCCTGAATTGGCAGGGTGTACCAGCAGCTTCAGCCATGATATATCTGCATGGCTCTGGCTCCCTGGCCTCACTCGGGAGTGTGCTGGGCTTGAGTCCCACATGCACCACGGCTCCCTCGCTACAGGACCATGCGCCCCAACGCACCTGTTCATGCGCACCCTTGTCTGGTAGCTGGATACACACATATACAGACATCTGCCCACCCGCTTGTAGCCCTGTAGGGACACACTCGCCTAAGCACACTCCTGTGTGTGCGAAAGGCAGGCACAGAAGTATACCCCCTCACTTACACACACGCACACGTGTATTTATGTCTGCACACACCCCAAAACAAACACCCTGCTCTTCCCTTCCCTCCCCACTGCGTCTCCTCCAAAATTAGCCCACGCGAGGGCTGGGGGCAGGCGACTGGGGAACACGAGGGGTCAGAGAAGCATCCCAAAACCAAGAGCCCTTATTCCGTGAGTCTTCAAAACCACCCTGCCTGGCCACAGGGGAGAGAAGAGTCTGTTTTGCAAGAGCACCAGCCTTTCCTGGCACCTTAGGGATTGGTACTTATCCCTGGCAATTACTAAGTTAATGGCTCGCGGGTCTCTAGCCGAGGAACTAATCAGAACCCCGCTGGGGCTGGAAGCATCTGGGCATCACCAGCAGGTTGTAGCAATGAACAGATCGGAGCAGCCTCTGCGCCCAATGAGGCTGATGCGTTTGGGCCCAGATCCATGAAGGTACTTGGGTGCCCAACCCCCTTGGCTCAGGGCAGGGATCCTGAGATGGTGGTGGACACAGAGCTGGAGTGGACGATCCAAGGGAGGGTGATGTTGTCTCAGCCAGCAGCGTGGGAGGGATGTGGTGGAGGATGGGTTAGAACCTGGACCTGCCACGTGGTTGCTCCTGAGGAGAGCCCCCATTCATCTCCTGCTCTGCCATCTCTGCTCCCTGGCCCCTTTACCTCTGGTCCCCCTCCTCTGGTTCAGAGTGGGAACATTTGCCCTGCTGCCTGGCTGAGTGTCACCCATTCCACAGGCGTTTTCTGACTCAGCAGCTTTCTCTGACAGCCTGATCTGGATTTAGACCCACCGGGGTGGAGAGTGAGGTGATCTGCTGACCTTTCAGTCCTGCAAGCAGCTGGCAAATCTGAATCCTCCACGCAGGGAAATGTCACGGGAGCATGCTGAGAATGGATGGAGTCAGCTGCCGAGAGGCAGAACGAGGCTGGATTCATAGCCGGGGCGGGGGGCGGGGTGACACCTCCCTTGTAGTCCTGTGGGGCCTCTCTAGAAGGGATACAGCCATGGGCAGGGGCAATGGAACAAGCTTTTTCCTCTTTGATTTCCCTCCCCAACCATGAGCTCATTAGAGCAAAGAATCATCAAACTGCAGAAATACAGGGATGGAAGGGACCTCGAGGGGTCACCAGTCCAGCCCCCAGCTCTGAAGCAAGACCAGTCAGACCTAGGCCAGCCCTGATAGACGGTTGTCCAATGTGTGCTTAAAGCCCTTCAGTGACGGAGATTCCACCACCAGCGTTCCTGGTAAACTGAGCACCTGGGCAGCCACCCAGGAGAGATTCCAGTGCCAGCCAGCTGATTAGCAGAGGGCCCACAGCCAGTGGTGTGGGTTTCCATGGGTACTGCCCATCTGCATAAACCTTGGTGCACAGAACCAAAATTATTCCACCCAAGAATGGAAAAAAAAAAAATTAGAGGGAACATTGTCCACCACCTCCCTTGGGAGCCTGTTCCAGAATTTAGCTGCCTTTAGCATTACCAAGCTTTTCCTAACACCTAACCTACTTCTCCCTTGCTGCAAATTATGCCTGTTACTTCTTGTCTTGCTTTGTATGGATCACCTCATGAGATGTCCAGACCCCAAGACCCATTTGGTCCTTGGGCTCCTTTCTGGAACTGCCAGAGGTGGCGGTGAAGACCAACCCTCTTTGAACTAGCTGGAGGCCAGATCCCATTTCACGGACACCACCCTGCAGTCAGTAGGCACTAGGGACATTCAAGCAGTACACTTGAATGGCTGATCTCCAGGTGAATGGTTCTACAGCCTGTTGGGCATCTCCTGCAGCCTCCAGAGATGCCGATTTCCAATGCTTGGGATTGGGTCTAGGGCTGGTGTTGTTCAACATCTTTATTAATGACCTGGATGAGGGGATGGATTGCACCCTCAGCAAATTTGCAGAGTACACTAAGCTAGAAGGAGAGGTAGGAGGGTGGGGATAAGGTACAGAGTGACCTAGACAAATTGGAGGATGGGCCGAAAGAAATCTGATGAGTCCTGAATTTGGGACAGAAGATTCCCAAGCACTGTTACAGGATGGGGACCAACTACCTGATTAGCAGTGCAGCAGAAAAGGACCTGGGGATTACAGTGGATGAGAAGCTGGGTATGAGTCAACAGGGTGCCCTTGTAGTCGAGAAGGCTAATGGCATATTGGGGTGCATTAGGAGGAGCATTTCCAGCAGATCTAGAGAAGTTATTATTCCTCTTTATTTGGCACTGGTGAGGCCACATTTGGAGTCTTGCATCCAGTTCTGGGCCCCCCAGTATAGAAAGGGTGTGGATGTGTTGGAGAGGGTTCAGCGGGGGGCAGCAAAAATGATTAAGGGGCTGGAGCACATGACCTCTGAGGAAAGGCTGAGGGATTTGGGCTTATTTAGTTTGCAGAAGAGAAGACTAAGGGGCGATTTGATGAGCAGCCTTCAACTTCCCGAAGGGGGGCTCTAACGAGGATGGAGAGAGGCTGCTCTCAGTAGTGACAGATGGCAGAACAAGGAGCAATGGTTTGAAGTTGCAGTGGGGGAGGTGTAGGTTGGATATTAGGAAAAACTCTTTCCCCAGGAGGTGGTGAAGCACTGGAATGTGTTACCTAGAAAGTTGGTGGAACCTCCATTCTTAGAGGTTTTTAAGTCCCGACTTGACAGAGCCCTGGCTGGGATGATTTAGATGGGGCTGATCCTGCTTTGGGGAGGGGGCTGGACTCGATGACTCCTGAGGTCCCTTCCAGCCCCAGGATTCTATGATCCCTGACAATGTTATTTAAACTCAGTGATGCCACTGCACCTCACGGCACAAACCAGTGCCCAGTCCTGCTCCCGAGGGCTGGTCTTTGGCGGGAACGGCAGGCACTGGGAGAAAAGCCCTGACTCAAATGCCTGGGCCAGGGCAGCACTCGAGGGAGCGAAGTGGACTCCAGCCACAAAGCTGGGACCCAGAGTCACATTTCCATGGCTCCAAACTTTGGGGAGGGGGGACTTGTCCAAAAACAGGAGGAGCTTTGCAGAAGTGACCCTCTGGAAAGGTGCCACACCAGGGGCTTGGGCAATGCCTCTGGCAAGACGTAGGTTAGACCCGAGGAGGGGTTCAGGTGTCGAGTGCCTGTGGAGTCCAATCCGGGCTCTTCACTTGAGCCTAGCTGAGTTTTCATCACCAAAGGACACGGGTCGTCCTTCTCATTTTCCCAGTGTAGTTCCACTGTTGCAGTGGCCTGGGAGGAGCATTGCTGGATGGTTCTCCTCTGCCTTGGGTGGCCTAGAGTTCAGCGTGATGGTTTTACCAACTCACGAGTCGCCTGGGATTGGCTGCGGGGCGTGCATGGGTGGGCCTGGCCTGTGATGTGGCTGTGGCTCTGTCCGTCCATGATGAATTGCAGCACGTGTTGCTCTGTGTGTGTCCAGTGTTAGCTGCGGCGTGTGTCCTGTGCAAAGGCGCGTGTGATATGCGGGTGTGGTTGTGTCCGTCTGCGATGCACTGCGACGTGTGCGTTGTTCTATGTGTGTATCTGGGGTTAGTTGCGGCGTGTGTCTGGGACTAGCTGTGGCATGTTCGTTGCTTTGTGCCTGGGGTTAGCTGGGATGTGTGTGTCTGGGATTAGCTGTGGGGTGTTGGTTGCTGCGTGTGTCTGGGATTAGCTGTGGGGTGTTGGTTGCTGCGTGTGTCTGGGATTAGCTGTGGGGTGTTGGTTGCTGTGTGTGTCTGGGATTAGCTGTGGGGTGTTGGTTGCTGCGTGTGTCTGGGATTAGCTGTGGGGTGTTGGTTGCTGCGTGTGTCTGGGATTAGCTGTGGGGTGTTGATTGCTGTGTGTGTCTGGGATTAGCTGTGGGGTGTTGGTTGCTGCGTGTGTCTGGGATTAGCTGTGGGGTGTTGATTGCTGTGTGTGTCTGGGATTAGCTGTGGGGTGTTGGTTGCTGCGTGTGTCTGGGATTAGCTGTGGGGTGTTGGTTGCTGTGTGTGTCTGGGATTAGCTGTGGGGTGTTGGTTGCTGCGTGTGTCTGGGATTAGCTGTGGGGTGTTGGTTGCTGTGTGTGTCTGGGATTAGCTGTGGGGTGTTGGTTGCTGCGTGTGTCTGGGATTAGCTGTGGGGTGTTGCTTGCTGTGTGTGTCTGGGATTAGCTGTGATGTGCATGTTGCATTTTCCACGGAGCTGAAGCCCATCCCCACTTTACAGCCATGGGCCCCGGCCTGCTGGAGCTGCTCACCAGCCAGTATCTGGTGTGGACTTGCACAGCTGAGCTGGGGCAGCAGCCAGCTGCTGTGTGTTCAGGAGCTACTTTGTCTCTGCTGCAGCCGCATCCTCTGTGTCCCCCCGGCCCCCCACCATGCCGGGTGCCCTGCAAGGGCCTCACCGCGTTTGGGAGGCAGCGATGGATTGGCCAGGCTGTGGGGGCTGCCGCTGAGGGCAGAGGGGCTGGAAATGGGCCGGGGCGGGAAGCTAGGCCAGTCCGTGGAGCGTGGTGGGCTGCAGCGGACTGTGGCAGAAGGTGCTCAAAGCTGGCGCCTGCAGGGACAGATGGGAGGCCCGGGGAGCCCAGGCCACACACCACTGATCCATGTCAGTCTGGGCCTCCTGAGCGGTGCAGACCCCCATGCGAACGGGGATAAAATGCATCCCTGGACTCCGGCCTGCTGCCCAGCACTGGCCCATCCTGTCTCCTGCTTGCTCCGCACCTGCACCACTTCCCACGCTGCGTCTGCAGCCGATGAACCGCCGCTCCTCTGGTCTCACGGCTCTGCACCGGTTTAGTATTCAGCGGCGGCTGAATAGAGCAGAGATCTTTCTGGAGCAGGTGGGGAGGTGTTTGTGTGCTGGCCCCTGCATGTGTTCCCAGCATCCTGGGCTCAGCGAGGTCTCTCCTGGCAGCTGATCCCACTGCCCATGTAATTCAGGGCGAAGCTCCCAGTAACAAGACCATGCACCCTGCAGTCATTCCCATAGGGGACCCCTGGCTTCCCATCTCCAGCCCCTCTGCAGTGAACAGCACCAGCCCCGCCCGTCCCGCCAAAACTGCGGCTGCAGAGCCATAGCAGAGTCACGGTGTGGGGAGCGGGGATGGAACGGCTCACACACTGGGCAGTGGCCTTATCCTGAGTGGGTCACTTTGCAGCTTTCCGTGCTGGATGAGAGCCCAGCAGTCGCTCCGCCGGCCTGCGGTTATGTGGTGGGAGGCAGCTAGGGGGCAGACCTGCCAGGGGGTCCCTCTAATTTTTGTTCACCGTGGGCAGAATGAATTTTGTTGTGCACTGAGGCATGTGCGGAGGTGCACCGCCCATAGAAACACGCGCTGCCGGCTGGGGGTGCGCTGCTTATCAGCTGGGTGGAACCCGAGTCCCTTCTGGGCTCATGTCCAAGTGCTCAGCTTACAGGGGATGCTGGGAGCTGCCCTGGGACCAGTTTTAGCCCCCACAATGTCCCCTCTCTCTGTCCTGGGCCAGTCTGACGTACAGAGAAGTGACGCAAACAAACAGCCCAGGGGCCAAAGCCATCCCGGGGGCAACTCCACTGATTTCAGCTGGTGTACAACAAGGGCACTCTGGGCCCAGAACGTCCGTGTTCACGGGGAAGGGGCAGTCACAGGCCAAGAGGGGCCTCGGCTGCTGGGTCCAGATGGAACTGACTCGGCCCAGCTTGGCTCGGCTCGGCTTGGGCACTGGGCGTGGGAGAGAGGCATAGCAGAGTGTTACTAGAAGAGGGGGAGGAAGTGCTGGGGGAGGGAGAAGTGCGGGGGGCACGTGGGCTGGCAGAATTGGGAGGCTCAGAAGAGAGGGTGCTCTGGGGCTGCATGTGTGGGGTGCAGGCGGGTGAGCTGTGTGGGTGTGGCAGGGTGTGAATTTCCACCGCAGGCGCCTGCTGTCTCTCATTCTCCTGCCTTCCCCTAGCCAGGCACTCAGGGCCACACCAGGGCATGAGCTGGGCAACCCACTTCACTGCCCTTTGGTGGAATCCAGCCCCGGATTCTCCACTCCCCCAGCACGTCCGTCCACAGACTCAGGGCCCAGGTCTTCCAAGCCAACAATATGGCTTACAGCGTAATTACTGATGGCAATTATCATCAAAGTTCATTATGCAAATACAGGAGGCAAATTAATTAACCACAGGATGAAACCTCCTCCATGCCCTCTGCTGGCTCTGCCACCCCATCGCCTGCCCTACCCCTTATCTCGGGCAGAAATAAACTGTCTTGTGCTCCAGTCGTGTTAGGCAGGGATTTTACAGGCCTTTATCTGATGAGCTCTGTGGCTCAGGAGATCCTGTCTTCATCCTTTCAGCCTTGGCTTCCTCCAGCCGCCGGCACGGAAGGCAGGGCTGTGGCGTGCTGCCGAAGATAAGGAGATGCCTTCTTTCTTATTCCTTCTGTCTCTTCTTTCCCCTGCTGGCTCAGCAGTCTGAGCATAGCGTGGAGATGGGTAGCTGCCCTGCGAATGCAGTTTCAGATCCACCCCCAGGTCTCATCAACCCTTTGCCTGTCCAGGACAGATAAACTGAGCTCTGTGCCCATGAGGCTGTTAAGCCTAGGCTCCTGGGCTCTGCAAAGGGAATCCTAGGAAGCCAGGGCAAACTTTGCTCCCTTTTTGGCCGCTTCACCCCAGAGCAGGCTGAATTCCTGGGGCACCACATGGATGTAGCGCACAAGTCAGCATCCTTTCCAAGGCAGAGTGCTGCAGTTTGACCTTTTTGGCCTGTATGGATGGTCTGAATGCTGGTGATACTTTTTTGAAGTCACTAATAGTCCTACTTACACCAGCTCCATTTATAAATCAATGAAGGTGCCGAGCGTTCCTGTGTAGGCGGTGGTTGGCAGCATTAGCTGGTCTTTTGCTAACCCAGAGGAGGCCTGGCTTTGAGCAAGCTCCTGGCTGCATGGAGGAGGGAGGGATGGGGCTCAGCGGACGCCTCATGTGCCGATGAAAATCAGCTCGCGTGCCATTCTTGGCACCTGTGCTGGGGCTTGCTGCCCCTGATGGGGAGAGTAGATTCAGGGCTTCCAAGGGCAGACGGGACCTGTGTCGGTGTCTCTGGTGCGACAGAGGCCAGAGAACTTCCCTAGAACGACTCTGAAAACAGTGTTTTGGGGTCACTGGTGCTGCCACTTGCAAATATTATCGTTTTCCACCCCCCCGAGAAGTGATGGTGATTCTGCTTCCCCCCGACAGCTGGAGGGGTTCTTCCTCTTGCACAGACCTGAATCCCCTTACTGCTTTGCCTTAGCGCCTGCGGCTCAGCCCGTTTCCTCCTTACTTCCTCTTCCCATGTGATTTCTCTCACTCAGGGGCTGGAGGGTCTCCTCTGCAGACCCCCAAACAAATAAGGTCACAAGAGATGGGAGCGTCCCAGTGGGCCTGTGTCTGTCCCACAATGCAAACCACCAGCCAGCTGCGGGGGTGATCTTTGGTATGGTCTGGAGCGGCTCAGGAAAGTGGGGAGGTCATGGCTATGATATAAGGCAGTGCGGGTCAGAGGTGGGAGGACAGGAACAACCGCAAGCGTTGCAGTGCAGGACGCAGGCGCATCAGCCGAGCTGTTGGGGAAGCAGGAGGCTGCAGAACCGCCTGGGTGTGCACGGCAGAGGATGAGGTTGGGAGTGAGAAGGCAGGGGAGCACCTCTGCGTGTGTGGACACACTCGTGAGCATCGTCGGCACACTGCCTGCATCTGCATGGGAGTGTTGGGGGAATACGTGTGCACGTGGGCATACATGTGCACGCTCAGGCCTGCCGCTGGGGGGGTGGGGAAAAGGAGTAGCTGCCCCCAGGGCCCAGCCTTTCAAGGGAGCCTGGAGCTCCAGGTCCCAAAGCAGCTGTGCTCAGCTGGGAAGGAGCTGGGGCCAGGAGCCAGCGTCGCAGTCCCGGCCGTGCTGAGGGTCAAAGGCCTTAAACCCCGCCCCTTCTGCCTGTGGTCCCACCCCTTCTGGGGCGTGGTCCCAGGCTCCCCTCCCACCTTGCCCCAGGGCCTGCAGCAGCTCTGGGTGGTGCTGCGCACGGCTGGGTGCAGGGTTGGGGTTGCATAAGTGTGTGGGGAATGTTGAGGTGCACAGGCAGGTCAGGGCCGATGTTCTCACAACCCCAACCCGGGCTGGAGGACGGAGACGGGCTCATTACCAGAGCTCCCTGTGAGCTAAGCACGTGGGCCGCTGCCCAGCTGATCAGCCGAGGGCCGTCAGCCAGCTGCGTGTGTGTGCACAGAACAAAACTTACGTCCTGCACGGGTGGGAAAGACGAGAGGGAACCTGCTCCGTGCAAAGAGTCACACCTCTGCACAGCACTGAAGGGCCGGGCCGTTTCCCAGGCAGGGCCGGACGCATGGCCTCCTGTGGCCGGGCGAGGAGCATGAGGGGATGTGAACGATGCTGGCGGCTGAACTGTGTGCCGCTTGTGGCTTGCGCCGGAGACGGCCACGGCCTGTCCTGACTGATGCGGCCGTGGACCCAAACGTGGCTGGCGGAAAAGCAGGATCTCACTTCCAGCACCGTGGTTGGTCCCACCGTTCCCCATGTAGTACTCAGAGGCGCTGAGACCTCATCTGGGGTGAGTGAAGTCTCTTCTCTACAACCTCAGCTGAGAGTCAGCTGGCTCATGTGGTAGGATACAGGGCTTCAGACCCTCTGCTCACAGGTTCTCTCCCTGGTGCTGGGAACCTGGGCCTGTTGTTGTTATGCCCATGAGACCCTGCCCTGCTCCCACACCTCTGCCAGAGGGCCTCCCTGGTACTGTGGTTTGGGGAGCAGCAGCAAAACTGCCTGAGCACCTGCCTGCTGGCTCTGGCTGCCCTGAGCCTGGGGGCACTGGCTGGCTTGCACCAGCTAGGCAGGCTGGCCTGAGCACCAGCTGTGATGTGGTGGGGGACACATGTGGGGCTCCTGCTGAGGATAACCTGGCGACCAGGTGACACCTCTGGGCTGCAGACAAAGGAGGAGGTGGAGCCTGAGGGGTTTGAATTGGAACTGGCCGTTGGGCAGCAGTTAGTTTGGGCTGGGAGAGAGAGAGAGAATCAGAGGATGGGGCAAGGCCCCGACTTCGGGGCCCCTCGGGACCTCCTCTCCCCAGCATGGATTGGACTGGCTGTCTCTGCCGGCTGCACTGACTCCTCTGTAAGATGCTGTGTCCCGTTGGCTAACAAACCCGCTGTTCTGCTGCGTGAGAGCCACTCCTGCCTGTGGAGCTTGGGGACCCCTTCACCCCAGCTGCCTGGTGGCTCAAAGACCTGAGTTCTGGGCCCCATGCCCAATCGGAGCCCTTGCTGGCTTCGGGGCGGGGAGCACCAGTGGGACCTTGTGGCAGTTTGTGGGCAGGGCCAAAACCAGAGTTTGCCTCCCCTCCCGGCCAGGGTTTCCATTTCCGTCCCCCTCCACAGTGTGGAAACAAGAGAGTGGGGGTCACAGCACTGTCAAATGTCCAGCCTCTCCCAGGAGGAGGTGCTGTAGGGCAAAGGGGCAGACTGGTGGGGAACTCACAGCCAACTCTCCTCCCAGGCCTCCGCAGCGTACAGCCCCGCACCCCTTGCAGGCCGCTCCTTTCATGCTTAGCCTCTCAGCAGAAAGCCAGGACTCCCGCTGCCTTTCATGCATTGACCTGGAGGCCGCTGGAAGCACTAGAAACCGCCCCCCACAGCCCTCCCTGCCTTGCCGAGACAAATGCAGACAACAGGGCGCTTTTACGGTGCTCACTGGGCTGGCGCTCAGCGCCGGCCGCTGCCCACTCCCCTCGGCGATGGCTCCTCTCTCACCCGCCCCATCCATCTTCTTTAATAAGAGGAAGCCTTCAAAAGGGGCCTTCCATAGTCTGAAGAAAACAGTGTGATTTGGCCGCGGCCTATGATGATTTATTCTCGTTAATGTGGAAGCGGTTGCAGCAGAGTGGGCTTCCAATGGATTAAATAACATCGCACCGAGCTCCAGTCGAGACACTGCAGCTGGAATTGCATTTTATCTCACCCAGCCAGCCTGAATCGTTATTAACTTAACGGGGGATCCCCCAGGACTTTGTTTCTCCCTGGTAATGAAAAGCCTCCCAGAAAATTGAGGCAAGGTTTGGCCGCTGGGGACTGTTCGCTGCAGGGACGAGACATGTGGTGGGTTAGGTTGGTCCCCGTCTGCTGGGGCAGTTTGCCTGAGCCAGTCGATGGAGGAAGGCAAAATTAAGCCCCTTTGGAAGGAGTGGGCCTGTGTGAACTCCCAGTGACACGGAGAAGGGAGCTAGCTGGTTATGTAGCCTGCGCTGCCTGGCTCAGAAGGGAGATCACAGACTCAGGAGTGGAAGGACACAGCAGGAATTCAGACAGCGTGAGTGGGTTGAGGGAGAAGATACTGTGAATGGGTAGAATCGTAGAACGCTAGAACTGGAAGGGACCTCAGGAGGTCATCAAGTCCCGTCCACCAAGCACCATCTATATCATACCTGACAGCTGCTTGTCTCATCTGCTCCTCAATAGCTCCATCATGGAGAATCTACAGTCTCCCTGGGTAACTTATTCCAGTGTTTAACCACCCTGCCAGTTAGCCATTTTTCCTAATGTCCAACCAAAACCTCCCTTGCTGCTGTTTAAGCCCATTGCCCCTTGTCCTGTGCTCAGAGGTTAAGGGGAACAACTTTTCTCCCTCCTCCTTATAAAGATCTTTTTGGTGCTTGAAACCTGCTATCATGTCTCCTCTCAGTTGTCTGTTTTCTCAGGCCTTGCAGTCTTCCCTCATGGGTCATGTTTACTAGGCCTTTTAATCATTTTTGTTGCTCTTCTTTGGATCCTCTCCAATTTCTCCACACCTTTCTTGAAATGTGCCACCCAGAACTGGATATAATACTCTTAACTGAGACCTAATCGGCACTGAATAAAGCGGAAGAATGACTCCTCACGTCTTGCTCACAACGCTCCTGTTAATGCATCTCAGAACGCTGTTGGCTTTTTTTGCAACAACGTCACACTGTTGCTTGTGATCTGTTATTACCCCTAGATCCCTTTCTGCAATACTCCTTCCTCGGAAGTCACATCCCTTTTTAAAACAAGGAGAACCCACGAAAGCTTATGCTCCAACAGATCTGTTAGTCTATAAGGTGGCACAGGACTTCTCGCTTTTTGCAGATACAGACTAACATGGCAACCCCTCTGAGACTTCCCATTTTGTAACATGAAAGTGATTGTTCCTTCCTAGGCAGAGAGCTGGCCTGGAATCAAAGCCCCTCCCTGTGAGAAGCAGAAGATCTGAGCCCTTTTCACCCACCACCATCCGCATGAAGAAAATTTCAGAAGGTGGAGAGCAAACTCTCTCCCCCGGGCTGAGACCTGCTGGAAAAGGTGCACGAGTACCCACTCTTCCGTGAGGCTTGTCAACCGGTAGCGTGGACCAATGGGGAGACCACTGGGCCTGGTAGCCAGGAGAGCTGATTTTTATTCTCAGCTCTGCTGTGTGACTTTGGACGAGTCAGTTACTTGCTTTACAGTAACTCAAGAAAATGTGAAACAGCCGCTCCTAAAATCAGACATTGTAAAATCAGCAGGTCTGGACCATTTGCACCCACGAGTTTGGAAGGAATTGGCTCAAGAGCTCTCCAGACTCAACTGCTGATTCTTAAGGCCTGGAAGGGATCTTGAGAGGTCATCTAGTCCAGCCCTATGCATTGAGGAAGGACCAAGTCAGCCTATACCGGGGTTGCAAAAGCGATTTTCATCGGCACGCAAGGCGGGAGCTCAGCCTCGCCCCTCCTCCGCCATGCAGCTGCGAGCTTGCTCAAAGCCATGCTGCCTGTGGATTAACATGAGACCAGTTAATGCTATCAAAAGGTAAAGCTCTGCATCTTTATGAATTACGCTGTTGCAAGTAGGACTATTAGTGACTTTAAAAAGTACCACCAACTCTCGGGCCGTCCATAGAGACCAAAAGGTCAAATTTTGGCCCTCCACCTGGGAAAAATTACTGACTCCTGACCTTGACCATCCCCTACCGGGGCTTACCCAACCCCTTCTGTAAAACCTCCCACCCCTCCCAGTAATCTGTTTAACTCTCTGGATAGTCAGGACTCAGTCACGCACCACTGGGAAAGTTCCAGGGACTCTAAGGAAGCTAATGTTGTGCCAATATTTTAAACAGGTAAACAGGCTGATCTGAGTAATTACAGGTTGACATTGATCCCAGGAAAGACAGGGCAGCAGCTGGTACCTGACTTGGTTAATAAAGAATTAAAGGAGGGCAGCGTCGTGCCAATCACCGCAGCATTCTGGAAGATAGGCTCTGTCACGCTCATGGTGCGAACACCAGGGTGGTAAAGGCCTGGGGCTTAGCACCGCATGATTAAGGACCTGGAAGGCTCCCAGCTCAAAATGGCACCTGTGAAATGACTGTAAACTGGCTACCTGGTGAACCAGGCACTTGCCACCCACACACCGACGGGTGGGTCAGTGTCCCCGGCAGTGACACGTAGCCCACTTGCACAGCGACAGCGTGCAAGGCCTCTCCAGCCGCAGCAGAGAGCCAGCTGGCTTCTAGCTCGCTGGGGAGCAGCGAGGGCCAAAAGAAATGTCCTGGATTGCCGCGGGTGACCCCACCGCCGTGAGCCAGGAGCCGCCGCCCCTCGCCAGGCCAGGTACGCACCCGCCCAAGTTACTCACTGGAGCCGCCCTGGGCTGAAGCTCATGACCCGGCTGCAGCCCACCTGGGCAAGAGAACCCACCTCTGCTGCTGCCGTCATGCTCTTGTCCCACCACGTGGCAGGGCGCGTGTGCAGAGCAGCCGGGGGGCACCCATGGGCGCAGCTCTTAAGAGCCATATTATGCCATGCTGCCCTGCCCTGTTCACCACAGGGACCGTATTGGACATGGGGGCTGTAGAGCCTCCTGTGCTAAGCTCTAGAGGTCCCAGGTTCAATTCTGCCTGTGGGTGGTGACACAACATCACCCTGAGAGCTCCATTCTCCTTGACCTCCAAAGGAGCAGGCCTGAGCTTGGTTAGCAGGAGGGTGGAATGATTTTTTCCAGCACTGTTCATCCAGGAGGCCCCTTGGAGTTGGAGCATCTCATGAGATACACACCCCTGACGCAGCGTCTCTGTGCAAAATGTCCCCTCCTCTAGCGAGAGCTACTGATAACAACACTTTTGCAGAGTTTTCATTCCGGGCCTCTGGCAGTACATACCAACCCCTCTGCACAGAACGGGAGCGGAGGGCAGTTAGATGCCTGTGGCTGGCCCCTGCCAGTTGCTTGTGAAGCTGTTTAATTGCAGTGCAGATGCTCAGGATCCAGGATCTAGGTTCCTTCTGATTTTTTTCCAACTGGGGTGGAATAAACTTTGTTATGTGCACCAAGGTATGTGCAGGTGCGCACCACCAGCAGACGCACAGGCGGCCAGGTGTGGCACTCTGGAGATCAGCTGGTCAGCCCCTGAATCTCTCCTCTGCAGCCGCCCAGGCGCTCAGTTTACAGCATCCTTCTGGTCCCTTCCCAGATGTCTACACTGCTGTTAAACAGCCTGTGAGCCCAAATCAGCCAGCATGGACCAGCAGTGGGGTTTTAACTGAAATGTAGACCAGGGCCACTGACAGTGGGGGAGCAATTGCCTCACTTCCCCATGATTCAAAAGGGCCCATGGCTCCAGGGCGTTGCTACCACCATGGACAGAGCCCTGCTGCCTTTGATCTGTGACACTGTCTGCATGCAGTACTGAGGGCTGGCTAGGAGAGGTGCTGTGTGGACCCACGATCCAGGTGGTGCTGAGGGCTGGCTGCTCTTGGCCCAGCTGCTTCCGCCCCACACCCTACCCCGTCAGTGTCCCCAGGAGCCAAGTTTCTGCAAGTTGCCGTCAAAGGCTGTCAGCAGCAGTCCTGATGTAGACTCACCCTCAAAGACCCAACGAGGAGCGACTGGTCCAAAATCACGCAGCACAGCCACAATCAGAACCCAAGCTGCACACCTGCGGGGGCCACACCCTAGCCACTGTGCCACGCTGCCTGGGTAGTCAAACACCCGGCTGCTACATCTCCAGAGCAGGGTGCAATGTTCCCTGAAAGCAATCACCCGGAGAGAGTCAGGCGCCGCCAAGTTGATTAGCAGAGCATCCACAGCATGTGTTTCTATGGTGGTGCACAATTGCAAGTGCCTTGGTGCATGTAACAAAATTTATTCCACCCACAGACGGAAAAAATTAGCGGGAACCCTGGCGGGGGACACCGGTTCCTCTTAGCTGAGTCAACAGTGATGGGGAAGCTCATCATCCCTCTGCCCACAGCCAGCAGGCAAGCTTAGCCACCAGTCACCTTCCACAGGATTTGAGAGTGGGGGAGCCAGGCCTGGCTGCAGGATCTTTGCCGGGGGGGCGGGGCTGAATTTTGTTCTGCATGAAGTGGGAGGGAGCTGGAAAGACAGGCAGCTGCCAGGGTGGGGAACTTAATTCTGTTGGTGGAAAAAAAAAAAAAAGAAAGCCAATGGCCATTAAAATTCATGAAACCAGTTAAGAGAAAACATAAAGTAAAGCCGAGCTCATTCCGGCTGATGACAAAGCTGTGGAATTAGGTATTCATTACAGCTCAATACATTTGCAAACTTTGTGTTTAAATCACCATTATCAGCCCCGTGCTCCAGCTGGGTGACATGGTAATGAAGGGCTCCCGGTTAACTCCTGCTGTGCCAGACCGTAGAAGGTCCAGGCAGGCAGGCAGGGAGGTGGTGGCTCTCACTGCGAGTGCTCGGAGGGCGCATGGAGGAGTCTGAGGGGTGGATTCGGGAGGGTCGGTGGCGAGGGTGGCTGGGCAGGTCAGAACTAGCTCTCCTTGGAGTCAAAGGCAATCTGTCTGTTAGCATCCTGGGCGCTGGTTTGGGTCTAAGGACCACATTTGCTGTGGCCCAGCTGCTGCAAACCAGCCATGCGGCCTTTGCTATGGCTCAGAGGGCCCCTGTGGTACAGGTTGCACTTCCCTGCGCCGGCACCCTTGGTCTCAGACGCGGGATTTTGTCAGACTAGGGGAGCTTCATGCCTCTGGTCCCTGGCCTCCTCTGCTTGCCCTCCGGCCATGGTTCCCCAGCCCTCTGGCCACAGCTGGCTCCCTGGCTGTGGTCCCACACAGCTGCCAGGGAGTGCCGGTGCTCCTGCCCAGCTGCTGGCGGATGCTGTCTCCCGAACCCCACGGAGTAGCTGGGGGATGCCGACTCTGGCCCTGGCCCTGCTGCCCCCTGCGGGGCTGCTGGGAGGCCAGCTCAGCTTGCCATCCTGCCCCAGCTCTCTGGTCCAGGAGCATCCCTGGTCCTGCCAGATGAGGGATGTTGGCAGACCAGAGAGTGCTGGTTTTAGGAGGTGCGACCAGTAGCTCCTGGGCCCTGACTCAGGGTGTTCTGGAGACCTGGTGGGGATGGAGGGGGTGGTATCTGGGTCAGGTACCCGGAGTCATCTACTGGGGGGCAGCTTGTACTCTTCCAGTATTACACATGGTTTGTATTGCAGTGGTATCACAGAGCAGGGCCTGGCTGTGCTAGGTGCTGTACAGACATAGAATGTCTGTGCCCCTCAAGGCCTATGAGCACCCCCTGGCTCCCAGGACATAAGAGGCGCAAGCCACCCATGGCTACCACCTTTCTAATTGCTGCTAATTGGAATCCCAAGGCCCTGCTTTGCTCAAGATTTTTCCTCCAAGGCCCCATCCTCTTTCCAGTGGTTCAACCTCCTGTCGGCCTTTTCTCCAAGGCTCCGCTCCCATTTCTTGCTCCTCCCCCCATTGCTGCCTGAGTTGTCTCCAAAGGCCTGGCTGGCTGGCACAAGCTTAGTGCTTCCCCCCCCAAACCCTGCGTAACTGGGTTTGGGTGTGGGTGCCATTTAAGGTGGGCTGGGCCCCCAAGCCTGGGCTCCTGGCAACTTTAATGGCACCAGACATGGAAGCCAAAGACTGGGCTGTCCAGGGACAGTCTGGATAGGTGGCAGCCAGCGTTTCCTGCAAGCTGTGCCCTTGTTCAGTCATTCAGGGGAGAGTCAAATGCTGCCTGGCGGACCAGCAAAGCACCCGCAGCTGGGTGTGTTCGCTACTGGTGGTGCACATTCGCACATGCCTCGGCGTGCATAAAATTATTCCACACCTGGACGGAGAAGATCAGGGGCAACACTGGTGGCAACCCACAATCCATCTCTCCTCTGTCTTTGCACCCTGGGGGGGGGGGCCTTCAGGCACTAGAGAGAGAAACACTCCAGCTCCCAGCTTCTGTCTGCCACCCCACCTCACTCCCACGGTCCATGCGTCCTTGCAAAGGTCTGTGGGAGAGCAGGCCAGACGTCCAGCCACTCTCCCGCCCTTCTTCCCTGGATGGCGGAAGAACACACCCATCCCCGTGCCTTGGGTGGAGCCATCTGCTGGGGCCTCCAGGGCTTGGGCTCCTTTCCCTGCAGTCTGGGACCAAAGTTGACAGCACGTGCAGGCTCCTTAGCCGCCACCAGCTGGCTCGTGCCTTGGCTCAGCTCCGTCCCGTGCCCAGTGGCTAGGGAGAGCAGGCTGGTGTGGGGCGGCTGCAGTCAGGATTGGAGGACTTGGAGGTAGCTGCCATAGCGTTTGGCCTGTGAGCCCTTTGGGCAGTGGCTGTGTGTACAGCACCTGGCGCACTGGGGCCTGGAGGTCGGGTTAGGCGCTTTTAACAATGGCTTACCAGGGCCGAGATCATTTTCTGCAGAGTGAGCGTGGGGGATTGCACCTCTTCAGGTCCCCTCCAGTTCTTGTTTCAAGCTTTCTGGGAGTGGAGCTGGTGCTTAGACCTTTGACCCAAGCAGAGCTATGGGGTTTTCATTCCTTTTTTCTTCATTTTTTTAAGATAAAACCCCACAGTTAACTCCCCTTGCTGCCTGAGAACAAGTTTAACAAACCTAACAAGCTGTGGTGCATTTCCTTCACTGCAATTAGCAGGGTTTCTGCAGGCAAATGGCAGGCTGGGGTGAAAGTGGCAGTTCCTTAATTAAAACAATTAATTAGGGTGGGGTGAGAAGAAAGATAAAACGCTTCCCTCCAGAAATGGCTGTTATAGCTGAAAACCCCAACAGAGGCGAATTCTATTTTAATCAGCTCTGAGTCCAACCACTCCGGCAGATGCTGTGAACTTCCTGCAGCAGTGCCCTGGCCAGGACAGTACAGACTGTGGCAGTGAGTCTGCCACAGTCTGTACAGACTATGGGCACTTCCTGCAGCAGTGCCCTAACAAACCCAGGATGCCCAAAGCAGGATCAACTGTAACTCAATCATCCCAGCCAGGACTTTGTCAACCAGGACTGAAAAACCTCTAGGGATGGAGAATCCACCACCTCTCTAGGTAACGCATTCCAGTGTTTCACCACCTCCTGGGGAAAGAGTTTTTCCTAATATCCAACCTACACCACCCGCACTGTAACGTCAGACCATTGCTCCTTGTTCTGTCATCTGTCACTACTGAGAACAGCCGCTTTCCGTCCTCTTTAGAGCCTCCCTTCAGGAAGTTGAAGGCTGCTATTAAGTCACCCCTCAGTCTTCTCTTCTGCAAACTAAATAAGCCCCAATCCCTCAGCCTCTCCGTGTACGTCATGTGCTCCAGCCCTTAATCATTTTGGTTGCACTCTGCTGGACTCTCTCCAATGCATCCCCATCTTTCTATACCGGGGTCCAGAACTGGATGCAGTACTCCAGATGTGGCCTCACCAGTGCCGAATAGAGGGGAATAATAATGTCTCTGTATCTATTGGAAATGCTCCTCCTAATGCACCCTCTATGCCGTGAGCCTTCTTGGCTACAAAAGCACAGTGTTCGCTCAGGTCCACAGGGTCGGTGCCCTGCTTTCTCCAGGAGCTGCCACGCCAACGCGAGGTGTAGGGCAGCGGGGCTGTGTCTGGAGCTCCCTGCCACCCCCCAAAGCAACCTCTGCCCGGGAACGTTCTGCTGCCACTGGGGAATCTTGGTCCTTCAAGTCCTCACGTCCAGCAGGAGGGAGTGCAGCTCTGGCTCCTGTTGCATCCCCACCCTGTCACTCCTAGTAACCGGCAGCATCTCATCCTGTCAAATGCCAGCAAACTCGCATCCTACCAGAGGGCAGCAAATTACAGAAAGTCCAGTAGCCTCTAAGGATGCCTTCATATATATTATATACCGGATTCTTGTAGCCTAAGCCTCTATCACACATTATTGGTTTTTTCCCTTCTACCTGTCACTGGTTTATTCCATTTCAGCAGCAGTACAAGAGGCCCACCAGGGTCAGACACTGTCAGACATTGACTGGAGAGAGGTAGCTGTGGGTGTCTGGACCGTTCCAGACAGAGAGAGATATGGGGAAGTGCATCTGTGTTCCCAGACTTTAGTTTAGCTGGGAGATGGCATTTTTTAATGTCTGTGGTGCCAAGATGTTAGGGCCCTGTCAGATTAACCAGCCTGTTTATTGCAAAGTGGAGGCCAAGGTCACCAAGGGCTGGGAGTGGGTATCTGGCCCCTAATGCCCGTGTTTGGAGGTTGTTAATGAGGCCACACTGTGATATCTTTGGCATGTTCAAAGTGGGCGGGTGTTAGTTCCATCCTCCAGCCTGGTGTGGGTTCCCTCAAAATCCTAGGGTGGTGGAAGTTTAGTTTTGGCTTCAAAAGATTGGGCTGAAATGACATCAGGAGACCTGTACCACCCCATGGCCAACAGTGGGTCAGGGCTGGTCCGTTCTGTTCTGTTCTTCTGTGAGTTCTTTTTTCCCCCTTTCTACTAGTACTCGTCTTTCTCTACATCTTTAAAGTTTCCTCTGCTCTAATTCTGTATCTCCCTCTCCTCCCATGGAGAGAGGCTGGTCCTTCGACTCCTCACGTCCAGCAGGAGGGAGTGCGAGTTTGCTGTTAGCCTAGGTAGATCTGTACTTGGGTCGTGTTTTTATGGACCAATCCAAGTGAATTAATCTGGATGAAACCACTCTAGATATTTAATTGTAAACCCCATTAGTAAGTGTAATAAATCCCGTGCTCCTGTTGCGTCGTCTGCAGTGGTCATGCAATTGCTGCAGGTCCTGTGCCCTCCAGATAAGAGCTGTTATAGCATCTTGTAGCTGTGGTCTGGAGTGGAAGGCGAACCTGGAGCTTCTTAGGTCAGGCTGGCGAGCTGTTGCCCAAAACACTAGATCTACTTAAATTCCAGTGCCCTGGTCAACAGTGTGGAGCAGATCCCAGGACTGGGCAGCACTCATGCCCCATGGGTTTGCAGTGCCCCATGGCTGGACAGTGCCCTGTTGTCTCCTGGCTAACAGGCACTGCCACACCCTCTGGCTGGGACAATGCCCCCGCTTGGATGATGGGCAGGGCCTTCAGAGCTGTGCTTCCCTCCCACAGAGCTCCCCTGCCCCCCAGCACGCCCCACTGCGAGCAGCATTTGCAGGCTGAGCCCAGGGAGGGGAAATTCGAGAGGGAAACAAACCTGCTGCAGTCCCCTGGCATAATCCTGATCCCTGTTGGAGGTGGCTTGAGCCCCTGGCTGGGCAGGGCCCTATCCACTTATTCCCGCCTGGGATGCAGGAGCCCTGCGTTCGTGGCTCTGGGGTAAATACCCACGGGTCACTTAGCAACTGATTGCAGGGAGGGTGATGACTAGTAGCAGAAGGGGAGTCCCAGCCTTAGTGGGTATCTTTCATGGGGAAGACATTAATTACTCCCCACTGGAGCTGAGGCTTCTCCCGTCCTCTTGTCCAGCTTGGAGAAGAATCTCCTCCCCCCGCTTGAACCCGCCCATTTCCCCTTCATTCAGCCTCCTTTCTTGCACTGAGACAGACCACCGACCCCTGTCCCTGTCCCCAACTGCCACTGAGCCGCCTACCTGGCCAGCTCCTGCCCTGGCCTGTGCCACTGACCTGCCGGGACTCTTTGGCTGCCAGAGCCAAGAACAGGCTGGATTTCTAGCAAGACCTGGGTGGCAGGCATAAAACCTGAGTGCCAGGGCTGCCTGGCTGTCATCTGAGGACAACGGGGGTCAGAGAAGCGATCCTCCCAGGGTGCTGCTCAGCCTGTTGGGTTACGCTGGGCCAAAGAGAATAGTGCGTAAGGGCCTCGCTGAGGAGGAAGGCAGGGAGAGGCGAGAAAAGGAAAGGAAGGATGGACAACGGGGATGTAGCTGAGACCCCCCCCACCTCTTGCTTGCTGAGACTTTATTGGTCCTGAGTGCATCATCTGGAGAGATGGCACTGGTGCAAAAGGCCATATCCCAGCTGTGCCCTAGAGCTCTGCCATGGTTGGGATCCAGACCTGTGAGCTGCAGCTTTTGGAAGTGGTAGTAGCCTTCTCCGGGCGGGGAATAAGTCTCTTCTTCATCCCCCAGTGGCCGGGAGAACTGGGGTCTCTTCCTGCCTCTGCCACAGATTTGCTCAAGGGACCTTGGACATATGAATATAAGAATGGCCAGACCAGGGCAGACCAAAAGTCCATCTAGCTCAGTGTCCTGCCTTCCAACAGAGGCCAATGCCTGCTGCCCCAGAGCCCTTTCCCGTCATCCATTTCCAGCCTCTGACAAACAGAGGCCAGAGTCACCATTCCTCCCCATCCTGGAGAAAAGCCATTGATGGACCTAACGTCCGTGAATTTATCTCGCTCTTTTTTGACCCCTATTAAAGTCTTGGTTTTCACAACCTCCTCAGGTGAGGAGTTCCCCAGGCCGACCGTGAGGTGCGTGAAGAAAAACTTCCTTTTGTTGGTTTGAAACCCCCAACCCATTACTGTCATTGGGTGAGTCCCCGGTTCTTTTGTTATGAGAACAAGTAAATAACTTTTCCTTGTTCATTTCATCCACATCAGCTGTAACAAGTCATTTAGAGCAACACCTTGGAGCCTAAATTAGCCCAAGTCCATCTTTAGGCCTGTAAATACCTCTAGGCCTGGCTTAATATCAGATTGTGTGGAGCCTGGTGGCCGCCACAGAGCCACTCCAGTCTGACACTATTGTAACTGAGAGCAGAATTTAAGCTCCTGGAACTGATACTGGTACGTTGAGCAGCAGGAGGAAAATGGTGATATTTTGTAACATCTGTCCCACAGTTCTCATCCGGCATATGATGCTGGGAGAAACTGAGGCTCTCAGAGTCCCTCGTGTGGGAAGGGTTGACAAACGTCACCTTTTTAACAGCAGCTGTTGGACATGCAAAACCTACTGCCCTGCCGTGCCCACTTCCCTGTAAGCTGAGCACTCGGGCAGCTATTCAAGAGACATTCCAGGTGCCACGCAGCTAAGTAGCTGAGCACCCAGAGATGTCAGCAGGTGTTTCCATGGGTGGTGTACATCTGCACATGCCTTGGTGCGCATAACAAAATTTATTCTACCGCGGAAGGAAAATAACAAGAGGCAGCCCCCTTACTGGGTCGCGCTTAGGGAACTGGGAGCCTACTGGCCAGGCATCTGGAACACAAGAGTGAGTGTGCGTGTTGAGGTATTCGTGTGTTGGCGTGTTCATGCACGTGTACTCGCTGCCTCTGCGAGCGTCAGTGAGTAGCTGCAAACATGCGTGCAGGCATACGTAGCTGGGGAACAATTTACAGACGCTTTCCTGCTGCGCTCAATAACTTTACAGCCCTACAGAGACACTCCCCGGACCAGCTTTCAACATTCCGCACCACTCATTTATCACCTCCGTTGAAACAGGGCCTTTTAGTTAATCCGAGACCTGCCAATACTAATTGATTTTCTTTCAGTCCCTGGAGACACGAGTTCCAGATGTTCACAGCTGGACAGACAATCTGTAAGATCCGTCTCTGTTACTGGCAAACTCAGAAAGAAGCTGAGAGCTAGGTATAGAATTAACCTTTGGCTGCACTAGACCGACCAGACCATATTACCTGGTTAGTTACCGGCTCTGCAAACAGGGACCAGTTCCCTAAGGCCAGTTTTCCAGCTGCCTGCTTTCAAAATGAAGCATGAGGCAATTACGAACTGATTGGCTGTCAATCCAACCAGACGGGGCATCCGTGCAAACTCTCCCAGCAGAGAGGCTGAAGAAGCCAGCTGGAGATCAGACGCCGTAAGGTAAGGGAGGGGGGAAAATGGGAAGAAGTTCCTATCTTGGCCTGGTGTCTTAGAAATTGGACAGGGTGGAGGGAGGAAAATCTGGTGGAAAGGAGCAATCATTGGCTCAGCTGTAGTGCTGCGTTGATTTCGAAAGCCCTGAGTTTCAACATGGTTATGGGCTGAAATGAAACAGACACCCACAGATGGTCAGAAAATCTTTGTCAGGCCCAGAACGCTTGGACGAGAGGTGTGCGTGTGTGAGGGGGAGTGAAACTCTCTGGCTGTCTCGATGCAAATCGCTGGAATTCAACCACCACGTACATCCAAGGAGTGGGAATGGAGCGTTTGCTTTTGCATCGAGAAACGCCCGTCTAGCCTGGCAGGGCTCCTGCTTAGGGGTTGTTACAGGCAGAGCTTTTCCAGCGCAAAAAGAGGAGCTGGGACCCAGACAGCTCCCTGCTCCTCTCCCCAGCCCATCCTGCTGCTGGGGCTGCTGAAGTCCTGGTGCTCAGTACCGGCACACGAAAAGCACTGGGTATGGGGCGTTCTGGAGCACCGTGGCAAAGGAGCATGCAGGGAGCATAGTGGCTGGGTGCTGAACATGGGTGCCAGGGGAGCTCAGGCAGTGCTTATGGATCTATTTAAAGCGACAGGCACAGCCAGATATTGAGGTGATACCAGCAGAAGTGCCCACCGAGGTGAGAGTGAAAAAGGGGAGTAGAAACATGAAGCACCAGCCGAACAACAATCCCTAGCGAGGGAAGCGGGTAGGAGCAGCAGGCTGCTGATGTCCCCCCACGTTACGCTCCCTGGCGATGGGGGCCCTGCTGTAGCGCTTCATCGGTTGATCTCAAAGAGCTTTATGCAAGGGGTTGGCAGCGTTCTCTCGGTTTTGCAGATGGGGAAACTGAGGCCCAGACCCACCTGCACAAAGGGACTTGGGTGCCTAAATCCCAGCTTAACATGTGGATGGAAGCAGAAATGACCCTGCCCAGGTCACACAGGGCAGAATCGGCAGTATAGCTTAAGTCTCCCAAGCCCTAGCCCGGCTCTGTCGCAGTTCACTAGGCCGGCGGTTCCCAACTCAGGGCGTCCATGGAAAAAAAATATAAGGGAGATCATAGGGGTGACTGGGGGTCCGCGAATGGCCGGGGGGAGCTGTTGGGGGGTCCACACTAGTGCAAAGGTTGGGAATCACTGCACTAGGCCACGCTGCCTCCCAAACACACAACGTCCCCCCGCGCCCCCCCCTTGCTCACTTTCTAAAGGGCAGGCCAGACAGAGGGAGCATCAAGGTTGCTAAGCAACAGAGGCAGTGAGGGGATGTGACTGGTGCACGTTGATGCAGGAAGTCCCCAGCAGCACCAGGAACTGAATTCCCAGCTCCTGGATCCCGCTCCAGGGCATGAACCATAGGCTCAGCCTTGGCTAGAACGAGCTGCTGGGGTGGAGGGCTAATCTGATGGTAACTGTTGTGTCTTCGATGGTCTTTTCCTTCTGTCCCCCACCCGCGTAGTTCCTTCCCCACATCAACCCGATGGCTGATGAGCTGTGAGAAAAGCAGAGTTCCCCTGGGTGTTAGCAGACTCCTTAGTAGCAGCAGGTTGGTGGCTGGCAGCTGGACTTGGGTTTAGATGGAGGCAAGGATGCAAGTCCGTCATGGAGATCACAGATTCTGGGACTTTCCAGGACCTCCGTGACTTCTGCAGTGTCAGGGGCTGGGGTTGTCTCAGGCTGTTGCGTCCTCTTCCCCCCAGCAGCAGCAGGAGTCCCAAGCCATTTCTGCCCCCTCTCCCCGCACCAGCAGCGGGGGTCTTGGGCTGCCACATGCAGCTGCCCTCACCCTTGAGCACCTCTCCCCCAGCCCCCTGGCCAAAGAGCTCTGGGGCCGCATCTACCCCAGCACGAGGCAGAACGCCCAGCCTGGGCAGATATAACCACAGGAGCTTTGAGCACAAGATATGTTTTAAGTAGCCATGTGGCTGTAGCTGCAAGGGGTCCGTGGCCAGGATAGTCCCCCAGGTGTGTACTTGGCGCCTATGGACGGTCTGAGTGCCAGTGATACTTTTTAAAGTCGCCAATAGTCCTACTTACAACAGCGTCATTCATACATAAGTGAAGGTGCAGGGCTTTACCGTGGAGGTGGTGGTTGGTAGCATTAGCTGGTCTTTTGTTAATCCACAGGCAGCCTGGCTTTGAGCAAGCTCCCAGCTGCATGGGGGAGGAGGGGCAGGGCTGAGCTCCCCCCTCGCGTGCTCCTGGCACTCATGCTGGGGGGTTGCTGACCACTGGTCTACGTACCTCAGAGCCTATTCAAAACAGAGCCGTTGGACGGACTATGGTTTATTTCAGAGGAGGCTCTAGTCCGTGTCTTAACAGCCCCGATTTCGAAACAGGCACTATTCCTCGCACAACATACAATTCCCAAAGGCATCAGCTATTCCAAAATGAGTTGTAAATTGCCGTTGCACCAGGTAGCGGCTCGCGCAGCCATTTCGAAATCGCATATGTCGTTTCAAAATAACTTTGCTGTGTGGACCTATCCGAAGGTGCCACAGGATGGCCTGTTGTGTTGAAATGACCTACAACCACCTGAGAGAGTTAAACTCTTCAACCCCTACTGAGGGCTCAGAATTGCTCAGCTTCAGCTGGTTGCAGGGGCAACGTCTCCAGACACCGACAGCCCTAGTGGAGCCTAGGGACACACACACGCATGGTCTCAGACCCCCAGTTGATTAGAACCTCCCCCCCACCCCCAATGCCTTCTGCAAGGGGCATAAAAGCAATGAGCCTCTCTTCCCACGACCCCGCAGGGTGTCTGCGTGCTGAGCTGTTGCGCAAAGGGCCCTTCCGGGGCCCAGGGGAATTCTATGCAACATTCACGGATGCTGGAGACCCTGACTGTCCCCAGCCACTCTGTGCCAAGAAGAAGCAGCTGATGTTGGGGGTCACTTTGTGTTGGCAAGGGGGCTGTGTGTGTGCTGCTAGATTGAGGCTGGGAGGGGCCAGGCTGCTTCTCTGACCCCAGCAGCCTAGCAAAGGGTTGGGGCAGGAGAGAGAAGGCCCCGATCGCTGCCTTAGCTCCAGCCCAAGCTGCATCTTCTCTCCCTCTCTGCTGGCGCAGGTTGCTGGGGTTCCAGCTGAACCTGGCTCAGGCAGGTTTCAATTAGCCTGGGACGCGATTGGTCAGGGCAGAGATTTCAGCAATCCGGTGGGAGGAGGGAAAGCCAGGGTGGGTGGGGAGGTGTGGGGCCAGAAGGAGATGGTGAGGGAGACAGGAAAGCGAGGGGCAGACAGAGGAGGGCAGAGATGTGGATGGTGACTCAGGATTTGATGTCTGGGGCTGAAGCCGCCTGTAGGCTCCTTTGTGTGTAACCCAGTAGGCCAGGATGGCACAAGAATTAGTTGTGCTCATCAGTCTTGGTAGTCAAGAGAACGGTCGCACCATGAGCCCTCGTGCAGACCAACGCACTCACCGCGCACTCTCAGCCACGACCAGGCAAAGTGAACGCCTGCACTGCCACGCCTCATCGCAGTTACACAAATCAATGCACGTGTAGCATGTGTTGTGGTGAACACACTCACGTGACCACACTGCCACCAGTCAGTGCACAAGTGTCCCCCCACATACAGCTGAACTCACACCCACAGCCCCCCACCAGTCAATGCACGTGCAACACATGCGCACACACACACACCCCGCATACAGCATACAGCTGACTTCCCGACACAACTCCCCATGCATTTTCCACACCTGCACACACACACAGCGTTCGCCTGCATGCAAATGCACACCTTCCTCCCACAAGCATAAGTGCAGTGCACATGCGCAATACACAAAGAAATGCACTGCTGCACACACAATCACACACATCTCACCCTACCACAGAGCCTGTCCTTGCAGAAACCACCCACGCAGCTCACACTCATTGAAATACACACATATGCTCTCTCCTTCCCTTGTGCATGCACAATCCCCCAAGCCAACCAGAAAACAAAATCACCAAAGTCACGCACACGCCCCCTTCATTCCCCCCTCCCACATTCCATGAGCATAGGGCTTGACTTGGCTGCTGCACACGCTTAATCTTTGGTGCTGGGTAACCTGTTTATTTATAGGCTTCGTTAACTGTGTGTGACAGCAGGCAGGTCCTAAGTAAATATCTCTCAGTGGGCCCTTGCAGTGACGCTATCTTCACAGGATTTATAGCTTCAAAGAGTTCTGCCTCAAAGCTTCCAAATATCTTTTCATCATTTCAGCCTAGATCTAATTATCCATCCATATATATAAGACACTTTGTCTATTCTTACCGCTGATGACCAAAAAAAAGCGCACACGTTTGCTTTTTTTTTTCATTTGGAGCTGTTTGCATTCTGTTTTTAGTTTCACGCCATAAACTTTTCTCAGAATGCTTTGAGCTCTGAGAATGTGGCCAGTTAAGAAATACAGGTGCAGAAATGCACGAGTGCAAAGGATCATGCTGGTGTTACACACTGGAGGAAAGAGGGGAAGAATTTGTGAATAGATGAAAAAGGCTCATACGCACACAGTGTTACACATTCAGGGAATAGTAACAGAGAGGAAGCCGTGCTAGTCTATACACTATCAAAACAAAAAGCAGTCAAGTCGCACTTTAAAGACTGATAACCTAAAATAAATAATAATATTAATAATAATAATAATAATAATAACTAAAAACCTAATAAACTATTTTGCTAGTCTTTAAAGTGCTCCTTGACTGCTTTTTGTTTTGACATTCAGGGAAGTATTAGTAAATAGGTGCATTATTACAAAAGGGATTACACTGGTGCTACACACTCAAGGAAGTACTGGTGAATAGATGCATGAGAGCAAGGGGATTACAATGGTGTTACTAACTCAAGGAAGTACTGGTGAATAGATACATTAGTGGAAGGAGATTATAATGGTGTTACATGCTCACATACTGGTGAATAGATACATTAGTGCAAGGGGATTACAATGGTGTTACATGCTCAAGAAAGTACTGGTGATAGATACATTAGTGCAAGGGGATTACAATGGTGTTACATGCTCAAGGAAGTACTGTCAAAACAAAAAGCAGCCAAGTAGCACTTTAAAGACTAGCAAAATGGTTTATTAGGTGAGCTTTTGTGGGACAGACCCACTTCTTCAGACCATAGCCAGACCAGAGCAGACTCAATATTTAAGGCACAGAGAACCAAAAACTGTAAGCAAGGAGGACAAATCAGAAAAAGATAATCAAGGTGAGCAAATCAGAGAGTGGAGGGGTGGGGGGGAAGGTCAAGAATTAGATTGAGCCAAGTATGCAGACAAGCCCCTATAGTGACTCAGAAAGTTCCCATCACAATTTAAACCATCAAAACAAAAAGCAGTCAAGTAGCACTTTAAAGACTAGCAAAATGGTTTATTAGGTGAGCTTTTGTGGGACAGACCCACTTCTTCAGACCATTGGTCACTGACCTAAATGACCTAAAGGTATGTGTGTTACTGAAAAGGAATTATCGCACCGTTTTGGAAAGAGAAACAGCCGAGCTGGCTTTTATATTCAAATTCGGCACATTAACACATGGTTTAAATCATGATGGGAACTTTCTGAGTCACTATAGGGGCTTGTCTGCATACTTGGCTCAATCTCATTCTTGACCTTCCCCCCCACCCCTCCACTCTCTGATTTGCTCACCTTGATTATCTTTTTCTGATTTGTCCTCCTTGCTTACTGGTTTTGGTTCTCTGTGTCTTAAATATTGAGTCTGTTCTGGTCTGGCTATGGTCTGAAGAAGTGGGTCTGTTCCAGGAAAGCTCACCTAATAAACCATTTTGCTAGTCTTTAAAGTGCTACTTGACTGCTTTTTGTTTTGATAGTGTATAGACTAGCACGGCTTCCTCTTTGTTACTATTCAAGGAAGTACTGGTGATAGATACATTAGTGCAAGGGGATTACAATGGTGTTACATGCTCAAGGAAGTACTGGCAAATAGATATATTAGTGCAAAGAGATTACAGTGATGTTACATGCTCAAGGAAGTACTGATGAGTAGATGCACTAATGCAAAAGGATCACACTGGAATTATATGTTCAAGGAAGCAGGAAAGTACTGGTGAACACATACCTCAGTGTAAAGGGATCATAGTAGTGTTACATACTTAGGGATGTACTAGTGAATAACCGCATTGGTGACAAGTGATCACACTGGTGTTACAAAGAGAAGTACTGGTGAATAGTTGCGCCAGCAAGAAGTCCTGACCGAACGAAAGTGTTCCACAATCCAGGAAGTACTGGTGAATAAATGCAGTCGAGGAAAGGCATTGCCACCGAGCACCCATGGTAGTCAGAGATGGTGGTGCTTGGGTGAACACAGGGGCTGGTGACTGGGGGAAGTGGCAGATGGGAGGTCAAGGAGGCTGGAGGTCTGGGATACTAGTGGACACATGAGCACTCTTTGCAGGCCGCCTTACAGAGCTGAGCCGGGTCGTTTGGAAGGAAAATGTCTTGTCCCTTATTGTTCTGCCCTATGGGAGACAGCTGGTAATTAAGCGGAAGGTACAGCACACAGTGTTCTTGCTGTCAGAGAAAGAGCATGCAGGGTGCTTTTAGCTGCGCCGCGTTATTAATTAAATGTAAGGTATATTTCCCTCTTCATCTTGTGTGTAATTACACTGCAGGTATACCGAGCGCTTCGCTTGTTAACATTTGCCTGAGAGGGATTAGGCTGCTGCTAGCGCCTCTCTGGTCTGAGCCTGGCTGGGATGCTCCATTTCCCGTCATGCTCGCCGGATCACAGCTGCCCATCCGGGAGCTTGGAGGCGACTGAAGAAATTCAAGGGCCCCCGCAAGGCACAGCACTTGCGGGCAGCAGGGGCTCGGTGACAGTGGCTTGCAGAGCCGGGGGTGGAGCTTTGGAATATTAGGGGTCTGATTCAAAGCAGGGGCAGCAAGGCTCCAGGCACAGGATGAAGTGGGGCAGCCGCCCCAGGCCCTGCACTTCTGCACCACAGCGGGTGAGTTGCCCCAGGCCACCCCGCCTCCCCTGCCCCACGGCCCTACATTCTGGATTCACCTGGAGTTTCCAGACGTTCCAGAGGAGTCTTTAATTCAAGGTTACGTCCATGTGCTGAAACCTCCAGGAACACGTCCAACCGCCACCGGCAACCCTCGTTTCTAGAGTCAGGTTTGCACGCCTCGTCTGCAAGCGCTGCGGCACGGGGCTCGTTTGGCGCCTCTGCATTGACGAGGCGTTGCTCTCTGCACGCAGGCGTTGCTCTCTGCACGCAGGCATTGCTCTCTGCACGCAGGACGGGCTTGCAATTTGCACCAGAGTCCTGGTCTCTCAAATTCAGGCTCCGGTCCTCAGCGAGCTGCAGGGATCTGGTTCCTGGGGGCGGAGCAGGGGCAGGTTAAGGGCAGTGTTACATCAGCTTTGTTCCTTTGCCCCAAAACAGGAAGGAGGAGCTGGGCTTTTGGTAGTGCCTTGGGCTCTACGGCGAGACGTGCAATAGAAGAGTGAGGCGGGAAGGTTGCTGTTGTGGCCTAAGGCCCAGATTTGCTGTTTGCTTTTCGCACTGGCTTCTGCCTGCCCTTCTGGCCTTTGTCCGTCTGATCTAGGCAGTCTGGGGGCTCTTCCTCACAGGAACTCTGTCCCAAAATCCATACGTACAGCACCTAGCACCACGGGGGTCCCAACTCTCATCACCAGGACCTCTGGGAGTTATCGTCACAGTTACTATAGTGTCAAGTATCGGAGGGGTAGCTGTGTTAGTCTGGATCTGTAACAGCAACGAAGGGTCCTGTGGCACCTTATAGACTAACAGAAAAGTTTTGAGCATGAGCTTTCCTGAGCACAAACTCACTGATGAATGTGATTCAGCATCTGATGAAGTGAGTCTGCTCACGAAAGCTCATGCTCAAAACTTTTCTGTTAGTCTGTAAGGTGCCACAGGACCCTTCGTTGCAGTTACTATAGTGATGCGTAAGGAACAAATGTGTCCTGACCTAACGATACTAACCAACCAGGAGTCATTCCGACCCACACAGACACAACCCCTGTTCGAAAGAAAGGGGCTGTCAGAGTGAGCCCTGGCTGGGGACCAGCGTACACAACTGCACCCCTATTTTACGCGTACAGGGCCAAGGGTCATGTGTGGACCTGGCTGGTTTTTGCTTCACGGGAAAAGAACCCACCTCTCCGCTCCATCTGCGGCAGGGTTCTGTGGTGAATGCAGAGAGCACACCCCTGCCTGCAGCTGGCAGCACCCCTCCGCTGAGAGAGACCTTTCGCATTCAGCATTCAGCCTGGATTTACGAGCAATGGCAGCTCCCCTGAAGATTGGCTGCAGCTCAGATTCTTACTGGCCTAAAATCTAAGGAGAATAAAATGACAGCAGCAGAGGTGACCACAGCACTGGTCCCACAGCTCATGATTTCTCTCTTGCACTGAGGCGCCGCCGCTGACATTCCCAGCAGCTGTATTGATTTGGGAGCTACTTATTCATTATGAATTATTCTGCTTCAGGCATTAGCACTTTGCTGGCCTGAGGTCTGGGAATCTGGCTGGGACGCTGGGGCTAACATCCCTGCTCTTGAAAGAAGTGCCACTGGGCCTTGAGCAACTGCAAAGGGCCATGGTGTTGTGCTTCCATTCCTCTCCCAAATGGTTAGGTGCCTTCGTAGCTGTGTGTCCTCCTCTGCAGGAGGAACACCTGGCTTTTGTGTCTCCTCCAGTGGGTCCTTTTAGTTTTGCACGTTGCTCTCAGCTTCCATTAGTGTTTGATGGTGAAGTTAGGCAGACTGGGGTCATCGTGAAAGGGTACGAGAACCCTGTGCCACCAGGCTTCGAAAACGCACTTTCTGGGTGCCCACTGTCTGTTCGGTGACGGAGCCAGTCAGTCTTGAATTGGCGCGTGATACTTAGAGGCTGACGACGTGGAGCCAGAGTGAAATGGGGAGTGAGAACTAAATTAAAGTGGTGGGAGATTTTCTCTTCCAGAGCTCACACAGGCAGCTAGGGAATGAAATGCTGGAGATGCTGTTTGTCTTCTGCATGGGCTTAGCCGCCCTGAATGGCCTCGGAGACGAGGCAGGAGAATCTCTATAGGTTAGACTAGACGCGTTTGAAGGAGACACATCCGATCTCAGTGTCTGAGGAGGAGAGTCACAAAAGGGGGGCTGGCTGGGGTGCCCAGCAGCTCTGTACGCCTCTGACACCTGTTACAACGGTGGCTCCCAAACTTTTTGGCATCACACCCCCCCTTTCGATTTTTGAGAAACCTTCCCGCCCCCCAATCTTTTCTACTGAGGGCCAGCCACCCCAGGCACCTGTGAGCCATCTGCCTGTGCTGCGCCCCCCTCCCAAAGCCAGGCACCACCAGCCCCTCCTCTAACCCCATCCTCCTCCTCCTCCTGTGCAACCCACACTCACTCACCTTTGCAGGAGGCAGCAAGCTCCACATGGGCCTTCGCCAGCTGCCTGATTTTGTAGCGGCTGCACCGGGTTGCCCATGTGAAATGGCTGGGGCTGGTAGCCAGAAGCAAGGGCCGTTTTTCTCTTTGGGTGGGGAAAATGATGGGGGCATCTGGGTTGCGTTGCACTCCCCCTGGAATTTCTTCAGGGTCCCCAGGGGGGCGTGCCCCCCAGCTTGGGAAACCATGAGTTTCAACATTAGAAGGAAGGCTGGTGGTGTGGGCCAGGCACAGGCTGCTTGGTGCCTGCCCAAGACTCCTAGCATAATCTCAGCTGTTGCCACCGTGTGTGTCAACTCCTCACCTGTCCTGCCGGGATAACAACACCTCCTATCTGCCTCCCTCTCGCCTGATTAGATGAGAAGCGCTTTTGGGCCCGGGACCCTTGTACGACTGGGCTCAGCTCTGCTGTCAGTCATTTCCCTGGTGTGCTGCTGCCACACCAATTACCAAACCGCTAACAAAGGGGGAGGAATCCTGGCTCCACTGACGTCATTGGGATTTTTGCCCTTGACTTCAGTGGAGAAAGGACCTAACACTCAGCGCCTGACTTGTGAGCTCCTCTGAGGTTTCTTGTACCAGAGGGGGAGCCATGTTAGTGTGTATCTTCGAGAACAACAAGAAGTCTTGTGGCACCTTATAGACAAACAGATATTTTGCAGCATAAACTTTCGTGGGAGAAAGGACCCAGAGGACGAAGTGAGTCTTTGCCTGCGAAAGCTTATGCCCCAAAATATCTGTTCGTCTATAAGGTGCCACAGGACTTCTTGTTGTTCTCAGCGGTTTCTTGTGCCTCTCAAGGAGCATTGAGCCTCAGAGCTTAGCTTGCTGCCTTCCCAAAGAGCAGCAAGGTCTCGTAAAACATCACATTCCAGGCCTTGTTTGTGGCTTGCATCCAAAGCTGTAGGCTTCCACCCTCTATGTTATTCAAAGCACTAGCCTTCCGAAGGGAAATATTGTGCCTGTTCCCAGCCACATGTAACTAAATATACCTTCCCCAGCCCCCACCCCGGTTCCTGAGAACTTAGCGAAAAATGAAATTGATCGTTTATGAGGGGGTGAATTCTTGTGGCGCCGCAATGTAGGGTTTTTGATTTGATCCTATTCCACTCAGTTCATAGAATCTTAGGGCTGGAAGGGACCTCAGGAGGTCATCGAGTCCAGCCCCCTGCCCAAAGCAGGACCAACCCCAATTAAAGCATCCCAGCCAGGGCTCTGTCAACTCGGACTTAAAAACCTCTAGGGATGGAGATTCCACCACCTCTCTAGGTAACACATTCCAGTGCTTCACCACCCTCCTGGGGAAATAGTTTTTCCTAATAGCCAACCTTCATTTCCCAGCTGTAACTTGAGACCATTGCTTCAGCCTGTTCACCCATCTGACTCCCTTCTGAATTGCAAATCCCCTGGTTGCACCCCCCCACATCATTTATCCTTAACTAAGAGACTGAAAATCTAGCTAAAAGAGGGGTGAATGGGATGGATTGAAAGATACAAGAAAGGTGGGTTGGCAGGGAAAAAGAGTGAGGGATAATCCAGAGGAAGGAGGGACAGGACCGGCAGGAGGAACAAGCATATGGGAGATGGCTGAGAAGCCGCCAGTGTGAGAAAGGGGTCACAAACTAGAGAAAAGGTCTTAAACTCCAGCAAGGGAGGTTTAGGCTGGACGTTAGGCAAAACTTCCTAGCTGTCAGGCTGGTTAGACCTGAGATATTAGATATTTAAGAGCAGGTTAGACAGACACCTATCAGGGATGGTCTAGACTAGAAGGTGCTTGGTGGTGCCAGGAGGGCAGGGACTGGATTCGATGACCCCTTGAGGTCCCTTCCAGCCCTAAGAACCAGTTCTAGTGTTCTAGGATCCTATGAAACAGGCAATGCCCCAGCCTGGGAATGGGGAGCTGGATTCTCTCTGCCACTGCCTTACTGCAGGGCCTTGGCTGAATCACTGAGTCTCACTCTGCTCGTTCTTCTTCACCAGCTCTTCAGGACTTTGTGTTCTGTCTGCTGCTCAGCACAATGGGGTCATGGGTTCAGCCACAATAGAAGCAATGGAAACCAGTTGTTACAATCAGATCAGTGACCGTTCCCATTCTTCCAGATTCAACCCAGGAAGGAACAGGACCGATCATCGATGCAAATGGATGAAAATTACTCACTGCCCCGCATGCCATCATGTCCCTGGCCTGCCACAGAGGCACTGACGTGGAACTGTCATGTTTGTACAACCAGGGCTCTCCTGGTCTTGTATGTGGCCAGCAGGATGGCACAGAGGTAGTGGGTGACCCCAGTGGGCTTTGGACACACCCCATCCAAGGATGATGACAAGTTGCTGGCGAATGAGAGAGAAATACTGACCTAATCAATTTTCTGAGGTTTGAGTCGTGGGAGCTGCATGAGTGTTGGAGATAACTTTGGTTATTTAGCTGCGATTGAGCCGTATTTCTGGAAGGAAGTAGATATTGACCGGTGATTGGCCCAGGTATGAAGTTCAGCTCAGGAGACATTTTCTTTGTGTTGGCTCAAGACATGGGAATTTGGGTCCATCTCTCACCTTGGCCGTTCCCCATGGGAATAGCACCAAGGCTGTGATCCAGCAAAGCACATACGTTTAAGCCCCTGGCCAGGCTCAGCTGGTTGAAAGCTAAGCCCAGGCGGACATGCTTTGCTGGGTGAGAGACTCTGTAACTGATGGGGGCCATGGGAGGTAGCCAGAGCGGCCCTAGCGATGGCCTGGAAGGATTACACACTGCCCATAGTGCAGTGGTTGCGACAAGCAAATCTGGATCCAGGTCTTTGGGGGATAAAGAGATTTGCTCTGTCTCCACCCTGGCATTGCCAACCTCCTGGGAAGCCTCAGCAGAGTTCCTTGCCTGGGCCGAGCTCAGCTGCACCTTTGAAGACCAACATGTGCTTGACGGGCTTGGTCAGAAAGGATCTAGAGGGCTTTGAGTCCAGCTCCAAGCCTCAGAGCTCCTCAGAGAGGAGCAAGGGAGTCTGGTTTGTCAAACCTGTCTCCCCAGACCCCTTGATCCTCTGAGAGCTGTGCGTTGGCTTTCAGATCAGTCCGCTGGGTGCTGGGGTCTGTTCTCCTCTCTTTCCCATCCATCTCCTGGCAAAGGCTCCCTGGGCTCCTGCAAAAGCTATTTCAATCGCTCCCTCTAACGATCAAACACAGGCATTCTGCTTCTTCTTTGCTAATTAGCAATTATACAGGGAAGGTATCACCTTGACAGGGCTCTGTGGGAAGAAATTCCAGGCTCTGTGCAGGCCCAGCCCACTGGGAAGTACGATGCCCTATCATGAAATTGGCAACCCCAGTCCTATTTGGGGACCGGGGGGCTACCCCCGGTAAGAGAGAAACACCCACCCCTCTGAATGGAGACAGCGGTGTTACAGCCGCTTTGAGACGTATCTTTATAGCGAGTAAATACTTGTTCACCTCCATAACGGCTGGGGCCTGCGCAGGCCCCCCTACCCCGGTGCCACCCAAAGGTGCGTGAACTCAAAGAGAGATGAGGGCGCTCAAAGGGTGCTTTGGAATACGGAACTCTCATCATGTCCTGGGATTTCTTTGTAATGCCACGGGAAGAGGCCCACCAGGGCAGAAATGCCACCAGCCAGCGTTCCCTGGAAGCTGGGCACTTGGGTGGTCGCTCAGGAGAGAGTCCAAGGCCACCCAGCTAATTAGCAGAGCACCCACAGATAGGAGTTTGATCTTTATTGGTCATGCACATTTGCACATGCCTTGGTGCACATACAAATATTTATTCCGCACAGGGCTGGAAGATTAGAGGGGAGGGAGGTGGTGATTCTCCCTTGGGTGTCAGAGGAGGCTGGCAGTGTTGCTGGCACAGCCCAACACCGACAAGGCCAGCAGTGACAAGCGATGAACCCACAGCCCTTCTCAGAGCAGCACCAGCTGGAAGAACAAGCGCAGAGGCAGTGGAGAGCTGTCGAAGCAGTTCCCCTGGGCATTCAGCAGAGCAGCCGATGCTCAACACTCGTGTTCTCTGCAAGCCAAGCACTTGGGTGGCCACCCAGGAGACTGGCAGCTGCCACCCAGCTGACAGCAGAGCTCCCACAGCTGGCAAGGTGTGTCTATTGGTGGTGCACATTGGCACATGCCTCAGTGCACAGAAAAAAATTTAATCCACATGTGGTTGGGAAAGGTTGGAGGGAACACTGCTGCTGTCTCTGTCCTCCCACACACTCAATAGCCTGTTCTACACTAGGGATAGCGAGGGGCTGCTGAGCCTTCTTTAGGCTGGGATTTGTATAGAAGTCTATAGGAGTGAAGCATTCAACTCTGGAAAAACATTGGGTCTGGCTGGAAATCCCAGCTGAGCAGCTGAGTTCTCTCTCTCTCTGCAGCCTCCTTGCCTTTGCTACCCATCAGCACTCGCCACCCTGGCCTCCATTGCTTTCTACTGGCTGCTGGAAGAGCAGGTGGGCTGCCAAACGGCACCTGTACGACACAGCAGGAGCTCCCATTTTGAGGGGCCAGGGCATAGCACCAGGGGAGACTGATGCCAGCAGCCTACCTAGTGCGCCCAGCCCAGCAAGCATGTACATGGCGTTCCTCCTGCAGCCAGAGCGAAGCGGGGTTCCAGAGCGCCTTCCCCAGGCAATGGTGTGACTAGGAGCCTGGATTCTCTGCCACCTCCTGGTCAACTCTTCCACCCACGTTTACAGTAAGTAGCAAATGGAGCGGCCTTTTCCAGCCAGGTTGACTGCTTCCTCGCGCAGCACCCCCCCTCATCGCCCAGGCGCGCCCCACACTCCCAGGAAGAATGCAAAAGGCCGGGCAAGGATTCCATTAGCAGCTAATTGCTGGTTGATAGACACCTCCCCCTGCACCACCTCTGAGCAAGCACTGGTCTGAAAAGACAAGGGTGGCGAAATGGGGCAGGCTCGGAATGTGATCAAAGCTGAGATTCCCACCTCAAGGCTTTGGGAGCAGTGTTGTGTACATGGACACACATGATCTATAACGATGTTCTGCAACTCCCGCTAGCAGCTCAGACCCTTGACTCAGGTCACCGGTGACCTGCCAAATGACCGCAAACCTTCTCCTGGTCTGATTTCACAAGGTCAGATGTCCTGCTGGGTCCAGGGTTCTTCCTGAGCTGGTAGGAGCTCGGCTTCTGCAGCCAGTGGGGAGAGCAGCGGCTCCAGGAGACCAGGGTTCGAGTCTCAGCTCAGATGTTCTGAGTGGCCTCCAGCGAGTGGCTTAATTTACTCTGTGTCAGAAAAGAACAGGGCTAATGGTCCCCAGCATGAGTGCAGGTGTAACGGCCCCCAGGCAGACTCCAACCTGGGATCTTGGGAGCTTAGTGTAGGCGTCGCTAGGTTTGTGCTGAAAGCCAGCTGGCTCTCCGATAAGACTGGAGGGGAGATTCAGTTTTGCTCTGTCTAGGTGCCACTGCGAGGGATGGTGAACTGCATCCCTAGGCGTAAGGGCTACGCAGATACCACAGGTGCTGTCTAAGTAGCTGGATGCAGAGCTCACTGGGTGGAAGGGAAAAGTGCCTTCATAGTTGGGTTCCTTCAACACGCTTCCAGCACGGAGAGAGTGAACACACGATGTTTTGGGCAGCAAACGTGATTGGCCTGCACCCGCAGTGAGGGTGGATTCTGCGCTACTAGCCACAGGAAGCAAATTCCCTTTGGTCCACGCAGTTACCAGCTGTGTCCAGTGACTCCAGAGCAGCTGATGTTTTAATAGAGGTTGAACAGAATCCAGGCCTCTGAACCCTTTGCAAGGAAGGGAAATTCGGTGCTTGCAGCCAGGCAGCAAAGTGTGGTGGGAGATGTCTGAACGCGAATGGGGCTCAGCTCCCATGCTCACGGTGGGCAACCAGTGTGGGAAGTGGATGGTGAAATCTGCTTTGAGGTCAAATGCAGCTTTGCCTAAGTGTGTCCCATTTTACTCCTGGGGGAATTCTGCTTCACAGAGTGGGTGCAAAATTCATGGCCCACAGAGGTTTCTTTGCTTCCCTGCAGAAAAATGACCTCCGATGGGGAAGCAAAGGAAAGTCACAAAGGCAGTCGCACACCCTTCATCAGCATCTCAGACGGGCTGGTTTGGGCACTGTGGCAGGGCCAGGATGATGGCCCCGCAGAGGGAGCCCAAGCAAGCAGAAGGGCCTGCGGGGCAATCACAGGCAGCTGGATGGGAGATGGCTCAGCCTAATTAAGGCCAGTTGGCCCCAACGACTGGGCTAATAAGAGGCCTTTAAAACCCTCCACAGTGGGAAGGGCAGGGGGAGAGAGTGAGGTGAGCAGAGAGATGCAAGGAGATGGGAGCAGAGAGAGAACGAGAACAGGTTTGAGACGTGCAGAGGAGAGCGGCAGGAACACTGGAGATCAGAGTGGGAGCCTGTACAGATCCAGAGTGGGGACCTGTGACTGGTGTGGCCTGGAGAAGGTACCAGAGGGAATTGTCTGGGGAAGTGGTCCAGGGAGGAGAGCTGCTGTGCTAAGGGAATCAGCTCCTCTCACTGGCAGCTGCACAGGGTCCCTGGGCTGGAACCTGACATGAGTGGGTGGGGGCTGGGTTCCCCCCCAGACCCCCCCTTGCCCTGGTGAGGGCAACAGGGCCCTTAAGTGGTCCTAATGGACTGACCAGAGGCCCAGGAATAGGACTGACTTTTTCACAGCACCCAGAGCAGTCAGGAGAGAGACAAATCATGACTGGGTGGAGGGAAGGGAGCTCCGTGCACTCGTGTGCGTGAAAGAGACACTCGGTCACTCTTGCATGCTACCATGGCATGGTCAGTGTGGAGGGGCAGATCTCTGAGTACTTCTGAGGCATGTGGCAGGCTCTGGTCCCCCAGGCAGAGCAGAAGGTAGCTGTGAATTGTTCTTGGTGAATTTCCCCAGGCATATAAAACAGGTGTTTAAAAAAAATAAATAAAGTTAGACTCCTTTACATTGTACGGCCTTAGACATGCTTACACTGCCTTAGTGATTAGAACTGGTTTACATTTGTGGCCTGAAAAAAATTCCTATCCAACGGTGCTCCCCGAACTGTTTGCTGCACATTTTATTTTTGGGAAGAGGGGTACTTTATAAAAAAAAAAAAAAAAAAAGTTGAGAAAACACTGGGTTTGCCTGTGGACTTCACTGCCACAAGAGAGATGGAGCTTTGCAGAGCTCACCACGCGTGCAGAGACTAAGAAACTCAGCGCTACAGCAGAGATGATTTTAAAAACCAAGAGGCCATTTAAAAAACATCTGAGGACACGAACTCACCGTGGAATTATTCAGGGTTAGGCAGAAATGATGGCTAATCCCAGCACGGACCCCTGCGGCATTGCTTGCACTTCCTTCTGAGGCAGCCAGGGCTGGTCGCTGTTGGAGACATAGCAAAGTCATTTCAGGATAACGGCCGTCATTTTGAAATAACATTGTGAGAGTTTACATGACACAGCCGCTAGCTGGAAATAGCGGACACCTTAGTTTGAAATTGCTAAACCTCATTTGATGAGGACCAGCTCCTATTTTGGAATAGATATTTCGGAGTAGGGGCTGTGTAGACAGGGGAATAGGGTCTATTTTGAAATAAAGCTGCTGTGTAGACAAAGGATTTCGGACTAGAGCTCCTGGACGCTGTGCTACCAGGGGCTCTAATCCAAAATAGACCCAATTGAGTGCAGACACACTACTTCAGAATAAGTGTTGCTGACCTATAAGGAGAAGCTGAGGGATTTGGGCTTGTTTAGTTTACAGAAGAAGACTGAGGGGTGATTTGATAGCAGCCTTCCACTTCCTGAAGGGGAGCTCTAAAGAGGATGGAGAGAAATTGTTGTCAGTAGTGATGGATGGCAGAACAAGGAGCAATGGTCTGAAGTTACAGAAGGAGAGGAGTAGGTTGGATATTAGGAAAAGCTACTTCATCTGGAGGGCGGTGAAACACTGGAATGCGTTGCCTAGAGAGGTGGTAGAATCTCTGTCCCTAGAGGTTTTAAAGTCCTTGGTTTGACAGAGTCCTGGCTGGGATGGGGTTGATCCTGCTTGAAGCAGGGGGCTAGACTAGATGACCTCCTGAGGTCCCTTCCAGCCCTATGCTTATATGATTCTATGGTTATTTGGGGGCTTCCCTGTAGTGTAGATGCATTATTCTGGAACAGTTTATGTTGGAATAATAACTCCAGAATCAGCTATTCTGGAATAACTCTGGAGTGTAGACATGTGCCCATGGTCAGATGGAGAGGATGGGTACGCGTCCCATGTTACTGGTGCATTTTCACAGTCCCCCTCCTCTCCCTGCCTGGCCCATGCACACCACCTGTCGTGGAACAGGAGAGTTCAGCTGGGTTTTTTTTTAATTTTTTTGCTACGTTCATAGGCCTCGGAAATGAACTGACAGCTACAGTTTCTGCCTGACTGGGCCTTCATAAAGCCCCAGCCTTGCCTGCTATGCACGGCTGGCTGGGGGGACAGAGAGGAGGGAAGTGCTGGCTTGCAGTGCATTGTTTTGTTATTCCCGAGCAGGACAGATGCGGGGGATAAACAAACACAAAGATCCAGTGGGTGCCACGTGCGTAGAATAAAACAGTTCCCAGTACCCTGATTGAGCCTCACAGCTCAGCCACCCCCATGTCCCAGATGGGGAAACTGAGGCACTCAGTGTTGGTGTAACATGGATCTGGCCCTGCTGCTGCAAGCAGATTCAGTGTGCCAGACCAGGTGCTCCCAGCTGGGCTAATTAAGAGGGCAGAGCCAAGGGGGCTGTGAGTCCAAGTGAGAGCCAGTGTCAGGAGACAGAGCAGAGCAGCCAGTGAGAGATGACGGTGCTCAGAGACGGCTGAGGGCAGCAGAGAGAGGTGCCTGCTGGCTCCAGGGCTGAAGAATGGGGCAGCACCTGCCAAGCTCTCCTTGCTGGAGACCTGGGCTCCAGAGGGCCAGCGTCAGGAGGAGACACCCAGCTGCGAGGCTGCGGGAGTTCTGGCGGGGGTGGGCACTTGCGCTGGTGGGAGGCCAGTGGAGGGCTGATGAAGTGGCAGTGGCAGGGTGTGGGGGGCGATGTGATGCTTATGGCAGGCCTGCCCGCCCCGGGGTAATCTGCACTGTGCCTTGGGACTGCTGCGCTGCATTCAGCTGTTTGGTTATGTGGGTGTACGTGTGTCCTGGAGACTCCAAAGGCAAACGGAGGCCAGGAGGCTGCTCAGTTATGCGGAAAAGAGATTTGCTCAGGGCCATGCAGGGCGTCAGCACTGGGTATAGGAGCCAGGAATCCTGGGTCCCGCGTGCGCGCGCGCGCGCACACACACACACACACACACACACACACACACACACACACACACACACACACACACACACACCACTAGGCCATACTGTCCTCATGCAGAATTTGACAATGTTCAGACTCTGCTTCAATTGCCCTCGGGCCCTGAGCCTCCTCCCCAGGTAGGCTGGGCCGTCATTCCAGGTCACTCGTCTGGTCAGAAGCCGTTCAGCTTTGTCCAGTCCTCCCCTCCTGAGACCACACCTTGCCCCAGGCCGGGGCTGGAAAGGATGCACTAGGATTGGTCTGCGATGCAGCCCCCAGGAATGCTTGGCATCTGCTCTTCACACAGTACAGGGAGCGGGATGGCTGGCCTGGAGCGGCCAAAGGCATGTGGCCCAGTATCCTGTCTCCAGCAGTTACCAGCACCTGCAATTTCAGGTGCAGGGTCTCCTGCAGGAGGCAGCTGCTGGGTAGCTTGTCCACTGGTTGGTCCCGGACACCATTTTCCAGGCCGGCACATGAGGGTTAAAACCCTTTCTTGAGTTCTTGTTTTGTCTTTAGTCTGTAACTCTGGCAGCTCCCAATCTCCATAGAACTGTCCAGCCCTTTTCCAAGCCCTGCTAAGCTCCTGCGACTGGGCCTCACTGAGGGCAGAGCCCAGCAAGGCTAAGAGAGAAGACCAGTGTTCCCTGGAAGCTGAGCGCTTGGGCAGCAGCCCAGGCAAGATTCAGGTGCAGCCCAGCTTATTAACAGAGCTTCTACCACCAGCAATGTGTGTTCTATTGGTGGTTCACATCTGCACGTGCCTTGGTGCACAGAACAACACTATTCTGCACATGGACGGAAGACATTAGCAGGAACATCCAGGTTCCATTCTGAGGTTCCCAACACAAGCAGCTGGCGACTCCTGGGTCCTAACTCCAGGTATACTGATGCCCTCTCCAGCCTCACACGGCAAATCCCTTCACCTCCCTGGGATGCCTTGTCCCTGCCAGTGTAACCCCCACACAGCTACGGCATTTAGTTCACAGTTACGTGTAGTGGCACCTAAACCACCGAGGGCTAGTCTATACTAGGGAAATAAGTTGATTTCAGATACATTAATTCTAGCTACGCAATTGTCATCACTCGAACTGTGTTTCGGAAATCAACTTACCTGACTGTCCTAACTAAGCAAGGTTGACGGGAGTTAGCGTTTCTCCCGTTGACCTTCCTTAATCCACCCGGTAGCGATAGTGTGGAGCACAGGGGTTGGCTGATGACCCCCAGAGAAGTTGATTTTTGCACATCGTCCCCAGACGTGCAAAGTCAAACTCCAGAAGATCGATCCTGACTAGGCTGAGTTTCTTAGATGTATAGACAGGCCCTGACACAGCAAAATAATGAGTTTCCTCTATAGCCTTAGCTGAGAGGCTGCTGGCTTTTAGCTCACCCGGTAGAGGCTCCTGCAATGAGCGCCTGGGCTTGAGTCTGCCTGTGGGCGATTACACCAGCATGATCTGTGAGGGGATGGCCCTGCCACTTGCAAAGCCGGCTGTAGCTTTAAGAGGGTGTTCCCCAGCTGAAACTGTGCCAGGCCCAGGAGCTGGGGGGCAGGACAATGTGTCCATCCAGCAGACATCCCTCCTTTCTCTCTCTGCCACCCCCGGAACATGCAGCCCTAAGGCTGGAAGGGACCTCAGGAGGTCATTGAGTCCAGCCTCTTGCCCAAAGCAGGATCAACCCTCCACACTGCTTTCACTGATAGAGCCATGGTGCATGGGTGTAGCTTAGAACCTTCCAAGAGCTGAAAGGTTCTAGAGCTGAAGGACCTGGGAGGGGCAATTAGTGTTCTAGGTCCCTTCCAGGATCTATCCTCTCCTCCCAGCTGCCTTCGAGGCCCCCAAAGGAGGGCTTTTGGTTTCCCCAGCTTGCCTAGATGGCTGGTTGAGCTGGAGACGACAGGAAGCAGCCAGTGTTTTCTGCAGCCTCCTTCCTGGGCACTGCAAGCTGCAAAGCCATGTTGTATTGTCATGTAGATTTCCTCCCAGCCTCCGCAAATCCTCCGCACCCGTGTGTGTGTGTCTCCAATGGCAGCCTTCAGGGAGGCGGGCTGACAGGGAACTTAAATCTCGCCTGGTGCCTTTTTCATTTGTGCTCTTCAGGGTTTTTTTTCCCTCCCCCTCTTATTTCTTACCTTAAAAATAGCACGTCTGCTTTTGCCGGCGAATTTGTAGGAGGTCTCAAGGAAGCCTCTGGTGGGGGTGGGGCTTTTGGATCTGAGGCAAAGATTTTCTCTCTCATTAGCCAGCGGAGCTGCAAAACCAGAATTCGACCCTTCTGCTGCCAGTTGCTTTACCATTCTCTCTCCTTAGACTGCTCACATTTCCCTATTTGGACTTATCTGTATACATAACGATATAACCAGCTGAGATGATGTCCCCGCTGTGTCAGGAGCTGTACATATAAACTCTCAATGCTGTTTAACATCTAATCCAATATTTTTCAACCTTTTTTAGTAAAGTACCGCTCCTTATGCATACTCCTAAGGTTATGTGTATCACCGGCTGAGAAACATGGCCCTAAGGTGATTTGAGGTCTTGAAACAAGTGCCATTCAAACTGTTCAGCTGTCCAGATTGCACAGAAGATCACTACTGAAAACTTGCTGACTTTCTACCATCTTATTATCCAATCAATGAATTGGAACAGAAATACTGTACTCACCTTCAGCGTAAGGCGTATGCAGCAGTAGAAACAAGTCATTGCCTGAATGAGCTTTTAAATTGTGCTGGCTTTACTCGTGTTTTTATGTATGTAGCCTGTTGTAAAACTAGGCAAATAGCTTCATGAGTTGATGTGTCCCTGGAAGACCTTGGTGAACCCAATGAGTATGTGTGCCCCTGGCTGAGAAACACTGGTCTAACCAGAACTGTCATCCCTGCTGTGCAACCAAGGCCCAGAGACATGAAATGAGACCAAGGCCACCCAGAGTGTTTGCTGCAGGAGGGGAACTCAACCTAGATCTCCAGTCCATTGCCAGGAAACCATCTTTCCTCTCCAGTCAGTCACAGAGTTCCAGCCTGGAGGAGATTTGACTTTCTACTGTCACAAACAAGCAGGAGAGGAACCATTGACCATACACACACTCTCAGGCTTTCAGGTTGTCTTTATTCACCAGCAAAAACAGGCAATCAAGGACAGGCCACCTTTAATAATGATGATAGAGGTGGAAGTGACCTTTACAGCCACTGTCCACAGCCACAGCATTGCGAAAGGTGTGTTCATATAAGCCAGTAATAGCTGCGACTTCTTCCCATGCTTTCATTTTCAACTTGGAAAGGGGGAGTGTCAACGAAAGTCATTCGCAGAGCAGGAGCTGTCATTTAGAGGGAAAAGCTACTTAGCTCGACTTTTCGTGCATGGCCATCTGAACAATCGGCATCTTTTTTTTTTTTCTTTCTAGAAAAAAGTGATACAGAAAAAATATCTCTGGCCAGTGCCCGTTGCAGTACAAGTCCAGCCATAGCCGCTGGTGTGAGCTCATTGAGAGGAGAACACGCCCCCCGCCCCCAAAAAATAGATGGCGTTAAGCCATCTGGGACTGGATTTCATCTTCACTTAACTGAAAGTGGGGGAGCTCCCACCTGAGGTCTGAGCAGGTCTCTCCTGGCGTGTATCAGTGGGGACACAAAGAGGAACCCAGCAGAAAGACAGACAGACTCACCAGATGCAAAGACAGAGAGCTGCTCACATTTTACTTATTTCCAGCCACAGAGGTCTCCAGAATTCTGCGCCTAACCTGGATCATCAATGGGAGTTGTCCTTGAAAACCCCACCTGAGAGTCCCGTCCTGCAATTACACAAACCCTTGCCTTCACTCTTGTGCTTGAAGTTACTCAAGGCTCTAGGTTCAGACACTGACTGTGCACCAGGGCTGGATGAAGCCCATTTATGCGTCTCCTGTCTAGAATCTTAGGGCGGGAAGAGACCTCAGGAGGTCATTGAGTCCAGCCCCCTGCCCAAAGCAGGACCAACCTTAACTAAATCATCCCAGCCAGGGCTTTGTCAAGCTGGGACTTATAAACCTCTAGGGATGGAGATTCCACCACCTCTTGAGGCAACACTTGCCAGTGCTTCACCGCCCTCCTAGTGAAATAGTGTTTTCTTATGCTCAACCTAGTCCTCCCCCACTGTAGCTTGAGACCATTACTCCTTGTTCTGCCGTCTCTCATTACTGCCTCCTCGCTTTGAGTTTACGATGCCTAAAATCCTGGGATTGACAGCTTCTGGTTCTCATAGCTAGTTACGTGCTTTATTGCCAGATATAAAACACACCTTGTGGATTGTATTCCCTGTAACATGCCTTCAGACAACACAGACGTCAACTTGCCCTGTACTGCCTCTCTTTGCTTCTCCTGCTGTTTGTTATAAATAACAAGCCCAGAAAGAGGATAACATTTCCTGGAAAGAATAAAAAAGAACTGAGAGTTAAAGACAAAGCAATCCATTTAACACCAGCTGACAGCCCAAGCTAAAGGACAGCAAGGTTAAAAGCTATATAGAAAGGAGGGGGAGGAATTGTCCCTGAATTCAGCACCTGAAAGCAGGGGTCAGCAGCCCCTGGCATGGGTGCCAAGGGTGGTACACAAGCTTATTTTCATTGGCACATGAGGTGGGAACTCAGCCCCACTCCACCTCCCCCCCCGCAGACGGAAGCTTGTGGATTAATAAAAGACCAGCTAATGCTACCCAACCGCACCAAAATGGGAAAACTCTGCATCTGAATTTATTAATGAAGCTGTTGTAAGTAGGACCATTAGTGACTTTAAAAAGTGTCACCAGCACTTGGATTGTGCATAGAGGCCAAAGGGTCGCTCTCCAGCTCGGAATGGTGGCTGACCCCTGCCTTAGAGTATTTTTTACTCTATTTTTGACCTTTTATGGTGTTTGGTCACTGGGCCTTGATCGGCTTCTTGCTGTTCCTGGAGGGTGTTCCTTAAAGCCCCAGCTCCAGGAGTCAGGGGATTCCATGCTGGGAAAGGTCTGCCTGGCAGTCAGAGGTACAATGGCACAGTGTGTAGACATACTACTTCTCGCGTTCCGGATCACAAAAGCCGAGCAGTGGCAGCAGCAGGGCTGGCAGCGGGACATAAGCCGGCGAGCCTCTGGCCCATGTGGCTTCCCCATTCCTGCAGTTGTTCCTCACACTTGCAGCAGCCGTCACGTCTCTGGTTGGCAGCCCAAGCCAAAGATCGGGCTGCACTGCAAACAAAGCTTGGGGTGGCTGTCCCTTGGGAGTGCACCCTCGAAGCAAACCCGAAGAACTCAGCTCCCCACCTGCCACCTTGCGCCCAGCTTGTGGGTGGGTGGGAGACGGAACAGGAGAGATCCAGCTTGGAAAACGTTTGCTCTGGGTGTTTCTAAACCTCAGCTGGACCAACGCTCTGAAGGGACGACTGTGAGGCCCTCTCAGCTGTTTGGAAAGGTGGTGACTTCTGAAGGGTTGCCAATCCTCCAGGACTGGCCTGGAGTCTCCCAGGATCAGCCTCAGTCTCCCGGTGATGATTGGAAGCCATTCTGGAGAGTGCATGGGGCCATTTTAAGAAAATATTAGGTTGTGGGGGGGAAAAAAGAATTGCCCAGAATTGCTTCAGTCACAGCTGGCAACCTGAGACTGCCTCCGACTTCCCTTCGACTCCTTTGTGTGAATTACCTACAGCCCCCACCCAGCCCAGGGTAATTGTTAGCACCAACAGATCCCAAACTCTTTTAGACATAGTTTTATTCCTTGCCTCCACTTGGGTCATCCTCCCGCACTCCACAGCCTTCTGCATACCTGTGACACCTGCCACCCGCACTTCACCCACCCTGCTAGTACAGCCCTGCAGTCCTGCCCCATGTTTGCCCACCCCGGCACCCTTCTCCGGAACAGACCAGACCAAAACTGCAGGGCGCTTTTATGGGACAGGGCAGCAAAAATCGGGTGGGAAGTCAGAACACAGGCTGCGAGCTGGCCACAAACCCAGCAGTGGGCCAGGATCCAGGTCTGCTGAAAACAGGAGGGAACTTTAACAAGCCCCTGAAATCCATTGATTATTTAAAAAAACCAAAAACAGGCTATTCCTGCCAATTTCCATCACGCACACGCACACAGCCACAAATCCTGTGTCTTAAACAGCCAAGCTACCCCTGAAAACAGGAGCGTTATAAAGGAGACCCTGCAGGAGGTGTAACGAGGGAAGGACCGTGATAGTCATGGTTTCGGTTTAAAAGGCCGTCCCAGTGCTTCCAAAATTTCTATATAGCCGTGTCCCTCCCCCACCCCCAAAAATATTCTAATAAAGTCTTTACGGGGGGGGCTCCCCAGATTATCCTGCAGGGTGCGGGCCCAGCCGTGGGGCTGCAAAGCTGCTGTTGAAATTCAGGCAGCATTGGCCTGCGAATCGGGCGGGAGGGATGCCACTGTGTGTTTGATTCAGGAAAGAGCGCAAGGCCTTGGCGTCTTTCCCTGGGCTTAGAAAGGGGCTTTTCATGCTGCTCACTTTTGTCCCCTGGTCTCCTGCCTCCCGGCTCACCCTCAGCCCCGCCCGCGGCAGGCCAGCATGGTGTGGGAAATGGGGGGTGGCATCGTTTCCAGGAGGGTCCAAGCTGCTCGCACTGGAGCCTCAATAGGCCCAGTCTGGCCCGCGAGTGGAGCTCAGCCAGCAGGGAAAGGGGGTGGGAAGGATGGGAAATGGAGCCTAACTCTGGCCTGAGTGGGGTGCTGGGGAGGATCTGGGGGGAGAGTCAAAGGGCTGTGGGGTGGGACAGAGTCTGGTCTAAATCTCCCCGGTTTCAGCCCCCATTCACGCTGCCTGAGCCCCCCCCACACACCCCCATACTCTGTGCACACACACCACACACATGCAGGCACAGTTTGCACACCAACCCCACTGGCCTCAGACCCGTGCACGCCCCACCCAGCACCTGCCCCCACACTCACCCTGCATATGTGTAACCCACACGCTTCCTGGGTGTGGTTCGTGGCAGGTCACTGTCCCATGCGGTGGCACCTGGACCGCTTACAGAGAGGATGAACAAGTCTCCTCTCCAGCCTGAACTGAGCCAGGTGCTGGTTTGCTCACGCTGTACAGGCTCCTGTAAGAAGCTGTAGAGGTCCCAGGTTTGAGCCTGCCTGTGGCTGGTTACATGTGGGCATCCCTGCATAGGCGTGCGCTCCTCCAGATGCAGGTGCTGTAATTAAGTACATCCAGGCCTGAGAGAACTGGGGTTAATGGCCCAGGTGCCAGAGTGGCAAAGGCTCCAGAGAACGTTAGTGGGGGGCTGGCAAGAACAGCTGTGCCAGAGCTACAGGAGTGGAGGCAGGCCAGGCTCAGGTGCCTTGTGCTGGCATTCCAAGGGAGCTGCAGGGGTGCGTGAGTCCCAGCAGACGGCTGGTGCCTGGAAGGCTCTTTGGCCATGTGTATTTTTATCTGGGGTTAGAGGCAGGGCCCAGGGAGACAACTTGAGAAATGCTATAGTGGAAAAGACGTGTGTGAGTCAGGTAGGTCCCCAGCGGTGTGGAAGGGCTTTACCTGTGGGCCCGAGGGCAAATGGGTCAAGCCACACCAGCTAGGAGCCTGATCAGTTACAGCCAGACTTGGGTGCCCTGCCTGGGAAGTGGCCAGCCAAAGGGGGTACTTCACTGTGCCCTGGCCAGAGGAATGTGCTGATAGGCTCCCCACCATCACAGTCCAGCCCACAGCCTGACCTGAAAGGTCCCAGAGCTGCTGTGAAACAGACAAATTCTGGGCTAATGCAGCCTCTGATAGCTGTCAGCTTTGTGCAGGGATCCATGCTGTGACATTGCATGTTCTGCCCCGGGGTCATTCTCCTCTTGCCCTCGCCCCTTGTGCAGCCAGGAACACCAGCAACAGGCTAATTTGCCCCGTGAAGATTTGCACTCACTTTGCACTAGTGTCACTGGTCGCACAAGGGGAGGAGTAGTGCAGAATCTGGCCCAGTGGTGCAAACGAAATGACGTGTGCGTGAATGCTGGCTACAGACCAGTTCCCGCTGGGTAGCTCCGCCCTGAAAGGCCCAGCGCCCCAGCCAGAAGGTTGGAAATAATCCAATTTTCAGTGGGAAAAACGGGACACGTTTTGCATGACAGATTGTCCCATTTTCCTGCCAGCTCTAATGATAACTAATAAGTTGTGTTCCTGTGGCACCCAAACCCTGCCTGCTACCAGGGCTCTGTCATGGTAAACACATCCGTTTGGCCAAGAGGGGAGAAAAGGCATAAAATCAGAGGTGTTAGCAACCCGGTTTGAATTCAGCGCTGCTTTGGGACAAGCCAGCAACTTGTGTGCACAGGATTTATCCCTGTGAACTCCTCCTGGTCAAGCCGGGACCGGGAGCATCTGTTTGATCCCATCCAGCTAACGTGGTTTGCAGGTGTACCTGTCGAGGTGACCTGCAAGGGCCACACTGCTGGCATGTGGGGCTGGCGGCCAATGGCGAGCGGTAACTACTTGCCGCTCATTCAGCTGGGGCAGCTGAGAGCTGCACCACTACGCAGCTTGTGCTGGGGCGTTGCATTCACCGGCCCCCGGTTGTGTCAGCTGTCTTGACTTGGACTGAGCATCAACAAGGGAAAGACCAAGATGGTGGATCAACCACCAACAAAGCCATCACACTGGGAGGGGATGACCTGGATGATATGGAGCAGTTCATCTACCTGGGGAGTATTATGGGCAGCGACAGAGGAACAGACGAGGACATCAATTCTAGAGTAGGGCAAAGCAACAGCTGCATTCAGGACTCTCCGGCCCGTATGGAGATCACAGCTAATAGCTGCAAAGAGGAAACTGCAGATCTTCAACACAAACGTGAGGAGTGTGCTCTTGTATGGAGGCGAGACCTGGCGTGTGAAAACGTCTTCAAATCACAAGCTACAGACTTTCATCGACAGCCGCCTGAGGTACATCCGTCGCGACTGTCCCAAATGAGGAACCTTGGAACAGAGCAGGACGAGAACTACTTGACTCTGAAATCAAGAGGGGAAAGCGGGGATGGCTCGGCCACATCCTCAGAAAACTGTCATCCAGCAGAGCCCCTCAGGCTTTCCCATGGAACCCGCAAGGAAAACGCAAAGGAGGAAGACCTCGGACAATGAGGAGAAGGTCGACTGAGATTGCAGGACAATAACTGGGGAACTCCTGGAGCCAGCTAGAAGTTTTGTCCCACGACAGAGTGAAGTGGGGGAGCCATGTAGGTGACCTGTGCTCTGCCTGGAGTATGAGGGTCAGATAGTCGTGGTAGTTGCGGTTGAAAATCGGATGCCTGGTCGCCCTAGCTGTGACCGCCAGGCTGCACAGTCCCCCCGATTGCCACATCACACCTGCCTCTCAAAGAAGTGGGAGGCTTGGCAAGGAGGCACTGGCTGAGGCACTGTGAGCAGAAAGGGGTGAACGTGAGCCAGGTTCCCTTTGTCCAGCACCTGTGGGAACAGCCGGGGCCACACAGCAACCACAGCTTCAATTCCCAGACACACAGCCGCTCTCCGGCCTGTTCCCTCTGCTGGCCGGGGCCCCCGGCTGCCATGGGGGCTGCACTTCCCGCTTGGAAGGGCCAGGCCGCCATCCAGTTCACAGCATAAGGAGGCTGAGGGGACTTGGCCAGGCCTGGAGTTAGGACCAGACTCGCTGAGCTGATCCCCTGGTGGGGGATGTTTGCAAGTCACAGGGCAGCCGTCTTCCTCTCCCATCCGGGTGTAAATCATCCCTGCTTTGAGAGCGCGGGAGCCGGGCGTCGCCTTGGGCTGGCTTCTGGCAAGGTGCAGGGGGACTCCCCCAGCTCGGGGGGTTATTAACACACTTGCATGTTGGTTTTCTCAGCCCCACAAGACGGGGCCCCACTGCTGGGTGCGACCGTCCCAGCAGGCAGCTCCAATCAGCTCTCGCTGAAGAATACCTGTCATCAGCGGGGTCCAGGGGGTCGCGGGCTCCGGTGCTGTTGCGGGGCTGGGACGTGGGCTGCTAGGAGGGGCGCGAATAACAAAAGCAAGCCTGGGTGTGTTGGTATCCCCTGGGGTCTCATCCTGCACAGTGCTGAGCACCTCCTGAGGATGCTCAGTGCTCAGATGAGCAGGTCCCACAATAAGAGCATCCGGTTGTTAGTACAGGATTTCTAGGACCATAGCACCTAGAGGCCCTATTGCGCCAGGCATCGGCCCTAAGAGCTTGTCATCTCAACAGATGTAGAGCAGGAGGGGAAACTGAGGCCCGGAGCAGGGCTAAGTCCGCCACCAGCAGAGCCAGGAATAGAACCTTCAAGCCCCGCAGCCCAGTTTAGCAGCTCAGGCTGCTTTTGAGCCTGAATACACAAGTAGAAAGAGCTCTTGGGGTTTTGTCTCTGGCGAGCAAACTGAGCACCCCGAGGCAGTGTACCTGGGCCTCTTGGGACTCCCCAGCAAGGCTCAAATCCAGATACTCTTGCTCCAGAAGCACAGAGCGCCTGCCATTTGAACTAGTGGAGAATCACCATCAGCCGCTAGCAGTATAGGTCCTATGACATGCAGGGGAACCAGATCTGCCTCCATCCAACAGAGGCAGCTGTGTGCCTGCACTGACTCCCCACAGCTGGGGATCCAGGGTGGTCGCTGCCAGGCGCCCCAAGAACAGCTGCCAAGAAGCTTCCACTACGGCTGCATTCATGGCTAACGCCCAACACACTTTCCTGACCTGTGCCATAGCAAGGTCTTCGAGAGAGACACCACAGGGGGGCCCAGGGCTCCAGGTTTGGGGATGGGCTACAGAGCTGCTGGCTGGGCCTGTTCTGGGCTGCGGGGGGCAGGTGGGTCTTTGTCCATCAGAGCAGAGGGGCCAGCTCTGAATGGGAAGCTGCCTTCGGCTGGGCGTGTGCAGCATTGGGGCTGGCTGTTCTACAGGCAGGCAGTGCTCCCAGGCTCTGGGTGGCCTAGCCCAGCACCCTTCTCACCCGGAAAGAGGGGGACACACCCTGCTTGTGAGAGAGGAACCAGAGCGTCGGCTCAGCTGGTGGAGCTGGCGACCGGCTGGGGACCATGGTCTTGGCTGCTGTCCCGTATGAAGCTCCTGGGGGCTTAACCCTTGGCCCAGCTCAGTAACAGGGCTGTGCTGGGGGGGGAAGCCTGGCGTCGCAGCTGCTTCAGGGAACGGCCTAGCCCAGGTTGGTCCCCAGGGTCCCATGAACATCTGCAGAACCTAGTTCTGGGACAGGGACGCTGGGCTCACTCCCCAGAGGCTGGTCTGGGAAGAGGCTTCCCCATGAGACGGGGGCATGTAAACACCATTACAGACCCAGGCCACTGTCCTTCCCATTCAGCATCTGCAGGCTTAGCCCTGCCTGGCATTTGGGGATCTCCTTATTTCCCCATGGACACGACACCCCAGTTCTCAACACCGCCCTCCCATGCAGAGTCCTCTCCACAAGCTCCCCCACCCCCCTTTCCTGCCCAGCCCCCTGCAACCCACGCTCATTTCCTTCGCCGCCCCTCTCTCCTGAGCAGCTCTGCTGGTTTCCCTGCCACAGAACAAAGCCTCCGTGGCCACCGTTCCCTAGTCCACCAGCCTAAACGGTCCCCATCGCCGCCACTGGCTGGAGACCAGCATGCTCCCTGCCACCTCGGATGCCCTGGACAATCTGTTCCCTCTGGCTGGTGTTGCCCGAGATACAGCGGGGGGAAAAATGCGCTCTCCCCGCTCGCCTGCCCAGCAAGCCTCGGGCGTTAGCTACGCTTGACGAGAAAACCACAATCGACGTTCCCGTCGTGGGCAGGCTCTCAGGGCCTCCGCCCTGGCCGGCGGCTGGCTCCTGGGTGCACGTGGCTCAGGGCCTGGCAAGCCGAGGCGCTCTCCAGGGAAACCGCGCCGTGACTGCGTAGAACAAACAGGAGCAGACAGCGCCGTGGGGCAGTCCCCTGCCAGCCGTGCCAGTGCCTCGTTCGCAGGGCCAAATTCTCTCGTGGGCGTCAGCAGGAATTAAACGTAGTTACCCCAGGGGAGAATCTGGCCAAGGCCCATAGTAACAGGCAGCTGGGCTGACACAGCTCTCAGAGGAAGGGCAGCTGCACGATCAGTAAGGGGAAACTGAGGCACGGGGTGGCGCTGTGACTTTCTTGTGCGAGCCTATGGCAGGAACAGAGTGGAGCTCTCCTGACTTCATGTGCAGGACCTGATTTGTTGGCCTATGTTGCTTCCTATGGTTTTTTCCCTCTGCCCCTCACCGTGACCAGCAGAGAGAGGAGCTCCGAGGCGCAGGGGGGTGCTGGTGGAGCCCAGTGGGAGCCCCAAAGCCACAAACGGGATAACTGCCCTGCTACTGGTGCTAGCCAGAGGTGGCTGCTCCCTCCTCAGCTGCAGGGCTGAGGACTCAGTGTTCCTGCCAGAGATTCCAGCTCCCTGGGTCTCTCATTAGTTGCCAAGATGTACGGTAGGACATGATCAATCTGGGAAACGTTAACAGGGGAAAACAAGGGACTGCAGGTCAGGCTCCTTCCACCCAGCATGGGGCTTTAAAGAAATGCACCAGAAGTGAGTGACCCATGCTCTGCCTGGGCTACGTGATCTATTCGACCTGCAGGGTCCAATTTTAAAGAGGATCTAAAGACCTCCAGGCAGGGAATCATGTTCCTTTGCAGTATAAATAAATCAGAGGGACTTTATGTCCTCCTGCAGAAAGGGGAAAAGGCCACAGCTGTGTGTCAGAGAGAACAGGGACATACGTACTTCAGAGGAAAGGTAACTGTCATGCGCGTGCCAGCGGGCACCTGGCTAACCGTCCGCCTCCTTCATGGCGTGGCATCAAAGTACCCGCAGTGGCCTTTCATCACCCAGAGAAGCCAGAGGAGCAGGAGGAGAAAAGAAAGAAGAAAAAAAAAAAACCCACCATGTTTCCAAAGTCTCAAACTTTGTGTGGGAGCGCAGAGGGCAGGAAATGGTACGAGCCAGTAATGATCACCTTGCCTGGTATTAGACAAGCAAGGCAAGCTGGGCCGGGGAGAGGGAGAAAAGATGGGAGCTGAGGGGGTCCCTGTGGGGTGAGGAGAAGACAGGAGTCCTTCCTGGGACCCGGCGCTGGGGGGTTCTAAGAACATGACCATGAACGAGGCGAGAGAACCCGCTGCTGTGACTTGAGTAAACAGGTGCAGAATGGCCTGCAGGATTTACCCAGTGCCATTCCCTGCATTCAGCTCTGCCAGTGCACCTCAGTCCCAACCTGCAGCCTCCTCATACCCAATTCGACCAACGAGCCTCAGTCAGGGATGTAACGTTCCCTGCTGATGCACCTCCGGGTCTCCGCTGCCCACTCCACTCTGGCTGAACATCTTCACAGACCACTCCCAGGTGGCATTGCCAGCCCTTGCAGGGCCCTACACAGCCCTGCTTTGGCCTCAAGCAGATCTATCAGCCTCTGGTAACTAGACAGAGACACTTGCCTCCTTCCGGTCCTGGCCGAAGCCAGATCCCAGCCCATCCTCAGATGAAAGGCTCAGTGCTCACATATTATCAACCGCAGCCAGCAGCATCCTCCCCCCGCCTCACCCTGCCCCTCCATCCCCACATGCAGGCAAAAGCACATAACATCAGCTTTGGTTTGGTGATTATATGTCAGCCTCTGTCTTCACCTTCCCCAAGCTGGGGGAGCAGGAGCGCATGTCCCAGCACCCGCAAGAGGATAAGCCTGGGATGGGATGTGTTAAATGCAGCCCTGTCTGGGGCTGTTAAGTCTGGCCTCTTCTCCAGCTCTATTTCAGTCAGGGGAAGAGAAACCAGGAGGTTGACCCTGGCCCTGGCTCCCATTGGGATCACAGAGCAGTTGGACTGGAAGGGACCTCGAGGGGTCATCAAGCCCTGTCCCCTGCCCTCATGGCACGGCCAGGCACTGCCAATATCATCCCTGGTAGATATTTATCCAACCTGCTCTTAAATATCTCCAGGGAGGGGGATTCTACAACCTCCCCGGGCAATTTATCCCCGTGCTTAACCACCCGGACAGTTAGAAGTTTTCCTGATGTCCAGCCTAAACCTCCCTTGCTCCAATTTAAGCCCAACGCTTCTCGTCCTGTCCTCAGAGGTCAAGGAGCACCATTTTTCTCCCTCCTCCTTGTAACACCCTTTGAGATGTTTGAAAGCTGCTCTCATGTCTTCTCTCAGCCTTCTCTTTCCCGCACTAAACCAACCCAGTTCTTTCACTCTCCCACAGGTCGTATTTTCTAGACCTGTAAACATTTTAGCTGCTCTTCCCTGGACCCTCTCCAATTTCTCCAGGTCTTTTCTGAAATGTGGGGCCCAGAGCTGGACACAGTGCTCCAACTGAGGCCAAATCAGCACAGACCAGAGCAGAAGAAGGATTTCTCCTGTCTTCCTTACCACACCCCTGTTCATGCATCTCGGAATCATGTTTGCTCCTTTGGCAATAGTGTCACCCTGTTGAATCCTACTCAGCTTGTGGGCCACTCTCACCCCTAGATCCCTTTCTGCTGTGTTCCTTCCTAGGGAGTCACTTCCCATTTTGTGGGCTCCCCTGGGGAACAGGGAGCTGTCAGCCTAGCAGAGAGCAAGGCTCATCCTGGCGGATCGATCAGAGTCTGGCAATGATTGCAGCTCCAGGGCAGCCCCAGTGCTCTCCTGACAGTGGGCAGGGCCAGAGCCAAATGGGACCGGGAGAAAAGGACTTTATAACAGCCACTCATGCGGGCATCTGCTCTGTATGTACAATGGGGCTTGTCATCCTGAGATCTCAAACGATCGCGTGAAGGGAGGGAAGGAGCGTTAGCCCCATAAGGGGGAAACTGAGGCACAGGGCAGCGAAGAGACTGGCCCAAGATCACAGAGTGATTCCGGGGAAGAGCTGGGAATAGAATCCAGGAGTCCTGATTCTCAAGACAGGGGCTTCGCCGTAAACCTGCCCTTCACCCTGAGACACTCTCTCACCCCCTGAATGGTGCCAAGCTACTTGTGTGGAATAGGGATGCTGTGTGAGTTTGGTCCAGATCTCCCTCTTATACCCAGCGTCCTGACCTTAGCTAACAGCTGCCTCTATCCCTCGCCCTAACACATGCTCCCCGAAGCTGGGCCATGGCATTGCAGGGGCTGTGGCTCCCTGCAGCTCGGAGCCAGGCCCACGCACACGCCGCGCTCTCCCTCCCACGCTTCATTCAGAACAGAGCAATGACTCAGTCAGGTGGGGCCTGGGTTAACTCTTTCAAGGCCGCTCTGGGCTCGAACAGGCCTGGGGAGCCATATGTCCCATCCCTGACTGAGCAGCAGAACGTAGCGTCAGCCGCTAATCTAAATAGTGCAGTGCTCGACAGCAAGGGCAGGCTTGCCAAGTCCCACGCGAGGGACTCACGCACACCAGGAGCCAGGTGGGAACCTAGGGCACCGTGTGGGCCTGTGCGCAGGGCAGGTGTTTGCCCCCAGGCAGCATGGGGATGAGACATCACCGTGGGTCCATCAGTCGTCTTCACTGGTTTTATCCCCGTGAAAATGCCATTGCACGTGGGGTAGGGCAGTGGGGATTGGGGCATATTATTATACTCAGAGGGGTTTGAGCCCTGGTTTGCAAATGGCCCAGGGTTGTATAAAGGACTGAGCCAAACCCCACATCCCTGCCCAGATCTGGAAACTCCTCTCTCTCTCCCCCTAGCCAAAATCTAGAAACTCCACACCACTCCCCCGAGATCTGGATTTCTCCAGCTCCACATTCCAGAAAATCTAGAGCCACAGTCCTGCCGAGCCTCACGCACATTGTGCAGGTACGCACGTCCTGCCTGGTATTCTTGGGATGAAGGAGGATGATAATACAAGGAAGGTGGGTGGAGCAGGAGACAACAATCCCTTACTTGTGAAATACACGGCTGGCACCCCTGCTTCGGCAGGAGAGCATGGGGCTCGGGCTGGCCCACTGGTCTCTATGGACACTGAGTCCCTGCCACCAAATGGGCGATCCCGTTTTGGTGTGATGAGTTTTCCTGCTGGGAAAGGTCTCAGCTCAGCTCTCTGGGCTCTTTCAGCCCTGACAGCAGAAATGGGGGGGGCAAACTCCTCTTAAGTTTGTGCCCCTCGACGGGTTGGCACCAGTGAGCCCTGAGCCCAGCCCAGCATACGTGCGATTTCACCACCGTGTCCCTGTTTCCCAGCTTGCTTCCTCTCACCCCTGCAAATTCTCACCAGTGCCTAAAATCCTCCTCTTCCTCCTCATCAACAACAACCGTGGGCTCAGCGCCCGTTGGTGTCTGATTCTTCCATCACTGTTTCCTTCCAGCTTTCCCTGCCCAGTGCGGAGTGGTTTAGTTTCTGTAGACTAGCTCCACACCAATCTACTAGATCTACCCATTCTCTGTGGGGCCTGCCTCTCCTATTGGTACCGTCCATTACGCCGAATACCAGGGTCTTTGATCTTTCGCTTTTCGTTCATTCTGCAAATATGCCCACATAGCTGTAACTTCCATTTTATAACCTTCTGCAGCAGGTTGCCTTTTGGCTGTATCTTCCGACAGAATTCCTCACTGGTGAGCTTCTGCATCCCTCCTGTCCTCAGAATCTTTCTAGAACAACTCCTTTGAAACGCCAATACTCTTCTCTTCGAATCTTTCATTATCACCCGTGTCTCACATCCGTACAACATGCTGCTGAACACGCACATTTTCAAGACGCTCAGCTTTGCTCTTAAGCTAATCACTTTGCTTTTCCAGGTCTTATCCATCGCCTTCAAACTCGCTCTCGCTTTCGCTATTCTAGTCGCTATTTCCTTCTTTTAGTCTAGATTGTACATTATGTTGCTCCCCAGATACATGAACTTCTCTACATTCTGTCATGCAATCTCATCTACACTGATCTTCCTTCCTATTTCCTCATTTCCAAAGGCAAAACAATGTCTTCCAGGGTCCCCTCCCTTGGTGACTGGGCCCCTCTCCCTCCAGCCGGGTCCCTCGCATCCCGTTTTCACTCCACGTCTCAGGACTTGGCCACAGGAGACTTAATCAGCCATTTTAGTCAAGCGGTTTTGACGCCAGTGTCAGAAATTAACAGCGGCGTGCCCGGCTCCAGCCGGCGCCTTGATTGAATTGAGTGTCACATGGCAATCGATGGCGAGAGAGAGACGCAGCAATTTTCATCTGCCTACCGTGGGGCAGCCCTTAATAGAGAGAGCGAGTGCGAAATTAAAAGAGAAATGGATTTGGGCCGAGGGGGTGGGAGAGCCCCACTTTGGCAAGGGGGGAGAGATGGGCTGGAGGTCCCTGGGGAACGGCTTTCCAGCTGGGAGAGGGCTGGGGTTTCAGCTCCATCGGCAGTCTGTTTTAAACTGGGCAAGGAGGGAGAAGGAAGAAAGGGAGGTAACAGCTATGGGGATAGATAGATAGATAGTTAGATAGAGGGGGTGTCTGGGCATAGATCGATAGATAGATGGTGTGTGCCCAGTAGCTGTTGTGTCCCTTTGACTGCAGCGTGAATGCACCAGCACGTGACGAATGGACCCTGGCAGAAAACACTCCATTGTCTGCAATGAAAGAGCAACACAGAAGCAGCAGCAGCAGTCAGTGGCCTGGATTCTACCAGCCACAGCCGCCTGCCCAGGCACAAGCATTGCCGGGTGCTGGCTCTGCGCGGTGTTTGGCCTCGCTCTGTACGTCTCGCTCTCCTGGCTGCTGCCTTTCACTGCAGGGAGCAGGAGCAATCCCAGCACAGGGAAAGTGCCTGCAGCAAAGAAAATAAATCGCTCCCCGCCCGCACCATTCTGCAATGCGTTTGCCTAGCTAGTGCAGCCCCAGCGCTCCGCATGGGAGGGCATGATGGAGACGCCTGGCCTCTGGGGAAGCAGGAGCTCCAGGAGGGCTGGCATCTCTGGGCATGATGCTTCCCTGGCACCAGTGGCCCATTGCATAGTGCAGCCTGTTCCCTTCACTAGGGTCAGGCTGAAGCCTTCACCTCCCACTCCCTACCTCCGCAGAGGATACACAGAAGCACGAGGACCTTGCTCTTGTGTGGGGTAAACGCAGCACAGTGTCACTCCCCAGCTGCAGGAGTCTCAGTGCCAGCTGCCTGGGCAAGGGAGAGGTGGGGAGTACAAAACAAGCTGAGGTCGCGCAGTGTCTGAGCATGAGGTCATCAGCCCAGCTGGGTTTGGTTGGTTTGGGTTTTAATGGCCCAGGTTTGGCTGGGAGTGATCTCATGCAGATGCTTAATATGCCCCACCCTCTGGACTGGGGGAGGGGCAGGGTGCTAAAGGGGAGCGGGTACCAGCAGCAGATCACAGACTCCTCCGTCTTTGCACAGGAACGCGCCTGGAAGGAGTGAGCACCGTCCATATGTGAGAGAACAGGATGGAGCCCAAACACGATGCTCACTGCAGAGCTAGTGCCGTCAGCCTTCTGTTGTGAGCCAATAAAGCTTCTGTGGAGCCAATATATAGCTTGACCCTCTCTCGTCTGGCACCCTCGGGACCTGACCGGCGCCGGACGAGAGAATTTGCTGGACCATGGGAGGTCAATATTGTCTAGCACATCACCAACGCTCCCACTGCTCACTGGGCTGTTAGAAAACATTTAAGGTAGGTTAGAGCTAAATAACTTCACAGAACACTGACAGCCGGGACTGGTGGCTGGAAACAAAATTTATGGGGCCACAGGCAACTTGGCCGCACCCATGATATGCTAACTGAAATCATGCCAGATTACAGACGTTGCTGGACGAGAGAGTTCTGGAGAGATTCAACCTATATTAGCATTCTGCTGCGATGTCATCTCTACAGAACCAATGCTGACAGCATTCTGCTGTGATGTCATCTCTCCAGAGCTAGTGCCGTCAGTGTTCTGCTGTGATAGCATTGGTTCTGTAGAGATGACATCACAGCAGAATGCTGATAGCATTGGTTCTGTAGAGGTGACATCAGCATTCTGCTGTGATGTCATCTCTACAGAACCAATGCTATCAGCATTCTGCTGTGATGTCATCTCCCTACAATTAATACATCAACTCTCTGGTGAAATGTCATCAGTAAATCTACATTCAGATGTAGTGTCACCCCTAGTGAGCCAGGGCTGTCAGCATTCGCCTGTGATGTCACGTCTGACTGGAGCTAGTGCTGTCAGAGCCCTTTTTAGCACCCATTCAGCAGCTGTTCCTCAGCATATCGATAACTCATTCCCTGGCTTCTTACAGCAGGAATGTGAGTTCTGGCTGGGCACTGCACCCCGCCGGCTCCTAACCAGCAGAACAGACCTTTACAGCAGAAGCCAGGCATTGCCCTTGCAGTGCTGACAAGAGCATGACATTACCTTGGGCCCACTTCTGGGCTGCCCATCAGCCTGGCCCAGAACCTCTCTTGTCTGGCACCCTCGGGACCTGACCGGTGCCAGACAAGAGAATTTGCTGGACCACGGGAGGTCAATATTGTCCAGCATGCAAGCCCAGCGTGTGGCTCCTGCTGGGACCCACTACATAGAGATGTCTCCGAGAAGGATTCTGAAGAGCTATAGCCGCTTTTAAGGGGCTCATTTCCTCCTTCACAATCTCCAAAGCGATCACATAGATTTTCGTCTTTATGGATGAACTCTATTAAGTTAACATTCCTCTCCCCTGCTTCCTCACGCGGAGCAGGGAGTCAGGGCCCGAGTGACGGAAACGAGATCATTAAAGCAGAAAGAAAAATACATTAGAAATGTTCAAATGCTCAGTCTACCCTGAAATGTGCTTAGCTCGTTCCTGGGTAAACAATAAGTCTGAATTAAGTGCAATTAGTTTTCATTAGAACGGCGCCGTCACTTCTCCCTGTTCGTTGGCTTTCTCGCCGAGAGGTCCCCTTGGCTGCTGATGGGTGAGGAGCTCTGCTGATGGCCGGGTGGCCAGGAGGTGGCAGATGGAGCTCGGGGAGGGGGAGAGGAAACAGACCAGCTCAGGAACATGCCCCAGCGGTGTCAGCGCAAAGCGATGCTGCTGCTTCTACAACGGGCGAAGTTTCTTTAACAGCCAGCAGCGGAGGGACTGCCGGGGTCACAGGAGGAACAGTCCAGAGGATCAGGCCCTGGCAGTCGGATTGGCCAGGCTGCCACACACAGGCAGCGGAGCCATGTTCAGAAGTGTCTGAGTGACTCAGTCACAGAGGGGTAGCTGCGTCACTCTGTATCTTCACAAAGCAAAAAAGCAAACCAGCAGTCCTGGAAAATTCTGACCTGGAGAAGCGGTTCTGTCGCACGCAAGCTCATCCCCTAGTGAATTATATTGTTAGTCTTTAAAGTGTTACAGGACTGCTGGTTTGCTTGTTTGTTCGGAGTGACTTAGGAGCCTCATTCCCATTGACTTAGTGGGAGATATTCTAAGTCACTAATAGCACATGGGTGCCTGACTCCCATTCACTTCCAATAAGCGTTAGAGCCCTAGAGGACGTCGGCATCTTCCCAAAGCCTCTCCTTTAGGCTCCTAAGTCTCCTTCTGCTGCCACTATGCAGACAGACTCATGCTAGCAGTGTGAATGTTGAGCCCTGGGCTGGCACTTGGAGTCTTAAGCTTAGAGGATTGGGGGGCTACACAGCCCAAGGAGCAGCCCCCCCGCCCCGCTCTTTTAGTGCCCCAGCCCAGCAAGCATGAGTCTGTGACAGTCAGGCCCCCTCCAGGGTGGATGTTCCCTTAGGCGCTGTTGTAGGTCACACACATGAAGGCCTTGGGTCATGGCAACCGAGTACCCAGCGAGCACCTGAGGCAGGCAAGTGGCACAACAAGTCTCCTCTTGGCTGCCAGTGCAGCTTCCCTAAGGAGGAGGCGGTGGGACTGTCTGGAACGTTGCTGCCCTTGGATAGCCCCATCCAGCCCCAACAGGTAGAACCAAGAGCTGCAGAAGACCCACAGAACCTGTTCGTTGTCTCCCAACAGCTGTGTCCTCAGCCCCCAAAGCCCTGCTCGGCCTGGGGTTCAGCTGTGTAACAGAAGCTGGCAATGGATGACAGGGGAACATCACCTGTTCTGTTCACCCCTCTGGGGCACCTGGCATTGGCCACTGTTAGCAGACAGGACACTGGGCTAGATGGACCTTTGATCTGACCCAGTGTGGCCGTTCCCATGTTAACAGCTGGTTGCCGCAGGCAGGCGATGGGTCCAGCTCAGTCGCTGGTCAGTTCCACTCAATGCCGGATGCTGCCCCAGCTCAGGCCAGCAGCTCTGGAACAAGTGGCACAGTGGGGGGTGCTGATGTGACCCACACTCCTAGGTGTGGTTCCCTGGCCCACGGAGTGGCACATAGGCCACTAACACAGAGCACGACTGGATCTTCTGTCCAGCGCTAGCTGGGAGCCAGCAGGCTTTTAGCTCAGACTGTAGCAGCTCCTGCACTCAATGCCAGAGGTCCAAGTTTGAGTTCTCCTGTGGGCAGTGGCACTGAGAGCCCCTGCTGCAAACTGCAATGCTGGCCTTTGACAAAACCACTTCCAGCGGGGGGGCGTACCTCCAGCTCCAGTCCATACGGGCCAGCCCGGTTGCTGTAGGGCCTGCCGCAGCGGAGCTGGGGGGTACTTCGCCATTGAGTGGGACCTTTCCAGCTCTATCTTCCGACAGCATCAGAGGGGTGGCCGAGTTAGTTTGTATCTTCAAAAACAACAAGAAGTCCTGGGGCACCTCATAGACTAAAAGATAGTTTGGAGCATCAGCTTTCGTGGGCAAAGACCCCCGTCATCAGATGCATGAGTGGGGGGTTCCAGAGAAGGGTTTAAAGGGGGGGATCTCAGTAAAAGGGAAGGCCAGAGCTGACAAGGTCTGTTCAGTCAGGGTGGATGTGGCCCATTATCAGCAGTTAGTGTGGAGCTGTGAACATCAAGAGAGGAGAAATGAAGTCAATTCAGTCAGGGGGGAAGTGGCCCATTATCAGTAATTAATGTGGAGGTGTGACCATCACGAGGGGAGAAACTGCTTTTGTAATAGGCCAACCACTCCCAGGGTCTGTTTAATCCTTGGTTGATGGAGTCAAATTTGCAAATGAATTGCAGCTCTTAAGTTTCTCTGTGCAGTTTATTTTTGAATTTTCTGGTGGTGTAGGACTGCTACTTTTAAATCTGTTACTGAGTGTCCAGGGAGATGGAAGTGCTCTCCCACAGGTTTCTGTACATTACCATTCCCGACGTCTGATTTATGTCCATCTATTCTTTTACGTAGAGACCGTCCAGTTTGGCCAATGTAAATCGCAGTGGGGCGTTGCTGGCACATGATGGCATGTATTAAATTAGTAGATGTGTAGATGAAAGAGCCCCTGATGGTGTGGCTGATGTTAGGTCCTGTGATGATATCACTGGTGTCGATATGTGAGCAGAGCTGGCAGCGAGGTTTGTTGCAGGGATTGGTTCCAGGTTTGGAGTTACTGTGTTGTGGTTTACAGTTGCTGGTGAGGATTTGTTTAAGGCTGGCAGGCTGTCTGTAGGCGACGACACGCCTGCCTCCCAAAGTCTGTGAGAGTGAAGGATCACTGTCCAGGATGGGTTGCAGATCACTGATTGTGCGCTGGAGAGGCTTTAGCTGGGGGCTGTGTGTGATGGCCAGTGGCATTCTCAGCTTTCTAGGCTGCCTTGTGCTGCCAGCCCCAGCTGGGCTGGCTCACTGAAGCACAATGCACGTCAGGTTTTGGCTCGTCCTTTCTTGTTCCTGCCGGCTACTCTCTGGCGCTTTGGCAAGCTGTGCCACACCCCCATTTGTTTGTGCACCACAACTAACGCTGGCGGCCGACTGCTTGGGCCCATTCCTCCTCCGACCCCGGCAGAGCAACTCCCTTGTTACGCTGGCATGCCCCCCTCCCTCTGGCTTGCCTCCCCTCCCCTCCCCACATCTCTCAGCTGCTGCGTTAAAGACACATGCCAGCACGGGGAAGCGACACCCCATTTGCAGCCGCTTCTCACGCCCTCTCCATGAGGCGCAGCAGAAAACGTGCGATGTACCCCAGCGAAACACCAGCCTGGAAGCTGTCTCTTCCCATTAAGCATCGGGGCAGGGATAGCTGGCGGGAGAGTCGGGAGCAGGGCTCTAAGGATAGAAGCTAGCCTTGGCCAATGCGCTACAAATTAATTTGCACGGAGATGGAATGAAAGGCTCCATTCTCCCCCCGACCCCACTACCATGCTTAAAGGGGATATGTCTGCATCCGACACAAGGAGACAAATATATGTGTCTGTGTTTCTCCCTTCCTGGGAAAATGGCTGCAGAGAAACAACTTATCACCACGGAGCCAGAGACGAGGGGCCAGCAGCTGGAGCTTCAAAGGGAATCTATAAACGCGGCATATGCCAAATAATAATCATACGAATAATAAGAGGGGAACTTTCCTTTGTTTGGCTTCCCCTAAGCGCTTCCCACCTTCTGAGCCCATAGCTCTGCCTTGATGCAATTTGTCCTATCTCGTCAAAGCAGCTCGCCAGGAGGAAACGCTACATTTTCCTAATCGTCACCAATGCCACCCACTTCCTTCTCGCTCTGGCTGGCTGCAGCGAGAGAGCAGGGCATGCCCAGGGCGAGGCAGGGTGTGCCCAGGGTCAGACGGAGGACGTGTTGGGAACCATTAGGAACGGGATAGAGAATACGACAAAACATAGAATCATAGAACACTAGGACTGGAAGGGACCTCGAGAGGCCATCGAGTCCAGCCCCCTGCCCCAATGGCAGGACCAAGTACTATCTGAACCATCCCTGATAGACGTCTATCTAACCTGTTCTTAAATATCCCCAGCAATGGAGATTCCACAACCTCCCTTGGCAATTTATTCCACTGTTTGACCACCCTGACAGTTAGGACCTTTTTCTTAATGTCCAACCTAAACCTCCCTTGCTGCAGTTTAAGCCCATTGCCTCTTGTTCTGTCCTCAGAGGCCAAGAAGAACAAGTTTTCTCCTTCCTCCTTATGGCACCCTTTTAGATACCTGAAAACCGCTACCATGTCTCCCCTCAAACTTCTCTTTTCCAAACTGAACAAGCCCAATTCTTTCAGCCTTTTTCCACAGGTCACATTCTCTAGACCTTGAATCATTCTTGTTGCTCTTTTTTGGACCCTCTCTAGTTTCTCCACATCTTTTTTGAACTGCGGTGCCCAGAACTGGACACGATACTCCAGCTGAGGCCTAACCAGCGCAGAGTAGAGCGGAAGAATGACTTCTCGTGTCTTGTTCACAACACACCTGTTAATGCATCCCAGAATCATGTTTGCTCTTTTGGCAACAGCATCACACTGTTGACTCATATTTAGCTTGTGGTCCACTCTAGCCCCAAGATCCCTTTCTGCTGTAGTCATTCCTTGACAGTCTCTCCCCATTCTGTATGTGTGAAACAGATTGTTCCTTCCCAAGTGGAGCACTTTGCATTTGTCATGACATGAGAATGACACGAGAAGTCGTTCTTCCACTGTGCTCTGCGCTGGTTAGGCCTCAGCTGGAGTATCATGTCCAGTTCTGGGCACCGCAGTTCAAAAAAGATGTGGAGAAACTAGAGAGGGTCCAGAAAAGAGCAACAAGAATGATTCAAGGTCTAGAGAATGTGACCTGTGAAAAAAGGCTGAAAGAATTGGGCTTGTTTAGTTTGGAAAAGAGAAGATTGAGGGGAGACATGATAGCGGTTTTCAGGTATCTAAAAGGGAGTCATAAGGAGGAAGGAGAAAACTTGTTCTTCTTGGCCTCTGAGGATAGAACAAGAGGCAATGGGCTTAAACTGCAGCAAGGGAGGTTTAGGTTGGACATGAGGAAAAAGTTCCTAACTGTCAGGGTGGTCAAACAGTGGAATAAATTGCCAAGGGAGGTTGTGGAATCTCCATCTCTGGAGATATTTAAGCACAGGTTAGATAAATGTCTATCAGGGATGGTTTAGACAGTACTTGGTCCTGCCATGAGGGCAGGGGGCTGGACTCGATGGCCTCTTGAGGTCCCTTCCAGTCCTAGTATTCTGTGATTCTATGATATCCTCTCTTGGCGGTCACTCGCTATCGAGTAGGATGTCTTCATGTCGCCCTCCTGTTTGTGAGCCCGCTGATGGCTGAGCAGCCTGATTCTGGAGCTGCAGATCTTATCACAGAGGGGTGTTGGGAGCGAGTAGAGAGGCACGTGGAAGTTTCTGCTGCTCTTTTTGCCTTCTCTGCCTCACCTCGTCTGTGCTGGAACCTCTCAAATTGTGCCCCCCCCCCATGGATTGCCATTCTCCACTGGGGACAGTCCTGGGCAAGGTTCTTCCAAGTGTTGCCACCGATGATGCACTTGTTCACGTGTGCCTTCAGCATGTCCTTATATAGCTTCCACTGGGCCCCCACGCTCCTCTGTCCTTCCTCCAATTCAGAAAACAGAATCTGATTTGGGAGGTGCCGAGCAGACATCTGAACCCCATGATCAGTCCAGTGAACTTGTTGGTGAATGATAATGGCTTCAATGCTGGTATCGTTGGACTCTTCCAGGATGCTAGTGTTGAACATGTCTTGAATGCTGCCTGCAGATTTGGTTGTCCCATCACACAAAAAAAAAAATCTATTGGAATTGGCAAAGTTTCAGAAAAGGGGATCAAAAATGGTTAGGGAGTGGAAAGGCTTCCATATGAGGAGAGATGGAAAAAATCTGCTTGAAAAAGAGATAACTAAGGGTGTGTGGGGGATAGAGGCCTATAAAATCATGACTGGTGCAGAGAAAGTAAATAAGGGAGTGTTATTTACTGCTTATCTTAATGCAAGAAGTAGAGGTCACCAAATGGAATTAATAAGCAGCAGGGTTAAAGCAAACAAAGGGAAGTATTTCTTGATGCAATACACAGCCAACCTGTGGAACTCCCTGCTGCAGGATGGTGAGAAGGCCAAGACTATAAAAGGGATCAAAAAAGCACCAGATAAGCTCATGGAGGATAGGTCTATTGGGGTAGGTCTACACAGCAAAGTTATTTTGAAACAATTTTGCGAGCATCTACACAATGCAACTGTTTTTTTGAAATAATTTTGAAAGAGCAGACAGCTTATTTCAAATTTGGTAACCCTTATCGTACAAGGAACAGCACCTGTTCCAAAACAGATATTTCAGGATAGGGGCTGAGTAGACAGAGATAGGAGCTATTTTGAAATAAGCTCTTCTGGAATGTCTTATTCCAAAATAATTCTGCAGTGTAGACATGGTATTTCGAATTACAGCCCCTGAAGCAGTACTTCCAGGCTCTCTAATCTGAAATAGCCTCTACTGCGTGTGGCCACACTATTTGGGAATAAGTTTTGCTTATTCTGGGGCTTCTCTGTAATGTGGTGGCGTTATTTTGGAATAGTTTATTTTGCATACTAACTCTGGAATAAGCTATTCTGGAGTAACCTTGCTGTGTAGCCATACCCCAGTGACCATTAGCCAGGAGGGGTGACAGAAGTGATCCCAACCTGTTTGCCAGAAGCTGGGACTGATGGGCACCTGTTCTGTTTGTTCCCTGTGAAGCATGAGACACTGGCCACTGGTGGCAGACAGGATGCTGGGCTAGATGGAGCTTTGGTCTGACTCTGTTCTCATGTTAGGACAAGTTTGGGGGAACGTGGCTGAGAGGCAGAGACTTGGAGACGAGCTTCTAGTTCTGCCTCGGCCACTGATCAGCTGTGTGACCAGGGGTGCATCACTTCCCCACCCACATCGAGCAAAACCCCTGAGTTTTGGCCGCAAACATGGCCAAGCCTTTGAGAGCTCCATCACTGCCACCTGCCACGCTGGGGTGTTAGAAACATCACAGTGCTTGATGCTGTTAGGGAGGGAAATACAGACAAATGACCACATCCCCTTCCTGGTTCTTTGGTAGTAACATCGGCGGTTGCACGAAGTTGCAGCTCTCCATTGTTCAAAAAGGCTTCCGCGTGGGCTCAAATTCCCTTGGCACACGCATGAGAAGCTGCTTGATCATTGTGTAGTCATTTACACTAGTGCAAAGGGGGTGTGCAGTACCAGATCAGTGGCATTTTACATGCTGGTTCGACCAGGTGGAAAGGGCTGCCTCCCGAAGTGGGGTGGAATCTGACCCCAAACGCTTTCAGGAAGGACGGGGAGTGGGATGCAGGCCCTTATATCGCTAGGGCACTGTTTAAATCTAGCCCAGACTGGCAGGATCGATAGTGGCTCCTCTCGGACAGGTGCTCAGGTGGGGAGTACATGAGAGGAGCTGACCCGTCTCAGCTCAGTCCCGAGCAAGCAGCATGTCTTAATCTGCTCTACAGCTGGGGCTGGGTCTGAGCACACGGGCCAAGGGCTGGGCAGGGTGTGAGTGGAGGGGTGTCATGTCCCCCCCCGGTCACTGTGGCACCCCTGTTCCTGGAGCTGCCTCCCCATGCTGCATGCAGGATGTGGCTCAAAGCAGCCGTTCCCCACGGCTTGTCACATTCCTCCCGCGCCTCCGGCAGAAATCAGCCCACGGACAGGTAGTGATTTGTAAATATTAAAAAAAAAACCCTCCAAATTGTAGGTTTGCAGCGCTGCCTGGATGCACTGCCTGCCTGGGGTGACGCATGCAAAGGGGCTGCTTGTCATGGCTGGGGAAAGCAGACACATCCTGGCCGGGGTGTGTGCGCGTGTGCGCGCTAGCCCTCCCCAGCGATCCCGTCCTCGTGTGATTTCAGGCCAGAAATCCAAGACTCCCACAGCCTCTGGAATGCCCGCAAGCCTGCTGAGTTCTCGTCCCCTTTGCATGTGCCCCTCATCAGCATACTGGGGCATCCAATGGCTTTTGGGCTGCCCTGCAAGTTCCCCACCTGCCTACCCACCATCTCCCCCATCTTCCCCTAGGTCCGGAAACAGTCTCGCGGAAGCTCTTGGGGGTAGGCACTGGACTGGGACTCAGGAGACGGGGATTCAAATCCTGCCTCTGCCCCAGACTCACTGGGACAGCTCAGGGGAGCCAGGTCAGCTCCCGTGCCTCAGTTTCCCCAGTTGGAAATGATCACCCTCCCCTGCCCCGTCAGTGGAGACTGGAAGCTTGTCAGGGACTGTTTGCATAGCCCTACGGGGCCTGCGCTCAGCTGGGACTGTTAGGTTTACCCTGCTGCTGCTGCTGCCGCCGAGGGTCACTGCTGACTTGCCGTGTTGCAGAGCTGCCATCGAGTGTGGTGCTGTACGGTCTGTGTCGTTATCCTCTCCCCAGGCCTCCCGACTAGCCAGCCTGGATGCCAGCCCCTCTGAGCACTTCGCTCGCGTCCCTATGCCTTGAGTCGGGGACAAGGCTTGTGGCAAGGGTCACTGCTGTCGGCATGGGGCCCGGAGGCACCTTTGGGAGGGCAGCGCTGTCTGGAGCACAAGTTTCCAGGGCCATTGAGTCCTTCCGGTTTTGCTGAGCGGCAACCGCCCTTCCCTCTGTGGCAAACTGGACCCCTCCCCTGAAGTTCCCCCCCTTTTCCATCCATCGCAGGAGGCTTGTGCTGTAGCTGGTCCAGGCTGGAGTGAGTCACGCGTCTGGCCCTTGGCGTGTCCTCCCCTCCCAGCTGCACCCTGTCCCTAGCTGTCTGCTGCAGAGGTCGTGGCCGTCATGCTCCAGCAGAGGGTCCCCGAGCCCTTGCCACGCAGATTAGCCCAGCCGCCAGGGCCGGGGGGCGCGGTGGCTGTGTCAGCTCACCCAATTTCACATAGCAGGGAGCCACTAAACTGAACGACCTCATGTGGGAAGCTGCGGGGACTGGGCTGGGAATGGGAACCCAGGCGTCCTGCTAGGAGTGGCCCCCTCCGGGGGCCTGGTCAAGATGTCAGGCCAAGGGAGGAACCGAGGGGATCCCTCCCAGCAGCAACCAGCTGCAGGTGCTTCGGAGGAAGGTATAAGGACCGCCCCCTCCCAGACACGGAAAAATCTACCCCCTCCCCTGCCCATGTGGCTCATCCGGAGCTCTGATAGGCAGAGATCAGCTTCATCCCTGCAGTAACGGTCCCTGTAAGCCGAGTGCTTGGGTGTCCAACCAGGTGAGAGTCAGCTGCTGCCCAGCTGATGAGCTGTGTGCCCACAGCCAGCAGGGTGTGTTTCTACAGGTGGTGCGCATCTGCACTTGCCTCGGTGCGCTCAGCAAAATTTATTCCGCACATGGATGTTAAAAATTAGAGGGACCATTACGGCCTGAAGCTCAGAGTTTTCTTACCCTTCCAGTTGGACGCTCAGAGCCCTCTGGTGACTCCTCTCAGCTGCCCCGGTTAGACTGGGCCAAATTCATGACATCAGTGATCTCCTGGTGCAGGGAGTGCCACAGGGTAAGCACCTGTGCCGTGACGTGCTCGGCACTGGTGAGGCCACATCTGGAGTATTGTGTCAGTTTTGGGCCCCCCAGTATAAAAAGGAAGTGGATGTGCTGGAGCAGGTTCAGCCAAGGGCAACAAAAATGCCTTGGGGGCTGGAGCACATGGCCTGTGAGGAGCGGCTGAGGGATTTGGATTTGTTTAGTCTGCAGAAGAGAAGACTGAGGGGCGATTGGATAGCAGCCCTCAACTTCCTGAAGGGGGGCTCTAAAGGGGATGGTGAGAAACTGTTCTCAGTGGTGACGGATGGCAGAACAAGGAGCAATGGTCTGAAGTTACAGAGGGAGAGGTGTAGGTTGGGTATGAGGAAAAACTACTTCCCCAGGCGGGTGGTGAAGCACTGGAATGTGTTACCTAGAGAGGTGGTGGATTCTCCATCCCTGGAGGTTTTTAAGTCCCAGCTTGACAAGATCCTGGTTGGGATGGCTTAGTGTGGGCTGATCCTGCTTGAAGCAGGGGGCTGGGCTAAATGACCTCCTGAGGTCCCTTCCAGCCCTAGGATTCTATGGTTCTATGAAGATGAGGCTGCTCCCCAAAAAGCCTGCCTGGGCTTCCCACAGCGACCAGTGCAAGATGGAGCAGGGTTTTGTGAACCAGATCCTCCCTGGGTGCAAATGGATTCGGCTCCTGCTTCTGTTCAATGGATGTAGACTGTCTTGCGTTGGGAGCTTAGCCCAGGCCGGGGACGCCTGCGCAGCACAGAGGCTGCCAATACAACCCAGGGTCATGTGGTCTCTGCAAGGGGTGTGGCTGGGACAGAGTCCTGACTCCCAGTCCCCTTGCTTTAAGCGATGGAAAACAGCAACAGGAAGGCAAAGCATGGGAGGAGAACCCTGCGTCAGTCAGTCCTTCCTCGGCCCTGCGGGAGTTAGGCACCTAACTGCCTCGAACGTCCCCACCCACTGGCTGGAGTAAAGGCAGCAGGAGCCCAGCTCTGAGCACTGGTTTAAACCCCACTGAAGACAGTGGGGCCTCCGCATGTGGGCAGGCGCCGTGCTGTCTGCACAGGGGGAGCCCAGGGCCCTAGATTCCCCAGCGGGTTCGGAGCTCAAGCCCCGACCTACTTTTCGCCTCAGGGAGCCCTGAATCCAGCTGCCTCGGCACCTATTTACAATATTTACCAAAGCCTAACGATGAGCAAAATTAGCAGGGGACCATTCCCGCCTCAGAGATCTGTGAAAGTTAAAAATACCATCACAGCCGGGTTCGGGGAACCAGCTCCACTGATCCAGGCCCGACATCAAAACCCAAGCTGCTGTTTCCCTGGGAGGATCAATCTTTTTACATTCACTTTTTCAAATGAGGCTTGCGTGCATAGACAACACAGCCTGCCGCACACTCACTGCAGATCGGGGCCGTCATTCGATGCTGCAGGGCTAGGAACTGCTGCGCTGAGCGCGCTGCCGGACCCCGGTTTGGGCCAGAAACCACAATGATGGGCACAGTATAAGTCACCAGACAGAAGAGAGACAGCCTAATTGTTCATATGCGGAATCACTTGCAAGACTGCTGCGCATGTGGGCAGTGACTCAGGCCCACTGATGTGGGGTGGGGAGGGAAAGGGGACAGTGGCCTTGGGGCCTGGCATTTCAAAGGGGCAGGGAGCTCCAGCCGCTGCTGCTGCTAGTTTGCTGTGAGGGTGGCCGGAGTGGTGGGCTCCTTTGAAGTGCGGTAGCAGCGCAGCTCCATTGCTCTGCACTGCTGTGAGGGAAAGGGGTGTCCAGTGCCACGGTCTGGGCAGCGCCAAGGGCTGACTGCCTTAGGCCCCACCCCTTCTGCCCTTGGTCCCGCCCCTGCCTCTTGACCACACCCCTTCCCGGGCACAGAACCACCCCCACTACTTCGCCCCAGGGCCCAAGGTAGCTGCCACACCTATAGTTGCCAATTCTGAAGCTACTAGCCCTGGAGATATTTTGTCCCATGATGGGAGGTAAAGTCATTTTCCTGAAGTGTCCTGTTAAACGTTCCACAACGGCTTTCAGCATTCACCAGGAGAGTGCAGACAACTCCAGGAGCCTCCAGGCCAGCTGGGGAGGTTGGCAACCCAGCTGTGCCCAGCCCTTGGCAGGAACAACCAGAATACAGCGAACACATTTTTCAGGGCCTTCCGTGGGTTTGTCCAGCACTTTGCATAACCAATGGGAAGCTGATTTCCGCCGAGGAATAATAATAATTAATAATGAAGAGCTTGCAAAGTGAATGCAAAATCACAGCAGAACCTCGCAAATAACAAGCAGCCCTAGGGTGCCTTAAGACTCACACATTTATTAGGTCATGAGCTTTGTGGGTCAGACCCACATCTTCAGAGCTTGCGACTTAATGCTTGCTCTTTGTGAAGCTAAGGACAGGGGGACTGGGGACTAGGTGCCAGGGAGGTTCAGCTCTGCATCTCAGAAGGGGCAGGGCCAAGTTCAGCAAACCTGACTCCGGAGTACCATGGATGCCCCCTCAGGAGATATATGTCATCTTCCAATCTAGGCCCGTACATACCTGTGTATCCCTTGTTCTATCCATCTCCTGGCAGTCCATATAAACCCCCCTTCTTTTGTGTCAGAGTGCCCAGTTGTGATGCAGTGGGGCTCCGGAGGATTTCAGTCCCCTGGTTAGGTTGCCTGTGTTTTCCTGAAACCGTGTAGTAACCTGCAGTGTGTGCCTCAGTTTCCCTAGGCACAGCGTCAGTGGGAGTTTTGGTGTGATGACTTCTCCTGGGTAGGCAATGGGGCTGTGTGTCATTTGTAACTCAGGCAGCCAGAGAGGTAGCCGTGTTAGTGTGTAGCTTCGCAACACAACAAAGCAGTCCTGTAGCACTTGAAAGACCAACAAAATGATTTATTAGGGGAGAAGCTGTCGTGAGACAGACCTGCCGCTTCCGATCTGCGACCTCTGGTCAGTTTCCAGCTCTGGAGAAGTGGGTCTGTCCCAGGAAAGCTCATCACCTAACAGATCATTTTGTTAGTTGTTCAAGTGCTACAGAACTGCCTTTTTGTTTGACTGGCCAACCAGGTGACGCCTTTCTACTCCGGGAAACAGGAGAAAGACAGGAGGAGGGCTCTGGCTGGTTTGAATTGGAACTGGACAGTAGAGTTGAGGAGTCTGGTCTGGCTGGAGAAGGAGGAAAGAGGACCCGGCCCCGGCTCAGGGACCTCCCCAGACCTTTCTGCCCAAGACGGCTTCTGGTTTCTGTGCTACCTTAGCCGTGTCTACACGTGCACGCTACTTCGAAGTAGCGGCACTAACTTCGAAATAGCGCCCGTCATGGCTACACGTGTTGGGCGCTATTTCGATGTTAACATCGACATGAGGCGGCGAGACGTCGAAGCTGCTAACCCCATGAGGGGATGGGAATAGCGCCCTACTTCGAAGTTGAACGTCGAAGTAGGGACCGTGTAGTCGTTGCGCGTCCCGCAACATCGAAATAGCGGCGTCCGCCATGGTGGCCATCAGCTGAGGGGTTGAGAGACGCTCTCTCTCCAGCCCCTGCGGGGCTCTATGGTCACCGTGTGCAGCAGCCCTTAGCCCAGGGCTTCTGGCTGCTGCTGCGGCAGCTGGGGATCCATGCTGCATGCACAGGGTCTGCAACCAGTTGTCGGCTCTGTGGATCTTGTGTTGTTTAGTGCAAGTGTGTCTGGGAGGGGCCCTTTAAGGGAGCGGCTTGCTGTTGAGTCCGCCCTGTGACCCTGTCTGCAGCTGTGCCTGGCACCCTTATTTCGATGTGTGCTACTTTGGCATGTAGACGTTCCCTCGCAGCGCCTATTTCGATGTGGTGCTGCACAACGTCGATGTTGAACATCGACGTTGCCAGCCCTGGAGGACGTGTAGACGTTATTAATCGAAATAGCCTATTTCGATGTCGCCACATCGAAATAGGCTACTTCAATGTAGGCTTCACGTGTAGACGTAGCCCTTGTGTCCCTGTAGCTTAATAAACCTTCTGCTCTCCCTGCTGACCGAGTCACAGCTGACTGCAGATGGGGTGCAGCGCCTGGTTCCCCCCATCCGTGACACCAGCTCAGTTTGGCCTGCCTGGCTCAGAAAAGCAGGTCCCGACCCGCTCCCATCCAGAGGAGAGCTTTGAATCCAAGTGCCCTGGGATTCAGGAGGGACTGGCTTTGCGCTAGCAGTCTGCCTGGGCAGATTCCATCATGTGATGGCAGAACGAGGTGACAGCTGGATAAGAACAGCCGCATTTATTAGTGGCCTATTAATCTGTTAATCATTTGGTGCAAGATGAAATAAGTGTCTATGCAAATGCTGAGTCCTTTGCATATGCCCGTGAATGCCTTTCCCATTCATTACAGCCCGGGAACCATCGTTCTGATGTCTAGGAAAACACAGCAGATATGTACATTAAACAGCCAATTAAAAAATTAACAGATTCAAACTGAGCCTGATTTGCATGTGCAAATTAACTTAATTACCACCATTTCTCCCAGAACTCCAAGGCACAGCTATGGAAAGGGGCTCCCCATGGCATCTCGAGCTGGCAGGTGTCGTCGTTAATGGTATTAACCCTTTGCAGCAAACAGCGAGCCTGCCCTCCGCTGCATGGCACTGGAGGACTGTGTGTCTTAGGCCCTGCACTGCTAAGCCGGGGTGGTGATTCTCCTGCACCTCAGCTGGTTTGGGCTTGTGCATTTGGAGCACGAGAAGAAGAATCTGTATTGTACCTCTGGGAAGGACAAGTGTACGACCACAGGGGAGAAGGCGGCTTACAGCAGAGGCTAGCCCCCAGGTAAGGTAGCGAGCAGCCGTGGTGTAATCCAGCTATGCTGCATGCCGGCAATGGCGGGGACTGGCCCCTGAGACCCCCTGCATCTCACTAGCTGGCGCAAGGGCCTTTCCTTTGCCCCTGTTCCCTGTGTAGCTGGTAGGACAGGCGGTGCCGTGACTGCACAGCAGTGTGGCCATTGGCTACTTCCCCAGGGTCTGCAGGGGACCGTGCGAACCAGAGAGTTGTCCTGGGTGACAGCCAGGGGCTGGGTAATCCCAGGATTTGGGGAGTTGCCTTCAAGCCACTTTGTCCCCATCCCCCGCACAAGGGCAGGGATGGGGAGACCAGGAACCAAGACCTGGAGAAAACATTCCCCAGGGCACTGAAAAATCTCCATCTCACCCTTCCTCTTCCCCTCCCCACCTTCCAGGCCCAGGTGCCTCCCAGCAGCCTTTGCAATCAGCTGGGTCAAGGCTCTAAGGGAAGCTTGGAGGAGGAGGTACCTGGCAGCACCAGGTGCTCTGGGGTGGAAGTTCTGCCCCTCCCAACTTGCATTGCTGCAGGAATGAAAACTGGCTAGGGCCACTGCAGAGTCTGGGCCCAGCTCAGGAGAAGACAAGGGGTGGGGGGCGTGGGGTGGAGAGAGAGATGCTCTGGGAGGCTGGGGGGCGACTCCTGGTGCTCTGCGGGGAGATGGCCCAGCTCCTTCTAACGCCATGTCCCACATTTCAGATAGAAGGGAAGAGATTTGGCTGCTGGCTTTGCCCAGCCTGGTTGAGCACTGATATTCAGGGCGAGGGGCCTTGGGGAGATTCAGACCTGGGTGTGGTGGATCACTTTTATTATTATCCCCATCTTACAGATGGTGAAGCTGAGGCACAGAGCAAGCCAATGACTACAGACAATTCCCTGCAGATCCAGGCTCCTTTTCGCGTCCGTCCACCCCTGAGTGGTATTAGATGGTGATGCAATCAGGGTTGGGGGCGGCTGAGCACCGACATCTGCACCCAACCTCTCCCCATTTCCTGGAGGATACCCCCTGCTGCCCCTGGCACCACCTCCGGATCCAGCCCCACGCCCAGTTCCCCGCCTGCCTCTCACTGCTCCGGCTGTCCACGACAGTTTCAGCAGCCATGAATAGTAACAGAGAGGAAGCCATGCTCGTCTATACACTATCAAAACAAAAAGCAGTCAAGTAGCACTTTAAAGACTAGCAAAATAGTTTATTAGGTGAGCTTTTGTGGGACAGACCCACTTCTTCAGACCATAGCCAGACCAGAACAGACTCAATATTTAAGGCACAGAGAACCAAAACCAGTAAGCAAGGAGGACAAATCAGAAAGAGATAATCAAGGTGAGCAAATCAGAGAGTGGAGAGGTGGGGGGGAAGGTCAAGAATTAGACTGAGCCAAGTATGCAGATGAGCCCCTACAGTGACTCAGAAAGTTCCTATCACGATTTAAACCATGTGCGTGATGGGAACTTTCTGAGTCACTATAGGGGCTCGTCTGCATACTTGGCTCAATCTATTTCTTGACCTTCCCCCCCCACACCCCTCCACTCTCTGATTTGCTCACCTTGATTATCTTTTTCTGATTTGTCCTCCTTGCTTACTGGTTTTGGTTCTCTGTGTCTTAAATATTGAGTCTGTTCTAGTCTGGCTATGGTCTGAAGAAGTGGGTCTGTCCCACAAAAGCTCACCTAATAAACCATTTTGCTAGTCTTTAAAGTGCTACTTGACTGCTTTTTGTTTTGATAGCAGCCATGAAGTGGAGCTGGAGAGGGGGAGGAGGATGCACCTCGCAAGTTCCTCCCTAAAGATCCTCTCCTTGCCCCAGGCTGTCTCCCCTGTCCTCACACCTCCCGCTAGGTCACAGCCTCCCCTTGCCCCAGCTGGGCTTTGCTCCCCGGCCCCAGTTGGAATTGAGGGTCAGAGCTGATGGTGCTTTTCTCTGCCTGCTGGAGTGACGGTTCCTGCACTCTGGGCCAGCTGCCTCCCAGGCAGAGACAGGCAGGCCCTGGCTCCGACCCACGTTACTCCGGGTGCTGGCCAGTGAGCTAAGGACCCCTTCTGCCCTTCGGCCCCATGATCTCACCCACCCCCCGCCTGTGCTAATCTGCTGGCCTTCAGCCGCCCGCCTGCCCACAGAGTTGTACCCACCCCCACACTCCAACATCCCCCCGGTACACAGCTGTCAGCCTCACACTCACTTAGCCGCCACACCTGTGCCTGCCAGACACGCGCCAGGATCCCTGCCCAAATGGCCTGACAACACTCCCGGGGCACACAGGCACTCCCAAGCACCTGTGCATGCGTGCGCACACTTCAGCCATGCACACATACACGCATTCCCAAGTGTGCACGCATATGCTAGCCATCACACACACTCAGCCCACCCACACTTGCACACACACTGCCAAATGCATACACATACTCCCAGCTGGGCACACGCACGCACACACAGACTCCCAGCATATGCACACACTGCACACAGGCACACTTTGGAATGCACACCCTCACATTGTGAAACACACTGCAATGCACACGCACACATTGTGAAACACACACACTGCAATGCACACACTCATATTGTGAAACACACAAGCACACTGAAATACACACGCTCACACTTCGAAATGCACACATGCTACCTCACACACACACTTTCCCAAGCACACACACATACCCACACACACTCGCAGAGGCACACACCCACACTCCCTCCCCCCAGCACTCCCAGGCACGCACACACAGGCAGACTCCCTTGTGCATGCGCTCACACACATGTGCATACCCCAACATTCACACGCTCTCCGCATGCGCAGGTCATTTACCATCACCCAGGACGCCAGGTGTTGCAGCCAGGCCCCTTTGTTCTGCCCGTCCTGACGCGGCGTATGAAGAAAGTAGGTTGGGTCCCTGCCCAGTGTGAGCCCCAGGTGGGTGGCGCTGATGCGGTGGTCCCTGTGGGATGAAAGGCGCCGAGCCCGGGGAGGCAGAGATGAAAGGCTGGCCTGTCTCTCACACAGAGATTCACACTCGCGGATGCCAGCCTGGGCCCCTCTGGCTGAGCTGCCTTGGAAGCAGGCTGTGCAGTGCCACCGGCGATGGGCAAAGGGGCTGTGTGCCAGGCCCAGGCTGCATTTCCCACACCAGTGCCAGGGGACGTCCCGTTTTCCCAGCTTCTCTCTTGTCCCTGTTCCCAGCTGCTGCTGCAACCCCTGATATTAGGAGCTCTGCTCCCCTGCCCCCCCCACCCCTCCTTTACAGACCCTGTCACCCTGCTGCGCTTCACCATGGAGATAAAAGGCAACCGCTTCACTCCTGAATTGAGCCAGGCTCTGCCATTTCATTAGGGGAGGCTGCCCTGGCAGCCAGCGATAGGGGTGGGGGACCGGAGAGGAGAGCGGCTCTGGCAGCCCCTGGGGAGACGAGGGATGCTCGGCGTGAAAATTAATCAGCACAGAGCCAGAGCGGGGATGAGCCACAAGAAATCCCAGCTAATGGGCCAGTGCTCCAGCCCCCAGCCTTGTATCATGGTTCCTCTGCCCGGCTCTAGCCGCTGCCATCTAAGGATCTCCAAGCACATCCTTGGCAGCCATGATGGTTGCCACCTGGCAATTGGGAAGGGTCATTACCCCCCATTTTTGCCAGGGGGGAACTGAGGCAGGAAGTGCGCAAGACACAGAACTCATAATGGCTCACTCCCAACTCTAACCACTAGACAACGTTCCTTCCCTGCATCTGCTTCTACCAGTCCCCGTCATCTGGCAGCAGCATGCCCGTGGTGGTATCCCAGCCCGCGCCCTGCATTAGCTTTGGCTTGTAGTATGTGTATTGCGGGAAAGCCTAGAAGCCCCAGTCACGGAGCAGGAGCCCCTTGCGCTAGGCACTGCCGAAAGTCCCTGCCCCACAGAACTTCCGCCTGAGATCGGCTGCCCCCCGTTCTACCCTGGTCTGGCAGCTTGTGTCCCAGTCCTGCGGGCTGTGACGGTCAGGGCTGGCTGGCTTTGAAACCCGCTTTGGCCTGTCTGGGGTTGAGGGATGGAGGTCACGGAGGAAAGGTATTGTGAGCGCAATAAAGAGTCCGAGAAGGTCCCAGCCCCCCACCCCCCCGAAGACTGCCTGGGCCTAGTCCAAACACAGAACCCGACTCAGCTGATATCAGTGGGACCTGAGCCCCTAAGTGAGCCCTGGCATCAGTCCCACACCTGGGCAATGGAGCCAAGCCCCTAAGTAACCAGAACAAATGGGAAGAGAACTGGTTGGCTCGACAAACTGTCAATCATCCGGCTGAAAGACAGGACATCCCTTCTCTGCAAAGGGTTCTGGGTAGGAAAGCCCTATAAAATCCCTGGCTTGGCAGTGGCTAGCTGGGGTATTGCAGTTGTGGGGCTGGTGAGGAAGGTTGCAAGGGCTTGGTCTGAGGTGGCTGGAGTGCTGAATGGGCTGGTGTCAGCTTATAGAGGAGTGTCCTTTATTTTGTCTGTGGGCTATTGAAGTTATTTCCCTTCTGTCCTGGCTCCTGCGTGCAGGTTGGGTTGGGCTCTAGCTGCTGCCCTCTGCCTTGGTGTCCCAGGGCAACCCAGGGGACTTAGGCGCTGAGTGCCCTCTGCGGGGCTAAGCCTGCGCCCAAGGCTGCCTTTGGCCAGCTGCATGGTCTGGATGAGGCCCTTCCTGTGCTGTGCCTCCATCTCGGCCCCTCGTCTGCCTGGCCTGCAGGTTCTGGGGGGCAGGGGCTGTCTCCCACTGTGTGCCTGTGCAGACCCTTGGAGCCTGCTGGGGATCCTGGAGATAAACCACCTGCCAGTTACACCCCAGCAGAGACAAGCCACTGATGTGCGCTTTGGGCTCCAGCCTGATTCCTGCCCTGGCTGGCTGGGTGCACACAACCACCTGCCTGCAGATAACCTGGGATGTGTGTGTCACGTGGATGGGCCCCAGTCCCACAGAGGGGCGTGCCCCAGCAGACACAGCCCTGCCTCTCTTGTTTGGATGTGGGTTTCCAGCTCTGCAGCATCCAGGGCCTTTTGTGCTGTGCTACAAATGCTCAGCTCCTGGCTGGGATAAGACCTTCATTAGCTGCAGGTTCTGCTGCCCGGCTCCTGTGGGAGAGGGCCGGGGAACGAACAACTTGTCTCGAATTATTTTGATGTTTGCCGCATCTTGCGCTCTCTGTTCACACAAGGATTTCCTTGTTTTCCCTCCCCTCCAAGGGCCTCCAGCACCTCACAGCTCCAGTTGCCCAGGAAATGCATCTGGCCCACCCACCTGACCGAGAGACCATGTCTCCAGTTCCTTCTGGGCCAGTGCAGTGGGTGGAGGTACTCCAGCTCCTCCCAGCAGGAGGCGCCCTAGGGAGCAGGGCAGGAGAAACCACTGCATCAAATAGCTGACAATGGCCTTCCGGGGAAGCCGAAGTTCACAGTCTGGCCCCGGGCTGGGTGGAGATATGGACAGCAACTGGCAGAGTTTTGGGGTGAGCAGGGCCAGAGGGGTGCTGCTGGTGGATCCCAGACCAGACCAAGTGCTGGCTCCACTGGTAGGGGTCTGCTCCCAGGGGGTGCAGGAAGGGAGCCGCCATCACGCCTTTAAAGGGGGAAGGGGGAACCTCCACGGCAGGGTGTTAAGTGAGGGTGGGGGCTGCCCCATGCCCAGGAGGGTGGGAGAGGGGCAGGCTCAGCAGCCCCTAGAGCTGGGGCCTCTGCCAGAGCAGAGCTGGAGGCTGACAGACATGGGAGGGAAAACTGAGGTGCAGCATGACCATGTGACTTGCCCAGGGACACCTAGGAGATCAGTGGCAGAGCCAGGAAGAGACACCCCCCCGCCCCCCCCAAGGCTGAGACCCCGGCCTCCTTGAGGTCAGTGGCAAAGCTTGGTGGATTCAGTGCAGGGGAGAATTACAGCCCAGGTGCCCCTTGTCCTTGTTCAAGCCCAATCTACTAGCTCATGCTGCCCCCTCCTCTGAGACAGGCCCGAGCAGGGGCCGCCGCTGCAGCTTCGCTCCATGCCCCCCAAGCACCCCACCTTCAGTCCAATGGTCAATCCACAGCCGGCTTCAGTGCATCCGGGACCTGGCTGGTGCAGGAACAGCAGGGCTGAGCAGGGACGTACGTGTTCCCATGGGACAGGGAGCTGGCGCTAAAAGACCACGGGCTTTACAGCGTGCGGGGGGCCCGGGTTAGAGCACATGCAATGTAGGTGACGCTAGTGTGACTCTAGGTGTGCGTGCGTGTGCACCTTTGTAGGTCCCGTCTGCAGGGATCTACATATGTGCACTGCAGGAACTGTATGGGCGAAGTCACCCACCCGGGCTGAACCCATGCACGTTGCATGGGGATGTCTGCGCGCAAAGCGTGTAATGCGAAGGCGCAGGATATGGGGCTGTACACACCGGAAGGGCGCTCCCCCCCCCCGAAGCACCTGGGGGAGAGGTGTGCACAGCAGGTAACACGTGAATGCACGTGCGTGTGAATTTACACGGGTCCTGATGCGTGTAGCGTGTGTGCAGGGACACAGGTGCAGAGCCGGTTGCCTGCACAGGCAAGGTCAGGCCTGCGAGCATGGAAGGGAGCTTATGAGCATCGAAAGCAGCTGCATGGGGACGACCCGGAGCCGTCAAGGCCGCCGGGAGATTGGCCTTGTCCCTGCTTCCTCCCCCTCCAGTTCCTGCATGCAGATTGCCAATCAATGCTATCGATCCCCCTCCAAAAATGTGACTGGCTGCTGCTGCCTGTCCCAGCAGAGGGTGGAGGGAGCAGCAGTGTGAGGGCCCCAGGCCTGCCTGAGCCACCCTGCTACACTGGGGAGAGAGACCCTGACCCCACCGGGCTGCAAGCACTCTGGCTGAGCCACCTGGGCTGGCCCTGCGCTCCCGGCACTGTCAGATCAGCTTTGCAGACCCCTCCCAGTTACGGGGTCCGGATTCTCTCATTTGACCCTCTGGAGATCCCTCCTGCCAGGTGAGAATGTCTGTGACTCAGCGCCAGCTGCTCTCCCTGCTTCTAGCATCCCTGGCCCATGGTCAGTTTCAGCAACAGCCCTAGTGGGGCTGAGAAGGGCTGCCCCACCCTCGGCTGGGCACTTGGGGGCCAGGGGGCCCAACAGGGTAAGTGAGGGAACCTCCCCACCCCTAAGTTTCAAGTGGCCTGCGTCACTTCCTGATAACACAGTGCCACCCTGAAGAGTCAGGACACTGGGCTGGGATTCTCTCGGAGGCAGACAGGTGTTCGCCCCCCACGTTGCCATGGAAATCCAGTGCAAGTCGGTCTCTACAGGGGCCCAGCCCAGAGCTGAGCCACCCCCGTGCAGCCTCCTTGCCTCTGCTACCCCCAGGGAGGTTCTGGCAGAGCCTGTCTCCAGCCTGCCCTGCTTTCTGCTGGCTGATCAGTCACCCTGCAGGCCCCTTAGCTTCTCACTCTGCTCCAAAACCTAGCGGCCAACTGGGAGTGGCAGAAACCCCTGGAATCCCCCAGCCAGGCAAGCAAAGCTCTGACTGTGCTGGGTGTTATGTGCAACTTCCAGGTCACTTCTCAAACAGGGGCCCTAGATAGCCCAGGGCTGCTTTTCAGCCCAAGCCATAGACAGGCAGAGCCGGGCATAGGTGGATTTGGCTGTGGCTTACAGCTGCCCTGAACTGCCCCAGAGAGCAGAGTGTCTGCAGCCCCGGTAGTAGCCGTGGGAGTGGGAATCCATTGGAGGCTGGTTCAGGGGTTCATTCCTAGAGCCCCAGGAAGGCGAGGGTGGAAGGAATGCGGGACCAGGCCCAGGAAACGCCGGCAAGCGCCTGCACAGTCCAGGCCAGCACTACTCTGCCAGGGAGAGCTCCCCACCGTGTCTTATTCATGGGCCAAATCCCTCCCTGTGCGTCACCAACTCTGATCCCAGCCCCGATTAGCGCTTGGAAGCCCTTTTCTCTTCACCCATCGCCAGTGCTCTTCAGTGAACTCAGGGCGCCCGGTGTGAGCCTGCTAATAAGGACGGGCCTTCGGAAGTCACAGCACATCTTCCCCCTGCGCAGGGGCATGCCCGTCGCCTCGGCTCACCCGCAGCTGGGGGCAGTGGGGTGATACGCACGGCTGTCGCGTTATCTCCGGCTCCCCAGCGCTTCTGTGTCTTCAGCCCACATCTCCTGCCTTGTTCTATTGATTTCCTTTTGTTTCCCACAGCCCTTCCCCAGATCTGCTCGGTACCTGGCCTTGGCCCAGAACGATTATTACACGCCAGAAGAATTTCTCTCAGTGGCGAAGGGGTTAACTCACCTTTCTTCTAAGGCTAAGCCCCATAGCTCCCGCCCCATATGGGCCCCTGCCATCCAGTCCACCTGCTTGGGTTTGCAGAGTCTAGGTCCCTGGGGCTGGTCAGTTTTGCTCTGTCACCGTCTCCTTTCTCTCTCTCCCTTTTCTGCTCCCTGTCTCGCCTGTAACGGGAAAGCACAGAAATGAGGTAATTTACAAGGTAATTTATGAGTCAATGGGATCATCTGCTGCCTATAATCCTAGCTGGCAATTGTGGGTAGTTTATTTTCTCAGCTGCAATCTTGGGGGAAAAAAAAAAAAAAGGAGGAGGAAGAGAATGCACAGCAGGAGGTTGGTGTTAATATTATGGTACCAGGGAGAAGCCCCGGAGCACCAGGCAATGCATAGCCCCATCCCTCAGAGAGACAGCCGGGTTAAACAGCCAGCACAGATCCAGGGTGGGAGAGCAAGTGCTTAGCCTAGGTCAGGATTAGCTCCATCTCCTGAATCCTGGTCCACAGCCCCATCCTCAAGCCCACAGGGCCTCCAGTTCTGCTAAGCTCTTTCCTTAGTGACTATATCCTGTTCTGGGTTTGGCTCCTGGGAGATGCTGGGTGTCCCTGTGGCCATTTGTGGGGCTGTTATAAAAACCAATTAGGCTGCTTCTACACTAGGAGATAAATGCCAGTTTAAGGCAGTTAGCTCGGTTGTACCAAGTAACTGTCTTCTCTGTAAGTACCTTTAGCTGGATTTAGGGAGCACGAATATCGATAGCATAATATCATGGGAGCCACCAAGCGTCAAGTTGGAATGAAGGCTAGCGTGGAAGCACGTTACCTATAGAATCTCTACCAAGCATTCTTGAAACTTCAATACCCACCTGAGGAAGTGAAAAAACAGATCAACAGAGCCAGATGCGTGCCACGAAGCCTCTTACTACAGGACAAGCCCAAGAGAGAAACCAACAGAACACCACTAGCCATCACCTACAGTCCTCACCTAAAACCTCTACAGCGCATCATCAGGGATTTACAACCCATCCTGGACAACGATCCCCCACTTTCACAGGCCTTGGGAGGCAGAACAGTCCTTGCCCACAGACAACCTGCCAACCTGAAGCAAATCCTAACCAGCGACTATACACCGGACCACAGTCACTCTAACTCAGGGACCCATCCATGCAACAAACCTCATTGCCAGCTCTGCCCACATATCTACACCAGCAACACCATTACAGGACCTAACCAGATCAGCCACACCATCGTGGGTTCATTCAGCTGCACATCTACCAATATAATTTATGCCATCATGTGCCAGCAATGCCCCTCTGCTCTATACATCGGACAAACTGGACAGTCTCTACGTAAAAGAATAACGCACACAAATCAGATAGCAGAAATGGCAATACACAAAAACCCGTAGGAGAGCACTTCAATCTCCTGGGCCACACAGTAGCAGACTTAAAAGTAGCTGTCCTACAGCAAAGAAATTTCAAGACCAGACTCCAAAGAGAAATTGCTGAGCTACAATTCATCTGCAAATTCGACACTCTCAGCTCAGGCTTAGACAAAGACTGCGAATAGCTGGCGAAATACAAAAGCAGCTTCCCCTCTCTTGGTGTTCACACCTCCAGATCAGCTGCTGGTAGTAAGCCTCATCCTTCCTGACTGAGCTAACCTTGTTATCCCCAGCCTTGCTCTGGCTTATTTATGCCTGTGTCTTTGAAGGGATTCATTAGCCTCCAGGGGCTGACTGGCACTGTTGCACCTGGCTTCGGCTGCCAGCCGCTGGCAGAAGCCGGGAAACTGACTAGCACAGCAGCCCTGGTCAGTTTCCCAGCTCCTGCAAATGGTGGGAACTGGGAAACTGGAGCCTTCCCACTCCAACACACTGGCGGGAGCCAGGAAATTGACCAGCACAGCACCTGGCTCCCTACTGCACCAGCTCCACTGAGCCAGACACAGCAGCGCTGGTCAGTTTCCTGGCTCCCCCACGCTGTGGGGACCTGGGAGCCAGGCAGCCAGGTGAGCACTGCCAGCGGTGCAGGTGTAGCAGGGGCCAGGGGAGAGAGCAGACTGCGGGGCTGAGGGAACTGTGGGATAGGTCCCCACAATGCACTGCTGCAGCAGTCGATGTTTGGCCGCTCTAGTGTGGCAGCACCAACTCGACTTGGTGTGGACTTTGCGGGAAGTGAGGAGACTCAGAACTGAACTTATCAAACCCAGCCTTATAAAATCAAAATCAAACAATCGACTTTATCTGGTAGTGTAGACATAGCCCTAAACAAACTCCTTTATAACAACCCCCCACCCCCAAACCAAGGCAGGGGCAAGTCGGCCCAAGAACGAGAACTACGTGGATGGAGGGCTCGGCTTAGTCGGGTGTTGGTCAGGGCACAGGGGTGTGCGTGCAGGGGCCTAAGCACCCAGGAACAACCTGCTACAAGCTCTGGAGCTTGGGACAGACCCAGGAGAGAAGCAGAAGAACCAGAGAAAGAAGGTGCAGCTGCACCCAGTGGGGTGGCCCTGTGGGCAGCTGAAAGAGGCTTTGGGCAGTGAGCACAGAAACCAGGTCCTGCTCTTTGGGTCCCCCTGCATTCAGGGAAACAGGAGTGTGGTGTAGGCACCTGACCCGACCCTCGATTTCTCCTTCTATCTGGGATGACTCCCGCGGTTGCTTGTTATCATCACCTGTGCTACGATTCTTGCCAGGTTTGGCCAAGGGGGCTGTGATGGGGTTCAGGGGTCCCCATGCACTGCACCCTGGCCGCAGGCAGGAGTGACTGTCACTCAGCAGGTAGAATAGGAAGTTTATTAGGCGACAGAGGCCCAGCTCAACACAGAGGTGTCAGTGCAGCAGTCAGAGACAGTCATTCCAACCCGTCCTGGGGAGAGGAGCCCAAGGGGTGCCCCTCTGGAGTGTAGCTTCCCCCTCACCCGGCTGGCTGCTTTCCAGCTCCCTGCCCCCTCCAGCTTCTAACTGCCGCCTCCGATTCAAACCCAGCTCCTCCTCCCTCCTCTTTGTTCAGGGCAGAGGTGTTACCTGCCAGCCTAGGTTATAGCCCCAGGGTCATCCTTAGCCGCTGGGAGCTGCTCTGCTTGTCTCACGCACATCCAGCCTGAGTCTCACACATGCACTCCCCCCACTTCATCACAGGGGCAGCCTGAGGTTGCCTGTTAGTTGGGGTTAAGGATGCGTGTGGATTGTTACCCCCTTTTGGCCTGGGGTTTTGGCACTGGTTCCATCCCTGACGAGCCTGAGTATTAGACGCACCCGTCACGCCCTCCTCCTGAGCAGCTAAAGGAAACTGACATGAGCAAAAAGTGTATTTTAACCTGGCTGGCAGGACTGTGGTCCCGTCTTTGCCACCCTAGCCAGGGGAACAGCCTGGCACCACCGCCAGGCTCCAGCAGGCTCCGATCGCTAATTAGCCATTTCCTGCCCCAGGCAGACAAGTCCATAGCAAAGGCAAGAGGACGTCCACCCTCGGCCTGGCCTCCACCTTTCAAAACAAGTCACTGCCTCATTCGTGTGGGGAGTTCACCCTGTAATGCCAGCAATCGTGGGGCGTTTGAGCTCTTCTCTGGGCCCTGGGCAACCCCGTAATAAGAAGAGCAATGATCTGGGCTGCCCTGCTCAATGAGAGAGGATCCCCTGGCCCTGATACCACGCCGGCCCCTCCTGTTCGAATCACCTGTCCGTTAACTCACTGCCCAGCCGAAGGAAAGGGGAGCCAGGCAGTTGAGACAGGAGTGTGGCTGCTGTGGGGGTTCCAGGGTTGCTGGTGGTGGATGTAACTTATCCCAGCTTGGAAATACCTGTTCCATGTGCACCTCTGTTTCTGTGTCCCTCATAAATAACGCCCGACTCACACAGGCTGAGAGGAGCCCCTCTTCCCCACCAGCAATCAACCTGCCTGCCAGGGCCAGCCCAGACGGGGGCCTTTTCCCCACAAATGGAGCTGCCTACCCCAGTCCTTGGGTTTGTGCACCAGCCTTGAGGAGTAGGGCTGGGGCGAGAGGAAACCACCATCCAGATCATGGGTGCTGTGCCCGAAGGGCGGCACTGTGGAAAGATGGGGCATTACTACACTGTCTAGTCGTGCCACCGGATGGAAAGATTCCCCCCCACCTGCCCCCAGCACAGCTCACCAACATCAGTCTTTGAGTCCTCTGTTATCTGAGTCTGTGGCTAAATCCTCCCCCTGCACACACACCCCTCAGGAGTTCTGCCAGGGCCTCTCAGTCCCAACCTGCCGCCCCCGCTGTCCTGCTCCTGGGCGCCCCACATGTACAGTGTTGCTGGTGCCCCTCAGGCCCAGCCCTGGCAATCAGCCCATCTTCCCCCATGCTCCCCGCCAGCTCTGCTGGTGCCCCTCAGTCCTGACCCACAGCTCCGTCTGCTAGTTCCACATGGAGCACCCTACTTCCAGCTCTGCCGATGCCCCTCAGTCCTGACGCAGCTCCCTGCTGTTTCAGTCCTCACACCCCTGCCCCGCCGGTTCTCCTCAGTTCCAACCTGCCTCTTCCCCTCTTGCCTTCCGCCCATTAGACGACGCTCCCCTCTGCAAAGCACTCCTCTGATGGATGCCTCCAAACATCCCTGGATGGTACAGTTCAGGTGCAAAGGCTCCTGACTGGAGAGTTTCCCTTGTGGGGCCGCACTCCCTGGCAGGGTAGGTGCTTTGGGGTCCCACCGGTGAAATTCCTGCATCGGGCTTTGGAGCAGAGCAGTAAGGACCAGGCCAGGCCTGCAAAGGAGGAGCTGTCACTGCCCAGGGTTCAGCTACAGCGGGAGCCAGAGAGTCGGTTGGAAGAGGCTGGGAGTTGAGCCCCGTTTACCCTGCCACCAAGGGAGAATTTAGAGTGAGCCAATTAGTTCCTCTCCAACTATATATATTTCCAAAAGGTCAAATAAAATCCACAGGCCATGAATAAATCTCTCTGTGCAGGCTGTGTACAATAATAGCTGTCCCAATGCTGCAGTTTCCAGACTGCCAGCCAAACTCAGACTCGGGTGGATTTATATAACCATCACAATTACACTTTGCATTTATATAACGCCTTTTGGCCAAGGCTCTACAGGCAGGAGGCAGCTCGTAACCATCTATCTCACCCACCGTTGGGATGCAGCCGTGTTTGGGGTGGAACAGAGCCGCCGTTAACCGCCCCACCACAGAACAGCTCAGGAATCATTTGGCCAAGAAATGTGGCCATCTCTGGGGAAGGGCATAGCTGCCTTTCCAAAGCCGTGCAGCAATGCAGCATGGGCCCTCACTCAGGGCCGGTCTACAACCATGCATCGGCTGTGTGCGATTGAAGCATTTCTGGTGTAAGTGTTTTAGGCCAGTGGGCGAGAGCTCCCCCCTCAATTTAGTTACTTCATAAAAGTGGTACCTATATCAGGCCAGCATCCACACGGGGTTCAGATCTCTTGGGACAAGGAGAACACATCCTGTGATGTGCTATTGAAGTGTGTTCTATAGACCTGCCTCAGCATTGAAATGCAGCCACCTCTGGGGTGGAACATGGCAGCTCTTTAACAGCCACCTGGCAGCCACTCCCCCACTATTAATGCAGCCACCCTGTGGTGGAACCTTGCTGCAATGTTCTGTGGTTTTAAGATAGGGAGCAATGAACAGTGCATTTAGTGGAAATAATGGAGAATTTAGGCCAACAGAATGTCATTAGCCTGATTTGGAATTGGATACTGCACATGCAATGAGAGGGGGTGGGGGGCGCTCTGTAGCACTCCCTAGCACCACGCTGCGGTATCAAAGACAGGAGCTCAGTGTCACCAACACAGCTCACTACTACAGCTGGGTTTTCCTGGGACGTCCCATTCAAGACCTGATCAGACCTAGCCCTCCAGTCCCTTGTGCTGACGGCTACACCCGCCGTTCACGTCTTCGGGGTGGAGGGAGGCTGGTCCCTAGTGAGCAGCTGCTTTGAACCCCGGGCAGTGCCTGCCTGGGGTTCACAGGGGGCTGATCATTTCCTTAATCTGAATTAAAGTGGAGACTCATCCAGGTTCCTTGCCCCTGCAGAGCCAGGGGGACACCACAGCAGGCCTCATTCTGCTCCATCACATCTGATGGGAGATGCCGGCTCCAGGGCCGGTGGAGAACAGGAACCAGAACCAGGATGGCAAAGGGAGCCGGCCAGCGGAGGATGTGGCGGGAAAGTCCTGCCTGAATCCCGCCCACCACTCCTTCCTGCTCCCAGCAAGATCTGGAAGGAGACACCTTCCCCATGGCCCATGGGGTCTCCAAGGTGGGAGTGGGACTGGGCCCTGGTTTAAGATGGCACCTGGCCTGCTGGAGCCTGCCTGAGTCATGATAAAACCCTGGGCTGAACAAACCCAGCAGAGATGGGATGCCAGGCAAAGCCACCCAACAAGAGAGGACAGAGAAGAAAGGGTGGAAGGTGGGGATGGCCAGAAAGGGGCTAGGGGGGCTTTCTGCAGGACCCCGCACACCTGGATGCTGGGGGTGGTGGTGGAAATACAGCTTTGTGAACTCTGTGGGGCATGGCCTAACCAGAGCTGGCCTCTCGCCTCATCCAGCTGCTCCTCAGTGCTTAGGAGGGACCCAGCCAACCTGTGTGCCCTGTAAGGTCCAGAAGCAACTTTCCCTAAAATGACTTTAGTTCATGGTTTCTTAGAATCATAGACTCCTAGGGCTGGAAGGGACCTCAGGAAGTCCAGCCCCCTGCCCAAAGCAGGTTCAACCCCAACTAAATCATCCCAGCCAGGGCTTTGTCAAGTCTGGACTTAAAAACCTCTGGGATGGAGGTTCCAGCACCTCTCGAGCAACACATCCCAGTGCTTCACCACCCTCCTGGGGAAAGTTTTTCCAAATGTCCAACCCACACCTCCCGCCCTGTTACTTGAGACCATTGCTCCTTGTTCTGCCATCTGCCACTGCTGTGAACAGCCTCTCTCCATCCTCTTTAGCGCCCCCTTCAGGAAGTTGAAGGCAGCTGTCAAATCGCCCCTCAGTCTTCTCTTCTGCACACTAAATAAGCTCCAATCTCTCAGCCTCTCCTCATAGGTCATGTGCTCCAGCCCCCTGATCATTTTCATTGCCCTCCGCTGAACCTGCACCCACATCCTTTCTATACTGGGGAGCTCAGAACTGGACCCTCAGGTTTCTTCCTGAGCTCCCCCCCCTCATGTGACCGCTCTGAGTCGTCAGCTCCACTTCCAACCAAGGAGCAGCCCTGCTACGGCACTTCTTGGCACGCCGCTGGAATGCAGCCACCTCTGGGCTGGAGCGCAACAGGTGTCCAGCCGCCACAAGCTGATGCTTCGGGGCCAGGCAGTACAGAGCGCTCCTCGCCACCTGCCACTGAGACAGGGATCGGGGAGAGGCAGGAGGGTTTCCTTCTCAGAGTGGGAATTCAGCCCAGGACTTATGGGGACTGGGCCCCGATATGGCACTTCCAGGAGCCCAGTGCATGCCCCACCCTCCATCTCAGTTCCCTCCTGCACCATGCTGGGGATTGGCTTATTACTGACTGCATATGAACTCTACCCCTGGTGCTGGCCCTCTGCACAGGAGCAGATTTCGCCCTCAGACAGGCAGGGTGCTCAGGTAGTGGGGAGAAGCACCAAAGAGCGTGCACATGAGCGCCCCCTGCTGGGATGCAGCATTCCCCTGCCCTGCACCCTCCCGGCCTGCAGACACCTGGCCGCACTCAGGGTGTAGACGGAGGCGCTGGAGCTGGGCTGGTGTCTTTTCTCTTCCAGCTACCGGAGTGCGGGGGGCAGAGGAGAAGCAGTGTTAGCCAGAAGGCAGAGTGCAACTATGTTTTATTTTCAGGCACCGGGGGGGGGATTTCAGAGCAGCAGGCAGTGCAGCAGCATCTATTTATACTGCAGTTGTGGTGTTCAGCGATCACTTAACGCTTAAGGTGCTTGCTGGAGACCTGATTTATGCCATCTTCAGTTCCAACTGGCTGTGCATAGCATGAGCTTCACAGCGCTTGGCCCAGACTCTGTGTCTGGGGAGCTTAGCCCCTAAAGCCACCCAGATACCGCAGCCTGTGCTGCCAGCGAGATTACAGCCCTGAGATTATAGCCCCATATACAGAGGGAGGCAGCCCCTGCACTAGCGCCTGCAGTCTAACTGGAGAGGACAGACAAAGGGCGTGAAGAGAAACTGAGGCACAGCAGGGAAGGAACTTGCCCAAGGGCTCCCAGCAAGCCGGTGGCAGAGCTAGGAATGGAACCCGAGTGCCAGCTCTGCGCCCTGGCTGGGGGGATGAGATGTGCTATAAGCAAGTAAGTGAGGGACCCTTCTAACAGCTGCTTGATTGGTGGAGCAGCAGCTGTACTGTGCAAGGGGCTCCAGCTAATTTTCTGCCAGGTGGTTTTTAGGGGGTTGATGTTAGTGGAGCCTTTGGGCACTAGATCGGTTGTTCCCAAACTTTTCAGCATCACGTCCCCCTTTTGATTTTTGAGTAACCCTCATGCCCCCACCTCCTCTTTCCCCTCATCCAGCCCCCCCTTAACAAAAAATTCAATTTGTGATTTAAAACTAAGTACAAATCGTTTTTCTTGGGCCCTTGCAGGTGCCTGGTGCAGCCCCAGTCAGACAGCTGCCTGAGCCCTGTGCCATTGGCCAGAGCTGCCCACGCCAGCTGCCACCTGCCTGAGGTCTGCGCTGTCAGAGCCACCTGCCAGCTGTTGGGGCTCCGCACTGCCAGGGCCAGCCACCAACCTGCCAGCCACCTGAGCCACCCGCCTGAGCCCCACACTTCCAGGGCCAGCCGCCCGCCCACCAACCTGAGCTGCCCAAGCCAGCTGCCCAAGCCCTGTGCTGCCAGACCCAACTACCCGAGCCATGCACTGCCAGAGCCAGCTGCCCCACCTGCCAGCCTGAGCTGCCCAAGCCCTGCGATGCCAGGGCCAGCCATCCAAGCTCCACAAGCCCTGCAAGCTGGCTGCCCAAGCCCACGCCCCCAAGCCCCGCCCCTCCCCCAAAGCCAGGCACCACCAACTCCCCACTCTTACCCCATCCCTCCCAAACCCACACACTCACCTTTGCAGGAGGCAGCTAGCTCTATGTGGGTCTTCGCCGGCTGCCTGCTTTTTATAGCAGCTGAGCTGGGTCACCCACGTAAAATGGCCGGGGCTCACAGCTGAAAGCAAGAGCCAGCTCTTTCCTGGGCTGGGGTAAACGATGGGGGGGTGTCGCCTCCTGCCTCCCCTGGAATTTCTTCACACACCCCAGTTTGGGAAAACATGGGCTAGATCTTCCAGTTCCATGGCTCGAGCTTGGCTGATAGATGACCTCTCCTTCATGTGGCATAGGAGGCCTTCCAGAAATACCCCGTCTAAGTCAGTGCCAACCTGGTGCCCCAGAGCAGTGCCAGGGGGTGCTGTGCTGCCAGACGGGCAGTTTCCAGAGCCAGCTGTAAAACCCAGGTTGGATGGCCACTGGCAATCCCAAGGCACATAAGGGTTAGGGAGAAAATCCCACATCTAGAAAGTGGGGCTACATACTAAGGTCTCCCCCTTATCTCTGGAGGGGAAGGGAGTTCGAGCCATTGGCCACCAGCTGGTGACAGGCTCAGAGGGTTAGTCTGTAGCTTCACAAAACCACAAGCAGTCCTGCAGCACCTTAAAGACTAACAATTATATTTACTAGGCAATAACAGAGAGGTCACCAGGTTAAGCTGTATCCTAACAAAACAAGCCAGCAGTCCTGTAGCACTTTGAAGACTACCAAAAGAATTTAGTAGGTGACGAGCTTTCGTGGGGCAGACCCACTGCTCCGAGTCTGGAGATAGTGCTGTACTGGAAATAGCATGATGGTTTTATGACACACAGATCCAAAACAATGAACTAAAAACTGACAAATCAGATACATAGGACAGAAAGAGGGAGCGGGGACGAAGGGAGGGGAAGAGGGGAGAGAATTACTAGTTAAAAGTGTCCTGTCTGAGATCATGACAATATCAAAGACGGGGAAGCTCTCTTTGTTAGCTTTCGAGGCAGATTAGTGCTTTATATGTTCCAAGCACTGGACAGATATTAACCAACTAATCCACCCAACCTCACTGGCATTAGCAGATGAGACTGGGGTCAAAGCCCACTGACTGAATGAACTGGGCCCTTTGGGTAGATATTGTTCTGCCCTGGGTGTTCCATGCCTCCTCCAGTCTATGGAGCAGCTTAGAGCTCTCCCTGGAATGGGCCTGGGTGCATGGGCTGGCCATACAAACTGTTTCACCAGGGAAAGGTCTAGGACAAATACGTAGTGTTATAGGCAGTATGGGTAGTGATGTCTCTAGTTAAGGTTGCCCTTCCTGTACCATTAAAAGATCCTGGTTTTAGCTGCTTTCAGCTTTGCCAACTTTTAACACGTTCCAGCTGAAATTTTCCCTGGCGAGTGTCTGCCTTAGACTGATTGATTGATTGACTTTTGGGCAGCTTCAGCTGAAACAGGTCGGCTGTTTCTGAGAAGGAGCTGGAGGAACATACCGTGTTCTGCTCACATTAAAAGAAAAAAATCTTACCCTCATTTCATGAGATGCTCTCGTGCCTCTGTGCTTTGGAGCAGGGACTTGAAATTTGGCCCAGAGGTCATCTTTTGCCACTCCTATGAAAATCCGCCCACATCTGGCCTAGTTACAAACCTTTGACAAATCTCTATTTGCACATACTCAGAGCAGCCGAGTTAGGGAACTAAATTCCCCCAAGAGTCATCTACCCTGAGCATGCTCCGTCCGCATGGCCAATAACCACAGAAGCTAGAGGGCTGGGACAGAAGACCCAAAGTGCACCTGGGCATGAAAGGGGCTAGAGAACAGGGCCAGTCGTGATAGGATAAGGGCATGGAGGGAGGAGGGAACCGGGTGGGAGCAGAAAGCGGGGGCAGGCAGGTGTGTGGGGAGGAATAGAAGCAGCAAGGGGGGAAGAAGGGAACTAGAAGCAGAAGGGAGCTTGGGGGAAATGGGACAGAAGGGTCTGTAAGCACAAAAGCACATTCCTCTATAGAACATGGCACGACTCCAGGAATCCTGCAACTCAACATTCCTCTGCTGTCAGCAAATAGCCGTGAAGCCCCCTGGCAAAGTGTGTCTCATCCCTCTCTCGTGCTGGTCCTCATGGAGGATGACAGCCTACTACTGCTGTCAGTTACTTCATTAGCTCAAGCGGCAGAGGTCTGCCAAGTGAGTTTGATTCCAGCCCTGCTGGTGACCCCTGTGGGTGTCGGTGTGACACCACGTGATGCAATCTCTGCTTCTTTTGGTTTGCGGGTTTAAAAACTAGGAAACTACAGACACACGCCCAGTTAAAAGAACATTGCTAAGGTTGCAGAATCAAGCACTCAAAAGTTAAGATATAAAAGAACTTGGGCCGTCCAAGCAGCCCTCTTGTGTGCATGCCTTTATGACACTGTCTTTAATTACATGATTTCAGCAGATTTTTTCCCCACAGGCCCCTGCCTCTATCCGTGCATGGGCTGGACCTGCTCGGGGGCTGGCTCCGGGCTATGTATCACAGCTAGCGTCTCTTGGAATTCTGAGTCATTTTTGCAGAAGTTGGCAGGTGTGCGACAGAGGCAGGGGACTGCAGGAAGGGAAAAGATGTTCTCCTAGCTAAGCCAGTAGAATGCCATCCTGGACAAACGGATTCCATCCCTGCCTCTGCCGCATATTACCTGGGTGACACTGGGCACCTGCACTTTCACAGTGGCAGTTATGTGTTCCTCATTTTCTGGGTGCCCAGCATGGCACACCCTGGGTCTGATTTGCAGACATACTGAGGGCTCACAAGTGAGGTCAGCAGACATCAGTCTCAAACATTTTGCAGAAGATCCTATGCTTGTAAAACTGGGCCTCCACCATCCTTTGGCATTGCAATGAGTTGCCTAGGGAAAATGCAGAATCTCCATCTAAGAGTGGGTTAGATAAACATCTGTCAGGGATGGTCTAAATGGTGCTTGCTTCTCCGGTGAGGGCAGGGGACTGGATCTGATGTCCTCTCAGGGTCCCTTCCAGTTCTAGCCTTCTATCAGCCTATGATTTTTGAATTTAATATCTCAGTTTCCCAGGTGTAAACTGAGGCTAGTAACAAGACCTCACTGCTCCAGCATGTCACCACAATAAATTCATTAGTGTCTGTAATGGACTAAGGTCCTCCAGTGAGAGCAGCATGAACAAGTCCACCAGCAAATTAATAATTCTAGAGTCAGTGCAGGACATGGCTGCTGGGCAGGGACTAACTCCTGGGGCCAGGCAAGAGGATAAAAAGAGATACTGATGAGCTCCCCATTCAGTGTGAACACCCTGGCTACGTCTACACGTGAAGCCTACATCGAAGTAGCCTATTTCAATGTGGCGACATCGAAATAGGCTATTTCGATGAATAACGTCTACACGTCCTCCAGGGCTGGCAACGTCGATGTTCAACATCAACGTTGCGCAGCACCACATCGAAATAGGCGCAGCGAGGGAACGTCTACACGCCACAGTAGCACACATCGAAATAAGGGTGCCAGGCACAGCTGCAGACAGGGTCACAGGGTGGACTCAACAGCCAGCCGCTCCCTTAAAGGGCCCCTCCCAGACACACTTGCACTAAACAGCACAAGATACACAGAGCCGACAACGAGTTGCAGACCCTGTGCATGCAGCATGAATCCCCTGCTGCAGCAGCAGCAGCCAGAAGCCCAGGGCTAAGGGCTGCTGCACACGGTGACCATAGAGCCCCGCACGGGCTGGAGAGAGAGCATCTCTCAACCCCCCAGCTGATGGCTGCCATGGAGGACCCCACAATTTCGACATTGCAGGACGCGGATCGTCTACACGGTCCCTACTTCGACATTGAACGTCAAAGTAGGGCGCTATTCCGATCCCCTCGTGAGGTTAGCGACTTCGACGTCTCGCCGCCTAACGTCGAAGTTAACTTCGAAATAGCGCCTGACGCGTGTAGCCGCGACGGGTGCTATTTCGAAGTTAGTGCCGCTACTTCGAAGTAGCGTGCACGTGTAGACACAGCTCCTGTGTCCTAACCACTGAACAGGGCAGGGGTCTGATGGGGAGAAAAAGGGTGCAGAAGCAGCCTTGATTTCTGGCACTTCCTGACAGCTGAATGTTTGATTTTGCAACCTTAACACCCTTTCGTGGAGTTTGCTGTACATAACAGCCATATGCATTGAATAACAAAGACGGGCCCTACGGGATCAGCTGTTTTGTGTTTGTGCAGCACCAAGCACCATGAGGGCCTGATCCATGACAGGTGCTGTGGCAATACATACAGCGATAATACCCCGATTGCCAGCCTGGGCTCAGTTCCCCATTGTGCTGGGGTGAACAGACTGTAAGAAGGTAATCTGGGGAGAGAGGCACAATTAGCTATTCGGTGGGGGTGGGGGGATGCAAGATAGAACTCCCCCCTGCATTGCTCTTCCCTCGAGCTTTACTGCTTAGCTAAGGTGCAACCTGCCAAGACACTGCTTCTTAGGAAGGTAGCCTGGGAGCCCTGCTAGGAGTGACCACAGCCAAACACCTCAGCCTGCCTGCTTCTCTGGATTGGGGCCCCCATGGCCATGGACCTGCATGCCCACCTAGTTGTGCCCCTGTCTGGGGCCCTGCACACATGGTGCCCCCATAGCTTCGCCAAGGGATCCCAGCCCAGCCTGCACCTAGGTTGTTTGTCTCCTCTGAAATTGTAAACTCTTCGGGGCAGGAAGCAGCTTGTCCTGTGGGTTTGGGCAGCCTCCACTGGCACCTCAGGCAGGACCTCTTAGGGCTGCTCCAGTAGGAATGGCAGATCGAACAATATCACCCCTCAGCTGGCAGTCCCTGGGCACAGAAAGCGTTATCCCCACCCGCCCGGAGGGGAAACTGAGGCACACAGCGGGCACTGACTCCGCCCAGGTGGCCGGGAGCTGGAGAACCGGCTTCGAGGATTAAAACCAACCAACCTCCTTGGCTTGGCCGGCCAGCCGCGAGCCAGCCCGGGGCGAGGACCCTGGCCCCGCAGGCCGGCGCCCCCCGCCCCCACGCGATCCGGCTCCTGCCAGCAGCGCCGGAATCCAGCCCTGCTCTTGCCTGGAGCCCGCCGGGCTGGGAGCAGGCTGGGGATGCGGGCAGGCGATGTGTGCGCTCCTGATAACGCAGGAGCCGGAGCCAGCGGCTAGACCCCGCGCGGGGAAGAGCCCCGCGACGCCCCCCCTGCAGGGCCGCGGCGCAGGCTGACAAAGGCAGGAGCAGGGAGCCGGAGCTCTGCTCGAGACCCCCCTCCTGCCCTTGCCGCAGCCGCTGGCGGCCCCCGCCGGGCCCGGGGGGTTGCACACCCGCGGCCCGGCGCTGCACGAGGGCTCTGCACACCCCCCCCCACGCCGCTGCCGCCGCCGCCCCCGCGGCTCCCGGGCGCGCGCGCTGCCGCCCCGCTTGGCCGCGTGCGAGGAGGATGCCAGGCGGGTGCGCGGCAGGGACAGGTGCGAGGGGCAGGAGGCGCCGCGCCTCCCCTTAAAGGAGCGAGCCGCCCGCCCGGCCCCGCTCCGCCAGCCGCCGGCGGGAAGGTAGGCGCGCCGGGGGGCGCGGGTTGGGGGGGGGGCTTGTTGCGTGGGTCGCGCGGGCTGGGGGGGGAGTTGCTCCGCGGGGGGGGGGGGCTTGTTGCTTGGTGCGCGCGGGCCGGGGGGTTGCCCGAGGGGCGCGGGCTGGGGGGGGTTGCCCAGTGGTGGGGAGGGCGGGCTTGGGGGGGGGACGCGGCTGGGGCAGGGTTTTGCCGGGGGTGGGTTTCCCACAGGCCCCTGCAAACTTTGCGGGCGCGGGTCCGTTCTGGGGGGGTCCGCAGGGTGGGGGAGGGGGGTGGCGCTGCGGGGTTGTTACCCCCGCCCGGGCAGCACCGCGCCTTTGTGCAGCCAGCGGGCAGCCCCCGCCCCCGCCCCCGCCGGGCTGTTGTTACCCGCTCCCGTGCAGAAAGGAACCTTGACGGGTCATTGCCCCCCCCCACGCTGGGGAGCTGGGGGGCTGCTGGGGGGGGGGCCGCAGGAGCTGCGACGATCCCTGCTCCGGAGCTGTGCAGGGGGCTGCCTGCTGGGGTGGGGCAGGGAGGGCAGCAGGCAGGGGTCACAAGCCCCCCCGGTAACCGGCTGGAAGGGAGGGGGCGGCCCCTGCCCTGGCTTGCAGCCCCTCTGTTGGGGGGCAGAGCCGGGCTGGGAACCAGGCAGGGGGAGCCAAGCTGCTCAGAATCCAGCACTTGGGGGGATGGGGAGGGCCTGGCAGAGAGATGTCCCTGCCCCCCCCGCTACCCTTCCCCCTGCCCCACCCCTGGGAGTGGTGGGGGGTGAGCTCCCACTGGCCCCTGTCCTGAGATTTGTTGCCACTGCAAAGGGAGGGGGGGGTCCGTTCCCCTCCCATATGGCTGCATCCCCTCTGCCACCGGTCCCTGGGTGTCCCCTGGGCCCCAGCAGCTGCAGGGCAGGTGTCTGCTTGGCTGGGGGTCTTGCCCTGTGTGGTGGTAGCTGATGCCCCGGGTTGCTGCCACCAAAGGAGCAAATTGCTGATGCTTTGATGCTTTTAAACTGGGGGGCTGGGGCTGGGGCTGGGGTTTGCAGGGCAGGGTGGGGGCTCAGCAAGAGGAGCTCGGCGGCAGGGAGAGCCCCAGCTGGCTGGGCACTGAGCCCCTTGCGCCGTCTTGCTCTTGGCGGTCCCTGTGCCCCTGGTGCTGGGCCTGCTAAAGAGACCCCACCTGCCTGTCTGCACCTACGGGAGGGAGGGGGGGGACAATCCTGCAGAGTGCTGGGCAAGGGCTCTGAGAGACAAAGGTGCTCAGGCAGGATCGGGCCCCCTGAGGTCCTCCTGGCTGGTCTTCAGCCGGCCTGACGTCTGTGCTGTCGCCCAGCCCCCTCCTGCTTCCCACGGGGGGCCGCTCTGGGGCCCGTCACAGCGGTGGATGGGGGCGGGGACGGGCCCTGAGGCCAGGGCTAAGCAGCTGGGGCAGTATCATCTCGTGCTGTGCCGCACGCGTGTGCTTTCCTCGCCCCCCCCCAAACGTGCACACAGCCCCTGAGCTCCGTCATAACGGGGGATCGATAGAGACGCAGCCCTGGGATCTGGAGAGGCTGGGGCATGGGAACTGCACCCTCCCGTCTGAGCCTCCAGGGCTGACCTTGCCAGCCAGTTGGCTTGGGATGGGGGAGTGGAGCCGCCTGTCCTACGCGGTGGGTCTGAGCATCCTGACGCAACGGGGAGCGATGGAGGCTGATTGCTCGTTTCTGTGCAGGTTCGTTAGCGCTTAGGGTCTCCTCCAGAGTCCTGCACAGCCTGGAGCATGCTGGGAGGCAGGGTGGCCCTGGGGGGGATGGAGCGCTCCGGGTGGAGAAGTGGGAGACCTGGCGTTGTTCTCTGTGGGCGACTGTAACCAGGTCGTGTCCCTTCTCTGCACCTCAGTGTGCTTGTCTGTAGAATGGGGCTGGTTGTATAACGGTGGCAGCTAGAGGCCTCTGCTGTGATCGGGCCCTCCTTATGCAAGGTGCTGTACAGGGATAGTCTCGGCAGCTGCGAGTGTGTAGTCTAAATGGACAAGGGCAGCAGGGGAAACTGAGGCATGGAGAGACCTGCCCAAGGTCACACAGCAGAGGGGCCCAGCTCTCCTGAGTCATTGCCCTGTGGGCTGTCCTCTGGCTCATGCTACCTCTTCACCCAGCTGCTAATGATCCCAAAGCACCTTGAGCTTGCTGTCGCACCTTGAGATTTGCTGGCAAAGCGTTATTGGCCTGTGATGAATAGCAGCGTTTGGGGAGGGACACCAGCCAGCTCCAAATCCCCGAAGAACAAAAACTTTTCCAATCTGTGTCCCTGCTAAGAGCTCCGCAGAGAGCTGCTGAGAGGAGATGAAGCTGGCACAGGCCTGGCTTTTTGTGCTGGGCTTTTCACCTTTCCCAGGTCTTCACTCACTTCCAGCTGGCCTGGGTCAGTTTCGCTTTAGGGGCTGCCTCCTTTCTTCCGCTGCTGGGCTTGGCGTTACTGGGGGACTCCACAGAGGAGCTGCCTATAGTGAGTGTATGCTGCAGCCTGCCTCAGGGCTTGTTAAGAGTAGTCATAACCCCTTGTCCACTTCCCCCTCTGGTTCCCGTCCCATGGGGTGAGTAGCTGCCCAGGCTTCAGGGGTATGTGGGAATCCAAGACCCTGTTTTCACTGGAATGAGATTTTCACTGGTTTTTTTTTCTTTTGGTTTTCAGTTTTCATTGTTCTCCTGTTAAATATTGTTCATGATGATAAAGCCAGTGGCATCCGAACCTCTCGCACACATCCCTCCGCCCCATTCTCCCCATATCCATGGATGATGTGAGGCTAAGGGGCAGGTTTCTAACCTCCTGGTACTCAGCAGCCCGAGTGCTGGTGGTATGGTCCCTTTTAAATGATGAACACAGGCCCTTCACCTGCAGCTGGTGCAGCTGGATGGGCGGGGGGGTGCTGGAGAACATGGGTTTCTTTGTTGTTGTTGTTGTTGTTGTTGTTGTTTTCTTTGTGCTTTTCACTTGAAATTGGGCAGGGTCGGGTTTGTGAATGAGGGGCCAAGTGTGCCCCTGTTGAGATCGGTGAGGTTGCTCAGCTGCCCCCAGGATCGGGCCCTTCCCGGCGGAGCATGTGCTGTGTGGGGCAGCGGGGGGTGGGGCGAAAGGCAAGCTGCCCCTTCACTGGCTGAGGCAGAGCTCCTGTGGATGTGATGCGGCTCTGCAAAGTAGGCAGCTGTCCTCCTTTGTACAGGAATGCTGGCCCCCCAATATCCGCCCATTCTGCACACTCAGGGGATGCCATTCACCAGGAGCAGCCAAACCTGGGAGCACTGGGCCAGAGCCAGGGGGCTCCTAACTTGTTTTACCTGCCGGTCTGGGTTCTTTTGGCGCATGTGTCTGGCATCCGGGCGGGGGCCCCATGTGCGCTGCAGGGCTGTGCCGTGGGGTAGCAGCGCCGAGGGGAAGGCTGCTGCAGAAGAGAGAAGGTGGGATTGTTGAGTGGAGGTATGTAGTCAAGAGAAGAGGGGTGGGAGATTATGCAAATAGAGGGGAATATATCAGGGGGCATCCTGAAGTGCGGGGAGGTGTTCATTGGGGTGCTATGGGGCAAGGGAGAACTGGGGCTGCAGAAGCTGGAAAAATCTAGGGGATTTGGACTTCCCTCCCTCATGCCCCTCTGCCCTGGCAAAAGCAGCCTGCTGCTGGAGGCAGCTGAGGAACTTTGCCCTGGCGTGTGGCACTGAGGATACCGGCTCCCTCGATGCAGTGGCCACAGGCACTGCAGAACCCACCTTGGCCAGAGCCGGCTGGCTTCGGGCTGTTCTCTTACCAGGGTCTCGCCGAGTTTGGGGGCGGTGGCTGTTGGCTCAGGAGGGGGTAGCTGGGCTGACCCTTTGCAGCCGTGTTTGCAGATGGGCTGCGTGGCTGGTTTTCTCTCGGCAGCCTTCCTGGCGGGTTGGAAAGGTCACCGTGTGCGGGAGCTGTTAATGGCACTTCCAGGCGGATTTCTATCACCCACTCTGGCCGTAAGGAAGCCGGATGGTTGGCAGGAACTCAGCCTCGCCTGCACCATTGGCCCTGCTGTTCTGAGCCCGACTGACCAGGGACTGCCACCTACGAGCTGCCCCTGAACCGGGCCCATCTCCAACTTGGGTTCCTACCATTGGGCAGGAGGATTAAACTCCCCTGTGGGCCATCGGCCGCGTCCGGGGGTCACCAGCGATCAGTGCATGCCTGCTGCGTCTGCCTGCCGCCCGGAGTGACCTTCAACCTGGGCAGCACAGGGCCCCTCGCTGCCCTGAAACCTGTGGCCTTAGGCAGTGGGACTATGTCACCCCCTAGAGGTGGCTTGGACAATCCAGAGACGCCAGGGTTGCCCTGGGGGATTTGAGGTCACCAACACCAAGTGGGTCTTGCCTGGAGGGGCCGTCCCCTGCTGCCAGCATGGGGAATATTTTCACTCATATTAATACATTTATATTATATTTATGACAATCTCTCTCCACCTTCCCATTATTGTTCCTTCCATGGCTCCAGCCTTGGGGTGCGCAGAATGGGCGCAGGGGGGTGGCGGGCTCTTTAATATGCGGCGTTGCGCGTGTTGGCAGGTTTCTCAGCCAAACTCGACGTGCTTGGAAAGGGAGCTCGGGGCGCTGAGGGTTTCCTTCCAGAGAGGGGGCCGGGATCTCCGAGAAACCCGAGGAGCTTTCCAGCGTTCCCCAGAAGCTGCTGGATTTGGTCACGCACCTCCAGCTTCTCCCCACGGGTCGTGGTCTGTCTCTGTCTCCCTGCCTCCCGCCGGGTGCCCCAGTGGTTCTGTCTCTCTCGCCCCCCCATACCTGCCCATCAAGCTAACCTTGCATGTCGTTCTCCTCTGGGGACTGGCCAGCCCTGCATGGCAGAACTGGAGCAGGGGTGGCTTTGGCTCCTGCAGCAAGGCCCACAGCTTGGGTGCATAGAGCCCCTGGGTCCCAAGACACCTGTTCGGGGGGCAGCTGCAAGCTGGCTGCACGTGCTGGGGCCTCAAAGTTTGGAGATGGGTTAATGCTGCCTCCTGCCCTGACTGGTCCCTGCTGTGCTTAAGGGAGCGCTTGGAGAAGCTGGTTTTAAAAGGCTTGGCCACTGCCTCTGCTGCTCATCACGCACCCCCCATGAGTGTGTTGCACAAGGAGCAGCCCTGGGTTCAAATCCCCCTGCCCCAGCTCTCCACCTGGTAGCAGGGCCTGATCCTGCACACCAGGGCCTCCCTGCCTTGACTGGGTCAGTTTGAGAGAGGAAGGAGCCAGCTGGGCAGGGGGAGGTTCTTATTTCCTCTGCGTATTTCCAAGGCCTCCAAGAAGTCCATGGGAGCTGTGTCCCAGGAGCTAGGCGGAGGACAGATCGTTTCTCCTACAGCCACACTGCCTGGGGCCCGGATCCCACGCCGGCCGGGAGCCGCTGGTAAATCTGTTTTCGTTCCGCCCTGCCGTTCAGATAAACAATGGGAAATTAATGCAGAGCGAGTAAAGCAGGCGGGCCGGGAGCCGCACGCCTCCCGCAGACAGGCGGTTCAGAAGCACGGCCGAACTGCCCCTTGCTTGTGTTATGCTGGGAAGGAGGCGGGTGGTGCTTTTCTCATGGGGCAGGAGCCGTGCGTAACCGTGGCTGGAGGCGTGGGAGAAACCTGCTCTCACAGCAGTCCAGTTTAAGGTGGAAAGGGGCAATTTTATGACTAGTTGTGAGTGTCTGGCTGGTGGGAATGGCCACACGGTTGTGCGGGGAGGGGTGTGTCGTGCATAATCTAAGGCCCCAATTCAGGACAGATGTGGGCACACCTGGAGTTCCCAGGGGAGTGAAAGCGACAGGAGGGTGTAGATTTTTCAGCCCTAAAGGAACCACCCTATGGATTTAGCCGCAACCTCCTGCATTTATGCAGCCCAGAGATTCCTGCGTTGGTCAGAGAACGAGACTGTCTTTCGGAAAGCCACGCAGAGCTGCATTGAAAGGCTGCGAGCAACGGGGAATCCGCCCTGCATTGGAGCCTGAAAGCTGCTACCCACTGAGGCCAATGGAGCCATGTCCGCTGAGACCAGCCATGGCACTGCCCCGGGAGACATGCTGGAGCTGTAGTTGCAGGAGGACAGCTTTGCTGAGGCTGCCCAAGAGCGAGTGCTGTCTTGTTGGGAAGGCCTCTGATGTCCCAGGGCTCTGGGTTACCCAATAGCCTTGCAGCTTGTGCAGTTAATGATACCGTCAGTGGATACAACATTTGATTTGTTGCAATCCCTTGAAACGAGTGCCTGTGTCTAGAGAGTCGAGTGGGAGGGAAGCAGGCCAGGGAGTGCCTCGGCCGTGCCGTGGCCGGACTTTTCTCCTGCCGTGTGTCTTCTGAGGCTAGTTTGAGACAGATTTTGTTTGCACGTGCATTTTGTCAGCTCCAGCCAACCAGTGTGCAAGCTTCTGGAGCAGCTGTGCCTCCAGGACCGTCACGCACTTGTTACCAAGGTTAGAAGCTGGGGAGAAAGTGTATCCTAAGACCCAGCTCCTATGAGAGTTGGGAACCTAAATACAGCTGAGGTTACAGGCTTGGATTTCTAAAGCAGCATGGACTGGGCGGGTGGGGAGTAGAGACACCCCCTCAGACTTATGCTCATGAATTTACGGCTGGGATAGGAAGGGTGGACTAATGGGCGAGGCACTGTACTGTACTCGGAGGACTGGGATCGGGTTCCCAGTTTGGTTGCATCCCGTCCCTCCTACTGCCCACGTGACCTCAGGCAAATCACCGGAGGCAGAATTCTGCACTGGTTGAAGGCAATGGGAATTTCACCCCCCACTCAACTTCCCTAGAGCCCGGATTTTGCCTCCATCTCTCTGGGCCCCTTCTGTAAAATGGAAACCGGGCCCTTCCTTTCCCTGACCTTGATATGATCTGTTTGGATTGTAAGTGCTTAAGGGCAGGGCCTGCTCTCGCTCTGGGCACGTGCAGCGCCTAGCGCAGTGAGGCCCCGAGCTCTGCATGCGCTGTTAATGATCTCAGATCTCCCATGTCTGGCAAGCAAGAAGTAACTCTCCTCCCGGTAGCCTCAGTTTAGTCACAGTGCGTCGCCTGCCTCTTCCATAGCATACGGCATGCATTCATCAACATAAACACTAGTAAAGAAATGCAGGAATCAAAAAGACGACCTAGCGGCTGCATTGCTGAGGGAGGATATTTAACTCCTTCGTGTCCTGCCTGGAGAGGACTGGATGGAGTTTTGGTTTGGTTTGGCTGGGAAGAAACAGAGGATGGGCCAGGAAAGGCAGAAGTGAAGGGTGAGACAGAGAGAGGGCGGGACTGGAGCAGTTGGAGCGGTAACTTTAGGAGCAATGCCACTGATCTCTGTGGGGCTGCTCACGGAATAAGGTGCCACTGGGCAGGAGTCAAGGGGCAGACTCCGGTTTGGGTGTTTAAAGGATTTTCCCAGCCCTTCTCAGAGAGGCACATCTTATTCCACTGGTGACAGGGCGTGGTCATGGGAGACCCCTTGGGAGTGTTCTCCAGGGTGCTGACCGTGACACTGTCCCCCCCTTCTAGATCTTGGGGGCTCCCCACCCCCCTGTCCTGCTGGGCCAGACCCCCCAGCCAAGGCAGAGAGCTGGGGTGGCAGCCCCCTAGCAGAGCTACACAGACACTGATTTGCTTCAGCTCTAGGAGGCCTAGCACCCAGGTAACCAACTCCCAAATAACCCCATCTTTGCTCAGAGAGGCTCCCCAGGTAAGCCCCCTTTGCCAATGAAAGAGAGATTTGCACAGTGGTGTTGCCTCCCAGGTAATAATGACTTACACTGGGCTTCATCATAAACAAAAGAGTTTTGATGAAGTATGTAGAAGTTATAACTGTAGGATTTAAGGGGCAGATTGGATCAGGCCCCGGCTCCACCCGGCCCTTTATTCCGGGGGTGACCAAAAGAAATGGAAAGATCGCCCCAGCACTCCACCCCAGAGCCAGGTGCAGCCCTCCCCAGCTGAGCACCTCCCCGCCCCAACTGCCGGTGCCTGACCAGAGGCACCCCTACCCCGCCGCTGCTGGAGGCCCCCTGTCCCCTGCCCCACGACTGGAGCCACCTCCGCCACTGCCACTACACGCTCGTCCCGCCAAGTGTCGGGGCGCTCCACGTGTGCGGCTCTGGCGAGAGGCTTTGCTGCACCCCGGTGTCCAGTCTGCCGCGAACGGAAAGCCCGTTGGACACTGCGGCATTATCCGGCCTCTTGAGAGTGGGCAGCAGAAGTGAGAGAACCCCACATCCCTGCACCCCCCCACATTAGGCCCCATCTCTGTCCCCAGTAGCTCAGGATCAGCCTAAGCCCCGATGCCCCACGTCCCTTCCCAGGCGCCTGTTGGCATGAGTTAATGCTGCTGGGCGGGCGACCCACCGCTCCAGGTGCTCTGGAGTATCGGGGTCTTCGCTCCCCACTGCAGGGAATCGGCTACCGGGATCAGATCCGTCAGTGGCAGAGCTGGGGAGGAACGCCCAGCCACCTCCCTGCTCACCCTGCCCCACGGTGTTGCATGCACCCCTCCAGGGGGACGAAGCGCAGCCCCGCCTGGGAAGCTTTCCAGTGATTTAATTCTAGCGCATTGGGCCAAGATGGCCCAGCTGAGAGCCAGCCCCAGTGTGCTTGGTTCTGCATGCATACACACGCACACACAGCAAGCGCCGGTCCCCGCCCCAAAGCACATGCAAGGTGAGTGGGGGAAACTGAGGCACAAAATGGAACTTGCCCAAGGTCACCCAGCAGCTCCCTGGCTGAGTGAGGAATGAAACTCGGGCCTTCAGAGGGCTGGCTCTGTGCTCTTTCCACTAGGCCATGCTGCTTCTGACAAGGACTTCAAAGGGCCTTGCCTCAAGCCCTAACTTTGCAGCCACCATGCGTGCCAGCATCAGCGCCGACTCTTAATACAATTTTGATTCTCTTCGTAAAGCGAGGGAGAGGCGGAAGCTTATCTGAAGCAGGGGGAACTCCCAGAGGGGCTGCACTGAGCTAACAGGATTTCATTCCCGATTTAATTACAATTTTATAAAATTAAAAAAGCTGGACAAACCCCTCTTGTCTCCGCCGGCCCCTGAGAGCTTGGCGGTGCCTTCACCCGCTGAAGGGAGGCTGATGGGACTCCCGTTTCCCAGAGCACTGCTGGTAGCCGTGGGAACTGGCAAGGGTTCCTTGTGGGGTAGGGGGCGCAAGCTACCAGCCCCAGAAGCACAAGGAGGCTGAGCAGGCTCCGTACGTGGGATGCAGGAAGTTGGTCATCGTGGTGGATCTGAACAGCAAGAAGTCCTGTGGCACCTTATAGACTAACATATGTTGGAGCATAAGGTTTCATGGGCAACAGATGAATCTGACGAAGCGGGTCTTTGCCCATGAAAGCTTATGCTCCGAAATATCTGTTAGTCTAAAAGGTGCCACAGGACTTCTTGCTCTTGAAGATACAGACTAACACGCCTCCCTCTCTGATGGTGGTGGATCAGGTGTCTCTGGCGCAGGAGCTGCGGAGTAGAGAGGGTGATTCTCAGCTGCTTTCTGAAGCCTGCCTCCCTCTCCAGCACAGGCAACACGGCCCTAGCTCTGGCATTTCCCTTCCTGGCGGCTGCACTAGCATCTCTGGGGTGGTGCTGCCGGACTGGAAGGACGGCCTGAGCACAGCTTCAGCTCTGTCTGTCTGTCCCCCTGGCTGCACTCCGCAGCCTGAGCAGCTCCTGGGCTTTGCCCCCATGACTCAGAGGCTCCTGCGGAGGATGAGCAGGGCCCGAGGGGCTGGATAACGGGATCACTGAGGATGTTGCTAACTCTAGAGGCTGAGGGGTTTGGCCTGGGCTTGGGGTGATGCTGCATGGACTGGGAGGGAATTCCAGCCAGGGGGCCTGAGACCCTTCACCAGTGGAGGCCTGGAGCCCTGGGCAGAGACAGAGGCAGCTGAGCTGGCATGTGGCTGCACAGTGGCTCCTGCATTTGTAAGCCCCAGCGTAGATCATTTCAGGCCAGACAGCTCCACTGTTGGGTTTGGCTGGGCTGCAGCCACAGCCACTGGCACAGGCAGGGGATCGCTGGCTCCGGCAGGCCAGGTATGTGACAATCCAGGGGACCCTTCTGTTCCACAGTCAGGCTCCTGAGGAGTGAGGCTCGTGTCGGGCTTGGACCGTTCGCCTCCCTCTGTTTCCTTTGGCCTTTCCCTGGGTTAACGCAGCTAGAAAATAATGCACCTTTGGGCCTGGGGAAACTGAGGCTGTATCCAGGCCTCCTCCCCAGGCCCCTGGGAATCGAGGAATGGGACTTTCCCAGTTCCGCCAGGTGCTGTAGCCACTGCAGACAGTTTCCGTGGTTCCTTGAGATGCTGCACCTGCGGGTTGGATAACAGGGCCCCCGTCGCCGGGAGATTTCGGGGGGGATTTTACAAGGGTGTAAAGGAGTTAGGTGACTTTTCCAAGGGGAACTGGGCAGCTGCCATTCACCGTACTGAGATAAACAGTGCCCAACTGGGCCCGAGCTAGATGACTGCATTTGAATGAGCCTCGGCCTCGTTATTCTGGAGACAGGGACTGAGAGGTACAAAGTCAGGCACCATCACAGCACATTACAAAGGCAGGCGGGTCTCCTTCCTCCATGCGACGGGGAAACTGAGGCACAGAACAGACACAAGCTGTGTGCACCAAGGTCCCGCAGAGCTGGGGATGGAGCCTGCCTCTCCTGACACCCTCTCTCCTGCCCTGACCAAAAGATACTGAGGATGGGGTAGGGGCAAGTGCACCACGTAATTTTTTTTGCCATGCATGGGCGGAATAAATTTTATGTCCACCAAGGCATGTGCGGATGTGCACCACCAGTGGAAACACACGCTGCCGGCTGTGTGCGCTGTGCTTATCAGCTGGGCAGCACCTGAATCTCCCCAGGCAGCCACCTAATGGTTCAACTTACGGGGGGGGGAAGGGGATTTGGAAAAGTTCTGTTCCAGTTGGTTCTCAGCTTGCTATGAGCCTTTCCCAACCCCCACAGCCCCCCGAGTGGACGGAGGGGCACATCCCGCACTTATCACTGCTAGAGGAATCTCACGCTGGGACTGAGATGGCTCCAAATGCCAGCCCAGTCCTGGCCATTTGGGCAGGGAACACCTGCACTGAGAAGCGCCTCCTACTGGCTCCTCTTCAGCAGTGCCCTGCTGACGGGAGGGCTCTGTCTGGGCAAGACTGATGAGCTGGATACAGTCAGAGGCCAAAGATGCAGGACTTGCCCCGTGGGTCGGGAGATTGGTGGCAGGCCGACCGTGTAGGGGGAAGCAGCAAATCCTGCGCCGATTTCAAGCGCTGGGAACATCGCTCTTTTTTATTATCAGCCCCATTCATCATCTCTCTGCCGGGGGACGTCGAGATAAAGTGCCAGTAAATTAGAAAGTGTTAAGAAGGCGATTTGGGAGGCTGTGAGCCCAGGGTTAGGAAGAATCCTTCTTCTCGCCAAGCTGGCTGGGGAACGAGGGTGTGGCAGGCCAGCTCCTGGCCACGGAGCTACCAAACTACCCCTGCCCTCAGGAACAAGCCCTGGATCCCAAAGCCCAGCTCCCAGGGTGCTGCCATGGCACTGCCTGGGCCTTGGGTAGGTGCTCACAGACCGGGAACCCTTTGGCGGAGGATGGCATTGTGGGGCACAATGGGGAAGAGGCTTGCTCCAGCTCAGGGAGCAGGTGATGCCCCACACAGCCTACATTTCCCATGATGCACCATAAAGCCTGCACACCCGTGTGCACCCTTGTACTGCTGACCTTGAGCCTGCGGCCTGGCACACTCTGGTTTCAATTGGTTCATGGCCGGTCGTTCTCATTAGCTGTGACCATCAGGTGACCCAGGCGCTTGTTGGCTGGAGCGACCCAGAGGACAGGAGGAGAGAAGTACCAGTTTGAGTCTTGGTGATTGTCAGTGTTCCCTGTAAGCTGAGTGCTAGGGCAGCTGGCCAGGAGAGGGTCAGGTGCTGCCCAGCTGATTAGCAGTAGGTCCACAACTATGTGTTCTGTGGGTGGTGCACCTCTGCACATGCTTTGGTGCACATAATAAAATTTATTCTGCCCATGGGTGGAAAAAATTAGAGGGAACCCTGGTGGACGTGCATCAGCAACACACCAAAGCTGCTTCAGCACTAGGCTCTCAGGCTGGCCTGAGAAGCCAAGGAGGACATGGGCCCACAGGGCAACCTCACCTCTCTCCAGCGTGGTGGCTGCTGAGGGTCATGAGAAGCCTGGTGGTTGAGAGTGGGTCTGGCTCTCTTCCTGCTAGAGCCGACTGGGAGCTTGGGGCTCACGGAGGAGCTGCTGGATGCTGGCGTTGGCGAGGGTGTGGGTAGGGCAGCTCCCCAGCAAAAGGCAAAGACGTGGTGCTGCTAACACCAGGCTCCCAGCTTCCTCTGTCCCCACTGCTGGCAAACCTGTCCCAGCCGGTGCACTCGGTCCCAGGGTGTCAGATCCTTGGCACCACATGCATTGCTCACCAGGCCAGATTCAGAGGGGAGTCGCAGTGGATGGAACTCACTCCCTGAGACACACCCCCTCTGTGCTCAGCCCTGGGGCTCTGCTGTGGCACATACCTCTGCTCCAGGGCCCAGCTCTAAATCAGCCCAGCTCCACCAAAGGCCAGGGGAAATCAGAGCCCCAGGGAGAGGGCCGAGGAGGCAGCAGGTAAATGAGTTAGAAGGGACGAGCTCCCGACCGGGTCTCACCCTGCCAAAGGGCATCGCCTGCTGCAGCGCCTCATAATCTCCCCGTCATCTCCAAGGGGGATGCTCTGACCTGAGGGGAGGAGTCAGAGCTGCAAAGAGGCACTGTGGGGTGAGCACCTTTCATTAGCAGGCAGGTCCTCATAGAATCCTAGGGCTGGAAGAGAGCTCAGGAGCTCGAGTCCAGCCGCCTGCTCCAAACAGGGCCACCCCGTCCAGCCGCCACCTCCAAACAGGGCCACCCCCAACTAAATCATCCCAGCCAGGGCTCTGGCAAGCCAGGACTTAAAAACCTCCAGGGATGGAGAGCCCACCACCTCTCTAGGCAACGCATTCCAGTGCTTCGCCACCCTCCTGGGCGAATAGTTCTTCCTAATACCCAACCTCGTCCTCCCCCACTGCCGCACAAGGATGATCCTCCTTGTTCTGTCGCTCATCGTGAGTGCATCCTGAGAGATTGGCCCCAGCATTGCCGTGCAAAGAGCTGAGCTCAGCCAGGCAGGGGCAGAAGGGCAGCACCACGCAACCTGGGTGTCGGGTCAGATTGGGAAAGTCCTGGAGTGACGGCCCCGGAATGAGTGGGATGGATTTTGACTGGCAAATAAATGTGGGACCGCGGTGATGGGTTTGCAGGCAGAACTGGAGGTGACACTCATTGAACACATCCTTGATGCTGAATTACTCACCTCTCCCACACGGGGCCACATGCAACCAGCTCAGCAGCGCGTGAAGAGATTCTCAGTCTCCCCCTGTAAACCACAGACGTACCTGTCCGCAAAGACCCCGGGTAAAGCCCCCATGCAGACAGGGTACCCAGACACAGCACACACCTACGTGCGTGTCACACGGACACACCAGGCACAATCAGCTGTGCACAGATGTGCATCTGCCAAACTCCGATACGTAGTAGCCTGAACAATGCCCCAGTAGAAGACACAGGGGCCACATGCCCAGAAAGACTCACACGGACACGTGTAAATAACAAACCCCGCACACGCCCGCACTCCCTCCTCTCCCAGATCGTGCACACTCCCGCTGCAGACCCACAAAGACCTCTGGGCACGTGCGTACATGCAGATAATGAGGCGCATGTGCAACACACACAGATCTCAGCTCAGCTCTACCCCAAGCCCTTTGAAATCCCCCTCAAAGGCGCGCTCGCTTTCAGCCCTCTGCCCCTCCCGCCACGAGCCCGGATCAATAACTTTTTTTTTGGTGCCATCACTGCTTGGGATTGTGTCAACACACAGTCGGCCAGCCCTGCACATCTGCAGCCCTCCACCCCGGCAGGCCGGGGGCAGGGAGGGGAGACCCCCGACGTGGAGAGATGAGTGGCCTGTGGGGCAAGCAGCGAGAGAGGCAAGGCTTTGAGGCCTGGGGATTTTTTTTTTTTCCTGGTAGCTCAGCATCTGTGATCTGGCTCTGCCTCTGAAGTGTTCTCAGGGTGTGTGTGTGTGTGTGCGCGCACGCACGCACGCTCACAGTGCTGGTATGGGAAGGAATCAGCCTTCAAGGGAGGGTGAGGTGAGAGAGAGAGAGAGTGTGCGCGTGTGTGTGTGCATGAGGCGGGCCCAGGAGGGAATCAGCCTTCGAGGGAGGGGGCGGTTAGAGTGCGCGGGTGTACAAGGAGCGGGGTGGTTGTGATGCTAGGACTGATTTGCTCCCAGCCCGTCCCCAGCGGGGTCCCCGTGAGGCCCTGCCGGCCCTGCTCACAAATCTCCTGCACTTGGGACAGAGGGAAGACGCTACAGCACGCGGCTTCCTGGGGCGCTACAGTGGTAATTTCCAGGGCTGCCAAGGGTCACACAGCTGGAAACACCCTCCCTCTGCCCAAGTCCCCTCACTGCCTTTCACCTCCTCCGACTCCCCTGCATCCCCTCCCAAATGCAAGCCCAGCTCTCTGCTCTCGGGCTCGTGATGCTCATCCCCTGCCTGCTGCCGCTTCGCAGCCAGCAAGGCGAGCGTGATACCAAGAGTTCAAAGAGCTAATTAAAACAGCAGTCACCTCCCTCCCCCACAAAAAGGATGCATGTAGGTGGCGGAAAGACGTGGTTAGAACCAGAGCCTGGAAGCCGGGACGCCTGGGTTCGATTGTCCAACTCTGCCACTACTCAGTGCGTGGCCTGGGCAAGCCGCCTCTCTGCCCCTTCTGCAGCCAGCCCTGACCCCCGGGCGGTGACTCCTGTAGGGATGTGAATGAGTCAGCAGCTGGGAGGCGGAGTGAGTTCCAGTGGGTCGTTTCTGGGAAAGGTTTTGATGGACCTCCCAGGTGAGCATCTAGTAGGGCCCCCTGGAGAACCCAGGCCAGGGAGGCGAGAGCTCCCAGAGGCTTTAGTAGAATCATCCGATCTTGATTTCAGAATGGCGATTGATGGAGAATCCACCACGACCCTGGGGCCTGGTTCCCCTGGCTGGCTAACTCCATTGTTCACAATGTACACCTTGTTCTCCTTCTGAATTGGGGTCGTTTCAACTTCCAGCCAGTGGATCGTGTTAGACCTTCTCTGTTAAACCGAAGAGCTGATCATTCTGGATTTGTTCCCCGTGTGGTCTTCCATGGGTTAAGCTAGCTGGATTCAGCTCTTGGAGTTTGTCACTAGAACGCACCTGGTCTCATCCTTTAATCATTCTCACGACTCTTCTCTGACCCTCTCCAATTTCTCCACATCCTTCTTGACTCGTGGGCCCCAGAATTGGATGCACGGTTCCAACAGTGATTGCATCAGTACCAGCCAGAGGTAAAAATAACCTCTCTGCTCCTGCTCCTGGTTCTCCTGTTCATGAATCTTCGGATCACATTAGCTCTTTCAGCCACAGTGTCACCCTGGGAGCCAGGGACGTCTCAGGGGATGGGGCCTGGAGCAACCCCCTTGCCCAGAGCCCCTGGGGCGGGGACTGAGGAGACCCCCCCCACTGCAGCCTCTCCCCACCCCTGCTCCATCCCTGCCCTATCTCCTTATCCTCTCTCCCACGACAATGGGGCCCAGGGATTACTTGGGGCCGAGAGCTGCGTGCAGGGCAGGTGTTAGGAGTTGCCTTCTCCCCACACTCCCCACGTGAGCAGTGGGGGCTCTACTCTGCTGTGCCATGCTGTACCGCCCTCCCGGCCTGCCACGCCTCGCTTGTCTGCAGGCAGCTGGAACTGCGGGGCTGCTCTGCTACCAGCCACTGCGGAGAAGTGAGACGCAGCGGGCTGTGAGGGCGATGCAGCAGGGCCCAGCAGGCTGCCACTCCCTCTGCCAGTGTGGTGAGCATGGGAAGCGGGGGAGGTGCTGTGGGGCCCCCAAAAGCATAGGCTTTGGGGCAGCCACCCCAGCTTGTCCTATGGATGGGATGGGTCTGCTCGGAGCTCCTGTTCATCTGACTAGCCACCAGGACCCTCGAATCTTTTCCAGAGTCCCTGCGTCCCAGGGTAGTGTCCCCCATCCTGTAAGTACACCCTGCATTCTGTGTCCCTCGTTATATGCAAGCCCAATTAGCAGTATTCATACACTTGCTGTCGGCCTGTGCTCTGGTTTCCAAGTGGTCCATTTTCCCCCTGTACCCATGGCCTGTCCTCTTCCCACTCCCCCAGTTGAATCGGGTCTTTGCCCATGAAAGCATATAGACTAACAGATATTTGGGAGCATAAGGTGCCACAGGACTTCTCATTATTTTTGTGGATACAGACTAACATGGCGACCCCTCTGAGACTTGTCACCAGCTTTTGTGTCATCTGTAAACTTTATCAGTGATGCTCTTTTGATTTCTCGCAGCTCATTGATGCAGATGTTAACTAAGGGAGAGCCAAGAGCCAATCCCTGCAGGACCCCACGTGCTGACAACAGTTCCCTGGTTACAGTTACATTTGGAGATCTATCAGATAGCCAGTTTTTAAGCCATCCAACGTGCACCCTGTTAATTTTCTGTCGTTCTAGTTCTCTAATCAAAATGTCATGTGCTACCAAGTCAAACGCTTGAGAGAAGTGTAAGGCTGTTACCGCAACACTAGTACCTTTATCAACCAAACTTGTAGTGACGACATCCAAAAAAGTATCTGATGAAGCGGGTCTTTGCCCACGAAAGCTGATGCTCCAAAATATCTGTTAGTCTAAAAGGTGCCACAGGACTTCTCGTTGACATACAAAAAAGATAGCAAGTTAGTTTGACAGAATCTAGTTTCCATAAGTCCATGTTGATTTGCAATCATCATGTTATTCTCCTTTAATTTGTTATTGAGTCATGTCTCAGCCACTCCATTATCTTGGTTAGGATCAAGGCTGGGCTGACAGGCTCATAATTACCCATGTCATCTTCTTTAGCTTTCTTCTAATCCTTGGGAACTTCGCCAGTGCTTCAAGTCTTATTGAAAAGCAACATTAATGGGCCAGCATTCCCCCCATTCCCTTGGCCAACTCTTTAATAACTCTTCCATGCAAGTTATTTGAATCCACCTATTTAAAAATATCTGACTTTCATTGCTTCTGTTTAACATCCTCCAGAGATACTAATGGAATGGAATGAGTGTTATCGTTCCCATCTAATGAGACTGCATCATGTGTTTTCCCCCAAAATAGGAATATTTAAGGAACACCTCTGCCTTTTTTTGCCTTGCTATTGATAATTCCACCATTTTCATCTTGATGTTACCTCTCAGATTTGGTCTTATTATGATAGATAGTATTGGACAGGGAGCTCTACTGCTTGATATTTTGGTCTGAAATATTGGGCTTGGTCAGACAGTGTGATGGGATTGGTCAGGTGAGTCACATGGCATTAGTTTTGTTCTCTGATTGAAGAAGTAGGCAGGTGCTTCTGAGAGGGATGGAAAACTCCAACATGTGACTCGGTGGCACAAATAGTTGTGAAAAGCAGCACGGACAGGTGAGGCACGGGGCTGCAGTGAATTCACCCTACAGTGCGACCCTTGCCCAGCAATGGCAAACACCTGGGGAAAAGCCCTCTCCCAGGGCAAAGCTCACACGCTGGCTTCAGCTCCCTCTAATGGCTGGCTCCAGCCACTACAACAGCCTCCTATTTGTTCCCCATCGGCCGGGCTGCTCCTGAAGCTTAGGGGTAAAGACTGGTAGCTTTTGGTGTGAAATGTCCCAGCTTCACTCCTTGATCCCAAGGTGACCATGGCCCTCTGTGTTGCACAATGTTCCTAACAGGATGTTGTTCATGAAAGCCACGGTTGGGCTCTGTGCAAACCAGGCTGGTGACAGCTCAGGGCTCCTTCCAGACTCGATCCACGTTTCCTAGCAGAGAACAATGCATTATTTCTAGGCCAGCAAGGAAACACCTGACCTTCCAAAGCCATAGGCGGGAGGCAGTTTTCTGCAGTCGGACTTCTAGAACAATGCCCCTTTGTTCTCATGCGGCGTTGGAAGCCAGAAACATGGCCTGTCCGGGAACTGTCAGTGTCATCGGAGCATGTCTGCCCTCTCGCATCCGGCTGGGAATACTTATCTGCCTGGGGCAGCAGGTTCAAGGCCCGGCAGGATCAGCCGCAGCCTGTGCATTGTATTAGATCCTGTATAGGGGACTGTCATTGTTGAACGCTTCAAAAGCCGAGCAGGAGACTTTACGGATCACAGTCAGGTCTCTTGCTCCTGTTTCATTTGTTCTCTTGCAAGTCTGCTTGGCCAAGCTTGTACTTCGTGCAGCTCTGAGGAGCACCGGGCACTATCGAGGGTACTGTCCCCAGTTTGTCTCTTCCATCCCCTCTCTGTTATATGCTGTCCTCCACCCTAGAAGTGGCCGCACTGCAGCGATGGGTGACGTGATTTCTGTGGATCCTTGAACATCCACTGCTTCAAGATCTCCTCCAGCAGAGAGAGCCAGGCCCCGACCACTCGAACGCCAGAAGATTCTCCATAGAAGGGGTATGACACGCAGCGGAGCAGTTCCCATTGCACCCAGCAGAGGGCAGCGAGCTAGATCCTACTGGAGGATGGTGCAGTAGTGAGTGCATTACATTACTGTGGACAGAATTCCATAAGCACTTCGGGATCCTTAAGCTAATATTTATTAACACCAGCTGCCCTCCTGTCTAGCGGGTGCAGCCCGGGACCTGCCGGGGGTGCGGCGCAAGACTCGGAGGTCCCCGGAGATCATTTGCAGGTTGCCTGTTCCCACCTTTCCACTCGAGATTCCGTTGTCTCAGTGTCGTTCCCAGTTATTGCAAAGGCGGGCGCTGCGTGCCTCGGTGACTTTGATTTCCCTGCAGCCCCTGTCGGGAGCGCCCCCCGTCAGTAATGGAACAGGATCTGACAGCTCACAGGGCAGATGCCAAGTGGAAAGCCTTTGAAGTGGTGGCTGCGAAATAGAGATCTCGATCTCAATGCCTTGTGCCTTGAACAGAGACCTCGGCGCGTGGACTCCTTGGAGGAGGCTGAGCTGACCTGGCTGTGCGGCAGCGTGGGAAGGACTCATGCTGCAGAGGATTCATCGTTAATGATACACCCCGGCTAAGTGTGGCAGCACCCATCTCCCGCCCAGTTAACGAGCGTGGCTGACATCGGCCCAGCATCTTTCAACAGAGGAGACGAGCGTTTTGCAAGCCGGGCCTGCACAGGTGACGCTGCTACATTGCAACCGTCTGGCGGGGTGTGGAGGAACTGATAGGCAGCCCAGCCTGGGGCAGGGACAGCGTGAGGGGTGAGCCGGCTGCAGTTGCCATGGGCTCTTGGGTGTCCCTGTAGCTCAGAGAGGAGCTGGGCTGATGAAGTCTAGGGTTGCCTGCCAACCTGGAATTAATCTGCCACTTTCCCGGTGCCCACCTCCATGCCGCTGCCTGGTCACCCGAACCCACTGTGCTGGGGTGGCCTGTATCCAACCTGCAGCGGCGCTTGGAGTGGAGGATTGGGTCCCACCTGTCTACCCTTGGCTGATGGTGCCCTTGTGCCAGGTACGTCTCCTCCCTTTGATGCCAGTTTGGGGCAAAGCTGGGGGGACGGGGGCACTGGTACGGCAACCCCCTGTGACTGGCCTCGGACAGGGGGTTTGCCGGTGCTCTGCAGGGGTTCAGACGGGAGTGGTTTGTATTTCCTTCAGAGCCATGGCCCTGTGGGGGAGGACACAGCTGTATGCCGAGTACCATCCTCTTCACACGAGGGACAGGTCTGATCACGTGCTGCCCTCCCCCCTCGGTGCCTGGCTCGGGTCTGGAGTCACCCAGGACCCGAATCAGGCAGCCAGCCACTGTTTACTGCCCACTCGCTGCCAGCTAGTGCAGGTGTGCCCCTAGAGCTGGGATTTCTGGCTTGCAGCGCAGGCACACCCTGGTCTCTCTTTGCCTCAATCCCCCACCCGTAGGATGGGGACAATAGCCCTGTCCAAAGGAAACTCCTGTGAAGACTGTGAGGCTCCCCAATGTGCGGCAATGGATGGACGATGGCCTCACTCCAGCCCTGGGACTCTCCAGCTGCACACGCAGCGCTGGGGGTTTTTCAGGAGTCAGAGGGGCTCCTTCCGGGGAGGGAGTGGCTCAGTGGTCAGACCTTTGGCCTGTTGCGAGTTCAAGAGTCTGAAGCAGGTTAGATTGGAGAAAAAGAAAATCAGTCAGGGATGGTGATAGGTCCTGCTGTGAGTGCAGGGACTGGACTCAATGACCTCTTGCATTCCCTCTCGGCTCTGCAATGCGTATATCGTCATTTTCACTACAGACAAGTTTTTGGAAGCATCAGCGTTTCAAATAACGACTCCCAGCGCCAGGGCTGGGTGCAATTAAAGAGGAAGTTTTCCTACCATGACCCGGTGCGGAGGAGACTAAAAAGGAAATACAAACAGCAAAAAAAATGCTATTCGGGTTTGAGGAATGAAAAGGATGATGAGCAACATTCTCTCTCCCCGCCTGCTTTTTCTCCTGTCTTTCTCTTCCTTGTATGAGTCTCTTAAAGTTTCTGGTTGCTCGTGTTTGCCGGGGTTCTGGTTAGCTTGGTGTTTGTGTATAACAGTTTGTTATTGTAGGGTTGCTGCTGAGCCCTGCAGCTTTAGGTGTGGTGTTGTCATTGTAGGGTCAGCCATCAGCACTGAAACGCGCCTGCTGCTTAGTTATTCCTGTGTCAGTGTTACTGTCGAGCTCCCTAGGAGCTGGAATTGTTTGGGAGCTTAGTGCTGGGCTCTGGCGTGGGGGTCCCTCCTGTTGCTCTGTTTATTGTAGGGTTTCTTGGGGGCATGACAGGAAAACAAATGGGGGGTGAGTTCTCGCACAGACCCGCCGCTGATTCCCTCCTCCATCTGTGCCTTTCCCGGCCCCTCGTTCCCAAGGGCGTGACGCAGGAGCCGAAGGAACCAGGCCAGGAAAGAGCTCTGCACACTCCAGGCCTGAGTCCTTCCTTGAAGAGCTGCATTTTGCAGGGTGACTGCGAGGCTCCCCTCCCTGCTGCGGCCCGGAACGTGACCCAACTGGATTTCCTGAGGACAGTGCCAGAGGGAGCTGGAGGGGTTAGCCAGCGGGCTCTCCGGGAGCTGGCTCTGACAGACCCAAGGGTTTGGCCTCACCCCCTGGGAACTGGCCCTGGACAGCGCGCGGGGAAAGGCACGGCCTGCACAGAACAGGCCTGGCAGATGCAGGGCATAGGTGGGCGGGGAGAGGCAATTAAGCAAAGGAAGGGCTGGGACAGCAGGAACTGGAATGGAATTTCTTTCCACGCAAGATGTTAAATAACACACAAGCCAGCGGCAGCCAGATGCGGAAATGGTCCCCCAGAGGAGCCAGCTGAACACTTGAGGGAGAGAAAGCCCTGGTGTCTCTCCCCGGCCTCAGAGGACGAGCGTGTCCGGGTCAGAGCAGGGGGGCTGGGAAAACGGGACTCCTGAGTTCCTCAGGTTGAACCTCTCTCATCCGGCACCCTGGGGACCTGACCGGTGCTGGATGGGAGAATTTGCTGGACCACAGGAGATCAATATTGTCTTGCACATCACCAATACTCCCACTGCTCACTGGGTAAATTGCAGCTAATAACAGCCCAGAACGCTGAGAGCCAGGACTGGTGGCTGGAAACAAACGTTATGAGACCGTGGGAAATTTGGCCGCACCCACGACAAGTGGTCGTCCGGCTCATTAAAAGCGTCCTGGATTACGGCCGTTACTGGATGAGCGAGCGAGATCTGGATTAGGGAGGCTCAGCCTGTAGTTCCCTGCCCAGTGGGGGAACGTAGTCTGGCGGTCACAGGAGAAAGCCTGGGAATGAGGACTCCGGGTTCCTCTTCCCAGTGTGACCAGGCGTGTGTAGCCTCGTGGTCCAAGCAGTGTGACTGGGCAGCCCAGACTCCTGGGTTCTTGCCTCTTCTGCACCAGCTGCCTGTGCCAGTCCCCTCCCCTCCCCTCTGGGGGGCCTGTTACTTCATCCTTTAGTGGCCAGCTCCTCTTCAGAGCCCAGCTCCCTGGGCCAGCCCCTTCCATCTCTTCAGCCACCCTGGGGAGGGGAGCTGCACTGAATCTCGGTGATCATCGAACCAGGCTCCCCCTGCAGGGCTAGGCCATTGCCTTCCGGTCAGAGGGGCTGGGTGGTGATGGCCCCAGTGTCTCCACGCCTGCCTGCGAGGAGAGGCGGAGGGATTTGGGGTTGTGTAGTTTGCAGAAGAGAAGACTGAGGAGTGATTCGATAGCAGCCTTCAACTTCCTGAAGGGAGCTGTAAAGAGGATGGAGAGAGGCTGTTTTCAGTGGCAAGGACCCGCTGCATCAGATGCATGAGTGAGGGGTGGTTTCGGAGGGGTGTTTAAAGAACAGGGTCCCAGTAAAAGGGAGGGCCAGAGCTGACAAGGTCTATTCAGCAAGGTGGAAATGGCCCAGTATCAATAGTGCTTATCAAAAGAGGAAGAAACAAGTCAGATCAGATAGGGGGATGTGAGCCTTTGTCAGGGTCTAATGGGGAGTACTTTTGATAAGTGCTGTTGATATTGGGCCATTTCCACCTTGCTGAATAGACCTTGTCAGCTCTGCCCCTCCCTCTTCCTGGGACCCCATTCTTTAAAAACCCCTGTGAAACCCCCCCCCCCCACACATGCAGCTGATGAAGTGGGTCTTTGCCCACGAAAGCTCATGCTCCAAAGTATCTGTTAGTCTATAGGGTGCCACAGGACTTCTTCTTGTTCTTGAAGCTACAGACTAACACGGCGACCTCTCTGATACTTGTTTTCAGTGGTGTCAGATGGCAGAACAAGGAGCAGTGGTCTGAAGTTGCAGAGGGAGAGGTGTAGGTTGGATATTAGGTAAAACTCTTTCCCCAGGAGGTGGTGAAGCACTGGAATGTGTTACCTAGCGAGGTGGTGGAGTCTCCAGCGCTAGAGGTTTTTAAGTCCTGGCTTGACAAGGCCCCTCTTGGAATAACTTAGTTAGGGAAGGTCCTTTGGGCAGGGGCTGGACTCGATAACCTCCTGCGGTCCCTTCCAGCCCTGGGGTTCTGTGGTTGTGCCAGGTGCTGTCCAGGGAGGAGAGGGGGTGGCCCTGGCTGGGAGCATCTCGTCCCAGAGCAGAGGGTACAGTCCCCACACGGAGAGTCCCGGTCGTGGCAGCCGCCTTTGGGCCCCATGCTGTGCATCAGTCAGAAATGGCCTTCGGGAGGGACTGCTGGGGCCTGATCCAGTGGCCAGAAGAAGGGCCAGGCTGGTCGGTGGCTGGAAGCTTGTTGGACAAGGCTTCACCCATGGCTGGGGTTCTGCTCCTAGGGGCTATTGCTGTGCAAGTCACCATCATCCCAGCACCAAGCAGGGGGTGAAATCCTGGCTCCAGGGCAGTCCTGTGGGAGTTTTGTCCTTGACTTCAGCAGGGCCTGAACCTCACCCCAGGCGTTGGAGCCTGCGGAAAGGGGGACCCCATCAGTAAGGGCTTCGTGGCCATGGGCACCAGGGGGGCTTTCCTCTAGGTGCCAATCCACAGCGTAGCTGGGCCTGTTACTTGCCCAGCTAGGGAGCCTGGCTTGTCCGCTCCAGCAGGAGCAGCTCCTAGAGGCTGGGCCAGGCTGGTGTCAGGGCTGGCGGGCACAGAATGAGAGCGGGGCAGCTTAGCAGGAGGCAGAGCCCAGCAGGCTTGGGAAGAAGTGGCAAAATGTGGTACTTCGGGCCCAAGAGCTGCCACAAGGTCCATGCAGAGTGTGGAGGAACACGGCTGCTGGCCCAGAGAGAAGCGGCTGGGCCTGGGCTGGATGTGAGAGATGCGGCGGGAGGAGTCGTCTCAGCCAGGGCTCAGACCAGAGCAGAAGTGAAGGGAGATCCCAGGCCTGGTCTGGGCCCTGATCCTAGGGCAGCCGAGACGTGCTGAGGAGCCTTCCCCCAGCCCAGCCCCTGTCCAGCACCCAGAGCCAGCCTTTCCCCTTGCCTCCCCCAGGTGCCCGCTGCTGAAGGTCCCATGCTGGAGAACTGGTCTTGTGGGTCAGGGAGGAGGCCCCAGGGCAGATGAAGCAGCTAGGGCAGGGCGGGGCCATGCTGTGCACCGGGGGAGCGGCCTCCCAAGGCCAGGCACTGGTTCAGCAGGCTGTGCTGCCCCCGCTACCCAGGTTGGCCTCCCTCCCCGGAGTGAGTCAGACCCAAGCTCCCCACTTCTGGGAAGAGGAAACGAAGACACCAAGCAGTGAAGTGACATTGTCAGGAACTGGGCGGCCGAGCTGGGAGTTCTGCCTCCCCGAGCTCATCCTGGGCAGGTGTCGGTGCCAATGCAGCACAAGTGTGAAATGCTCCCACAATGCCCTGGGCCTCCCCCCGACTTTCTGCTGGGGGCAGTGACTCTCCAAGATGCCCAGTGGCAGGGAACCTGGGCTGGTGCCTTACAGAGGGGGTTAAATCTAAGGCAGGGCTAAATCTGCAGTGGCAGAGCTCAAAACAGAACCCAGGAGTCCTGGCTCCCCATCTCTGGCTGTGATGGCTAGATCGCATCCTGCTCCCACAGCCAGGAAGAGAACCCAGGAGTCCTGGCTCCCCACTCCCTGCCCTAACCCATAGGCTTAGTGCGTGTTCCCTGGGAGAAGTGGACAACCAAACTCCTCACAGCAGGCGTCCCTGTCATTCACGTGAAAGGAAGCCAGGCTGTGTGTGTAAGGCAGCAGGCCCCCTACCCACACGCCACCCCCCTAACCCAAGCCAGCCACACTGGCCCCCTTCCCCACTCAGCCCCGTTAATTACACGCTCGGTTTAAACGACACTTTAATTTCCTCGCAGTGATTCGCAGAGCGCTGCAAGGATTTTTTTGTTCCCCCTAATTGCAACTCACCGTGGTTGGGCTCCCCCCGGCCCCCCCGCAAACCTGCCCAATTTCCAAACAGTGAAAGACGGTAATTAAAATTAATTAGCCACGGAGCCGGCTGCGAGCTGCCTCCTGAATTATTTACGGGCCCTGCCATGGAGCCTATTGAGGACCTGTTGCTTCCTGGGCTAGGACTGTGGCCTCATGAATAATACACCCCCAAGCATGGCAGTGCCGGGGCTGGGGAGCCGAAAGCGGTGCCTGGGTGCCCAGGGGCATGGGGAGTAAGATTGGGTCCCAGGCCGAGGGAGCAGTGTCCCCAAGAAGGGAGGAGCAATGTTGCAGGGCGATTAATGTGCAATGGGGGCCAGGTTTGGAATCCAGCCCCCTCCTGCCATTATCAGTGTGATGAGCGGCCTGTCCCCAGCAGGTGGGGCAGCCTGGCAGGAGAGTGATGGAGCATCAGGCTGCAGTGCCTGGGATGTGCATCCTTTAGCTGGGCTGCTGGAGAGGACCAGGTGCAGGTGGCAAGTGAAAGCACCATGGCCCTTTGATCCCTCCATCCGAGGGCCAGCAGTGGGCCAGGATCCCCTGCAGCCGGGTGGTTTGCAGCATGGGCAGGGGACTCTGCTTCCCACAATGCTTTGCTCTGCCAGAGGGGTATGTGGCACTGGGGCACCAACCTCTGCCGCTGGTAATGGAGCTGCAAAGACCTGCCTGGGAACAGGCCTCTCGTATGGCCACTTTGTGTTTCTATTCCGTGCAGTTCAAGATGCTTCCTCCATGCAAATCGACCCTCGGTATGCAGATTGATGTGCAATTAATATGCAAATTGGCATGCGGCTCTGGCAGGCCGCCAGCGCCTCCCTCTACAGGGTGAGGACTGGGCAGCCCCTGGCACAGAGGGAAAGCTGACTGCTATGCCAGCCTCCTGGTTAGTAATCAGGGACCTGGGCCCCAGCCTGGGGCAGGCCCTGGCCCCTTTCTGCTGCTCTGAAGGGCTGGGGAGGCTAATGCTGCCCTGGGGGAATAACCCCAGACAGCAGGTTAACGTATAGGGCTTCTCTCTGTTCAGAGCCCTGCCCTGGCACAGGCTGGCATGTGGGAGGTGAGGCTATGTGGAGAAGGCATCAGTGGTCCCATAGTTCCTGCAGCGCAAGGCACTGTTACTACCTAGCGCTCTGCTGGCGGTCATGGGGGTGAGACGGGGGGCGGGGCTATGTTGGAAAAGGGCGGGGCACCTCGGTGTCCTATTCCGGGGAGCAGTCAGGAGCCATTCCAAACCCTGGTCGAGCAACACTCACAACTCCAGTGTCCCTGGGGTGAGAGGGCCAGCTGCGGGGTGGGGCACTGGAGGGGACCCCAGCTTTCTGTGGTTTGGACAGGATGGGGGTGTCCGTCTTGGCCTTCACTCCAGATACAACTTGGAGGGCTTGGGTTTGAATCTATAACAGCCACTGGTTGTCGTGGAAAAGTCTGGTTTCCAAATACAGTTTACGAAAAGAGATCCATTAATGACTTCTCTGAGCATAAGCTGATAAAGTTTTGCAGTTCACTGCCGTAGAGTTTAACTTGTAAAATAGTACTTTCTAAAAATCAAAATAATGGGCTCCCTGAAGAAAATTGGAACGGAACTAACACTGACAGTGATAGCAGGTCACATTTACACATTCAGAAATAAGTTATAAAAATAGTTTAAAATGTCATGAAAGGCTCCTGTAAGTTTTAAATTATAACTCCCGTAAGCAGCTATAAGATTTATTTTAGGAATTCTTGCTTATATCTCCACGGAGCCCAAGCCCACCTCTCACGAGCTGAACAAACCTGCCACTGTAATGCAGCCACCTGTGGGGTGACACATGGCAGAAAAAGGTGCAAACAGCCAAGAATGGAAAGGGTGGAAGATGTCAATAGCTGATTGGCTCTGGCTGGGCAGTGCAGAGGGGAATCACCTGAGCTGGGCAGGACACCTGGGTCCCCCCGCGGGCTCCTTCCCCCCACGCCCAGGCTGGGTTCTTTGCTGGAGGGTGGCAGGCAGTGGGATGTGATTAATGTTTTATCCTGGGCCGGCCAAGTGTGTGTGTGTGGAGGGGAGAGGGGTGTCCTATAAACAGCAGCGGTAAGTGGATCCTGTAATCAGATGCGCAGGTCCCTGACTCCTGGAGCTGTCTGGCCCCAGAGCTGGTCATTCGATCCAGCCAGGAAGCGTCAGAGGAGAAGGGGCGATGCGCTGTTTGCAACCCCCCGTGTCTCACAGATCCAGCCCCTGGCGTGAATGAGCTGTTCCGGCCCAGTGCCAGGTGGGAGCCTGGCATGGTGGCTCCAGGGAGCTCTGCTGCCCCGTCCACTGCCTTGGCGGGGTGAGGCTGCTCCCTGAGCAGCTAATCCAGTGTCCCTGGTGCCCTGTTCCTGGGGGGCCCCTGAGCAGCATCACTTCGAGCCGGAGCTCGCCCTGATCCCAGCCTGCCTGGCACAGGGGTGCTGTGCGTCTGTTAGTGCCCCTGCCTGCCTGTGCTTTGGGGCTTCCCCTCGGGGGAAAGCAGCAGGGCTTGGCTGCCGGATAGGGGCACACGGCTCACCCCGCCAGCTGGGTGGGGTGACATTCCCCCCCCCACCAACTCCCTCCCAGCAGGAGAGCAGCTGCTTCCTGGCCCTGCCATCTGACCCATCCCCTGACAGCAGGCTCAGGGCGAAACGGAAGCCTCCGCGCCCAACCCTCCCTCCCTGTGCTGCCAGAGCCTTGAACCGGGCACCTCGTTCCTGGGGCGCCCTGTGCTTGACAGCAGCAGCTGGGCTCCAGGCTGCCTCTGGAGCTGGGCTGTGCTGCTAGCTTCTCGTGGGGCTGGGGTAGGGATGAGCATCTCCCTCGTCCGCAGGGAGAGGCTGCTCCTCCCCACCGGAAAGATGGAGACCGCAGGGGCTCCCCTCTTATGGAATCTCCCGGGCGAGATTTACCCCCACGAGAGCAACTGGGAGATATTGGAGCCCCTCCCCTTAAGAAACCCTGTTATAGCCAGGGGCAGTTATACTAATGTAACCCCCATTGCTTATGTCTAGTTCCCTGCAGCCGAGGATCTCAAAGCACCTGCTGGACATTACTGAATTAAGCTTTATTAGCCCTCTTATGCAAATTGGGAAACCATGTGGCTCTTGGAATTTGTCCAGGGTCACAGAATGAAACAGTGGCACAGTCAGGCCTGGAACTGAGGCATCCGGACTCTCCCGCTCCTTCGGTCAGCCTGCCATCTTCCCCGCCCAGCACACACTCAGATACAACTTAGTGTACTTGCTGAATTATGCCTGGCCAGTTTGTGGTCATGTTCCTGCACCTTTGCACGTGCGATAAATAATATCCGTGGCTTATGCTGCGTCGTGCCAGTCATTCTGGATGAGCTCTGTGTGATTTGCAGATTGTATTATTTTGAAATCATTTCACCCTCATGGAAATGCAGCCACTGCTGGGGTGAAGCGCAGCAGCTTTTTAACAGACCACAGCAACACTGCAGAGGTTACATTATTGTCAGAAACCTAGCTCGCTCCGTGCAGTTCCACTCTCTCTCCTGCTTTTTCTGCACAGTGTTTCCCTCAGCTACCGTAACCGTGCACTTTCAGCTACTCATTATGTGAGCATTTACTTTTGGTGCTTATAAGGGACTCATTAGCATACATAATTGCCGCCTCTCTGTAGTGATTTGTGCGGATTCCTTTACCAACTAACTAATGCCAATAAGCAAATTACCCCAGCCCTCAAATAAAATCCAGCATCATCCATATTAAAAAAGAAGTAATTTAGATAATGTCAGAGCCCCAGTATTTGTTTGTGAATAGGGTGCCTGCCATCAGATGGCTCCTGTTTATCGTTGCCTCATTGCTTTGAAGCCTGCTCTTGGTGTGGCTGGAAGTTGACAGTTCACATTATTACAGAGCACGCTGGGTTTAAGGAAGGAAATATTTTCCAGGCTCAGGTGTGCGTGTGCCTGTGTTTTCTCTCCTTTTTTCAGGGTTTTGCTATTTTGAGGTGGAATGGATAAAAATGTCAGCTCCCTCGAACAGATAGAAAATTAGCTGTGGCTTAGTCATCTTCATGCACGGCGCCTAATCGCGGCTGTAGATCAGGAGGGAAATAAAGGCCTCAGCTGGTTCGCTGCCGAACAGCAGCGGTAAGTTACTGCTGGTTACAACGCGCCTATGGCTGGAAAGGTTATGGGTGATGAGCCATTATAGGCGAAGCCAAGCTTTTAAAATCCACTCGCAGCTGCAAATTGGCCCGCAGGTCATATCGCCATCTAAATCCCAGCTCCGTGGTGGAGCTGAGCCGATCTCCCTCCGCATCGTTTACCCTGCCGGGCTGTGGTCCCGTTTCTTCCAAGCCAGCCTCCCCTGGGGGCATCTTTGCTTCTGAAAGGAGCAGGAGGACGGTGGCAGCGCACATGTCTGTAATAATATCGAGGGTTTCCTGGCTGCTGCCTGCGTTCCCCTGGCTGCTGAGCAAGGTGCCCGTGCTTGGAGGCTGATAACCGGGCAGCAGTGGTTGGGGCCATGCCACAGGGATCGGAGCTGTCTGAGCTGGAGGGATGGACGGTCTGCTCTCTGCCAGGGAGCCTCAGGCTGGGGCAGAAGGGGAGAGTTTACTGGTGCCGGGCTGATAAGAAATATAGAAGAGGGAACATACCAAGATCAGAATAGAGCCCAGGAATCCCCACTCCCAGAGCCCCCTGCTCTAATCACTAGGCATCATCCCTAATCCAGTGCTGGGAATACAGCCAAGGAACCCTAACTCCCAGCCCCGTGTTGCTATCACCACTAGGCCGTGCTCTCCACCCAAGATGGGGAATAGACACCCCTCTCTGGTCCAGCCGCTAGCCAATGGATCTGGGTGTCACTCGCATAAGAGTTTTTAACCCGGGTGCTCACTCTACGCATGAGTAGGGGTGGATGCAATTTTCCACCTGCTCCCAGGGACTGTCCCTGTTAGAAGGGGGCAGCTTCCCATCCCCCCACATTGTTGGGCCCTCTCTGGGCAGAGCCCTCGGGGGAACAGGGCCTGCGGTAATCCCATTCCTCGGCGGAAGGCAGATTCCTCTAACGTCACCTTGGGAATAAAAATCAAACCCGTCTGTGCAGTGCTGACAGCTGCCATTTGTGCTGGGTCCGGTTACGTGGTGACGTGAGCGTTACTGCGCCACCTGCCGCGGTGCTGGGCTGCAAGAGGCCTGGGCGCATCCTCTGGCTCCTTATCCAGCGGAGCCAAGTGACAGCTGATCAGCTGGGCCCCCGCCCCCCAGGGCCAGCCCCCCGGGCAGCCCACGCCTGTCTCTGTGCAAACAGCTCCGGAAATCAGAGGGGAGAGGGTTCGGGGGGAGCTGTACTAGAAGGGAGGTGAACACCTTGCCTGGCTCGTTTGCCCCCTCCTGCTCTAACCATGAGACTGTGCAGACCTACGGCTGGGATCCAAAAGTCCACCCCCCCCCAACTCTCACCACTGAACGGCACCGCCCCTCCCACCGCAGCCTCAGGGCTTCCAATGAAAGCCAGGGCAATGCCACCTCCTGCTGTAGCTCCCTCCCAGAGCTGGCACTGCAGGGAAGAGTAATAACTTTCCCCATGAAGTCGGCCCACCAGGCACTCGTGAGCAGCCCGCCGAGCTAAGGAGGGCAGAGCGGTGCAGTGGCTTGTTGATTTAAGGTGTCATGAATCAAGTCTCCTGGCTGGAGTTCCCTTAGCCCTGATATTCAATCTAAACACATCCCCCTGGTCTAGACAGGATCAGCAGCAAGCATCAGGGCCTCCGGAAGCAGCCGGGGGAGGGCAGATGGCCTTGCCCAGCCAGGAGACTTAAGAACCTGGTGCATCTGTGTCGGGGGCCGGCTTGAAGGTTGGACCTAGCTCCCAACTTGCTCAAAGGGGAGAGAAGTGTGATAGTCAGGATCTGGCTTGGTTTGTGCCTTACCCTTTGCCCGGGTTCTGGCTGCTGGGCTGCATTCTGCTGCTGCCCACTGTCGGCCAGACTGGCTTAGACCAAAGGTCCGTCTAGCCCAGTGTCCTGTCTTCCCAGGGGTGCATACATGGTGATGCAACGTGTTATCATCAAGAGAGCCATCCCCTGCTTCCCATTCCCAACTTGTAGCTAAAAGTCCACTGACCTCTTAGCCAGAGTTCCCCCTCATTTCTTCCATCCATGAGTGGAATAAGTTTTGTTATGTGCACCACGGCATGTGCAGCTGTGCACCGCCAGTAGAATCAAATGTGGGCGGCTGTGGGTGCTCTGCCAATCAGCTGGGCGGCATCTCCCAGGTGGCTGCCCAAGCTCTTGGCTTACAGGGAACACGGCTGCTCGCCATGATTGGCTGGGCAGCTCCCTTAAATGGCAAGGGATGTTTCGACATGGGGTGGAGAAAGAAATGACTGCATGAGCCAGTTGGATCAGCCCAGCCACTCACTTGGGGCTGTGAAATATCCCCATCCCTGAGTGACAGATGACAACCAGTTCAAACCCCCATGGAGGTCCATGGAGAGTTCTTTCTCTCTCCTTGCTGCCATCTCTTGCGGGGGATGAAGTGCAGTGGTAGGCAACCTTCTCCTGCTGGTGAACAGTAACAGAGAGGGAGCCGTGCGAGTCTATACGCTATCAAAACAAAAAAGCCGTGCGGGAGCACTTTAAAGACTAACAAAATAATTTATTAGGTGATGAGCTTTGGTGGGACAGACCCTCTTCTTCGGATCTGAAGAAGTGGGTCTGTCCCACCAAAGCTCATCACCTAATAAATTATTTTGTTAGTCTTTCAAGTGCTACTCGTAGAATCCTAAAATGCCAGGACTGGAAGGGACCTTGAGAGGTCATCGAGTCCAGCCCCCTGCTCTCATGGCAGGACTAAGTACTGTCTAGACCATCCCTGATAGACACTTGTCTAACCTGTTCTTAAATATCTCCAGCGATGGAGATTCCACAACCTCCCTGGCAATTTATTCCAGTGTTTGACCACCCTGACAGTTAGGAACTTTTTCCTAATGTCCAACCTAAACTTCCCTTGCTGCAGTTTAAGCCCATTGCCTCTTGTTCTATCCTCAGAGGCCAAGAAGAACAAGTTTTCTCCCTCCTCCTTATGACACCCTTTTAGATACCTGAAAACGCTATCATGTCCCCCCTCAATCTTCTCTTTTCCAAACTAAACAAGCCCAATTCTTTCAGCCTTTCTTCTACTGGACTGCTTTCTCCTGATGGTCTGAGCAGTGTCTTCTGGGCAGGAGTGGTGCTCCTGCACTGCTCGGGCACCAGGCCCAACCTGCCGGTTGACGGGGTATAAGGGCTGGTTGCTCAAGAGGCTGGCCCATTTGGCTAGGGTGGGAATCACAGTGTGAAGACAGTGCCATGCTGGTGTGGTAGCATGAGTCTAGCCCAGGCCCTGGTAGGAAGCTGGGAAAACAAGCCCTGCGTGCTGTGGCTGTGCCTCCGTTAAGCAGTTGCAGTGCTCCACCCCAGAGGTGGCTGCATTCCACTGGCCCAGATGACACAAATCCTTCATCTACAAAGCAGTGTCTGTGTGCAAATCAGTCTCTTCATGTGGCTGCCTGGACAGGAGAGCTGGGACAATTTTTGCACCGGGGGTGTTTGTAGCTGTTGAACCAACCTGTAAATCTTGTATATAAAGGAAACCCCTTCAAATCAGGGTGTGCTGCCTTAGTTCCAGCACCTCTGCCTGGACACAGCACCCAGGAGGGGAGTGGACGTTACCCCTTCATCACATGCTGCTGACCTGAGTGCCTGCAAAAAGCAAAACTCTCTGGAATGATAGTCTCCCACCAGTAGTACCTAGCTCCTTTCCTCCAGAGGTCTCCAAGCTCTTTACAAAGGAGGCAAAGCCCATTATTGCCTTTATAGCAAATGGGAGAAACTGAGGCATGGGGAAAGGTAAAATGATCTGGTCAAGGTCATGCACTGTTAGAGCTGGAGCTGGGAGCAGCTCCAGCGCCCGGAGCCTCGTCCAGGTCCCTGGCTGCTGGGCCAGGCTGCTGCTACATCCTCTGGTGCATGCACACAGCCCACAGCGCTGGTGACATGGCTGTGAACTGGAAGGGGGTGATTTCTTCTGTATCGATTTTTCAATAGGTTTGGACAGAGATGGAGCATCGCCCAAGCCCGGGAGAGGGACTCTGGCTGCTAACAGCTTAAGGGCAAAGGAGGGAGGTGGGCAGCTCCCTGTGCTAGAGGCAACAGTTAAAAAAATTGCTGTATGGAGGAGAGTGGGAGGAGGGAGATGGCACTAAATCGGTGTGATTGTGGAAGTTCTGTTCCTAGCATGTGGGCGTTGTTTGGAAATGGGGCCGGATCCTCAGATGATGCAATTAGCACAATGGTGCTTGCACCGATTTACACCCTCGTTGGCTCTGGCCCCAAATGTTTCCATTGCCTGATACATTTTGCATGCTGTGCCAGTTGTAGCAATATTCTCTGCTCTGGGGCGTGTGTGTGTGTGTGTGTGTGTGTGTGTGAGAGAGAGAGAGAGAGAGAGAGAGAGAGAGAGAGAGAAGATCCAATCTCAAGGCATCTGGTCTCAAAGCACTTGACGGACAGGGAGGGACGAAGCTTCTGACCCTATCCTGTGGCAAGGAAAGGTTGTTGCCCCCATTTTGCAGATGGGCACACTGAGACATGGATTCAGCTAGGGTGGATAACCACAGTGGTGAAGACAGTGGCTTGGTAGTATGAGCCTAGCCCAGGCTGTGGTAGGAAGCTGGGAAAGTTAGCCCTGCACACTGTGGCTGTGCTACTGTTAACCCGTTGCAGTGCTCCATCCCAGAGGTGGCTGCATTCTACTGCCCCAGGTGATGGGATCCCTTCACTACACTGCGAGGCATTTTAGGGGCCTCCTGGGTCAGACGTGCATTTCCGAGGAGAGAAGGCGTTTGCACCGGGGTCACTGCAGGCCCCGGCATCTCTCCAGGGCTGGGAGAACCTCCGTGCTCAGGTCTCTTGCTCCTGTTGGGATGGAGAGCTAAGCAATGGCTGCGGAGAGGTCTTGGAGACCCAGCCGCAACACAGCCGCTTTCCCGCTTCACGAGGGGTTTGCCAAGAGTGGCTCACAGGCGCCGGGGCTCCTGCCATTGACCCATTCAGACCATGTGTGCCAGGCTCTGGTTACAGGGAGACAGATGCGGCCAATGGGGCAGCGTGATGGGTCAGTCCCCCTCCCCTGCCCGCCTCCCTCCCCAGACTCAGCGCTCACTCCCTCTCCCCTTCCTGCTCTGCCCACCCCTCCCTGGGTGGGGGGCACGGCCGGCTCTCTCTGCCTGTGGCCGGCTAACGGGGAGAAGAGACACAGGGCTCCCGATGGGAATTCAATGAGAACTCAGTACGGCCCGGGCGAGCTGAGCCGCCCCCGTACAACACCCCGTGGTTAATTAGTGGCACTGCTAAACACCACGTCAGCTCATTGATACTTGGCACCGCCTGGCTAACCTCAGCAAAGCCAGCTCGGCTCTAACGAGCCCTTCCGCTGCAGGGGCGGCTGGGGGCTGGTCACAGGGCCGAGCGGGGCTGATGGAGGGTCCTCCCCTCCCCCTGAGGTTGCACCCCTGCTTGGGGGGGGCGTGTGTTACCAATGACCTTGGCAGTAGCAGCTGAAATGTGGGTGCCGCCGGAGTCCCCTTGAGTGGTTGAGACATGACCGAGAGAAGGGGCTAAAACAGGACCCAAGCACCGGAGGCACCTGAGAGGGGCCCGGCTGCCAGAGGTGCGGCCTTGCTGTCCTCACCCACCGTTTTGGGAGCCGTCGCCATGGAAACGGCAGGCCCCCGATCTCTTGCTGGGCATCCAGCAAATGGCAGGAGCTGCAGGGAGAGGCCATACGGTACGTGCACACCCAGCGGCCGTGATGCACAGGGCTGCAGACACCGGCACAACACCCGCCCCCCCCGGCTTTTGGAAACCACCAAGGGAACTTGGCCTTGTAAGTTCCATTATTTCCGGGCAGCTTTGCAAATCGCCTGAGGGCTGCAGGTCACTGTCCCACGGAGTGGCACTGAGACCATGGGCAGAGAGAGGGGGGTTTCCTCTGCAGCCTTGGGCGAGAGACTTAGCTCAGAGCGTACAGGCTTCTGCATAAAGCTCCCAAGGTCCCAGGTTCAAGTCTGCCCCAGGCAGTTGCACTGGTCCTGCATGGTGAGTCTTGGTCTCGGTTGTCCGTTTGGCTGGGGAAACCAGAGGGTGCAATGCTGGGCACCCTGTAACACAACCCTGGCCCCTCTTTGCACACGCTGGCCAGCCCAGCTCCTCGCAGGACAGAGAGGGGCTTGGCTGGGAACTCCCCTTTCTGAGCAGTCAGTGCAAAGCTCTACTAGTGAGCTCTGGCCTGGAAGCCCAGCTCAAAGGGGTTCGTTGGTATCCTGCCCAGAAACAGGCTGAGGCCAGCTGAGTTTACGGCCTGTTGTGCTGGGTGCTGCTCCGGTACAGAGTGTGAGACGGTCCTGGCTGCAAACGGGAGGGGAAACTGAGGCGCAGAGTGATGACGTGACTTGGCCAAGGTCCCCCCTGGCACTAGCAGAGCCAAGGGTAGGCTGCAGGTTTCCAGGTGGTGCTCTGTCCACTAGACCTCACTGCCTGACCGTACACGGGGTCTTTGTGCTCCTGCCGTGGGTGGCTGCTCAGCCCCAGGTAGAGGGAGGCTGGGCCTGCCCTGGAAGGATGGGGGATGTAGCAAAAGGTGAGACTCCAGGGTAGGGCCTCCCCAGGGGACCTCCAGGGAAGGCAGTGGGGCTGCATCTGGCACCCCCCCTAGATGTTGCTCCTTCGGGGAATGCGAACCCTGCAGAGCCCTCTGCCTGTCGTCCCCAGAGAGCCTTGTGGGGGCAGCGGAGACAGCAGGGTCTAGTGCATAGAGCACTGCACCTAGCCCTGTCACTGGTTCTCCTCGGCCAAGTCCCTTCCCTGTGTTGTGCCTCAGTCTACCTGCCTGTACTATGGGGCTAATGGTACCTTCCTGCCATCCACTGGGGACTGTGATGCTCTGGGGGGGGGGGGCCAATCCTGCAAGGTGCTGTGTGCTCCCCCACTCCCATTATCCTTCTGGGATCCAGGCCTTTCACTTGTGCTGCCTGCCAGGTGCTCTGGGGGCCTGAGATGGGAGTGGCTAGAAGCTGGAGCTTGTCTCTTCCCAGCCTGCCGCCCTACGGCTGGGGGTGGGCTGCAAGCACACCCCTGTGGGTCTCTTTGCCTGGGCTGGCCATGCCTGACAAGCAGCTGCCACAAACAAACCCACCCCCCCAAGCCCATTTCAAGCCCCCACCCCTGCCAGAGCCAGGCACAGGTCCCTCTTTGCAGCTGGGTTCAGTCATTCCCAGGCTGTTTTTTCTCAGCTCTTCTCTCTCTCTCTCTCTCTCTCTCTCTCCTCCCTTCCCCTGTCCCTGGCCCCTCTTCACATTCTCTCCTTTCTTCGCCCAGACAATCCGAGGCATTAACCTCCACGCCCAAGGCTCACGTTACCCCCGCCGTCCTGTTCTCTTGTATGAAAGAGGGGCCCTTCTTCCCAGCCCAGGCGGGAGGTTCACAGGACCCCCCTGGCGAGACTGCAGGGGCTTTTCCCGGCCCAGGTGGCGTGACAGCCCCTCCCACCAGGCTCTGGGCTGTTGTTCTGGCTGAAATCTCCTGTGGCTCCCAAGGACCGATGTGAACCTGCAGGTCCTCACTGAAATGCCCCTTGTTGCCTCCCCACAACGCAGCCAAGAGGCGCTAGATGAGATGGCGGATTGGGCCTCTTTGCAGCAGGGAAAGGTGTCGACCGTGTCCCCTCGGGCGTTTGCAGGTTCCCATCCCAGCTGGGCCCCACATGTGTTCTCCTGAGCTAAGTATGCTGCATTCTGGGCAGCTTTCAGGGAGGCCTGTGCAGCCAGCTCTGCTCTAGTCTAACATTGCAGGGCTCCCCAGGAGGGTGAAGCAGTGGCCAGTGCTGGTGAGAGCTTTCCCTTGTGTCTGAGCTATTGTTGTGGGTTTGCTCAGCAGGGCAGCGCACCCCTGGCCGGCCTGAGGATAGGGCTGCTCAGGAGAGCCTTGCTCTGCATCCTGATGCATGATACAGGGTTGTAGGGCTTGGGCGGGCCAGGGGCTCTTACTGGTTTGTTCCAGTGGTTGTTCATAAGTGCTGGATCCCCGCCGACAGGTTTGTGATGTCTCCTGCCGGCTGCTCTGTGAATATGGGGGGCCACTCTTTGATTTGCAGCATTTTGCTGGCGCACACAAGCTGTTAGTTGGGGTTGGGCTTGTGGGAAGACAGAAGCCCAAAAAAAAAAACCCGCACAGACTTCACAAGCCGGATCAAATGAAATAATGTTCAGGCTGCTATCAACTCTCCAGCTTCTGGTTTAACAAAGGGCTGGGAGAAAGTCCTGGGCGTTGTGAGAGCGGTGGCTCTGACCTGCACACGGGATTGCTCCTGGGGAGGACAGGGGAATGCTGGCAAAGGACTCATCTAATTAAGCAGAGCTTGTGAAGCACTGTGCGCACTCAGGGCTGTTGGAGGGGGACATGATTTGCAGGGACCAGAGCCCGCAACTGACATGACATGGGCAAAAGGCTCGTTGGCAAGGTCACTGGATGGCTGCAGTGCAGGGTGGGAAGCATCTGATCAGGCTGGCGCAGGGAGGAAGAGGAGGGGGAGGAGCTGGTGGGGTGGGGGTCGAGTGGCCATTGGAAGCTGCATCTGGAAGGAGAGAGACAACGGGCGGTTGGGCTTTGAAACTTGCCTTGGTAATTTTTACAACTGTTACTAACATTTTGCGGCTGTGTGAACCAAGGGAATGATAAAGGTAATCAAACCACATGCTTCAGAGCCCCCGGCTGGCCATTGTGGGGCGTGACCAGGAAGGAGTCTGCTCTCCCATCTGCCCTCATGCCTTCCACCTCGTTGTCAGGGGCTAGAGAGAGAGGAGGACAGAGCCTGTTGCCCTCTGGTACGTCAGTGGGGGATAGCGCTGAAGGTGGGATGCCTGACCCATGGCCTGAGCCAGCCTGGAGGCATCCGTGTTTCAAAAGGCAGTGCTGCCTAGTGCTTTCAGAACAGGCATCGGTTGGGTGTGTTCTGCTCCTAGCTGTGCCATGTGGCCCCGGGTGTGATGATGCTCCGTGCCTCAGTTTCCCTACTGGGGATGCTCTGAGGTTGGGGTCCCTGCTGCTTGCCAGAAGCTCTGATCGCCACAGAGGGTCTGCTGTTGCTAGAAAGATCAGTCTGAGGACCAGCGTCATTTGTGTCAGTGTCTGGAAGAAGGAAGATGCTGGAAGCGGGGGTGGTTGGAGCAAGGGGAGGAAGTGGGTGACATAGGTAAGCCCCAGCCAGAGGGCTCATTCAGGCTAGGCACACGGGCCTTACCCAGCTCTGTCCAGTGCCAGAGCAAAGACAATCACAGCCAGGTCAGCAAGTCCCTCCAGCCCCGCGTTGGAGGTGGCACACACCTGAGGCTTCAGAGGAAGGGCCCATGATGCGTCTTATGACGTCGTAGGGGAAACAAGTCCCGGCTGTACCTGAGGCTCAGTTCACTGCGTGACGCGGGGTGGGCGGCTGGAGGGGTGTGCCTGGGGGTCGCAGAGAGACAGGGAGGTGGAAAGGGCACTGCTGTGGGAGTAGGTAGGCTGCAGGGAGGCAGGGGAGAGAACTACACTGTGCCTGAGGACAGAGACAAGCTCCCGCATGAAGCTCTGCAGCAGCCCGGCCTGGGGGGTATCCAGAGAGTCGCCCGTTGGGTAAGAATATTGCAGGGTGGGAGCCTGCCCAGGAGGGGCCAGCTGGGCTGAGAGAGGGGCTGTGGCAGGGGACCCGACTGGCCCATGTAGAGGACCCTGGTGGAGACAGACTAGAGAGATGCTGAAGCAGAGCTGAAAGGCGGCCTGAGGAGAGAACCCAGGCATGGTAACTGCTCAGACCCTCCAGGGGGCAGAATCGGACCCCTGGGCCTAGCTGGCGGGACCCCCCACCCGCCATTTCTGGCTGCCCCAGGAGCCTCTTTGCGCTGCACTGCAGGGCCAGGTGGGGAAAAGCAGGCCGGGTGCAGTCGGGGGCCAGGAGAGCAGAGAGAGAGTGTGTGGGTGGGAACCATGAGCCAGCAGGCAGAGGGGCACGCGGAGATACCACGATTCCCTGACTTCACCGAAAGGGCTCAGGGAAAGTCTCCGCAGAAAGCCTGTGTCAGAATGACAAGAGCTGCAGGGCTCTCCGGGGCTGGGTGCGTGCCAGAGAGGCCGCTCTCGCTCACAGGCAGGGCGAGGAGCAGCTCCCGGCAGGAGGTGAGAGACGCGTCCCTGCCTGGCAGACCATTGCATGCGGTGGGCCTCACAAGACAGGGCTGAGGAGGGGCTTGCGGAAGCTCTGGGTGTGGGTTTGCAGGGAGAAGTGAATGCTGGTGAAAGGATTTCAGGTAGAGATTTATGGGGCAGATGAACCTCCCCCCGACATCCTCCCATCCCCGCAGACAGGCTGCCTGGGGCCTTGGTCACGTGAAAAGCGTGGGAAAGCGCTGGGAGGACACGAGGAGCTGTCCTGTGGGGGCTGGCGGAAGGGCCTGTGAGTTACATTTAGGCTCAGGAGCGTGTGGTGGGTTTGTCGTCTCTGTCGCCCTTTGCTCCCACTGTTGTGACTTTCTGCCCTTGGCCTGGCTGTGGTGTGATAAGAAGCCTGGCCACTATAAATAGCTCAGCGCTGGGGGGTGAAGGGAAGTGGTGATCCCGAGTGCAAATGTGGCAGCTGGTGTGTCCTGCTCTTGGGAGCTGGGAATCCGAGGGCTCTGTGAGTGCTGGTGGGAAGGGCTGGCTGCTCTAGCGAGCGCCCCGGGCTGGGCTGGGCGGGGGGGAATGTGGCTAACCTATTGAGAGACGCAGGCCGGAGAGGCCGCGCTGGGTCACCAGAAGCTGGTGGAGTCCGGAGGGATCATCCGCCCCAGGCACAGACAAGGTGTCCTCACACCAAGGGTGCGAGATGGGCACAAAGGGGGTGCAGCCTGTTCACCAGGTGCGCGCGCTCCCGATTGGCCAACGTCTTCACCTCCCGAGCAACGCTCAGCACCAACCCAGGAGCTCTCCCGGCCCGGCCCGCCCGTTCCCAGGACTTTGGGAGGTGCCCTGTGAGCGTTCCACCTCAGCGCCCGGGTGCACATCCTGGGGGCCCTTGGCTTGCACCCAAACGCTCTTGTGCGTCTGGGTAGCACTCTGCGAGGCACCCGCTGTGCAGTTAGCCAGCGCCTTCTGCTTGTGCCTACGCAGCGGGTGTGTGCTGTGCCCACGGGCCCCTTCTCGGGCGTGTCCTGCAGATACTCGTGGGCTTTGCGGGTGTGGCGTGAGTCGGTCGTGTGCACATTTGTGCGCACGCATGGCCCTTTCCCTGCAGAAAAACTCAGCCGGCATGGTGCCAGCCTGCTTTATGACAGGCGGGAAATGAGGCTTAAAGGAAGGGAAGGGGCGGGGGTGGAAGGAAGGCGCATGGCCGGGGAAGGGGAGAGCGGAGATGGAAGTGCACGCTAAATCTGAGCAGGATGTCTCGTCTGGGTAGCGAGGAGTCTCAGGCAGCTTGCGAAAGGCTGCAGGTAAATGAAAAGGCGGCTGCGATGTCTCCTGGGGGGCCTATTGAGAGGGGCCGATCATTCAGCAACAGGTGGCAAAAGCCGGGAACGGCCTCCCGGAGGGGAGATACCGACTCTTTAATTATTGCGAATGCGTCGTCAGTGGCTTTTTTTTTTAAGAAAAGCCCAGGCAAAGGACTAATCTCTGGGCTGGAGTCCGGAGCAGCTGATGGTGTCTGGCGCAGATGTGACGGAGCAGTTGGCTGTGGTCCGCTGACAGCGGCAGGTGCAGAGAACCAGCACCAAGTGGCCATTCTCTCCCACCCGTAGCCACTGCCAGGGGCCAGCAGGGAGCCAGGAGGGACTGGGTGAGCAGTGGGCAGCTAGGGAAGCAGTCAGTCAAGACAGAGGGACAGACAGAGACCTTGCAGAGGGTGACAGCACTGCAACATGGTCATGGAGGGTGGAGCCTGGGCAGGTGTGTGGCTTGCAGCCCACCCTGTGTTGAACATTGAAGAGCAAAAGGTGGTCTTACGGCTAGAAGCCAAGAGACCTGGGTTCAGTTCCCAGCTCCCTGGATGACCTTGGTCAAGTCACTTAACCTTTATATTCCCCCCATGGAGATAATTAACTTCCTCTTGGCTCAGGCCAGACAGACACGAGCTCATTGGCGACTCTCACTGTGTGTGCAGAGCCTGAGTTTGTGCAAGGTGTCCCGATGCGACTGTCAGACAAGTACCACGAGCAGCGGCTGCTTGGGAGGCAAGGTGTAGCTGTACGTACTGTGTGCTTGGAGGACTGGAGAACGGATGTGTTGCCTGTGTGACCGCCTTGCGTGTGGAAGGGGCTGTGAGACGGTTGTGCGTGAAGGAACGGATGCTTCCGAGTGTGTGGATGGGTGGTGGTGGTTATGCACGTGGGTGTGCATTTAGTTGGGGGATAAAAGCTCAGCTATAAGTGGGCCCTTGTAGCCAAGAAGGCTTGTGGCATATTGGGGTGCATTAGGAGGAGCATTTCCAGCAGATCTAGAGGTTATTATTCCCTTCTGCTCGGCTCTGGTGAGGCCACATCTGGAGTATTGCATCCAGTTCTGGGCCCCCCAGTATGGAAAGGAGGTTTTTAAGTCCCAGCTTGACAAAGCCCTGGCTGGGATGATTTAGTTGGGGTTGATCCTGCTTTGGGCAGGGGGCTGGTCCCTATGACTCCTGAGGTACCTTCCAGCCCTAGGAGTCTGATTCTATGATTCACCTGCTCTTGGCATACCATCCCCATCAGCTCCGAAGGGCTTGGTGTCCTTCCCAGGCTGCTGGGTCCACTCTGAGCCAGAAGAGGAGGAGACTCCTTCTTGCCCTGGGTCTCAGCAGGGGCCCTGTGAATCTTGCGCCAGTGGTCGGAGCATGCCAGTGAAGATGGGAGGGAGGGCAGAGGGCTGGTGGGGAGTGGGGGGTCTTCTCAGCTCCTGTCCTTGCTGGGGGGCTGGGACGGAGGGGCAGCCAGGCCAGTTCTGAGTGGCTTGGGAGTGATGTTCTCTGAGGCTCACTTGCCAGCCCCAGCAGGGCCAAGGAGAGCCCAGGGCCCGGGTTTCCTGCAGGGGCATGTCAGGCAGGGAACGGCACTGAAGGGTATTTTCCCCTCTTTCTGTCTTCCTCCCATCTCTCCTCCCTACTGGAAGGCCAGGGCCCCAGGTGTGTGTTTGCCCAGGGCTCCGTGATGGGTTATCCGGGCATGATGCTGACACACAGGGTTCCGGTGCCCATGGAAATCACAGGGAATGGGAGCAGCTTGGCCAGGTGATGGAGCGGGGCATGACTTCCAGGACAGCCACAGCAGCGGATGCAGGCAGGCAGCGTACACCTGCTGTTGCCCTCCCACGTGGGCGCGTGCACGTGGAACACGTTCACTGTACACCACCACAGTACGCACCAGTGCACGGGGAGCTCCCACCACTTCCCCCCAAAACCCACCAGTGGGCACCTGCCAGGTACTGCGGACAGGCTGTAGTGCGGGGAGATGGGCCCAAAGTGCAGACGTGCCCAGACCTGCCTGTCAATTGCATGCCAGGGCGCACAAGGTGCCCACTGAGAGCACATGTTTGCCTGGGAAATGCCCATAATACAGCCATGAACCACGTGTGCATGGCCAGGGGGCAGGGAGGGGAGAACTGGGGGCTGTGCGTGGCCAGGGGCAGGGAGGGGAGAACCGGGGGCTGTGTGTGGCCAGGGGCAGGGAGGGGAGAACCGGGGGCTGTGCGTGGCCGGGGGGCAGGGAGGGGAGAACCGGGGGCTGTATGGCAGGAGGGTTCCCCGGCGGCCCCTGGTCCCCATGGGCTCTGCCAGCCATGGAGCCGGGTCCCCACCCCTGCGGCTCTTACTGGCTGTGTGAGCAAAGGGGGCTGGGAACTCTAGGGCAGCTCCAGCTCTTGCACCAGCCACAGCGGGAAGAGAGGAGGGAGCCCCATGGCACCAGCCACAGGAGCAGGTGTCCTGCACTGCCGGGTTCTGGCTTCTGCCTCCAGTCCACCCAGGGAGCTGGGAGCAGAGGGGTGGGTCAGTCCCCAGGACTTCCCCCTTTGGGGGGCAACATTCCCAGTGCCTCCCAGCTCTACCCTTGGGCTCAGGGGCTTCTGCTGCATGGGGAGCACCAGGGATCTGGGATTCAGCCCTGCCGCTCCTGGCTTCAGTGGGGGGCAGGGAGCGGGGATTCAGCCTGGGTGGAAGAGGGAGGGATGTGCCAGAGATCTGGGCCTCAGCCCTGCAGCTCCTGCTTCAGCCCTCCGGCTGAAAAGGCTTGTGCAACCCCTGCTGCCCCTGTGCGCACCCCGGGCTACCTCTCCTACCTGATCCGACCTCTCCCTGGCCACTGCCTACCCACACGGAGCTGCACTCGCAGCTGATTGACCAGCTGGGGGCCGGGAGGGATGCAAAAAGATACGGGACAATTTTCCTGGTGTTTTTAGAGGCAGGACACGTGGAAGAGGGCTTGAACCTGGGGCTGCTGGTCCCCCCACACTGAGTGCACCACCCAATCCCCACAGGGGCACCTGGGGCTTTCAGGCTGCACTCACAGAATGCACGCGTGCCCTCCCCAATCTCTACAGGTGCACAAATGCATCAGAGGACGCTCATCCCTTGTGCACTCCCCGAGCACATGTACGTGTAAATGACCACAAGCACCACAAAACACGGGCTCGTGTGCAAAGACAAATCCCGAGGCCAGGCAGGCCCGGCGCTGCCCCGTTATACTGGCGTCAGTCTGGCGTTAGCAGCTCTTTACGCGTAGCGTTAGCCAGCGTCCACTCCGACCTCTGGTGCGCTGTAGCCGTGTCCACCCAGGCCGTGAGTGTGTGGTAAGCGCCCACGCCGGAGAGTCGGCTAGGGCCGCCGGTAGGATTTCTGGGGCTCATTGCGATGCTATTAAACCGGTGGCCCAGTTCAAGTAGCTTTGAGACTGTAGCCTACCACGGTCAAAGTGACAGCACGGACCTGTTAGCTGCTTCCTCACCACTTGAATGACTCTCGTACAAGCTCCATGTTCAGCTAACAGGCCTGCTACGAGGCTGCTCTGCTTTAACGTTAACTAGCCCCTCTCTGGATAGAGACTCACCAGGCTGCCACAGCTCCAGAGCAGGGAGAGGCAGCGATGTTTCCTGTGAGCTGAACACTTGGGCAGCCGCCCAGGAGAGAGCCAGCTGACGCCCAGTTGATTAGCAGCGCACCGGCAGCGCAGGTTCCTATGGGGGGTGCACACCTGCACATGCCTCAGTGCACATAAAATTTATTCCCCAAGTGGATGTTAAAAAACGAGCGGGATCACTGATGGGCAGCGGCAGGGGGGTGGATGTGAAGACCCAGCGGTGCCCCACATTTCGGGGTGCCTTGCGCAGCTGCGTCTGGGCAGGGATGGCCCTGCCTGCCTTGCCACACAGTAACAATCCTGGTAAGGTCTCAGATAACGCCTGGAGGTCGTTCAGGTTTTAAACCAGGGTGGACGGTGGATCTCAGGGCCCCTCTGGCATGGGCCGTTCTCGGCCGCTGGCCAGCGAAGGGTCGGAAGCTGCAGAGCTGGGCGGTCCTTCACCCATCGCCTCCCACCCCAGCTGGGGACAGTTGTGGGGAGTTTCTCACCCACTCCAAAGTGCTCCTCTTCGGTGGATCTGATCAGCTGGAGGGGGAACTGGCTGCCTCACTGCTGACGAGGACGGGACTCCCTGACAGATCGCTGAGCAGCAGCCAGGTATCTCAGGCTGCAGCCTCAGACCCTTCTAACGAGCTCATTAATTAAAGGCTGATTTCCCTGTCAGCAGAACCCCCCACCGTCCCCACACATGCCCCCTCTCCAAGCCCCCGGCCCTCTGGTTCAGAAATTAATGGAGCTGCCAGTCCCGGATTCGGCAGGCAGCTGAGCGTGGTGGTCCTGTCGGGCTTTCCAGAAGCAGAGGGGGTGCAGAGCGAAGAGATGGGTGCTTGGGTGACTTTCAAGCCCAGGCGTCTGTTTCGAGGCTGCTCTGTCCTGCAGCCCTCCATGCTCCGTTCTTCCCCTGCTTTGCAGTCGCAAGGCTCCGTCTCTGCGCTGGCTCTGTCTGTTCACTCATCTACCCACATTTACCCTCCCGGCTCTGCACTTCCCAGCTGCGCTCCGTGGGGAAGGTGCTGGTTGGACCTTGTGTGCTAAGCAGGGTGGCAGCAGGGTCTGGCTTTGGGTCTGGAGGCCTCTGAGCGAAATCTCTCCCATCAGAATCCGTGCTGGCCTCAGTACAGTGCTGCAGGCAGTGGGGCGGATGGCTCAGTAGGGGGCGCTCTCCCCTGTAGGTCAGAACTGACCCCAGTGCTCTAGTGCAGTGCTAGGGGGCGCTGTGCTCCAGGCAGTGGTGCAGATGGCTCAGTAGGGGGCGCTCTCCCCTGTAGGTCCATCCTGACCCCAGTGCTCTAGTGCAGTGCTAGGAGGTGCTGTGCTCCAGGCAGTGGTGCAGGTGGCTCAGTAGGGGGCGCTCTCCCCTGTAGGTCAGAACTGACCCCAGCGCTCTAGTGCAGTGCTAGGGGGCGCTGTGCTGCAGGCAGTGGGGCGGATGGCTCAGTAGGAGGCGCGCTCTGACCCGAGTGCCCTGTTTCAGTAGTCGGGGGCGCAGTGCTGCAAGGAGCAGGCGGAGTCATTGTGCAATAAGTCTCCAGTCCCTAGTGAGGATGTGCCTCATTTCACAGTCCCTATCTCACACACACACACACACACGTAGTTCCTTTTTGGTGTCCCAAATATGGGACTGTCCCACCTAATACGGGCTGGATGGTCACCGTGCAAGGCTGGCGCTGCCTGTTAGGTGCTGCAGGGAGCGGATCAGGCATGAGAGGGCAGGGAGCTGGAGGAGGAGCGAGTGTCGTGTTATGGGAGGGGAGCAGGGGCTGCGTGGAAGATGTGAGGTGGTTTGTGTGTGAAGTGGTGGCTGAGGCGTGAAGGGTGTTTGTGCTGATTTGAATTGAGTGTTGCATGTGGCCAAGTGTTGTGGTCGGGGAGACACAAAGTTTTGTGGAGTTTTGTGTTGCTTTGGAAGGAGCGGGTTTGTGGCGTGGGAGGTGCGGGGGTTGTGTTATGCGTCTGGGAGTGTATCGAGTGGGGTGTGTTTGCATAGAGCATGGGTGTGGTGTGGGAGGGCTGTGTATGCTGGGTGGGGAGGGTTGAGTGTACATTGGGGGGCAGTGTTGGGCTGGGGGTGTTTTTCGGAAGGGGCTTGTGTTGTTGGGCTGAAGTGGGGGGGTGTGCATGCTGGGCTGGGGTGGGATTGTGAGGGGGCTGTGTGTGTGCTGGCTGAGGGTGGGCGGATCATGTGCGTTCGGTGGGTGTGGTACGGGGTGTGCGTGTTGAGCTAGAGTGTGCTGGCCGGCTTGTTGTGGAGGCCTGAGGAGGGGGCTGCGTTCCCTAGAAGGCTCTTTGCCTGGCGAGGCCCCTCTCGAGTTACTGATACATCCCTGGCCCGGCGAGGGGCTGGCTGGGCCTGATCGGAGCCCCTGCTGAGGGAGGTGTCCTTGTGATAGGTCACAGGCGCCAGGCTCCAGGGCCAAGGTCTGGTCATCTCTTCAGTTCCTGTCTTCTCCCCGTGCGTCGCGGTCCAGCTGCTTCCCTCCCCACCCAACCTCTGCGCTAATGAGCTGCAGCGGCCTCTTTGCCAAGCCGCTTTCAAAGGGGCAACTTGCGGAGAGGAGGCTGCTAAAGACGCGGGGAAGAGATGCTTCCAGGCTGCCAGCCGCTAGTGCCAAGTCACTTTCATGGACCTCCCTGTTTGTGTGCAGGGGCGAGGGCTGTACGTGTGGTTATGAGCGGGGTGTGCATGCTGTGGGCACATGTGAGTGGGTGTGAGTGTGCACACCAATGCATGAGTTTGTGTGTTGTGTGGGCATGGGAGTGTGCTGCAGCGCGTGCAGTTGTGTTCATGTGAGTGTGAAGTGTGTGTACTTGCAGGTGCACGCGGGTGTGCATGCCTCTGTGACTGTGTGTGCATTTGTGCAAATGCATTAGAGGGAGCACTTGTGCATGGGCGTGCATGTCGGTGAGGGTGTACATGGGTGAGTCGGTGAAGGACTATGCGTGTGAGGGCACAAATGTGTGTGTGACGGCGTAGGAGGCTGTGTAGAAAGTGAACGTGTGTGTTTGCATGTGAGTGCCTACATCCGTGCGTACGAGTGCACGTGGATACAGATGAGTGTGTGCGACCCTGCTTGCACTCACAGCTGGCCAGCGTGTGGGTTCCAGGGGCTTACTGACAGCAGGAATGATTCAGAGCAACGTTCTCGCCCTGTCCAGCCCGCGGGAGCCTTCCTCCGGCGGAGACTGGCTCTGAGCTCCTGCAGCTGGTGCTTTGGCAGAATGCTACTTATCCCCCCAACAACAACACCCTCCACGGCCTTTTGGGAGCCTCTCTGGCTGCTCTGGGTCCTGCTGATCGCTGCACAGCAACAGAGAAGAACTGCTGGGAGTTTGGTACAAGACTGAGACCAGCTACTCCCTCCACGCTGCCATCAAACGCCACTGGGATTCATGCCCAAGGAGGGTTCGAACAGGTGAGGTACCCGCACCTGTGAGCTGGTGCCCCAGAAGCAGTGGGAAAAGGCCAGACTTTCCCCAGATCCAGATGTTTGCTATTTGAGCATCACATGAAAACAATCACAAGTTGGCAAGGGCCCAGCAGTCTGGACTGGAGCTATTTCTTGGGCAGCTTTTGTATGTCTACAGATGCCTACGTGTTTTTGCTCAGTTTTTATCCTCCTCAGACTAATAATAACCCCTGGGCAACATCAGGCCGAAATCTCCTTCTGTCCCCCAAGTCTTGTGGTGCTGTTGCTTCTTCTGCCTTGCTAGTTTGTTTTGGTAGGGTTACTCCGAAATTCTGGGCCCTGCCTCCTGGTTTATTATGATAGAGTAGCTCAAAGAAAGCTGCAGTCTGCAGCCAGTGCTTGCAAGGGCTGTGTGGTATCCTGGTTTACCACTGTCAGGCTGCACAGCACAGATGGGCTTTGCTTTGTTATTGGCAGAATTGTTTACGAGGCCTGGGCACCCGTCAGTTATTTTTTTTTTAATGGAAAAATCTATTTTGAAAAAGAGCAACAGAAACTGGTGCTTTGAGGAGGGAAAAAAGCACGTCCTGAAATTTACAAAGAGACAGAAGATGAAAACAAGGCAGGTCAGACCCAGTGCCAGGCAATCTCTTTTGAAGTTGTTACTTAAACTTGGAGATGTGGTGGTGATAACAAACGGGGGAATAATTGACATGCAAATGAAGCGCCGTATTTTTGGTGCCTCTGAGAGCCGCGCTGTGAATTCCACCGGGGATTCGTTCACGTGTTTTAATGTTTAAAGTCAACCCTGGACACTTTGGAGAATAATTCAATTTCTTTTACAGCCCTGGGTACATCAAAATGGTCTTTAAAAATATACCGGGCTGTGTCACCCTCCATCTGATGGCTCATAATTCCGCCTTTGTAAAACATTAAAGAGGAGCTGCAATCCGAAACGAAAGCCTAACAGCCTGCGACTGGCAGAGGAAATAGATCCGATGCTCGAGAGCGCTTATGGACTCAGAAGGCCGCTGTGACTATCTGAGCTCATCACACTCTTTAATGTATTCGTCACGTGACACAGGGCAGTGCTGTTCTGTCCAGGTTCCACAAGGGAAACTGAGGCATGGTGGGGTACTATCAAGGCTTGAGGCCAGGCCTTTGCTGCTTCCACCGGGCACGGTAGTTGAGTCGAGGGACTGGGCGCAACACACACTCTGACTCACTCCCATTGCTTGAGGAGTATGCTCACTTTGAATCACAGCATCCCTAATGGGCTCATGTATGGAGGATGGGCAGGAGAGGATTTAAAACCCCATAGTTATGAGCTGATTTGCCCAAAGCCACAGAGAAAGTCCGTGGCAGAGCCAGGACTTGAACCCAGGTCCCTCTAGCCCTGGGACCAGCCCTGACCATTAGATCCCCTTCCCTTCCTGTGAGTCTTACGGAAAGAGCATCCAAGGGAAGAGCTGGGAACTCCGTTGCTCAGAAGAGCAAAGAGAGAGGCCTGGAATTGTCAACAGTGACACGTGCTTTTGGGTCACCCAGCTGCAGAGACCACCAAGGGGCCGGCTGTTCTGAGGGGCAGATGCTCAGCACTTTCTAACCCCCTCCTTCGAAGCGTCTGATGTGGGGCGAGCGGCGTTTGGAAAGCTGGACCTGGAGTGACAAAGGAAATAGCTTTGTGCCACCAGGCAGCGCTGACCTGTGGAGCTCATTCCTGCCGGGAGCTTAGCAGAATTCCAGGAAGTGCCTGTTAGTCTAAAAGGTGCCACAGGGCTTCTTGTGGTTTGAGCAAGGGTCTGAACATTCGCACAGGTGGTGGGAACAGCCAGAGCTATGAGCATAAAGCATCAAAAATTAATAGAGAAGAGTATTTCAGCGGACATAAACCTTCCATGCCAACCTCTAGCAAAGGGGAGAAGGAGGTTTTCCCCTAGATGACCCCATAACTGCCTCCTACTGGGGTCTTGCACCCGCCCTGAAGCACTTGGTGCTGGTCACAATGGGCAAAGGAGACAGGAATACACAGTCCCTGGCAGTGTTTCCTGTAAGCTGAATGCCAGGAGATTCTCGGGTGCCACTCACGTGATTAGCAGAGCACCCACAGCTGCCCACCGCTGGCAGCGTCTGGTTCGACTGGTGGTGCACATCTGTCATGTCCTGGTGCACACAACAAAATTTATTCTGCCCCGGGATGGAAAAAATTAGAGGGAACCCTGGTCCCTGGATCTGAGCCTGTCTAGCAGCCCCTGTGAGCACAGGCTGCATGTGTCTCTGTACCATGATTTTCCCAAATGCCATTCTCATCGACAGGGGCAGGGGATTAGGAAACGTCAATGGTGTCCGAATCACAGTGATCCCATTGATAATGTTAACAATCAGCCCGTCCATCCCTCCCTTCCTGGGCCGTCCCTGGTGCCTGAGGGCGGCAGGGTTGGGGTCCCGCATGCTGCTTGTTCGGAGCCTGTGGGCTCTTCTCAGGAGGTGAGTGGCCAGGTCGGGCCTTGCTTAGCGCCTCCCAGCTGGGAATCTGCCTAGTGCCTTTGACGCTGGCTGGCGAGGGGGATGAAATATCGACTCTGCGTTCGGTTGGCTGACTGCCCGGAGTCCTATATTAGAGACCCCTTTGTGAGAAGAGGCAGCTTTTAATTTCCAATTATGCCGGCTCCTTCTTGCTGCCTGTCAGAGGCGCCTGTATTATTTACGGCCTATCCTGGCTGGGGATGAGGGCTCGGGGCAGCGCAGTGTACAGCCGGGCAGACAACGAAGCGGGAGGGGAAGGCAGGCAGGAAAGAGGGTGGCTATTGACGGCAGAGCAGCTACAAGGCTGCCTGCCTGCAGATCTCCATGTGGGGGCGGATTCTGGTGCTGGGCAGAAACACAGTCACTTCTTGGGGCTGCAGTTTGCCAGGGGCTGGGATGGAGCAGAGAGAGACCCTCGTGTCTTTGGGGGGCAGGTGCCCAGGGCCGGGATATTACAGAGGTCCTGGGATGCACTTATGTTATCTGGCTGGAGACTTCCATGGCTGGGGCAGACCCAATGGGATGCACCAGTCGTGTCTTCTGGCTAGAGGTCTCTGATGCTGGAGGATCCCATCCCCGGTGGTAGGGAGCGTGGCCTGTGCATTTCCCCGTTCTTCGCAGCTCTTGCTTTGCAGGACATGGCTGAAGGCATGTGCTCCCTTCCCCCCCAGCCCAGCCAGCTCTTACACCTGTGCTGAGGTTGAACCATGGGCACCAGCCTCTCGTCTCTGATAGGAATGCTTGGGGCGGGCTGGGAAACGGACTTCTGCTCCCTTGCCTGTCTCTGTGTCAACTCCCTGAAGGGGGCTCTAAAGAGGATGGGGAGAGGCTGTTCTCAGTAATGAGGGTTGGCACAACAAGGAGCAATGGTCTCAAGTTGCAGAGGGGGAGAAGTAGGTTGGATATTAGGAAAAACTATTTCCCCAGGAGGTGGTGAAGCACTGGAATGTGTTACCTAGAGAGGTGGTGGGTTCTCCATCCCTGGAGGTTTTTAAGTCCCAGCTTGACAAGTCCCTGGTTGGGATGATTTAGTTGGGGTTGGTCCTGCTTTGGGCCGGGGGCTGGACTCAATGACTTCCTGAGGTCCCTCCCAGCCCTGGGATTCTGTGTTTCTCTGAGTTTCCCCATAAAAGTTCCACCTTTTCCTCCGTCTGGAGTCCTCAACCACCAGCTTCAGCCTGTGTCTCAGCAACCACCTCCTGCTGTGTTAAAGGAGCCCCAAAGGCAGGACGGGGGAGACATGCGTCCACCCGTAAAATCCCACTGGCTTATTGCAGTGTGAGCAGCACGAACTTTTGAGCTGCTGCCCCCACACACTCACCTTCCTGCACCCTCTTCCCCCCAGGGAAGGGCTGCAGGTGGCACAGCACGGCAGTTCAGGTGCTGTGGTGTAATTTCACCCTTGACGGCTTCTTCTGCCTGGGACGCAGAGGGGTAGAAGGCGTTTTGATTGAACCAGAGTCTCAGCTCGCTGGTTACATGAAATTGACTAATCAATTAAATTGTTGCTTACTTGTTAATTACAGCAACTGGACAGCAGCCAAGGACCCTGGGTCCTGGTTCTTTGACTTCCCCCCGTGCCCTCAGTTCTAGGCATCCCCGGATTTGGCCAGTGTATTCACTCTTGCTTCCAGAGAGCTGCAGCCGGTTGGCTGTACGGTTCTGGCACAGGTGGAGGGGACCCAGCAGCCTTTTGCCCCAGGAGCGTCTGTTCCTGCGGAGGGGAATGTAGCAGCAGGATGGGGAAGTCGGCGGTGGGTGGGGGGTGTTGGTTAAGCTGTCTGTTTCAGGCTCCAATGTATTTCAATTGATTTTCCAACACTCCGTACATCTCGATCTGATTGCATTTCAGACAAGAAACAAGTGCACAGCAGCTGAGTGCTGAGCTATCTTTGGGTTATAATGAGAAAATATCACTCACTGCCTCCCTTGCTCCTGCTGCTCCGGAAGGCAGCAGGGGTGCTGTAAGAGGAGGGAAGGCTGGTCCAGCAGTTGGTGTGCCAGCCTAGGATTTGGAGGCCTGGCTTCTGATCCCTCCTCTGCCACAGACTTCTTCTGTGTCCCTAGGCAGGTCATTTAGCCTCCCTGCACAGCTGTTCCCCATCTGTAACCGGGGCTAGAAGTGTTGTCAAGATAAAAGCATGAACCAGAACAAGGTGCTCGGGTATTAATGGGGTTGACTAAGTAAAACAAAAGCAACAGGGCAGTGGGGATTCGTCAGGAGGTTCTCGGTGCGGAAGCTCAGCCAAAAAGTTGTCCAAATGTATCAGGAACCTTTGAGGTTTTCCAATGCACTACCAAGGAAAGGGTTAATCCAGAGCCGCTTAGAAGGGTAGGTTCTGGAGGGGCCCTGTCTAGTCCAGCCCCTGCAATGAGACGGGACCAAGTAACCGAGACCATCCTGAATTGGGGCTTGTCCAACCTGTTCTTACACACGTCCAGTCCGGGATTCCATCACCTCCCGTGGGAGGCCAAGACAGAGCCTAACCACCCTGCTAGTCAGAAGGTTTTCCCTGGTATCTAACTGAAATCTCCCCAGCTGCAGGTGAAACCCCTTGTTTCTTGTCTTACCTTCTGCGAACAAGAACAATGGGTCACTCTCCTGACGAAGTGGGTCTTTGCCCACAAAAGCTGGTGCTCCAGAATATATGTTAGTCCGTAAGGTGCCACAGGACTTCTTGTTGTTCTCCTCTTTATAGCAACTCTTAGCCTAGCTGAAGGCTTTTACCAGGCCTTCCCCAGTCTTTTTTCCCCAGCACTGGACAGGCCCAGTTTTCTTAACCTTTCTCTTTAGCCTGCCCACCTGAGGCACCTGTGTGAGCTGCTGCCTTTGGCCGCAGAGGCCCCGGAAGAGAGAAGGGAGACAGGCACAGTGTGGCAACCAGCAGTGTAGCCTGCGCCTGTATCCAGTCCCCTGGAGTAAGAGACGAGGGCAGCGGGGTTCAGAAGCTGCTTTGATTTTTGCCACCCTGGGACACCTTGTCTCGGTTTAAATCACAGGCTTTGTTCAGGAAATCCAAGCAGAAGCTTCTGCGGTGCACACCACTGTCCCTGATCCTCATCCCACCCACTCTTCTTTGGGCCAGATTCTTCAGAGAGCTCAGCCCTCTCCAGCTCTCGACTGCGCCATGCCATTGTGTTGAGTTTTGTGCTGGGCTGTGCAGGAACTCAGGACCCCGGGGCTGTGACGGGAGCAGATCTCACTGATCAGATGCTTCCTTTCGGGGCCACGATGAGAACCACGTGACTAAAAAGCCCTGCACTGTGGAGAGCCCTCGGAGGTCCTTGCATAAAGGCTGATGTCTCCAGTCCTGAACTGAGTAGCATCAGTTTCACCTACTATGGGCCTTCAGTCGCAGCTCAGAACCAGCCGGCAATCCATCTGCAATGCCGCGACTGAGCTACAATTGGATGTCTCTCTGTCTCCTCCTCCCTCCGTCCATTTTCTCCCCTTTTCTAACTCTCCATGAGCATGTGGACTAGGTTTCCACATCGGCTCGTTCTCCCTGAGCTGCATCAGTCACTCAGAGAGGCTGGAAGAAGGAGCAGTGGTGCGGGGCGCTGCGGAGAAAGTGACAAGCAAGGGCGGTCGATCGGGCAGTCGGTGTCAGAGCAGGGGCTCGGGCAAGGGCTGGAGGGGTTAGTAACGTTTGGGTCCTCCCCTGCAGGGGGAGCATGTTGGGGTGCAGGTTTCTGCTTGAGACCCTCCAACTCACATCGCACCCGGCCTGCAAGGGAGGGGGTTACTTCCCCAGCACCCTGGCAGGAACAGCTGGGAGTGTGAAGAACCAGAGAGCGTGGCCTGTGTGTGTGCAGGAGGCGGTGTTTGTGAGCGGTGTGCGTGATGAGGGGATGGTGCGCAGGGGGTAGGGGAAGGTGGTGCATGTGAGTGGCCGGTGGGTGTGTGTGCGTGACAGCCCGGGGGAGGGGGAAGGTGCGCAGAGGGTGGTGTGTGTGAATGTGTCGGGGTTGGGAGGGGGAGGGGCAGGGGGTATTTATTTCACTGTCCCGTCATCCCACCCCTGTGGCAAACCCATGTCCTGCTGGGCTGATGGGCGTGTTGGACCCTCACCCCCCTCCAGCCCCTTCATCTCTGCCTCCCATCGCCTGCATCCCACCCTTCTTCCCTATCCTCTGGCCCCTCTCGCCTCACTCAGCCCGACCAGGAGGCCTGGGGACCGTGGGGCCTTTGACAGGCTGATGGAGAAAGGGTCACCGTGGCAGAGCACAGCCTGTCCTCCTTCAGCTCAGGTGTGGCACCTAACCAGGTTCTTAGATGGCTGCTCTCCCCGTAGTAGCCTGAGTACTGGGGCAGCATGAAGGGAAACTTCTCCACTGGACAGAGCATCACACAACCCAGCTGCGGTGCTGTGCCCTACCCACTGAATGCCCAAGAGCGTCTGCCTCCCCAGCTGCCTCCGTCTGCCTGTGCTGCACACCTTTCCAGTCCTCCTCCTCCGTCTGCCTGTGCTTCACACCTTTCCAGTCCTCCTCCTCCGTCTGCCTGTGCTGCACACCTTTCCAGTCCTCCTCCTCCGTCTGCCTGTGCTGCACACCTTTCCAGTCCTCCTCCTCCGTCTGCCTGTGCTGCACACCTTTCCAGTCCTCCTCCTCCTCTGTCTGTGCTGCACACCTTTCCAGTCCTCCTCCTCCGTCTGCCTGTGCTGCACACCTTTCCAGTCCTCCTCCTCCTCTGCCTGTGCTTCACACCTTTCCAGTCCTCCTCCTCCGTCTGCCTGTGCTTCACACCTTTCCAGTCCTCCTCCTCCGTCTGCCTGTGCTTCACACCTTTCCAGTCCTCCTCCTCCGTCTGCCTCTGCTTCACACCTTTCCAGTCCTCCGTCTGCCTGTGCTGCACACCTTTCCAGTCCTCCTCCTCCGTCTGCCTGTGCTGCACACCTTTCCAGTCCTCCTCCTCCGTCTGCCTGTGCTGCACACCTTTCCAGTCCTCCTCCTCCGTCTGCCTGTGCTGCACACCTTTCCAGTCCTCCTCCTCCGTCTGCCTGTGCTTCACACCTTTCCAGTCCTCCTCCTCCGTCTGCCTGTGCTGCACACCCATCCAGTCCTCCTCCTCAGTCTGCCTGTGCCGCATACCCTTCCGGTACTCCTCCTCCATCTGCTGGCCTCCATGCAGTGTGTAAGCATATTGTGCCTGGGTCTTGCAGTGGGTTGTGTCGGGTGCAGTACTGGGGTCTGGCAATGCGTTGTGCTGGGAGGGCAGTGGGTTGTGTCGGGGATGCAGTGCTGGGGTGTGGCAGTGGGTTGTGTTGGGGTTGCAGTGCTGGGGTCTGGCAGTGGGTTGTGTTGGGGGTCCAGTGCTGGGGTCTGGCAGTGGGTTGTGTTGGGGGTGCAGTGCTGGGGTCTGGCAGTGTCTTGTGTCGGGGTTGCAGTGCTGGGGTCTGGCAGTGGGTGTGTTGGGGGTGCAGTGCTGGGGTCTGGCAGTGGGTTGTGTCAGGGTTGCAGTGCTGGGGTCTGGCAGTGGGTTGTGTTGGGGGTGCAGTGCTGGGGTCTGGCAGTGGGTGTGTAGGGGGTGCAATGCTGGGGTCTGGCAGTGGGTGTGTTGGGGGTGCAGTGCTGGGGTCTGGCAGTGGGTTGTGTTGGGGTTGCAGTGCTGGGGTCTGGCAGTGGGTGTGTAGGGGGTGCAATGCTGGGGTCTGGCAGTGGGTGTGTTGGGGGTGCAGTGCGGGGGTCTGGCAGTGGGTTGTGTTGGGGTTGCAGTGCTGGGGTCTGGCAGTGGGTGTGTAGGGGTGCAGTGTGGGGGTCTGGCAGTGGGTTGTGTCGGGGTTGCAGTGCTGGGGTCTGGCAGTGGGTGTGTTGGGGTGCAGTGTGGGGGTCTGGCAGTGGGTGTGTTGGGGGTGCAGTGTGGGGATCTGGCAGTGGCTTGTGTTGGGGGTGCAGTGTGGGGGTCTGGCAGTGGCTTGTGTTGGGGGTGCATTGCTGGGGTCTGGCAGTGGGTGTGTTGGGGGTGCAGTGCTGGGGTCTGGCAGTGGGTGTGTTGGGGGTGCAGTGCTGGGGTCTGGCAGTGGGTGTGTTGGGGGAGGCGCTGTGCAGTCCAGTCCATGGTGTCTCTGTCCCTGCAGCCCTTTGTTTTCTGTGGCCTCCTCTGAGTGGGTGCACCCTGGGTGAACGTGATGTGGGGGGAAGAGGTGGGGTGAGGCTGATGGAGGAGGAGAGTGGGGGGGCGTGGATGAAAGGAGCTGAGCAGGGGGAGAAAAGAACAGCTTTTCCCAGCATATTTGGGATTCTTTTGTCTGGGAATGACCCATTTTCCTTCACCCTTTGCAAGCAACAACCCACCCACGCCCGCCTGGGCCCTCCTCCATAGCCAGCAGACAGCAGCTCTCAGCCCAGCAGCCTGCGCCCCTCACCCAGTCCTTCCCACACACAGCCGTGAGCCAGGGAGCCTGTGCCCTGCTCTGGGACCGCGGGCTCCAGGACAGAGCACTGGGTTCCCCAGCCAGGCCTCCCTCTGCCCCACCTCCTGTGCAGAGTGTTGGCAGCAGGTCCCTGGCAGCACTGGGCTCCCCTGGGGCTGAGGTGCTGCTCAGGGGCTGGCACGAGGGGTGGCTGCTTCGAGAGCAGGGAGAGTCCAGGTTCTTTCCCTGCTACGGCTGGGCAGCACAGGCAGCTCTGGTCGCAGCACTGGGACATCGGAGCCGTTCCCAAGTTACTTCCATTTTGGCAAAGCAGCATTGCCCAGAGGGGGGAAACTGAGGCACAGAGGGTGGGACTTGCCTGGGGTCACACCATGAGGTGGTGGCAGAGCCGGGTGTAGAACCCAGGCGTCCGGGCTCACAAGCCCCCTTGTTCTAACCAGCCAGAGTTGGGGCTGAACCTCCCGAGCCCCACGCGGCCTTCCCCTGTCCTGGGGACGCACACCAGGGCCAAGCTGCAGAAGGGGCCCACCAAGAGTAACAGAGCTGCTGGGGGTGGGGAACTTCAGGTCTGACTCCCCGCCCTCGTCCCCTCCTCCCTGGCCCCCTGGGGTGGGGGAAACCCGAGCCGTGCCCCCTCCCCACCCCGCTGCGAGCTGTGATGGTGCCGAACAGCTGCTTCCATCAGCGCCTTTGAAACTGGACCGGCCGGACGTTCTCTCCCTGCCCCTTCTCGCCTTTGGGGGGTGGGGGGGTTGGGTTTCTCTGCCTGCCCCGGCTCCGCTCCCCTGGCCTCTCACACGCCTGTCTCTGCCCCTGTGCCCCTGCAGGTGTGAAGGGCGCCTGTCCCTCCCGGAGACCATGAGTCCGCCCCACACTCTGCTCATCCTGCTGCTGCTGCTGGAGGGGGCGGTCCGTGCTTCGTTCCCAGAAGAGCCCGGGCCCATTAGCGTGGCCTCAGCAGACTGTAAGTGAAGGGCTGTGGAAGCCGGAGGTGGGGGAAAGGGGCCCAGGCCTGGAAGAGCCGGAGGGACGGGTGGGGTACAGTCTGCAGCATTTGCTTGCCTATTCCCCGACCCCATTGTCCCAGGGGGCAGTGGCAGGTCGCTGACTGAGCAGGGAGTAGGAGGCAGCTGCTCTGGGCTACCGTGAGGAGCAAACAGGATGCATCAGGTGGTCCAGGTTACCTTGTGCAAGAGGGCTCAGTTGGTACTTGAGGCTGCACAGAATCATAGACTCCTAGGGCTGGAAGGGGCCTCCGGAGGTCATCGAGTCCAGCCCCCTGCTCTCCACCCCTGGCTCAGCCAGTCACACACCCCTTCATCTACCACGCCTCTGCCCAAAATGCCCCTCTCCTGCTCAAGTGAGCAAAGCAGGATCAACCCCAACTAAGTCATCCCAGCCAGGGCTTTGTCAAGCCAGGGCTTAAAAACCTCTAGGGATGGAGATTCCACCACCTCTCTCGGTAACACATTCCAGTGCTTCACCACCTCCTGGGGAAATAATTTTTCCTAACATCCAACCTGCTCCTCCCGCCCTGTAACTTGAGACCGTTGCTCCTCGTTTTGCATCACTTGAGCAGGAGCGGGGCATTTTGGGCAGAGGCGTGGTGGATGAACGGGTGTGCGACTGGCCGAGCCAGGGTGGAGAGCAGCTATTCCAAGCCAGAAACGAGGAGTATGCAGCTTGGGAGTGAGGGACCTCGCTCCTGAGCTGAGCTGATGGGAGAGACCCACTGGCACAGCTGCGCTCAGGGCAGGGTGGGAGCTGTGGGGCTGTGGGATGCAGCGCAGGCCCCGTTGAAGTGGGGATCTAGCGGGAACTGCTTTCGCCGTGTCCCCGACAGATGTGAAGCACTACTCCGTGTTCGTGGGCGGCGGGCTGAGCCGGTACTCCGGCCTGGACGGCGGCGGGGCAGAGCGACTCAACATCCAGCGTATGCTGAAGGTCAACAGGACTCTGTACATTGGCGACAGGTAATGCACTCTACTGGGCCAGGCTGGCTGGCCCGTTCTAGGGCCCCAGAGCTGAGCACCTCCTGCCCAAGTTACCAGACACAGCACGCTGCAAAGAGCAGGGAGCTCTTACTTCAGTACTTGATTGTACTTGAGTGACAGATTTCAAACTAAGTTAACTAAACAAACAAGCCATAAGGATTAGCTAAGCTAAGCTTTATTTTTTCGAGCAACATCCAGCATAGGAAACAGCTTGGGAATTTGCTTGTCAAATCACAGTTCTGCTAAAAGGCACTGAGAGAATCTTGAAGGACGATGCATTGTCAAGTGAATTGTTTAAGTAGCTAACCAGTTGATCCACTCAGCCATAGCCACATCTTCAGCCTCATCATTTTCTCCCATTAAGCAGTTTTTGATGATGTTTCGTTCTTGCAACTAGGCCCTGTATCATCTTCTTCCACGGCTGATGCTTGACACATTTTTCTCTTTTAGCCAGGGATCAAATTTCTTCAAAATGTTCCCAGTTACGGTGTCTCTTATGCCCAGAAGCCAGGACAGAGTTTCTATGGCAAAAATTTGGGAGAATATAGGAAGTAGTGTGTGTGCTGGATAATGTCTTCCCTTTTTCCTGTTCACTCACTATTCCTTTCTATGCTGCCTCCTTCCTTTCGTATATAATGTCTCTGTCTCTAAGACAATATCTTAACTAACTCCTCTGCCGTGCTTGGCCGTAGTCCACCACCACATAAGCACAGAACAGAAACAATCCTATCCAGCTTGTGCCTTTCTTTGCACTTGTTACTTTTTTAGTCTGCTGAGAAACAGAAATTGAAAACCCAGAACTTTTAAGAAGCCACAGCTAGTGGTTACGTTGGACAGACTAGAGCCATTAGTTCATTTCTATGAGACTGTAAGTGAGTGTTTAGCATGTTTGTGATGGGATTTAATTGTAAGTGTTTTCTTTAAATGAGGAATTTAGTATTTTATTGATGGTTTATAAACATAAACAATCTAATTTAAATAAACAAGTCTGATTTTTAAAAAAAAAAATCATCGATTTTTATCCACCCTGCTGCCATTGTAAAGACTGAAAGCCAGTTCTGACTTTGCAGCTGTACCAAGCATGGCTGGATCATGACTTTTAATTGGGCTTCCCATCTCAGTAGCTGGTTAATGAAATGCACAATTATCATTTGTAAACAGCATGACAGATCTGCAATTCTGGGCTTTGAGCGTTGGTGGGATGAACATGATTTATTGGGGGAGAGTCGACATGCTTTTTGTAAAGCGAAATCACGCATCACCAATCTATTAGAATTCTCTGAGGGAGTCAACAGGCATGTGGACAAAGGGATATGGTGCACTTAGATCTTCAGAAAGCATTTGGCAAAATCCCTCTCCATTGGCTGTTAAACAAACTGTTACGAGATAAGAGAGAATGTCTTCTCATGGATCAGCAACTTGTTAGAAGACTGTCTCAGAGGGGGAGCCATCTTAGTCTGTAGCTTTCCAAAAGCCAGCCAATGCTGTAGCACCTCAAAGACTTTAAAAAAAGCATTTATTAGATAATGAGCTTCCGTGGGAAAGACCCACTTCTTCAGATTTTCAGATAAATGAAGGGACAAATTTGAAGTGAGGTGGCAAATTCTGCAGGTGATGAAAAATAACTCAGGATCGTTGGGTCTAAAGCAGATAGTGAAGAGCTACAAAGGGATCTCCTAACATTTGATGGCAGGGCAACAAAATGGCAGATGAAGTTCAGCATTGATAAATGCAAAGTACATGTAAAAGGATGGGGTCTAAATTATCTGTTGCCACTCAAGAAAGATCTTGGAGTCGTGGTGGATAGTTCTCTGCAAACATCTCCTCAGTGCGCACTCGCAGCCAAAAACACCAAAGAGCAAGTTGGGAATCATTAGGAAAGGGACAGATAATGAGACAGAACAGATCAGATCAGCCTCTCAATAAATCCGTGGCAGGCCCGCATCTTGAATGCTGCATGCAGATGTCGTTGCTCCATCCCAGAAAACATATATTGGAGTTGGAAAACAATAGAGAAAAAAGCAACAAAAATTGAGAGGGGGATGAAACGGCTTCCATGTGAGGAGAGATTAATAAGACTGGAATTTTTCAGCTTGGAAAAGAGACGACTAACTGGGGATATGATAGAGCTGCATACAATTATGGGGGGTGCGGAGAAAGTAAATAAGGAAGATTATGGGGGTAGCCGGGTTAGTTTCTATCTGCAAACACCAACAAGCAGTCCTGCAGCCAATGAGATCAACAGTCACCACAGGCCCCGGGGGTCAAAGTTGGGGGGAGGGGCTGGCTCCATACCCCCAGAAGGGGTGGAGTCAATGGAAAGGGACAGAGCTGTCTGTCCTTAACACTGCCCGGAGCATCTCACAGATGCATCTGACAAAGTGTTTTTTACCCACAAAAGCTTGTGCTCCAATAAATCTGGGAGTATTTAAGATGCCACAGGATTCCTCATTGTATTCTTGAGCAAGGAGGTGTTGTTTATTCCTCGTAACACAAGAACTAGGGCTCCCCAAATGGAAGGGCCAGGCAGCAGGTTTCAGACGAAGAAAAGGAAGTATTTCCTCACACGCTGTGTGGTCCCGCTGTGCAACCCTTTGACAGAGGATGTTATGAAAGCCAAGACTGTAAAAGGGTCCCAGAAAACTAGATGCAATCACGGAGGCCATTACTGCCATTAGCCAGGACGGACAGGGTTGGCTTCCCTAGCGTCTATTTAGTGGCAACAGGAGGGATCACTTGAGGATTGCCTGTTCTGTTCATTCCCTCTGAAGCACCTGGCACTGGCCAGTGGCAGAAGACAAGACGCTGGGCTAGGTGGACCTTTGGTCCAACAAAGCATGGCTGGTGTTGTGGTAGAAACCCAACTTCACGTGCGCCATGCAGATGGGAGAGAGCAGACGACCGTGATTACTGCAGTAGTCATGGTATTACCCAGCCTCTGTGCCACAGGTCTCTGTGCAAAGAGACACCGTGCCCGTCGGCCCACAGTCTTGATTTCAAGGCTGGCCTTTGCCAGCCAGACTGAGCCTTCAGCCCAATTCCTAGGCCAGCCCCATCTGAGCTCGGGTCATGAGGCTGCCGCGTTTATCTGCTGCTGCAGCCGTCAGTTTGGTGGGCAGTGGGACCTGGGCTGATGTCTCCGGAGCAGGGTTGTGGCTCATCAGTTAGGCACTCAGGGACGGGAATCTTGCCCTGCTTCTGCCCAGGCTGCACCTGATCAGGATAAGCAGAGATCTAGTCTCCTCGCAACCCATCACTCGCAGCCAATACGACACATGGAGATCTCGAATGCAGCCCACAGTCCCAGCATGCACTGCTCCAGCCAGAGCCGAGCAGGAGGTGTGGGACGTAGCCTCAGCATGCCATTCTCTGCCCGAATCTGAGGAGCGTTGGGTTATAGAGAGACTACAGGTCCCAGCATACAGTGTGCTGTCTAAATCCCAGTGGCTTTCTGCTCAGATAGAGCAATGCATGCTGGGAACGGTAGTCTCCATAGGCTGCACATGTGTTAAGAAAGGATGGGGCAGGCTACATCATGCTTCCCTAAAGTAGACAGCCCAGGGGCTCTGCAATTGGTTGGGTGAAGTTTGGGCACTGGCCGGTGCTAGGAGGGGAATGTTGTCCAGGTGCTTTGTTGTCTGGGGGCTTTGCCACCAGCCCAGGTGCATTAGAACACAAATTAAAATAAATGTGTATTTAACTGATTCATTCATTAGCCCGACTGTTATCAGGTTTTTGCCATCCCAGTTTAATTGAGATGAATAAAAACAGATCTGGCCGCTCGGAACATAAATTATCCACGCACAAATCGGCTCCATGAATTATCGTTTTGCCTCAGCACTTACGTGCCGGCAGCAGCTCTTAGGCAGCGAACTTTTAACATCCAGGGCTGCCACTTAACTGCACCGATTAGGGTGGAAACCAGCCCCATCAATCAGCGTGCAAAGCCAGATTGAGAAACAAATTTGCCTGGGGGAACGGCGTGATTCCCCCCGGAGCCGGCTCAGGCAAGGCTGGAGCCATGGCGTTCCCATGGACATGGGCCATGGTGGATGCAAGCCGTGTTCCCTGGAAACTGAGCTCTTGGGCAGCTACAGATGAGAAATTTAGATGCCAACCAGTGTGTTAGCCGAGGGCCCACAGCCGACAGGGCGCATTCCTCCTGATGGTGCACATCTGCACATGTCTTGGGGTACGTAACAAAATTTATTCTGCCCACGGATGGAAAAACTTAGCGGAAACACTGGGCAGGAGCTGTGGTCACAAGGAGGGGTGAGCTGTTCTCCCCAGGGGCTGGAGTTACGAGCACCCCAGGGCCAGACCCACTGATGGGGGGGCAAAGGGAGCTCCTGGCCACTCCCACTGCATCTGAGGTGGTGACCGGAGCCCTGGGCCCTTTAAGCTGCTGGAGGGCTGCGTGATGCTCACTGGTTGGGGTAAGGTCTGGGGGGAGTACCACCATCTGGGCAGCGCTCAGGGTGATGGCCCCCCGGCCCTGCCCCTTCTGGGAGCATGCCTGGTGCCCCCTTCCCCTGTGCCCAGTGAGACTGTTCGCTCCCCAGCACCAGGCAACAGCTCACCACTCTAATGTACCTGCTTTCGGTCCTTCCCCCCGCCCCCGCATGCACCTCTGTAGCAGCAGGCGGCAGTGTTAAGGGGCTGTGCCCTGATTTGCCTCCCAGAGCATCCAGAGGCTGTGTGCAGCTCACCCCGTCCTCTCCATGGGCTCCTACTGCGGCACTGCCTCTGCCTCTAATGGGGACGTGGCTCTGCTGCTTTGCCAGGGCCCCTGGGGAGGCAGCAATTCGGCAGAGGTTTCCCAGAGGTTCATTAATGCACCAGCGTTTGAAATGGATGCAAGAGCCGAGTAGGGTGGGGAGGTACCACGAACCAGCTGTCCAGGGTCAGGGGGAGCAGCCGGGTGCTGGAGGGAGCAGGTGCCAGGTTCAGGGTGAGGGGCAAGAGGACAGGAAGAAGGCAGGGACCAGTGGCAGGGCGGGGGCATGTGGGAATTGTAGGTGCAGGGGGTGAGGGAGGGGAGAGGAAAAGGTCTCAGCTCCCCAGGAGCTCCCTTGCATTCCCCTGCGGTCCTAAGAGCCTCCCGCCTGCGCACCCATCCCCAGAGCAGACCCGACCCGACCTCCAGCAGAGTCCAGCCTCCAGATCTCCAGCACCTGCTGTGCACTCCAGCACCACTGCCCGGAGGGGATCCTGAGCCCAGCTTCGTTAGCTAACGAGCAGGGCCCAGGGATGCTGCACTTACCATCAAGGGGAATCACCAGGGGGCTCAGAGCTGGCCCTTTGACCTCTGCCTTAGTCCCTGGTGCATGGTGCCCCACCCGCACCCGCTTGGCTCCTGCCTCAGTTTCCAGTGCTGGTGCATCAACCAACCTCTGGGACCACATCGGATGTGCGGATGAAATCTTCTTGCCCTGAGTCCTAACAGACCCGTGGCAGGACGGGGCGGCGGGCGGGAGATCACCGGGAAGGCATCTCTGTAAAATCGCTGTGGGCTGCCAGCCTCTCCCTCTCCTCACCCCACTGGGGCCCCTCCCTTCCCTGGTGGCAACCCCTGCGCCCCATGGGGATCTCCTTGTCTTTCCTTGGAGAGGAGCCCGGCACCGTTCAGCCCCTTCCGGCCGCTCAGGCCGCCTGTTCATGGCCGCAGGGCAGGGGCTGGGGGATTGTCACCGTGGCAGAGGGGCGTCGTGTCGTGGCTCGTCTCCCACGTGGCTGGCAGCCGCGTGTCAGTCAGAGAGCGCTGGCGGCTGTGGGGAGCCTGCTGGGGCGTCGCCAGGGCAGAAACAGCAACCCTGCCCCTCCAGCCTGCTCTGCGAACCTTCCCCTGAGCCCCACTCCCCGGCTGTGCTGCCTGCGGCTGCAGGTGCTGAACCTCCTGGGCCCAGCTTTGGGTCCCCTCTGCCTCTCCTGGCCGTGGGGATGTGGCATTGATGGGGGTCTGCACACAGCACCCTGCTGGCCTGTCTCAGCCACGTGCGGGGGGCCCAGCTCTGCTGCCCACCCCCTGCAGCCTGAGCAGGGCACGTGGTTGGCCCAGTAAGGGATCTGTCGGGATCCCTTCCCATTGCCTCAGGGTGCAGAGTCTGTGGGACCGGTGGAATGGGCCTTGCACCCTGCAGAGCCTGCTTCCCCCTTCCTGTCAAAGGCACCTTGTGCCCGAGAGTCCCCCCCAGCACAGCACGGCCGATGGAATGCTTGGGAAAATCTTCCCTGGGAGATGGGGGCGTCTTCAACCCACCAGGGAAACAGCCCCACCCACCAGGCTGGGCTCTCACCCCACGCACGGGTGGCGGGGGGCGGTGTGGGGAGCATTTTTGTTTTGGGGAGTTGGGAGTGCTTAGGAATGTTTGTGAGTGTGCCGTGTGTGTGTGTGTGTGTGTGTGAGAGAGAACAATCCTAGAGATTGCCATGTGTTGGGTGGGGCATTGCGTGGTATGAGTGTGCAGGGTCTCAGGGAGGGCTGCAGGTATGTGGTGTGTGCTGTGAAAGGGGGCTGGTGGTGAGGGTTGGGGGGTGTTTTGTGTACCAGTGGGTTGGGCAGGGCCTTATCTAGTATGCACCCCCATTGCCCAGCTGGCTCTCAGGGGCCTGTCCCCCTTCTTCTCCCGCCAGGGATAACCTGTACCGGGTGAGCCTGGAGCCAGCCACAGCCAGCGAGATGCGCTACCAGCGGGTAAGTGCTGGGCCTCGGCAGAGCTGCAGGGCCCTCCCAGGTGCTGTTACCCCGCAGGGACCGGCCTCATGCCTCCATCCGGAGCTCGCTTCCCTTATTCACAGGCCCCATACGAAGCTGCTTCTTTCTAGTGGGAGCCTGAGGGCAGAAGCTGCCCAGGCAGCTCCGGGAGTACGTCACACTGCCCTGGGCCCTGGACAGGCATCAAAGATACAGATATCAGTCCAGCCCTCAGGCCACCACTGTCACACAGGGCGCAGCATGCCTGAGCTGCCCTCTTCCCTCTGTGAAGAGACACGCTCCCGCTGCTCCCACTAATGCACCAACTGCAGCAAGCAGGGACCTAGCCAACTCATCTCACTGATGACTACGGCTAACTCGGACAGGGGGAGCAGTGGCCGCTATGGCTACAGGGAATCTGGGCCTTTTTCTCATCTGAGTTTGACTGGAGCTCTGTCGCTTTTGTACCCAGAAACTGACGTGGCGGTCGAACCCGCACGACATCAGCATCTGCCGGATGAAGGGGAAGCACGAGGTAAGGGCTCGGCCTGCCCCACTGCCTACCCCGCAGTGGGTTGGGCTGGGGGAAGTGCTGTTTCCTCTGCAAGTCGCCTCCAGCTCTCTGCCCCACCTGCCCTCAGGCTGGGACTCCAGGATGCACCTCGAAATAATGGTCCAGGATTCATGCTCCGAGCTCGGGTATGCACCAGGGTCGGTGCCCCAGCTCACTCGTGCCAGAATACCCACTCCTGCCACTATCTGCTGAGCATGCTAGCCTTGTTCTGGGCTCTCTGGCCAGCTCCTCCCATCGCTTTCCCCCTCGCTGTGGGGTGGTCGGCATGGGTCCTGCCATGATCTGTGTCATACTCTGCCTTTTAACTCCCCGCAAACATCAGTGTCAAATGTGATTTATTAGATGCTGTATAATTGGCTTTGTAATTAATTATTTCTGCTCTGTTGATCAGAACAGACGCATCTCATAATAGGGGAGAAATCCAATTTCCAGATTCCATTAATGCCTCTTCAGGCTGAAAAAGGCAGAGCGCCAGGCTCCCCAGGGAGTGGGAACCTGGTGCCCCACTGGGTCAGAATCCAGGACAGCGGGATATCTGGCTCACAATTACAGCCGGGGACTGGCCTAAATCAGCATGAGCTGGTGGGACTCTGTCTTGTTAAACATGCAAAGGCTCTGTGCTTGGCCGCACTTGTCTGCATTGGGAATGGATCTGCTCACACCCAAAGAGTTACTCCAGGTGCGCTTTGCTGTGAGGGCTGGGGGAAATCTGCCCCACACGCTCCTCAGAGGTCAATATGTTCAGACTCAGGGGTCTGCAGGTGGGATTTTCAAAGGGGTCTGTTGACTTTGGCATCCTGCCCCCTGAATTCCCACGCTGTTTGGGTGCCTTAGCTGCAAACCCTCGCCTGGACATCTCGATTTCAGTGGTATGGAATACTTGCTGCAAGCACACAGCAGGGGTTGTGGTTCTCCTCAATGCTTTGCCCCCTGCCCTTCCTCTCCCACTCCTCTCTCTACAGTGTGCTCTCTCTCCCCCCTCATCATCCACCGCTTGTGTGCCCCTCCCCAACTCAATCCAATGGGCGCCCCTGAGAATACGTCTTTTATTTACCTGATGCTCTCGGGCCCCAGCAGGCAAGTGAATGACACAGAAATGGTACCCAGGGTCTGCAGCGTGAGTGCAGGATGCCCTGAGCCTGATAGATTCAGTGCTGGGATTTTCAGTGGAGTTGAACAGAGTCAGGCTCCCTGGTTTTGTTGGAATTCAAAGGGAGTTTAGTGCCCAAATCTTCCTGTCCCATTTGAAAAGCCCATCTGTGTGCCCGATCTCCTGGATGTTTGGTAGGAAATAAGCACTTCCCTTTCCCCTTCTGCCCTTGATCACGCACCGCCTTGTCCTAGCCATGTAACAAGTAACACCACAGCTCACAGATGCAGAGAGGACTTGAACAATCAAGAAGGCTCCTGGAACTGAGTCTATGAATGGATGAACAAGGAAAACAGGCTTGTCAGTTTCAGGGCTCTTCCTAGTCAGTTTCACTTCCCAGTGCCTGTGGCAGTTTACAAGGCAGGTAGGACTGTAGCTGGGAGCCTGCAGGGAAATTTTTACTTCTTTATTTCTGTAACTTTTACCTTTGTCTGGGGCGGGGGCGTGGTTTGTTTTTTGTTTTTGTTTTTTTGGGTGTTTTTTTTGTTTTTGGGTTAATAAACCGTTTCTCCTGATCTGAGGCTTTTTAAATTTTTGAGCCTGTCTTGGGGCACTAATGAGAGCTTAGAGGATGACGGTCGCCCTCCCCAGTCCCCACCGGGGCCAGTTTTTATTCCTTACAAATGTGGGAACCTTTGTCAGCAATAACCCCACGCCTCTGGCTGGTTCCTGAGCATTGCAGCACCATGCACCTGGCACCCTCCCACCCCCACCCGAGCTCTGCAGAGACGGCATCGGCGATTTCCATCCACCTCTGCCCTGTCTCACGTCTTGTCGTTCTGCCCAGGCAGCTTCACAGGTTTTCGGCCTCTTTGTTTCCTAATCCAAGCACATGAATGTGTGTTTCCATGGTTTCCTCGCAGGCCTGGAAATAAGGCGCTATGAGGGGTTTGGTTGGATTCTTTTTTGCCTCTCTCCCCCCACCTTCCTGCACTGCGCATTGCTGAAGGCCTCGTTCCTGGAGCTTTAAGTCACAAGGGCTGGTGGTGGGTGCACAGGTGGCATCTGTCCCTAAACTTGCAGCCCTTCTGTTTGCGTCCATCCTGCCGTCTGGAGCAGCACCTGCAGCTGGCTGGCTTTCCCCACCAGGCAAAGGAGCTCATTTTTAGCCAGCCACAGAAGTTCCCTACGCAGTATTAGACAGCACACAGTCAGGCTACACATCAGGCATTCAAAATCATTCCCTCATTGGGACAGCAAGCAGCGTCGGAGGTGGTTGAGGCTGGATGGATTTTTAACATCTCTTTGGAGCCTCATGCAGCATTTTCCCTTCTTGCATTTCCCTCCAGCTGGACACTGAAACTAAATGCGGCCTTTAACTAGTGTGATATCTGGGCTGCCGGGCACTAGCCTCAGGCTGCAGCATGTTCCGTGCGTGCCCCATGGGGAGTTTGAAAATGGAAACAGAAACTGTTTTCTCCTCGACGTCAGAACAAAAGCAACGCAAAAACGTTTCTCGCAAGATAACAAGAGAGAGGGTTTGCTTAGGGAAAGGTCAGTTTTATAGAGGCTGTGCTTGGAGGTGGATCACTGAAGAGGCAAGTGGAGGGAGGGAGAGAAAGAGAAAGAGATGGAGAGAGGGCGGCGCCTGGATAGGTAGCTAGGTAGGGATGCAGGGGGTGGATAGATCGGTATGAATAGGGTCAGACGGGTGGATAAAGGGAGGCTAGGTGGATAGGATGGATGGGTGGAGAGGTTGTATGAGGGGGGCAGATGGATGGACAGATAAATGAGTGTCTAGGTAGAGAGGATGGGTGGAAGGGGATGCATGGGGTGAATAGATGGGTGGGTAGCTTGGGACTAAGAAGCCAGATGGGTGGATAAGGGAGGCTAGGAGGGAGGGGGTGCATGGGGAGGAGAGATGGAGTGAATGGGGGCAGATGGATGGATAAACAGGTGGCTAGGTAAATTGGAGGGGTGGAGGGAGGGGTTGCGTGGGGTGGACAGATGGGCGGGTGGCTAGCTATATAGGGATGGGCGGGGATAGAGGGGTGACTAGGTAAATAGGTATCAGAGGGGTGGCCGAGTTAGTCTGTATCTTCCGAAACAACGGGAAGTCCTGTGGCACCTCATAGACTAAAAGATTTTGGAGCATGAGCTTTCGTGGGCAAAAACCTGCAGATGCTGCATCTGACAAAGCGGGTCTTTGCCCATGGAAACGTGTGCTCGACAGTATCTGTGAGTCTGTAAGGTGCCACAGGACTTCGTGTCGATCTAGGTAGCTAGGCTGGAGGGAGGGAGGGAGGGAAACGCCTGGTGATTGTGGGAGATGTGATGTGTCTCTTTGCCAGAGCCAGGGCAGTGGGGGAGGCTCCCTGACCAGCAAGATAACAAGAGAGAGGGTTTGCTTAGGGACAGGTCAGTTTTATAGAGGCTGTGCTTGGAGGTGGATCACTGAAGAGGCGAGTGGAGGGAGGGAGAGAAAGAGAGAGAGATGGAGAGATGGCGGCGCCTGGATAGGTAGCTAGGTAGGGATGCAGGGGGTGGATAGATCGGTATGAATAGGGTCAGACGGGTAGATAAAGGGAGGCTAGGTAGATAGGATGGTGGGTGGAGAGGTTGTATGGGGAGGGTAGATGGATGGACAGATAAATGAGTGGCCCCTTCTGCTCCCCTTCGCCAGGCCCCCGCCCCACATACTTGAGCTGTTTCTGTCCCAGCTTGGCAAAGCCCTAGTGGGGCTGGTCCTGCTTTGGGCAGGGGGCTGCGCTCGCTGACCCCCCAAGGTCCCTTCCAGCCCTGGGGTTCAAAGAGCAGGACCGAGGCCAGTGCCAAGTGACCTTTCCCCGTGCAGCGTAGCTGGCCCCACGGCATGGGGGGCGGGGGGGCTGGTCCGGCTGTCCCTGCCGCTGGCTCTGACCCCCTCTCCCTCTCCAGGCAGAGTGCCGGAACTTCATCAAGGTGCTGCTGGTGAGGAACGAGAGCAGCCTCTTCGTGTGCGGGACCAACGCCTTCAACCCCGTCTGCGCCAACTACAGCGTGAGTCCGCCCTGCCCGCAGGGCCCAGACACGGGCGTGTCCGTGGGTATCGCGGGTGTAGCTGGCACGTGTCCTGGTGCTCAGCACAGAGCCGGGCGTGGTGTGTACCCCGTGGGTGGCACGTTCCACGGGTGGGGGGCTGCCTGTCGGGTGTGCCCGGGTGGGTAGTGTGTGTTCGGTACACCCCCGTGTGCGGTGTCTCACGGGTAGCTGGTGCCTGGGTGTGGCGTGTCTCCCACATGTGGCGCGTGGGCCCCTGGGTGGCATTTGCGTGTCCCAGCGTGTGGTTGCGGAGATTCCAGCTCCCCTGCCCTGCCTGGGGACTCCCCGCTCTGGGTGTTCCTCTGGGGGCTGCTTCCCTTACACCCCTCGGGGCAGGGGGCAAGGCCGGGCAGAGTGCAGGGAGGGAGCGTGGAGGGGAGGGGAGGTTGTCTGAACACAGCCCCTTGCCCTCGGGAGAAAGGGACAGTCCGGGTGGCCCATCCCCAGAGGAGTCTGCTCTCCTGGAATGGAGGAAAGCTGGCGGGAGGGTGTCTGTGTGGCAGCACAGGGTAGCAGCTGCTGCCAGGGGCACACTGCATTGGGGCTTCCCCCATCAGGCCCAGACTTTGCAGCCTGCGGCTGGGAGCTCTCCCTGCTTGCTGTGCTGCGCCTGGGTCATCTCTGAGCTGTTGTCAAGCAGGCTGCAGCAGACAGAGCACAGGGCTGATCCGCAGAGCGCTGCGTAGGTCCCTGCCTGGGGGAAGGAGGCTGGGCTGCCCAGAGGCCGGGAGGGAGAGGGGACGCGGGGAGCAAGGGCAGACAGCACTGAGAGGAGCAGATCCCATAAGTCACCCCTGGCAGGGCAGAGCAGGGCAAGAAGGGCCAGGGAGGGGGCAGAGTGAAGCAGCCCCTGGCCCCAGCTCAGGTGTGGATCTGACAGCCCTGAGCTGCCAGGGCAGGGGAGGGTGGGGCCTGGGGCTCCTGAATCCAAGGGGTGCGGGGGGTGCAGGCTGAGGGAGAGGCAGCCTGGCCCAGCCCAGGACTCAGGAGAGATGGAATCTAGTGCCGGCTCTCGGGGGGTGACCTTGAGCAAGTCACTGTCCCTTGCTGTGCCTCAGTTTCCCCTCCCTTGCGCATTTACACTGTAAGGTCTCTGAGGCCAGGACCAGGGGCGTGCAGAGCCGTGGGTTGGGTGGCACAGCCATTGCAGCCAGTGGGAGCTGGGAGCACTCGGCACCTCGACAGGCCAGTCACTTAACGCGGTGCCGGCTTGCCGATGTGGGGGGCCTTGCTTCAGTTCCCAGAGTTTGCTGTGCCCGGAAGAATGCAAACTAAGCCCGTCTCTCCTCCTTCAGATGGACACGCTAGAGCCCATCGGGGACAACATCAGCGGCATGGCCCGGTGCCCCTACGACCCCAAGCATGCCAACGTCGCCCTCTTCACGGGTCAGTAACCTCCAGCCTCGCCTCGGGAGGGGATGTCTCTGCCTCGACTCGGTGCTGAGCTCCTGCAGTGAGCTCGCCTGCCCTTGGCGCAGGGCAGGAATCCGGGGGGCGGAGGGTCCTGGTTGTCTCGATTTTTTTTCCTTCCTCCTTTTGTTCATTTGCTCCTTCGCTTTACCTGTCTCCCTTTTGTCATTTTGGCTCCCTGCTCCGATGAATACCCATTTATCTGTCTGTCTGTCTGTCTGTCTGTCTGTCTTGCAGCATTGTTGTAGCCGTGTTGGTCCCAGGAAATGAGAGAGACAAGGTGGGTGAGGTCGTATCTTTTATTGGGCCAACACCCGCTTGTGACAGAGACGAGCGCGGAGCTGCACCGAGCCCCTCTTTAGCCCAGTGGCGCTCGGAAGCATCTCTGGCACAAACGGAAGTTGGTTCATTAGAAGATATCACGTCCCGCACTTTTTCTCTCTCATTATATATCTCTCCATCCCCATACACAGCTGTCTGTCAGCTACTCCGGAGCTCCGTCTCTCTCTCTCTCTCTCTCTCGCTATCTGTTCTCATACACACCCACCCGTCTATCTGTGTCTGTCTGTCCCCATATACATCCACCCGTCTGTTTATCCCAGTCCCATCTATCTGTCTATCTATCTAACCCCATAGAGACACACCTATCTGTCTGTCTGTCTATCCCCATACACACCTGTCTTTCCGTCTGTGTGTCTGTCTGTCTATCCATCCATACAGCTCTCCCTCTCTCTCTCTCCCCCCCATACACCCACCCGTCTGTCTAGCTCCATACACACCCATCTACTGTTGATCCATCCCCATACAGCTCCATCAATCTATCTGACTATGTCTATCCCCACACAGACTCACCCACCCATCTGTCTGTCCGTCCCCATACACACCCCACTACCCGCCTGTCTGTTTATCCATCCCCACGCAGCGCTCTCTGTCTGTCTCACCCATTCCCTCTCTCTCACTGGCAGGCGGGATGCTCTTCACAGCCACGGTAACAGACTTCCTGGCGATCGACACCGTGATCTACCGGAGCCTGGGGGACAGCCCAACTCTGCGCACCGTCAAGCACGACTCCAAGTGGTTCAAAGGTGGTGGCCCATCCCTGCCAAGGCCCCGAGGCTGTTCCCAGGGGGGTGGGGAGAGAGACCATTCTCTGCTGGGGACCACGCTGGGGCTGCGTTGAGTTACCTGCTGCCTTAGAGAGTTGCCCAGCCTGGGTGCTCCTGGGCTGCTCACACAGGGCCCAGCCTCAGGCTGAGGGCACTCCTGCAAGGCACACGCCTGGCTGTCTCTCATCCGGCTCCCCCAGCCCTTCCCTCGCTTCCCGTGGCTAGATCCTGACCCCCTTGGCTTTGCTCTCCCCGCACCAGAGCCCTACTTTGTCCATGCTGTGGAATGGAAGAGCCACGTCTATTTCTTCTTCCGGGAGATCGCCATGGAGTTTAACTATCTGGAGAAGGTAAGTTCCCAGCCCCGGCTGGCGGCCCCAGACTCAGCCCGGGCTCCCCAGGGGCGTGGCCGCTCAGCCCCCTTCTGCTCTGCGATGTCGTGTCCCCGGGACAGGCTGGGCTGGAGAACCGAGGTGACAGGCTTCAGGGAGCGCATGGAGAACCAACAGCTCTATGGGCAGCTGGTGCTTCTCGCCAGTCACTCCATACATACAGGGCAGTACGTGCTGCAGGAATTGCCTCCATTTCTGGGCAGTGCACAGGGGCCCTGGCCGAGCTCTGGCACACCGGCCCTGTCCCGAGGCGCATACAGTGTATGCAGCCAAGAGGCGATGGGGAGGGAGAGGCACAGAGCAGGGAAATGACTTACCTGCCTGGTCACTGGCACAGCTGGGAATAGATCGCGGGTCTCTTAAATCCCACTCCTGCGCCCTGCCCTGCGCTGCCCTGCTGTCTCTCCAGTGGAGACCCAGTGTGTCTGCAGAGGCAGGGCTGGGCAGAGGTGGACCAGGGAAAAGCTACCTGGGAGGTAACCACCCGGTGCTCTCCCAGCTCAGTCCCTCCCTTCTCCCCTCCGTGGTGCTGCAGTGGCCTGACCGTGGACTGGCCAGAGTGCGGGGCCCAGCAGCTCTAGCAGGGCACAGGGATCGGAAGGCAGCTGGTTGGCTGAGCCAGCCTGGGAAGGGCCTTCCTGCCGTGACGCCCTCTCCCCTGCCCTCCTCCCGGCTGCAGGTGGTGGTGTCCCGCGTGGCCCGGGTGTGTAAGAACGACATGGGGGGCTCGCAGCGGGTGCTGGAGAAGCAGTGGACGTCCTTCCTCAAGGCCCGGCTGAACTGCTCTGTGCCGGGGGACTCGCATTTCTACTTCAACGTGATCCAGTCGGTGACGGACATCCTGTACCTGGACGGGCGGCCTGTGGTGCTGGCGGTCTTCTCCACGCCCTCCAACAGGTCGGTCTGCTCCGCTCTGGAGCAATGAGCTTGGGGGGTCCCTCGGCACTGTGCCCAGCTGGGCGCTCTCGCTGCTGGTCATTTCGCCCCCCAGATGAGGTTAGGAGGCAGGAGCAGACCGATTCCAGGGTCTTCCCAAGCAAAGCTCCCACAGGCTGGTGCATCTCAGCGCTGGGCCCCTGGCTGCAGAGGACCTCAATGGCCTGGCCAAATGCGTCCCTCGTTCTGTCTGAAATGCCCCTGGCCGTCTCTGCACACGTCCACGCATATGCACGAGTGCGTGCGCACATATCTGCCCGCCCACGTGCATCCTTCTGCACACCCCCTGCACGATGCCCAGGGCCAGATCCAAGGCCGCTGACGCCAGCGGGAGTCTGCATTCATTCCGGTCAGCGTGGGACCCATGTGGGACCGACCAAACCGTCTAACTCGAGGCTGCCCCAGACTCTCCCACCAGGTTTTCCAAGCAGCCACGCTGAGAAGCTGCTGCACCTCTGGCAGAGTGCATGAACCCCTCCCTCCCTGCCCCCGCCGCGGGCCTGATCCAGAGCTCAGAGATGCCAGTGGCACCCCGCTGGCTGTCAACGTGAGCTGCTCTTGGCGCTAGTCCAGGCAGGGTCTCAGACCGCTCCCCTGGCCCAGCCGTGCAATGGGCTGAGCGTGAGGTAGGGTGTCCCAGGGAATATTTCGCACCAGGCCAGGCGGGATGGTGAAGCTTGGTCCCATCTTGTGCCTTCAAGTCCCTGACCCGGTTCCAGACAGCGGGAGCTGCCAGCTCTGGATAGAAATCCTGGCACTTCCCTGGCCCAGCTGGGCTCCTCCTGCTGCATGGCCCCATCAGGCCCCACCGGGACGTCCGTTCCATCCACGTAGGATACATGCCAGGGCTGGGATTATGTACAAACCTGCCGGGGGAGAAATCCAGGTGTGCCCCCTCCCTTCACCGGGGAGGCCCGAGCGTCTCCCATCACAGGCCCAGGACCTGGAGGTGATTGGTATGCGCTGCCCATTGAGTCTAGTGCCGGGGGGTGAGGGGCTGGTTGTGCAGGGGGAGGCCCGGCTCGTCGGCTGCAGAGGTGGCTTTGGGAACTAATCAGCCATGGCCAGGGTGGGCAGCAGGGAAGGAAAGGGCTTTTCTCTGCCTTTTGGCTGCTGTGGAGGTCTCCCTCCCCTGCGCCTGTGCCTGAGCCGTGCAGCCCGGCCCTCTCCGACATCCCTGCTCCCGAGCCTCTGCAGTACCACGGCGGGGGCAGCTCATTCCTCTCCGGAATTGGGGCACTTCCCAGTTCACGCTGACCCATCTGTGCAGGTGCCAGCCCTGGGCAGGGGCAGCCCAAGAGTCCCTGAGGTGTGAGGGTGTTGCTGTGGGGGCCTGACGTGACTTTGGGCACTCGGAGCCAAGTAGCTGCTTTCAGATTGCTGAGCAGACGGAACCCGGCCCAGCCCCAGACTGGATCCCAGACGGAGCCCAGCCCAGCCCCAGACTGGATCCCAGACGGAGCCCGGCCCAGCCCCAGACTGGATCCCAGACAGAGCCCAGCCCAGCCCCAGACTGGATCCCAGACGGAGCCCGGCCCAGCCCCAGACTGGATCCCAGACGGAACCCGGCCCAGCCCCAGACTGGATCCCAGACGGAACCCGGCCCAGCCCCAGACTGGATCCCAGACGGAACCCAGCCCAGCCCCAGATGATCCCAGACGGAACCCAGCCCTGCCCCAGACTGGATCCCAGACAGAACCCGGCCCAGCCCCAGACTGGATCCCAGACGGAACCCAGCCCAGCCCCAGATGATCCCAGACGGAACCCAGCCCTGCCCCAGACTGGATCCCAGACAGAACCCGGCCCTGCCCCAGACTGGATCCCAGATGGAGCCCGGCCCAGCGCCAGACTGGATCTCAGACCAGCCCTAAAAGGATCCCAAACAGGGCTGGGCCTAGACACGAAACTGGACCCCAATCAGAACCAATCACAAATGGATCCCCAAAGAGGCTGGGCCTAGACACCCGACTGGCGCTGAGCAGTGCTAGGTCCCAGACAGACCCCAAGAAAGGCTCAGCCCAGGGTCAGAGCAGAACTCAGCTCTGCTCCCCAGCAGGACCCCCCTCGGGACACCCACAAACGTCCACTAGGCTCGTCCCTCTCGTGAGCTGCCCCGGCCGGGCCTGGGCCCTCCGTGGGTCCGGTGCCATGCGGGGGTCGGGGTGGGGGCCTGGGAGGCCAGTAACGCGGCTCTCATGGGCCTGGCGTCTCTGCAGCATCCCCGGCTCGGCGGTCTGCGCCTTCGACATGGCACAGGTGGCCTCTGTCTTTGAGGGACGGTTCCGGGAGCAGAAATCCCCCGAGTCCGTCTGGACTCCCGTGCCCGAGGAGCTGGTGCCGAAGCCGCGGTGAGTGGGCGGGACGGGCTGGGACGGGCCGGGCCAGGAGAGCGCCAGCATGGAGCAATCCGCACCTGTTAGCAACCCTCCCCCTGGGCCCCGAGTCCAGGGGGTCCCCCCCCTCCCCTTCCTGGGGCCCTGGGTCCTGGAACGTCCTTCCCTTCCCCCACCCAGGTCCCCATGTCCCGGAAGGTCCTTCCCCTCCCCCAGGCAGGCTCCTAGGGTGCCCCTCCCCGCCCTGGCCCCTGTGTCCTAGGTCCTCCCTTGTCTCTCCCACCCCAAATCCTATGTCCGAAGTTGTCACCCTCCCCCAAAAGCCTTCAGTGGCTACCCCATCCCCCACCCCGGCCCCTGTGTCTTAGCATGTCAAGCCCCTCCCCCATCACCCTGGGTCTTTGCACCCCCCCCCCCCCCCACTGCCCTCATCCCGAGCCCGGGAAAGTCAGAGCAGATCTCAGCTCTGGTCCCTGGCAGGATCCCAGTGGGGACACCCACAAACATGCACTAGGCCTGTCCCTTTGGGGAGCTGCCCCAGCCAGGACAGTCAGACCAAGGGCTCACGACCTTCCCCCTCTTGGGGGGCTCGGGGGTGGGGGGCAGTGGCGGGAACCATCCCTTGGTCATGCCCCTGCTCAGGTGACTGCTCCCCGGCACCTCTGGGAGGGGCACAAAGGGTTGGGGGCGGGAGGTGGGAGACACCGGCCACTCAGCCCTTGCCTCCCCCTCTGCCCCCAGGCCCGGGTGCTGCGCAGCCCCCGGCATGCGCTATAACTCCTCCAGTTCCTTCCCGGACGAGATCCTCAACTTCATGAAGACGCATCCCCTGATGGACGAGTCGGTGCCCTCGCTGGGCCACGCCCCCTGGATCATCCGCACCATGACGCGGTGAGAGAGCCCCTGCGCCGCTGTGCCCCGCGCCCGGCAGGGGAGATCAGCCTGGATGCAGCCGGGTTGCTGGCGCTTCCTAATCAGCACAACCCCCAAACGTAACCGTGAGGTGCTGCTGCAGGAAGGGGGAAGCCAGGAGGGCCGGCACGTGCCGCCAGCCACCGCGCCTGGGAGGCCGGGCCTGGCTGCTCCCAACCAGGAGGAGAGTTGTGGCCCTCCCCGGCAATCATCTGCCACCTCTAGCCACGGGCGTGGCCGGCCTGGTGCTCAGGGCCAGGCTGACGGCATGTCAGGCAGGGCTGCGTTCCCCCTGTCCAAGCAGCCAGGAGCAGGCTGGTCTCATTCCCGTGGGAGGGAGTGAAATGAAGCAAAGGGCGTGCGAGTGGGTGTGTTTGCACTAGGGAGCGTGTGTAGGCGTGGACACTCGTGGATGTTCGGATGTGCCCTGGTGAGTGGGTGTGTGCGTGTGCAGGTGTGCCCTTGTGAGTGTGCATGTGCATGTGCGTGTCTATAACTGTGTGTGCATGCACACTTGAGTATATGTGCATGCATGTGCGTGTGCACTTGTGTATTTGTGCAGCGGCGACTGCATGGCCACGTGTACCTGTGTGCACGCGCGCATGTGTGTGCTCTTGCAAATGTGTGCATATGCCTGTCCTGGCATGTAAATTGACAGTTGTGAATGGGTGAGTGTAATACGTGCACATGTATGCACATGCACGTGCCCGTGCGAGGACTAAGAGCACCAAGAGAGTTGATAGATCTTCTCAACTTCGCAGCCGAGATTGCCTCATTCTAATTAAATCTGCCTTAATTGCCATTTTACGGGGAATTAATGAAGCGTCACTCCCTGCCCCTCGAGGCAGAAGCTCCCAGGCAGAGGCTCTGGGGGCTCAGGTCGACGGGCAGCTGTACCACTCGCTGGGGGGCATGGCAGGGAGGGCGAGAGGGCAGGGAGTTTCCATCACGCGCAGGGAGATGTGTGTGTGGGCGGTGGGGAGGATGGGGACAGACAAGTGCAGGTGTGAGGGGCCAGTGGTCTCCAGACGGGGCCCGCCGGCGGGGAAGAGCAGGAGGGGAGGGGGAGCACAGTGTTGCCGAACCCTCACCCCATGGCTCCAGTGCTGCAGAAAGGCAAAGCAGCCAGAGCTCCTCAGTGCGTAATTGCAGCTGGAATGAGACAATGGAAAACTTTTATTCCAATTGACCCTTGCAAGGAGCCTCCCGTTTAGCTGCAGCTTTCTCTAGAAGTTGGGATCCCCCACCCCCCGGCCCATCTCTCTTCCTCTCCTCTGCCGGTCACAGCACAGCCTCCTGGGCGCCTGTCTGTCTGTGTGTGGAGCTGTGGTGGGCAGGGTATATTGCATAGCAAGGAAACCTGTTCTGGTGGGGCTCTGGTTAGGGTCTACATTGGGTTCAGGTTGGGATCTGGGTGGGTTCTGTTGGGGACAGGGTTTAAGGTCTGGCGGGGATGTGGGTTGGCTCCTGGGTTGGATCTGCACTACTTTGGAATAGGGGTGGGTTCTGGCTAGGACATAGGTTGGATTCTGATGGGGATTTGGGTTGGGGTCTGGTGGAGTTCTGGGTGGGTTCTGGTGTGGATGTGGTTTGGGGTCTGGTGGGGTTCTGGGTTGGGTTCTGAGTTGGATCTGCTGTGGGTTCAGTTTGGAGTGTAGGTGGGCTCTGACTAGGCCACAGGTTGGGTTCTGGATTGGGGCCGGGTGGGTTCTGGTGGGGACGTGGGTTAGAGGCTGATGGAGATGGACATTCCCGTGCACACTAGCAGGAGGCAGTAAGTGTTAATACAGCAGTTCTTTTCTCACTCCTAAGAGTCCACCGCACACTAAGTGTGTTAACCCTGGGACGCTCTCCCACCTCCCCTCCTCCTGCCTCTCTCCCCCACTCCTGACGGCATCACCTCTTCTCTGGGCTTCTCTTGAACCTCAGCCGCCCTTAGCAGTAACAACCCCTCCCCTCCTGCCTCCCCTCTGCCCTGCTCCACAGGTACCAGCTCCGTAAAATTGCGGTGGACAGTGCGGCGGGGCCCTGGGCCAACAGCACTGTGGTGTTCCTGGGCTCCAACACCGGCACCGTCCTCAAGTTCCTAATCAAGCCCAACGTCAGCGCCAGCCCCGCAGCCGTCAGCGCCGGGAGCCAGAGCCTGCTCCTGGAGGAGTTCGAGACGTACCACCCCGGCAGGTGGGCATTGCCACAGCCCCGCTGCGCCGAGCGCGCTCAGAGCTGTGGCGCGGGAAGGAAGGGAGCTTGGGGACCATGCAATGGGCTTTGGGGACATGGAGACGCCAGACAGAGATGGGGAGATCCCCTGGGGACAAGCCTGGTGTTGGCACCTGGACAGGTGGAGCTGAGTTTCTGTGCCACAGGCAGCCTTGTCTGTGCTCGCCCAGGGAAACTCTCCCCATTAGACCTCTCCTCAGCTACTGCTCTTGTGGCACCCTGGGGCCCAGTCCCTTGCGTGCGGACACCCACAGTGCATGCTGCTCTGCCGCCTCCATGGCCCTGCGCACCTCGTGCTGGTAAAGTCCCAGCGCTTGAGCGAAATCCACCCAGAAGCCAGTAAAGGGATTGGGAAACAGGAAAGGAAAGAGAACAGCCCAGTCGGTGGCCTGTGCTTGCTTACTCGTCACTTTCCTGCCGAAGGAGGCATTTCGTGCCCGCACGGTGAGACTTGCAGCGCTTGTCAGTCTGGCAAGCTGGGATCCCCGGAGGTAGTGGGTCTCCTCCGTAACGGATAGAATCGCTGCCCACTCCCCATCTCCTGGACACCGACAGACTCTTGTCTCCGACCCCAGGGGGTTCCCTCTGCTGAGACTTTCCTTGTACGCTCGAATCTTTGTAAACCCTCAGGCCCGCAGCTGAGAGAGTAAACTCAGGGCTGGCAACTCAGCCCAGAGACTCGCCCCACGTCGCCTCCGGGGAGCAGTTCCACTCCAAAGCCGATCTCCCCGGCGGTGCATCTCTCGCAGACGATTTCCTCTCCAAACCTCTTGCCCTGGCTGTGACCATCAGCTGGTTCTGGGCCATTGGCAGGGACTCCACAGGACCCCCGACACCTGGGCTGGTCTGTGTCATAGATGCCTGTGTAATTGTCAGGCCCTGGCAGAAGTTGGATTCCAAGAGGGGGAGGGATTTATCGCAGTGCCCGCATGCACTGGGCGTTCACGTTCCATGTCCATACAGCCCTGCCCTGCCCACCCAACACAGGGTGTGGTCAGGCTCTGCCTCTGAGGTCCCCTGATAACAATGCACAGAGAATCCCTCCCCGTCCCATCCCACAGGCCTCACCATCTCCTGCCGCACAAAAGGATCTCCATTGCCGTGCTTGGCTTGGCACGGCACTTTTCCCAGAGGGGCAGGGACAATCCAGGACCTGCAGTTCTCTTCCCTAGAGAAGGTTGCGAAAGGTCTCTGTGCCCCATGCCCTCTTTGGGACCAGCCCTGGCTCACACTGGCAGCTCCTCGCCGGCTCGGGGCACGTGGGCTCTCCCCTCGGAGGCGGGGTGGACTGACTATTCCCCGGGTCTGTCTGCAGGTGCGGCCGGGACACCGAGGAGGAACGGCGGCTCCTGGCCATGGAGCTGGACAAAGCCACAGGCTCCTTGCTGCTGGCCTTCCCCCCGTGCGTGGTGAGGGTGCCCACGGCCCGATGCCAGCAGCACTCGGGCTGCATGAAGTGAGTTTTTCGTTCTCAGCACCCACCGCACCAAAGAGGTCGAGCGGCGGGAAGGGGTGGTGGATGGGCGGGGTTTGGGCTTGTGGGCGGGGTTTCCACAGAACGCCCCCAGCACACAAACACCGTCTCTCCTTGGTTTTCCATTGACACCCCTGAGAAGGTTGTGACGTCACCAGGCTGGATGTGCTGGTGTGCCGTTCTCTTTGGAGCAGGGGCATGAATATCACCTTGGGAGCAGGAGGGGTTCAAAACTCCCCTCCTGCAATGTGGGACCAACCGGGCTCTGCACCAGAGCCTTTCCTCCATCTCTAGACCCTGCTGCCCCATGAGTGGGGTTCTGGGGCGGGGCAGGGGCGAGTTTCCCTTGTAGGGGCCAGGCTGCTCAGCTAGCAACCCCAATTGTCACATGTGACGCTATTGCAAAAAAAGCGGCCGTGATTCTGGGCTGCATTAGCAGAAGTGTTGTGAACAAGACGTGAGAAGTCGTTCTTCCGCTCTACTCTGCGCTGGTTAGGCCTCAGCTGGAGTATTGTGTCCAGTTCTGGGCACCACAGTTCAAGAAAGATGTGGAGAAATTGGAGAAGGTTCAGAGAAGAGCAACAAGAACGATGGAAGGTCTAGAGAACATGAGCAATGAAGGGAGACTGAAAGAATTGGGCTTGTTTAATTTGGAAAAGAGAAGACTGAGAGGGGACATGTTAGCGGTTTACAAGTGCCTCAAAGAGGGTTACACGGAGGAGAGAGAAAAATGGTTCTCCTCGGGCTCTGAGGATAGAACAAGGAACAATGGGCTTCAACTGCAGCAAGGGAGGTTTAGGTTGGACATTAGGAAAAAGTTCCTGACTCTCAGGGTGGTCAAACACTGGAATAAGTTGTGGAATCTCCATCGCTGGAGATATTTAAGAGCTGGTTAGACAGACACCTCTCAGGGATGGTCTAGATGGTGCCTGGTCCTGCCCTGGGGGCAGGGGACTGGACTCGATGCCCTCTCGGGGGCCCTTCCAGTTCTAGTGTTCTGTTAGTCTATGGGGCTGAGGGCTGGTGCCCGCGTCCTCTCCCACAACGGTCCCACCTCGTTATCAGAGCCTGAGACACAATTATTCAGAACATCTCGGCTCAAGTCCTGCCTCCTTAGGGAATCTCCCAGCAAAGGAAAGCTCCACCTGCTGGGCAGGAACGGCGCTGAGGGCAGCAAGTGATTTTTCCAGGGCAACCAGGACTGAAGGATCCAGCAGGAGCACTGCTCCCTTCCTCCATCTGGAGCCTTTGTCCAGCAGCTCCTGGGATCTACTGCGTGGGGGGCGGGCAAGAAGGGACCCGGGGACTACAGTTGCTGAGAGGCTGGATATGAGTCACCAGGGTGCCCTTGTAGCCAGGAAGGCTAACAGCATATTGGGGTGCATTAGCAGGAGCGTTTCCAGCAGAGCTAGAGAAGTTATTATTCCCCTTTACTCGGCTCTGGTGAGGTCACATCTGGAGTATTGCGTCCAGTTCTGGGCCCCCCAATATAGAAAGATGGGGATGCACTGGAGAGAGTCCAACAGAGGGCAACCAAAACGATTAAGGGGCTGGAGCACATGACCTACGCGGAGAGGCTGAGGGATTTGGGCTTATTTAGTTTGCAGAAGAGCAGACTGAGGGGTGACTTAATAGCAGCCTTCAACTTCCTGAAGGGGGGTGCTAAAGAGGATGGAGAGAGGCTGTTCTCAGTGGTGACGGATGACAGAGCAAGGAGCAATGGTCTCCAGTTGCTGTGGGGGAGGCCTAGGTTGGATATGAGGAAAAACTATTTCCCCAGGAAGGAGGGGAAGCGCTGGAATGTGTTGCCTAGAGAGGTGGTGGATTCTTCATCCCTGGAGGTCTTTAAGTCCCAGCTTGACAAAGCCCTGGCTGGGATGATTTAGTTGGGGTTGATCCTGCTTTGGGCAGGGGGCTGGACTCAATAACCTCCTGAGGTCCCTTCCAGCCCTAGGATTCTGTGACTTCCAGGTGTATTCCAAACCCCTTCCCTGCTGGCAGATCCAGACTTCCCCTGCAGCTGAGAGCTGAATGAAGCCGGGTCCCCGTGTGAAGACAGTGCGTGATCACATCATTAAAGACCAGATCAGAATTCAGCGGCCAGGCTGCTGAACTGAGGTGGCACAGACATTAATGCTGCTGCCTCCTATGGGGAGTGCGGGGCTTTGTGACCCAGGTGTTCTTGCGGTGGAGACGTTTGGAGTGGCTGAGTGGCAGTGGCTAAATCCCTTGCTGGAGATCAGGGCCCCGTTATGCCAGGTGCTGTGCACAGGGTGAGACAGTCCCTGCACACACTGGTTCACAGACAACACAAAAGGTGGGCTGGGGAAGAAAGCAAGTGACTTATCCCAGGTCCCCCAGTAGCAGAGCTGGGGCATCAACCCACGTGTCCTGAGGGCCTGGCCAGTCCCCAGCCCCAGCCCACGCTGCCTGCGAAGGTGCCAGGCCCTTGTCGTTCGTTATTCATTTCGGCTACGTCTACACTTGGACAAACCATCGAAGTGGCCAAATGGGAGGATACTAACGAGGCGCTGGGATGAATATTTCAGCTGATAGGAACAAGGGGCTTTCGACATTTGCAGGGGCCTTTGGGAAAGGACCCCCGTGGAGCCGAGCCGCGCACGGGCTAAACGCCGCACTTTCGAAGTGCCGCGGCCGGCAGCACGCTAATGAATATTCATCTCAGCATCTCTTTAGTGGTCTCCGATTTGCCCGTAGCGCGGCCATTTTCACGTTTTGCCCAAGCGTCAACACGGCCTCAATGAGGGTGGCTTCTCTGCTGCCCCGGATGCAGCATTCCCACGGGATTACAGAGCTGGGAGCCACTTCCTTCACCCCGGGACCTCCCTGGCTCCAGGGGCCTACACCAGAGATCTGGCCCGGCCCCATGAATTGTCCCACCCCGACTGCAAACCAGGCACTCGAGATCCCCTGTGTCGGGACCTGGATTGCTCTAACCACCCCGCTTTCCTGCTGGGTTTCAGGAACTGCCTTGGGAGCCGGGACCCCTACTGTGGCTGGACTCCTGAAGGCTCCTGCATCTTCCTGGAAGCCAACCCCAGGTAACGCTGCCCAGCTTCCATCCTGCAGGGGCTGAGGGCAGGGAGCCGCCTCGATGGGAACGGGCTGCTGTGGGGGTGCTGAGCTAACAGCCCTGGAGACCAGAGACCTGTGCAGGGCTGGGGCAGCCATGCTGTGGGATAAGCCTCCACCCCTCTGCCCCGCAACTCTGCCTCCCCCCGGGTCCAGAGGGGCCACTCGCTGGGCCCCCTGTGTGGCTTAGTCTTTGGCCTGTCTGCTGAGCCAGGCAGCCAGAGTCCTGGGCCTGACTGTGCAGGTGGGGCTTGTGCTGCCCTCCTGCAGGAGCTGGGCTGAGAACGAGCAAGCTCGTGTCACATCTAAGCCCTTTGCGTGGGACCGACATGTGGCTCCCCACCCGCCAGGCCGGGAGTTCAGTGGCTGAGAGCATCCTGGGATCTTCTCTCCACACAGCGCTGAGCCACCCCCTCCCAGAGCCCCGGTCCTGGCCCCTTGCTGAGGCCGGGGCTGAAGGAGAGGCGCCCAGCAGCCAGCAGCCCCTCGGGGCACACTGGGGACCAAGCCCCAGTTTCCGGAGAGGGGAGAGGTTTGCCTGGGGGCCCGTTGAGCCCCAGAGCACCGGCGGGGGACATCCACCGAGCAGCAACCATCCCTCTGTCCCCCGGAGCTGAGCCCTTCGCCTTTTGCCTCTCCCCCTTCGGCTGCTGTCCCGTGGGGCATTCCTCCCCGCCCCAGCCCGGCCCATGTGGAGCACGGCGCCCCAGGAGCATGATTGCTGGGCCAGGGGGTGGAATCTCCTCCCTCCCCTCAGGGCTCAGGCCGGGCCGGAGGGGCTAGTTCCCGCACTCAGAGCCGAAATGCCCTGGCTGTGTAACAACCAGACTCGGATCCGTGGCTCACCTGACAGCCCCCCGCCACCCAGTCCAGCCATCTGCCATCCAGCCCAGCCCAGCCCCTCACTGCCCAGCCCAGCCCAGCCCAGTCCCTTCTCCTCCAGCCTCACGCTGAGCCCTGCAGTGACAGCCCCCATCTTCTGTCCTTCCGCCCGACATCTGCCCTGCCCTGGCCCTGCAGCACTCCCATCGGGCTCTGCTTGGTTCCCAGTTCAGGAAGCTGGCAGCCAGCAAGGAACCGGGGCTGGGCCCTCGGCGTGGCGTCCCTCTCCCCGCCTGGGCAGCAGTGCTGCTCAGGTCGCAGGGAGCGCCGCAGCCCGCTGCCCTTTTCCCCTCTGACTGAGCTCTTCCCTCCTTGCGCAGGGCGGCGTTTGAACAGGACCTCGCCGGAGGCAGCACCTCGCACCTTGGGGACTGTGAGGGTGAGCGCGGGCTCGGGGGCGCAGCAGGGAGCTGCCTGCATGGCTGGCACCCGGGAGGGGACCAGCTGGCCCGGGCAAGGCACATGGTCGGGGGAAGTTCACACGGCCAGATCCCAGCTGGCGCTGCTGTAGAGCACATGGGGCAGTCCGGCCAGGCTCCCTGGGGCAGAGCCCAGCCCCAAGCTCCGGGCTGTGCCCTGCTCCCCAGGCGCTGACCCGCTCCTCCTTCCCCCAGGGCTGGTGACCGAGAGCTTCGTGGAGGAGCCGGACGGGCTGGTCTCCGTGAATCTCCTGGTGATCTCCTCCGTGGCCGCCTTCGCCATCGGGGCGGTGATCTCCGGCTTCAGCGTGTGCTGGTTCATCGGGCAGCGGGACCGCAAGGAGCTGGCGCGCCGCAAGGACAAGGAGAACATACTGTCGCACAGCGAGTCGGTGGTGAGCGTCAGCCGGCTGGGCGAGCGCCGGGCCCGCGGGGGCCAGCCCGAGAACCTGCTGGCCCCGCTGATGCAGAACGGCTGGCCCAAGGGGCTTCTCAAGGTCAGCCAGCACGAGCTGGCCTCGGGGGTGCTGCCCACCCCTGAGCAGACCCCGCTGCAGCAGAAGCGCTGCTCCGGCAGCCTCCAGAGCTGCACCTGGGAGCAAAGCCACAACCTCATCAACGCCTCCATCCGCGAGCCGCCCTGCGCCGGCTCCTCTGTCATCCTGCTGCACTCCGGCCACGCCCCGGTGCCCCCGCACCTCCGGGCCGGGCGCGTCATCCCCATCGCCTGCCACTCCATGCTCCTGGACCACGAGTTGGAGGACGAGGCCAGCGACTCCTCCATGGACATGCACTACCTGCCGGCGAGTGGGGGCCGGGAGCTCGGCGAGGGGCCCAGGCCCCAGCACCGGCCCGGCATGGGCAGGAGCTCGTGCGGCGAGTTCCCCGCCACGCCGCACGACAGCCCGGACCGGCGCCGGGTGGTGTCGGCGCCGAGCGGGGAGGCCGGGGACTATGCCGACGGCAGCCCCTGGAACCCCGACAAGCTGAACTTCAATAGCAACAACGCGGCCAGCAAGGCGGCCGCCCACCTCAAGCGGAACCACACGTTCAACAGCGGCGAGAGCCCGGGGGGGTACATTCGGCACGCCGGGCCCCCGCGGGCCCCCACGCTGGGCAGCCAGCACACCCTCACGGACCTCAGCCGCCTGCTTAAGTACGGCATGGAGCGGACTCCCTCCGTCAAATAGGAGACAGCAGGGCGGGGTGGGTTGGTTTTATAGCCGCCTCTTGGGGGCGGGGTTTCGACCGAGGGGGCGGAGCCTAGGGAGCCTCACTCCCATCCAGGGAGACACAGGTGAGACCTGTGCATCTCCAGCAAACGACTCCAGGGGCGCCAGAGAGGAATCGATTGCCTTGCGGCGGGGGGAGGCCTGGCGCTCCCCATTTGCTCCGGCAGCTGGTGGTTCCCCGCTGGACTCTCCTCCCCACCCTGCCCCGCCCGCTGCCTCGTTTCGGTGGGACCTGGGCAGGGTCGGAGCCCCTCTCCAAGGAGACTCGTCGTCGCCCCAGCCAGGAGCAAAGCAGCCCCCGGGGGCAGAAGGCAGCTGGCTGGAAACGGCCCCGGTGAGACTGGGGCTCTGCCCACCCTACCCAGCTCCTCACCTCCTCGGCTTCCCACTGCAGTGAGGGGCGGTGGGAGGAAGGCGGGTGACTCTCTCCTTGGCTCACACCCCCGAGCCCCCGGCACAGAGCAGCCTCCGCAGGCGATCAGCTCCCTACACGCAGGGCCGAAGCTGGCCCTATCCGGCGCTGCCAGGCCCCTCCCCGCACCCCCGGTCACCCTCTGCCTCTTGCTGCGGGGGCACACGGCTGGGTGCCCTTCTGGCCTCACCTGGCAGGGGCTGTTGGGTGCACTTCTTCTGCCCCAGGCTGGCGGGGGGCAAGACCTCCTCTCTCTCTCCCGGCACAGGCCTGGTGCGCTGGCTGCGGTCTCCAGTGAATGGAGCCAGTTGGCTTCCCTGTGGGGCCAGCTGGCGCTGGGATCTGGCGAGGTACCAGTGCCACTCAGCTGATGAGCTGGGGGAGAGAGGGTGTGAGGGTCGGGCGGGGGTCCCTGTCCCCCTGACTGAAGTAGCCCAGCCAGCTGCCTCTCTGCAGATAGAGCAGCACTTTGCCTTTCAGCCCGGGAAGCCCTGCTGGGCAGACGCCAGCACATGGCACGGGGCTGGCACTCCAGCAGGTACACAAGGCCACCTTCATCCTCCATCCCCGTGGCATTTCCTGGTACTGCCCCCCCTCGGCCCTGGGCTGGGCTGGGCTCCTCCTGCCCCAGGCATGCAGGGCTGGCACGACTCTGGGGGCAGAGCTCACTCCTGGGGCAGGCAGGGCAACGCCAGGCAGCCCTACTGGGCCCCTCTGAACTAGCCGGTTCCCAGCTGACTCCCCCCAGCCCATGATGCCACCAGCGCTCTGTGCCTTCATGCAGTGCCAGTACCAGCAGGAGCCCTTCACTCCGGAGGTGACAGCTGCAGGAGGGGGGCAGAGGACCAGGGCAAGCCGCTGTGGGGATTGGTGGGCTCTCCCGGGGCGGTGGGGGGGGCTGGAAGGGGGCGTACGTCGCTGGAACAATAGGAAGCACAATCTTTTTTGTCATTGGGGCCCCGTTTGGGGGCTGATTTTCTACCGACCGCCAGGCAGGAAGGAGCCAGCTGTGCGTCTGGCTCTGGTGTGGCGCAGACTCGGCGATGGGTTCCAGGCTGGGATCTTGGCCTATTTGTATTTTCCATTGTACTGAGGGGGCGAAGTGGCCTTTCTTTCCTGTTCCTTTCCCCGGCGCACGTTGCACAATCCCTTGGGGCCAGGGGTCGGGAGCGTCGCCCGCTGTGGGCTCCCTAGCTGCTCCCTCCCCAGGCTGACCCACGGCTGGGCAGGGAAGGGGCTCTCTGGGATGGCAGGATCCAGCCCCCTGTGGGGCCGGGGAGCCCATGACCAGGTGGGCTGCACTGGCATGTCTGGGCACGGGCCTGGCACTGCCCCCCTGCTGGCGCATGGCCAGCGTCTCCGGGCTCGGCCCAGCTCCCGCCTGGTTTGGGACCAGCTCCTGGCTACACTCACTCCTGGTGGCAGCGGAGCTCGTGGTGCAGTTCCCCAGGGGACGGGGGGCGTGGGGGATGGGGATGGTTCAGACGCTTATCCCAGCGCCTGGGGCTGTGGAGTCCGGGGAGGGGAGGGTGCTTGCTCCCTGGATAACCGGCACCCCACGCAGGCTGGAGATCTGATTCCCCCACAGCTAGGGGGCCAGCCACAAGCCCAAGAGTCCCCAGCCCCCCTCGGGGCCACAGAAGCTGGCCGGGGTAGGAGCTGGGGTTTCTCCCTGCGGGACGGGTGGCTGGAGCACTGGGCCTCAGCCAGATCCTGCTGCTGGGGGCAGCCTCATTCATCCCCTCTGCTCCCTGGACCCGAGACCCGGAGCCCTGGGAAGCGGCTCCAGCCCAACCCTCCAAGGCCAAAGCCTGGGCCCTCTGCCAGCACTAGTGCAGAGGGAGGACCAGCAGCGTGGGGCCGGGCCAGGAAGGGCCCTGGCGGGGGGTGACTTCCCTGGTGCTGGATGGGAAGGGGGGCGGGCGCAAACCCTGCGCCCCCAGGGGTGGCCAAGCAGAGCTCCTGCCTGGCACCATCTGCGGGTCCAACGCTTCCTCCAGGGGGCTGACGGGGCAGTGAGAGTTTGTGAGAATCAGGCCAGGGGGGCTGCAGCCTGAGGGGCCGGGCATGCAGTGGGCATGGCCTGCAGCCCCCTAGGCCTAGCCTGCAGCCCTCACTTAGCCAGCACCTGCAGGGATCCTGCCACCACGCTGCCCAGGCCAGCTTCGAAGAGCAGCCGAAGCCCTGGGAAGCCCTGAGCCTGCCAGCTGGGCCCCTGCTTTCCCCGGCAGGGCCGGCTTCCCGCCCCAGGCAGCTTATGAGGGGGCAGAGCCAGGCTTGGGGCCAGAGGGGAGGGGAACATGGTGACGCCCAAGGTCCCAGGACAGCCTGGAGGAGGCCACAGCTGTGAGGGGCTCCGGCCAGGGGCAGGCGTCTCGATCCGCCCCCGAGGAAGCCGTGCGTGCAGGCCGCCCGCTCCCCACCTCTGTAAATAAGGTGTGGGAGGCACCCAGCCCTCCAGGAGACCGACCGCTGCCAGGCAAGTGGTCCGGCGCGATGCAAGTTCTCTTGTGACCTGTGCCCCCTGTGACCTTTCTCCTCTCACCTGTGCAGGCCGTGCATGCGACAGCAGTAAACTCTTCTCTGTGTAACTGGAGTTCCCCCTGCCAATAAAGTTCTGTTTACAAGACCGGATCCCCCCAGCCCCGGCCGCCCGCGTCGCTTGCTTTGCTCCTGTTCCTGCGCCTCCCCCGGCAGAGGGGACTCTGCAAAGAACCAGCCTGCGCCTGGGGCTGGTTCAGTGGGAAATGCTCCTGCTGCCAGTCCTGAGCTGCCATTGGCTTGATTCTTCCACAGCCGGCGGAGCTGGGAGCCGCTGGGACTCCCAGGGAGTTTGCAGCCAAGTAGCTGAGCGGTGCAATGGACTTGCCGAAGGCAGGGCCAGGCCCTGCAGAGGGCACAGCAAGGGCCAGCGTTGCCTACCACCGTCACTGGGAGCAGCGATCGTCCTTCAGCCGCCAGCCTCTCCAGGGCAGCCCGTCAGGTCCGGCAGCCCCTAGGCCCCACCTTGGGCCCTGAAAGTGAGCGGCGTCAGTACTGGATGAGTGTTTGCTCACTGTTGTGGGGCGGAGCCCCACTGAGCCTTGCACTCAGCACTGCCTTCCGGGGTGCCTGGCAAATGGCCCCGTCGCTGCGGCCTTGGCAAGGCCGTGGGTTCTAATCCTGCCTCTGCTGCAGGTCTTCAGCTGAGTCCCTTCTGCCCAGCGCCCCTGAGGATGGGAGACAGCTGAAGCCCCTTGAGGGTCTGGGCTGTCCCGTCCCTGTGTTTGTGATACAGGGACAAAGATGCTGGCAGAAGGTTGGATCGTAGGTTGGCAAGTGGCTGGGTGACCTAGGGGTGACCGTAACCCTTGGCCCCACAGGCAGAAGGGCCTGGCTTGCCCCAGCTGAGACAGCTCAAAAGCTACGCGCTAGGTCTGGGTGGGGTTACCGCATCTGACCATTCCAAAAGGAGGACACCCCTGAGAGGGAGCGTGTCTGTCAGGATCTCCCCATTCACCTGGTGCCTTGGTACTAGGTACACTGCACACTCAGGGCGGGGCCGGAGGGCTCTTCTATGTGGTACCTCTCGCACGCACGACAACCAGCCCCCTAGCCACACAGGTGGCCCTTTGGCCAGTTGGTCTGAACAATAAATGCCTTTGCCAAGCCACGTGGCTACTGCTGCAGGACTGGTCTGGCACCCCCGGGCTAGATCCTGCAGCCCCTGCAGCACAGTGGGGTGTCGGTGTGGCTGTCCCTGCTCGCCAGCTGCCCTGGGGAGACACAAGGCATCCCGCTTTACCCAGCTCAGTGGGATCCAGGGGGTCTAACACCCTTAGGCTGCCAGGACAGTCTCAGCCCAGAGCCCGGGGCCGTGTGAATGAAGCTGGCTAGTTGGTAAGCAGCAGCTGCAGCAGCAGGTAAAGCCAAAGGTTAAGGAGACACAGCTGCAAGCTCTGCATTCTGCCAACTGATGCCGGTGTGGTTAGGCCGGGGGCAGGGGGGCATTAGGAGCCTCCCCTCTGAGCCTCTGGTTTGCTCAGCCCAGAGCACCCTCCCCTGTGAGCCCTGCATTCAGCCCATAGCTTGGGGTTGAGCTAGCACACATGGCTGGTGGGTTAGCCTGCCTGGCTGGTGACACCGGGGCATGTTTGGCCAAAGGGGCTGGTCAGCTAGGTTCCAATGCTGCGCCTTGGCCAACCTGCCTGGGCTGGAGGCCACCTCCCAGCAGGCCAGTTTAGCCAAACATTCCAATGACCCTGCTCACGCAAAGGCATCAGCTGCCACACAGGCAGCGGGGCAGGGCAGCGAGGCATGTGGCTGGCGTTTTTCAGGCAACCGAGCCAGACAAATGAGCAGCCAGCCCACAGCACAGCCTGGCTGCAGATCAATTGGTTCTCCCATCAAATCGAAACTGCTCCGCTGGAAAAGAACCAGCCCATTTTTCCAAGCACTGTGAGCCACGCTGGATGCTCGTCCCCATCCACAGAGCAGGCCAGGGGCTAGCCTGCCAGGTAGGAGCCTTAGCATTGCTTCCTGGCTCAGCCATGGACCGGCTGCTTCCTGGCTGTGTGCATCTGCTTCTCAGCCACAGGCTGGCTTGGCTGCTTCGATGGGGAGCACGTTGGAGCAGAGCCCAAAGTATGGGTCCGTACAGCGCCTAGCACAACCGGGTCTCGCATGCACACCTGGGGCCTGGTGGAGTTGCATGTGCCTGGTCAATACACACCCTTGCTGGACATTCTTGCTTGCTATGGGCTTCATGCAGCACTGACAGCGTCATGACACACAACAAAGGCCTTACCGCTCGCTTCCTCATCAGCCCGGCTCCCAGGCAGTGCGTGCCCAGCCTTGGCAATCCAGCCACCACGGCGGGGGGGAGCGCAGCCACCAGCAAGCAGCTCGCAGCAGTGGCACAGGCCAGGCAGCGCTGGCGGAATCGGCCCTTGATTGTTTTTTCATCATTGCGAGCGTAATGTTGATGTTTATTTTGAAGCAGTTTTTACCCATGTAAATTGTCACAGCTGTGCCAAATTAGGCATTCGAAGCAGGTTTTGTTTTTTTTTTTTCCCCATCCGTTTCAATGTGCCCGGTGGTGGGACGTCCAGGGCGAGGGCGTCAGGCGATAATTAGATCCCGCCCGGGGCTTTTCTGAACCGCAGCCAAGCTACTTAACTAGCAGCCCCGACTGCAGGGCCCCCACCAGCAGCATCGTGACCCCCATTCAGGCGCTCAAAGGTGGGACGCCTGTGTGCCTCCCTGGGCCGCGCGCTCCATTTCAGCTGCCGTCCATGGCGCTCCTGCGTCCTGTGAAACGGGCACGTTCTGCCATTTGCCGCTCGGCCGCCCGAGCCTTGGTGGGAGCCATTGTGCTGGCCCAGCAGGCAGGATGTACTCACCGCCGCTGGCATTTGTTCCAGCCGCTGGGGGAACTCGGCTGCTTTTACCAAGTGGAGTGGGGGGGGAGCTTTAATGACCACCAGTGTGCAGGACTGGGGGGGGGCGGTCGGAGGCAACCCTGAGAAGCCATTGCCAGGTGCAGCAGGCCACCTGGCCTCGTTAGGCTCCTTCCAAGTCCAGCGCTGCTTGCCACAGTCCCGTCACTGTCACCACCGCCTGCATGGGCCGAGGGCGCCTGCTAACGAGCGCCTACCCTGGCCTGACCCTGTGCGGAATGGGGAAGCCAGCTGAGCCCTGAGCCGCCGGAGCTATGACTCATTGGAAGGTAGGCGCAGGAGTCCCTGGATGAAGCCTAAGCTTAGAAAAAGAGGCTACGGGTGGTGGGGGGGGGTGTGGATGCCTGTGTGCGTATGTGCCGCTCCCCAAGGCTCTGGCCTAGCTGCAGCAGCCAGTGTTCTGGTCTGTAGCATATGCTGTGGGGGGGGGGGCAGGGCCCCACTAGTGTTCTCCAGCCATGGGTGGAATAAATGTGGTTACAGGCACCACCACGCTGCCAGCTGTACAGCACCCAAAGGTCTTCTGAATGGCCACCCACGCAGAACCACCCACAGGCATCCTCAAACCTGGGCCCTCAAGAGCGTAGGGTAGGAGCTTGAGCTAAGCAATTCTCAGCTAAGGGTGGAGGGGAGACAGCCTGGCTCTCTGTAAGTGGTCTCAGTGCCACTGTGTGGGCCAGTGAGCTGCACCCAGCCGATGTGTAGGTTACACAAGTGCTCAGCTTCCAGGGAACGCTGGGGTGGGGGGCCTAGGACCAGTCCCACCCGCTACAGCTCCCAGTGGCAGATGACACGTGGCCCTCGGGGTTAATTTCCTCCCCACACGCCCACACGCTACCTGAGCCGTGTCAACAGAAGCCACCGGCTGCATTAACTTCCGACTTCTGACCACATCTCCCCCTGGCCCCAGACCTGCCTTCCTCACCTGTATGGAAAAGACGCAGCCCAGGGGAAGCGATTTGCCTGCCCAAGAGGCCTTTAGAAACACATTTCAGCCCGGAGGAGCCTGCAAACAGAACTGGTGGGCAAGCAGAGGCCCTCGTTCAGCCTGCATGGCCCAGCCACATGCAAAGTGAGCCACAGGCGCCAGGGAGCAGCATGCAGGGATGTGATCACAGCCCCAGCTTTGCCAGCGGTGTCTGCACAGCGGCAGGTGCGAGCTGTGCCACTCCCTGGCTCTGCGCTCACATGCCTGCTCGAGGCTGCTGCTCTGGCTGGACAACCAAGGCAGCCTTACGGCGTGCCTGCCGTGCTAGCGGCCTCCTGCCTTGCATGACGAGGGGACCAACAGCGCCCAGCTTGGTATTATAGAGCCAATTGGCCTGATGTGGTGCCCACGGCTATAGCTGGGAGCAACAGAACAGCAGGCTAAGGGTGAACTGTAGGGTGAAAGGGGTGTAAACAAGATTAGAATCACCCCCCCGCCCAAGGGATGTGAGCCTAGATCACTCTCCCCCATGCCCAGTAAGACTCTATATACACTGCTTCTTCAAGCGCTCCTGCCTATCTCGCATACTTATACAGAGTCTATTGCAGCATCTGGGCAGCTCATCTTTTTTTAGCAACCTTCACAGTAAGGGACTCACCCAAGGTCATACAGGGAATCAGTATCAGAGCGGATTGAACTTTGGTCTCTGCTAGTAAAGGCTAATGGCACAATCATGCACTCTCATTCTCTGCCAGTCTATTATGTAGGAGCAAAGACTCAGGCACAAGTTAAAGACACCCCCCCCCCCCGCATGCTAAGGCCAATGACAGTGTGGCCTAGTGGATACAACAACTCAAACAACCTGCGTTCTGACTCTGTCACTGATTTGTGGGCAACCTTGAGCACGTCATTTCCTGGCTCAGTGCCTCAGCTTCTCCATCTGTAAGATGGGGATAATGCCAGCGGCTGCCTTTGTGAAGTGCTTTGAGAGCCCCAAGTGGAAAAGTAGGTGTGACATACCATTATATGTCCATTGGCTTCAATGGGCTCTGGCTGCAGCCAAGAGCCAAGCCCCACAGGCAGCAGGGGACAGGAGCTAGGCACACTTTTTTGTTCATGACTGCAGAGCAGAACTAGGGCATTGTGCTCTGCTAATCAATATTATCAAAGCAACGCTGAGCAGCGAGACACAGCTTAGAAACACTCCACAAAGCGGGAGATCACAGGCAGCAATTTGCACTTTACTCACACCCGCTGTAGCTTCCCGTAGTCAATAACACTGACACTGGGACCCCAACAGTCCCAGGAGAATCTTCAGATGCGCCACCAAACCCTGGAAAGGGAAACCAGCACACACCCTCCCGGAAGAGCTGGTTAAACCGCCGGCGAGGCGCGATGGCACTGTGCGTTAGGAGATTGGCTTGCTGACGTGAATGAGACAAGGCAGAAGTCAGCCCAAAGGCGGCCAATGCCAGCAGGGCCGGCTGACTGGGAGATCGACGAGCCACCAGTAAGGAATGGCTCTGTGCAAGGCAACAGAGGCGCCACCGAACGGCAGCTCCAGCTCCACAGTGTGGAGAGGCAAGTGGGGCAGAATTTAATGGTGACATCAGATGGCGCCATTGAAATCAATGAGAGTTTTGACATTTATCAGCGCAGTAGCCGGGTCAGTCTGTAGCTGCAAAAACAAGAAGGCCTGTGGCACCTTCTACACTAGCAGAGTCATTGGCGTCTACGTTTTCGTGGGCAAAGACCTGCTTCGTCAGCCACATGAGTCTGATGAAATGGGTCTTTGCCCGTGAAATATTATGCGTCAATAAATCTGTTAGTTTATAAGGTGCCACAGGACTTCTCATTAGTTTTGCCATTAGCTCCAGTGGAGGGCTGAAGGTCTCTCTCTCGCGTGCGCGCACACACACACACAGAGCAGGGCTTGCCAAGAGTGGCATGCAAGCTGACTTTCATCGGCCTATGACGCCAGCGCTCAGCCCAACCCCACCTCCCGCATTCAGCTGGGAGCTTGTTCCAAGCCATGTGGCCAGAGGTGGGGGGCGGGATTAACAAAAGACCAGCTAATGCTACCAACCACCACCTCCACAGGAAAGCTCTGCATCTGAATTTAGTACTAATCAGGCTGTTGTCAGTAGGACTATTAGTGACTTTAAAACGTATCACCGGCACTCGGACTGTCCATAGAGGGCAAACACTCAAAGTTTGGCTCTCGGCCTGGGAAAGGTTGCTGACCCCCTGTGCCAGCTGATTCCTTCCACCTCATCATGATGTGCCAGACCAAGGGCTCACCCATGCAGAGGCTGGACAGCCAGCAGGAGGAAGCAGCGTCCTAGGACAGATGCAGGAGGAGGCAGAATTAGCTTCCTGATCTGGCCCAGCCTGCCAGCGGCCTAGAGCTGAACAAGATTATCACACGGCTAGAGCGCACACCCAGCCCTGGCCTGCAAATGGCCTTGACTGAGTTTTGGCAGCCCTAGTCCAGCCAGGAAAAGTTATTGAACGTAATTGACAGGAAATTGACTATGGAACTACAAAGGTGCATACGCTCACTTTTCTACTTTTGGCTGCATGGTGTGTGTGTGTGTGTGCATGTGTACGGGGGGGTTTTATGTGTGTGTGTGTGCGCGAGAGAGAGAGAGAGAGGGGTGTGTGTGTGTGTGTATGAGACAGCGAGAGAGAGAGAGAGAGAGAGAGAGAGAGAGAGAGAGAGAGTGTGTGTGTGTGTGTGTGAGAGAGAGAGAGAGAGAGGGACAGCGTGTGAGAGACATCTAGCCACAGTATGAATCCAAACCATGATGCTGTGTCTACGCTTGGGTAAAACTTCGAAATGGCCATGCTTATGGTCAAATTGGAGAATACTAATGAGGTGCTGAAATGAATATTCAGCACCTTATTAGCATGCTGCTGGCCACCTGCAAACGTCGAAATCAGCTGATAGGAATAAGGGGATTTCAACATTTGCAGGATCCGTTTGAAAAGGACCCGCATAGAGATGAGCCACACACAAGTGAAAGGCAGCACTTTCGAAGTGCCGTGGCCGGCAGCATGCTAAGGAGGTGCTGAAGAATATTCAGCACCTCATCAGTATGCTCCAATTTGGCCATTAACATGGCCATTCCAAAGTTCCCCCTAGTGTAAACGTAGCTTTAGTGACAGCTGGGAATACCATTTATTTTACACGCACCATAGACAACCTGGGCAGCTCCATGCCACAAGAACCCACCAATGCCAAGCGCTTAAGAGGGTACAGGCAAGGATTAGCCATTTGCATAGGCAACGAGAGCATCTGCAGTTATAGCAGGGAAGTGTCACAAAGGTGTATTAAGGGCTATAACTCCTCATGCTTCAGGGCAAAACCCAGCTCTTCCCTGGCAGGGGTCAGGCAGGAAGTTCCCTGTAATTAGTCCCAGTAGAGACTCCACTGGAGCCCAGAGACTGGGTGAGAGGGACTGACTGGCTGGCTGGCTCTGACAACTCGTAGTGGTCGTTACAGCTCGTCAGAGAAAAAGGGCTGGGCGCTGAGGTGTAACTTCGCATGCTTGGGGATTTCAAGCGAGATATTTGGCTCCCTAGTTCGTGTTCATAGCGCGCTTACGTGCCTAAAACCGGCTGGACGGGCCTGGCTGGCGGCTCATTCAGAGACCACTGGGCTCGGTGAATGCCAGCCAAAGCTGAGTTTTCTTTGCGTATCTAGTTCCCTCCTGCCATGCAAGGGCCATGCTAATGCGAGGGGCAGGGAGCCTGCCTGGCACGGCTGGGCTGCCTGTGCCCATGGCTGTGGGCTGGGTGTGTTTCCTTGGGTGCTGCTAGTCAGTGAATGTAGGTCAGTGCTCCACTGGGAGTGTGTGTGGGTGCCAGTGTGGCTGTGGCGCTGGCCCCTGAGACATCACAAAGTGGGGGGGGAGGGGCGGGCAGACAGGTGAGGTCAGACCATGGTGGGCTGGAAGACAGCAGGAGACCAGACGGGAGGAGGGGGGCACCAAAAATCCCCTTCCCACAACAGTGAATTTGTTGCCGATTCCCATGACTGGCCAATGCCAGCGGAACCGGGGGAGAGGATTCGAGGGTTGGAGTCGAGAGTTCTTTTGATTTTTTTTTCCATCCAGAGACAGAATAAATTTTGTTTTATATGCACCAAGGCATTTTGTGGCTGTGCACCACCAATAGACCCACAGGCTGCCAGCTGGGGATGGCTGTGTGGTCTGCTAATCAGCTGGGCGGCACCTGCATCTCTCCTGAGCAGCTGCCCTGGCACTCAGCTTCCAGGGACCACTGGTGGGGCGAGACAGAAGGTGGAATAACAACACCTGAACCAAGGCCCAGTCGCCAGCAGCATATTCTAGAAACAAAAGTAATCAGGCCGCCCATTTGGTACTCACCAGCCCTGCCAGGAGGCCAGGAGCATGCCAGAAAAGCAACAGAGAGACAGGGAAGCGAGCAGCAGAAGAGATACTGCAAGAGCCAGCTGCCCGCAAGCAAGAGACCCTGGCTCCAGAGGCCACGCACCAGCTAGCAAGCTAGTTGGAGACAAGTGGAGAGGAGAAAGCGCAAGCTGCATTAGAAGCGTGGCAGAAGCACGAGCCCAGCTCCCAGATCGTCTCTTGTTCTTCAGGCAACAAATTAGCCGCTCGCAGCCGGAAGGCGGCGGGGGGAGAAAAATACAGCCCCCTTCGCGCCTTTGCACGCACATGCTCCTTTACCAAGGTGGGGGAGGGAGGACAATAAATGACCCAGTGGGGCAGCTTTGGGCTGGTGCTAACAGATGGTGAGAAATAGTACAACTAATATATGCAGCACAGCAGGCTGGGGCTTAATAAAAACCTTCTCGGAAGCTGCCTGCTCCCGGCCTTTCTTGCGCTTAATGAATTCCTTCAGTGTCCAATTCGCAGCCGCCGCCTGCCTCGCCTCGTTAGAAAATAGCGACGCTAGCCTGGGTCCACGGACTTGCAATGGCAGCAGATGACTTCACCTGTGGACCCTGGCCGGGGGTGGGAAAGGGCTCAGCCCCCTGGGCACGAAGAGGCTGGCTGCCCTGCCACTGAGCAGCTCAGCTGCTCTGGGGAGAGGGCCCTGTTTGGATGCTGGCAGACAAGCTGCACCCCCCCCCGACCCCCAGCTCCTGGGAAAGAGGCCTGGAGGGCTCAGACAGGCCAGGCCCAGACAGAGCAGAGCGTGTGTGTGAGCCAGAGGAGCAGCCTAGAGCAGAGACCTGCTGTGAGCGGCGGGCGCTGCAGCCAGCGCTGCTGGGCATCTTTTCAGCAGGGCACTGGGGGGGGTCTGGCATGTAGCTTCAGAGCTGGTGGGGGGCAGGCCGGAACCGTGTGAAGCCGCCCTGGAGACCGGGAATCCCCGGCTGCAGCAGCCACCTGAGGCTGAATTTAGAGTGAGCCTGGAGCAGCGTTTGAGCAGGCCTGGGCCAGGGAGCCTGTGGCCGTTCCCAGAGCCTGGCCGTTCTGCCCCAGCATCTGGTGCCCCCCAGAGAGCCGTGTGCATCCCAGAGAGCACCTGCCTCCCCCGCCAAGGCCCACGAGGGCCCGGTAGGGCCAGAGGCGCCGAGAGAACAGCCAGGCCCCTGGACCAGGTAGGGAGGGGGCCAGCCTGGTGCTCTCAGAAGAGGCGGTGCTCAAGCGGAAGGCAGGTCTGGGAGCTCGCATCCGCAGCCAGCCATGCAGTCCCACCCAGGGCTGCCCAGGGCTCCGGTGATGATGGAGAGGGCCCAGGCTCCAGCCACCACCACATTAGCAGTGGCTGGGAGCCCCAGGCCGTTTGGTATCACTAGCCCCTGGGGCCATTGCCCCCTTTACCTCCCATCAGCGGGCCTGGCTAGGACCCTGGAGCGGCTCCCCCGCCTCCCCCGCCCCATGCAGCTGCTATGCCCTGAGCAGAGCTGGGAGCCTTCCAGCTGCCCATCGGCTGCTGCCCTCGGCCAGGAGCAGCGGGCAGGGCTGGCGGGAAAGCTCTGCCAAAGCCACCTCTCCCAGCCAGGGAAGGGACAAGAGCCCAGGCTAAGGGGAAGGCTGGACTGGGGCTGGCTTTCCTGCTCCCCACAAGGGGGCGCTGTTCCGCCCGCCTACGCCTCCGTCACACCCGCCAGGCGGATGCTGGTCCGTGGCTATTGCTCAGGGTTTGGCCCCTGGATTGTGCTTCCCCAGAATCACTGCCGGGACGGCCACGCACCCGGCAGGCACCAGGTCCCATGGTGTCCATGCCACGTCCCAGACCTGCCCACCCATCTCCCCCAGCCTCCAGCGGGTGCTGAGGGCCTCATCCGTCTTGGCTCAGACCTTCCACGGTCCCCGGGCCCCAGCTGTATTGGGTCTGCGACCCCACATGCATGAGGGCCTGTGCCCCGAACCCGTCCCGGCAGCTGCAGGGAGAGGGAGCACAGGGTCGCGGCGCCAGAGCCCCTGCGTGGGGCTTACAACGGTGCAGGAGCAGCAGGTTGGGCTGGTGGCTCAGGCTCCTGAATGGGGATTCCCAGCTCTGCCTCGGAGGCCCTCGGGTAAATACCTGAAGCTCTGCGGGGCTCCGCACCCCCTTTGTGCCAGGGGATAAGGCAGCTTCCTATCCCCTGCCGGGGGGCGGGGGGTTAACAGACATCGTGAGGGGCAGGGGCCGGCTGACTAAAGGTCTGTGCAGCTCTCATGTCAGCTCCAGCCACGCGAGCAGCGAGATGGGGTGGGAGCACCTCTCCAGTTTTCCCAGGGATGGGGAGGGATGGGCCACACACACCCCAGGGGAGAAGCCCAGCGAGAGCCAGAACCTGGGGCTGAGCTGAGCAGGCGCCTTGGCCATCACTGGGGAGCTGCACTTTGCACTACGAGGAGGGTCCTCTCCCCCCTGGCCCCAAGCACCACCCCCCGGGGCAGCTCTCCAGGCTCGTGGCAAAGCATCTCCTGGCAGAGGGCTGCCTTGGTCCGTCCAGCCTGCCTGCAGGCACCTCCCACATGGCCTGGACCCCAGCGGGCTGGCCCTGCTTTGCAGAGGGATCCAGCCAGCTACTCCTGGGCGGCCTGAACCCCCTTTTGACAGCTCCTGAAGCCCTGTGCTGCACACCCAGGCCCTGAGCCGAGAAATGCACCGTTCACCGCAGCACTGAGCCAGGAATGAGCCTCCCCTGGCGCCCTGCAGCAGAGCAAAGCTCCCTCTCTCAGTTGGGCCCAGAGGGGGGCCCCCAGCCAGGCCCTGGCCCGTTCCTCCCTCCCCAGCCAGACCAGACTGCCCCGCTCAACAGCCCAGTACCAATTCAAACCCGCCAGGCCGCTCTGCCCTCCTTTGTCCTGTTTCCCAGGGAAGAAGGGTGTTATCTGGTGGCCTAGGTTACAAAAAGCTCGGAGGACCATTGCCTGGGTGTGAGAAGTCATCACACCAAAACGCCCCTCACCACTGTGCACTGATGCTGTGCCCAGGGAAACTGAGGCACACACCTCAGGCTGCTACAAGACAGTAGGAAACATGCAACTGATGCAGGGGAATAACACCCTCCCACATCCCCAGCATCACAGCTGGATGGGGATTGGCTGGTGCTCCCCCCCCCCGCCCCCGAAGCCACCCCTGGAGGGGCAGGAAGCCAAAATGACTCAACTGGGGATGCTGAAGCCAAAGCTGCAGATCATCCAGAATCCAGGGACCTGGCTGGACGCCAGCAGCTGCTCCCAGGGTCTCTGGGTGGAGGCGAGGAGGGCAAATGCCCTGAGCTACTGCTGCTCTGCCCGGCTGCAGAAGCTGGGGGGCTGCGAATGTGGCCCCCGGCCACCGCTGCTCTGTGACCTCTCGGCCGAGCCCAGAAGCAGAGCAGCTGGTCCAGCCGCAACACCGCAGGGAACGTTGCTGAGCCCCAAGCTGGTTCTCTGGTGCCCTGGAGCCAGCTGGCAGCTGCTGGTCAGTCTGAGCCCGGGGCTGCCCCACTGCAACTGCATGACACAGGCACCGTCCCAAGCCTCACACCTGGGCACTGCCCTGTGGACAGCCTCTGCCTTCCCCAGCTCAAAGGGCTCTGCGGTGCCAGGGCTGGGCGGGCAGGCAGGGTCTCCAGGAGCCTGGCAAGGGGACTTTTCAGTAATGGGGAGCTCAGCCACCCCTCGAAGAGCTGCAGCTCCCCCTTTCTCCCCGCTGCTGGGGCTGTGGCCAGGTGGCTCCGTGCAGGGGGCTCTCCAGCCACAGACAGGCCCAGTGCCGGGGGGTGGGAAGTGGGGGGTGGGAGAGGAGATGGTGCAGTCGGAAGAGGAGGGAGGTTGGAGATGGGGAAGGGCAGCTGGAGTGTGCTGGCCGGGAACTGGAGGGCTGGTGGGGAGGGGACAAGTCCAAGGTGCAAAGGGGAGATATGGGGGGGTTGGGACAGGTGAGGGGTTGGGAGGGGAGGCCGGGGGAAGGGATCCAAGCCCCGGGAGCAGAGGCGGTTGGGGTGGAAGGTGTTGGGGGTTGGGAGGGAGCCGGGGGTTGGTGGTCGGTGGGGGTTGGGGATGAGGTGTCGGGGGTTGGGAGGGAAGGCTGGGGGAGGGGATCTGAGCCCCAGGAAGGGAGGGTGGTTGACATGGAAGGTGTCGGGGGTTGGGGGTCGGTGGGGGTTGGGGATGAGGTGTCGGGGGTTGGGAGGGGAGGCCGGGGGTGGGGATCCGAGTCCCGGGAGCAGAGGCGGGTGGGGTGGGAGCCGGAGCTGAGTGGTGCTTATGGACAGGCCAAATGCCCTGTGCGGTCACTACCCAGATCCCTGTGTCTGGTGGGGGCCCTCCCCAGGTGCGGGCTTGGAGGGCCCAGCCCCCCGCCATGAACAGCTCAGCTCCCCAGCAGGTGACAGAGACTGTGTGCAGCCAGGCTGGGCCCCAGCAAGCAGGGAGCACGGTCACCTCGTTCTGACCCACCCTCCCACGGGGAGGTGACATCAGCCTGCCTGGCGGGGGCTCTGCCTGCCCTAGAAATGCCACCACCCCCACAGAGCTGCAGGGCCGGGGCACAGATCAGCACCTCCCCTGCAAGCTCCAGAGCCTTGTCCAAGCACCGCCAGCTCTGGCAGCCTCCGCTAGCCCCAGGGCATGGAATTTCGGAGGCCCAAAGACCTCCAGGGCTATGTGGGGGGTGTCCATCTCATCAGAGCCCCTGAATTCTCCTCCCAGCTGTGCGGCTCAGCCTCTGGGCTAACACAGGCGTAGCTCACTCAGACCTGGTTTCCAGGCCTGCGGGGTACCCACAACCCTCAGCAGAGTCAGAGGGAGGGAGGGCTGCTCAGCCTGGCTGAAATCAGGCCACCCCGTGCCTCAGTTTCCCTCTCTGTGGCTTGGGTTATTGATGCCCATCAGGGAAGGACAGAGCTGGCTGCATCCTCCCCGGTCTGTCCTGGCTCAAGCTGGCCTGAGAAGGCCTCTCGCTCTGAATGGAAGCCAGGCAGTAGGCCCTTGGCATGCAAGGCGGCCAGGTCCCTGGTGGCAGGCAGAAGGGGGAAGCTGCAGACGATGGCCCTTCTCTGGCTCTCCTAGACAGTCTCCTTTAAAACGACGGTCCCTGCGGCACTCAGCCACAGGCCTGTTATGGGTACAAAATCCATCGTGGGCCAGCTGGCATTCAGAGCTCCAGCCAATCTGGTGGCCTGGGAGGAACGAGTTTGCTGGTTCTCAGCCCAGTGGAAAGGTGTCCCCCTCACAAAAGCTGCCCCAGGGCTGGTACCAAGGTTGCCTCTCCTTTTGTCCGTTCAGGGGGAATAAATTTTATTGCATGCACCAAAACACCTTTGATGTGCACCACCCAGAGAAGCACACACTGACAGCAGTGGGCTCGCTGCTAATCAGCCGGGCGGCCCCTGAATTTCCACTTCCAGGAATGCTGCCCGGCACTTGCTAAGCCCCTCAGCCCAGACCAGGAGGGCAGCGGGCTGTGAGCTGGGCCGGCCACTGCCATCTCCTGACTAGGGCTGGTCCCTGTCAGGAGCAAACACAAATCCCACAGCAGCCAGTGGAAAGAGCCCTGTGGATGCTCAGGAACGCAGGAGCAGGCGGGCCCTCTGGCCAGCCGCAGAACAGAAGTCTGGGGACCAGCAGCCCTCTCCCACCTGCGAGCACGGCCCCCACTGTGGGCTGCACCTTTCCAGCACAAAGCAAGCACCTGGCAGACCCCGTCGCCCCAGAGGCAGGGGGACTGCCCATAGGGCTCGGAGGCTGGAGGTCACCCACAATACCCCTGCAACACAGGGTGGCTGCAATGGCTTCTCCACGTCTCTCACGCCTGCTGCGGAGCTGGGTCCCTGCGTCCAAGTTGGCACAGGGCTCTGGGAGAACCCCCGGTGACCGATACTAACGAGGAACAGAAAGGGTTGTTTTTCAGCTTGCACGTTCCCGCCCAGGGGTCCTGTTCGCCGCCCTGCCTGCCTGCCAGCATGTGGGAAGGGGTCTAGGCCACAGCCTCCCAGCAGGGCCTGGAAAACAGAAGGAGGGTAAGAAATTCTGGTTCTTCCAGTGATCATAGCTGGGAGAGACCCAGGAGTCCAAGGAGGGGTGCGGCTGCCACCAGCTGGCCACAGGGAAGGTGGCACCTGCCCAAAAGTTGCCGAGCAGGATGTTTGTCTCAGTCACCTGTGGCCTGGTTGGAAGCGGCCCAGGTTTGGGATGTGGGAGCGGCTGGCTGGGAATTCAGCCCCTGCCAGAGGAGGAGCTAGCTGAGAAATGATCCTCCGGAGAGAGGGGAAAGGGGGAAACCAATCAGCAAAGCACCACAGAGAAACGGGCCCAGATGACTCAGCCTGACTCAGAGTAACTCAGCGGCCAAGAATGAGCATGATTCCGTCCCGGCTTCCTTGTGACCGGACACAGGGGTCACGTGGGGCTTTTCTTCGGGGGCCTCTGGACTCAGCTTCCCGGTTTGGAGTTTGGAACCTGCCTCGAAGGCGTCAAACATTCCCACCCGGGCAGCCACCCACTGGGAAGGGCCTGGGTGCCGGTCCATGGGAAGGAGCTGGCCCAGCGCCAATCAGACAGGACAGGGAACGTCCTGAGCACCTTGTGGCAGCTCTGGGCCACAGCTGTAGCCCATGGCTGCCACTCCCATGGACGGAGTTTGCTCACCCGATGGGTCTCCCCACAAGAGCAGGCTCAGCTGTCCCACCCCAGCCTGCGAAATCCAGCCGACCCCACTCAGCAGCCACTGCAAGAAGGGCCCATTCCTGACACCCGCTTTCCTGCTTTGCGGGTGCAAACAGCAGCCACGTTTCTGCTCCCCTCAGACGCTTTGCAGGCATCATCCCTGACTCTTGGCACCACCAGCCACGCAGCAGGTCGGTCGTGCCAGGCTGTGCTCGCAGGTGGCAGATTCCAGTGCTGCTGCCTGCGGAGAAAGGGGGTGGGGGCAGGAGACTGGAGGAACAGCCATCCGCTGCCCTTTGCTCAGAGATTTAACTGCCTGATCCCCCGCGCTGGATGACAAAGGGCCAGGAGCTGCGCTGGCAGATGAACAGTACAGAGGGCAGGGGATCCAGGCCAGCAAACCCTAGAATATCACCACCATCACCCCCCGCCAGTCCCCTGGCTTCAAACCTGAGCAAATCCAGCCTGAGAGCCAGGCCTGGTGCTGAACGAGCTAAATAAACCACAGGGAAATCAACCACAAAAGCCCCTTTGAAGCTGCACAGCAGCTGTCATTGTCCGGACAACTGCACCAATCCGAAGTAAACGTATTCAAATCCCGGCCATGGGAAACACTGGGGGGCGGGGGGGTGTGCTCGGCAAGGTGCACTTTCCGCCCTGGTGTAACTGTGGGCCGAAGCAGAGCCCCACACCCCAACTCCAGCGCTGGGGGGGCTCCATACAGGGCCCTCTCCCCTCACCCCAGGGCACAGCAGCCATGGCACTCTGCCCGCTGGGGGTGGGGGACTCCGGGGCTATGGGAAACTGCCCCTCCGGGAGCCCGCAGCAATTGGGGGAATGAAGTTGGGTGGGCGGTGGGAGGGAAAAGTTATCACAGGCGTCGGGCCAAATCCTCAGCTGGGGGTAAACCGGCCCAGCTCCCTCGAATTCAGCAATGCTGCGTTGCAGCCGCCCAGGATCTGGCCCGTCTCCCTTGGGATCTGGCCCTCCCGCCGGCCTGCACTTTGGTAAAGAGGCGATTGCTCCACAGGGCAGCACCAGGGGCATTTCCCAGAAATGGGCCTCCGGCCGCCCCGCTCCCGCCCCCTCTCCCGGCCCAGGGGCTGGCCTGCAGCTGAGCTATAAGCTGCCAGCCCCAGCACAGGCAGGGCAGAGCGGCCAGAGACGGGCTCGGCGAGGTGGAACCGCCGCCAGGGAAGGTAGATGCCCGGGGCTTTCCCAGGAGCGCAAAGCAAACAGCTGCTGAGTGCGGCCGGGGGCTGTGTTAATTGCACAGCAACCCAGCCACACAGCAGGCCGGGTGGGGGGGCCTGGCAGTGGGACTCAGCCCCCCCCAGATAATATTCCTGAGAGTGCTCAGGAGCCCCCCGATTCCCAGTGGCGCTGGGCGCCCGCAGCTCCTGCTGCCTTCACCAGAGGTGTTGGGTGCTCAGCGCCCTTGGCAGTAAGGCCATGAAAGAGCCTGTGAGCCAGAGCCTGCAGCCTGCCTGGGCTGAGCTCAGCGCAGGACTGGGGGACCAGAGGCTGGCTCAGGACCCAGCTAGTCCCCGATGGGAATTTTGGACCTCATTTCCCACTGCCCCCAGGGCCCAAGTAAAGAGGTGCGCAGGCCGTGCCCCCTTGCCCTGGGCTGGGAAGAGGAGGCCTGTAGCCAATCCCAGGTGTCCCCCGCGGTTCCCTTACTCTAGAGGAACCCCCAGGTGGCCCATCAAGGGAGCGTTGTAGCTGCCCTGCCAGCAAGAAGTTCCCCCTCCCCTCCCACAGCACCTCCTCAAGCTGGGGAGGGCGCAGCTCGGCCTGGGCAGAGGTTCAAAAGGCAGGACTCTGGACATGGCTTTGGGACCTCGGGAGAGGGGTGGTGGAGCCCAGGGCTGGGTCAGCAGGGGCTGGGAGTGGGGCTGGCGGGGTCCTAGGCCTGTCGGGCACTGCGGAAAGCCCTGTGTGGGCAGGGGTGGGGATTTTGCTCAGCACCTGCCTGACTCCAGCCTCCCAGCTCAGCTCCCTCTGCTTCCCAGGCTGAATGAGGTCCCACTCCTGCTGCCAGCCAGCCGTGATGGCCCAATGTGTTTCTCCCCACAGGATGGGCCGCTCAGAGCTCGCTCTGCTGGCTGCTCTCGTGTCCTCCCTGCCCTGCTGGCTGGGAGCCCCCTGCCCCCCTGTGCCCACCTCCAGCAACATCACACAGTTCGTCTGCACCTTCGTCAACCTCAGCAGCTTCCCGACCGGCTTCCACAGGAAGACGTGGATGATCTCGGTGGAGTTCACCAACCTCTCCAGCATCAGCCCAGAGGCCCTACAGGACTTGCAGAAGCTCCCCCAGCTCCGTGAGCTCCACCTCTCCAGCAATCGGCTGAGGAGCCTCCCAGGTGGCCTCTTCCAGCATCTGCCAGGGCTGCGGGTCTTGGATCTCACCAACAACCTCCTGGAAGACCTGCCCCCAGAGATCAGCGGCTCCTACAGCCCTCTGCAGCACCTGGTTCTGAACGGAAACCGGCTGAGGGCACTGGAGGCTGCATGGTTCCAGACGCTGGTGGGGTTGGAGTGGTTAGATGTGTCCAATAACCAGCTGGAGGACCTGCCTCCCAATTGCTTCCACAACCTGAGCAACCTGACAAGCCTGGACCTGTCCCACAACCTCCTGGCCAGGCTGACCCCAGAGATGCTGGCCGGCCTGACCAGCCTGGAGAGGTTGAACCTGGAAGGCAACCAGCTCCACACCATTGCCGAGCACACCTTCGACGCGGTGCCGCACCTCCAGTACCTCTTCCTGCAGAGCAACAACCTGAGCTCGCTGCCGGCAGAGCTCTTCCGGGGCCTGGGCCAGCTGGCCCTGCTGGACCTCTCCAACAACAGCCTGACCTCGCTGGCCCCCTGCTTCTCGGAGCGGAACCTGACGTTGGAGCTGGACCTCTCTGGGAACCCGTGGGCGTGCGACTGCGCCATGCTCTCCTTCGTGCAGTGGGCGATGGGCCATTCGGTCGGCCTGTTCGCCAAGCAGCACACCCTCTGTGCCAGCCCCCAGAGCCTCCAGGGCCAGCTGTTAGCCACAGTGACCAAGGAGAGTTTCGCAGTGTCCTGCTCGGCTGGCCCGGCAGAGCCCCTGAGCCCCTGCAGGCCACTTCCAGGCCATGCTGCCTAGGCGTTGCATAGCCAACCCAGGCGGCAATGCCCAGCTCTGGCGGGCAGTATGCCAGCTAGGCACAGTGAGCGTGGTGGGCACTCACATCGTCCGCTCTGGCCCCCATGCCATGCCCTCCTTAGCAGTGCCCATCACCCTTCCCGTAGACTGGCATTTCCAGCGCAGCCCTTGCCCGTGGGCCACCATCAGCTCACCCACGCCCCACCCCAGCTCATTGATCCAACCCCACCAAGCCCAGGTGCAGCAGGAAGGATCCAGCCTGTGCACAGAGAAGCCCCTGGTCACACCCCATTTCCCAGAAGGGGAACCCTCCCCTTCCCCTCTCCCCAGCGTCCTCCTGCCTGACACCTTCAGGGTTACCATGGGCCTTCCCCCGGCCAGCTGCCTGCTCATGAGGGATGGTCTCCACTAAGCATCCAATAGAGCCCCCTTCCCCCACAAAACAGAGCCCCCCATTCCCTACCCTCCCAGCAAAAACAGGACATACGTTATCATTGGCCACCTGGAATTTGTCCTTATGCTGGCCCCAGCTACGGAGCCTGCACCCAAATCCCACACCCAGTTCTGCCCTGGGGGAGCCGTGCTGTGGGGTTTGGGTTGGCTCAAGGAGGTTGGTTTTATAGGAAAACGCCTGGACTGGAGTCTAGCTGTACAAGGCCACACACGACTCCCTCCTGAGCTGGCTATGTCCAGCCTTTGCCTTCGTGCCCTTCCCCTTCGGAAAGACGTCCCTGATGTCAATGGCCTCTAATAGGACTGACCTGATATCTCCGCCAAGGGGAGGCAGACCAGGTCTCCACTAGACATGACAGTTGATTGCAGATACGTAATTCTAGCTATGGCAATCGCGTAGCTCGAATCGACTTAGCTCGAGTAATCGACTTATCTGGCCAGACTCACAGAGGGAGGGCAAAGGGAGAAACTCTCCCGTCCACCTCCCTTAGTCCTCGCGAGAATGAGGAGCACAAGGGTCAACTGCCCACCCCAGACAGGTTGATTTTGTGTGTCCCCACCAGGTACACAAATTTGACCCCCAGAAGATCGACCCAGACTGGGTCGATCTTCTGCACAGCAAAAACAAATCCTCTGCACAGCTCAGCCGCATGCCTCCCAAGCTTCCTTGTCCAGCCAAAGGCAGGTGGCTACAAGCTGGCTAGATGCTCCCCATACAAGGTCCAAGAACATGACTCCCCCATCCCAGACCGCTGTTATCCCCAAGGGTCCTGGCAGCAAGCATCCCGTCTTGGTCCCCAAGACCAGGGAGGTTTGGTGCTGGGTGGAAAGCACAGCTCTAGAGACAGAGGAACATACACCAAGACGAAACCCTGCTCCTCTGGTCAATGTCACCTCATCCCTGCGACTGCTCTGGGCCTCGTGCAATGTTGATTGCAGCCATTGTGTTTTTTTAATTGGATACAAAACCCTGAATGTTGCACGTTAACGTCTCCTCGGCAAATTTATGGCGGAACATGGGTCCTGAGGAAGGTTTAAATTAAACTGAAGTCTTTAAGGCTGCAGCACAATTTGTCCTGATTTATCGCGCCAATAAAAATGGCAAGCGAATGGCGCCTCTGGACCCCCAGGTGGGTGGCTGGGCTTTTGTTTGACAAAGCGAGGCTGCTGGTTTGGGGCGTAACTTGACCATAATCACAGTGAACACTGGGGACGCGGGGGAAGAGGGAGGAGGACAAGGGCTGAGTAAGGTGAGGACCAACTCGTGAGCTTGGGATGCCTCTCAGTTGCTGGGACTCTTCTCAGAACTTGCAAACTCAGGCTGGGCTGGTTTGCTTTGAAGATAATCCTGCGACATAACTTCAGTAATGGCCTCTGGACCCCCAGCTTCCCCAAACACCAGGGCTCCAGGGGGTCTGTCTGACCCTTTGAGAGATGGACTCAGAGGCCAAGGTCAGACCCAGATCCACACATGCCAAAAGGGAGTTGGGACCACTGGGTTCTGTTTCCTGTTCTCTGCCCCAGACTCCATGGCCCCGACCAGGGCTGGTGCCTTGTTGGATATACGATGAGGTAAGATGGGGGCTTGGCCCCCTTTGCAAGCTGGAGACCTGTAATCAGCGCCGTTGGGGCAGAGGAAAGGGAAGCCAATCGCATGGAAAGCCTTCGTCTTCAGACCTGTCCCACCTACAACGCGCAGTTCTCTGTGCTCCTGCTCATCTTCTCCACCCATGGGTGGCATAATTTTTACATGCACCGAGGCCCACGTGGATGCACACCGCCTATAGAAACACACACCTGGCTGTGGGTGCTCCCCCAAGCAGCTGGGTGGTGTCGGAATCTCTCCTGGGTGGCTTCACAGGTGCCCGGCTTCCGGGGACAACTGGTGGTGGGTCCAATTCCACCTGTCATCTCCTCTGCCATATAAAAGTCCCTCCCTCCGCCAATGGTCCCTGCCCTACACACCCGTTCTGCTGCTAAAGGGCCTTGCACCTGGCTGCTCCCATGGAAGTCACTGAAGTGAGGGAGCTCCCAGCCGGAGCAGCACCAGTGACCTGAGACCCTGCCATGCAGGCTCCACGTCTAGATGTCAGAAATGCCTTGGGTATACCCTGGTTAGAAGCTACTATTGCTCCCGCTCTGCCCCTTGTCATCAGCAAACTGTTGTTCTGGTCTGGCTCTGGTCTGAAGAAGTGGGTCTGTCCCAGGAAAGCTCATCACCTACTAAACCATTTTGCTAGTCTTTCAAGTGCTACTTGACTGCTTTTTGTTTTGATCGTGTCTAGACGAGCACGGCTTCCTCTCTGTTACTGTCTCCTCTCCAGGCATCCAATCACCCCCAGCATGTCTCAGCTGTTCATCATTCCCTCCCTCTGACAGCTGCAGACAACATGATCTGTACCCCGTCCCAGCATGGCAGGCAACTCATCTGGGGAGCAGAATGAAGCTGAAGCTGATAACCAGGATCCCCAGGAAAGGAAAACTCCAATGCCTGCCCAGAAGTCTTTCCCAGCAAATCCTTAGACTCTCAAACCAGAGACTCCACAACCTGACCGGTGGATGAAACTCCCATTGCTCTTGGTGGAGCCAAAGAGAACTGTTACCAGGTGACAGACGAGAAAAACTGCCTGTTTTCCTATGCGTAACGACCATTGTGTGTGTTCCTGGAAATTGTGGTAAGGTTCACAGGGGAGTACAGGCATTATAAATCACATAAGCTCTTCAAGGAATAATTTAGGGCAAGACTCAGAAAAAAACCCAGAGCCACCAGAGGTCAAACTCCCTGTTCCCACAAGAAGTATCCAAACCAACAAGCTTTCACCCCAGATGTGAGGATGTCCATGCCTCTGCACTGATGGACTGAAATCAAAGCCTTGAGTCTTTCCGTATGTGAATAGCCTTCAAAGCGTCCTCTTGTACTGAAAGCCCTAAAGACAGTGAAATGCTGAGGTGGAATCCAAGAAGGGGCAGACAATGTCTAGAGAATGTAGAGGGAACTAGAAGGAATTTTGTTTGTTTTCCTTCTCGATGGCTGCTGCCCTGTAGAAGAATATGAATAGTTTGATACCAGAAGGAAAGATTATACGGCAGGATAGAAGCTCCTGACGAGGGTGTAGCTGTGAAATATTGAAAAAAAATTGCTCTATGATTTAAACAGCACCGAATAGGGGGGCTGAAAGAGAAACAAACAGCTGGAACATGCGAATGCTCTGAGGAACAGCAGCACAGTAATGTGTTGGACGACAACGCCGTCTGTTGGCCAGCCACAGCAGCAGCAAAGAAAAGTTAAAGAGAAGCTAAAAGTGCCTGAGCTGAAGCAGAGGGGTGCACCTTCCCCTGAGAGCTCTGAAATCAACATACCAAACCCTAGGGCATCATACGGGACCCCTGAGCTGACAGACTCCGTAAGAGGTCTGTGTAGCCAGCCAGTTGCCAGACTCAGCTGCAGAATCTGGGAATGCTAGTAGACATTAGTGTCGCTCTCAAGCTCTCTTCTGGGCAGGCATTGGAGTTGTCCTTTCCTGGAGATCCTGGTTATCAACTTCAGCTTCATTCTGCTCCCCGGATGAGCTGTCTCCCATGCTGGGACAGGGTACAGATCTTATCAGGACTGAGGCAGTGTGCTTTCATTTCAGAGATTGCACTGCTGCGTGTTCTTTGAAATCAGCATTTGACGGTTCCTTCCTTGAGTCCGCCCTCTCCCCAGAAAGACATCTGGTAACCAGACTATCAAAACAAGAAAGACGTCCAGTAGCACTTTAACAAAATAATTTATTAGGTGGTAACAGAGAGGAAGCCGTGCTAGTCTATACACTATCAAAACAAAAAGCAGTCAAGTAGCACTTTAAAGACTAGCAAAATAGTTTATTAGGTGAGCTTTCATGGGACAGACCCACTTCTTCAGACCTTAGCCAGACCAGAACAGACTCAACATTTAAGGCACAGAAAGTCTGTTCTGGTACGTCTATGGTCCGAAGAAGTGGGTCTGTCCCACGAAAGCTCATCACCTAATAAATTATTTGTTAGGCTTTAAAGTGCTACTTGACTGCTTTCTTGTTTTGATAGTATATAGACCAGCACGGCTTCCTCTCTGTTACTCGTAACCAGACTGTAGATTTTAACTTGGTTGGCCATATTTCCATAGGTACTGGAACTGAAGGTGCCTAGTCTCACCCGTGCCTTGAAGTGGTTTCCCCCATAGCCAGGGTTTACTATTTGGTTCAATGGTTCTCAACGCCCCCGCTCCACAGAAATTTTTCCAGCACCCCTACAGATTTCCCAAAGGGAGAATAGGACATCGGATCGGGTTAGCCCGAGACCCAGCCATTGCCTCCCGGAGCAGGGCTGGCATGGCTGCTCACCTCCACCCCCTCCAGCCTATACAAACACATTCCTCTGCACCAGTGTCCCCGCTAAGCTGTATGCTTTTGTGGTCACTCAGCAGAGATTCTGATGCTGATTAGCAGAGTGCCAATAGCTAGGTTCTTTGTTTCTATGCGTGATGCACATCTGCACGTGCCTTGGTGCACATAAAAATACATTCCTCACGGGGAGGGAAAAGAGTAGGGGGAACAATGCTCGGCACCCCACTTTTTGGGGGGGAGGGGGCAAAACTGTGCATTTGTCCCAAGTGCTCTTGCCAACTGATCAAGTTAGCAAAAACAAACAGGACAAATGCCCACTCTTGCCAAAAAAGTAAGGGCGACTGGGACAGGGCTGAAAAGGGGGATTGTCCCAGGCAACATGGGGCACCTGAGGACCCTAATTTTAACGAAAGCGTGCTATTTATTGATATATATTTATGATCATATGTGTTTTTCTTCTTTGTCAAGCCAAGTACCTTGGCTGATGAGAAGTTTGAACTTTAAGCAACTGTCTTTGATTTTTCAAACAACTCCCTTTCAAACTGGACTCTACAGACAATAAGCACACAAGAGCACCTTAAGATAAAGTGCAGCTTCTCAGCGCATTACCGGAAGTGCAGTAAATGCACTAGAGATACTAGAAATTTTATATCTGATTATGAGTAAATACAATAGGAAATCCTGGCCACTTGCATTGTTCCTTGGTATAGCTGCGAGGCCCCAGCATGGTCCACAGTAACTGCTTACAGATGTCCAGTGTAGTTTATGTGCCCAGAATAGTTGTCGGGCCTGCTCTTGATCCGCGACAGTAGGTTATCTACCGCTGTGATGCTGAGGGAAATACAATATTCTTAGCTGATAAGAAAAACTAACTATTCTGATCTGAGAAATACAGTCCCAAGGTCAGACCTGAAAAGACTCTTACCTTAAAATCAGTACGTAGCAATCCCTGGACTCAGTCAAAAGGGCTATTCTCATTAAATGTCATCCCCATATTGCTTACATCACTTATCAAACTGGGAAATCTAGTTTATTAGATTCCAGCTTTAAAATCTAACTGGCACCTTGTCAAATTCACCAGCAGACACACGCAGAGGAGACGCAACCCCCAGCGAAAGAGGAAGGCTTCACTTTCCTGTAGTCACAGAGTTTCACAAGACTGGCTGGAGGGTGATGCAAGGGCTATCTGCCTTTACCCAGTCTCGGTGAGGTGCCATCCCTCCGGCATACCCCCTGCTGTGTCACAAGAGAAGGGCCCAAGGCAGAGCGCTAACCCGGTGTTTCCCAATGTCATTTGGCCATGGAACACTTTTAAACTTGAAAGAATTTTGCAGAGCCCCTAATAACAGTCATATATATATAGTGTTAACCCCTCTGGGCTCCAAACCTGCTCCCCTGTCCCCAGGATTAACCTGCCTGAGCCCCAAACTGGCCCCTGGGATTAACCCATCCACCCAAAGAGGCCCCCAGACTAACCCCGCCTGAACAAACTCCGCCCGAGTTAGCGCCGCCCGTTACCTCACCCAACATGGTGCATGAACCTACCTTAGCCACCGCTGCTCCTCCGACTCTAGTCCTAAGGGCCCGATTTCATTGGCCGCCATATGGCCATGTGACAGGCCGGTCACAGCCAATGAAAGGAGAGGGCGAGGCAGGAACTGCAGGACCCGTCTGGCTCCCCTTCCTGATAGCCATTGACTCCCCTTGCCCGGCTCCCATTGCATTAAGGATCATGCTCCACCTCCCCTCCCTAACAAGCCCTTTTTTTTTTTTTTTTAAATCTAATCTGCTCCAGACCCTTGAAAGGCCCCCTAAGCATTAAGCGCACATTGGTGGGTTTACAAGGCCAATGGTCTAACCACTGAGCTCTCCTTCCCTCCCCCATAACAAAATTTGTCCTGCCTATGGGACTTTGCGAGGGAGGGGGGTCTTTGTGGCTCCCTGCCCTGCCACCGTGGAAAGAGTGGAACTAAATTCAGTTGGTTTAATGGCCAGATCCCTCCCACTGCCCTGCTGGCCATTAAACCAATTAATCGTAGTTCTACTGTTTCAGCAGCGGCGGGGCAGGGAGCTGCAGAGGAGTCAGTGGCGGCAGCATTGGGAGCCATAGGTGACTTCATAAAGTGCTGCGGGTTTCCGACCCCTGAACATTTTCTCCTGGAACCCTAATTTCACCTTGTGGAACCCCATTGGGGAAATACTGGACTAACCTGACCTCCCATCTGGGGCTCAGCTCTGAACTTCGTGGCTTGGCTTCATTCCGACACACGGCGGCAAACCAGAGAGCCCTGAATCTGACACCTTGCAAAGTTTAGGGGACTTTGTTCAATTTGTTACATTCCAGTTTGGGGGGTGAAATTACCCCCAACTCTGCCACTGCAGCCTGGGATACAAGGAAACAACATCCTGAAGTCAATGGCTTGGGCTTGCTACACATCAGGGTGGTACATGCCTCCACAAGTCAGTTACCGCAGCAGTTCTGCCCTCTGCAGACAGGACACCAGAGGCTGACCCGATCCCACAAGGTGCTGAGAGCTCTCAATCCCCTTTGGAGTCAATGAGCGTCGAGAGCACTCAGACCTTGGCTCAGAATCCCTTGGTCTCATTCCAGAAGACACCGTGTGCGTAGCCAAGACCCGAGATGCAACATGCTCTCAAAGTTGCTATGGCAACTGAGTTCTGAATACCAAAGGAAACAGAGGTACAAAAACCTCGTGTATTTGCCATGTCCATTACATCCCCCTCCTCTTGGGCGCTGAAGACATAGGGTTTTCAGCCCTCACCCTGTGCCCAGCTGGGCTCAGCCCCGACAGCACATTCTGATGGTTGTGTGCCCCCTGCCTGCCCCTAGAGGGCTGACCCTGGCGGAATGGTGAGAAATCGGCAGCTGTAAAACAGCTCCAGGTCCCATGGGTCACTCAGGATGTCGGGGCACTGGGCTGACCTGGTTCTGGCAGTTGTCAGTGTAACGTGGGGATTGGGCTATTCAGTTTCATCCCATTGCTCCCTGTTAGCGCCATTATCCTGAGCTTCTTTCCAGGGGCCCCTACTGCCTTCTAAGGGCTGGATTTTCAGAGGCGCTGAGTCCTCCCAGTTCCGGCTGCAACAAACGAGAGCTACAGCCAGTGTTCCTTGTACGCCGAGCCCTTGGGCGGCCACGCAGGAGGGATTCAGATGCTACCCAGCTGATTGGCAGAGCACCTGCAGCACCCACAATGAGCAGCATGTGTTTCTAATGGCGGTGCACATCCACTCATGCCTTGGTACATCTAAGAAAATTTATTCTGCCCTGGATAGGCAGAGAGGACATTGGCTATAGGTGCTCAGCGCTTCTGTAGCTCAGGCCCCTCGTTATGTGGCTTTGGGGGCTGATGAGCTGAAGCAGGATGGATAGCGCTCTCTCCTCATCCCACGTGAGCCCTCATCTCAGGGAGGTTTGTGCAGGAAGGCAGCCCTGTCTCTCTGAAGGATTGGCCAAGGTTACTCATCACTGGTCCCCCCATGACCAGGGTTCCCTCTAATTTTTTCCATCCATGGGCAGAACAAATTTTGTTATGGGTGGGTGGGAAGGAAAGCTCAGTGGTTAGACCATTGGCCTTGTAAACCCACCAGTGTGAGCTTAATCCTTGGGGGGGGTCTTTCAAGTGTTTGGAGCAGCTTGTATTAAAAAAGGCTCATCAGGGATGGTGATAGAGCCAGCTGTGAGTGCAGGGGACTAGACTCCCTGATCTCCCAAGGTCCCTTTCTAGCTCTCTGAGGTATGCCTATATCACATCATGTCTCTTAGGGCTGGAAGAGACCTTTGAAGGTCATCTAGTCCAGTCCAGTCCCCTCCTCTCTTAGCAAGACCAAATACCATCCCTAGCATCTGTTTGCCCCAATCCCTAAACAGCCCCCTCAAGGATTGAGCTCACAATCCTCAGTGTAGCAGGCCAATGCTCAAACCACTGAGCTATCCCTTCCCCCTTTGCTCTACCCATAAAAACACATGGGCAGTTGTGGACACTCTGGCTGCATCTATGCTACAAAAATAACTTCAGAGTTATTTACTTCAAAGTACAAGTTTGCAGTAAGCAACTTTAACGTAGGGCATCTACACACAGCCTACTTTGAAGTTAAACTTTGAACTAGGGAATTACGCCATTCCCGGGAACGGAGTAAGGACTTTGAAGTGGGGCTCCCTACTTGGAAGTTAACTTTGAAGTAAAGGAAAATGTGTGTAGACTCTCTGCTGGCTACTTCAAAGTTAGTTGCTAGTGTAGCTGCACCCTCTGACAATCAGTGGGGCAGCTGCCCAAGTGCCCAGCTCACACGTAACACTGCCTAAGTCCATTTCCTGGAAGCTTGGATGAGTCTGAAAATTGTGACCATTTCTACACAGCCAGTGTGTTTCTTTTACTAGGCCACAAACTCAGCTTGAACTGCATAAAGACCCTTCCAACTGTGCCCCCCAGTTCCCAGCCACGGCAGTGCTCAGCTGTACCGGTATGCAACACTGACTCTGCCCCTGGGCCTCTCCTGGACCAGCCCCCACCACTACCCACCTCCCATTCAACACAATAGGCTGCAGCCAGCAACAGACAGGCGGCTGCATGCCACAGCCAGAGCACAGGTTGCGGTGGGCCAGGGTGCTTGGGCAGATCAGAGAGCAGAACAGGCGCGTGTGGAAAGCTCAGAGCCAAACATTGCTCCTATTTAGAGCAAGGTGACCCCACTGAGTTAGCGACGCTGGTATGAGAGGTATTAAGCGATGCAAGGTGACCTATCACTCCAGGGTTCACCCACTGTGCCCCTCGCCCCCCATTGTATAGCGTCCCTACCCCCACCCCCTCTTGCCCTTTCTTCCTCTCCTCTTCTGTGTCAATACCCCCTTCCCTCCAAAACCCCCTCAGAAGCCCCTCCCAAGCCCCGCTCGTCCACCACAGGAAACCCCCATAAGCCAGGCAAGGAGTCATACCCCAGCCCCAGCCCCAGCCCCAGCCCCAGCCTGCAAACGCTCCGCGCCACACGTGCGCCACCCCACGCCAGCTGCGAGCCCGCAACATTCCATTCCTCAGCGTTCCACCCTTCCTGATTGGCCTGGGCGGAGACCTCCCCTTCACTGATTGGCTCCAGCTCCCTGCCATGTAACCCTCAAGTCCCCCCCCCCACCCCGCCCCCCTACCCCTTTTATATCCGCTGAGCCCACACGGGGGGGTGCCGCGCAGGGACGGGAGCAGAGCGCAGGGGAGGTGGAGCCGCGCGTGAGTAGGGTCCCCCGTGGCCCGCGAGGCGGGGCGGGCAGCGGTTCGGAAGTGCTGGGGGCTTGGCTGCAAACTTGCAGAGAGGCGGCGCCTGCTGGGGTGGGCGGATCGGGCCCTGCTGCCCCGAAGGCCTGGCTGGGGGTCCCCCGGGGTCGGTCGCGCCGCCTCGCCCCTGTGCCAGCACTTCTGTTGCGGGGGCTTTGCGTGCAGTGGCTCGCGTGTGTGAGGAGCGTCTGCTGCAATCGCTAGGGACTGAGCTCTGTAGTTGGGGGGGCGGCTATGGGGGGGTGTGCCCCATAGCCCCCCCCCCCCGGGAGATCCACCGACTCTCTCCCCTCCATGTTGGTCGCCGCCCTGCTCGCAGCAGCTTCTCTTTCGGCCCCTGGCTTTGGGGGGGGCACAAAGAAACGGCTCAAAAGCGGAGCCGGCTGCCGCCCTGTTGAGATGGGCGCCGGGAAGGGGTGTCGGTGGTCGTGGCCGAGCCGTGCGCCGCCTCTCGGAAGGCTCCGCCCGAGTCCCACCCGCCTGCAGAGTTACCCAAAACTTGGGCGCTTTTCGACTTGTCGCTGCCAATGAGCCCGCTGGGCTGCGAGGCTGAGCAGGCGGTGGGGGTAAGGCTGCGTTGCGGGCGTGCAGCTACTTTCCTTTTCTGCAACCATCCCCCGAAAAACGCAGCTTCGCTTCCTCGGCGCCTGACCCGGCCTCGGCCCTGCGCACTTTCTGCTCCCACCCCCGCCCTGGCGTTCCGGCCGCTGCTGAATGAGTTTCGTTTTGATTCCCTTGATCCAAGCGCGTGATTGCAGCCTTGCCAGGGGCTGGTCAGCCCCGAGTTTCTGTTGCTCCACAGGAGTTGGTGACGACCTTTGCAGCAGAGGGGTTGGGAGAGCTGCAGAGCTTTAATTCCAGCCTTCAGCAGCTCCCTGGACCGGCTGGGACGACTTAGGGACCGAGCCAAAACTTTGTGGATTGTTTAGCTGTGGGGGGGAGGTGGAGAGTCCGGCCTGCTCCTGGGGTGCCCCTCCCCCTGCTGACCTTGCACTTTCTGGGCCCTGCACAACCCCAAGGGGAGACTAACACACCCCACCTGGTGAATCAAGGGAAACTGACCAGACTAGACACTGTCAAAGGCACAAAAGAACCAGAAATCCCAAGCCTCTGTTTCTTGCAGCCCTGCTTGGCCTACCCATTAGGGCTAGATTTCCCACAAGAGTGCCACACTAGAAACTTTCAGGGACAGGAACATTCAAACGCATCAATAGGTGAATTAAGGTAGCTCTGTATCTTAAGGGACTGTATCCCTTTAACCAATCTAAAGATGCACAGGTCTGCTAGAGCTGATCCTGTGCTGGGTCCCAGTGGGTCATTGAGACAGCATCAGAGAAGGTGCCAAGTTAGTCTGTAACTTCAAAAACAAGTCCTGTGGCACCTTAGGCTCCAAAATGTGTTAGCCTATAAGGTTGCATGGGCAAAGACCTGCTTCGTCTGATGGAGTGGGTCTTTGCCCAGAACAGCTTATGCTCCAAAATATCTGTTAGTTAAAAGTGCCACAAGACTTCTTGTTGCTGAGACAGCAGGTAGCTGTGTGACCTCTAGAAAAGAGGAAAGTGTGACATAGATATGACCAGCTTCAGAGGCCACAGAGATCAGTGTGGATGGGTTGGAGGCCTGAACCCAGCAACAGCTGTGAGTTCTGTCCCAGTGCATCTGAATAGGGCATGTCTGGCTGAGACAACCATAAATCAAAGCCCAGCCACTTACGTTGTGATGGGGTTGGAAACCCAACTCTGTTCTCAAACAGTGGGGGCTATGATGCAGGACTAAGTGCCACTGAATGGGGAGGTCACAACCTGGAGGTTTCCCATGCTGGTAAAAATGGGATGTGACTCTTCATTGGCTGAGCAGCTGTCATGAACAGCCATCACAAATGGCTGAATGGCACGTAAGTGCTGCTGTGAGTGGAGGGGGTATCTCCCTGGGCTGGTGCACCTCCTCAGGCCAGCAGAGCACTAAGCACAAACTTCTTGCTGGTCACCTCTGTGTACAATGTAGACTGGTGTTGGCTTGGCTGTGACTCAGCTGCATTGTCCCTTGCCTGGTTAAACCAGCAGACTCCTGAGTGAGTCAGTAAGGAGAATAGTGCTGAAGCAGAACTGCCTTCTACTGGCTGAGGGCTTAGGTGCCCATGTTGCCTCTGCAGGCATTGGTGGAGGGTTTCCTAGACTGGCTGCAGAGGCACAGGGAACAACTTGCAGCGGAAGGGATAGCTCAGTGGTTTGAGCATTGGCCTGTTGAGACCAGGTTGGTGAGCTCAAGCCTTGAGGAGGCCCTTTAGGGATTGGGGCAAATGTCAGGGGTGATGCTTGGCCCTACCAAGAGAGCAGGGGACTAGGCTAGATGACCTCCTGAGGTCCCTTCCTGTTCTAAGATGTGTATCTCCAGTTTTTTTTAGTGAAGACAAACGCACCCAAAGCCACAATCTCCCTCCCACTTCTTTTTGCTAGTTCCAAAAAGCTGCTTCCCAGCTGCTGGTTTCCTTCCCCCAGTCTGGATGCTCAGACCAAGAGCCTGTGTACACCATTGATGGGGAATCTCTTCCAACAGTCACCACGTATGGGGTTCTCATGGCAAGGCCTGTTACTGCTGTAGATGTTCTTAAGCTTGTCACAGGAGTTGCTTGCAGTGCTGCTCCCAAGCCATGTTTGTTCCAGCCCTGCCTGGGATTAAAGCCAGAACATGCTGGGCCCAAAACTCAGGGGATGGCAATGGGTCAGTCTCCCTAGCATTGTGTGGAACGTGCAAATGAAACCCCTGCATCTAGGACATAGCAGGTACTCGCCAGGAAAGCCTGGGCAACGTATACAGGCACTGGTGTACAGCTGTGGGAGAGTAGGCTAAAATGACTGCTTAGGGGGAAGCTACTGTCAGTGCTGAGCTGGGCTCACAAGCATATTGGCTATTAAGCTCTGCAGATGAGGCCCACAGACTGCAGAAGACAAAGGTTCATGAGCCTTTTGGTGTTGCACAGCTAACTGTGGCAATGTGTTATCTTCCAGTTGTCTGGTTTCATCATGTCTGGTAATGAAAATGCTGCAGACCTTGCTTCCCAGGGAGAGATGCCAGAGCAGCCACAGCAGGTAGGTATACCCAGCTGCCTGCAGAGTATTTCCGGGTGCTTGTGGGACTTCATGGACTTCTGCCAGGCCAGCAGTGGTTTTGGTGACATTGCGGGGGGGGGGGCAGATGTTGCTATAACTGCTATGTCCAAAACTAAACAGAAGCACAGAGGTTGTGCCAGACAGACCCAGACCTTACTAATCGAGGTACCTGGCTGTCTTGCAGCCATCAAGCAGCCTAGAGATGCTGGCTGTGGTGGGCAAGGCTGGATTGTGTGCCCTTTGAATTGCTTTAATTGGCATTAATTTGAAGCAATGTGTGGATGCATGCTCCAACTTGTCTCAGTCAAGACTGCAAAGCAAAACTTAACCTTGGTTGCTTTGCTCCAAGAAGCCTGATCATCAGATGCTCACAGGAGGCGAGAGAGCTTGGAAGCTTTCAGGGAAGGTGCTTAGCTGCCTTACACTAGGGCTGGGGAAGTCATTGGTGTGTAGCGTACAGCGGATCCATAAGGCTAGTCCGGCTCCTAATGCTGCTAGTTCTGGCTGCCCTTAGTTATAAGGATTCAGCATCTGGGAAGTCATGGGGCCAGCCCCTACTCCATGGGGCTGTTGCTTGCTGCTCTTAATTCTTATGTTGCTCTTCCCTTAGAATGTAGTGGCCAGGGTGGCCAGCTTGCCCTTGGTCAGCTCAACCTATGACATGGTCTCCACGGCCTACGCCTCCACCAAAGACAATCACCCGTACATCAAATCCGTCTGTGACGTGGCAGAGAAAGGTGTGAAGACCATCACTGCCGCAGCTGTTGGTGGTGCCCAGCCAATCCTGACCAAACTTGAGCCACAGAGTGAGTGTGAGAGGGTGGCATGGGGCAGGTTGGACCATGGAACCCCAGGAGGCCAGAGTGGTGTGCTCCTGTGTTGGAGACTCATGCTGGTTCCTTTCCCTGGGGGTCGAGCATGTGCAGGGGTCTGCTCACGGAGGGAGTGGTGGGAGATAATGGCCATCCTGGGTCAGCAAAGGCCCATCCAGCCCAGTGGCCAGTGCCAGGTGCCCTGGGGGTGGGGGCAACAACACCAAAGACAATGATCAAGCAATCTGTCTCCTGCCATCCATCTCCCAGGGACACCATTCCCACCCTTAGGTCCATAGAAGGCTATTACCCAACTTCCATGAATTTATCTACATCTTCTTTGAACTCTTATGGTCCCTGGCCTTCAGTCTCCTCTGGCAAGGAGTTCCACAGGATTAACTTGTAACCCTTCAGTGGAAGTGACAGGGTGGAGAAGTCCCTTCTAGACTAGTGAGGTACCAGACCTACCTTGGGCCTGTCTTGTAAAGGGACCTCCTGGCTACAAAGACTCTCTCTTCTGCCACAGAATTCATGCAACACCTCTGCAATCTTGACCCTAGAGAAGCCATATTTGAAAGCACTGAATTATAATTCTCTGGGTCAGTGTTTCTGAACCAGGAGTACATGTACTCCCAGTAGCCCTTTATGTAGCCTGCTGTACCCTGGGGGGTGGGGGGCGCACACAGGGCTTCATATACTCATACTACAATCTAAACCATCAGGAAAAACAAGTCATCGTACTTACACTTCAGTGTCTGGCATATGAAGCATTCAGACAATTTCTTCACTTGAGAAGATGGTAGACAGGCAGCAAGTTATCAGTAGCCTTGTGATACTTTTTGCAGGTTTAAGTAGATTAAGTGGAGTGTAACGTCGTGGTGTGCAAAACCAGTCTGACTCCTGAACAGGGTCCAGTGACTTGGAAAGCTTGAAGTTGTTTCAAGCCCTCTGATTACCTTTTGGACCACACTTCTGAATGGGGATACACCAGAAGTCTGGGGGTATCATTTTTAAGGGGGTACTCCATAACAAAAGGGTGAGACACTGCTCTAGGCTGTAGCTGCCGTCCATAACACATGGACGGTGCTGCTGTTGAGAACCCTGGTATACACTGATGCCCATTGCCAAGGATAATAGGAGTTACAAACAGCCTTATTGCAACCCACCCATGCCAGTTATTGGCGGGGGGGGGGGGGGGGGGGGCAGAACAGGATGGCAAAGGTGGCCCAGACCAAACTGGCCAGTGTGGCAACCAGAAACAAGGGAAGCTTTTTCAGTAGCCCCTGAAGCCAAGGTGAAAGCTCCTCGTGCTGTGGGCTCAGTGGGTGGGGGGCATGCAGGAGCAGGCTGAGGGTGGGGGTCTGGGCGGGATAGGGTGCAGGAGCAGACTGGCAGGAGGTGCTTACCACTGCTGTCCCTTGCTCTAGCTGGGGGAAGGTAGTGGGGAGGCTCTTCTGCTGCTGCTGCTCCAGCCAGTCAGGGCTGGGGGTGGTGGGGAGCTTCTCTCCAAGCAGTGCTATGCCAGGGGCAGGGAGTGGAGGCAACCACAGCAAAGCCACAAGTGGCAGGGGCGGGGCTGCTTCCTGACCCTGCTGGGCAGAATCAGGCTCTGGCTTGCCTGAATCTGGCCTGTGATGCTCCAGTTCTACAGCCTCCACCCACAGTGGGCAGGATGCTGGGGAGGGGAGCTCTGAGCCCTGGGGTCTGGATCCACAGTCAGTCTGGGTGTGGGCTGGGGGCTCCCTAGTCCTGGGGTAAAACCTCCCCAAAGCCCTTGATGATCACAGTGGTGCTTAACCCCCCACCCTGCACCTGATCTAGAGTAGCTCTGGCTGCCTGTGCAAGGGCCCCTTAGCCCAGGGCTCACACAGCACACTGGTATTGGTGCCAGCTCCGTGCACTGAACTGGCTGGGTGTGGGAGCTCAGGAAAAGGAAGCCTTTGCTCTTCTGCCCCCAGGAGAGCTGTGCTGACTGAGGCAGGGGAGCTCAGTGAGATGGAACAGGCCTCTGGGAGTTGCTCCTGGCTCTGTTCATTCCCCGCTTGGCTTGACGTGCTGTGTGCTGGAGCATGTGACAACTCTTGCCTAACTTCCTGGGTGCCACGTGGCTCAGTGCCTGGGGAGGGCTTGACTTCCTGCAGGGGCCATCTAATAAGCCTGCTGCTCTTCTGGCTGCAGAGCACAGGGCTGGACTGATCGGGCTGCCCCCGGATGCTGCTCTGTCGGTTTCTGGTTCCCACTGTGGCCACTCCAGCTATGCTAGTGTGCTGGGACTCCAGCCACCTCAAGGCTGGGCAGCCCTGAGCAGCCTCTGTCGCTAACTAGCTTCTCGGCTAATCTCTCCCAAAGCAGCAGGAGTCGCTTGGTGATGGTGTGGCCATGGGGTGCTGCTCCCTCGTGTCCCAGCTCCAACAGCAGCTGCTACCAACCCAGGCAGTGCACCAGTGTCCCTTCCCTACCAGGTAGCTGCTGCTGGGCTCTACCCCTGCCCTCCTCCAGCAAGTACCCTTGGGAGCTCCTGTGGAATTCTGCCTTCACCTGCCCTAGCCAGCCCTCCCTCAAGCCTGGCAGTGCCTCTTGCACCCTGACTCAGTTAGCAAACACTCTGCCTCTCCTCCAGGCAATGGAGGGTAAGGCAACAACATTCTTTGTCTCTCTAGTTGCGACAGTGAATGAGTATGCCTGCAAGGGGCTGGATAAACTGGAGGCGAAGCTGCCGATTCTTCAGCAGCCATCCGAAAAGGTGAGCCCCTCTGCTTAGAGACTGGGGAAGGAGTGATGTCAAACGGGTCTTCACGCCACAGCATCCCTGCTGGGGATAAGGGCAACAAATCATTAAGGGGCTGGAGCACATGACCTATGAGGAGTGGCAGTGAGATTTGAGCTATTTGGTTTCAGAAGAGAGGACTGAGGGTGATTTTTAGTGCAGCCTTCCCCTTCCTGAAGGGGGGCCTCTAAAGAGGACAGAGGCTGGTCTGTGACAGATGGCAGAACTAAGGAGCAATGGTTTGAAGCTCCAGAAGGTGAGGGAGTCAGCTGGATATTAGGAAAAGCAGCTTCCCCAGGAGGGTGGTGAAGCACTAGAATGTGTTGCCTACAGAGGTGGTGGTCTCCATCCCTAGAGACTTTGAGGTCCTGGCTGGGGTGACTTAGTTGGGGTTGGCCCTGCTTGAAGCAGGGGGCTGGACTAGATTTCCAGGCCTAGGACTAAGAGCACAAGGAAGGGAAAGACTAGATTCATCCTGGCTCTAGGCTTCCTCGCTGTCAGAGCTGCCTCCTCACTCTGCCCCACCCAGTGTGGGAAGCTGGAGGAGGGAGGGGCTGCAGAAAGCTTAAATACCCTGCCTCTTTGGGGAGCTCTGTAAAGCAGAGCCTAAGGTCCCAGACTCACTGACTCTGGAGGAGAATTGTCTCCACCACAAAGTGGAAAAAGCTCCCCCTTAAAACTCAGGAGGAGACACCCCACAGATCCAAGTGTCCCCCAAACTGCACCCTTTCCATAGAGCTAGAAAACAAAGCTGTAATCTGATAGCTGACCCTTTGGTCTAAGCATGAACACAGATGCTCTTCTAGGACACAAGAATGAATTTAATTCAATGATTTCAATTGCAAAACAAAATATGGAAAATACCAAGAAAGTAACTAAGCATCCTTGGTCATTGGATATAATGAAACAACTCAAAACATTCTGGCTGGAGCAGAGTTACTTTGCTGGGATTCAGCTTTGTGTTAGAGTACAGGGGAGGGGGGAAATAATAAATCAATCAGCCTAGAAAGTCCCACCCCAAATTCAGAATAAAATAACCTGACTGCCTCTAACTAAACCATGTCCTATTGTTTACATAGCTGTGCACTGATTGAGACAGCCAAGGTTTTTGCTGGATTTATTCTCTGTGTGTGTGTGTCTGCTTCAGCCTGGCACAAAGACACACACACCCTCTCTCTCAGCAGGCCACTCTTCAATTCAAAAATGCCCCTTCCACCCCATTGGCTCACCTGGCTGCTTGCCACAGAGACCCCTCTGCTGTAGTGTTGCCCAGTTATTTGGCCGCAGAACCCCACTCCCAGGCTCCACCCGCCCTTGACCCCCAAACCTGCTCCATCTGCAGACTTAAACCTCAGATCCCCAGAACTAACCCACTTCAGCCAACAAGCTTGTCCAGCTGTGCCTGCTGCCTCCCCCACTCCTCAGCAGGGCTGCACAGCTCCAACAGGAGCAGACTCATCTGCCCCTCCCCAGCTCTTCTGCTCACTTCCCCACCTGCTGGGGCGGGGGGGGCAGCTCCCTGCCCTGCTGCTACTGAAATAATGGAACTCTGTAACTGGCTTAACAGGTGGGTCCCTCCTGCCAGCTGTTAATGGAACACAATGTAATTGGCAGAGCAGGGAGCTAGAGGAGGAGTCAGCAGCTGCAGTGTCTGGAGCCTCAGGTTGCCAGTGCCTGACCCAGGAGCCCTTAAGCTGCTCCCCAGAACATCAGTGGGGACCCCCTGCTCCAAGGGCTTCACCCTTGCAGACCATCGTCTGACGCTTGCCCAGGCCAGCTGGGAGCAGAGACTTTGCTAGGTGGTGGGGGGCCAGGCAGAATGCCTCCCCTTCTCTCCCCCACCAGGATCTGGAGCAGAGGGCTTCCTGCTCCATGTACCTGCTTAAAGCAGCCTGGGAACTACTGTGAAGCACCTTGGTACTCTAGTCCCTGGGCCAGGTCCTGCAGCTTGGCAGGCTGGGTCTAGGCCCTATCTTGCCCACCCCTGCCCCAGGGGAAAGGTAGAGATGAGAGCGTCCTTCTATGGAGGAGCCAACCACTAGGCTCTCTAGAAGAATACAAGTTCAGGTTCCTGGGTGACTGGTGCCTATTTATACAAGGAAAGCAAAGTAGTCCAAAGATTAAGACAGCAAAATTTGCATTGCTTAAAGCTAACTCCTCTTCTGGCCACTGAACGCTTCCTTCAATCCTAGGTTGTGGCGGACACCAAGGAGCTGGTGTCTTCCACAGTGACCGGTGCTAGAGATGCAGTCTCCAACACAGTCAATGGAGCAAAGGAAGCTGTGACTGGGGTGGTGGACATGGCCAAAGGTGCTGTCCAGGGGAGTGTGGAGATGACCAGATCAGTGGTGACCAGCAGTATGAACACAGTCATGGGCTCAAGAGTGGGCCAGATGGTGGTGACTGGAGTGGATGCCGTGCTGGGGAAATCTGAAGAGCTGGTGGATCATTATCTTCCCATGACGGATCAGGAGCTGGGTTAGTGCATGTGGACTAGAACTGGCTGACTCCTCAGACCAAGTGTTTGACCATAAATGCTGTTTTGGTCTGGCTATGAATGTGAACTTGAGTAACTCGGACCATTCACCAAATGGATAGAGGGTACATCTATCCTTCTGCCCCCTCCTCCTGGGAGGAGGGGGGTGGGTAGAGCACTTGATTTGTGGGGAATCCCAGGTTCAGATCCCAATTGCCCTGAGCTTGCTAAAGTCTTGGGGTTGGCTTGCTCCTCAGAGAGGCTTCAGGTCAGAACCGCTAGGAACCCAGCAGCTCAAAGGATCAGAAACAGCCCAGCTAACTCCATACTTGCCCAGTTGCCACATGTATTCTGCTTTGAGGAGTAGGTGGCCTCAATGATTAGACTGGTGCTGTGGTTATAGCTGTTGGCTCTGTGGTCCCTTCTTCTCAACCCCTGCTTTTTCTCCTTAGGCAGTGACTGGGCCTCTCTTCCATCTCCTGACTTGGCTTAGCTCCTGGCCACTAGCCCAGGGTGACTTAGCAGGAATGGCCTGGCTTGACCATGAGCAAACCCAAGGTCAGACTGCCTGGCCCTGCCATGCAATGAACATGTTATGTAGAGAGGGATTGTCATGGCTGCATTTGCATACCTGAGAACCTAATACCACTGCCAGGGGTTGCAGAGACCTTAATGCCTCTCCCCACTCCCTGAATCTGCAGGTGCTCCAGTGTGATGCTTGAATAGTAGCACCTCAGCCCAAGCCAGCAAGGGGAAGGGTGGGAGATATGAATGTGTAATGCTTTGAGGCCTGGCTAGGGCCAGGTGACATGCAGGCTGGACCCATGACAGTGACTAGAGTTTGTGCAGGGGGAGGAAACTGACCTGGAGTCAAACAGCTTCCTTTATCCTAACTGCTGGCCGTGCAGACCCTGCATAGGATCAGATATCCAGCTGGGACCTTTCTGGCTCATACATAGCTCAGAGGGTTTACATGTGGGACTTCAGTGCCTGGAGCAGGAGAGAATCTGGTTCCTTGCCCCAGAGCTGGATGTCCTGACACATGAACCAGAGGAATGGAGACCACTTGTCTCCAATCCAAGGCCCATAGATGTCCTCAGTGGCATGTAACCGGGGGGTTGTACTTGAAGGCTGTGAAATGCAGATTTGCCCCAATGGGAATCTCTGCTTTGGAGAGCAGAGCCAAGGCCAGCAGCAAATACGGCATTTTAGTGCAAGGCACCATCAAGTCCTCTAACTATTGTGTGGTGCCCAGAGGCACCAACTGTGCCCAGCTTGGACTGGAGTGACACCTGTCAAGGACCCATTTGGAGAGGACTTTGCATAACTTGGGGCTCAAGCACTCTGTACTTATGGGGAGCTGGTAGGATGGAGGGATTGTGGGAGATGCTGGTGCTCTAGAGAGCCCTCACCTGTGCATGGCATTGAGGTCACAAGCGGCCGCCCACAGGCCTGGAAGCCTCTGTAGCAACTCTAACCTCCCATGTGCCAGGAAAGGTCAATATCAGCCCTTGTTGGCAGCATTGGGTGTCCGTACCACAGAGCTTTTTGAGCCCTGTGACCTGCTGAGTAGCAGCCTGGAGCGTCCCAGTGGTGCAGATGGTGGTGACTGGTAACTGCTCTATGCTGTCGGCTGCTCTAGTATCGAAGAGCCGAAGGCATGTGAGCAATTGCTGTAGCTCCCCAGCTGGCTGGAGCAGGAGAATAGCCGTTGACTTACCACATGGGCCCTGCTGATTGGTCAAACCCCAGGGCAGGCAGCTGTTTCCTGCAAGTTATGTTGACTCTTGGTAAACCTGGTCCCAAGCTGGTGCTGGCCTGTGTCCGGTCCCACCGGCTGCCAGCAGAGCAGATCTTGGGCAGGAATTGCTGTAGCTCCCCAGCAGGCTGGTCTGACTGGTCAGCTCTTGTTCCCCTCAGCTAAACTGGCCACCTCTGTGGAAGGCTTCGAGATGGCGTCCGTGGAGCAGCAAAGGCAGCAGCAGAGTTACTTTGTGCGCTTGGGCTCCCTGTCAACCAAGCTCCGCCATCGGGCCTACCAGCACTCCCTGGGCAAGCTGAGGAGCGCCCGGCAGAACACCCATGAGGCTCTGTCCCAGCTCCACCAAACCATTGAGCTGGTAAGAAGGCTGACTTTCCACCCCCCACACCTGCCACTTCCAGCTTGCTTTGTCTTGGCACTCAGGGTTGGTGCTTCTCCCTGCTCAGACAGGTTCGCAAGCTACAGTTCATGGCTTGTACATACAGGACCAAAGATGGTCCTGTAGCTTTAGCATAGCGCCAATGACTTCCCCAGCTGGAGACCTCTGACAGCTGACCAGAAATAGCTCAACTTCTGGCTCTTTCCTCTCTCCAGATTGAAAACATCAAGCAGGGTGTGGACCAGAAGCTCCACAATGGCCAGGAGAAACTGCACCAGATGTGGCTGGAGTGGAGCAGGAGGCAGTCAGGAGGGAAAGACGACTCTACTGCCACACAGCCGGAGGTAGCCAGCTGTGTGGTGAGGAGATTCCAATGCTGCAGAGTGACCCCTTAGCCTGGGGTGAGTGTCCTGCGTCCAATTGAACAGGTGTGTTTCCCTTGCAGGTGGAATCCCGGACATTGGCCATGTTCCGCAGCACCACCCAACAGCTCCAAGCCACCTGCCTGAGCCTCATGGCCAATGTTCAAGGCCTTCCCACCAACATCCAGGACAAAGTGCAGCAGCTCCGTCACAACGTGGAAGAGCTCCACACATCCTTCTCCGCCGCCCGTTCCTTCCAGGACCTGTCCAACACCATCCTGACCCAGAGCCGGGAGAGGGTGGCCAAGGCCCGCGAGTCTATGGACGAGCTGCTGGACTACGTGGTGCAGAATACTCCACTGCCTTGGCTTGTGGGACCCTTCGCTCCCAGGCTGGTAGAGCAACTGCAGATTCCAGCAGCCGAACAGGGCGGTGGTGGCTGCACAGCCCAGCAAGAAAGGGACAGCGCAGCCCAACAAGCTGCTGGGCTGAAGGAGGATCCTTAGAAGGCTCCATTGCCCTGCAGTTGGCTTGAGAGGACACTGGTGTGGTGAGAGGGTGGAAATGTACACTCCCTGCTCCCTTGCCGTGGTGGATCAGTCTGAAACTGCTTATTGGTCTTCCTTGACTCTGCTCCTCACTCTCCCTTTGCCAATCTCTTGTGCCCCTCTGGGTGGCTCCTTCCACAGGTTTATGCAAGCCCTTGGCAGAAGCAAAGCTGGGGTGGCCAGCTGGGAGGCTGCCAAGTGCCCTTCACTAGGGGCTTGCTCAGACTAGAGCGGGGAGAGGCCACAGACCTTCACAGCACCTGTATTGAACTTGGGGTGCTGTGGAGTCTAGTTGTCCAGGCTCTGGACTGCACAGTGCCCCTTCAGCACCACAAAGTGCAAAGCCTGGATTAGCTGCAGCATTTGCAGTGTAATCGGAAGGGATCACTCGCTTTATTCTTTCTTCTCCCTATTGGAAATGTCCAGGCCTCCAGCTCTCCCAGGCTAATGTGCTTTAAGCTGTCTGCTCCCTGCCGACCTGTAACACTGTCCTAGCCAGTAAGGCGGTAATAACTCTGCTGCAATCGAGGCATAATTAGCTGGCTTATCCCAGTGCTGCTCTTCCAAGAGGCTTGACTCCTAGCTGAAAAATCAATAGGAAATTACCATGGGCAACTTCATCTCGCAAGTGCCGCTAATGGTTTGTATCTGTAGAATAACTTCTTTTCACAATAAAAATTTGTTAGCATTCATACAATGCCCTGGTGTCTAAGCTCTTGTCTCCCCCTTCCTTTACAGTCCCTGTGATTCAGGTTGAAGGCAGAGTTTAAAGACAACTCAGTCTTGGCCGAGTCCAACCTGTGATTTGCTTGAAATGACCCAGTGGGTGACACTAGATGTCTCCTCCCCACCTGGCATGGTGAAATGCTGGGATCAGCTGTTGCTTTCCCAGGCTCCCCAGAAAAGTGGCTGGAGCCTTCTCCTGCAGCTCTAGCTTGGCACAGCATTCCTAGGAGCCATGGCCAAGGACCCCACTGCAAGGCTACGTGGTCCCTTGCCAAAGAGTTGCTGGTTTCCTTGGGGAATCCACTACAAAGAGCAGTCCTGGCCTCTGGCTGGCACCTAAGCTGCTCTAACTCTCCCATGTGCCTCACTTGCTCCCCAAAAGGGGAGACCCATCCCTTCCTTCCCCTCCCCTCCCTATTTGGATAGTGGCCTTCTCCCCATCTCCAGCCCCATCTTGCTGCATTCCAGACTTCTCCACCAACCACTGATGTGCAAGTAACTCTGCCCTGCCATCCATCCCTATTGCTTCATATGCTCCCTCCACCCCCACAGAAGTACCAGCTGGTTGCAGCAAGATGCATGTCCAGCTGCAGCCCAGCAAATTGCAGCCTGACTTTCTAGCCCACTCCTGGGGCTTGCTTGAGCTGCCTTACTGCTGGCTCTGGCCAGCCTCAAATTTGCCCTGGGGTGAATAGCAAAAACAGTGGTCTGGGAATGCCTTTGGTGCAGAGCAGCTGGCCCCCATGCCATGAGCTTCACAGGCTCTGCCTCTTGGAGAATTGGCTGTTTTCTTTGGGGGGGAGGTTGGGGTACAAATGTCCTGGTGGAGTTGCTTGCATGATTTCTAGGGCTGGCAGGGACCTCAGGTCACCTAGTCCAGCCCCTGCTTCAAGCAGGGTCAATGCCCACTAAGTCATCCCAGCCAGGGTCTTGTCAAGCTGGGACCTAGTGCAGGTGCTACTCCTGGGCAGGAATTTCCCCTTCCTAACAGCACAGATAGCTGAAGCCTGTGGGTTTGGCCTGTAGAAGTGCAAGGAGTAGGATGTGGCATCCCTCGTCCAGCCGTTGAGCCATCTACCAAGCTGGTGCAGAAAAAACCCCAGTGACTTGTTGACTCATAGTTGCCCCTCACTGTGTGGGTGACTGGATCAGAGACATAGGTTGCTAGTACTCAGCCTGTAGTCACACTTGAGAACAGAGGTGTTAGGGACAGCCCCTGTAGAACTTCTCGGGCCTGGGTCGCATGGGGATGTTACTGCTTAGCTTGTGCTCAGTCTCAGGCCTAGCCTACGCCAAGGATCAAAGTTGATCCTGACACACAGTTCCAGCCCAGGCATTTACATAGCTAGAGCCAATGTATCGGGATCAACTTTCTTCCCTGGTATAGATCAGGGATCTTCAGGCTTGTGCTGAGGTCCCTGACGCCGTCCATCAGTGTAGAGTACCAAGGTCAACAGCTGAGCCCTGGGAACTTAATTTTTTGCCATGTCTTCACATGTGCCAAAATCAATCCCCACAAAGTAACTAGACACCCCAGGCTCTCCCCCTTGCTAGGAGCTTTCAGGGCTCTCAAACACTGTAGTTGAGCCATGGGAACAGAACAAAGCTGGGGGAGGGGGAGCTTCAATTTTTGCTGCTTTTTGATAGCAACTCCCAGAGTTTCCTGTTTTGGTTCTTTAAGCAGCTGTGTGGGGTTTCTTATCAAACCCAGCTTGTCTGTAGAGCTGGAAGAAACAGGCTTGAATAAATGGCCCTTTGGGTAGGGGGAACAGGTCTGTCTAATCCTTGTCTATACTGCAGCATTTTTCAGAAATCAATTTCAGCATCCTGACTTTGAAAATAAGTTCTTTATGAAAGAGCATTCAGACTGCAAGAGCCCTTCAACTGGGAGGGCTCTCCCTCCAGCCTGATTTTGAAATCAGACCAATGATGGGATGCCTCCCTGGAGGCCAATTAAGCTGCAATGATTCAGCTTGGTACATGGTGTCAATTTCAAAATTCAAAACCAGGCAGTTGGCACAAGTTACTCTTTCAAGTTAGCTCTGTTCTAGAATCACAGGCTTTGCTGTGTGACTGCAAGGGGTGTTTTTTCCAGGAAATAAGGGAGTTTTCCACACTAAAAAAAAACCCAGTGTAAACAAGCCCTCCGTGTCAGAGACCTTGTTTCTCAGCAGGCACCCAAAACTATGGGCCAAGCCTAGCTTTAACCCCATGGAGAGCCAAAGTGAGGTTTTACATGAGCGCAGGCTAATGTTCCCTCTAACTTTAATATCCATGGTGCAGAATAAAATTTGTGCACCAAAGCATGGGTGGATGTGCACCACCAATCAAAACACACACTGCTGCCTCTGGGCACTTGGCTAACCAGCTGGGTGGCGCTCAGCTTACATGAAACACTGGTAGTGGGGGATGTGACTGATGGCTTACAAGACAGCCCAGGACCTGCAGTAAAGGGGATTCCTACAGGCTAACCCAGGCTATGGGAGTCACTGGGAAGGGACAGTCACAGGTCCTGGGCCTGCAGCCACAGGATCCATGCTATGCCCCTAGCTTTGGGACAGCCATTCAGCAAAAGCCTCATCCTCCCAGGTAAGCCATGTGTGTGCCTTTGCTACTGCCCTCACTGAACAGCTGGGGCTCCAGCCTGCCTGCTTCACCCGCTCAGCTGTGTTTAGTGAGGCCAACTGAACCAGAGCATGGCCTGCTCAGGGGACCCTGCGCTTGGCCAAGCATTGCAGTGACTCCCCTTGCATTTGCAGAACAGGCAGGTGGAACACAGCATGGGAAATAGATTCTTTCACCTTCTCTGTGCTGACTTAACCATGGCCTGTTCTAGGCAGGCCCAAGCCCAGCCAAGCTATAGAGAACCCCATGTCCAGGCTCTGTCTGTCCTGCAGACTGACCCCCTTGGACAGACTCCAGCTGCAAGTCCTGGCTCCTACCAGCATCCAGCACTCATCCTCACACTTCCCGGCCCCAGCTGTCCCTAAGCAGAGGGAGGGAAATCTCTTGGTAATTGGATTTACAGGTGTCCTCTCAAATCCCCCCCTGAGATGGGGTCAGCCTTGCTCAATCCTTTTGTAATGAGCCATACAAGCTCAAGCAGTCCAGCAGCACCTTAAAGACTAGCCTGTTTATTAAGCAACCCCCAAAAGCTCATGATTTAATAAATAAATGGGTTAGTCTTTCAGGTGCTGCAGGACTGATTTTTTTGTTTATGAAGCTACAACCTAACGTGAGTGATACAAGATCAGGCAGCCTGGGCCTATTTGTGCCTATGTTCCTTCAGCCTGCCCTGAGAGTAAACAGTCCCTCTCTGCCCCCTGGGTAACAGTGCAGCATATGGGGGAAACTGAGGCACACAAGTGTTACAGAAAATTCTCCTGTCATCCTACGTGCATGAGCCAAAAAGCAGGAGATGTGCTCAGAAGCCTTTCCCTCACCAGCACCAAGGTTAAGTTCATGGCCCTTGTCACAGCTCAGGACAACTGCCCCATATTCCATCTCTGATCTAGCAAGGGTACTCAGTTCTGGGCTTCTGGCTCCCAGCCAACACCACTCAGGTAGAGATCCATCTCTCCAGGCCTGCAGAACACATTTTTCCAGACTTCAGCTTTCCCTGCCTCCACCATGAGGTCCTCAGCAAGCCAGCCAGTGTGAGCTGACCTGTTTCTGATCCTTGCTGTCTCTGCAAAGGTTACCATGAGGGTGGTTACTCACAACCCTTGCTAAGCAAGTACATTTGTTCATATGCTGAAATGAGCCAGAGAAAACATTAAAAATAATCTCCCTGCATGTTACCAAAGATCTCTCCCTGCTACCCATTAAATCCACCCTATCACCCACTCTAAGTCAGCAGGCTGCATGTGACACGCTTTTTAGTCTGTCAGAAGAAGTTATAAAATGTTGCAGAGCCAAACCCTCTCAGATGCTCTCAGAATCTGCCTGCACCAAGTGGCCAAGTGCCAGGGCACAGAGGGTTGCAGAATTCTTGCAAAATGGGGACAAAGAACAGGGAGAAAAGCCAGTCAGAAAACATAGCTAAAATGGGCAATTTTAAACTGTTCCTGTTCTCTCTGTCATTCTACACGTCCAGCCCTTCTCATCCATAGATCTCAAGGCGCTTAACACAGGAGATCAGCCAAATTATCCCTGTTTTACCAGTGGGAAAACTGAGGCACAGAGTGGGGAAGGGACTTGCCTAAGGCCACCCAAGCAGCAGAGTCGGAGCGAGCACTCTAGTCCCAGCCTGGTGCTGTCGCTGCTTGGCAACGCTGCCTCGGTACCACTTCGTTCTTCACCAAAGCACCATGAAACTCCCCTCAGCGCACAGCTGGTGGTTTGTGGGGTTTTTTTTCTTTTTTTGCCATTTGGATGCAATTTTTCTACACAATAAAGGTTTAAAGTGCCTGTAAAACTGAGCTCCACACCTCAGGTGTAGCTATTGCTGCACCCCACGGCAATATTTCCCTGGTACTACTGCATCCAGGGCTACCAGTAACTAACCTTCCACTGCCGAGACAGCCACTGATGACCTACCCCAAATATTGTGCATTGCAGCCGCTCAGCTCCGGAGGGACTTGCTATTGACCGGGGGCATCTCTGGCACTGGAGCAGACTGCCGCATGGCCCTGGGAGAACCCCTCAGCCACGCATCTAAGGGCTGGCAGAGCCTTTTCTTCTCCCCAGAGCTAGGCTGGGCCTTTGCAACACGGTGGGAGGACTAAGGGTGACACTAGCGGGGTAGCTGTGTCAGTCAGCCAACCCGGGGGCCCTGGGCTAATTTCAGCAGCCCCTTGAAAATGGCAGCCCTCACAATAACCCCGAGCCCAGTGCTCTGCCCCAGCCCCGCACCGAGCCGGATCCTGGATCATTCGGCGGGGTGGGGACCGCTTGAGAGCACAGGCAGCGTGGCGGGGCCTGGCCTGGGAGCAGAGCGCTCCCATAGAGCAAAGTGCAAGCAGCCGGCAGGGGCCACCTGGGAGCAGAGGGATAAATGTAATATTTTGCTCAACGCCCTCCCCGAGAGCCAGGCACTCCCAGCCCCTCCCTGCTCTAACCCCATCCTTCTCCCCTCCCCGAGAGCCAGGCACTCCCAGCCCCTCCCTGCTCTATCCCCATCCCTCTCCCCTCCCCGAGAGCCGGGCACTCCCAGCCCCTCCCTGCTCTATCCCCATCCCTCTCCCCTCCCCGAGAGCCAGGCACTCCCAGCCCCTCCCTGCTCTAACCCCATCCTTCTCCCCTCCCCGAGAGCCAGGCACTCCCAGCCCCTCCCTGCTCTAACCCCATCCCTCTCCCCTCCCCGAGAGCCAGGCACTCCCAGCCCCTCCCTGCTCTAACCCCATCCCTCTCCCCTCCCCGAGAGCCAGGCACTCCCAGCCCCTCCCTGCTCTAACCCCATCCCTCTCCCCTCCCCAAGGGCCAGGCACTCCCAGCCCCTCCCTGCTCTAACCCCATCCCTCTCCCCTCCCCGAGAGCCAGGCACTCCCAGCCCCTCCCTGCTCTAACCCCATCCCTCTCCCCTCCCCGAGAGCCAGGCACTCCCAGCCCCTCCCTGCTCTAACCCCATCCCTCTCCCCTCCCCGAGAGCCAGGCACTCCCAGCCCCTCCCTGCTCTAACCCCATCCCTCTCCCCTCCCCAAGGGCCAGGCACTCCCAGCCCCTCCCTGCTCTAACCCCATCCCTCTCCCCTCCCCGAGAGCCAGGCACTCCCAGTCCTTCCCTGCTCTATCCCCATCCCTCTCCCCTCCCCGAGAGCCAGGCACTCCCAGCCCCTCCCTGCTCTAACCCCATCCCTCTCCCCTCCCCGAGAGCCGGGCACTCCCAGCCCCTCCCTGCTCTAACCCCATCCCTCTCCTCTCCCCGAGAGCCGGGCACTCCCAGCCCCTCCCTGCTCTAACCCCATCCCTCTCCCCTCCCCAAGGGCCAGGCACTCCCAGTCCCTCCCTGCTCTAACCCCATCCCTCTCCCCTCCCCGAGAGCCAGGCACTCCCAGCCCCTCCCTGCTCTAACCCCATCCCTCTCCTCTCCCCGAGAGCCGGGCACTCCCAGCCCCTCCCTGCTCTAACCCCATCCCTCTCCCCTCCCCGAGAGCCAGGCACTCCCAGCCCCTCCCTGCTCTAACCCCATCCCTCTCCTCTCCCCGAGAGCCGGGCACTCCCAGCCCCTCCCTGCTCTAACCCCATCCCTCTCCTCTCCCCGAGAGCCAGGCACTCCCAGCCCCTCCCTGCTCTAACCCCATCCCTCTCCCCTCCCCGAGAGCCGGGCACTCCCAGCCCCTCCCTGCTCTAACCCCATCCCTCTCCCCTCCCCGAGAGCCAGGCACTCCCAGCCCCTCCCTGCTCTAACCCCATCCCTCTCCCCTCCCCGAGAGCCAGGCACTCCCAGCCCCTCCCTGCTCTAACCCCATCCCTCTCCCCTCCCCGAGAGCCAGGCACTCCCAGTCCTTCCCTGCTCTAACCCCATCCCTCTCCCCTCCTCGAGAGCCAGGCACTCCCAGCCCCTCCCTGCTCTAACCCCATCCCTCTCCCCTCCCCGAGAGCCAGGCACTCCCAGCCCCTCCCTGCTCTAACCCCATCCCTCTCCCCTCCCCGAGAGCCAGGCACTCCCAGCCCCTCCCTGCTCTAACCCCATCCCTCTCCCCTCCCCGAGAGCCAGGCACTCCCAGCCCCTCCCTGCTCTAACCCCATCCCTCTCCCCTCCCTGAGAGCCAGGCACTCCCAGCCCTTCCCTGCTCTAACCCCATCCCTCTCCCCTCCCCGAGAGCCAGGCACTCCCAGCCCCTCCCTGCTCTAACCCCATCCCTCTCCCCTCCCCGAGAGCCAGGCACTCCCAGTCCTTCCCTGCTCTAACCCCATCCCTCTCCCCTCCTCGAGAGCCAGGCACTCCCAGCCCCTCCCTGCTCTAACCCCATCCCTCTCCCCTCCCCGAGAGCCAGGCACTCCCAGCCCCTCCCTGCTCTAACCCCATCCCTCTCCCCTCCCCGAGAGCCAGGCACTCCCAGTCCTTCCCTGCTCTATCCCCATCCCTCTCCCCTCCTCGAGAGCCAGGCACTCCCAGCCCTTCCCTGCTCTAACCCCATCCCTCTCCCCTCCTCGAGAGCCAGGCACTCCCAGCCCCTCCCTGCTCTAACCCCATCCCTCTCCTCTCCCTGAGAGCCAGGCACTCCCAGCCACTCCCTGCTCTAACCCCATCCCTCTCCCCTCCCCAAGGGCCAGGCCTTCCAGCCCCTCCCTGCTCTAACCCCATCCCTCTCCTCTCCCTGAGAGCCAGGCACTCCCAGCCCTTCCCTGCTCTAACCCCATCCCTCTCCTCTCCCTGAGAGCCAGGCACTCCCAGCCACTCCCTGCTCTAACCCCATCCCTCTCCCCTCCCCAAGGGCCAGGCACTCCCAGCCCCGCCCTGCTCTAACCCCATCCCTCTCCCCTCCCCGAGAGCCAGGCACTCCCAGCCCCTCCCTGCTCTAACCCCATCCCTCTCCTCTCCCTGAGAGCCAGGCACTCCCAGCCCCTCCCTGCTCTAACCCCATCCCTCTCCCCTCCCCGAGAGCCAGGCACTCCCAGTCCTTCCCTGCTCTAACCCCATCCCTCTCCTCTCCCCGAGAGCCAGGCACTCCCAGTCCTTCCCTGCTCTAACCCCATCCCTCTCCTCTCCCTGAGAGCCAGGCACTCCCAGCCCCTCCCTGCTCTAACCTCATCCCTCTCCCCTCCCCGAGAGCCAGGCACTCCCAGCCCCTCCCTGCTCTAACCCCATCCCTCTCCCCTCCTCGAGAGCCGGGCACTCCCAGCCCCTCCCTGCTCTAACCCCATCCCTCTCCCCTCCTCGAGAGCCGGGCACTCCCAGCCCCTCCCTGCTCTAACCCCATCCCTCTCCCCTCCTCGAGAGCCAGGCACTCCCAGCCCTTCCCTGCTCTAACCCCATCCCTCTCCCCTCCTCGAGAGCCAGGCACTCCCAGTCCTTCCCTGCTCTATCCCCATCCCTCTCCCCTCCCCAAGGGCCAGGCCTTCCAGCCCCTCCCTGGCTCTAACTCAATGCACCACCCCCCTCCCAGATCCAGGCACCCCCCCACTCAGACAATGCTGGCATCTCACTGGAGCCGCTGCCACCTGCTTCTCCCACCAAGCAGCGGGACACGTGTGCAGAGCAGGCGGACGGCACTCCCGGCATGAGGCTCTGGGAAGAGCCGCGTTTAGTTGGTCAAAGAGCCGCGGGTTAGCCACGCCTGCTTGCGTACCTGGGCGCTAGCCAGGCTTTAGCTTGCACAGAAGTTAGCTCAGCTCCAAGTAAGATGGAACACGGAGCCCCAGAGTTCTAGGCTCTGCCCCGCTGCAGTAGTGGCCTGGCACGGCTCATTCTAGGGCTCTAGTTAACATCGCTTTAGAGTTACAGCCTTGGAAGCTGCCTGCGTTATTTTTACCTGCTGCAGCTCCAGAACGGCAGCTGGTTCCCGTTTCGATCGGCTGCTGTCAGTTCCACTAGGTACAATGTTTGCTAGGGCCCAGCTCCTCAAAGGAATTACAGCTCACAGGTCCCACCGATTTCAATACCTCAACCGCTATGAAGCTCTGGGCTTTGCTAGCCTAAACTGCCTGACAGTGTTGCTGTGAGCTGTTAAACGGCCCCTGTGCTCCGCCTCAGAGATGGCTGCATTGCATTAGCGGTGCACGTGATCCTGGGGAGCCTTTGCAAAGCCCCGCTGGGGAGAAAGGTCCTGGAGAAATGACACATTTTACTTTCATTCCCCTCTAGGCAAATACTCCACATTCTGCAGCTGCCTGAGGAGACGAGGGGAGAGTTCAAGGAAGAGGCAGTCTGGCTTTCCTCAGCTGGCTGGACTGTGGACCAGGCCAGTGTGGCACTGAACTTTACCCAGCCCTTTATATGCGCCATCACGTGGTTAAGGCGTTGGGCTGTGCAACTCTGTGTAAACCTTCTCCATCTGCCCCATCCCTTCTGCCTCCCTCCCAGCCTGTGGGACGAACGCAGGTTGAGGGTGAGAAGTGCAGAGTCCTGCACCTGGGGCGGAAGAATCTCAAGCATTGTCACAGGCTGGGGACCGACTGGCTCAGCAGCAGCACAACGGAAAGGGACCTAGGGGTTATGATGGATGAAAGGCTGGATATGAGTAAACAGTGTGCCCTTGTAGCCAAGAAGGCTAACGGCATATTGGGGTGCATTAGGAGAAGCATTTCGAGCAGATCTAGAAAATTGGTTATTCCCCTCTATTCGGCACTTGTGAGGCCACATCTGGAATAGTGTATCCAGTTTTGGGTCACCCAGTGCAGAAAGGATGTGGATTTGCTGGAGCAGGTTCAGCAAAGGGCAACAAAAATGATTAAGTGGCTGGAGCACAAGACCTATGAGGAGAGGCTGAGGGATTTGGCCTTGTTTAGTTTACAGAAGAGAAGACTTAGGGGTGATGTAATAGCAGCCTTCAACTTCCTGAAGGGAAACTCAAAAGAGGAGGGTGAGAAACTGTCCTCAGTGGTGTCAGATGGCAGAACAAGGAGCAATGGTCTGAAGTTACAGAGGCAGAGGTGTAGGTTAGATATTAGGAAAAACTACTTCACCAGGGGGTGGTGAAGCACTGGAATGCGTTGCCTAGAGAGGTGGTGGATTCTCCATCCCTCAAGGTTTTTAAGTCCCAGCTGGACAACATCCCGGCTAGGATGACTTAGTGGGGGTTGATCCTGCTTGAAGCAGGGGGCTGGACTCAATGACTTCCTGAGGTCCCTTCCAGCCCTAGGATTCTGTGACTGAGGGGAATTTCATAGAAGGGTCAGGCTGGAGGGGATCTTGAGAGGTCACTGACACAGGCCCAAGTAAAGTGAGACTGGGCCTTTCCTACCTGTTCTTTAAAACCCCCAAGGATGGGAATTCCATCTCCCATGGAGGCCTATTGTAGGAGCTAGGACCTTTTCCTTAGCACCTAGCCCAGACTCCCGCATGCCGCAGATTACGCCCTTTGCTTCTTGTCCTCCCTTCACTGGGCATGGAGAACAACTGACAACCCACCCCACCCCTTGTAACAGCCCTGATCCTATCTGAAGACAGTTACCCAGCCCCATCTCAGTCAGCTTTTCTCCAGATTAAACTTGCCCAGTTTTCCCCTTTGCTCAGGTTTCAGAGCCTTTTTCTCTTTTTGGTTGATCTCTGGACTTGCTCCAGTTTAGCCACATCTTTGCACGTTTAGCCCGAGCTCTTCCAGGGCCAGGTCCCATGGCTGAGGGACTGACAGCCTGGGCTGCACTCCTGCAGGTTGGGGCTTTGTTTCCTTCCCCTCCCCCTTCACCCAGCTGCAAAATGGCCATCTCATCCCTTCCCCGGTGGGTTAGGACAGGTGGGCAGAGGTGGGCAGAGGGGATGCTGGCCACACTGTTCCGCTCACATCCCCTTGCCTGCAAAACATAAGATAGGAACAGCCATAGTGGGTCAAACCAAAGGTCCATCTAGCCCAGTGTCCTGTTTGCCAACAGTAGCCAATGCCAGGTGCCCCAGAGGGAATGAACTGAACAGGTGATCTCTCTCCCACCATCCATCTCCAGCTTCTGACAAACAGAGGCTGTGGACAACATTCCTACCCATCCTGGCCAGCAGCCATTGGGGGACCTAACCTCCATGAATTCATCTAGGTCTTTTTTAAATCCTGTTATAGTTCTAGCCTTCGCAACCTCCTCTGGTGAGGAGTCCCACAGGTTGACTGTGTGGAAAAGAATTTCCTTTTATTTGTTTTAAACCTGTTGCCCATTAATTTTGTTCGGTGTCTTCTAGTTCTTGGATTATGGGAACTAGTAAATCATTTTTCCTGATTCACTTTTTACAGGCCAGTCATGATTTCATAGACCTCTATCATATCCCCCCTCAGTCTCCTCTTTTCTAGACTGAAAAGTCCCAGTCTCTTTAACCTCTCCTCAGATGGGACCCGTTCCAAACCCCCTCTAAATCAGAGATCAGGAACCTGTGGGAGAAAACTTCAATCTCCCTGGACAGTCAGTAACAGATTTAAAAGCAGCAGTCCTAAAACAAAGAAATTTCAAAAATCAAATGGAGAGAGAAGTCTCTGAGCTGCAATTCATTTGCAAATTTGACTCCATCAATCAAGGATTAAACAGAGACTGGGAGTGGCTGGCCCCTTACAAAAGCAGCTTCTCTGCCCTGGGTGGTAATGTCTCCACATTAGACTCTGACAATGGGCCACATCCCCCTTGTCTGAGCTGACTTGTTTTTTCCCCTTTTTTGATAACATGCTACTGACACTGGGCCATTTCCACCTTGCTGAATAGACCTTGTCAGCTCTGGCCCTCCCTCTTACTAGGACCCCACTCTTTAAATACCCCTCTGAAACCACCCCCCCCACTCATTCATCTGATGAAGTGGGTCTTTGCCCATGAAAGCTCATGCTCCAAAATATCTGTTAGTCTATAAGGTGCTACAAGACTTCTTGTTGTTCTCGAAGCTGCAGACTAACTCAGCCACCTCTCCGATACTCATCACTTTAGTTGCCCTTTTGTGAACCTTTTCTAATGCCAGTCTCTGTTTTGAGATGAGGCGCCCACCGGCATCACCCCGTTGGCTCTGGAGGACGTGGCCTTTCTGAGCCAAGTGCCCCACGCTGCTTTGGAGATGAGCAGCCCTGAGGGCAGGACCAAACGGCAGCAGGCAGGTAAACAGGTGGTGAGGAGAACCTCCTTCCTGAGCTCTGGGCCTCTATTCAGCCCACTGGCCCCACAGCCAGGATGCTGTTGCCCTTCTTGGGACAGGGATGATGCTGACCGGGGGGAACTCAGGCCTCACCCACTCATTCTGCTACTGGGGGGGAACAGCGCCCTTGTCCTGGACATTGCAGCTGTTCTCCCTGGGCCCCTTCGTCACACTACCCCTGGCTGTATCTCTGCCAGGTAGTGGCAGTAGCAGCACATTTCCCCTCCTGGATTGGCTGCTGTCATGCAATCAGCTCTTTCCAGCCTCATGTTGAATTTCAGGGCTGCCTGGAGAGGGACCCCAGCCCCTGACTGCTGAGAACGCCACACCACGCCTCTGCTCCGCTCTGCCTAGAGGACTCCACTTGTTTCTCCCCACTCACCCTCCCCTCCCCGGCAAAGGGGTTTTTAAAGGTCATCTTAAGAGGGACCCCAATTGAACCAGGGCAGCTTCCTCCCCAGCTGCTCCCACTCCCTTTGTTTGCCAGCTCAGCACAGCCCTGCTTTCCCCTCACTCCCCTGGCCTCACCCTGTCACAATCAGGAAGCGGAGCAGCGGGTCTTGCTCCGACAGGCCCTTCGGCACATAATGCTGAATCTCCCTTCCCCGGGTGCTGCACCCAGACACCTGTCCAGTCCCCCATCCCTGAGGACGCGACAGCAAGCGGGTTTCCCTGGCAGAGCATGGGGGGTGTGCCTGACACCACAGTTCAGATCAAGGACAGCCACGGTCCAGGCCCAAGCAGCTCCCCAAACCCAGACCTGAGACTGTTGTCTAAGCCACCAAGTGGCAATGATAAGGAGCCTGACAGCTCTTTTCTTTGGCAGCTCTCCAAGCCCTTTCCCGGGCAGGTCAGTATTTTATGGGTGGGGAAACTGAGGCACAGGGCAGGGAACTGATTGGCCCCCAGGTGTCCCAGCAGGCCGGTGGCACAGCCACAGAAGTCTCAAGTCCCAGGCCAGTGGCCTATGCAGAGGAGGTGATTTTCTGGCAGAGATGCTGGAAGGATGCCCAGGAGGGGTGGATCTATCTAAGCAGCTCTCTGGCAACAGAGGCTCGCTTTCAACCCAAGACACTGTCTCAGCCCAGCTTACTTTTGCATGGGATTCTGAGTCACTCGGCCCAAGAGAATCCCCTGGGTCGGGTCAGCTCTGCCCCTCCAGCTTCGAACTCTTCACCAGCTGGAACTCCGCCGCCCGCCTGGGCCTGGGGATTAAAGCCCAGTTTCCAGAGGGGCTGAGCACCACAGCCTATCAGCAGATCAGGCCCTTGGGAGGGGCACAAAACGCTCCCCAGCAGCCCGACTGCAGGAGGGAAGGAACTGGCGCTGGGAAACACTCAATTTCCCAGTGGCTAAGGGGCTCTGGGCCACTTTGCTTTGGGCATCTGCTCTGATTCTGCCACCGCTCCCCTCAAAGGGGTGCCGGCAAGTAGAGGTTTTCAAGTCCCAGCTTGACAAAGCCCTGGCTGGGATGATTGAGCTGGAGTTGATCCTGCTTTGGGCAGGGGGCTGGACTAGTTGACTCCAGAGGTCCCCTCCAGCCTATGGTTCTATGAGTCTATGACACATGGCCCATCGGTGTGATATGCATTGATGGCGGCTCCAGCAGGCTGCACACCCCCTGTTTGCCTGACACAGCCTCAGGGCACCCTCACCTGCTTGCATCGGGGAGGCCTACACAATAAGTGACCCCCACCAGCACTAAGCCGTCCTTGCCATGCGGCAGCTGGGCCGGAGGATCCTTTGCCATCAAGAGATGGCTGGAAGCTGCCAGGTTCTGGAGACCAGACAAGCTGGGGTCCCACTCCCCACTGCGGCCGGGGGACGTCACCTCTCGCTGCATGAATGCCAGCCACCAACGCCCTCCCGCCCCTGCACTCTCTGTGCCTGGGCGCCAACGGTTCTGTACCAGAAAGGGCCGGGAGCCCAGGAAGGGGATCCAGGCAGCCAAGCCACAAGGAATGGGGTGGGGGGACCTCGCAGAGGCTGAGCTTCTGTATTAATTGAATGTATAGTAGGGATCAGCGCAACGTATAGAAGGGATCAAACCCCACTTCTCCTCCTGCCCCCCAGGCAGCTGTGGCCCATCCCAATGACTGGGAGGGAGCAGACATGCAGCCAGTTACATGGGGCAGAGGGTAGGTACCTCCTCCAGGCGCAGAGCAGTTGGGCTAGGGTGAAGCTGGGGAAGACGCAGACCCCCATGATATCAGCAGCCCCTGTTCCTACACACACAAACACACACACACACCCCTCCCGGCCAGGCTCTACACACCTCCCTCCCCCAGGCCGTCTCCACCAGCTCCCCTCCCCCTGTATTTTGGTTGTCCCCCCAGCTGCCCTGCTCAGGCTGCACACCCAGAACCCCCACCCCCACCTCGCCAGCTGCTCTCAGTGCCAGGCGGGTGGAAGGGCACGGGGGTGTGGCTCCAGGCTGCAGCCGCCCAGCAAAAGACAGAACAGCCCCTGCTGGCCTCAGGCGCCAGTGTAGTCAGCCCCCTCCCTGCCCACCAGCCAGGGGTGGCAGGAATTGCCCTGCGGCCCCACTCCAGTCTAACCAGGCCACCCCCCTCCTGGTTAGCACTCTGGGAAGGGCTGGCTGGTTCTAACCCCCTAGGTAGCTAGGATCTCCCCTTGGTCAGGGATGCTGTTTGCCCACGAACCAGCTCGGGCATTAGAAGTGCCCCTGCTTCCACTGGGGTGCCCCATGCGATAGGCCCCTTGGGTTTGCAATACGCATCCTGCTGCCAGCAGAACAGACCCCCAGCCAACCCCCGGTACCACCCCTGTGCAGGCAGACTGGGACCAAGAGGCACCTGGCAGCCCGCTCCTCCTTCAGCGCTACCTGGGTTCCCTGGTACCAGGACCTTCCGGGCTGCTGGACGCCTTTCAGGAGTCTGACTGCCCCACTCACTTCAATACCACTTGCTTACAAAATCAGACATAACAATACAGGGTCCCAGCGTGCTAGGACTGACCTGTTGCTGACTTCCCCATTTATACCAATCAGTATAAAACTAATCACGTGGATGATAAACACGGCACAGTACTTCTATTTCTGTGCGGTATAAACAAGGCATGGTACGAATTTGTGGTTTGTACTGGCTTGGCTTTTTGCGCAGCCTGGTGCGAAACTAAGAAAATACATAGAGGTAACCCTGGGAAAACCTCTGAGTACCCCCAGGGACACACCCTGGTTAAGAACCCCTGGGCGAGGGGTCCTGCAAGCCCATAGTTAGAGCCAAAGGAAAGAATCAGGAATCGTCCCTTTATCTGCCAAACTCTGCACTGACTGATCCCCTGACTTCAAGGCAAGTCACACACCACTAGGCCACAATCCCCCCCACACTAGGACCCTGGCAACCTGACCTACCTCCAGGGGAGGGGGAGAGGGCTAATTTGTATTTGTGAAATGCTTTGAGATGCAAGACTGTGGACACACTGATTATTACTATAGAGACAAGGTGGAACCCCCACCCAAGAGGGGAACGTTCCATTGTTTCTAGAGCTATTTAGTAGCACCAAGAGGTCTGTAGGTCAGGGACCAGGCCCCTCCATTGTCTACGCCTTGTATGACACTAGCAGAGAGCCCATAAAATCTAGATAGCCATCACCCTCTTAAAACAGACCAGCCCCTGGAGCACTGATTACACGCCCTCTACACCAAAGACCAAGGTCTCAGCCATCCCCCCAAGCCAAGCTACTAAGGAAGACGGGATTCCCAACCTGGCCTTGAGTGGGCTCACATGTGACCAGTGAAGGACCATCTCTAATGCAACTGGCTGGAGAGCCCCACCCATTTGCCAGCCCTCTTTGATGAGGGTGGGTGGTTCTGGGACCTCCCTAGACACACCCTCCTGTGCTGGGCGGGGCTTAGTGCAGGTATATAAAGGCTGAGCAGGAAGCCACAGTTATGCTGTGTCTGGCTTGTTAGAGAAAGGTAAGGACTTTTGGAGGGTTTTCAAGTGGGGGGGGGGGTGTTTCTATATTAAAATTAAAGCTAAGTGTGTTAAAACCCTCAGGGTTTGTTCATCCCCTTCCTTGGAGCTCTTGGTAAATGGACCCTTCTGGTTCAGCTGTCTGCTTCTAGTGAAGTTCCTAGCAGCCTAACTCAAGCCTGTTTGTAGCTCCCCTGCTAGTCAGCTGGCTGGGCTGGGGGTTACGCTCCTCTCTAGCACAGAAAAGCTTTGGTATAAGTTCTGTGCCCGTTTCCCAGGCTAAGGGTGAGTCTCCCAATTAATCCTCCAGAGAAGGCCTTAAATTTTAAAAGGACAAATCCCTTTGCCTGCCACGAGGGTTGAAACATCCCCAAACCACCACAGAACTGTTGCCTGGTGGCAGTGGAACTTGCTGGTCCCTCTTGCCGGTAGCTCAGTGAGAGCTCTCTGGGGTCATGACTCTAAGACATTCCCTTTAGACACCTGGCTTTCAGTGCCCCTGGCCCTGAAGGGAGTCTGTTTGCTTAATGCCAGTGCATCTCATGATTGTGAGGCTGACTCGCAGCTTGTTGGCATGCTCAGGGGCAGAGACTGCAGCTACAATAACTCCTTGAGGTATTGCTTCCTGCAGGGGGTGTGAAAATCCTGTCTCCAGCTTCCCTCTGGAGCTGGACCTGGCTTGGGGGAAATGTCCTGAGACCCAGCTCCACCTGGGAGTGTCTACCCAGCTGTTTCTAGCCACTCAGATAGCAGTGCAGTGGCTGGTTCTCTTCCCCTGCCCAGGACTGAGCCCTATAGAACAAGGGATTTGTCCCTCTAACAGCTCACGGCTGGCTTACCTGGCTGCTGGTCTTGGCATAATAGCCCTGGTTAGTGGCTGGTAACTGGCCTGCAGGGAGAACATGGCTGTGGCAGCTGTGTTGGGAAGTAGGAATGTGCAGACAGCCCTGAGCTGTGTGGGGTGAAGGCTGCTGATACTCATAGCAGCAGGGGCCTTGGCAGCTGCCTGCCCTGCACTGGGGCCTGGGAGGGGATGAGTCCCAGGGAGCTGGTGGGGGATTGCTCAATGCATTGTGCTGCTGGGGAGAGGAGGCTGCAGCTCCTGCTTTCACTGCTGACCTCTGATCCAGCTTTATGACCCTTGCCTGTACTGGGGCCTTATCAGCAATGCTGGCAGACTATCTCCAGGTTCTTCTTCTGTCTCAGATTGCACCATGGCTTCTAATGACCCCAGAGCTGCTCCCCCAGCAGAAGAGGATCAGGAGCAAAGGGTAGGTACCTGCCAGGCACTTGGGCTGTGGGCTCCTTAGTGAGCTATGGGCCTCTGCTTGCAAAGGGGAGCTGGGCCCCTTTGCCTGGATATCCCTGTGGTGACTGTGATGTGCAGCTTGGCTGCTCGCTGCCAGACAGGGAGCTACACCAGTGCGGTACCATTTGGAGGAGCTGTAACTGGTTAAGCTTACACCTTGACCAGCACAATGCCCTATGTCTGGTCCAGCCGTACCTTCCTACAACTAGCTAATCTTTACTGATCAAATTAAACCAGAATAACAACAGGTCCTTGATGTCTACCTATGGGGAAATACAGGACATGGACCTCCAGGAGTGGGGGCAAGACTCCTTGGTTATCAGAGGGTGGCTGCTTCAGTGGGGAGGCACCAGGGATGGTGGGGGGGGGGGGGGGGGGGCTGTTCCTAAGCCTCAGCTTGGGGACAAGGGAGGTATGCAGGGGCTGCCTCCCTGTAGTGTGGGAGGCCAGGGAGTGAGGTGGCTGCCCCATGGAGGGGCCCTGTGGCAGGAGAGGCTGCCACATCAAGACACAGGATGCCAGGACAGAGGAGTCCCACAAAATGTGGGACACCTTGTTTAAGTCTTAAAGATGGGGTGCCTGTGAGACAGCTTAGTAAGGGACTGGCCTGGGGGAAAAACGGGCTAGATGGCTGCCCTCTGTCTACATGACAAACTTCTGCTAGAAGGATGCTGCTCAGGGCTGTGGGGTTTTCCTGCAGTTTCTGAGAAATGTTGTCACCTGCCTAATGTCTGGTGTAGACACTGATAGAACCTCTCCTGTAGAGGTAGCTACTGCCTCTTGCAGAGGTCCTGGTAGAAAGGTCTTCCCTGATGTTGCTGCAGTGGGATGTGCAGCCCTGCCCAGCAGTTCAGTAAGATGTGGGGGGTTGCATGGCCCCTCCTGCTCAAATGCTGCCCAGCTGATGAGCCAAGGGCCTGCAGGTGGGCTTTCCCTGTTAGTGGGGCACATGCCTTGGTGGTCACAGAAGATGCTTATTCTGCACAAGGATGGAAAAGATTGAAGGGAATGTTAACATGACTTACATGAATGGCTTTTCTTCACTTTCTGGGTGTGCGCTCAGCTGGGCCTGCTCTCCCTGCAGCAAGCCCTAGTAACAGGATACTGAATCTAAATACACCTGGCAGAGCTTGCTTGGCAAGCTAGAGGCATTGGCCTGCTGTGAATGGCTCCCTTTTGGCCAGGTTGGCTGACAGACCAGCTACCAATGGTAGGGCCCTTATGCTACTTGGCAGGGGAGACTCTGACCCTGTACCTCCCCATCTTCTCTCCCCCAGAACATTGCAGACAGGGTGGCCAACCTGCCCTTGGTCAGCTCTGCCTATGACATGGTCTCCACAGCCTACACCTCCACCAAAGAGAGCCATCCCTATGTCAAAACTGTCTGTGATGTGGCAGAAAAAAGCATGAAGACCATCACCGCTGCAGCAGTCAGTGGTGCCCAGCCCATCCTGACCAAACTGGAGCCACAGAGTGAGTAGCTGTGGGAGTGGTATGACCCCAAGTGAGTCTACAGGGTTCCATGTGCTGCCCTCTTTCCCAGGGGCACCAGGCAAAGCCTCCTGTCCTGCCAGAGAGGAGCCAGGCTGGCTAAGGAACATCTCTGTTCCATAGAGGAACATGGTTACCAGGCCACTGATCCCTCCAGCTGGAGGGTTTTATGGAGGTGTTACCAGAGCCCTTGGATGACCCTGTATGGTGGCTTTAGGGGAGTACAGCATAGAGCAGCCTTAGCCTGTCTGTAGGCTGCCTAAGCTCAAGATGAGGAGTCCTAGATTTTGGTTCTTGATCACAACAGCATCATGGTATAATGAAGCTGGTTGGTCCTCAACCCATTCCAAGCTGGGTCAGGATGGGGTGATCAGCTCACCCCTTGTGCCTAGCAAACTCCTCCTTTCTGGGGTTATGAGCTCAAGTGCCCCAACTCGCTGTAGCTGTGGGGTGTCCTCATGGGAGGTGCTAAGCTGGTTGGTTTGCTTAAGTTTCCACAGCAAATGAGTACGCATGCCGGGGACTGGACAAGCTGGAGGAGAAGCTGCCAATCCTTCAGCAGCCAACAGAAAAGGTAAGATCTTGGCTTCAAAGGCTTCCCACAGGCATGGGAGCAGTGGAAGAGGTGAGGGTGAGCACTAAAACAGGTAGCGGAGCTATGCAGCCACTTCACCTGACTCTGGTGGCTTGAGCCACTGTCCCAGGTCAGTGTGAGGCAGAAATGATCCATTAATCAGGTGATGTATTGCAGCCAGAACAAATGCTGCTAGCAGGATCTGGCATGGAACACTAATGCTGTAGTTCCCACCTGGGGGACTGGGTATTGGAGGGGTCCCTGGGTGGAAGGGCAGGGAGAAGATCATAATTCAAAACTTCTAAGTTTAAATGAACTTTAAATTCAATATCGTCCAATGTTTGTCTGGATCTGTTCATTCTGTTCCCATTACTGAACTGTACAAGCACTGAGCCCATGGCGGTAGATGACCTAGCAGCTAGAATTGGCTTTGATGGGGCGGGGGGAGTTTGCTGAGGGTCTGCAAGAGTGAAAAGGTTGAACTCCTGCCCTGACGCAAACCTGGTCATGGCCACGCTGTGCAGACTGAAAACTTGATATGTGCCAGTGGAAAGATTTGCACTGCACAACACAACTGTAATCCAGGGGAGGCCAGCAACTTGAGACCCTAGAGCTGATCTCTTCCTATGTTCCATCCCTGCACAGTTTGGGGACAGAAACCCTGTTCCTCTACTCAGCAACACTCCAACCCTGGTGTGAGGCTTTAATCTTGCATCTGACCTCTCTAGATCCTCTCGGATACCAAACAGCTGGTGACTGCCACTGTGGCTGGTGCCAAAGATGCCATCTCCAGCACAGTCACTGGAGCCAAAGATGTTGTGAGCAGCACCATGACGGAGGTGGTGGATCTGACCAAAGGCGCTGTCCAGGGGAGTGTGGAACTGACCAGATCGGCAGTGACCAGTGGGGTGAACACCGTTCTGGGCTCGGTGGTGAGCGGGGTAGATGCTGTTCTGGGCAAGTCGGAAGAACTGGTGGATCACTACCTTCCTATGACGGATGAGGAACTAGGTGAGGCTAGTAGCTGCTACTCTAGCCAAGGGGCTGAGGAGGGCAGAGGGTTGGGTTCATGGCTTCAGTGGCAGCCGTTTAGCCTGTTAGGACTCAAGCCCTCAGGGAGAACCCTGCCACCTCAGATGGGATGAACACCATTAGCAGGGTATCCAGCTAGCTTGCCTGCAAGCCCCACATGTGAGGTGGGGAGCAAACCTGGAGGGAGGGAGAAGAGAGCAGACATGGGCCCTTAGATGCCAGGGAGCCTCAGGTGGCCAGTTCTGTGCAGGGTGTTTTGAGCATAGAGAAGGCAAATTGCTGCACTGGGGCAGCCTTGCTTAGTAGTTAGGGCATTGGGATAGGAGTCCCGACTCTCCCCTGGGCTTGCTAGGGACCATTCATGGCAGAGCCCCTCCCCAGCCAGTAACATGGGTGATTGACTGAGTCTAGGTAGGTCACGAATGGTGGGGAGAGCTGAAGGTTGCATCACCAAACTAGCATGGCTGTTTGGAATGCAGAGTCACTGGCTGCACCTTGGGACTGGCCTATAGCCAATGCATGGGCCTCCTGCCAACGTCTTTCCTGGTCCCATGGAAGCCCCTAGATCAGTGTCTCCAGACTCTTGTTGGACCCCCCAACTTTTCATCCCGGCCAGTAACTGGAATCCAACCTGATGCTTCAGTTGTGGTCATATAAACACCCTCTTAGCATGTGTAAGAACAAGTCTGGTAATACAAAGGTGAATGCACCAATTAACATTTGCATTCCCAATCTTAATGGCCTGAGACCCAGTGGCCAATTGTGCTGCACCTCTTAGGAAACTTCACACTTCTGCTCGACAAAGCTTCCTGCAGTGGCAGATGCACCAAGCTCATCCCAAACAACACTGTTGCATCCCCACTCCCCTCAAAGTACTACCATGGGAACCATAAAAACCTTGAGTTACAAGGCAACAGGCTTTTTATAAACAAACTCCAGCTGACTGCATCTGCCCCACATTAGAACCTTAATGGGGATTTGGGACAGGTCTCTCCTCTGAGGATTTGCTCCCTATGGGGAGCAGCCAGGAGGCTGACTAGGTGAGGCTCAAGTGTCAATGACTCAGCCAGGCCTTCTAATGCTGTTGGCCCCTTAAATAGGTGGCTCTACCAAACACCGAGCTGGTGTACCAGTCTCTGGTCTGTGGGCACTGCCTGGGATAAGATTGTTCCTGAATAGACCTATCCAAGCTATTAAAAGAACAAGATGCTGGGTCTGCAACCATTTTCAGATCTGCCCCAGTACACTCTGTGCAACATGAATTCCCCTTGGACAAGGGAACCTGGTACAAGCTATCCTGCTGTCACTTGCTAAGTGTTAAGTTTAACACCTCAAGCTAGAGGTACTACTGCCCAAGCTGCAGAGCAGGCTTTGGCAATGAGGATGCCGCCTCTTCATCTCTGCCTGGCACCACTAACCCTCCACTTGCTGCTTCCAGCTAAACTGGCCACCTCTGTGGAAGGCTTTGAGATGGCATCTGTGGAGCAGCAGAAGCAGCAAAAGAGTTACTTTGTGCGCCTGGGCTCCCTGTCGACCAAGCTTCGCCACCGGGCCTACCAGCACTCCCTGGGCAAGCTGAGGAGTGCCAAGCAGAACACCCATGAGGTTCTGTCCCAGCTCCACCAAACCATAGAACTGGTAAGAGTGCAGCTGTGCACACCATCCCCTGCAACAGCTTGACCCAGCAGCTGGGTTGAGTGGCAAGGACAGCAGGGTCCCTTCCTGGGGCTGATGGTGTGGGTTTGGTCTTCCAGATAGAGTATGCCAAGCAGGGTGTGGACCAGAAGCTCCATGAGGGCCAGGAGAAGCTGCACCAGATGTGGCTGGAGTGGAGCCAAAAGCAGCAGGGTCAGAGTAAGGAGACGGACTCTGCAGAGCCAGAGGTAAGCCTTGATAGGATGACTTTTTAGCCAACCAGTAACTGTTTTGGCAGGGGAAGACCTGTCCCAACTGACCTTTCCTCTGCAGCAGGTAGAGGATAAGGCTCTGGCCATGTCCCGCAGCCTCACCCAGCAACTGCAGACTGCCTGCCTGACTCTGGTAGCCAGCCTGCAAGGCCTCCCAGCTGATGCCCAGGACAAGGTGCAGCTGGTTCGTCACACTGCTGAAGAGCTACGGGCTTCATTCTCTGCAGCCAGCTCCTTCCATGACTTGCCCGGCAGCGTCTTGGCCCAGAGCCGGGAGCAAGTGACCAAGGCCCGCAAGCTGGTGGATGAGCTGATGGATCATGTGGTGCACAATGCCCCCCTCTCTTGGCTTGTGGGGCCCTTTGCCCCAGCAGGCAAACAGCAGGAGGAAGTAGAGATGGAGGAGCATCCTGCAGTCTAGGCACAGCTTTGGTGGGGTTTGAGTCCTAGAGCAACTCCTGCCATGTCACCACTCCTGTTACAGTTAACCTGGCTCTGACTCCAGAGCAGCATTGGGTGTCATGATTTCATTATTGGCCCTGGCATCCCTCCTGCCTTAGGCTTGTTCTTACTGCACTGAGCACTCAACTTACATTAAGCCCCCCTCAAAGGGTTCCTGGGTAAGAGCAGCAGTTGCCCCAGTGCTGGAAGAGGTGCCCAGGCCTGCTGCCCTTCTCAGATGCATCAGACGGCCCATGCAAGGGTCCAAGGCATTTAGTGGACAGGCCCTGTCTTCTGTATCTGGTAAGAAGCTGTTGCTCACAATAAAGGTGTATTTGCATTGGAATGAAGTTGTCTGTCTGATATCCAAGCATGGAGGTCAGTGGCGGTTTCCCTCTGGGGGGTGCTTAGGGAGCAGCTTTCCTCCCTGGCTGGGGGGCAGGTGGGGGCAAGGGATCTCCCCCTGCAAGGATGGGGGGGCAGGGCTTCTTCCCTCAACTTCTTGGGACTAGGAGCCTTTGGCCTCCTCAGAGCACAGGCTGGAGCCGTGCTCCAGACTCAATCCCTCTGAGGTGAGCAGGCCTTGTAACTGCTAAGGTGCATCTACATCTCCTGGCTTTTTGCCCAGGAGGCAAACCCCAGAGACTGTCCTGGAAGGGCTAGATTGGCTGTTAGCACAGCTCCCTTTTGCCCTAGAGATCCATGCTCCATCCCACAGGGTCCCCTGTAAACTGAATGCAGGGGCAGCTGCCTTGGGGACCTGTCAGGTGCCACCCAGCTGATTAGCAGAGCACCTACAGCTTGGGCCTGTTCCTACAGGTCATGCATGTGCCTTGGTGCACAAATCTTATTCCACCCAGGGATGGACAAAACTAGGGGATCACTAGTGGGTAATACTGTCCCCTTCTTGCTTGCACCTTCCTCTCACCTAAAATTCAACCTTCTAGGGGCTGAATTCTGCTTCATTCAAGCTTAAACCAGGTGGGGTATAGATGGCCCAGTCCCTCAAGCAGCACTGCAGGGGCACCGTGCCTTAGGGAGGGAGTTACTGAACATAAGGTAAGGATGGTCAAGTTTAACAGCTTCCCCATTTGACAAAAGTGGGGGCAGGAGGGTGAGGAAGACTTCCATGCAGGTCTGGCAAAGGCAGCCCTGGAGTAAGGAGGCTGGGGTGCAGGCTGCTGCCTTGCCATAGCTTAGTCACTGGGTATAGCTACTAGCCTCCAATCACCATTGCCACCCTGTGGCTATATGTGACAAGGAGAGGAGGGAGTGAAGGCTGGAGGGTGAGATTAGGGTGCTTCCAATTTCACACATAGCTTATTTCTGTCCTACTAGTTTGACTGCACAGTCTCTGGGGCCAAAACAGCTTCCAGCTAAAGTGTAGTGGGCAAGCAGCCAGCCTAAGATTAGAGGGGCAGCCCAGTCTTCTACTGTTGAAACTTGAATGTGGTCTGTAGGGCCTGGGTGGAGGGCTGGCAAACATCTGAGAAACTTAAGGGTCTCTGTTCCTAGGCTTTCCCTTCAGTTGCAGGCCTTAGCTAGTCTCATGATCTACAGACAGCTTTAGTAGCCTTAAGAAGGATCTGCACAACCTCTAGATGTGGATGATCCAGAATCACCTGGACAAAAAGGTGGATTGGCAGGGGCAGAAGAAACAAGATTAAGACAGGTGCAGAGTCCTGCAGGTGGGACTGAAGAATCCCAAGCACTGCTACAGTTCTGCAGCAAAGGAACTGGGTCTGACTTCGGATGAGAAGTTGGATAGTCAGTGAGTCCCCATTGTCCAACACGCTAACACCATACTGAGCTGCAAGCTTGGGAACACTGCCAGCTCATCAAGGGAAGTGACTCACCTCTAACAGGGGTGATGCTGGAGTATGGTATCTCCTTTTAGGGGCCCCCACCATGGAAAGAATGTGAACAATGGAGTCTAGGGTGGAGCCTGCACACACACATGACGACTACTAGGAGAAGTTAAGGGGTCTGGGTCAATTTAAACGGCAGAAGAGAATGCCAATGGGGATTTGATACCAGCTTTCCACTCCCTCAAAGGGGGCTCTAATGAGGCTGGAGAGAGGCTGTCCTGGGTGGTGACAGAATGAGGTGCAATGATATCAAGTTGCAGGGTAGATGGTCTAAGGTGGGGTATTTAGAAAAACTCTCCCCAAGAGGGGGGTGAGGCCCTGGACTGTTCCCTGGAGAGGTGGTGGAATCTGGCCTAAGACAGTGCTTGACAAAATCCTTCCTAGGATGACACAGCTGGAGTTGGTCCTGCTTCAAGCAGGCAGTTGAATGACCTTCCCTAGGTCTCTCCCATCTCTAACTGTCAATGACCCTGCTGCCCCAAGAGCTGGTGATCTTAGCTGTGAGGAAACAATTTCCTTTGCTGGATTCCACCTGCTGGCTGGGATAGTGTATGATTACTTGTACCTATTGTTATACACACCGGAGGGTCTGTGACCAGCTCTTCTCTGGAGCCTATGTAAGTGCTTTGGTGCATATGCTGAAGTGTCCATGAGATTGGCATTCCATGATTCCAATAAAAGGAGTCCTGTGACACCCTAAAGAGTGACAGATTTATTTGTGCATAAGCTTTCATGAGTCAAACCCCCATCCTCAGAAGCACTGGAGTGGAAATGGAGGCAGGGAGCTCCCCCCAAAGAAGGGAGATTTGAATGGGGTGCAAGACCAGTGTTAATGATGCCAGTTAAGTCAGGGTCAAGGTGGATTACCCCCAGCAGAAGAGGAGGTGGTGTAAATAAGAGGTGGGATTCCCTTGTAGTGAGAAGCATTCCAAATCCTTATTCCATTCTAATGTAACTGTGTTAAATGGGCAAATGAGCTGCAGAATAATGACAAATTTGCTGCAGGAGCTGTTCCAGAGGTGATTGACCTGACTCTACAGCCTGAATTTTATTTTCCCTCTGCCAGCCAGGCCTGGGCCCAGGAGCTCTGACTCTGCCCGAGTGCAAAAATCCACCCCACCCCCGGGCCATGTCTACACTTGGCCAAAAATTCAAAAGGGCCATGTTAATGGCCAAGTGGGGGAATATGAATGAGGTGCTGAAGTGAATACTGAGCACTTTGTTAGTACGCTGCCTGATGCAGCTCTTCAAAAGTGCCAGGCTCATCTACATGGGGGCCCTTTTCCAAAGGACCCTGCGGATGTCAAAATCCCCTTGTTCCTATCAGCTGCGGGGAGAGCGAGCTGTAGCTGGGCCTCTGAGGTTCTAGCTGCAGCTGTGAGACAGGAATGGGATCTTCTCTGGGTAGGGGCTGAACTTCTGGGTTGCGTTCTTGGCTTGGGGAGGGGAGGGGATTTAATGGCTGTGGGGAGAAGGGAGTCAGGACGCCTGGTTTTTATCTGCAGCTTTTGGAAGGCAAAGCAGGTCTCTTGGGTTGAGAGCCAGGACGCCTGGGTTTGACTGCTGGCTCGGTGAGGGGAGTGGAGTCTAGGGGTTAGAGGGCTGGGGGGTGGGGTAACCTGCCTGTCAGAACTCCTGGGTTCCACATCCAGCTCTGGGAGGGGCGTTTGGAGGTGGGGAAGTGGTGCAGACTGCTGGACTCGCTGTGCAGACCCTGTGGAGCTTTGTAGAGAGCGGGATTGCAGCTCTGGACCTGGTGCTGGTGCCTGACCTTGGGGGCAGGGCCCGGATCACAAAAGGGTGGGCATTTGTTTCCTCTGGTGATCAAGCTCTGACCCCTGCAGTCGGTGGTGCTTGGCCTTGGGCTGCTTGAGAGAGGCCTGGGGTGAGTGGGAACAGGCTGATTTCCCCCTCTCGGGCCTGGGCTCACCTCTTTAGCACCCAGCTATTCCAGCCCTCGGCTGCATCCCTGCCGCTGCTGATTTCTAGCTTGGCCCCTTTCCCCAGCGGGGTTCTCCTTTCGAAAGATGGAGCCGGCTCTCTGATGAGGCTGCTTGGTGTTCCCAGCGGGGGTGGGTGAATTTCAAACTGGCTCCAGGGTGGAGCGGGTCCCTCTGGTTTCCTGAACAGGGTTGGGATTCAGGGCAAAAAAACAAAGCGTGTTCCTTGGGGCACCGAGCAAAATCTTCCCCAGAACCCTGTCATAGTCACAGCCCTAGCGGAGAGGCAGCTGTGGCCGTGGCCAGCCCCCGGCTCTCAAGGCCCCCCGTGACTCCCCTCTCACTGATGCAGCTCCTGTGCAGAGCGGCTCTGTGCACGCACCCTAGCACCAGCAGGGAGCAGTGCCAGGCTGCCCTAGTGCTAGTACCTCCAGTGGGACCCAGCCTCCAGGCATTGGGTCAGAGGGGGGTGCCTGGCTCTGGGGGAGGCGGGGGGCTGGAGGTGCCTGGCTGTGGGGGATGAGGTTAGAGCGGAGGGGCTGGGGGTGCGTGGTTCTGGGAGAGGGGAGGGGGCTGGGGTTAGAGAAGTGGGGGCTGGGGGTGCCTGGCTCTGGGGGGATGGGGTTAGGGCCAGGGGAGTCTGGAGGTGCCTGGCTCTGGGGGAGGGGATGGGGTTACAAGCATGGGGCTGGGGGTGCCTGGTTCTGGGAGAGGGATGGGGTTAGAGGAGGGGGGCTGGGGATGCCTGGCTCTGGGAGAGGAGGGGACATGCTATGCCATATTCCTACTAGATGGCTAACTCTTTTTCCAGCTATTGAAAAGTTGTCTTGTTTTGAGCCTGTCAAAGTATATTTCATGAGTCAGCGAAGCATCCCACCGATTATAAAGATGTTTTTGATGATGAATTGGGTTAAGCTTATTTAGCTTTCATGATGAATATTTGCAGTGAGATTCAGCCAGCTTTAAAAAAGCTTGAAAAAGATGAAGTCCTTATTGGTGAGTTATTTACAATTACAAGTCATATAAGACAATCTTTACACTAGAAAAAAGCAGAAAACTTTGTGCAGGCTTGGCTAGACAAATAATTCAAAAATGTGACTGATTCTGCCGTAAAAATTTAAATTAAATTGTCAAAATTTCTTTGACAACGCAATCAACTACATGGCAAAGAGGTTTGACTTTGAGGATAAAAATCTTCAAGTAATAAGTTGTTTGAAGCTGCAGCTTATTCCAAAATTCAGAGAGATTTTGGAAGTTGTTACCCTTTACATGGTGCAACTTAATGTGGATATGCTAGTCGACGAGTTCATCCATATGAAAAGAATTATTGGCAAACTAAAAGGTGACGATGAGTTACTTCCTGTGGATTAAAAATGGGTTCTTTGCTTCAAAATGTTTCCATCTCCAAATTTTGCAAAAATAGTGTAACACGTTTTCGTATTCCTTACTCGAATGCAGTTTCTGACAAGCGTGTTCACCCTAATCCCAACAAGCTGGAGAAAGGGGAGAAACAGGTTGCTCCTTGGAAAATTTAGAAGCCGAACTCGTGATTAAACAAAACTTTGCTCTGATTTGCAATGAGCTGCAGTTGTGCTGGAAGTCTGAGAGTGAAGCTTCAATTTTGAAAAAAGTCAAAAGTGGTGAAAAACAGGAATAAAACTGGCAAGTTAACTGTTTAAAAACATTTTTTTTTCTTTTACGCTTTTAAATGTCCCTCATCAGCATTCTGAAAATCTGGCAACTCCACCTCTGTTGCACGCTGGGGAGGGCAGTAAAGGTGCAGCCTGTGGTTTCTTCTCCTTCCCTGAACAGGCCAGGAGGGGACACAGTGGCATTGTGAGGAGTGATGTCATGTCACAGTGACACGACAGCATAATGGAAGCCACTGCCTGGGCTGGGTGGCTTCCTGCAGGGCCCAGCTACCTGCTGGATGGCAGCCCCAGGGCTGGGCAAGGGCCAGGACCCAGCCTTGCCAGCCCCTGCCAGAGGCACAGAGGCCACGGAGGAGGGTGAGTTGAAAGGATTTTGCGAACACGAAATTGACGTCATGGAGCTGGGGGTTGGGGGGCGGGGGTACCTGGCCTCGCAGCCCATCCACAGTCACGTGACTCTCGTTCAGCGGGTGGAACAGAATGTTTCTTAGTCATCAGGGACACAGCGCAGAATGGACTTGTCAGCACAGAAAACCAGAAACAATCCCATCCATTCTGGGGCGAGGAGGCCTGGAGGAGGGGGGTCCCTGAGCTAGGGACTGGGGTCTCCTTTGTCTTCTCCAGCCCAAAGACCCTTCCAACCACCCAGTTTCCATCAAGCTGGCCTGGCATGCTCCCTAATGGAGGGTATTGCAAGCTCGAGGAATGCTGGTTGTGTGGATGAGGCACTGGACTGTAATTCAGGAGAGCTGGAGGCTAGTCCTGCCTCTGCCACAACTGGTGCATGACTGTGGTCATGTCTCTTAACTCCCTGCCTGCCTCAGTTTGCTCATCTGTAAAATGGGAACAATGATGTCCAGAGGCTGTAAGACTGCTTGGCGCAGAGACTGGCTTGTCTCCCACTCTGCACTTATGGGAGCCCGCCCTGCTTTCTGGCTAGTCCACGTGAGCAACTTGTTCCCTGACCTACCTAATCTTCCCTGTTTTGTCCCATCAGCAAGGCTGGACCTCACTTTGCAGGGGAGGGAAAATGGGCTGAAGGCACCTTCCTCTGAGACTGGACTGAAGATGGCTTCCGTAGATGCTGAGGACCAGCAGGTAGGTAGCTCCTGGGGAACCAGCTGGTGCCACATGGAGATTGCTGGGGTAGGGAGGGTACATTAGGTGAAGAGCTCTTGTACCTAACGAAACCCTCTGCCCCCTCGTGCTGCCGCAGAGGAGCTGGTGCCTGAGATACAAGGGAGGGCCCTTTGTCATGGAATGCAGCTTGCGCCAGTGCACAGCGCCTCTCCCAGCACCTAGCGCCGTGCAGTGGGAAGAGCCGTTTGCACACTCCCTGCAGCATTCCCGGCTCGGAGAAACGCCGCGCAACCTTGCCGCAGGGGCAGCCAGCCCAGAGCTGTCCCCCAGGGTTGGAACAGGAGCTGGTGCAATCCAACCCCGGCGCGTCCCTTTCCTTAACCCCTGCCTGGCTACGTTGTGTGGTTAGTTTGCAGTGACCAGGATGGTCAGCGTGCCCTTGGTCACCTCCCTTTACGAGCTGGCTCCTGCTGCCTTCACCCGAGACAGCAGCACCGAAGTCACGCCCCAGCTAGCAGAGAAAGAAGCAGCGCCCGACTCTTCTGCCAGCGCCCATCCTGCCCTGCCGCGGTCTCAGCCCGAACGTCAATTTGAGGGTGAGTTGTGGGACGGCCAAAGCCTGGGGCGTAGGCAGGAACCACAGGGAGCAGCTCGATGGGCTTTGATCCTTTCCCTCAAGTCTGTGATCTCGCACTAGGGCTGTGCTGGTGTGCTCAGGAATCAGGCTGTTGCTGGTCATGCGGAGGGCCAGTCTGTGCTCTGGCCCTGCTCTCTAGGGATATGTCCACGCAGTGGAGTTAGCTCAATACAACTATCCTAGTGTCTACACCGGGGTCAGCAACCTTTCCAAGGCGGAGCGCTGAAATTTGACCTTGTGGCCTCTGTGTACGGTCCAAGTGCCGGTGATACTTTTTCAAGTCACTCATAGTTCTACTTACCCCAGCTTCATTCATAACCCAATGAAGATGCCGAGTGTTACTGGTTAGCTGGTCTTTTGTTAACCCACCGGCGGCCTGGCTTTGCGCAAGCTCCCGGCTGCATGGTGGGGCTCCTGCTTTGCATGCCAATAAAAACCGGCTCGCGTATCGCTCTTGGCACCCGTGTCGGGTGCCTACCTAATGCAGCCGCTGTTTTGAAATAGGGAACGCTCATTTTACGAGGTGTAGCACTTATTTTGAAATCATGGCTCTGTTCCAAAAGCTCTGTATTTTGGCGGTGTATGTAGACGCTGTATTGCGAAATAACCCAGGGCTACGTCCGAGCACATTTTTGTGCATAGCAGCGTTATTTCTAAATAAGCGCATCCGGAAGAGCTGATTTTGAACCGAGGCTGCTGTGTGGACAGACCCTGAGAGGGTGTGGAAGTGAGAGGATAGAGCTGATCAGACCAGCACACTCAACCCAGCAGTGGCACCAGGGCTGCGGACCAGCTGCCCTGAGCACTGCAGTTCTAGGGGCAGCTAGTCGGCCTGTGAAGCTGCTGCTGGGAGCGCGTGGATGTCACCCCCACAGGTTGGGGTGTGGGTCACCGTCCCATGTAGTAGCACCCAGACAACTTACGCAGAGAGAGAATGAGGCTCCTTTTCGGCTTTCACTGAGCATTGACTGGCTTTTAGCTCAAACTGTACAGGCTTCCTGCACTAAGCTTCCCAAGTTTGAGTCCACCTGGGGGCAGTTACGCTGGCTTGCTGACAGCCAGCATGGCTTTGTCTGCCCACCCTGTACCCTGCCTGATTTGGGGTTCCCCTGTCATAGGGGGCAGGGACAGGACTCAGTCCCTCGTGCATGGGACCAGCAGTTTATGCAGAGGACATCCCAGTGCTTGAAGGGTATTCAGACACCTTTTGGGGCGCTTCTTGGAAGCACCGTGGGTGGCAGTAGAGAGATCCCAGGCTGAGGAGGGCGAATCAGCTGGACTGTTGCTGTCACACCCCAAAAGTCAGGTCCCAGCTCGCTTCCTCCATCAGGGCCTCCTGTCCCAGCCCCTGAAAGGGGAGGGTGACGCTCTGAGCCAACTGAGTGAAAAACCCAAGGCTGAGCTTCCTGCGGCCTGATCGTCATTGGAAGAACTGTGGGTTTCCCATTCTCCAGCTCCACAAACACAGTTGCCTGCAACCTAGGCCGACCCCCTCAGTGTTTTCCCTTGCTCCACAGCTGCTCATTAACCCCCCTGCTGTGCTGTCTGTCCCAACAGCTGAGCCAGCCCTGGAGACCAGGAGCAACAGGCTGGATAAAGGGGAGCTGCCAGCCCCTCTGCAGCCACCCCAGCAGGTAACCATCTCATCCAGTCTTCTGGGGACAGGACCTCACACAGAGAGACCAGCCCTGCTCAGCCCCAGGGAACCCTTCCGGTGACCTGCTCTTGATACAGCCAGGAGCCAGAGCCAGTCCCTAATTGCCATGGCAATGTCAGAGCATTAGTCACTGCAAAGAGCTGCTCACTAGATGTCCATCTGCTTCTCAGTGGCCTCCTTCACTCTCCCCCTGAGTACCTCAGACTCTTTATCCAGCCTCACCACCGAGGCAGGGCTCTACCACTGGTCCCTCTAGCTTTTGCCCAGCCTGGAGTGGAATTATTTTTGTTATATGAACCAACCTATGTGCAGCTGTGAGACACGCCGCCGGCCGTGGGCGCGCTGCTCAGCAGCTGAGTGGCATTTGAATCTCTCCGGGGTGAGCACCTGAGCACTCACAGCTGTTGCTCTGTTGCATAGATGGGGCTCAAGCACAGCCAGACTAAGTGACTTACCTGAGGTTACATAGGGAGTCAGTGGCAGAGCAGGGACTTCAACATGCTGGTACCCTAACCAGTGGGTCAGCCTACCTCACAGGTCCAGAGTAGGCTTGGAAGCACACTGACATGGGTCAGCCAGGGGAGCGCAGACCAAGACCCCCCGCATACCCAGGCAGATGGTTTTTAGTGTCTTGTGTGGAGTCCTCAAGGATTAGCTGGCATCTTGCCCTTCTGATCCCCTGCCCATGCCCGCCTCTGAGTCACTGCCAGGCCTCCGTCCCTGACTCCAGCTCCTCCTGCTTCCAGGTGGAGACAGAGACCACCAAGCCCCTCCCTTCCAAAGAGACAGAAGCCAGGGAGGCAGGCGGAGCCAAGAGCCCAGGGACCAGCAGCTCCCCCAGGGTGGGCCGTGCCAACAATCCCAGCCACCCCCCTGTGGGGGGAAGTACCCGATCAGCCATCACCAGCAGCCTGCGCAGCCTCATGAGCTCCAAAGTGGGCCAGCTCTTCCTCCGCAGTGTGGACCGAGCCCTGGACAAGTCGGAAGAGCTGATGAATCGCTACCTGCCCCTGACAGAGAAGGAGCTCGGTGAGCAGCTGCCCAAAGCACCACTCTTCCTGGGCTGCTGTAAAAGGCCTGAGACCCCCAGGTCTCCCCTTCCCTTCCCCTGGCCAGGGAAGGAGGCAGCTGACCTATGGAGGGGCTCCCTGGCAGTGGGAGCAGCCTCCCTTAAGTGTAGTGCGCCAGGGAACAAGGCAGCTGCTTCGCTGTGGAGTTGGCTGGCAGGGGGCGCTACCACCATGGGGGGCCAGGGAGTGGGGCAGCTGCCCCATAGAGGAGCTGCTGCCACAAGGTGCAGAGCTCCGGGGAACAGGGCAGCCCCCCCCAGAAGAGGAGCTCCCTGGCAGGTGAGGTTGCCCCACACACCCTCAGCCACAGGGTGCCAGGGAACAGGAGCCCAGCAAAATAGGGGACAAGCTGCCCATTTTCTCTAAAAAGTCAGGATGCCTGGGAGACGTCCCAGGAAAAACAGGACGGACGGTCACCTTGCGTGGACACTTCCTATCAGCCACCTGGGAGGTTGCCCAAGCCCATGTCCTCCAAGGTTCAGCCTTTAGGCTCCATACTGCCTGGGAGGTCAAGGGCATGTAGGTACTTACATACCTCTGAGGCCATAGTTCCCGCCGCCTCCTCCACACAGTGTCCATCTCTCGCTCTAGCTGCTCTCACAATGGAGGGACTGGAGGCCTCGGCCGTGGCGCACCGCAAGAAAGGCTGCCTTGTGCGGCTGGGCTCCCTGTCCACCAGCCTGCGGAACCGGGCCTTCATGCTGATCCTGAACAAGCTGAGACGGACCAGGCAGAACACCCACGAGAACCTCTCTCAGCTCCACCAGACTATCGACCTGGTAAGGACGTGCACAGCCCTGTCCTTGGCTGGCAAACTGTCCTGCTTGGCAGCCACGTGGCCTTGGGCTCTGCCAGACTGTGGTCACTGGGGACATTCGCCTGTCCCTATCCAGCCTCCCTCTCCGTTTCTGGCCAGCTTCTCGTGCCCAGCCCGGGCCAGGCAGATGGGAAACCTGACTCGGCGGTGCTTTCTCCTCCCTGTAGATCGAACACATCCAGCAGGAGAAGCAGCTTCGGGGCAGCCAGGAGAAGCTGCACAGCATGTGGGAACGGTGGAGCCAGAAGCAGGAAGGGGGCCACCAGAGCGTGCCAGGCGGCAGCAAGGATAGCCCCACTACAGCCAGCAGCAGCAAGGCCAGCAGCTCCACGCAGCTGGAGGTAGCGTCATTAGAAACCGTGACTGCTGCGTCCAGGCAAACCTCACAGCGCTAACTCTTCCTTTGTGGTCTCCTGGCAGGTGGAGTCCAAGACCTTGGAGATGTCCCGCAGCCTGACGCAGCAGCTGAAATCAACGTACCTGAACCTCTTACCAAACATCAGAGGCCTTCCTGCGCATCTCCAGGAAAAGATGCAGCGTGGGCATGAGAACATGGCAGAGCTGCATGGCTACTTCTCCTCAGCCAGCTCTTTCCAGGACTTGTCCAGCAGCGTCCTGAACCAGAGCCGGCAAAAGGTGGCCAAAGCATGGGAGACCTTGGATGAAGTGGTGGAGTTTTTGCTACAGAACCCTCCTGTAACATGGCTCGTGGAATCCTTGGTGTCCCTGGAAGGAGAGCTCTTGGAGACCGAGGAGAAGCCAGATATATTGAAAGTCCTGCAACATTATGACCCACAGGACTGCAACGAGGACTAGCTGGCCAGGTTCCCTGATCAGACCGACCAAATCCTTTCAGTGGACCATTACCTCTCCCTAACCCACGAGCAGGAGCTTCAGTGTTACTCTAGTCCTCCTGGGATCCACCTCAAATGTGACTCACCTCAGGTTAAATACCAGCTTCCAATAAACAGATGGCTTCGTCCTCCCATCTCTCTTCCAAGCCATGACAGTTGGTGCTAATTGCAATGAGGGGGAAGGAGTTAAAGGAATATCTAATTCTCTCTCCATCCTGCCAGGGCCCTTACCTTACCTGCCCTGCCTGTGTTTCTCTGGTATGTTCCTAACTGGTAATGCTACAGAAATGAGTGTCTGTTGGTTATTTCCCCATGGATGATGGAAGGGTCAGGCTCTGGCTCCTGGCTGCAGGTAGAGAAGATGACCCTCCTTTCAGGAGCAAATGTCTTAGTCCGTGACTTGGACGTGCAGCTATCTCAGGCTGACCAGAAGCCAGACCTCACCCCATGGTTTAGGACAGACGTGATGAAGACCATAACTGAGCAAGATCACAGAGCTCACGTGTTTTTAGAAGGTGCTGGAGTTTGTCCCAGACACTGAGGTCAACAACATCCCTTCTCTGCTTCTGCAGGCCCTAAGTTCCGCAGCAACAGCCCCACCCCTCTCCAGCACGTCGTGAACCTGGGGCATAGACACAATCATGCCTCACAGAGTAGAGCTGCGTCACTTCTTCCAGCACGGGTAGCTAGGCAGAGCAGACAGCGGCCGTGCCCAAAAAGTACCATCCCATTTGCTCTGTCTGTCCCCCCACCCCCCAGAGTCCGCATCGCGCTCCCCGCATTCCTCTGATTGTTCAGTTCCCTGCCTGGTTCCTCCACCCGTGCCCCCTCCCTTATCGCAGGGCCGGTCACTGTACCTTCACCTTCTCCTTTCCTCGGCCGGAGCCCAGGATGCCATCACTGGGGGTATTTAAGAGCCCGCGAGACAGACATCTATCAGGGATGGGCTAGACCCGTGGTTCCCAAACTTTTCGGTATCACGTCCCCCTTTTGATTTTTGAGAAACCCTCATGTGCCCCCACCTTTTCTTTACCATCATCCACCCCCCGCAACCAAAAATTCAATTTGTCATTTAAAATAAATACAAAAACTTGATATAAAAATGGTACTTAAAATTAAAAATAAAGTACCAATAGTTTTCCGTGGCCCCTTGGGAGGGCCTGGTGCAGCCCCAGCTGGCCAGCATGTGCCAGGGCCAGCCACCTGCCCGCCCACCAGGGCCAGCTACCCACCAGCTGCCTGAGCTCTGCAATGCCAGGGCCAGCTGCCCAAGCCCCACAAGCTGCCTGCCTGAGCCCCTCTCCCCCAACAAGGCAGGCAACCCCAGCCAATCTCATCCTCCGCCCCTGTCCCCCCATCCCATACTCACTCACCTTTGCAGGAGGCAGCTAGTGCCATGTGGGTCTTTGCCAACTGCCTGCTTTTTATAGCAGCTGTGCGAGGTGTCCCACACAGGGCTAGGCGAGGGCCAGCTTTCTCTTGGGGTGGTGGAAATGACGATGGGAAGCTTGGTCGTTGCATGCCCCCACCCCTGGAATTTCTTCACACACCCCCTCATTTGGGAAACCAGGGGCTAGCCGGTGCTTGGTCCTGCCAGGAGGGCAGGGGCCTGGACGCAATGACCTCGTCAGGTCCCTGCCGGTTGTAGGGTTCTGAGAGTCATCGTCCCTGCAGGTGACCTGGCTGCTTGCAAACTGTGGGCGGGCGCAGCCGACTTGCTGGGCTTCACCCCCATTGCCACGCTGGGCAGACGGTAGCTGCCTGATGGTGCTGGGGGGGGGGGGAGCATGGGGGCACGTGGGAGGGCAGAGCTGGGGTAGGCAACGCCAGATGCCCAAGAAGCCCCACTGGCCCCATCACACTGCTTCTGTCACCATAGTAACCAAGCACCTCAGGCTCCAGCCCCGATTCCTGGGGCAGGGCAGTGCTGGTACCCTCGGGAGCTGAGGCAGCAAGAGGCTCAGTCGCGCTCAGCAGGTGCCTGGGGAGGGGGGGAGCTTGGCTGCTCATCTCCCAAGACTGAGGCTGGCACCCAAACACCTGGCCTAGCCTCCCTCCCTGGAGGGCAGCCCCTCTGCAGCAGTTTGGCCAGAGGGGAAGGCAGACGAGGAGCGTCTCCCAGGGGGGACCCACGTGAGTCAAGGGAGTTTCACCAGTCCTGGGGAGCACAACTGATGGTCACCAAGGTGACCCATCTCTCCAGCGACACCACAAATTCTGCAGCTCCAAATACCACCCAGGCCACCCTGCTGAGCAATGGGGAAGGCAGAGGGACTCCAGCAGGAACACAAGGCCTACAAAAGGAGACACCACAGCTGCCTGTTTCTCATAATTAACCCACCAAGTCCTTTCATCCGATTGGCCTGTAAGATCCTTTTCTTCTCAGCCAAGTCCTGTGCTTCCTTGGGAGGCAGCTCAGCCTGGGGCCAGTGTTCCCCAGCCCCAGTACCTTCCCCCCCCCAGGGGATGGCCTGGCCTCGCCTCATGCCCCCTTTGGGAGCTGCTTTTCCTCTCCATGCTCCTTCAGCCTCTGCTCCTCCCTGGAGCAAGCTGCATGTGGCTTATATAAAGCCCAGGCTCCTCCCACTCCCAGCAGCCCCCCAGTGGCTAATTCAGCTGCTTAAGGCGTTTTCATCCTGGCACGAGTAGCTCAGAGCCAGTTCTGCCCCCCGCTCCCACTGAATAGCAGAACGGCCAATCCGGCTTCCTCCTTTCTTGCCAAACCCGACTCGAGGCCAGACCAGCGCTCAGCTCTGCAGGGCACCCCAGCCCACTGTTGCAGGATCCCAGCCTTAGAGAGTACAGTGCACTGGTTTTACCCAAGGTGGGATGTGCAACGGTCCTTCACCTCTTCTGCCAAAGGAGCGGTAAGGTATGGGTGGAAGGGCGCCTGGGAACATCCCAGCACAAACCAGTTGCCTGGCAGAGTGAAGCTCTTTACTACTCCTGCTCCCAGATTACAGACAGACCACAGCTATGGGAAGCAGAGCACAAGTAAGAGCAGCCTGAGGGCTGCTCTACACAAGACCTGGGCAGCTCTTTCTTGGTCTTAGAATACAGGGTGTACAAAGGTTACTGTATCTCCATTAGCCCCTACCCAAGTAACTGAGAATCACACGCCAGAGGTAAAACAAGCCCAGGCAGGTCACCGGTGAATCTGGCCTGTTCTCTGTAAAGTAGAATTTACACTGCTCAGTACCCAGCCAAATTCCACCAGCCCTTACGCACAAACTCCTCTGCCATAAGCCCAAGGGGAGAAAATTGGTAAAGCAACACTACAGCCACGACACAGGCCACCGTGCATTGACACAGGCTCTTGCTGCATTCATGCAGCACTGACCCCAGAGCGATAGACTAATGGCAGAGGCTTTAACTCCAATGAATACCACTTACATCGGGCCAGCATATCCTTGAGTGACTCCTTACCTACACTACCATGACAGCAACAACCATTCCCATGGGCCTGGAGGAAAGAGCAGGGTAGCAAGTCTGAAAACGAGGCATCCCCTCTGATGAGCAATTTCGGGCTTTACGAGGTACTGTGGAGTCATGCTCAAGGGGCTGGCTTGGGGCTCAGAAGGGCTGGCTTCCATTCCTGACTTGACCACAGAGTTCCAGGCCACACCACTTAACTTCTCTGGGATTCAGCCCCCTCCCACTTTCCCCTACTGCTTTGTAGAACGGGACGAGGCTTTTCCATCCTTGTCTGTTTCTAGATTGAAAGCTCTTCAGAGCATCCACCATGCTCCCTCCGTAGGTGCAGCACTCAGTATGATAGGGCCCTGGCTCTTGGGTGGAGCTGGAGTCCTATGATACAAACACTCAAGGAGAGCTCCCTGAGTACTGGGCTTGGGCAGAATTCACTCTGTAAACACAAGCACATTGGGGGTGGCAGCCATCCTATACATTTAGTGAGTAAAGAGGTGTGCTGGTTTATTGAGATTCAATTTTATACATAAAACTCTACAGTGCAGAGCATCGTAGCTATAAAGCTGAGTTAAGTCCTGTGGGTTGCTTTGGAACAAGCTGCCCTGCAGTGGGAGGATTTGGAGCCTGCTAAGCACCGCACGGTTCTGCGATTCATCTGCCTGCAGTGCAAAGGACACAAGAGACAGGACACATCTTCCTTTTCAGATGGACAAGTTTTTTTATTTTACATATACAAAAGCTCAAGATCCTTCTGAAACACATCAAAACCTACCGATTGCTGCTACTCCTGCTGATGAGAGGAAGCCCTCAGGTTGCAGTTGTTTATAAGCCACTGTGTTTTTCAAGAGGGTTTGAAATAAAAATCAGCCAGTCTCTCCCCGACCCCCAGAGGAGGGGCATCCCTCAAAGAAGCATGACTATACAATGCTCCAGTCCCAGACTTCAGCTCACTGGTGGAATGAGGCACCAACAGCCTCTTGCTTGAAGTGTTCTGGGGAAGGGGCTGCAGGAAAGGACAACCCCCACGTGATGCTGGGGCTCCGGAGCAGTGGGGAACCAGGAGGGCAAATTGTCTGGCCGTTTCTAGTTCAAACATGCCCTGTAAAGTGCGGTTACACCACGGTAGTCACTGGAAAGAAAGCAGGATCTGCACTCGGCGCTGCTGCTCCATGTTGCCAAGCCAGAGCTCTGCTGGCTTTTCATTCACACCACGCTTTGGCCCGAAAGAACCAGCACAGTTATGGGACCGTGCGCTGGTGTCGTCTGGGTCACGCAGAATAGCTGCAGTCCAACTGCAAAGTCTCCAGGTCGGGCCTGAAAAATGGCATCCAGGTGATTGTCCTAGCCCCACTGGAGTGCACAGCGCCACCCCTCTGGTGTCTGGTTTGCAAAATGGGCCAGAGTGTATCTGGTGCTGCCGGGCGATGAAACGTGGGAGCCCGGGGATGTTATTTGTACAGTCACTTGCCCGAGTCTAACCGCACTTCCAAAGGAAGCCCAAAGGCTGTCCCTTCTCACCCCAGGGTTACAGCCATCACCAGCGGCTCAAGAAAATAGACAAGTGATTATTTTTCATTAAAAAACCCTTTATGTTCAGTTCATATTGGTTTAAATCACAAGAATTTAGGTGGAAAAAATACCCCAAACAAAGGAGGGGAGACATACAACCGTACAGCACAGCCTTCCCACAAGTTCTTTCCTTTTGCAGGAGCAGTAGGGGCAGGGGGACAAGACCTACGCATCATCTACGGTGCGACTTAGTGAAGTAACTCTGGAGTACGGGGGCAAGGCAGAGCCGGTCTCCTTTGCTGCCCTCGGGACCGAGACCCTGCGAGCATTTTCCTCCACGTGGGATTCCCGGCCTCAGCTGTCATCATCCTCCTCGTCCGCCGACTCCGACTCCAGGCGGGCCCTCTCTCTGTCTGGGCCGGGCCTCTTCATTTCAGGATAGTCTTCCGCACTGCCAGGGAGAGCAGAGAAAACTCACCCTGTGGACTCTATTCCCAGCTGGGAACTTCCTGGTGAAGTAAACTACCCTGTGGCAGCCTAGTGGATTTCCTGTCTGACTCCTAGGGGGCAAGGAAACCCAGACAGAGAGCTTGACAGTATTTCTACAAGGCGGCTGCTCTAGAGCACTGTACTTGGCGGCCAGCACCAGGACCTCCAAGAAGGAAAGAGTCGCCTTGGCCTACTGGGCCCTGTGGACTGGGGGCTTCCCAGCCCTCACCCTGCTGCTCCTCTCAGCAGGCACGAGATGGACCAGGAAGGGCCTTGGTCCCCTACCACTGAGCCTCCCCGAGGCGGAAGCAGCCACTCACTCGTGTGTCTCTTTCGGCGATGCCTCTCCGTCTCCATCGCCAGATCCCTGGGCTTTGTCTCGCTCCTTATCCTCCGCACTTTCCCCTTTCTGGGACACGGATTCGCCATTTACCGGGGCTGACAGATCTGCAGCAGGAACAGAGCGGGAGGAGAATGTGGCAGAGGGAAAGATGTTTGTACTGCTGGTTCTCACTGGGGAGCAATGGCAGCTGGTGCTCTCTCCCCTCTATCCTGCTCTCTTATGAGCTTATCTGGCCCCCCGCATGGGAGGATCTGCCTGCCTCCCAGCCATGAATGCCCTCAGGGAGCTGAGGCAGGGAAGAGGGAGAAGGGATGCCCCAAGAGGCTAAGGGACTTTGTCCAAGCTCACGGGGGAAGTCTGACAGAGCGGCGGGGGGGGTGTCAGGCTGCTAGTCCAATCACCAGGCCCTTCTGAGTTACAGCCTCCCCCTTTCGGGAGCTCCATAGCCCCGGGGACCAGTTATCTGCAGCACGGCAGCTGCAGGGAAAACCTCCCTGCACAGCACCACCCACCAGCTGACTGGACACATCCCCACTAAGAGGGGAAGGGATGGGTCAGGCTCTGGAGCCTGTTCAGGCCTTAGTCTCTGCTGAACCTGCTGCCCCATTTCCAGCCGGGGATTCTAGAACCTGGCCCCAGGCCACCGCAAGGAAATCGCTCGCTTTGCACAGGTCGAGTCAACAGCCCCGTGGGGCTCCACTCAGATGGGGGCTCACTAGGCACCCACAGATTTCGGTCACTAGCCACCTGGGGAAGATTTGAAGCCGCCACCTAAAGGTGAAGCTCCCCCAGTTCCCTCCCCACTGGCCTGAACCTTGCATTTCACTTGTGTGTTTGGTTGGGGAGCAGGTTCCCATCTCCTTTTTCCACCCCCGCCCCCCCCGGGTGGAATAAATGTTATGTGCACCAAGGCATGTGTGGATGTGCACCGCCAGCAGAAACACACCCAGCTGGCTGTGGGCACTCTGCTAATCAGCTGGACGGCCGCCCAAGCGCTCGGCTGCCGGGGAAGCTCGATAAGAAGGGCACTTTCCTTGGAAACAGCGTTCACTCTCCCTTTCCTGGCCATCTGAGTGATGCTACCCCACCCTCCCGAGCCCTGAAGCAAACGGTGGTGTCCCAGGTCTGGGGCACCAGAGGCAAAGGATGTCCGTGACCCTTCGTCAGGCTGGCCTCTTGCCTATGCTGCATTGCTCCAGGCTGTGCTGAGCCTCAGCAAAGAGTACCTCTACGAACCTGACCTGGAGGGCCACCAGAGAGGATGCTGCGGTCACCTCCATGCCTGCCAGGGACAACAGCTGCACTAAGAAAATCCCTGTACGACCGCAGGGACTCTGCTTCGCAAGGGGTAAAACTGGAGTCCTGTCTCTCCCAGGAGGAGGGAGGGCTGAGTCCCTGGAGCATCTTTTACTTTCAGTCTGTGGGTCTGACGCAGGGCAAGTGTCAGAGAGAAAGCCCCAGCCCTCCCTGCAGGCTTGCTGCATGTCCAGGCGGCTTAGGACTCTCCCAGAAGTCAGCAATATAGTTACCAGCGTTTGTCTCCTCCTCTTTCTCGTTCCGGGCCTCCCCTCCGGACAACTTCTCTGGGCCCTTCTCCGCATCCCCCTTGTCCTTCTCCAGCCCCATTTTGTTGGCTTTCTGGTTTGCCTCGATCTTTGGCCCAAGGACGCGCGACTTCAGGAGGGTGTAAACCTCAGCAGCCTTCTCCATCACGTCCTTGTTAGCTTTGTAGCGACGGATCTGTCACGTACACACAGTGAGGCAGGGCTGGCAACAGGCTGAAGGGAAAGGCGTGAGCACGCGCACACAAGCCCGCCGGCATCGTACCTTTTTCAGTGTAGCCACCACGTCAGTGTGTTTCTGGAGGATGTGAGAGGTGACCTGCAGGGTTCCCAGCTCTTCCAGTGCATTCAGACACCTCTTGATATCCTGCAGGCAGAGAGGGGAGGTCAGAGAGTTATCTAAACTTGGCAGAGGAGGTGGCAAGGGCTCAAGCACCACGCTGGGAAGTTACTGAGTGGAATACTCTATCCCCTCTCAGGCTTCAGGCAGCAGGACAATCTCAGGATCTGCCCCTCTCCTTGGAGAGGCCGAGGAGCAGAGACACTGATAGAGAGGCTGAAGAACCTCTTTGACACTGAGCAAAAGTCTATGACACTCACCACATGTTCGTCTTTGTCCCTTTCCCAAGACCCTGATCCTTCCTCCTAAACGAGGCAACCTACCCTCACCAAGATCTGACACCAACCACCTAATCCCACTTTCTGCTGTGTTCCCCCACCAAATCCAGCACTGATCCCCAGCAGGCAAGACACTACAGCTGTGACTCAGAGAGCCAGTGGGAAATTCACAAAGACGGGTAAGGAGAGACCAGGGAAACACAAAAATCCCCTTGGGCACCATATAGTGAGAAACCTGAGTATTGTTCCCTTAAAACTAGAATCAACTGTATCAGTGGTTGAATCTCTCTCGTCCAGCACCCTCAGGACCTGACTGGTGTCAAACAAGGGGATTTGCCAGACCACAAGTGGTCAATATTGTCTAGCAGTTTCACCAACGGTTCCACTGCTTCGTGAGCTCTGGGAAGACACGTGGGGTAAATTACAGCTAAATAACAGCACAGAACATGGAGAGCCAGGACTGGTGGCTGTAAATAAACTTTATGGGACTTTGGGAAACTTGCCCATGCCCATGGTAAGTTGGCACCCAGTTAACTCAAATCAGATGTAGCCAGATGAGAGCACGCCAGACTAGAGAGGTTCAACCTCTAGTAGTTGGACGTGGAAGAGGCCAATCTAATCAATGAGTCTGTCCCCAGGCAGCAGCCATCTCGGGCAGAAATATGACCTTATGGCTAATACGCAGCATGAAGAACGACCTGACAAATCCTGGTGCTCCCTCAGATGGAGATTAGCAGGAGGAAGAGGAGGACCATAGAACCCCTGCCAGACGTCAGCATTGATAGCCGGACATCCTCCGACAAGCGGGAAAGCCAGAGAGCGCTCCACAAAGCTGAGTGAAGGCCTCCAGCCAACAAGATCGTTCAGTTAAACACAACCCACTGACGGTTAAAAGCTGACAGATGCCTAAAGACTACAGAGTCTGGTCCTGTCTGGCCCTGCATCTTGCATGGTCGCGGACGCCTTTGCAGCAGGTGTACAGGGCTCACCGGCAGGAGCAGAGGGTTCCGTCAGGGAAAGCAGGACACTTGTCTTGTACAGACGGCAGTGCCACAAGGGGCAGGGAGGTACAGACCCCAGTCACAGAGTTCAGGGACACTCAAGCAGGACTGCTCTCAGATGAAGGGGACTAGACTCTGGTCTCCTCTCACCCCCCAGCACTCACCGGATTGTCCACCTTCAGCGCAAACTTGATCTCGCTGTGAAGTTTCTGCAGTTTCTCTTCAATTGTGGGCTCTGAGAGCATGTAAAATAGAGGCCAAGAAGTTAGCCTGCCTGGGGTTGGCTTTTCCTGCTGGTTTTGGACTGCTGGACCCCACAGGGCACCGAGAGTTTGAAAGCAGAGACTGTGCACTGAGCACTTCTGCCCAGATACCGCACAACCCTGGCCTCCCGGGAACGCGCTGTGTGACAAACCTCCCCAAAGGCAGGGCAGGCTGGGGATGCACTTGGATTATCCTGAGCTGGGCATGTTGCTTGAAGCCCCTTAACGCCTGCCAAAGAAGCGTCTTACAGCCAATCTTAAGGGCCCCAGCTGCTCTGCCCTGAAGAGCCAAATCAGAGCAACACTGGTACTGGGTCTCTGCGCCCCCATCCTCTCAGGTCAGGATAATGGGTCAGAAAAAGCCCCCGGCCCCCACCCCAACACACACTTTGTCAAGCCCAGAAACAACCCGCTCTCTCACCCTTCTTCTTCTCCATCCTCCGCTCTGGGATCACGTCCGACTTTCTCCTGCCTCGCTCCACTCTCAAGGGCCTGCAGCGGGTTAAGGCAACGAGACGTTAGAAGTGGCCCCGTTAGGAGTCACGCTCGCTGCCCTGGCTGACAGAAGACGACGAGGGTCTTTAACTCACTGGGCAGGGCAAGGAGATGCCCTGCCTTCCTGGCAGAGTGTTACCCACCTGGTTTACCTGGCAGCAACCCCAGCCCTGGCACCACCTGCTGCAGGGTTTGGATTACTTCAGGTGCATCACACAGGGGAGAGGGCTGCCCCAGCTCTCTGGGCAGGAATAAGGCAGGCAAGAGTCGTCACCCTCATCTTACAAATAGGAACTGTGAGGCGCAGAAGGGACTAAGGCCGCATCCTTCGACGTGACCAGCCTGTGATATCTCAGGTTGATTTGCCAAGAACTCTTAGCGCCTGCAGAAGTCAGAGGGAAACTGGGGGCGCTCCCAGCCTCTGGAGGGCTGAAGGACCAGAGGCTTACAGGCCACTTCTGAGGTGACCCCAGTGATTTGGGCAAGTCACAAAGCAGGTGAGTGGCTAGAGTAAGACCCAGGGGTCTTTATTCCCACTCCCTGGCCTTCTAGGCTGCACCACCACCATTCCTCTTTTGGGCCTGGAAATTACAGGCCCTCTCACCTGGGGAGCCAGGAACTACAGCCCCTCTCACCTGGGGACCAGGCTCCTAAGGGCTCTATCAGCGATTCTCAAGTCCCTGCAGTCCCCTCTCCACAGCAGCAGCCCCAATAACAACAGCAGGTGTCGAGAGATGGTCTCTTCCTTAGACAGGCCTTTGAGCCGGTCACTTGCCCCCCACCCATGGTACAGGCCCTGCAGGCTGCTCAGACCCTCCAGCTGCAGTGGAGTTGGTTAAGGGCACATGATGTTAGATGCTCCAGCACCACCTCCCTTGCCCCCTTGAGGCTCGTAGAGACCACAGAGGGGAGAAGAACCTCACCAAGCCCCTGCAAAGCTGCTTCTGCCCTGAACCACAGGTGCTTAGCCCAGCTCTGCCATGCAAGCTAGGGGACCTTCCCCAGCAGCCCAGGAACAGGAACTCCCATTCAGTCCCGCTGCCCCTGCCCAGGGAAGGGGCTGAGCACTAGGAGAAATCGTGAGCACGGCAGAGAGATGCTGACTTGTTGCGAGGTTTCTCCTCCGATCGGCCCCTCTTCTCCTTCTGATTCGGTTTCCTTGACAACTCGGAGAGCTGCTGCTTCTTCAGCGGCTTCTTTACCTTCGACAAGAGAACAAAGCGGAGGCTGAGAGCTGCGGCAGGCCCCTCCTCGTCTCACGAGGGGAGAGAGGGCTGGTGGCTTACTCCAGCCCCTCCGGTGCGCGTTATCAGTGTCGGTGGGGGGTGCGCTGCCCGGCACCATTACGGGGAAGTTTCTGCTCCCAACAGCTGACTGCTGAAGACATTAGATCTGCTCAGGGTCAGCCAGCCTTTCACAGGCTCTGATCAGACAGAACCAACGCTCCCTGGAAGCTGAGCGCTTGAGCAGCTGCCCAGCTGATAGGACGAGCGCCCCCAGCTGCCCACACCCAGCACTGCGTGTTTCTCCAGGTGGTGCGCATCCACACATGCCTCAGTGCGCATAGCAAAATGTATCCCGCACGTGGATGGAAAAAACAGAGGGCCCGTTGGTCAGAACCCTATCGCCCTGCCAAGAACACGGCCACAGGCTGCTCCGGGACCCAGAGGGATGATTTCAGTGTAAGAACTCATACGGCCTCCAGGGGTCTGCAATCCAAGCCCCGCCCCGTGCTTGTGGACCCTGCAGTGCCTTTCTAGCAGATCTCAAAGCTATTTGCTAATATTGAACACCACAGCTCCCCCGCGACACTCATGTGACACCTGGGGAAACCGAGGCAACACTGGGAGGTGACTTTCCCTAAGGTTACTCAGTGAGTCAGTGGCAGGAAGCCTCTAGCGTCACCCACGAGACAACACTGCTTTGATGGCTCCTCTCTCTTGCAGTGGATGGAGATGGGGCAGGGGGAGATTGGCTCAGTTCAAACTCTCCTTTCTCCCTGGACAGCACCAGGAAACTGGCACAGGGAGACAGGCTACGGAGATTTCCACCCTGAGCTCAGCAGTTCACACCTGACTAGGGCAGCAACGACCGGAAGTTTAGTGACTGTGCTGTGGCTGTCCTGTGTGAAACCAGTTGGGAAGGTCTTGGTCTCTTCCCATCGACACACAGTTTACGTTGCATACATACGTTCCCCACCCTTCCGGCAGCACTCGCTAGTCCCTGTGCCGGTAGCCTCAGCATAGGCCTGACGGGGCTGGGCAGATCATGGGGGTGGAGGGGTACATGAACACTGCTGACGAGCAGCGCTCCAGGGCAATCTGTACAGTGCCAGAGAAGACTGCTGCTGTATCGAGAAGGGAGGTCTCTCTCCTGCATCCCGCCTGGCTCCTGAGCTGAAGTCACAGGTGACAGAGCACTCACCCAGGGCTGGTGTGAATCGCACAACCCTAGGGCCGGAAGAGACCTCGGGAGGTCATCGAGTCCGACCCCCCCCCGCCCCCCCCAAAAGGTGAAGTGTCGCAGCAAAGCCACTGGCAGCTATGGGCAGGAATCCTACCCCCAGAGCAAAGCGGGCAGAATTCCTGCAGAAATTCCAGCCAAGCACCAGGGTAACTACTGCTACAAAACACTGCTGCAGCTCCTGCCGCGCCCGGCTGCCGTCCTGGCTAAGGGCAGGAATCGCTCTGGCTGCTCCAACTACAGCAAATGAATCACATGTAAAGAGCGTTCCAGTCGCAAACCCCAAAGGCCTCCACTAACTGATGCTCAAGGTCATCTCGGCCAATGAAACACAGCCAGCTCTGGGGTGGAACATAAAAGCTGTTACACGGCAGGCTGGAACAGGTAGCAAAGAAGTTTCCCCCACCAGCTGAGACTGCCAGCAAAGCGCAGTGAGGGAGAACACACACAATACACACCCATGCTGGAATAAAACCAGCATTCAGGGCTTCACCTGGGCCATGAGCAGCACCCCCCCCCTCCTCCGACAGGAAGCAGCCAGCCATTGAGTTCAAGGGCAAGCCTCAATGGCAGAGTTTGTTACCAATGCTATGTCAAGGTGGCTCCACCCTGCCCACCTCTCCCTACTGTGGCAGTTTGTTCCCTGGCTACGCTGCGCACCCAAGCGAGCCACCGTGACTGCCCTCAGCTACCCTGGGCAAACACACCTGGGCCATTCAGCAGGACAGGTTCCTGCCAGGTCTGGCCGCAGAATTTCACGGGCAGCACAGGAATGACTTTGCACAGGCAACTGCTGGGCGAGCTTCCCTGACCCCCGTCCTTCCCCACGCCTCTGCTTTTGGGACAGAACCATCTCGAGGGCGAGGGGCACTCCGCCTCCTCGGCCTCTCTCAGGCCAGCAAGGGTTTAGTGCCAACCTCGGGGAGGTTCAGCAATGCCCCCACGCTCAAGGCCCAGCCCGTCGCTGCCAGCCTGGGCTGGATGCACACGGGTGGCCTGGAGGCCTGGACCTCATGGGTCTTGCACGCTCACCTCCCTTGCCAGCTCCGAGTCCGAGTCCGATGAGGAAGGGTCCTTCCCGCGGCCCTTCCGGCCTTTCCTCGCCACCTCGTCATCCACGCTGCTCTCGCTGTCGGAATGCGCCTCCTCCCCTTTCTCTGCCTTCTCCTTCCTCTTCTCCTTCTCCTCCTTCTCCTGCTCCCGCAGCCTGCGGATCTCCTCCTCCTGCTCCCTCTTCCTCTTCTCCTCCAGCTCCCTCCGGCGCGCCTCGTCGCGCCTCTTCCATTCGCTGATGCGGTCCACGTCGCTGTCACTGTCACTGGCAGGGGCGCGGAGCAGAGAGAAATGAAACCAGGGGACCAGGAAGCCCTCTGTGGGAACAGAGCCTGGGTGCCTTCCAGCCCCACTGTGAGCCCTGCTTCTGCAGCATGGGCCACGGAGCTCCGTGCTCGCTATCCGCCTCGCTTCCTGGCACCGCTGATTTGCAGCATCAGATTCGCAACAGAACGTGGGTGTGCCAAGGTCTGAAGCCCCCTAGCAGCTGCTCACTCGCTGTCCTCGCTGCCTGCAGGAAGGGCCCCTTTCTCAAAAGCAGAGCTGCTGGAGAGGGGCAGCCTGCCAGCCCTGACGACCTCTGGTTACACCCAGCTGTGCACCCTTCCCCCTGAGCACCCAGCAAGTCCCTCAGGGACACCTGCATTAGGGTTCAGTCTCCAGGGCCGATGCCAGGGGTCAGCAACCCACAGCCCGAGTGCTAAGAGTGCTACACAAGCTGATATTCATCGGCACACGAGGAGGGAGCTCAGCCCCAGGCCGCCCTCCCCCATGCAGCCAGGAGCTTGCTCAAAGCCAGGCCGCCTGTGGGTTAACAAAATAGCAGCTAATGCTGCCAACCAGCACCTCAGCCATAAAGCTCTGCAGCGCTATTAATGAAGCTGTTGTAAGGAGGACTATTAGGGACGTTAAAAAGTACCACAAACACTCGGACTGTCCACAGAGGTCAAATTTCGGCCCTCCACCTTGCAAAGGTCGCTGACTCGTGACCTACGCAATCCCTTGTCCCTCTGCCAGGTTGCCAAGGGGAGTCCAATTAGCACCAGCTGTTGGGGTGGGATTCCTGGGAACCGAGCTCCAACCTCAAGCCTCGGTTTGGGCTGCAACAAGGAAGTCTGGGCCAAAGCCCTCCGAACTCCGCCTTCTCCTCCCCAGAGTTCACACGGGCTCCTCTGAGCAGCCTGTCTGGAGCCTGGTCAGTCCCACCCCTTCCCCCCGCCACTAACCGACCAGGCCCACAACGGAAGCATTGGCTGGTTTCAGTGCCAGTTAGGGGTGTGATTTCCAAAGCCCTGGTGCAGATGCGGAGACCTGCATCCACCAGGAGAGCTAATTTCGTCTGGGGAACCAGTACACACTGCCCCAGCACGAGTTCTCCTTTGCAGTCCGCAGAGTCTGCACTAAGAGGGTCAGTCTGTGTAGTGATGCTCCTAGAGCTGCCCAGCCAACCCACAGATTCAGGCAGAGCCAGAAGGGCTGCACAGAACTGAGAACATCCGACAGCAATTGCCCCTGGATCCAGTGTTTGGGGTGCAGGAGTAGGGGCAGAGGGTGGGGGCAGCTGCTGGCTGGGGTGAGGGCCACACTGTCCAGCTGCTCCCCAGAAGTGGTCACACCAGGGGCACTTGCTGCTCCCCTCGCGTCACTGTGGGGTCTAACTGTCACCTGTGCTTGCTGCCCCCCTGTGGTCACTGATGAGTATAACTATCCCTGCTATCACCCTCCCTTTCCATTTGATAAGAAACGATCCATCCAGGCACACCAAACCCCAGCCTCGCTTTAGGTTATGCTAAGAGGAAGCTGCCTATCAAATTTGGTGATCCTAGTTCTTACCGTTTAGGAGGAGCGCCTGGACAAACAGACTATCAGACACACAGACAGACTCTCTCAACTTGCAGCAGATAAGTCCTCAGAACACCCCCAGGGGACGGAGGTGTGTAATTTTGTTCCCATTTTCACAGATGGGGAAACTGAGCTAGAGGGAGACCAGGCAAATAGCAAGTCTGTGGCAGAGCAAAGAATTGAACTCAGCCAGACACTACTCCGCAAGCCAGGACTCCCTCGCTCCACACAGAGATTCCCTGCCCCATCTGACGACTGAGAATGGACACCAGCGTGTCACCCTGGAAGGAGCAGCTGATCCCATGCAGAGCCAGGGTCAGTGACCCAAGCCCCAGGTCACACTCCACTGCTTCTGGGTCAAAGGGGGTTAAAGCACATGAGCAGCAGAGCAGGCAGACAAAACCCACCCCGCGGCCCTGAGATTCCTCCCTAAGGCCTCGGCTCTCACCTGTCACTGCTGGAGCTGGTCGGAGGTCTCTCAGGCTTTGGCTTCCTGCCACGAGGCTTTGGGGGCGGCTTCTCAGCTACAAGAGACGAGGGGTGAGGGATTCAGCACAGCAGGACAGTCTGCCCCTTCCGGCCTACGGGGATAAGGGTTAACGAAGGCTCCTGCACAAAGGTGGATTGCTGGCCAGCTCCCTTCCAGCACTGCCTGGGAAGAGCTGACAGCAGCCTGGCAAGCCGGGTAACCTCCCCCTTCAGCCCTACCTGGCTTCCTGCCCCGCGGAACCTTCTTCACAGACACATCCGAGTCGGAGTCCAAGTCCGACTCCATCTTAGTCATATCCACAGTGTCCTTTTCCTCCTCCGAATCCACTCTGGAGTCCGAGTCAGAGCCTGACTCCACCTTCTGTCAACAAAGACGAGAGCACAGAGGGGACCAGTGTGTGGGTCGGCGAGGCATGGAGCTGAACTGCCTTTCCATGGGAACCGGCAGACCTGCCTCCAACCCCCTCAGTGACAGCTCTGCATCTAGGGGAAGCCCTCATACACAGTTCTGTTATCAGCACCACTGCCTAGTGAAAGATTTAGTCGCTGAGGCCTCTGCTATACAGGTGGCCAGACGAGATGACCGTAGCATCAGAGCAACCCTTTTTCCTGGCCCCCAACTCATCCAATCCACAAGCAGGAAACTTGTTGTTCCTGCCCCCACCTTGTAACCCTCCTACCTCTCCTCCTTCCTATGCCATGGGGCAACGTGGAATCCCAAGCTTCGTCTCCTCCTCTCCTTTCAGTTGCCCTGTGCTTGTATTTCCTTTCCACCTCCCTCCAGCTAGCACAGCGCTGGCTGGCAAAGCGAAGTTCTCAAGGGCAAGGGCTTAGCTGCTGCAGCAGTACAGGGCAGTACATTTCAAGAACTCTGACCTTTTTCTTCCTTCTGCCTGCAGACACCCTCCTGGGAGCTCTGGCAACCGGCTTCTTCTCTGGAGTGAAGTCCTGGGAAGGGACAGACATATTCCAATTAGGAAAGGCCTCACTTTGGCTTCAGGACTCTTCATCCCACCACTCTCGACAGGGAACAGAGCTGAGGGCACCAGATATTTCCTTGGGTGGCATTGGGGGTAAAGAACAGCCCCAGGTCAGCCCTTCCAGGTAAACCTCCTTCCCCACCTCGTTATTCAACAGCCCTTGACTTTGAGCTCCATAAGCCCTGTGCTTTGGGCAGCACCTGTGACCTATCAACCCAAGTACAAAAAAGTACAATCAGTCAACAGGGTGCCCTTGTAGCCAAAAGGGCTCATGGCATATTGGGGTGCATCAGGAGAAGCATTTCCAGCACATCTAGAGAAGTTATTATTCCCCTCTACTCGGCACTGGTGAGGCCACATCTGGAGTATTGTGTCCAGTTCTGGGCCCCCCAGTATAGAAAGGATGTGGCAGTCTGGTTCCATCTCCCTGTAGGGCCATGGGATCCAGGAAACTGACCAGCTGGTCAGTTTCCCAGGTCCTGCAAGCCCTGGGGAGATGGAATACAAGCAGCAGCCTGGCTCCCGGCTTCCCTCCGCTGGCAGAGGGGGGAAACTGAGCAGGGCAGCAGCCTTCATTATTTTCATAGAATCCTAGGGCTGGAAGGGACCTCAGGAGGTCAGCTAGTCCAGCTCCATGCTTCAAGCAGGATCAACCCCCACTAAGTCATCCCAGCCAGGATCTTGTCAAGCTGGGACTTAAAAACCTCGAGGGGTGGAGAATCCACCACCTCTCTAGGCAATGCATTCCAGTGCTTCACCACCTGCCTGGTGAAGTAGTTTTTCCTAATATCCAACCTACTCCTCTCCCTCTAACTTCAGACCATTGCTCCTTGTTCTGGTGTCTGACACCACTGAGAACAGTTTCTCACCCTCCTCTTTAGCGCTCCCCTCAGGAAGTTGAAGGCTGCTACTAAATCACCCCTCAGTCTCCCCTTCTGTAAACTAAACAAGCCCAAATCCCTCAGCCTTTCCTCATAGGTCATGTGCTCCAGCCCCTTAATCATCGTCCTAGCTCCAGCCAGTGGAGGGAAGCTGGGAACCAGGGACAGCCTGGCTCCTGGCTCCTGGCTCCCCTCCACTCCTTGGAGCCAGGAAACTCACCAGGGCTGCTGCCCTGCTCAGTTTCCCAGCTTTGCAAGCGGAGGGGAATTGGGAGCCAGGCTGCTGCCTGGTTCCCAGCTCCCCGCCAGTCTGGGGACCAGGAAATCGCTCCAGCCGGGGGGCAGGGCAGCAGTGAGTCAGGCTGCCGTCCCTGACAGGAGCAGGGAAAATACTTCAAATACTGTCCCTCACGTAACTCATGTAGCTGCCAACTGTGGTGCAAGGGAGGGCACAAACAGCATGCCACAGCCTATGTCCTCTCCACTATTTGGTTAGTTACTCTGAACCTACCCAGCCCAGCCCAGCCCAGCCATGGCAGCCCAGGGCCAATCTCTGCACCACTCGCTCACCTGGTCACTATTTTTCTCTGACTCAGAAGAACTTTCCGAGTTCTCCTCTTCCGAGGGAGACGCACTGCCTTGGTCGAGGTCACTGGAGGATTTCCGGGGTCGTTTAGACACTGGCATCTGGAGTCAGAGAAACATCAACAGAACAGCTGCCACCGGCTGGTATATCCCTCACTGCTGCCTGCTCTGCCCACAAGATCAAACAAAGCCTGTGGAGCAGGGCTTTAACTACTGCTCTCTTTAGTGTTTTCTATAACTAACTGGGGATAGCAGCCAGAGTACAGCCTACAGGTGCACCCGATACATGCCTGATTCCACGCACTGTACATGCTGTGACGGGGTCTTCTGACCAGTACTCGGGCACGTATGTGTAAACAGGGTTGGCTACGTCAGCCGGTGGGCTGGTCCTGATGTCATGGCTACTGCTGAACTTGGGATGCCCTTGAGCACATCAAACATTATTTTCACGCCCTTTCTAACAACACCCTGCTGTACGCTTTGGGTGCCACAAGAGAAGTCCAGCCACCCCGGGGTGGATCACAGCAGCTAAGCGGTGGGTGATGGGACCATCTTATGTGCTATTTCTAAAGGGATTTGTGAGCCAAGCATAAGACTGGGATGGAACTGTAACCATCTTCCCCCTGGTCCCAACCAGGTGATTCCTCCCACAGAACATCATGGGGCAAACCTACTTTCATAGCGACTGCTTTCCGTTTCGGCCCGCTGTGGTCACTCCCCTTGTTGGACTCCTCATCACTGTCCAGCTTCTCCATGGCCACTGCAGCAACTGCCCTGGCAGCCGATTCTTCTTCCTCGTCTCCTCCATCGCTTCCTGCCACTGGGTCGGCCTCGGGCACCTCGCTGTCTGAGGAGCTCGCTGGCTGAAGGGGCACAGAAAGGCAATGGTCAGAAGTTGCTGCTCAACAGCAGGCCTCGCGATGCATGGCAAAGAAGGAGTGACTACGAGAGCTAAGCACAATGGTGAGGAGGATTGAGCCGAGGGGACTCTAAGGGAAATGACTGTCTAGGAAGGAGATCTCTGGAAAGCGATCGAGGGCCCACAGGTTAAATATAAGTCAGTAGCATGACTGCAAAAAGAGCAAACGTCATTCTGGGATGCATTAACAGGCCTTTTAGAAGCGGGACAGGAGAAGTAATTCTTCCATTCTACTCTGCACTGGTTAGGCCTCCAATGGAGTACTGTGCCCCGTTCAGGCCACCACACTGCAGGAAAGATGTGGACAAACTGGAGAAGGTCCAGAAAAGAGCAACAAAAAATGTTAGAAGTCTAGAAGACATGACCCAGGAGAGAAGACCAAAAGAACTGGGTTTGTTTAGTCTGGAAAAGAAAACACCAAGAGGTGAAATACCAACTTTCAAGTACCTAAAAGGTTGTTAGAAAGAGGAGGGAGAAAAGTCATTGTCCTTAACCTCCGATAATGGGACAAGAAGCAATGGGCTTAAATTGCAGCAAGGGAGGTTTAGTTTGGACATTAGGGAAAAACATCCTAACCCTGAGGGTGGCTAAGCATCAGAATAAATTGCCTAAGGAGGCTGTGGAATCTCCATCGTTGGAGATTTTAAAGAGCTGCTCAGACAAACACCTGGTCCTGCCCTGAGTGCAGGGGACTGGACTTGATCTCTTGAGGTTCCTTCCAGTTTATTATTCTATTATTTACAGTGCCACATAAACAGCAGCTCTCAGAGCGGTGGGACAGCAAGCTAGAACCCCCACGGGGTGGTATCCATGATAAGGGACAGTAAAAGGTCAACTTGCTAATTAAACTTCCTCCACAGCCCCTCTGAGTTCCCCTTGCCATAGCCCCTTTCTACACCATTGCGATTCAGACCATCCATGAACTCAGACAACTCCCCACTGGTTCCCCTTCCTTAGTGCTGCACTGTGCCCTCAGGCTGTGCTGAAGGTGGTGCTATAATAGGGCTCCTCTGACAAGCCCACACCTGACTCTTCCCCACGGGTGAGTCAAACTCCACCTTTCTTTTCTCCACAGGTCCTGGAGAAGGCAGTCTGCTCTCACCTCCTTCAATGCAACCCTCTCCATTGGTTCCCTCTGGCTTTAGAGCTTTTCTTAAGCAAGTGACCGTTCTTAGGTGGCTGGGGAACCTGTGATCACAGATTCCCCTTGCCAAGCGACTTATCCCAGGGCAGCTTCAGAAAGGCTCCCATTTGAAAGCATCCACATGACAAGTTGGGTTTCACCAGCACTCTGTTCTCCTAGTTTGATCCCTACCTCCGACAACTCCTTTAACCACCTGCAATGAAGACCTCACATCTTCCTGCCTTCTCATTATAATACAGTACTTCGAAGGCCTCACTTCAAGCATGCACATCAAAGCTGACAATGACAGAATTCCCTATTTTCCTTGACATGATCTCCCACTTCTCCGGTTTCCTGCTACTGGAATTCTTCCCTCCCAGTAAAAAGGCCTTTTTGCTCTATGGCTTTAATGCCCTTCACATTCTCCTTAACTTTGCTCCCAAGAGTTAAAATCTCGAAGCCATTCGACTCCAAGTTTTTCTTCTTCTCTGGAGCCACCTCCTTTACAATGCCAAAGTTCATCTTTCCCTCAAGCCCATTTCTGTTGAAATACTTAACCGATAATCTGCCTTAATCAACAGCCACCTTGACTACAGCAGATCTCTTACGGCTTCTGACAACCCTGCTCTGTGAACTTCAGGAAGTTCCAGAAGAGCCTCCTGGCTCCAGACGCCAGGACTGTGTCACCCCATCATCTCTTACATTCAAGGATTTCTCAGTAATCTCTGTCTCGAATGTTAAGTGACTCTCAAAACTTTCCATGGAATCCTCTCACCCTATACCTATGCCCTTGTATCCAGCCATTTGGGGATACCCTTTGTCTGAAATGGTCTTCCTCTAAGCCATCTTAGATATGTCCCATCTTAAAGCCTTCCTCTGTCTCTACAAAAATCACTGGATAATACATTCAATTATGTGTAATGCCCTTCATACACAAACACTGGACTGTAAACAGTCTTCTCCAAGTTGGATCCAAAGCTCATTGAAGTCCATGGCACAACACTAGACTAACAGATATTTTGGAGCACAAGCTTTCATGGGCAAAGACCCACTTCATCAGATCTCATGCATCTGATGGAGCAGGTCTTTGCCCACGAAAGCTTGTGCTCCAAAATATCTGTTAGTCTATAAGGTGCTACAGGACTTCTTGTTCTCAAAGCTACAGACTAACATGGCTCGCTCTCTGATACTTGGCACAACACTAGTGACTTCAGTGGCCTTTGGTTCAGATGTTCGCATGCCAGTGAAGACACTGATCTTGTCTGACAGCTTGAGCACAGGACTGGAAGTCAGGAACTCTCCAGTTCTAATTCTTGCTCCAGCACAAATTTCCTCTGGGACTTTGAACAAGTCATTTAAACTCTGTGCTTCGGGTTATGTCTTCACTACCAGGAAGACTGACCCGGTCAGGGGTTGACAGTCGACCCTTGTACTCCTCAATCTCGTGAGGCGTAAGGGAGGTCATAGGGAGAGTCTCCCGTCATCGGCCTCCCACAGTGAAGATAGCCAGGTAAGTCAATTGTAGATAAGTCTATTCCAGCTACGCAACTGCCATAGCGAGAACTGCATATCCTCATTGGACTTCAAGGTCTAGTGTAGATCTGGCCTTGGATTAGGCATATGTAATGCAGGTGTGAGGAGCGTTCGTTACTTGTAAAACTTATTTTGCTTCCAACAAAGGAGATTTTTGACAGAGCAGCTTTCCAGCACCACAGGGGCAGGCAGCGGGAAAAGGAGGCAAGGCCAGCTCTGAGACTCACCGGAGGGGCACTGTAACTGGCATGGGGGTTGTTCTGGATTTCCCACAATCCTTCATTGAAGCCTTTCCGCTTGTTTGGCTTCCCGTATTTGTCCTTGTACTTGTCATAAGGGAACAGGTCCTTAGGTCCCAAAAAGGCTCTGGGGGAAAACAAAGCACAGGTCAAGTCGCAGGCAGCTGGGACGCGGGCAACGGCAAGGAAATCACGTGGACAGTGGGGCTTACGTCTCATGCGTCCCAAAAAAGAAGATGGGGTACTTGTTCGGCGGGGGTTTCACTGCGCCGTCCGCTATGTCATCAATCTGAAAGGAAGCACAAAGCAGGTAGTGGTCAGAGACAGCAGATCAGGTGCAGCATCAGGAGGCAGCTAAGATACAGAGACAAATCTGGGGGCTTCATACACACACGCACACGCACACGCACACGCAGAGAGAAAGGGAGCCTTTTACACGCTGAATTCTAAGGCCATTTTCATGGCCACACAGGGAACCGCTCCAGCTGCGGTGTTGCGAGAGCTCTATTCTAAGACTTGCATTCAGTCTCTTTGAGGCTGGGAATCAGCATAGATTATGAGCTCTTCATACGTGGGGAGCCACCAGACAGGGCACAATGGAAGGAGGACTCCCAGAAGAATCCCATCTAGCTCTACTTAGAAAGAGGAAGATTTCTCCAGCAGGTGGCCTGAAACCTTCCTTCCTGAAAAGCCCAAGCTGCTAGGAGCCAATGAGGCCTGAGGCAATTGGCTTTCAATGCATAGGAAACTCTGCCTTCCTACACCTCCCTCTGGTTCCTGTACCCGTCAGCCACTTGCACATGGATAAGGACTTACAACATTCATGGTCCATTTTGATCAATTCCACAGTCACAGGATTTTAAAAATCACGAATTGCCCGATTTCAGCTATTTAAATCTGAAATTTCACAGTGTTATAATTGGAGGGGTCCTGATCCAAAAAGGAGCTGGGGGTGGGAGTCACATGGTTATTGTAGGAGGATTGTGGTACTACAGGTTGAACACCATCGGTACCAGATCAGCGCCGAACGAGAGAATTTGCAGAACTATGGGAGATCAATATTGTTTAGCACATTACTAACATCTCCACTGTTTACTGGGCTCTTAGTAAACACTGAAGTGTAAATTACAGCTAAACAACAGCACAGAACACTGACAGCCAGGACTGGTGGCTGTAAACTTTATGAGAAGCTTGGCCACACCCATGATAAGCGGTCATCCAGCTAACTAAAATCATGTTGGATTATGGACGTTGCTGGACTAGAGAGGTTCAAACTGTAAAACCCTTACTTTTGCACTGCTGCTTGTGGTGGTGCTGCCTTTAGAGCTGAAGGGTGGCGGCTGCTGGCTGAGAGCCCAGCTCTGAAGGCAGAGCTGCTGCCAGCAGTAGCACAGACGTAAGGGTGGCATAGTAGGGGATTGTATACCTGCAGAGCTGAGCCCTTACTGAGCTCCCATCACTGTCCAGCTACCCAGTTCTGAAGGCAGCAGCACAGAGGTAAGGGTGGCATGATACGGTACTGCTATTCCTTACTTCTGCACTGCTGTTGGTAGGGTGCTGCCTGGCGAACAGCCTCCGCTTTCTGGCCGCCCAACTCTGAAGGCAGTGCAGGAGTAAAGACGACGATAACTGTATCCTCCTGAAAGAACCTTGTGACCCCGCTGAAAGCCCATTTTGGGTCAGGATCCCCAGTTTGAGAAACACTGGTGTCCCCCATGAAATCTGCACAGTCTAGGGTAAAAGCACCCACACGACCAGATTTCACAATGGGAGACCAAAGCTCACAGTCCACGATGCATTTTCGTGGCCATGAATTTGGTAGGGCCCTATGCCTGGGCATAGCTCCTAGGCAGGAACCAAGGAATATTACGGCATCTATGACTGCAGAAAAGCGGGAATGTACATGCAAGGGGGTGACCTCAGATACCGGGGAAATCATCCTCCAGGGAAGGGAGAGAGCCAGCCTAGAGCCAACTGGGACCCAAGCAATGCGAGTGCCCTCCCAATTCTAATCAAGTTCTACTGCAGCCCCACATTTTAGCAGCAGCTGAGCACAGGAGAATTAGGAAAAATATACCAGCAGATCCTGTGAGGCATTTTGGTGACCCTGCCCCTCCCTCAGCTTCCAACAGGGAACCCAACATCTCTACTTTTTTGAGCCACTACCCAAGGCACTTCCCCCCATCCAGTGTGTGTTGCTCCCACACACTGACCTTTCTGAGTCATCAACATCCCAATGTACCTTCATTCCTACCAAAGGCCATGTCTCATCCATACCCTATCCAAGCACTGTGTCCACACAGCACGGTCACCCTACAGCCTTATCACACTGCAGTTCTTAATACCCTCACCTGACACTCAGGAACAGACCAAACTCTCACCCTAGGCCCTGAGAATGGTCCCCCTACCCCAGACCACATGTGTCTACGAACCTCCCCTCTCATGCTGCAGACCGGGGCAGTCAACAGGCAGACTGCAGGCCAAATCCAGAGAGCCAGATGTTTTTGAATACATCTCAAAATCTTTCTATTTACTATTATTGTCATGGCTACTTTTTAAAAAAGAAATATTTTCTCTGGTATCAGGATCTTTAAAAAAAAAAATAAAAAAAAATTGACTACCATTGCTGCAAACTGTCACCCTGGATCCCCTCTCTCTTTACCCCAATCCATATCTCTCTTTCCTCACCTCATCTCTGCACAGCCCCCTTCACCCAAAGTCCATCACCGTACCCTCTCTAGAGCACAGCACCCACCCCCCCAAACCTCATATGACCCTTTCCTTATACTGCTTCTCCCCTTAACTCCCACCTAGCACCCCAATCCATTAGCTCTCTACACCCCATTTCCCCAGCATTCCCCCTTACGTCCCACAGTGCATCGTCTTGTCCCCATTATCCCAGCTCTTCAACGTCCAGAATCATCTCTGTCTCTTCTCTGCACCTCAATACGTTGCCCCACGATCCCTGAGCTGCGCCACCTCTACCGCCCCATGCCCTGCTCCCCACAACCCCCGCCCCCCAGTCCATCACCCACTGCCTATATCCCCTCTCCAAGGTAGGGTAGCCCCAGGCCACAAGCTGGACTAGGGACTCCCTCCCTAAGCATCCCCACACCAAGGGGTGGGCTCAGTTAAAGGTCTTTCACAGGGAAGGTAAGGGGGTCTCCTCGGAGTGGGGGGCCCACAAGCAACATTTAAGGCTCCCCCAGGGGCTGGTCTTAGGCAGGGGCCTCCACCAGGGTTGGGGTTAGGGGGATTACCCCAGGGCTGGGCTTAGGCAGGGGACTTCCCCCAGAGGAAGGTGTTGGGGGTCCCCCCATCCCCCTCCCCGAGGGCTGGAGTTAAGGGGGGCTCCTGCTGGAGCAAGAGGGTCCCCTGCTCTCTCCCTCAGGGCTAGGAGGTCTCCACTTTCCCTCCCCCAGGGCTGGGGGGCTCCCCCTGGGGTTAGAGGTACCCCCACTCTCCCTCCCCCAGGGCCGAGGCGGCTCCCCTGGGGTTAGAGGTACCCCCGCTCTCCCTCCCCCGGGGCCGGGGGGGCTCCCCCTGGGGCTAGAGGTACCCCGCTCTGCCTCCCCCGGGGCCGGGGGGGCTCCCCCTGGGGTTAGAGGTACCCCGCTCTGCCTCCCCCGGGGCTGGGGGGCTCCCCCTGGAGTTAGAGGTACCCCGCTCTGCCTCCCCCGGGGCTGGGGGGCTCCCCCTGGGGTTAGAGGTACCCCGCTCTGCCTCCCCCGGGGCTGGGGGGCTCTCCCTGGGGTTAGGGGTACCCCCGCTCTCCCTCCCCCGGGGCTGGGGTTGGGGGGCTCCCTCTGGGGTTAGGGGTACCCCGCTCTCCCTCCCCCAGGGCTGGGGTTGGGGGGCTCCCTCTGGGGTTAGGGGTACCCCGCTCTGCCTCCCCCGGGGCTGGGGGGCTCCCCCTGGGGTTGGGGTACCCCGCTCTCCCTCCCCCGGGGCTGGGGTTGGGGGGCTCCCTCTGGGGTTAGGGGTACCCCGCTCTCCCTCCCCCAGGGCTGGGGTTGGGGGGCTCCCTCTGGGGTTAGGGGTACCCCGCTCTCCCTCCCCCAGGGCTGGGGTTGGGGGGCTCCCTCTGGGGTTAGGGGTACCCCGCTCTGCCTCCCCCGGGGCTGGGGGGCTCCCCCTGGGGTTGGGGTACCCCGCTCTCCCTCCCCCGGGGCTGGGGTTGGGGGGCTCCCTCTGGGGTTAGGGGTACCCCGCTCTCCCTCCCCCAGGGCTGGGGTTGGGGGGCTCCCTCTGGGGTTAGAGGTACCCCGCTCTGCCTCCCCCGGGGCTGGGGGGCTCCCCCTGGGGTTGGGGTACCCCGCTCTCCCTCCCCCAGGGCTGGGGTTGGGGGGCTCCCCCTGGGGTTGGGGTACCCCGCTCTCCCTCCCCCGGGGCTGGGGTTGGGGGGCTCCCTCTGGGGTTAGGGGTACCCCGCTCTCCCTCCCCCAGGGCTGGGGTTGGGGGGCTCCCTCTGGGGTTAGGGGTACCCCACTCTCCCTCCCCCGGGGCTGGGGTTGGGGGGCTCCCTCTGGGGTTAGGGGTACCCCGCTCTCCCTCCCCCAGGGCTGGGGGGCTCCCGCTGGGACTGGGACACGGACAGTGACGGGGGCTCCCCGCGCCCCCGGGCTGGGCTCTCACCCGGGCCGGCCAGTGCGGGTACCCCTTCATCTTGGCGAAGACGAGGTCTCCGGGCTTGAAGCAGTGCGGCATGGCGGGGCCGGGGCTCCGGGGAGGGGGAGGGGACAGGCCGCAGCACAGGCCCAGGCCGCTGGCACCGCCGGGGAAGCGGGGGGCGGGAGGGCGGCAGGAGACTGGCCCTGGGCCCGCAGGATGTCCCACCCCGCCACTCCGCACGCCCGCAGCGCACTGGCCCCGGCGCCTGCTCCTCGCCCGCGCCCGCCAATCGAGACTCGGGGTGGGGCCTGGGGAGTAACGGGATTGGGCCGCTGTCGGGGCACGCGGGGCGGTGGGGGGGGTAGTGGAGGGGTGTGACGCCAGGGAGGTGCGTCGAGAGGATAGGTGTGTGGGGGAGGGGCCAAGGGGGGAGGGTGGGGCATGGGGGGTATAAACGGGGTATGGGGGAGGGGCCGGGGCCTCTATACGCCATGGGGGGTGGGGGTCTGGGGGCTAGATGGGGCATGGGGAGGGGTCTGGGGGCTATATAGGCCATGGGGGGGAGGATAGGGGCATGGGGGTCTGGGGGCTAGATGGGGCATGGGGAGGGGTCTGGGGGCTATATAGGCCATGGCGGGGAGGATAGGGGCATGGGGGTCTGGGGGCTAGATGGGGCATGAGGGGGACGATACAATCCTAAGCACGGTTACAGGCTGGGGACCGACTGGCTGAGTAGCAGGGCAGCAGAAAAGGACCTGGGGATTACAGTGGATGAGAGGCTGGATATGAGTCACCAGGGTGCCCTTGTAGCCAAGAAGGCTAACAGCGTATTGGGGTGCATTAGGAGGAGCGTTTCCAGCAGATCTAGAGAAGATATTGTTCCTCTCTACTCAGCTCTGGTGAGGCCACATCTGGAGTATTGCGTCCAGTTCTGAGCGCCCCCACGCCACCCCCAGAACAGGGAGGATGTGGATGCATTGGGTCCGATTCAGTGGAGGGCAACAAAAATTATTAGTGGGGCTGGAGCACATGACCAACGAGTATCGGACGGGTGGCCGTGTTAGTCTGGATCTGTAACGGCAACGAAGGGTCCTCTGGCACCTTATAGACTAACAGAAAAGCTTTGAGCATGAGCTTTCGTGAGCAAAGACTCACTTCATCAGATGACCAACGAGGAGAGACAGGGATTTGGGCTTATTTAGTTTTCAGGAGAGAAGACTGAGGGGCAATTTGATAGCACCCTTCAACTTCCTGAACACGGGCTCTAAAGAGGATGGAGAGCAGCTGTTCTCAGTAGTGAGGGATGGCAGAACAAGGAGCAGTGGTCTTAAGTTAAAGCGGGAGAGGTGTAGGTTGGACATTAGGAAAAACTATTTCATGAGGTGGGTGGTGAAGCACTGGAATGTGTACCTAGAGGTGGTGGAATCTCTATCCCTAGAGGTTTTGAAGTCAAGCTTGAAAAGCACTGGCTGGGATGGTTTAGTTGGGGTTGGGCCTGCTTTGGGCAGGGGGCTGGACTAGACCTCCTAAGGTCCCCTCCAGCCCTAGGATTCTCTGATTCTCTATGGGGCATGGGGGAGGGGCCTGGGGGCTAGATGGGCCATGGGGGAAGGATGGGGCCAGGAGTGACAGATGGGTTGGGATGTAGGTATATTGAGTAAGAAGCTAAGGGGCCATGCGGGTGGTAGTGAAGGGACCCTGAGGACCTAGGTGTATGGTGACGGAATATGGGGCATGAGTTAATACTATGGGGTATTGAATGTTGGCTGTAGAGAGGAAGCGTGGAGGTTTGTGGAGAGATGGGGGTGTATAGATGGGGTAAGGCAACTCAAGGGATGGATGTAGATGGGAGAAAGTCTGGAGGGAAGATAAGTGTAGCTGGGGTAAGATGTGTAGGTTGAGGGAGGTAAAGGGTGGTATACAGATGTATGGACATGGAAGGAGGGAGGTGGTAAAATGGAGGGCTGAGTATTAGGGAGAAAAACATCGTAGGGCAGTATGGAGGGTTTTAGAGTACAGGGCTGAGCTATACAGGGAGATAAAAGATTAGAAGAGAAATACACTGCTGTGTGCCTTTCATGTCCCTCCCTTACTGCTTTGCTCCATTTTATACCCTCCACTTCCTTGGTTTGTTTTGTCTCTTGGGCTCAGCTGCGCATTTTGGTCTGCCCTGAAGCACTGATTATGTTGGGAGACTGATCAGACTGTGGTTGGTATGGTGTAAAAACCCATACACACAGATCACTGTATTCTGGGGCATTTCCCAGGCTGGTTGCAGGGGGATAAAGAAGCCCTTATTAAAGGATAAGGGGGTTGTATAATGGGATGGCGTCAGTGTTTTGTGTTTCACCTTCTCTGTTGAGGTTGTTTGATATTACTTCCCCAAAGACTCCCTAAAACTAAACACGATGCTTATAAATTAATGATCTGGCCAGAAGTGAGTGGTAAATTATTAAAGACCCTCCCCCATGTGTATCCAGGTACCTCAAGCAGTGTGAGGAGGGACCTTCTGGATCGCTGTCTCTGGAGATGTTACAGAACTGAATTGTTTTCTTTTTCCTGTTTCAATGGTATGCTAAGTCTAAGCTAGAGTTGAAGTTGGTATCGTCCTTGATCTTATTACAGTTCTCAGTGAAACGCCCTGGCTTAGTGCAGGTGATCATGTCTGTCTCTGGTGGCTGGCTCTAGCAAGCATGAGAGCCTGCTACTGACTCAGCAGGTCAGGCCTGACCCAATACCCATTCAAGCCAATGGTGTTCTTTCAGTGAACTTGAATGGACACTGGAAAAAAGGTGGCAGCAGGATGTGTGTTTAGATCCTTATGTGACATCCACTGAAGTCAATTGAAACCTTCCGCCACCCTCAACAGGTGCAAGATTCAGTCCACAGCCCCTTGCTCAGGAGCGTGGAAGAAAAATCTCATCTCCCTGAGTGATGCAAGTGTTGCCATAGGCAACAGCTTCCTCTCTAGTGGGGGGGGCTTGATCCCCCACTCTGCCCAGGCCCCTCCCCCACATCATTCTGCTCCATCCCCCAAGTGCAGTACACCCATCCCTGCTCCCTCCACTCCCTTGCTTCCTTCCTGAGCCTCCTGCCTGCTGCAATAGTTGTTCGCAGTATGTGGGGGGTGCTGAGAGTGAGAATGAGTTGAGCCACCAAGAGGAGCTGAGGGCAGGAGAACAGAGGGGAACTTGGCTGCTGATGGGTGCTGAACTCCTGCAGATTTTTCTCCAGCCCTGAAGCAAGTCAGTTGAGCTGGTTTCAGCAGTAAGGTGGCTGCGCCAGTGCTCTGATCGCAGCACAGCTGTATGGGTCCGTGACTGCATGCATGGCCTTCGTGCTAACTTGCCTAAACTAGCTGGATATGCCACTGAGGAGCAGAGATTTACACAATGAAAACATCTACACCCCTGATTTAAAGGTTTGCATGGCAATTTTCCCCCTGGAGAGAGGGTGAGTGAAAGAAAGTATCTCAGATGTTAATCAGGTTGCTTAATGCATGACTGGAAGGCACTGAAATACTGAGTTGTTGAGGGTGAATTAAGAACCTGTGTGCAGCGTCCGAAAGCAAGTGAGGTGCTTTAGGGAGCAAGTGAAATGAGAAAGGTCCTTCTTCAGATGCTTCCCAGTGTTCTAAGATCCAGACCCTGCAAACTTATGTCACCTGCTAGAGAGTAACAGCAACGAAAGGTCCTGTGGCACCTTATAGACTAACAGAAAAGTTTTGAGCACGAGCTTTTGTGAGCTGATGCTCAAAACTTTTCTGTTAGTCTATAAGGTGCCACAGGACCCTTCACTGCTGTTACAGATCCAGACTAACATGGCTACCCCTACGATACCTGCTAGAGAGTGTGTGTTCCAGACCCCCAGTACTGAGAATATAAGTTGATTTCTGCCCTTGGCTAAATAGTCTTGGCTCTTTATCTCAAGGTGTAGCAGCTTGTGCTTTTAGATCTGGAAGTGCCATTGAGACAGGAGTAACTGTAGTGCCATTGCACCAACAATGCTAACAGGAGTGCTGGTGTGAGTAAAGGTTGATGTGATGATGTAAAGGCAGGGGGAACCAGGAACAAAGGTGGGGAGGGGGCTGTGGGAATACCATGAGGTGGGGAACTGGGGACTAGTAGGGGGCAGTGGGTGCCAGGCGTGAAGGCCTCAGGAGCATAATGTATGAAGGCTGGAATCATGGCAGGGATGGAGCTGGGAGTAGGCTGATTATGACCATTCTTCCCTTATTTTAAGGCAGTGATTCTCAACCTTCTTTTCCCACTTGTGGGCTCCTAAGATTGTGAAGTGGAGGTTCAGAGCCCTTTGAAAATATTAGGCTAAGTCTGCAGACTCCAGACTGAGAACCACAGCTTTGAAGGACCATTCCTTATTTCAGTGATTTGTCCCTTAGGTTGACCACCCTTTTCTTACTCATGTAAAATGTATTGGAAAAAATAAGTCTGATAAGTGGGAAGACTGATGCCTGTGATCACTCCACTGTATACCTGAGGGCTGGTGGAAATGTGCACTGCAGAGAGAGCAGTGCCCCTTATTTTTCCTTTATTTCTGTCCACCAAAGGTGGCCACCCTCGCTGGGGGCCGGTGCAGGGGGTGCAGCAGGGAGAGGCAGGAATGTGTGGGGGGAGGAGATGGAGACGGTGGAGGGAGTGAAGGTGGCTTCCTGAGCTGGAGAGCGGGTAGGAGAAGGGGCAGCAGGTGCTATGTGGGGGTGGGGGCCAGAGAAGCAGTGAGGGCCGCGTGTGGGGTCGGGGGAGAAGGGAGGGTGCCATGCGTGGAGCTGGGCTGGGGACAAGGGGCGGGGCGGTGTATGGTGGGGGGGGGGTAGAAGGGGCGATGTGTGGAGTGGGAGGGGTGAGGAGGTGGGGCAGGGCTGCAGGAGGTGGGGGCGGGCTGAGGGGAGGAGGAGTATGTGTGAGGGCGGGGCGGGGACCGACACGCGCCGGGCCGAGTAACTAGAGGTCGCCACACACCCGCGCTGCCAGCGTTTGGCGGACCTCTCGCACCACAGAGAGGCGAAGAGAGGCCCAGAGCGTCCCAGCGAGGCCCCGTCACACTGGCGGCGCGTGAGGTGATGGAAAGGCGCAGGCCCCGCCCCCCGGAGCTTCCCGCCCGCTCCTCGGACCGATGGCCGCTCGGTAAGTCACGTGCCCGCAGCAAGAGGCGGGACTTCCTGTTGCCGGCGGTAGAGGGGAAGGAGGCTCCGCAGGTGTTTCGGTGTGTCTGCGCTCCGCTCCGCCCCGCCCCCTCCCCGGCTCTGTCCGGCCCCGCCGCCGCCATGCGGAAGCTCTTCCAGGACATCAAAGCGGATCTGAAATTCAAAACTGCGGGGCCGGGCCAGAAGCTGACGGAGCCTCCCAGGTACCGGGGCGGGGGGGGAGGGGCGTCGGCTGAGGGGGCCCAGAATGGGGGGGAGGGGCGGCGGCTGAGGGGGCCCAGAATGGGGGGAGGGGCGGCGGCGGCGGGGGCTCGGGAGGGCGGGAGGAGGCGGTGTTGGGGTCGGGGAGCAGCTGGTGAGATGCGATCCGCTCAGGGTGATGCATTCAAAGCTGTGGGTGCTCCGAGGCGTCCAGTCCCGGTCTCCATCTCTTCCTGGGGTCCGTGGTGCTGTTCAGCTGCCGGGGAACAAATCGTCTTTCCTTAATCAGCTGCTAGGTGGGTCGCCACGCGGCTCCCTCCCTCTGATGCAGCAGGCGGTGCCGTGGTTCCCCCTTGCTCTACTGCTCCAAAACGGGGCGAGCTCTGGGCACACAGCAGTAGAAGAGTCTCTGAGCTGGGGTCTGCAGGCCAGACCACACGTAGGTTTGGGGGGTGGGGACTGGACTTCCCCAGTGAAGTGCAGAACGCACCATTAGAGGAACAACTTGTCTGTCCCACGAAAGCTCACCTAATAAACTATTTTGTTAGTCTTTAAAGTGCTACTTGACTGCTTTTTGTTTTGAACTTGTCTTCCGTGTGGCTTTAGAATCAAAAAGGCTTCCACCAAGTGGGGAAAAAATAGCTGGGAAGGAGTGATTTTGTTTATGTATTTCATCTGGATCTGAGTCAGAGCTGCTGACTCTCTATGTCATAAACACACTCTTTTTTTTTACTCCTGTTAGCTGAGCAGTAGCTGGTACAGCAAAGAACTGACCGGACCCAGTGCAGCTTCAGGGAATACATTTTTTTCAAATTCTGACCACAGAGTTGTTGTTCTGGGGGCTGATTTTCAGATACAAAATTAAGGTTTTTTTTCAGTGATTAATGAAGGAAAAATCATTTGACTTGTAAAGGAATAGGGAGAGAGTTGAGACAAGAACAGAACTTTAGCATGTTGTGGATAGTCACCTTTCTGAATATCATTGTACTTCAGCTGTTCACGAAATATTTCAGCTAAGTGCATATGGAATAACATACTGGGAATTAAAATCACCATGTCACCTCCCTGGCCAGTGTGTGGCATTTAAAGTTTGTAAGGCCTAGCATCTTGAGAAAAGTCAAAGAAAAAATGATTGCTTGTGTTATATAAATTCAGGGAAGCCCAAACTCAGCTGGTTCAGGAGATCGTGGCTGGTAAAATTGTCTTGGAATACAAGCTCCTTGCAGGCAGAAAGAAAAGGTAGCTCTCTCTGGGGCACTTTATAGACTAACAGATATTTTGGAGCATAATCTTTTGTGGGCAAAGACCCACTTTGTCAGATGTTTTTACTTTTTTAATTCTCATTGGTTTTCTGGATACAGACTAACATGGCTACCCCTTTGATACCTGTCACCATATAACTCTTTGGGGTAGTAATAGTATCGGAGAGGTAGCCGTGTTAGTCTGTACCTTCCAGAACAATAAGAAGTCTTGTGGCACCTTATAGACTAACAAAATATTTCCATATCTTATATGCTCCAAAATATCTGTTAATCTATAAGGTGCCATAAGACTTCTTGTTGTTGGGTAGTAATGTTATTGATGGACTAGTTCACATGGCTTCAGGATCAGTATATATTTCAGAGTAAGTTTAAGATACTAGACCAGTTCACAGCCTAGTAATGGTGAAAGTGCATATGGACTGGAATTGTAAGTCTGCAGTGGCCTGGCCTACTCAGAGCTGCGCTATGTATTTGCTTTCTTTCAGTGTCATTTTAGTTTCCATGTGATTTTTCACATGCTTGATCTCAGCCTTGCTGCACTGTTCAAATACACTCAGAGAAGGCCAGAATCCCCAGTTCTAGCCTAAATCCTGAAGAAATCTGACTAATAAGTTTGTTTAATAACAGAACTTTTCAATACCAATATTTTTTAAAAGTTGCAAGGGATTTGTTGTTGTAAATATAGATTTAATCCAGTTTGTTCTGGTTTTCAGGGAGAACTAACCCAATTGTATTTATTGCTCAAAACCGGGCCATGAAGGTTTGATTGCCCTACAGCTGCTGAGTAGCAATGCTACCTAACAGGAGCAGCAGGTTGCTTTGTGACCTTATAAAGCTGTTATGTCACTGAGCATTTGTAGTTACTTCCAGTTCAAACCCATTCTTGGAGCTGTCCAGTGTAGTGTTGTTTGGGATTATAGTCTGGTGAGGGTGGATGTTTATAAGAGCAGCTGGAAGTGTTATATTCTATTTCCTGCTAGCAACACACATTCTCCATTCTAATGCTATCTATACTTTGCAGTGGTTGCAATCTTCCAGACTTGATTGAGTATATGTATACACAGCATCCCTTTCTCATGTTTTAATGGGAGAAGAATATCTTGGGGAAAACAGTCTCTTAGAGGGGAAGATGCCTTTTTTCTGCCTTAAAGGCATGAATCTTTGTTAAAAAATCCTGCTTGTCTTCCGTCTGTCTTGATTTTGATGAAGGATGCCCTAAATGAGTCTGAGGTGTTTGAGTAACAAAACAAAAATAATAAATAAATTTATTTATATAATTTATTATTTATAACCTAATAAATTGTTTTGTTATCCTTTAAAGTGCTACAGGACTGTTCTTTTTTGTTTTGTGAAGATAGACTAACACGGCTACCTCTCTGTGCCTATGTTTGAGTTCTTATTAAAGCAGGTTCGCAAGGAGCTCCTCTTTCAAGTTTGAGTGAAATAGGGGTTAATAATTTAAGTCTGGAAGAAATCTCATTCTCTAGCAATTGAATTCCTTCTAGATGTCCATAGTCTTCCAGGGTAAACAAGACCTGAAGCTCTAATGTAAAAGCCTTTTAAAACCCAACCTCCATCATCTCCTCAAAGAGTTTCTTTTCTATGTAACAAAAACATAGCGTGTCTTTCCCTTTTCTGCAGATCATCTTTAATCAAAGGCTCAGGGCTTGTCTACACTTGTACGCAACAGCTGCAGCCCACCACTGTAGTGCTTCAGTGTAGATGCTAATTACATGAATTGAAGGGATTCTCCCATGGCTTTGGTTAATCCACCTCCCCTAGAGGCAATAGCTGCACTGATGGAAGAGTTCTTTTGTCTACATAGCACCATCTACTCTGTGGGTTAGGTCAGCATAGCTGCAGCTCTCAGGAGTGTGGGGGTTTTTTCACATGCCTGAGGCACAAAGCTTGTGGTATACTTTAAGGACACCATCAGAGTTAGCTTACCATTTTGGAGCCCCTTCAGTTGGAGTTTAGTTGTACGTGCTCATGACTCTGAAATTCAGCTCTTTAAGTTGCATTACATGCAATTTGTTTAACCTTGAGGAAGAGTTGCTTGAAAGGTCTTCTGTTGTGTCTGCAACCCAAATACAATCTCATAGCAGGACAGCCAGAACATGAAATTGATCAGGCTCCATTTTATTGATCAAAGGGAGACAGTTAATATAAACTAGATTTTATAAACCTTCTAATTTTAATTATCTGTAGTCTGAGTGACTGAGGTAAGGGGAAGTACACAAATCCTAACTTGCCCCTTTAATTGAGGTGAAAGTACATCTCACTCTACTCACTGGTTTATCTGCTTCCAGCTGACTTCCTTTAGGGTGCAGGCTGGCCTGCTAAAGCTGTTGATTTATTTTGTGCCTTTCTTTATTCACCAGGGAGAGGGCCCCCAAAGAAAAGTCAAAAGCAGTGACCCCAAAGCCTCGCCAAGGACCCACAGATGAGGCCCAGATGGCAGCAGCTGCAGCCTTGGCCCGGCTGGAACAGAAGCCCAAGCCTTGGCTCCCTTCATCACAAGATGCCATCAAGAATCAGGGTAAGAACAGAAAGAGGTGCCAGCTGGTCCAGGGCCTTGACAAGCATATTTGTCAATTCAAAGAGTGCCCATTTCTGGGGAGTATTTTCACCGGTCTGTTTGTTGGCCCAGCAAAACCTGCACTCATCTCAGTAGGTTGAGGAGCTTGTCTCCTGTAGTTTCACACCCCATGGACAGTTTTACACAACCGCTAGGTGCACTCTTGGAAGTGAGGGGTTGCAGTCTCCTGAACCATCATGTTCTGACCCACTGCCAGAGGCAAGATACCAAAGGAGCTAAACCCACCTGCCTCATTCAGCATTGTGAACCCTAACTGCTGCTTTCCTGCCCCAGTTCAGTGTAGTTTTTTGCCACATCTGCCGCTGTAACCAGGATTTATGTCTCATAGTGAAAAAGGAGCTTTTGGCTGAAGCAGCAGCAAGTGAGAGAGGACTCTCTGCTGATCACAAGGTATGAGGTGATGCTGCCAGTCAAGAGCATGTGACCCCTGGACATTTGAGAATCCCTGAGTTCAGAAGCTCAAGCATCTCTAGGGAAGGGGCTGCCAGCCCAAGTGTGGTGGGGACTGTGTATTTCAGTCTGACTTCAGAAAGGAGCAGAGAAATAGCTGTTCAGAGAGGGGGAAAAATACCCTTTGGTTCATACTGTGAATGTTTTTTGTTCATGCTCTTCTGCAATCTGCTGGTTTGGTGGGGAGTGAGAAAGAAGGACGAGGATTAAGAACAGTTACACTCTTCTAGACAAACTTTTCACCCCCTTTCTTTTTAAAAACTCCTTGTCCAAAACGTTGCTTGGCTAAGCCTGAGTTTCGCTGCGCCAAGGAGAGTTACTCCTATAGACTGGTCCTTGGCCAAATTTGCATACCTCTAATGGGTGGTACATTATACCACAAGCAGTCCATCGAAGTCAGCAAGACGACTCTGGATTAAGGTGCTGGCTGGTATGAGTAAGGATACTGGAATCTGGCCCTCTGTTGCACTGGCTGGTGCTAAGCTCAAAGCCACATGATGAAAGTAAAGGAAGGATCTTTTCTTATGGCTGAATCTTTTTAACATAAGTAGAGATTACGGGTATAACAGAAGTGCTGTGGGAATTGCCCTTGTAACTCTTTTCAGGGCTCTTTACCCTTTTAGTTATAAGCGCTTTGCAAACCTCAGATGACTTGATTGGCAGCAATCGATTCCTCTGGTTTTATATGGGGGGCGGGGGTCTGTCACTGGTATCTTCTCAGGATGCCTTCAGTACCTCTCATTGTGTTAGAAAGGATCTGAGACAAGCTTTGGAAGCATGGCACAGTGCTGCTGAATAACCCGCACAGTCCAAAACGTGTGCTGATATGAGACTGGCGTCTCCTCTCGGCATAAGTTCCCCGGATGGGTGACATTGGCAAGAGAGCGGTGCGTGGGGGAGGTGGGTGTCAAACATTCTCCCCTTTTGAGTTGTTTGATTTCAACTCCTTTCTTCAGGATCCCGTGTCTGCCATCGAGGAAGAAACAGGAGGACTGTCAGTGTCAGGGGTCTATTTCATTTGCCCACTAACTGGGGCCACCATAAGGAAAGACAAGAAGGAAGCGCACATAAAAGAGGCCATCCTCTTGGTAAGTGAGATCCTCTGCCAACCACAGATGTCCACCAGTTCCTGCCTTCACTCTGTCGCCGGCATGGTTCCCCGGTGTAGTATAATCCTCAGGTAGCTGTGGTTTCAGCCAGATTCCCAGGCAGCCCTGGGCTTGAAACTGTGCAAAACAACATGTTCTGTCCTTTACCATCATCTTTCAAAATCACAGTCCTCTGCTGTCCCCATTTTCTCCACCAAAGCTTCCAGCTCTGCAAGGACCATAAATCTAGATAAGGATAGTGGTTGACAAATGCCTGCCCCAATTCTTTCCTCTGAGCTTGGCAAGAGACTGTCTCCAGGACTCCATTCAGTCTGCCCCTCCGTTTCTGAAATTGGCAAGACAGTCCCCTGACCCCTTTGTGACTGGTTCCTGTCCTTCTCAGCATTCCTCTAAAGACCCAGTGGCTGCCTCAATCATGGAGATTCACACCTTCAACAGGGACCGAGAGAAAGTGAAACTGGGTGTTGAGACCATTGCTAAGTAAGTGATCTGAATTCCTTGTGCAGCTTAGTTCACAGGTGGCCTGCATGAAATCTGTCACTTCTCCAGATGAGAAGTCAGGGTGAAAGCCAGCGCACCTTTCCCAGAAGCTTAAGGGGAAGGGAATTTTCTTGTGGTCTAGGTGGTGCCTGAGGGAAAACTGAAGGTGAAGATTTGGAAATATCTCTTAATAATGAAGTCTTAAATAGTACCAAGTGGGTAGTCAAGGGGACAGAACTTGTGAGTGGGAGATGGAATTGATCAGGCATAGGGAACCTAGGTTTCCAGCTTACTTGGATCTGGCCTGTAGTGTGTCTTGCTGTCGTCTGCCCCACCTGCCTTCCAGGGTCTGACTGCAAGCGCAGGCAACCCAGAGCCTCACTCCTCCCTCCCCCGGGTCTGGAGTGTGAGGTTACTGGCAGCCAGTGGGGTCTTTTATGTATTTAAGAGCCAGGTCAGTGAGTTCAGCAGTGGGGGGGTGGAATAAAGTTTTTTTTTTTTTTTCTTGTTGGGAGCCAGGTTAGTTGTGTGCGTGGGGTGTGTGTGTGTGTGTGTGTTTTCTCTCACTGATGGGTAGCCCCCATGTGAAAAAAGGTCCCCTGCCCCTGGACTAGATCATAAATGTGGTCTCTGCAGGTGTAGAACTTGGTACACCTAAATGAACCATCTCTGATTGACATGTGAATGCATCTGAATGAGGCTTTGCTTGCAGACTGGTTGGGGGTGGAGTGGGGGAGAGGCATAAATACCAGTTACAGCTTGTTTCAAGCTGTCAGGAGCATAGCAAAAGAAGAGCAGTCTGGATGCTGGCATGCAAATAAACCCAGTAGTCTTCAGCCATCTTTTCATATTGAGAGGACTTCTGCGTTTTTAGTTATGTCCTGTGTGTTTACGTGCCTCTTCAATGGGGAGTTCTAAAGACTCCTATCTGGAGAAGGTGGTTGAGGCTATTAGTGCAATGCGTGAGTGTTCAAAAATAGACTTGGTTTGGGATAAACAAGCCTGGGAAGGATGTTAGTGGAGGAGAGGCACTTGGAAATCAATTTGGACCATGTAATGTTTTTTAAAACTTTGATCTGGGGACCAGATAGGACCCATGATTCATTAGTAATCTGAGTATCCATGCCTGTTGTGAATGAAGTGTCTGAAAGTCCTGTCTTCTGCAGGTATCTGGATAACATCCACCTCCATCCAGAGGAGGAGAAGTACCGGAAAATCAAACTGCAGAATAAAGTGTTTCAGGTGAGGTTGCTTTCTGTTGCCCTACTGAGGAAGTCTCACTAATTAGCAGATTAAGTCTAACCCTCTTCTTATCTTATAGGAAAGGATAAACCCTCTAGAAGGGGCACACAAGTTTTTTGAAGCCATTGGATTTGAAAAGGCAGCACTGCCTATTCCAGGACAAGGCAAGAAATCTAACTCTGTTAGACTTGAGACTGAGATCAGCTACTTGAGTGGTAGCAGGGCATGTTGAGAAGACAGCTTTGGTTACTCTAAAGCAGTGGCTATCAATTAGGAGTATGCACACCTGTGAGGTATGTGCAGGCTTTCCAGGGGGTACATCAACTCACCCAGACATCTGTCTAGTTTTACAACAGGCTAGTCAGTGCAAACTAAAATTTCATAGCAACCATGACATGTTATACTGCTGTGTGTACTGTACACTGAGATGAAGTACAGTGTTCTAGTTGATTTATTTCTTAACTATACAGTAAAAAGGAGAGAGTCAGCAGTTTTTCAGTAATGGTGTGCTGTGATGTTTTGTCTGATCTTTTTTTTTTTTTTGTAAGTAGCTAGGTGAAGTGTAACTCAGTATATTTGACACACATCAGACTCCTGAAAGGGGAACAGTAGTCCACAAAGATTAACAGCAGACTGCAGAGTACTGCTCTACATTGTAACATCACCATTTTACCCACACCCTCAACCTGCAGCTTGCTTGTTGCCCCAGGTGATGTGTTCGTGGGTGTGCTTTCCATTAGCTCACAGGTAGCAGTGGATATGCTCCTAATGTATGGGGAGTGCAGTTAGGATCGAAGGGAAAAAGGGTACTTGAGCCCTCTCCTACATGTGTTTTAGAGACCACAGAAGAGTATTATGTGCTGAAGGAGGAAGCGTTGACTAAACTGCAGGACCTCAAGAACTATAAGGAGAAGTTGTTGAGCTCTGAGCCAGTGAAAGCCCAGTTGGATCGCCAGCTCTGTGTATTCAAACCCTCCCCTCAAGCTGCCCAGTTTGAACTGCCCCATGACTTCTACAACCTCACAATAGAGGAGCTAAAACGAGAACAGCGGCTCCGGTGAGTGGCCTGTAGTACTAAGCACTGCTTACTCTAGAAGGATCTGCATAACTGGGGGGAGGGGGATGGTCCAACCGTGTGGCTGTGGGCTGGGGAAGTCTCACTGCCCTTCCCTGCCTTGTCTATAAAGGACAGAAGCTGTGGAGAAGGCCTCTATGCTGAGGACAAAGGCTATGCGGGAAAAAGAAGAGCAAAGGGAAATGCGGAAATATAACTATACACTGCTACGAGTCCGTTTGCCTGATGGATACATTCTACAAGGTAAAGAATGGCCAGACCAGGCCTTGCAACTTACTTACACAACCCAGAAACCTTCTGGATATTCAGCTTTGTATCTTAAGAGCAAGAACCATAAGCTTCTGGTGGGACCGTGGGACATAACTTGGCAACATATGGGGATAGAATAACTAAACCTGCTGGGTTTCTTCTAGCTACTTCATGTCACTGAAACACTGGGGTAACTATTTTTGCAGCCTCTGTAGAAATGTCTAAAACTCTTTTCCTCTAAACAAAGGGTGAGTATGAAGATCTGGGATATCTTTGGTCAGCATCATGCCTTGATGCACTCTAAAGCTGTATGTTTCCATCTGGTTAATAGTAAAGGAGCAATTTATTGGCTTGGTTTGTTGATTTTAACTCATTGGGGGCACTAAGCTGAAAGTGACTTTGCAGGCTGAGGAACACCGGTTACATTCTTCAATAGGAGACACGTCTGGAATCTTGCAGTGATGTTACTGAATTGATCTTTTCCAGGGTATTTTATTTTTAGGTTAGAGGTACCACAGTAACTTAATTTTGTTGCTCTGCTTTGCTCTTGGGATGACCAGTGTATTTCTATGAATTGTTTGTTTTGCATAAATAACAAACTTGGTTCCTCCTCTGATGAACCAACATAACATTCTCCAGCTCTGCAAACTGAGAGCAGCATAATGGGAATCTGCTTGTTAAGTGGGTTTTATCTTAAGTAGAAGAACACTCTGCCTTTTCTCATGGTAGGGACATTCTATGCCCGGGAGCCAGTATCTGTGCTCTACAAATTTGTGAGAGAAGCACTGCAGGATGATTGGATGCCCTTTGACCTGCTTGCTCCTGGAGGTATCAAACTGACTGATGAAAACTTGGCATTCAATGAGTGTGGACTGGTGAGTAACGTGACCTAGATGAAGCTACTCCCAGCAGATAAACTATTCAGGGAAAGGAAATTAGATTGTAATTCTGTTCCTGGGATGGTCTAAGTTCTTGGTTATCTGCTGCTCAATGCAGTTAAACTTCAGCCTGGTCCTGAGCTGTACCATCTCCTGTCAAAAGGGTTTTGGAAAGCTTTGGGAACAAAGCTTAGGAGTCTTACACAAGCTTGACCTGTGTACCCTGTTTGCCTGCCTGCTAGTGGTGGGCTTCTAGAACTAACAATCGTACTCAACCACATCAAAGAACATTTCAGTGGGTTTAAGATACATGAAATGTTCACTGACCAGCTTCAGTGTAGCTATTGTTACTAATATTCTGTACATTTTCTGCCTGTCTTAGGTACCCTCTGCTCTCCTCACATTCACCTGGGATGCAGCTGTCATGGCAGACATAAAAGCTTCTGGAGAAGAGAAGAAAGGGAGCCCATTAAAACCCAAACACCTTTCTGCTGTCCAGATATTGTCATGAAATAAATAGGACTGGATTCAGGGTTCTTGATTCTATTATGTGCTGTTGCCTCCTCAAGCATGAAAATAGAAGCTGCCTTAACTGTTTGTCATGAACTTGTTTGAGGGAAGACTTCAATTGTATCTAAAGCACTAGGTCAGGTTTCATTACGCTAATGCATTATCTCCAGATCAATAGGAGTGGCTATATAATGGACATGAGGACTGGGTTTAACCAGATTTAGGGCTGAAGACTGTCCTGCCCAGGAAGGAAAAAAAAGTGTTTTTGTAGGGCTCAATGTAAAGTTTTTTTGGTTATGTATATTTAATCTTTTCTAGATCTACTAAAAAAAAATCACTACTGAACTGTTGCAAACAAGGGACAGCTGCAGGATTACCTGATAAGCTCTCATAGTGAACAGGGCTAGTGTTAAGCATTTCTTTATGCTTCCATTGTATAAATGCTGCTAATACCTGTTTCAAACACTAATTGTGTTGGCTTGATTAAATGAAAATTTGGAAATAGTTTCCTGGGGGTCAAGTGATTGGAGTTAAATTTGCTTTATGGTTCCTGTGTTCTTGAGTGAGTGAGGCTGTCTAAACTAGGTTTTGTCAATAGGGCATCCAAAGTTCCAAGGGTGTTCTATTGCCAGTAAATTCACAGACCACCACTTTTGATGCTTTACCCTGAGGAAGAACCTGTCAGACCTGTTGAGGATGTCCCAGAGGGCCTGCTGTTCACAGAAGGGGCTTCCAGGATACTGAACAACCCTGGCTGCTATGCTTCCAGTTGGATGTTTTGCTGAGTAGTCTGGCCAATCTGTCAGACACTTTCCAACAACTCCCTCTAGCCTAAATGTAGCCAGAGGAAGATACCAGATCTGATAGTGTACTGCTGTGTTGGTTATTCCCTATTGCCACCTCTTGTTGCACAGTGAAGATGACATGCTAGTGAACTTGACAAGAAGAAATGGGGAGGTAGAATTATCTAGAACTGACAACAACAGCTTGAAGGTTCTACCCTAGCATCAGCTAAAATGAGCACAACTAGTGAAATGCTAACATGAGCTTGAGCATACTACTGTAAAGGTTACAAAAATGGCTGTTGACAAACTTCACTGCCACTTTTTCCCTAATAGTGAAAGCAAAGTACAGAAGTCTTACACCTCCCCCCCCATTGCATGCTCCTGCTCCTGGAGTCAGTTCTAATCCTCACTGACAAAGGGGAATGTAACCTGCAGTTTGAGGGAGATGTGATTACTAAAGTAATTTCACTGTTTGAGAGTCAAACTGTCCCTAGCTGTAAGAGCTTCAAGTTACTTTAGCCATGAAATTTTCACAGCTCAATTCACTGTCAGAAGCCCTGTTTATATAAAGGTGTGCAAATTCTAAGTTTTTAGATGTGACCCTGTGTGTTCATTTCCCTCTCACTAGCTGTTTATAAACCTCTCCTCCATGCTGAGGTTAGGGTAAAATAAGAAAGAATTGCTCCCCTTTAATATTTAGTGATATTAGTGGGTCTTGAGTAGAGCTGGGGCTGGCCCTTGAGTTCAAGATCACTAAAGACAGACAGCCTAGAAGGCTACAGAGCAAACAGGAGGGTTTCAGAAGGTTTAAGTTTCTAAACTATAACTAGGAACCATCACATGCCTGTAGCTCAGTGATGGACAACCTCCACCCTCCTAGAGTTCCACCTGCAGCTTGCAGGTGCTTATTACCCCTCTTGGCTACTGGGGCATGAGAGCCTTCCCCTACTTGACATTTTTGGCACCCTGAATTCAGTGGATTTATACTCCTTACTGCAACTTGAACATAAAATGACAACTCCTGGGCTACATCTACACTAGAAGCATCTGTTAGGGTAATGGACAGAACCTGTCAATAGATTGTATTTACACACAACTTGGACTGTTAGACCTGCTAGAAAGCAGAACTGCAAAGAGTGCTGTCAACAGAAATGTCTACACTGCACTTGTCAAAAGTACTCTGTCCAGAGATTGTTTATACCTCAAGTTTGAGGGCTGTGTCAAAGAAAATGCAGAGTTCTGTCAAGACTTTGTCAACAGAATGATTTAAGTGCGGAGACAGTGAGTTTTGTCAACAGAAGGGGCCTTCTGTTGACAAAACTCAGTGTAGACACAGCCCTCTGGTTTACTCATAAAAGTCTTAGTTGCCCATCATTGGTATAGCTGATGGCAACAGGATATCTCCACATTCCCTAAAACAGGTAGTATAACCGCCAGTCCAGAAAGCTACATAATTACCTGAATAGACCATATTTTTCAGAAAAACATGGTTCTGTAAGAGGCAACTTGTTCTGTGTATTTATAGACTGATCCATAATCAATGCTAGAAGAGGCTAATGCGCCCAAGGCATAAGACCTAAAAGTTGAACTCAAACATTCAGACTGAAAATACACAACTGTGTTCTATTACAGAAGTGTCTTTTTAGACATCTATAGTTCAATTATTGATTCCCAGCAATTGAAGCAGGAATTACTGGATCGCATACTAGAGTGTTTAAGACAGACTCTGAAAGGTCAAATTTCCTTTTAGCCAATGACCAATATTTAAGACTGGCAGAAATAAAGCAAAAAAGCTGTGGGTGCAGAGTTGCATTCTCTCATAGGCTCTGGAGATTGTCAAAGGATAAGTTTACCCACCTACTTACAGTATATTACTAGATTCTTTCAAATTGCAAACAAAAATCTGTATGTTAGACACTTCAGTCTTTCACCCAGATTCAGTCCCTTTGGACTGATATTAGTGCTTCTCAGCCTTTTATGTGCCAGGAACCAACTTGCTGCCTTTCCACACAGTTAGGGAGACTTCAGAGACCAGTTACCATCCACAGATCTGTTGAGAAGCATTGGCCTGTACCATCTCATGTACATTCTCTCCTAGCCCCTACAGAAAATTCATCCCTGGTAATGCCCCTATAGGGAGACAGACCAGAAACAGGACAAAGATACAGGTAGCAAATTCAAATATAATTGTACACATCACCATTTATGCCCCAAGAGCCATGCTGTACAGAATTATGAACAGAAGACTTGCCCATGGGTATTGCAGTAAGCTTACACTTTCAAGATCACACAGCTAACTTTGCTTAAAGAGCACAAGTTAGATGCATTTCATACAATATCAATTTCAATAATGCTTTATTAAAAAGACATATGCAATATTTGGCTAAAAACTAACCTAAAATTTTTCAAGCTTTCATCTGTTCTGCTTCAGACCAAAGTGCTGTCTTCTCTTTACAAGAAATACGGAATACTTTCAAGTATCTCGTAGAAAGATACACCAGTTTAAAAAAATCCTAAAAATTCTACAGACATATGTTAGTAGGTATTTAGTATCAAACAGCATTAGCTGGGCCAACTGCAATAGCTCTCCGCATGGGGACCATCTCCACTGCACCATGTGATTCTGAAGCAATTTCGGTAATTGCAGGTGTAGACTCTGAAATAGAAAAATATTTTTCATATTCACCAGAAATACGGTATAACCCAACAGCTGCAGTACATCCCTCCTCATTAAAAAGTGCAGCTAATGTTAGAGGCTCTGTCCAAGTCTTCAGGGTTATCTACTCACAAAGTATGTATTACTGTACTGGTACAATTGTCTGTGTGGACACTAAGTGGCTGATTTTGGATTGAGTTAACTCACATTAACTCAAAATACATTACATTAACTCAAAATAACTTGTTTATACAAAGGGGTCATCTGGTGAATTTTTTAAAATCACTGCCAGATCAGTGCAAGTTTGTGCAAAGACAAGTCCTTAGGTGAAAAACTGAACAAGAACAGCCCCATTTCTCAACATAAGAGGTTAGAGCCTTTAATTTGCTCTTTTTGGTGATTGAAAAAAAAATCTATGTACATATCAAACAATGCACACAATTTTAGCTTAAGATATCTGATGTTTAAAAATATTTATTAAAAAGGAGAAGAAAGGAAAGGATGGTACCATGACAGTTCCAGTTGGTACAGAGAAAAGAACAGAGATGGCTGAAAAGCTGGGGAATTTTACATCCTTCCTGCCTACAGAATATAGGCTCAAAGAACAATGTGCACACCATTATCTGCACCCGGCTCCGCAGGGGGAGTCTCATGAAGATCAGCTGCACTGCAGAATTTGTTAGGGGAACTGACAGCTCTGGACTACTGTATAAAGGGAGAGTTGTTTTGTTTCGTATTAAACTGACCAGCAGTGAAGTACTCAATAAGGTCAAGCATAGCACCTATAAGTGGTGTATTGTGAGGGATTCGTTAGGTCTTTTGAATGTTACTTCTTCCAAAGGAGGGGAGAACAATGTGGTTCAGTTACCAGCATATATAAAAAGAAAAAAAAAAAAAAAAATCAAATCAGTGGTAACTAATCTGACAGCTAAATGCAATTCTGACGCAATTTGCGTAAGGGCAGCGTGTCTTCAGACTTTTCTCCTATTACATCCCCACCCAACCCTGATTGTGTTTTGTGTGCACTCAGAGGTTACTTTCCCACAAGGAGGCTGGTTATAATCTTGATGTCCAACTAAAGCACCAAGCAGAGCAGGAAGAAGCAGCCCAGCTTAGAACTGACTGGAATGGAAGAAGATTTACAGTATTGTTGCAGCCATGTTCATCGCAGGATATTAGACAGGGGCAAACAAGGTAGTGAGGAAATCTCTTATTAGACCAACTTTGCTGAGAAAGTAGCTTTCAAGCTCCACAGAACTCTTCAGACAACAGCTCTATGTAGCTCAAAAGCATCTTTCATCAGTAACAGAGGTTAGTTCACTAGAAGATATTACCCTCACCCACCTTGTCTCTGAAATAGGAGGTATGACTAGAAGAGTGAGGCTGCCTAGTGGACAATGATGAGTCTGCTGGGCTAGGATGCATTAAATGGTGCAGGGAACAACTGAAGCATCAATAGTAGGTTTTATGCAGAATGAAGCAGCCCATGGTGGGAAATATTGGCAGAAAGAACCGAAGCAGTTTTAGTTCTGTGTCCTGTTTCTCTTCTGCTGAGTATAGAAAACGCTTTCACTGTGGCTCCTGGGAACAGATCTGTCAAAAGCCATTTGGCAGAGGTTCTCTCTCACCTTTCCCTGGTTTAACGTCGACAATTATGCAGTCATCTTCCTCTTCTTCTTCAGTGTCTGCCTGGAACCCATCCATTTCCATAGTTTCAGCCTTTAAACAAATAAAAAAGCTGCACCAGACATACCAGCAACTAAGTTTGCTTGTGATTCTAACATGCAAGATGATCAAAAACTCTTCAGCAAATTGGGCTTGAATTCCTTTGTGCTGACTCTCTCTCTACAGTAAAGATGTCATAGGATTTGTTCAGGATATCCTGAAAGCACAGTTAGGCATAGCTGTTCCCTGGGGACAAATCAACTGACTTCACACACAGACTGGACCTCTTGTCAAAAGTTAGTATGTATATTGCAAATATCAGATTTCCTGGTACACCAGCTGCTGTATCAAAAACTGCTTGCTAAAACATGTGGGCTATTAATTGCCTTTTGTGTAAGGTACTAGCTGATGTTTCAGCTTGGGTAAAAAACAGTGTTGTTAAGCTTTGTTCGGAAATGGAAATTTGTTTTAAGAGTAAAAATGGTTTTTAAAAAGTTTTCTTGCTTTCAATAGGGAATTACATGGAAAATTATATTCCTGCCAAAATTTTCCCTTCAGGATTATTTTTTCAGTGTTAAAAACACAAACTAATTTTCTCCTTTTTTTATGAAATGGAAATGGGAACAGCAGTGACCACTGCCATTTCAGCCAAGAGTGAAAGTGAGAGGAGCTGTGCTTACTGCACTGAGAGCTGCATCTATTTTTTTCTGGAATTAGGAAAATTTAGATTCCCAGCAATTTCCCCTCATTACAAATCAGATTAACTTTTAAGATAAAATGTATTTTCGTTTTAACATGTTTGATAATATCTTTCATATAGTTAAGATTCATTGAATTAAGATTCAGTTTACTATAAAAGCAGCCCTGGGACACCTTAAAGTAATATTTTGGAGCATAAGCTTTTGTGGGCAAAGACCTACAGATGGCATCTGACAAAGCAGGTCTTTGCCCACAAAAGCTTATGCTCCACAATATCTGTTACTCTATAAGGTGCCACAGGACTACTACTTGTTTTTGAAGATACAGGCGAACTCTGCTTCCCCTCTAATATTTGTTACTCTATGCACTGATTCTCAGGATTTATTTGGGCACAAGCTTTCATGGGTAAAACTTACATCATCGGATGCACTGTTTTTGCAGCTACAGACTAACAGGGCTACTCCCCCGAGACTTCAACAATTCGTTACTTTCTTTAGCTCTTCAGCTTAAAGAGCACCAGTATTTAGAAGACAGATCATAAAACATGGTAGCAGAAAGACGAGTAGGTAATAAGATGGAAAAGAAAACAGCTCATTGAAAGATAATTTTCACTAAGACCTGGATGCACAGATTCAAACAAACAATCTAATTTTGATTTTTCCTGACAAGCACCCATCCTATCTGAGGGGAGAAACAATAAGATAGCAGCCGCAAAAAGTGGACTTGAAGGCAATACAAATAATCTGAAGCTTCCTGCAGCTTGTTGTAAACTGCACTCTTCTCACCCCACAGAGTTCTACTTTACAAAGTTGCCTTTAACATCCAGACCTTTAAACTGTGTTTCAAATTAAATGTGTCTACCTCCTTGAAATTTAATGCTGCTTACCAGTAACCTCAGTCTCACCCTTCTCTCCTCCTCTTGCAGGAGAATCATGGTCCATAGATAACTGCTTGAACACTGTAAACCCTTGAGTTACATGCGGGCTGTGTTCCTTCAACCTCTGTTTAAACTCAGATTTTTGCACAAGTTGAGAGGAGCCAGAAACCAGGCTGCTGCTGTTGGTTCCCAGCTCCCTACCCCTTGTGGAAACTGAGAAGCTGACCAGCCATGAGCTGCCCCCTGGTTCCCACCTCCCCACCACTTCAGGAGCCAGGAAACTGACCAGCATGGGTGGGCTGGTCAGTTTCTCAGCTCCTGCAAGCCCAGGGGAGCCAGAACAAGGCTGCAGTCTGGTTCCTGTTTCCCTTTGACTTGCACAAAAATTTGTGTGGTGGTTGCAGGAACACTTCCAGACATTGGGTTTCCTGCGAGACACATGCATTACTGTACACCAAGCAGAGGTTTTAGGTTCTTCCTTATCAGTGTCTAGGCCAATCAAGAGCAAAATGGATCTCTGGGGCCAGGAACACCTAAAGTGCAAGCCTCAAATGATGAGCAGCTTCACTTACAGGACCAAGAAGAAAAGGCCCAATGTACTCAGAGTAAGACTGAGATAAAAAACAGAGAAAGGAGAGTCAGTCATGACTTCTCTCCCAGGCTTGCAGGTATTTAAAAAAAAAAAACAAAAAAAAAAACCGTGTGCAGTCAGTGGAGCAAAGTACTACCTCTGTTCCATTTTTTGGAGTTAGTAAACAAGCAGCTGATGGGATCGAGTTGGAAAAGAGCTTTAGTCCTGTTTTAACCACCCCAGACTCAGGAAAGACACTAGCATCCCAGATGCCAAAAGCAAGGAAGTTAGAACACTTGTAGCTTTAAACAAACACAACCTTTTCTAGCTTTTCACTGGACCTACAAGTCAACATCTCTTGAAATAACTTCAATAAAAAAGTACTCAGTGCTGGTGTATAGTAATAGAGTGGGAGCTGTACTAATCTATATACTATCAAAGCAAAAAAGCAGTCCAGTAGCACTTTGAAGACTAACAAAATAATTTGTTGGTGAGCTTTCGTGGGACAGACGCACTTCTTCAGACCGCAGCCATACCAGAACGGACTCAATATTTAAGGCATAGAGAACCAAAAACAGTAATCAAGGCTGACAAATCAGAAAAAAAATTATCAAAACAAAAAAGCAGACAAGTAGCACTTAATTTTTTTTCTGATTTGTCAGCCTTGATTACTGTTTTTGGTTCTCTATGCCTTAAATATTGAGTCCGTTCTGGTATGGCTGCGGTCTGAAGAAGTGCGTCTGTCCCACGAAAGCTCACCAACAAATTATTTTGTTAGTCTTCAAAGTGCTACTGGACTGCTTTTTTGCTTTGATAGTGTTGGTGTAGTTCTGTTGGTCCCAGGATGTTAGAGGGACAAGGTAGGTGAGGTATATATTTATTAAATCAACTTCTGTTGAGAGAGAGAGAGAGAGAGAGAAGCAGCTTTCAAGCTGTCAGATTTTCGTCAGGTCTGGCAAAACTTAAGCGTCAGCTAAATGCAGGCTGGAACAGATTGTTTAGCACAAGTAGTTAACATTTCGAGGAACCATTTGAAAAGAAAGTGGCCCATTACTACCCCTCCAATCAGAGCCAGGAAAGGAAGGATGTTGCTAGTGAGTTATAGATTGTTATAAGCAGCCATTAATCAGCACCTTTTCAGTTAGATTTTTAGTGTCTAGTGCAGTTAAGTGTCAAGGCATGTTGACTGAAGGTGTTGTACAGGTTTCCTTTAGGGACTGAGCAATCAGATATAGTAATTGCTCTGTGAAAAGTATTCACCCACAGGTGATAGGGTATTTGTCTTTATAATTTCTGAGAGTTTATTCAAGAGCGTAGCGACAGTCTAGTTTCACCCACAGAGCTGTTATTTCAGCATTTCATTACAGCAGATAAACTTGCCTATCATAACACATGGTGTACCTTAGACCCATGGACTCAGTGAAATTTAACAACCTAATAGCTAAAATTCTTATTAAAATCTGCACTTACACTAAGTAGAGAGAGCAGATGGAAAAAAATGTGGCCCAAAGCCAGAGCATAATTATAAATGCTCAGTTTTGCCTCATACTGTACTTGAGCTGTCTAAGCTTACTAAATCTCAGTTTCCTTGGTGAGAATACTTTGCTAATCTATAGCTCTGAGACTTTGTAAGGAGACAAGTTAAGGATGTAGTCCATAGGTATAGTAAGGTCTCAACATGTGAGGGTTCCATTCCACGCACCGTCACGTAACCCAGATTTTGCGTAAGTGGGGGTCCAACTTTTTCCCCCAGCAGAACACACATGTTCTGCAGCCGGGGAAGCAGCAGCAGAAAGGTAAGTCCTGGGATGGGGGGGCAGTTGGGGACAGTTAAGCCTGAGGTGGGTTGGGGCTGCAAGGGGGTGAGGAGTGGAGTTGAGCCAGAGCTGTGCGTGGGGAGTGGGGGTCTGAGCTGGAACCAGAGGTGGGCACAGGTGGTGAGCTGGCAGGGGGGGATTGAACTGGAGCTGCAGGGCTGTGTGTGCATGCACACGTATGTGAGAACCTAAGCCACATGCAGGCAATTTAAACTGGGGCAGGAGGATAGAACCAGGGCCACATGTGAGGGGTTTAAACTGGGGCAGGGGGTGAGCCGGAGCCACATGTGAGGGGTTAGGAGCCAGAGCCAGGAGCTGGGGGGGGAGCCAGCAGGGGGTTTGAACCAGGGCTCGGGAGGTTGAGCCTGAGGCAGGGGTCAGGGGTGGGAGGAGCTATGTGCAGGTAGTGAGCGGAGCTGGGGGAGTGCCCCCCAAGAAGTGGCCTTGTGGGGCAAGTTAAGCGCAACTGAAAATTGGGTTTACTATAGGAATCGGGGTCAGCCGCTGAAGAGCGGGCTAGTGTACTCTAATAAGCCGATGCTAGGCAGCAAGGAATATATCTGACAGTGACAGAATACACTACTAATTTTACTCAAACCACCACCACGCCCCCGCCCCCAGTATGAGCAAGGTTAACTAGGCATTCAAAACAATATGCATTCAGGGTTTGGAGGTGATTACCAACCAAAACAGGGGAAAGTGGATGGATAGAAAGCAAAGCTTTTAATATTTTAGTGAGGCTTTCTATTCTGCTTGAAAACTAGTACTCCAAAGATACCTCTGTCTATTCAAATTACTGTCTCATCTTCCCCTCTCTTGCCTTTTCCTCCCAATACACCACAAGAGATTATTGCTGTAAAATTTACACTAACATTCCCCACTGTAAAACCAACATTTTGCCCTCCATAGGGAGATCCATGCTTGCCTAGTTAGCTCATCAGTATTCTGCATTAATGGTTCTTATCCCCTTCTAAGTCAGAATTTTCTTAGAGTAACTCACCTGTTCTGTATCCCTAGGCTTTTTCATGAACTTGGTGATAGACATGCTTCCTGTTGACTTCCTCTTTGCTGAAACTGGAGTGGTTTGTGTCACCGTCACTCCTGGCGTAGTACTACTGTCCTCCTTGGCTGCAGAATGGACTGATGTGATGTAGTTCCACTGACACGGAACAGGAAGGTGCTCTTGATCAAAGCTTTTCAGCACCTCTGAGTGGACATACCAACACATCCTATATTCAGGTCTCTTCTCATACACAGAGTTCTCTGAAATAATTCGCTTTAGTCTAGCTTTTGAAGGAATAGCACAGTCCTCACTGACTGGAGTCTGTGGCTGGGAAGCGTTAGGACTTGTACGACTAACATCACTAGTATCTGGGGCTAGGGCTGTTTCACCAAACAGGCCTTGGCGGCAACACTCCTGGAATTCATGGATGATCACTTTACTTCCATTTACATTTCCATGCAGCAGCGGAAGTAGCTGTCCCAAGACTGGAGAGAGAAAAAGACAATGCATGTAGGTTTTTGAAAGCAAGCGGTTATATGTTTAGAACTCAAGGTGCATCACTGATTTGCTGGTATTAACTAAGCAGTTGTTACTGAAAGAAAACACACACACACACACACACACACACACAGGAGTTGTAGTCACTCAACACACAAGGCAAGAGCACTTTGCTTCAAGGAATTTTAGAATGCAAGTAATGCTCAACAACCCAGTATCTGCCATTTTACAAAGAGGAAGTCATACTGTTAAAAATCGGTGTTTATTGGGAACAGAACTCCATTCCCTGCTCTAGCCCTTCCCTCTAATTTCACAGCAACAGTTATGCCTGTTCACAGCATGAAGTCGATAAAATCGACAGAATCTCCATTCTCCTGAATAGTATATAGTGATAACACAACAAATTGTCTTATTTCCTAATCTATTTCACAGTAAGAGACTCCAGCATTTAAAAGCAAGCAACAGATTTCAGTTGGAACATATCGGTACCCAGCATGGAAAAAGTTCCCACAAAGTTCACCTGCAAATATTTCTGACTTCACATATCCAGTCTGTTTTGAGTCTTAATAGCTATGTCTACACAAGCCCCAAACTTCAAAAATGGCTATGTAAATGGCCATTTCAAAGTTTACTAATGAAGCGCTGAAATACATATTCAGCGCCACATTAGCATGTAGGAGGCCGCAGCGCTTCGAAGTTGACGCATCTCACCACTGCGTGGCTTGTCTCAACAGGGCTCCTTTTCAAAAGGACCCCGCCTGCTTCGAAGTCCCCTTATTCCCATCTGCTCATAGGAATAAGGGAACTTCGAAGCAGGCGGGGTCCTTTTGAAAAGGAGACCCGTCGGGACGAGCCGTGCAGCAGCGAGCCGCATCAATTTTGAAGCGCCACGGCCGCCCGCATGCTAATGAGGTGCTGAATATGTATTTCAGCGCTTCATTAGTAAACTTCGAAATGGCCATTTACATGGCCATTTCAAAGTTTGGGGCTAGTGTAAACATGGCCAATGACTGGTGTGAGGGGTTTCCTCACAGGTGGCATCTGACTTGGAGAAAGCACAACTGTTTGCCCCTTCCCAGGCTTACTTTGCTGGTCTTTTGTCCTTTTTTGGCTAGTTTTCTGCATCTGCTCTTCCTCTGCAACAGGTGAGTCCAGAATACAAACTGCAAACTGCTGAAGCACCTGTAGGTCTGCATCTGCACCACTGTTTTCATCTGTTTCCCAAATGCAGCCAATCTTCACAGCCTGAAGAACACGGAACCTCTTCCCCTTGGCTATCAGTTCATCCCATTCCTTTGCTTTCAGCTTCTGCCGAACTTTCTGATTCTCTGGATCGTGCTCCTGAAAAACCAAGAAAAAAAAAGTCTAACTCGTTAATTCCAGAGAAACTGAAATTCTCATTTTTGCTTTAGTGTACTCAGAGCTATGAGAAATCAAAAATACTGGATATCAGAAGTATGAGCAAATAGTTTGGAAAAGAAACCTACCAGAAAGTAGTAAATCCCATACAGTGCTGAGCAATAGTATTGTCACAGCCTTAAAAAGTGTCAGAAAAACCTTAATTCTCCATCTCCAATGTACAGGTGGTGAATCACTAATATTTAGCTTTGAGTTTGTTATCCATAAGTCTCATAGGCAGGAAATAGCCTTATTTACAGGTGGAAAACTGAAGCATGTAGGGAAGTGACCTAAATTAAAGTTATGCAATAGTCCAGGGGCATTGCTGAGAACAGAACTCTGGTTTCTTGAGTCTCCTATTCATGAGACACACTGGCTCAACAAAACAGCAGAAAGGTAGCACTTTAAAGACTAACAAAATGATTTATTCAGTGATAACATTTTGTTGGGTGTTTAAACTGCTACATTTCTGCTGTTTTGTTTTGTTTGAGTACAGACTAACACCTCTACCTCTCTGTTACTGTTGTCTCAAAAAGTTTGCAAAACAGCAACTCTAGAAGAGTTACACGAACTATCTGGCTAAGTTTTATAAACACTACCAGGGCTGTGGCCTGACCCGACACTCTCTTTCATCTTAACTCAAGAAATTCAGTCTGCTCTTGATGAATACCTCTTTAGAAGCTATTTAGAAATGAATCTTCCAAGCACTGGCTCAACCTGTTATAGAAGCTTTTACTTATTTTCCTGAGACCACCAAGCTGAAGTTGCCACTATAAGCTGCTTATTTCCCCTTTTAGCTGCTATACACCTAGAGGAGGGTTTTCACTCTGAGCCTCACATTCTATTTTAGTGGCCCATGCAGCAGGGCTGGGCAAAATACAGCCCACAGGCCAGATTCGGACCACCAAGCCACCTGCAGGAGCAGTAGGAGCCTGTCAGGTTCCCTGCCCATTCCACCGCTACACACCACCACAGTCAAATAGGCTGTCTGAACAGCTGTGAACCTGAGGGGAAGGGAGAGGATTTGCATGCTGCCCCATCCCCAGTTCAATCTTTGAAGACCAGGCAGAAAAGGAAGTACCTCTCGAAGCTGTTCACAGATGCACATGGCCATACAGGCAGGGAACCTGCTGGACTGCTGGCTGGGAGTTACCCAGGCAACTCAGCCCCTCTCCTCACCTTCAATCCTCTGCACCCCACCTGCACCCACACCTCCAAGACCCTGAACCCCAATTCCTTGCCCCAGGTCACAATCCCTTCCTTCACCCCAATCTCTTACCCCAGGCTCCCTTCTGCATCCACCCTCCATTTCAGACCCCATCCATTATCATGGAAAGGTGCAGACCTTTACCACTTTCCAAATTCTTGGAGCAGCCCCCTCAAAAATTACACATCCCTGCCATATAGCAAAGCCTGTCATCCTGTGGGTCTGGTGGAATTTCTAGTGTAGCTTCTCCACCCCAGGTATAAGGTTACAAATCAGCACTGACTTTCACTAGTGATATATAATTTTTTTTTCAAATGCTTCTCTAATCACCACTCACTATTCAAGTGTGCTATTACAGGACATGGGAGAAGTCTTCGTTACACACTATTAGTAGCTACTTCTAGCTTAATCTTCTACTCCACTCAAAGGAGAGCTTTCTTGGATTTTCATATAGCCAGATGACCTACTAAACTCAAAACAGCTGCAATCAGGGATACATGTAAATAAAACTGCTTCCATAAAATGGATGTTCTCCCCTGCTTGGATCAAAATTTTGCAGCATATACTCATTTGGAAGTCCAAAGACACAGATATGCCAACTGACTGGGGAGCGTGCTAGTATTAAGGCTGAAGCATACCATTTTATTTGTTGAACAGATAAGCAGACCAGTCCTATTCAGAGAACGCTGTGGCTCCTCTACCAAATAGCAAAAAAAATTTGCACCAAATGAGAACAGTGTCCAAGTCTTTACAAGTTTGAGCTGACACAGAAGCTCCTCCAGAAAAGTGTACAATTTATTGCACAGTACCATTTGGGAAACCAAGAAACCGAGGCCCACTCAATTCACTTACTTCTGTCACTCCTTCATCCTCAGATAGGTACCCATGGGGTACAAAAAAGCCATCATCATCATCTTCATCCTCTCCTCCCTCCTCTTCATCATCCTGAAGAGAAAGTTAACTTTACTGAAACCAGTACTTTGTAAGTAGCCTAACAAGAGTTTCAAAAGCAGCAAAAATCCAGACATGAACACGCAGAAGAGTGCAAGCAGCCTGGCTTAGAGACTAACAAATCCCTCTGGCCACTAAGACAGTTAAGTTTCTTTTGAATTGTCTCCACAACTTCTGTCTAGCTAGCACAAGAAATTCTCACCCCTTCACTGTGAGAGAGACTCTCCCCTGGTTCTTCCTCTTCCCACTCTTCATCACTGTCTATCTCGTAGTCCAGCAGTTTCTGTAATGAGAAGTGTCCACATGCCAGCACTCACTCAGTGAGCTCAGAGAGCAATGCAGGAGTTCATGCAACAATTCAAATAGCAGCAAAAGGGAATAAATGACAATTGGTCTGTGAAATGCAAACAGAAGAATGAATGGTATCTGGACAAAGATCTGCTAACAGCATTGAAAGAAAGAACATCAGTAAGGTGCGGGTAAGATCATAGTGACTGTGAAATGCTCACATCATCCTTGGACCAGGGATTCCTGGGATGAATGACAGTGGTTTTCTTATTCCATGTGCCCCAGTATGCAGGTCGGTGATTCTCAGAAAACTGTAGGAGTTTCATCCTGCCAAATTTCTTCCTTTCAGGAACACTGTTTACTTTGCAGCTATTCACTATCACCACACCGCTGTTGAAACAAACACACAGCCCATAGCAGCTATTATTCCCACTGCTGCGCCGATAGAACCTATGGACATCACTTAAAGGCCTGAGAGATTGCCTTCAGTTCAGCCATCTCAGACAATTCTAGAGCATTCATATTTACACATCACCATCTGCTTTCCAAGGACAAAGCAACTATCCAGGACAGGTCCTTCCCTAAAAACTGCAATTAGCACCTCTGTTTTGTCAGACAGCTATTTTATTTTTAAAAGCCATATTTAGGTTATGTCTACACTGCAAACCTGATAACTGAGTAGCTGTGCTGTTGTAGCCCTGTGTACTGCATAACTTCTTCATTGTTGGAAGACCACTTCTAAGGAGGGGTGGTACCTTCACTCTCCACACTGGCACTCTTTAATTGTTTAAAAGCTTCTGTTGTTTGGAGGGTGTTTTTTCACACCCCTCAATGACAAAAGCTTTGAGCACATGCCTGTGTAAACAAAAAGTTAGATGAAGCAAACAGATAAGTCCCCCTCTGCACTGGACACTGCTGAAGTGCAAGATTCCCAGAAGAGGATTTGTGACCTTGTGTATGAAATGAAGGAAATCTGCATCACAATTCATTGCTTCCCATCATATGAGATTCATCACTAGACTAAAAGGAAAACCCCATATTTTTGTGATCACTGCAGTTGGCGCAAACCACTTTCCAACACTGGTTTTACAACTGGAATGTAAATGAACAGCAACCCAAGTCCCAGACTAACCTGTTGACTATGTCAGCGCTGTGGTCACAGACAATCGTAGGCCCAGATTTAAGTGGCTTGCAGCATTTTAGTTCTTTCAAAAAAGAGACTTCGCTATCCTGTGCTTGTATGAGTTGATCTAGCTGATCTGAGAGGTCCTGATCAAAAGCAACACGACAGAGTGGGGCCAGGACCATGTTCTCTTTAATTTCAAAGGGAGCAAATTTCCCACAGGAGCCAGCAAGGGTCTGAAATTAAAAGTTAGAATTAAAAATGTTATACTCTGAATCCATTGCCTGCCCATCTGAGTTAAATCTAAAGTCCTGATATTTCAAGAGATACTAGGCATATTACATACTTCCTATTTGTGAGTTCAGCAGATCTCCTTAAGAGGAATTAAAGTCTTGTAGCCATTCCTGGAACAGTTATTAAATTGAGAGTCACAGATTTCAGTACAGCTGGCAAGAAGTATAACCTCTGCTAGAAGATTACAATTCTGTCCCACACAGCATCAGCCACAAATTTCTCAGGAGTCTAGCCACAGAGACACTATCAAAACAAAGAGCAGTCAAGTAGCACTTTAAAGACGAGCAAAATGGTTTCTTAGGTGAACTTTCCTGGGACAGACCCACTTCTTCAGACCATAGCCAGACCAGAGCAGACTCAACATTTAAGGCACAGAGAACCAAAACCAGTAAGCAAGGAGGACAAATCAGAAAGAGATAATTAAGGCGAGCAAATCAGAGAGTGGGGGGCGGGGGGGAAGGTCAAGAATTAGATTGAGCCAAGTATGCAGACAAGCCCCTATAGCGATTCAGAAAGTTCCCATCACGATTTAGACCATGCGTTAATGTGCCAAATTTGAATATAAAAGGCAGCTGGGCTGCTTCCCTTTCCAGAACAGTGCGATAATTCTTCAGTATCACGCATACTTTTAGGTCATTGACAGAATGCCCCATTCCATTAAAATGTTGACTAACTGGTTTGTGGATCTGGAGTGTTTTGATGTCTGTTTTGTGCCAATGGGCACAATTCTTGATCTTCCCCCCGCCACCCCCTGATTTGCTCATCTTGATTATCTTTTTCTGATTTGTCCTCCTTGCTTACTGTTTTTTGTTCTCTGTGTCTTAAATACTTAGTCTGTTCTGGTCTGGCTATGGTCTGAAGAAGTGCGTCTGTCCCACGAAAGCTCACCTACTAAACTATTTTGCTAGTCTTTAAAGTGCTACTTGACTGCTTTTTGTTTTGATAGTGTATAGACTAGCACGGCTTACTCTCTGTTACTATTCAACATGCATGATTTAAATCACGATGGGAACTTTGAGTCACTACAGGGGCTCGTCTGCATACTTGGCTCAATCTAATTCTTGACCTTCCCCCCCACCCCTCCACTCTCTGATTTGCTCAGCTTGATTATCTTTTTCTCATTTGTCCTCCTTGCTTACAGTTTTTGGTTCTCTGTGCCTTAAATATTGAGTCTGTTCTGGTCTGAAGAAGTGGGTCTGTCCCATGAAAGCTCGCCTAATCAACTATTTTGCTAGTCTTTAAAGTGCTACTTGACTGTTTTTGTTTTGATAGTGTATAGACTAGTACGGCTTCCTCTGTTACTATTCAGAGACACTGTCAGCCAGTGCTTTCTAAAACAAATTAGAAATAAGTCCTCAAGTTTGTTTCCTTGAAAAAGAAACAGTGAGGATGCCTGTTAAGTAAACCTGTGTGCTGGTTGAGATGATCATCAAGGAAGTAGACAAGTACAGTAATTAACAACCACCTACCTTGGGGGTTTGCGGAGTCTTTGGTTTCTGAAAGAACCTGGTGATTTCTGCCTTCTGTGCATTAATGCGCTGGAATTAGAGAGTGAAATACATGTTATCACCTTAAATGAACATTCATATGGTAAAGTTTTTAAGAAGGCTTGTTCTTTAGCTCTTTAAAGTTCAAGATGCAGTATGGAGTAAGGGGTTTAGTCTTTTTGCTCAGCTCCCATAACATAGCAATACCAGTCAGTACTAATGAACACCCTAGGGTATACAAAAATAAAGTTTTAAAGATCAAAAATACTAAATTTCAGTTAAAATAAGTTACCATTAGACCATCACAAGCATGCTACATTCACACTTAGTATCACAGAAATGAATTACTCTAATTTGTACAGCCCAACTACTAGCTCTTGCTTCTTGAAAGTTCTGTGCTTCCAATTTCTGTCTCTCAACAAACTAAAATATAACAGGTAAAAAGACTGATGCATGCTAGATAGGTTTGTTTTTGTCCTATGCTTATGTGGCTGTAGACCTTTGCCAAGCACAACAGAGGAGTTACTTAAGACACTATCTTAAAAACAGAGAGACAATATATAGAAAAAGATGGAAGCAACAATGGAGTAGACTGGAAAAAAAAAAAAAATGACATTCAGCGCACAGCTTTCTATAGTCACTCACACTTTTGCCCCAGAAAAAGACATCATGGCTTCTTGACAAAAGACCCTATATCTGGGAATATTTTGAAGAAATTTGTTCCTGGGGTAAAAAAGGAAAAGATGTTAAGTATAAGCAGTGCAAAAAGATGATGCAGGACCTAGTTGCAAAGATGAAAGAACGAAAACTGCTTATTGGGAGAAGAAGATTTGGATAAAGATGTAGATATGGCTGAGAGGATCAACTGGTTACTAGCTCAAATAATTCACTTTGCAATGCATCAATTTTCCCAGATTCTCTGTGCTTTTTAGTAAAGGGGGGACTTTCCCAAGCTGTTTTCTGTGTTGGGTGGTGTTAGGAAAAAAAGGCTTAGTTTAGCTAATTTTTATGGGTTGTCTAATTAACTAGGTTTAGAATCAAATATATTAACACAGAAAAACGCAGAAAGAAAAATCTAAAGTTGCCATCTGTCACTGAGTGTAATCATACATAATACATGCCCCTTAACTTTGGAACATTATGATCACAGATCATAAAGGATGATGCCGTAAATTATTCCCTATTTTACTTCAGCATAAACCAGCTCTTCCAAGGGAAGCCCGTTCTATACTTGTTTTCTCAAAAAATCAGAAGTGCCAGTGAGTTCAACAGGACTTACTCTAAAATTAAATGCACTCTAAGCACAGTCTAGTGTTTTTTGGTAATTTGATTTAAATTGAGATTTAAAACCCCCTTAATTTATATCCATCCACCCTGACTACTTCCTTATCCAGTTCTAAGCTTAAACACAAAACACAATAGAACAAATATACACGCTAAGGAGGTTTGTTGTTCTGGTAAGGGGTTGCTCCAGCTCTGTTTTCTCCTGCTTTCAATTCATCACTCGAGCGCCTGTGTTAGACTGAGTGGGAAGTATAATTGGTGGAGGGCTTACACTGTTATCCTGCTCAGAAGATGGGTTATGACAACTTTGGATGGCATCTGTGTCAAAAGCTCATCAGAATATCCTCCCTGAGGAAGTACTTAAGCTACCTGAATGACTTTTAGAAATATTTCCATTTTGCCAAGTCCGAACAAAGGCCACCGGTACGCCTGGGACGGATGGATAGTCCGCCAAGGCATCACTGGTGGACTAGTGCAATCAGACCAGATTGAATACATAGCACCTTGAATAAGAACACAAGTTTAAATGTGATGCAATGGAGAAGGGAGAGCAAGGGGAGAGATTCAAAATCCATAGAATATTAAAAGCCATGTTCTGGATGATCTAGCAAGGGGTAATTGTGGATATCGGACCAAGAACCCGGAACGATCTCCAATTCTCATAGAAGAGCCTAGTCAAAAGGCAAATGTCACAGGGACAGCTAGACTCCAAAAAGAAAGAAGTTTTTACCTTCTCCTCCTCTTTTAAACGTTTCTCCTCCTCCTTTTTCCTTTTCTCTTCAAGTTTTGCTCTTTAAAATATAAAAATTCAAGAAGTTACCACACAAGTCATTAAGGTGACAGTATTTATCATCTACATTGTGGCAGAGCCTAGGACATTTGTACAAATGGAGCAAAATGGCACTCCATTTGATTAAAACCAGAAAAAAATATGGAACAAGAGGTTGTTCATGTCTTCTGCACTGGACACGTCTACATTACTAGTTATCTATTTTCAATTCCTCCAACACTCACAAGAGGGATGTGTGGTTGTAACAAACAGCTTTTTAAAAAAGAAAAAAAAATCAAAAGAGAAGGCAAGGCCACAGTGAGTGCAGAAGCTCTCCAGCCAGAATATGAAGAAAAATCTCAGCTCAGACAAAACCTCTTTTCAGCCATTTCAGAGCAGGAGCTTAATTTATCATCTGCACTCAATGAAAATTAAGACTAAGGACAGATCCACATAGTTGAAAGTGGCATTAAAACTATTTAGAAAACAATTACACACCCTCTATCTGAACACCGTTATACTGGTATAAAATTGTTTTTATTGGCATAACTTATCTCTATAAGCTTCACATACAAATCACTTACTCTAATGCTTCCTGTCTCTCCTTCCGTTTTTCTTCCTTCACTCTTAACTTCTCAGCTTTTTCCTTCTCATCTTTTTCCTTTTTCTCTCTCCTTTCTTTCTCTTTAAGTTCTTTCTCTTCCTCTTTCTTCTTCTTTGCCTCTTCCTTAGCCCGCTCTTTTGCAGCTTTTGCCTCTTCTTTCAGCCTCTCTTTTTCCTCCTTTTCTGCTTGCAACTTCTGCAGCTTATCTGCACGTTCTTGATCCTAGTTGCCAAACAGTTCAGTAAATGTCCTTGTCACACATTGTGTGTGTTTATGTATCAAAATAGGCTGACTTTACATATACTTGTATTTCCATGAAAAGACCACAGAATACAGTAGACTTGAATTATGTGAGGGTCGTGTGCCTGCACATATGCTCCTTGTATCGCTCAACTTTGTACAAGTTGGAGAGAAGGAGCCAGCAACCAGGTGGCAGCCTGGCTCCCCTGGGCTTGCAGGAGCCAGTGGGGGAGCCAGGGAGAAGCCATGCTGCACCAGTTGTCTGCCAGCCTGCCTCCCACCGTTGGGGGCATGCAGGGTTGGAGCAGCGAGCTGCTCCTTTCAATTTGCACCTAACTGGCATTAATGTGCATTAAGCGCAAACCAAAATTCTTGCTTATCAGGGTTTACTGTATTAGAACTGGAAGAAACCTCTAGAAGTCATCAAGTCCTGTCCCCTGCTCTCATGGCAGGACTAGGTACTATCCCCTGACATATGTTTATCCAACCTGCTCTTAAACGTATCGAATAATGGAGATTCCACTGCCTCCCTAGGCAATTTATTCAGTGTTTAGCCACCCTGACAGGAAGTTTTTCCTGATTTACAACCTAAGCCTCCCTTGCTGTACTTTAAGCCCATTGCTTCTTGTCCTATCAGATGTCAAGGAGAACAATTTTTCTCCCACCTCCTTCTAACACCTTTTAGGTACTTGAAAGCTGTTTCATCCCCTCTCAATCTTCTCTTTCCCAAACTAAACAAGTCCAGTTCTTTCAATCTTCCCTCAGATTTTTTTTTCCAAGTTCTCCAGTCATTTTAGTTACTCTTTTCTGAACCCTCTTCAATTTCTCCATTTATTTATTGAAATGTGATCTCTCGAACTGGACACAATACTCCAACTGAGGCCTAGTAACTACAGAGTAGAGCAGAAGAATTGCTTCTCTTGACTTGTTCGCAAAACTCCTATTCATGCACCCCAGAATCACGTTTGCTTTTTTGCAACAGTTTCAAGCTGCTGATTCATGGTTCGTGGTTCACTATAGCCCTAGATTTTTCCTGCAGTACTCCTTCCTGGACAGTCACTTCCCATTTTGTATACCTGAAACTGATTGTTCCTTCCTAAGTGGAGTACTTTGCATTTCCATTCAGCCCCCTCAAAGTAGGAGTATGTATATGAAACATCTAAACTACAAAAGTTAATTTACCTTACAAGAAATGCATCAGGCAGTGATTAGCCCTTGTAACCAAGTTACTGAGAGAACGTAGTAGGTGCTTGTAAATCATGCTTGCTTTAGTAGCATCTGACAAAATGCCAGTCTAGGTGTTCAATCATGCAACAAAGTAAGCCTCTCTTGCAGACTATGTATAAAATTCTATTTAGTCAAAGGCTTTTATACTAGCAACACATTACAGGAAAGAGCGGTAGAGAAGCAAGCTGGGGAATTAGAAGATAGTACCAAACCACTACAAGGGAGTGGCTGACCACCAGCTTTCTAATGGATACAGGATGCAGCTTACAAATGCTGTCTGGAGCAGCACGTGGCAGCTCATCCAGCAAGTAACATAGGTAAGCAGAGCACTGCTAGATTTCTTGACACCATAACTGTAGCGGTCAAGAAAAGGAGGAAAGTTGAAGGGGGGGGGCCCGTCCTAGAGCAAAGTTTTTTCAGGATTCCAGCCCTGTTTGGCAGAATGCAAGGCAAGAGCATATCTAGACAGGTAGTGAAAAAGTTTGAGACAATACATAATCCTAAGAATTTCTGAAGTCAGCAAGAAACACGCCTATGTTATTACTTATCATGCCTAATCTCAGAGGCTGTCTGATGGACACTAGCAGATACACACATCTGTCTTGGGTTAATGCGACTGCTACCCCTGACAGGAGTGGAGAAATTGCCTGACAAGAGAGGTTTCCCCAGTCTTGTCAGTGGCAGCAGCCAAGAATCAGGTTCTCAGCTGCCAGGGACAGGAGAAGGGAAACTGACAAGGGCACTAGCCCCAGTCAGTACTAGCCCCAGTCAGTTTCCCAACTCTGCAAGCTAGTCAGGCTGCCACCTGCTCCTGGCTCCCCTCTACTAGTTGAAGCTGATGCCCTCCTCAGTTTCCTGGCTCCCCCAACTTGCACATTAAATTTGACTTATGCAACTCTCTCATAAGGCAGGATCTACTGTAGAAGAAATAAGCAGAGCTTCTACTCATGCATTAAGCAACTTCTGGACAAGCCAAGAACTTTTAAACTGCATGCATAAAGATTCCACATTCCTCAGTTAGAAGAGCTGGAGAAGCAGGAAGATAAGTGCTAAATTAGACCAAAAGGAAATGCAAAAGGCTTTGCTTACTATTTAATGCAAAAGCACAGCAGGTAAACTTTCTATGTCAGTGAAAATGCCTTACTCTTTGCAATCTCAGCTTCTCCTTCTCTGCCGAGCCTCTGAAGCATTTCTGGTACGCCTGAAATTTAGAAAGCACACGTTCATAGATGCATATTCTCCACATAATTCTCTCAGTTCCACACTTACTAAAACACACCTTTTTCCAGAAAGCCTGATGTAATTTCAGACATCCAACAGTAGGTTGGTTAGGTTAAATGCGCCTCCAGATTAGGAAACAGAATTCAACTCTTCATTCCTACCCAACCTGACTGATTTACCAAGCATGTATTTCTGAGAATTTATTGCAAACTGAAGCTTATATTATGCTGCTGCAAACTTTAGTACATTCTTCTCTAACTTACTAGCACCACAGCATACAGGCAAACCCCAGTTATCTGACCCCCGATTAACCAACCTTCCAGTTATCAAACATTCTGTTTCATCCCACACCACCTCAGGTGGTGTTGGATAAAATGGGAGTTGGACAGTCTCCCCCAGCATATGGGAGCTGGCAGCCCCACAGGGGTCAGCAGCGGATCCCTGCCCGAGCTGGGGGTGGCTGCCCATTCAGGGAGCTGGCCAAGGTAGATGGCACCAGGGCAGCCAGCAGTCCACTGGGGCTCCATACCCTAGAGCTGGGGGCAGATGTCCACCTAGGAAGCCAGCTAGAGGGCTGGTGGCAGCTCCACACCCCAGGCCCAGTGGTAACATCATGCTCAGGAGCTGGCAGCAGCTGAGCGCCAGGGAGCTAGCCTGGGGCAGCCAAGCTCTGCACCCAGGGACTAACAGGGGCCACCCACCTGTGCTCTTTTTCCCAGGGCTAAGAGTGGCTCTGGCCTGGGACCAACCAGGTCTCAGCTTCCCAGGACTGGCGGGGGCTACCCACCCCACTCCCACTTATCCAATATTTTTCGGTATCCAACCAGTCAGTCAGTCCTGATTATGTCAGATAACTAGCATATTACTGTATTTAGAAAACAAGATGTTTATTTTTGTACATATACAAAAGCAGAAGTTAAACACAAAGCCACTATAAATCATTGAAACATAAAGGGAAGGAACCAAGGCTATAGCAAAGTTAGAGCCTACTAACTGCAAATATTTTTGCTGACTTACATCAATTTTTGTCCTGATAGTGGAGAGTCATTACCCAAATAAAAGCAGTGTCACTAACAACCACGAGACAAGAAATTGTCAGAGAAAGAAGGCCCCTATTGCTCCACCTTCCATCAAACCCTACATCCATGCTTGGTTTAGACACAAATTTCTGCATAGGAAGCTGGGGAATTCATATAATGATTAAATGGACTATTAAGTTTGACTGTAGCATTGTGTGTCATTTAGTTAGCTTTGCTAAATCCTTCTTCTCACCTTTTCTAGACCCCTCAATACAGATCAGGTGAGCCAACATTTTACTCATCTGAGATCACTCAATACCCGGTTTCCTGTTCTCAAAGGTGTATGCTTCTGCAGTGTAACCAAACAAACAATGATCTTGCCTTGTATAAGAATTGAGTCCTTGCCACAAGGTCCTTTAGGTAAACAGATTTTTTTTCCCCAATTTAACTATGGAAAAGAAGCTAGGACACAGATGCTGCCATATGTGCTCTTTTCCCCATTTTTGGCATAAACTCCATTAATTTCAAATACCAAGGATACAATATTATACCTTAGCTTGAGGTGTGCGGAATGCAGATGACTGCCCCTGCACCAAATCCTTTATATCATTACATTGACATAGTTTTGTGACAGGATTTCCAAGTGGACCTTCAGTATAAAAACCATTGATTTACCATCATATTAGGTGTAAATATGAGCATATTTACCCTATGATGCTATATACTGGAAGTACTTTGTGTTTGTTAGTGCTATGGCAACAGACAAGCTTGTAGTAGACTGACAATATTTGTCTATTCTGGTATCAAGTTTAGTTATAACTAGGCTTGAAAGAATTAATTTTTTCTTGGCAAGTGTCAATTTCACTTTATACAAAATATTTCCATTTACAGGTGGCAAAAAAATACTGCTTGAAAACTAAAAAGATCCCAATTTCTTAATCAAGGCATAATTGAGATTCAAATACCAGAGAAAAATTAGTAAATAAAGAGATTCCAGGGTCAATTCAAAAGCATCCGAGTCCAAATTTTGCCCGTGTCAACCCATAGAATATTTCTGAAATTTAAGTACATTTACACATTTTTACATGTTGCCAGTTTGTTTTACTTGTTAAAGTTAAGGATCAAGAAGTCTGTCATTAAAGGCAGATCCTCCCATAATTTCCACAACTGTGAAAATAAAAGCTAAAATGGCTTAAGACAAACCAATATTATCCATCAAAATTATAAACATTTAATTCCATCCAGACTACTTGTAACTTAACTCCATAACTGTTCTTTTCTTGCTAAAAAACACAAGCCACAAATGTAACAAATTAGAAGTGGTAGAGATGTAACATAATGAAGGCCAAACTCCAGCCAAGGCATAATAGTACTCCACAATACACTTCAGTCTTTTTTCCAGTAATTGAGCTTCCATTATTTCCCTTGGGAAACTATTCCACAGTTTAATTGATAAGCAAGCATCTGATAATAGGTTAGGTTACAATTAAAGGGATCATATCTCTCCTTTATGTCTCCCCTAAATAATTGTCTCCATTCTCAGTGTTTACACCTTTCAGTTGCCCAAGCATGTCTTTCCCCTCCCCTCTTCTACTCCCTTCATTTAGGGAAACTACACATTTTACTCTCAATCTTTCTTCATAGAGCAGTATCCACACCCTAGCCATGAAATTCTTTGAGGGAAAAAATGAGTGCTGAAAGAATGAAGCTAGCTAAAACTAAACAAGTACACAGACCACACAATCAGACTTTTGCACTGAACGAGTTGCAGAACCCAAAGCATATAGTTACAAGGTCTTCTCAGCAATAATAAGCATCAGGCCTTTGTGTTCCATGCAAGAAAACCTCCCACTTTAGATCTCAGTTGATAGATTCCAGAAAAGCCTATTCACTTCAACTCTGTTCAAGCCATTTGATTAATTGTTTCAGCACAATTCTCACAGATTGCAGTTTCAAAAACTCAAGTTTCCCTCACTGCAGTGCCAAAAACCACGGTGCCGTTAAGGTTCTAACAATTACTAGAACAGAAGCCTTAGTTGAAACTAATTCAGTAGTGAATAAAATTAAACACATGCAAAGCTTAATCAGATGTGTATTTATTGCACCTTAAGGCTGCTGGTCAGTTAGCACCATGTGCCTGAAACAGTTTTCTACTAATTTTTTTTTTTTTTGGGGGTGGGGGGGGGGAGATCAAGATCAAGTAATGGATAACTGCACATAATCAGATGGTGTATACTTTAACAAGATGGCTGACAGCACAAGATTTGCACACTGGTTTTAACAGATGAAGAAAAGCCTTTTGAGTTTTCCTCTTCCCACTCCTGCCTAGCCCAGGAGTTTGTAGTTATATTGTTCAAAATAAGGCTTGCAGTCTGAGCAATTTTTTTAATCACTCAAGCAATTGTATGTAAGTTTTAAAGCAGTATTTGCATGCTTGAGCAGCTTCTTCCACAGCCTGAAAACTCAATCCTGCATACACAGGAAGGCTTGTAATTCTAACCACTTCATAAAAAGGTAAAGATTTTCAGTGTCCCACAAAAACAATTATCTTTCATCACTGCTGTTTACCCACATATCACCCAGATGTAAAGTCACAAGGTCTGCTTCATGACCAAAATATGAAATACCTGTGATAACATTAACATATAGTTTGAGATGCACTCATGAAGTACTTTATCTTAACTAGTCACTTTAAAAATAGTTAAGAATCCAGCTCTACCTTAAAGAGCAACATTTGAGAATCTCAGTCACCATAAAAAGAGTGATGAGCTTTTTGCAAAAGTATATTAACACCACTTTTCAGAAATTTTTTCCATGACCTTTAACAACCGCTGAAGGCCAAACAAACATTCAAAAATCTTAAGATAGGGCTTTTTATTTGTTTTTTGGTGGGAGACTACACTAGCTACATGGAAAAGAGAAAATATTTAAAAGCAAAAGCAAAAACAAAAAAACCAACCTTCCGGACAGGTATTGAAGCAGCTAATGGACTAGTATCGCTCCTGTTCCCTGGGACAGGCTGTACCTCAGGTGAGCTGACAGAAGAAGGGGAACTTAATGAGGAAAGAGTAAGTATAGAGTCTCCTTCAGGAGAAGATTCCATTGTCTCACTTTCTGAGGTCATACTTCCTTCCAGAGACACAGCCTGGGGAGATCTTGCAGTCATAATATCCTCCAGAACCACCACAGGCATCTTCCCCTCAAATATGACATCCTTCAGTTCACTCTGATTAGCCCTCTTATTCTCCCACTGTGTATTTAACAACAGAGAACAGGATTTGGTTACATCTATTGAGTAATCATCCTTTTTTGTAGTAGCTTTGAAGGGTGGACTGGTATCCACTGAAACATCCATTTGGACATTCTGAATGGGATTAAATGGACTCAACTGGCTTACATCTTCTTTTATACCATTAGTTGTCTCTACTGATGACGGTGTTTTTGAATTTAATTTATGGTGGTCTAGGCCATCAGTTAATGTGTGGTTAGAGTCCTCTGTCAAGTCAAACAGGAGTAAAGTTTCTCTGAGGTTATTTCTTATGTTTTTTTGTAGAAAATTATCTAAAGGACCCTTTCCATTAACAAGCTTGGAAGTGAACTGCATTTCAGAATCCAAGCGGCAGTCATTCTCCATGTTGTCCAAGGATCCGTGTGATGTATCAAGATTGGAATCTTTATTTTGACCAAGAACATCTTGTGAGCTCTTTACTCTCTTGACTTCCATGCCTGTGTCACATTTCTCCTTTGGTACAGAAATCAAACGCTTGAAAGGCAACCGTGCTGAAATGGTAAGATTTAATTACTTTAGTGAAGTCATACAACTCAGCAGGGGAGAAACTACACATTAAGAGTTTTCTTAAAAGTTCAAGAAATCCTTTATTGACTCAGAACAGACTAAGTTACTACATATACTGAACACAATTGTTTGATTCAGTAACTTTATGCAACACCCAAAATATATTTTAGAAAGCAAACTGAGACAAGGACTTCCTGAAAGTTACCTTGTATGAGTTTCCTTGTGGGAATAACAGGTTTATCTCTGCACTCCATGGCTGTAAACAGAAAACAGTCACATTTTAGCTCACATTTCTTACAGAGTCAGGAAATATTAAACTGGTATCATCACCCTGTCATCAGCTACTTCATAAGAACGGCCATACTGGGTCAGACCAAAGGTCCATCTAAGCCCAGTATTCTGTCTGCTGACAGTAGCCAATGCCAGGTGCCCCAGAGGTGAACCAGAGACAATGATCAAGTGATTTGTCTCCTGCTATCTATATCCCACCTTTGACAAAAACCTAAGCACCATACCTTAGCCCTTGCCAATAGCCATCTATGGACCTAAAGGCCAAATATTTATCGAGCTCTTTTTTAAACTCTGTTAGAGTCCTGGCCTTCACAGCGTCCTCTGGTAAGGAGTTCCACAGGTTGACTGTGCGCTGTGTGAAGAAAAACTCTCTTTTATTAAAATAAAAAGCAGTCAAGTAGCACTTTAAAGACTAGCAAAACAGTTTATTAGCTGAGCTTTCGTGGGACAGACCCACTGATTAGTTTTCATTGTTCTGCTGGGCAAGGAGCGGCCTGACCCAGTAGGAGCCCAGAGAATGTTCTGCTGGACAGAGTAAGATCTCCCTGCTGTAACCACAAAGGGCAAAAGGCCCCCAGACCGGAATAAAAAGGAGGACGATCGAGGAGCAGCACAGGTTTCACAGTGCCAGGGCTCGCCAGCTATTCGACAGCTGGAAATTCGACCTTCTCAGTCTGGGGGACAAGCGGGAAAGAAGGTGCAGGTGGCCTACGGATCAGCACGACTCCAGCGAAACCGCACACGAGGTGGAGGGGAGGCGACACGTGATCGGGGGACAGCCCCCTCCGACTGGAGCCCCCGCGCCCCACGCAGGGGTCCGTCGGAGACCCCCAGGGGCCCGCCCGCAGGGCCCATCTGTGGCACGTCCCCGCGGTTCGCTCGGCGGACCGACCCCCTCCAGCGAGGCTGCCCCACGGGGGGGGGGGAGGAGGTCGTGCCCCTTCCCCCCGGGCGGGGGGGGGGGGGCAGTGCCCCGCCCCGCGCCTCTTCCCCACTCCCGCCCGGCGCCGGCAGGGCAGCTGGGGGGCCATCCCCGGGGACGCTGGGCACCGCCTCCTTCCCTGCGCCCCGCCGGCAGCCGGGGACGCCCCCCGGGAGGCTGAGGCGGCCCCCAGACAGAGGGGACGGAAACCCCGGGGCTGTGCTTCCCCCCACAGGGGCAGCCCTGTCCCCTCCGCCCCGGGCTCCTTCCCCGGCCCGTACCTGCCATGGCCTGGCCCCCGAGCGCGGCCCTGACGCCTGACGCCTCCCGTCCCCCGGCTCCCGGCGGCCGCACGGAGCGGGACGCGCCAGCTTCTCCCGCTCGTATTTGGCGGGAGCCTCGGCGGCTCCACGCTTCGCCACGCTGATAGGCCCAGAGAGCCCCACGTGACCTCGACCCCGCGAAGCCCCGCGAGAACCCAACCTCTTCCCAGCCGGCTCCGGAAGGGGAGGGCGAGGCGGAGGCCGCGGGCTCCCTCTTGTTGGCTGGAGGAGACCGCGAGCCATTGGGGCAAATGGCTGTCACTCTGCCGTGTCACGGCAATGATTGGCTGAAGCACCCAAGGATGGGCTATGGCTGTAGGTTGAGCAGGTGAGGGTCTCGTGCTGCACAGGTTGGGGTAGGATGCTGCTCGCCTCTCTCCTTGTGCCATGGGCCCTGCTCCCCCTGAGCGTGCCCCTGCTATGGGTCTGCGCCTCCTTAATGTGACCCCCACGCAATAACGCTGAGTGTGCAAACATCCCTGGTGCTGCTTCCCTGACGTGTGCAGTGAGACCTGCGCTCCTGACTGTGCAAGAGGGTCAGCTGCTCTCTCAAGTGTGACCCCCAGTATGCAATGACTAAGTATGTAATCAGGCCTGCTAAGACCTTGAGCGTGCAACCAATGTGCAAGGGCCTGAGTGAAATGTCCAAGTGTACAATCACTTCTGCCCTGCCCGGGTGTTCACTGGAATTATTTAGAGCAAGAGTCATAATGCCCAATTCTTCTTTCAGTCATACAGGTATAAATGTTAAATAATCCAATTAAAGCAATGAATTTATACCAGATTTACACTGGCACAATGGAATGATTTGACCGTCCAGGTGAACCAACATGAAACAAAACAGAGAGGCAGTTGAAACGTGACCTAAAACTGCTGAGCTTCTGACAGCACTGCCCAGGAATCCTGACTCCTAGTTCTTTCTCTAATTTACTGGATAATATACTCCTTGCCAGTATAGTGGCAGAGGGCCAGTGGAGATCAGAAGGAGATTTTTTTCTATTGGCACAATTCCCAAAAGTCCTGCACTTCCATCCCCACGTTCCTGGGCAGTCAGGTAGTGGGGCTCTGTAATGCAAATGACAGAGGTGTACACAAACGATTTAGCATGGTGAAAAGGTGCACTGGACTGGACAGTGTTGTAATTGCATTTGCCTGAATGTGAAATTACCTGATTGTTCACAAACTGGAGCAAATTTTGTTGATGAATTTAGTCCTATTTACATCAAACAAATTATTTAATTCTAAGTGTTACTAAATATTCACATACTCTTGTATCTGGAAGTCACAGACAAAGACCTTTTATATCAAATGTTTATTGCCCATAGGAAAGAAGAATTGATTTTTCGGGTCAGTTTTGGCAATACAGGTTGCTTATGAACAGGAGTCAGACACATACAATGAAAGCACCTACTCACGCTTTAATGAGCATTTGTTTAAGAATTCATGCAAGGAGTTAGCCAACATCTAGCATAACACAGATGCAGCAAGAATCATGGAGAAAAGTGAATACACAACAATGTAAAGAACACACAAAAATGTAGAGTGTACTTGGCACTCATTAGCTACCTCTACACGTGAAGCCTACATCGAAGTAGCTTATTTCGATGTAGCGACATTAAAATAGGCTATTTCGATGAATAACGTCTACACGTCATCCAGGGCTGGCAACGTCGACGTTCAACGTCGACGTTGCACAGCACCACATCGAAATAGGCGCTGTGAGGGAACACCTACACACCAAAGTAGCACACATCGAAATAAGGGTGCCAGGCACAGCTGCAGACAAGGTCACAGGGCGGACTCAACAGCAAGCTGCTCCCTTAAAGGGCCCCTCCCAGACACAGTTGCACTAAACAACACGAGATCCACAGAGCCGACAACTGGTTGCAGACCCTGTGCATGCAGCATGGATCCCCAGCTGCAGCAGCAGCAGCAGCCAGAAGCCCTGGGCTAAGGGCTGCTGCACACGGTGACCATAGAGCCCCGCAGGGGCTAGAGAGAGAGCGTCTCTCAACCCCTCAGCTGATGGCCACCATGGCCGACCCCGCTATTTCGATGTTGCGGGACGCGGATCATCTACACGTGCCCTACTTCGACGTTCAACTTTGAAGTAGGGCGCTATTCCCATCCCCTCATGGGGTTAGCGGCTTTGACGTCTCTCCGCCTAACGTCGATGTTAACATCAAAATAGCGCCCAACACGTGTAGCCGTGACGGGCGCTATTTCGAAGTTAGTGCCACTACTTTGAAGTAGTGTGCACGTGTAGACACGGCTATTGAGTTTGGGAAGTTTTTTGAGGAGTAAAACAAATGACTTCAATTCCCAAGTACAGATGGTGATGGCTTGTATGAGACAGGTAGCCATATTAGTCTGTAACTTCGAGAACAACAAGAAGTCTTGTGGCACCTTATAGACTAAAAGATATTTTCCAGGTGATGGCTTGGTCTACACTAGGCAGGTAAGTTGATTGCAGATACACAATTCTAGCTATGGCAGCTACGCAGCTAGAATTGACTTATCTGCAATTGACTTACCTGGCTGTCTTCACAGAGGGAGGTTGAGAGGAGAAATTCTGCCATCAATCTCCCTTACCCCTCACAATATTGAGGAGTAGGGGGGTTGACGTCAAACCCAGATAGTTCAATTTCACACATCTCTACCAGGCAAGTGAAACTGAGCTCCAGAAGACTGACCCTGACTGGGTTGATCTTCCACGTAGTTTAGATGTACTGGCTCACAGAGCAGTCTACCCTTTAGCATCCCCTGAATAAGCAGGTACTAAGTGGTCATAATGCATGCTGGGAGATGGAACTTCTGAAGCAATACAGACAGAATCCTGAAGCCCGCACTCGGTGTGCCAAGCAGGAAGAATGCTTGCTGGAGGCCTCACCAGTAACTTGATTCTGAGGTTACACTGAGATTTGGATTTGAACCAAGAGTTTGTGTAATTTCTGGCACTGGCACTAAAAGAACTTTTGTCCCAGTGTCCAAATAGCAGTAATTATAGTAGAAACAGACTTTCTAGGATGTTCACTCTTTGAAAAAAATATTTATTTTTTAAAAATAAATGTTTGAAAATTGGTCACTTTTATAATATAGATGGGCAAGCCTATTATTAAACTTGCCACATACTTCCCATTATAAGAACTCATTTGGCTTATAAGATTACTGCACTTCAACCACTTAACAACTAGTCAGACAAAGTTACAAAAGTAACTTGAATTGCACATAAAGCAGGGATCCAGTCAGAACTCTGGCTTGGATCCAGAAACGCACATCATAACACAAATTGGCTATAACCTGTGGTTTCACCCAACATAGAACCACTGAACACTAGAACTGGAAGGAACCTTGAGAAGTCATCAAGTCCGATCCCCTACAATTGTGGCAGGACCAAGCATCTAGACCATCCCTGACAGGTGTTTGTCTAACCCACTCTTAAAAATCTCCAGTGATGGAGATTCCACAACCTCCCTAGGCAATTTATTTCTGTGGTTGACCACCCTGACAGATAGTTCTTCCTAATGTCTAGACTAAACCTACCTTGCTGCAATTTAAGCCCATTGCTTATTGCCCTATCACCAGAGATTAAAGAGAACAAATTTTCTCCCTCCTTCTTGTAACAATCTTTTAGGTACTTGAAAGCCATTATCATGCCCTGTCTCAGTCTTTTCTGTTCCAGACTAAACAAACCCAATTCTCGTAATTTTTTCTTATAAGTCATAGTTTCTAGAACCTTATTCTCTTTTATTGCTCTTCTCTGGACCTTGTCCAGTTTCTCCATATTTTTTCTGAAATGTGGCATCCAGAACTGGACACAGTACTTCACTGAGGCCTAATCAGCACAGAGTAGCGTGGAGGAATGACTTCTCAGGTCTTGCTTACAACACGCCTGTTAATATATCCCAGAATGCAGGCTTTTGGCAACACTGTCACACTGATGATTCATATTTAGCTTGTGATCCACTAAGATCCCTAAATTTCTTTCTGCAGTACTCCTTCCTACACAGACATTTGCCACTTTGTACGTGTGAAACTGATTGTTCCTTCTGAAGTGCAGTATTTTGCATTTGTTTTTATTGAAATTCATCATATTTACCTCAGTTCATTTCTTCAGTTTGTGTGGATCATTTTGAATTACAATTGTATCCTCCAGAGCACTTGCAACTGCTTCAGCTTGGTGTCATCCATAGGCTTTGTGAGCATATTCTCCATGCCATTATCTAAATCATTGATGAAGATATTGAACAGACCTGGTCCCCAAACTAATCCCTGCAGAACCTCACCTGTTATGTCCTTCCCGCTCGACTGTGAACCATTGATAACTAGTCTCTGAGAATGGTTATCCAGCCACTTCTGAACCCACCATGCAGTAGCCCCTTTTGGGTTGTAACAGCAGCAAAGGGTCCTGTGGCACCTTATAGACTAACAGAAAAGTTGTGAGCATGAGCTTTCGTGAGCACAGACTCACTTCATCAGATGCTGGTCTTGGAAATCTGCAGGGCCAGGTATAAATCAGCCAGAGCAAGGGTGGGGATAACAAGGTTAGCTCAGTCAGCAAGGTTGAGGCTTACTACCAGCAGTTGATCTTAGTTTATTTATAAGAAGGTACGCAAAACTGCATCAAATGGTTTGTTAAAGCCTAGGTATATCACATCTGCCACTTCTTCCTTATCCACAAGGCTCGTTGTCCTATCAAGAAAGCTACCAGGTTGGTCTGACATGATTTGTTCTTGACAAATCCATGCTGGCTGTTACTTATCACCTTATTATTTTTGATATGTTGGCAAATGGATTTGTTAATTATTTGCTTTGTCGTCTTTCCTGGCACAGAAGTTAAGCTGACTGGTCAGTAGTTTCCTATAGTTTAGGGTGATGACAACAGACCTTCCCATCTGCAGTGGCTTCAGCCCCCATGTGCTGGGGGTGGGAGAAAACTCAGAGATCCAAGAAGCAGAGGTGTGGAGCAGCAATCATTTTCCCTTCTTGTTCACAGCAGCTGAGCCCTATATGAGACAAACATAAGGGCACCTACCCATGTTGACTGCTCTTCCAGAGGGGTAAAAACTATTAGGGCACATTGGGCAAGGACTAGCTCTGGAGGAAAGGAGGACTATCATGGTTCTTGGGAGGAATAGCTTAGTGGTTTGAGTGTTGACCAGCTAAGCCCAGGGTTGAGAGCTCAATCCCTGAGGCAGTCATTTAGGGACCTGGGGCAAATTGAAATCTAATTTAAAAAAAAAATCATCAGGCTCCTGTGTTGACCACACATATCCACCAGGGGGCCTCAGAAGCTTTGCAGTGCAAATTTCAGATTGACTCAGTTGACATCAAAACAAACCAGCAGTCATGTACCACTTTAAAGACTAACAAAATGATTTATTAGCTGATGAGCTTTTGTGGGGCAGACCCACTTCTTCCAATCAATAGCATTTCCAGTACAGACTGACATCTATAACTGGAAATGCTATTGATCTAGAGAAGTGGGTCTGTCCCACGAAAGCTCATCACCTAATAAATCGTTTTGTTAGTCTTTAAAGTACTACATGACTGATATTTTGTTTTGTTAGAATACAGACTCACACAGCCACCTCTCTGTTACTATTCAGTTTACATCAGGCATCCAGAAGCCCTACAGACCTACGAAGAGGCATAACTCCAAGTTTGGTAATGTCTGGAGCGAGATGATGACAAGGCAGACTGACGGCATGTGGGAGGCAGGATTGCTGTATTAGTTCTGTAACATTCGGGAGTGGATGGTGTTTGTCTGTCTGGGAGACTCCATCCCCAGCAACTTGGGAGTCTGTCCACTTCCCTGTGTCTGTGACTCTTGATTTGGTGTGTCTGTCTGCCCATGTGTCTCTCAATGTCGGCTCTGCCTGTCCCTGTGCCATGCAGTCTGCTTTGTCTCTTCTGGTATCTCCCAACCTGTAACTGCTTAGTCCCAGGACCTGGAAGAGGGGGAAGCCTGTCTAGGAGTGGGCAGAAGAAGCAGATTACAGACTCACTCTCGTTTGCTGCCTACCCTCATTGCATGGATGGTTTCATTCCAATTTGGCTACACTTCACTCACTGGCATGACAAGTTTTGCAAGCGTTAACTTGACCGTGGAGGGAAAGTCTCACACACATAAATAGAACACTTGTGCCTAAAGCACTCACACTGTCCTCACTTCGAGAAACTTGCACAAAACTTCCATACCATCAAGGTGGCTAAGCACTGGAATAAATTGCCTAGGGAGGCTGGGAAATGTCACTTGTCGGAGAAATTTAAGAGTAGGTTGGACAGACACCTGTCAGGGATGGTCTAAATGGTTCAGTTCTCCAACTCTGGAGCACAGAGGAATGTTTGCAGAGGGGGAGCTGTGAAGCCCAAGCCAGCCCTTGCAGGGAGAGAGTGCCACCCAGTTTTGTCCTACCCCCCAGCTGTTCTGGCCCTCCTACCAGCTGCAACCCTGGTTCCTGGTCCCAACCTCAGCCCTAGCTTCTGCTCCACACCTGGCTGCCAGCTTCCACTGCTGCCCAGCTATGGCTCTGCTCCCACCACCAGACCAGACCTGGTTTCTGGCCGGGGCTCCATTCCCAGCCAGGTCCCATCCCCAGACCTGCCCACCTTTGGAACCATGGCCCTGCTTCTGGCCCTGGCTCTAGGGGTGGGGGAGGTGGAGCATGACCCTGAAACATTGCAGGACTGATGGTTTAGAGAATGCTTGGTCTTGCCTTGAGTGCAGGGGACTGGACTAGAACAGTGGTTCTCAACCTTTCCAGGCTGCTGTAACCTGCCAGGAGTCTGATTTGTCTTGCATACATACAAGTTTCACCTCACTGAAAAAACTACTTGCTTACAAAATCAAACATAAAAGTACAGAAGTGTCACAGCATACTATTACTAAAAATTGCTTGCTTTCTCATATTTACCACGTAATTATAAATTAAATTGATTGGACTACATTGTCCTTACATTTCACTTTACAGAGCAGCATAAACAAGTCATCATCTGTGTGAAAAAAACTTTTGCACTGACTTCCTTAGTGATTTTTTAGGAAAGCCGATGTAAACAAAGCAAATCTTTAAATAAGTTGATATACCCTGGGGAAATCTCTGCATACCCCAAGAGGTACAAGTATCCCTGGTTGAATACCTCTGGATTACAGGACCTCTCAAGCTCCTTTCTATTCCTGTTTCTATGATATGCTGTATTTTGTGCTGCAGGGGTTATGAATCAAAAGACAGCACAGGTTGAACCTTTCTCGTCCAGCTTTCTCTCATCTGGCAACATCCATAATCTGGTATGATTTGAGTTAGCTTGATGACCATTTCTCATGAGCCTGGCCAAGTTTCCTGCAGCCCCATAAAGTTTGTTTCCAGTCACCAGCCCTGGCTCGCAGTGTTCTGTGCTGTTATTTAGCTGTAATTTATCCCTACGTGTCTTCTAAGAGCCCAGAAAGCAGTGGAAGTGTTGATAATGCTGCTACACGGTATCGATCTCCCATGGTCTGGCAAATTCTCTTGTTCAGCACCGGCCAGGGCCTGAGGGTGCTGGACCAGAGAGATTCCACCTGTATTGTTAGTAATCCATTAAAGATGCAGATGAAGTAGTAACACAACTACTGATGGAATGCTGTGATGGTCTCTCGGGAAAGCTATGTTTAAGTGAATTTTATATGTGGAGTACAAGGTAGTGAGGCACCAACCTGCGATGTCAAGCAATCCCATTAAATATAAGTAAAGCAGAAGCTACGAGATCAAATCCTACCCTGCAGTCAATGGATTTAATCTGGGACTTACATCGTAGTAAATAGAAAAGACATAGGAAAAAACCAACAATACCACTGCCCACAGTTACCAAAGGTGTGAAAAAAGGAACAGGAGAAGCCTTTTTATGTTTGGTTCTCCAGCTACAGAACAGGTTGAGTTGTAGGGACACATCTCCAAGGAGAAGAAACATTAGAGTTTGAAGTGAAAAGTGGTTGTGTTTAGTGAGGAGAATTTTGTGGCAAACTTTCTTGGGGTTGTGAAATATTAAAGAGACATACTGTATGCATTTAGAAGACTGTTGCTGTCATTATTGCTATCTTCTTTCTCAACAGTGACCATATTTCTTGAAATGAAGGATTTTTCTCCCCTCAGGAATTCAGCCTTAGAAATGCATTTATTGTGAAACACTGAACACATGTCATTAACATTCATTGCAATCAACAGAATAGGTTTGATTTTCCACTCCAAACACTGTTAATTATGCTGAATGCTAGTCTGATTGGACTTTTTGTTTCTGATACCAGATTAGTGCTGATGTTAGAACTAATTCTATCCACATTGTATAAAAAACCTTGAACAAACCTAATGGTCTGACTTAAAAAAATGAAAAAACCAAACAGTTCTCAAAAGAATTTCCTGGGACACCAAGAACTCACAGGGAATATTGGAATTGTGTTGGTAAAGCTGATCAGTTTAAGTAACTGCAGTCCTGGAAAGCCTTGTGCATGTTCTTAACTTTACTAACGTGACTAGTGCCATCAATGGCCATGATTGTGAAGTCAGTGGGACTATTATAGTGCATAAGGATAAACAATTCCATAAGCCTTTTCAGGATGGTAGGAGACTGATGTGTTAGCAGGACTGACCTTTGGCAGTGAAAGATCTTCTATTCAAGGACTGTGACTTGCTACCATCTATAAAGTGCTTAGGGCCAGAGAAGGTTCACCAGGGTTAGCCCCTGGCAGGCTATCAGACACTTTATTTATCTGAATAGCAACAGAGAGGAAGCCGTGCTAGTCTATACACTATCAAAACAAAAAGCAGTCAAGTAGCACTTTAAAGACTAGCAAAATAGTTTATTAGGTGAGCTTTCGTGGGACAGACCCACTTCTTCAGATCACAGCCAGACCAGAACAGACTCAACATTTAAGGCACAGAGAACCAAAACCAGTAAGCAAGAAGGACAAATCAGAAAAAGATAATCAAGCTGAGCAAATCAGAGAGTGGAGAGGTGGGGGGGAAGGTCAAGAATTAGACTGAGCCAAGTATGCAGACGACCCCCTATAGTGACTCAGAAAGTTCCCATCACGATTTAAACCATGTGTTAATGTGCCAAATTTGAATATAAAAGCCAGCTTGGCTGCTTCCCTTTCCAGAACGGTGCAATAATTCTTCTCAGGAACACCAGTCCTGGAACCTTTCCCTGCAACAAAGCCCGCTGCCAGCTTAGTCCACATATCTTCTCTGGAAATACCATCACTGGACCTAACTAGGTTACTCACAGAATCACGGGCACTTTCTCATGCTCCTCTACTAACATCGTATATGCCATCATGTGCCAACAATGCCCAGATGCTTTGTATATTGGACAGACTTCTAACTCCTTTAGACAAAGGGTCAATGGGCACAAAACGAACATCAAAACACTCCAGATCCACAAACCAGTTAGTCAACATTTTAATGGAATGGGACATTCTGTCAATGACCTAAAGGTATGTGTGTTACTGAAGAAGAATTATCGCACCGTTCTGGAAAGGGAAGCAGCCAAGCTGGCTTTTATATTCAAATTCGGCACATTAACACACGATTTAAATCGTGATGGGAACTTTCTGAGTCACTATAGGGGCTCGTCTGCATACTTGGCTCAGTCTAATTCTTGACCTCCCCCCCCACCCCTCCACTCTCTGATTTGCTCACCTTGATTATCTTTTTCTGATTTGTCCTCCTTGCTTACTGTTTTTGGTTCTCTGTGCCTTAAATATTGAGTCTGTTCTGGTCTGGCTGTGATCTGAAGAAGTGGGTCTGTCCCAAAAAGCCCACCTAATAAACTATTTTGCTAGTCTTTAAAGTGCTACTTGACTGTTTTTTGTTTTTATTTATCTGAGCATCTGCAAACACAGCTGCTTGCAATTCCCATTGGCTGCAGTTCACTGTACCTGTCCAATGGGAGCTGTGGGAAACAGCGTGGGCTGGGCCACCACTTCCCACAGTGCCCATCGGCCAGGAATGGTGAACCATGGGCACTGGGAGCTGCAGGACTTAATGTTTCTGGATGCTTGGGTAAATAAAGTGTCTGGGGCCTTGCCAGAGACTAACTCTGGCAAACCATGAGAACAACAAGAAGTCTTGTGGCACCTTATAGACTAACAGACATTTTGGAAAACAAAAAAGCAATCAAGTAGCACTTTAAAGACTAACAAAATAATTTATTAGGTGAGCTTTTGTGGGACAGACCCACTTCTTCAGACCATAGACATACCAGAACAGACTCAATATTTAAGACATAGAGAACCCAAAACAGTAATCAAAGTTAACAAATCAGAAAAAAATTATCAAGGTGAGCAAATCAGAGAGCAGGGGGTGGGGGGCAGGGAGTCAAGAATTAGATTAAGCCAAGTATGCCAAAGAGCCCCTATAATATCCCAGAAAATTTGCATCTCGGTTCAAACCACGTGTTAATGTGTCGAATTTGAATATGAAAGAGAGTTCAGCAGTTTCTCTTTCCACAGCAGACTGAAAATTCTTCTTCAATAAGACGCAGACTCTTAAGTCATTAACAGAATGGCCCATTCCATTAAAATGTAGTCTAACTGGTTTGTGTATCAGGAATGTTTTTATGTCTACTTTGTTCCCATTAGCTCTTTGTATGAGAGAGTTTGAAGTCTGTCCAATATACCAAGCATCTGAGCATTGTTGGCACATGATGGCATATATGATGTTAGTGAGGAACATGAGAATGTGCCCATGATTCTCTGAACAACCTGCTTAGGTGCAGTGATGGTATCGCCAGAATAGGTAATGCACGTAGATGCATCTGATGAAGCGGGTTTTTGCCCATGAAAGCTTATGCTCCAAAATATCTGTTAGTCTATAAGGTGCCACAAGACTTCTTGTTGTTCTCGAAGCTACAGACTAACACAGCTACCTCTCTGATATCTGGCAAACCATGTCTGTCTCGCAGGCTGCTTATTGCCCACTCCTGGCTAAGAGTGCTGTTGACACTATAAAAATGATAATTAAGAGTAGTAGTTAATAGTTAATAATTGCAGTAACGGTGATGAGAAAATTAATGGTGATAAAGCCATTGGAATCCTGAGAGTAGTGAAAGTAACAGCCTGCAGTCTAAAACCATTATAGTGATAAGTGGTGGTGGCCACAGTGATTAAAAAGAGAGCTACTAACAAAGGAAATTATAATAACGCTTTTGCTTAATAGTGAACATAATAGTGATCGCTATTTACAGCTCACAATCACAAGTGTGCTCACAATCACGACATAACACCTGCTGCCTCAGCCACGCCTGCGGGTTTTGGTGGTGGGGAGGGAGCGCTCTCTGTGGTACTCCTGCCCACAGGGGGCTCCGTAGCAGCACATTGCCTGAAGGGTGACTCTCTAGCCGCGAGTTGACTGTCGGTGGTACTACGCTAGGGTCATTCTCTCCAACGCTCTTATCGATGGTAGCGGCGGAGCCACAGGGAGGCGGTCGCTCCCCCAGGCCGGCAGGGGGCGGAGTGGTTTCTGACGTGGCGCGCCGGGAAGCACGGGGGAGGGGCGTGTGTTCCTCCGCCGTGCGGGCCGGCTTCCGGTCTGGCCAGGGGCGGAAGTGTGCGGCGAGGTGCCATGTAACGTCCGCTGAGGAGCAGGAGGAGGCGGTGGGGGTGGCGGGCTGTGTCGTGTCTGTCTGTCTGTCTGTGGGGCGCTGCTGGGGCGTCCGTCCGTCTGTCCCTCCTTCCGTGTGTCAGGGTCCCTCTGTCCGCCCGCCTCCTCCCCTCGGGCTTTGCTCTGCGTGTCTGCGGGTCTCGGGCTGTCCCTGGCCAGGCTCGGCTCCGTCTGTCCTTGGTCTCAGGCTGGTCCGTGTGTCCGGGCAGCCGGTCGGTGCAGCGCTGGTCAGTGCCTGGGCCGCCGGGGCCGGGAGCGGAGGCAGCATGTCGGTGGCTGGGCTGAAGAAGCAGTTCTACAAAGCGAGCCAGGTGAGAGACCTAGAGACCGACACCCCCTTCTCGTCCCGTCCTTACGGACACACTCGCGCCCACCTGCTGCGGGTTGCCCGCTCCGCTCCTCTCCTGCATGGCCCCAGCTGGGTTACACTTTGCTGGCTTGGCCAAGGGTGGGCGGACTCTTGCTCAGAGTCGCAGGAGTCTGTGTGCCCAGATTGACTGACGCTCAGAGCGGCTCCTGTTTCCAGGGCTCTGCTGTCGTGCCCACAACAGCTCCCCCCTTATTATTGTGCCTTTAGAAATTTCCCCCATTTCGCCTCAGGACAGTGGCACACATGCTGATTCTGCGGTTTGGGGGTTCAGTTAACACAGTGCTCTTTAATTAATGGTTTCCCAAAGGGAAAAGAGAACTGACAGTTGCTCTCTTGAGCCCCCATCCTACAAGGCTGCTGCTGGAAACCTTCCTCCCCCTTTCTCTCCCCATGGGGCTGACATCTCCGCTTGCCCCAGTAACCACTGCACATTCCTCCTCACGCACCTCAGGTTTTTTTTTAAACAAAAATGGGCATTGTTTTCTGTTTGCTCCTGCCAGCTGATGAAGTTAGTAAGAGCAAAAGGGACAAATGCAGAGGTTTTTTTATGTTTAACACCAAATCCAAGACAGGGCTCAGAAATGGCACTGTACCAACCACAACAGGATGTATGGTTACCCTCTCTTTAATTCTTGGCATTGTTTCTCTGTTCAGATTTCTCTACTGTTGTCTCCAGTAAAATGCTGATCCCTACGTGCAATAGACCCTTCCTTCTGGACAGTTGACTCAGTCACTGAATGATTGACAACTGCATTGTTTCATCTCAGTCTATTTTTGAGTCTGGTGAGAAGGGGTTAAGTAGAGAGGGAGACGGCTCAAAATTGCAGCTGTGGTGGAGGCAGTTATGATGGCAAAGGCAGATGTTTCTGAATTAAAAGTGTCATGTTGACTGTGTCACTGCCGACTGACTATACAGTACATCATCTTCTGGAAAAATATCTAGGTTAATGTCTTAAATCTGCTGATGCTGAATATCTCTGTCTTTTCTCACAACAAATCTAGCATTTCTTTTGCATACTAAGTTACCTTTTGAGTAAAGAGGTTTGTTTTGTATTTTGGCAGAAATGATGCAGGCTCACTGTAGTGTTCTCTCTGTAAACAAAAATGTGCCCAGGGAAGCAGCAGGTAAAACGATGGCTGTTTGTTATTCCTGCATCAATTTCTTCTTGCCCCTCAGTTCCTACTTGCTTTACATCCATGGTTCCTTGTAAATTCCATCTGGCTGGTGTTCTCTTCACTTGGCACTCATTTGTTCTGGGAGTGCAGAGAAGGGGTGGAATAAATACCCATGTTATGCTGAAGTTTGATTCAGAAATTAAATGTTTCTGTTTTCATGAAAGATAAAAAGCTCAATCTAACTAGTGACTTGCTGATCCAATTGTGTCAGGAATGCTGTAACGTTTCGTTGTTTTCAGGGGTGAGGAATGCTGGCTAAGACCAGCTGATTGTCACATTCTACACTATTGGTGCCCTTGGGTTCTTCCCCTTCAGCAAAAAGAGAAAAGAAATACTGTCTTGCTAAATATTCATGTCTGTAGTTCTTTTCTTGACAAGTATTGGATTCAACATGTTAAATTGTGGGTTAAATCCACAAATAAAACAATAAGACAGCAAAGAGATCCTTTTCTTAGCCTGCCTTGTGCTCTTTAGGTTTTTATACCCTCACCATGACTATTTATCCTGAACTCAGGAGGAAGATGAAACTAGGTTCTGTTATGTAAAGTGTCATCTTAATTCCTCTCAGATGTAAATTCTACAACTCAGTGTAATTCTACAACTCCGATGTGTCATGTGTTGCTTAGTCGAAATGCTAGCTCAGAGATAGGAGTCTTCCACTGCGGCTAGTAAGTGGAGAGGTATATGGTCCAGAATGACTGTCTGCTAGTGCTTTTGCGTATTTCATTGCTATAAGTGCACCATTCAAAGGTGTATTACAAGTAATGAGTGATGATTTTCATATGTTTTTTAACTGTTTTGTTATGAACAGTTAATTGTGAGTGAACTGCAGTAGTTTTTTGGTTAGCAGCCATAAGTACAACTTATGCCCTGTAGAGTTTCTACTTTAATAAGCTTGACTATAAAATGGACTGCAATTCTCCGCACATTGAATTACGCTTTTTTTAAAAATTGTGAGAACTCTGAAAAGATGGGAAGACTGTGAGGGATACCACCTGGAGTTAAATTCTGGCCCCAGAAGGTGGGTTTGCAGCTAGGAATATCAGGCCCATGTTATACCTGGGATCGAGTAAAGGACATCAGCAAGCTGCAGCATAACCTCCGGAAACTCCCTCTTCCTTGATAGTAACTGGCGTCAGGAAGTGGAAAAGGATTTTGTGGTGTGTGCATGATGAAATATGAGTTTTGGTATGTGTGTGTGGGGGTGTGTGTTTTAAAGGAAATGGAAGCGTTCAGATTCCAGGAGGGAAAACCTGTCCAGTGTGCAATTTTTTTAATGACTTATTACACAAACAGTTTTTTAAAAACTCCCTCAATAGGACCAGGAAAAGCTGTTATCCTGAGTTCAAAGAGTGTTTGTTCATGCTTTCATCAAAAAGGGATTCTACCACTCAGTTATGAGAGCCAAATTCCTCAGATAAACTGAAAGGAAGTTTTTGGGGGTGACTTCCCTGCTTCTCATTAAATTCACACACTAGTTCTTCCTTGTCCTCTTGGCTTCTGCTAACCATGCCTGTCAGAGATGGCTTACCCTTGTGGTTTAGTAATACTTTGTTGGAATGCACCAGGTATCGACAAAGATTTCTTTGTGGAGAACACCCTGCAAATACTCCGAAACACTATAATTTTACCCCCTTTCAAATGACAGTTGAACACTGTGTGCTTCTCTACCAATGGACTCCTTATATTTTCCAGGCACAAAGTATAAACAGTTCCAGCAAAGTTCAGCTTAATCCAAGTTGCAGTGCTTTTTGCCTCCTTTCTCAGTTACATCTTCATAAAGGCACTTTGCTTAAATGGAAAAACAGAAGTGTAGACTGCAGAAGTCTGTAGTTCCCCAGCTGGTGAAACAACCCCCTGGATCAGGTGCATTATGGCAACCCAGCAGGAAAGCTCATACTGGGATCCTCTGGAGGATTTCACTGCTACAGACTACTATGTTTTAAGCAGAGCAAGTATACGTGAAAGTTCATCTCTAAGTCAAAAGCAGTACGTTTCTCAAGATTAAATACATCGCTCTTGAAAATGTGGTGAAAGCTTTCTGCCAATGTCTTGTACACTTATGGAACTGTTAAATTCTGCAGATGATTGAAGCAAGCAATAGCCACAATGCAGAAAATTTGTTGGCGGCCTGTTTGTTTGAGGAGTCCTTCCCTTTTTTCGCTTTATTTGAACATGTAGCCTGCTTCTGAGGTCACTTTAAAAAAAAAAAAAGCGATAAAGAGTATGCACAGTTGCATCTTGAGTCATCATTTCTTACATCTCCCTGCTGCAGCCAAGATTTGCAAATTGACCTAATCTGACTCAGCCTAGTTTAATTTGAGGCTTGCTGCCAATGTTCATGGCATGGTTGCAGAAATGAATTGCGTGTTTCACTGTGACGTGGAGGAAGGCAGTCTGTCCCGCTGCTCTTCTTTTTGAGGATGGACATATCTAGCTGCTCTCAGGTGTTTGGCTTTGACAATAGCACGAGCTGCAGAGTTTCTCTGGGAGGTCAGAACCAATACACCCATTCTGTTTCCCTTGTTTCTGCCCCATGCGTGCATGTACAATGTCCCACCCATTTCTGCTATGCTGTTGCGGGAGGGGGTGAGAATAGAAGACATCACAGACTGTACTTTATTTTTTGGCTCTGACAGAGGAATTGCATCTGCCACACGTGTGTATTTGGCAGTGGCTTTCTTAAAGGCCTGAATTTAATTCCACTTCAGCTGTTGAACAGGGCAAGACATATGAAGATTAGGCCTGTAAATGAATCTAACAATCCTTCCCTCAAAAATACTCCTTTGTTGTGCCAGTAAGTTTAGGATCTTCTGGCTCCTGGCCAGGCCAGGCTGCCAAGTCCTCTTCTTCCAGCTGAGCAGGGCGGTGCTTGTGGCTATGAGGGGGACTTGATCCTGTTCCATTGTGTTCTTTAGAAATGCCTTTTGGCTTCTATTTCAGTGGTCTGCTCTTTTCTTGGGTGAAGCTGCCGGACTCCCACACAGCAGAAAGCAACAGAGCTTGTAGCAAAAAAACAAATCAAACCAACCTCTTCCCCTGCCCAATAACCCGTACTGGCAAACTGTTCCAGGTGATGAATAATTATCCCATGTGCATCTAGAACAAGTCCTGCAGCTTCATAGTTACATATCCCTCTTTTTTAAAAGATGCGGATTTCTCCACAGAGGGAAGAGATCCAGAAATGTGGAAGCTGTTTCTTTGGTTTTGAATTTCAGCGCATAGATTTGGAAGCAAGCTAGGAAAAAATCATTGTAGCACTCTTACCATTGTGTCAGTCATAGATTTGTTCCAGCCTGGCAGTTCCTAAGGTGGTCTTATGCCAGTATCCGTTCTCTGACAGTGGCTAGGTATCAGGTGTTCCATAGTGAGGTGTGAGAGCCCTGCAATGGGCAGATGGGGGATACTCTACCTCCTGTAGAAGTCTCATCCTGCTCTCTGACAGTTAGAGATCATTTTAAGCTCTGAAGCACAAAGTTTAATAGCCATTCCAATATGTTTGATATCATGATATGGATATCCTGAATTATCCTAATTAAATATTGACTCCTTATTGAGTCTTGAGTTAAATCAGACTGGCCTAGTCAACCCTACAATGTTGTACTGGTGTAATTATGTCAAAGGTGTGATTTCCCCCTCCTCCACCCCAGGTTTTGTTGTTTTTTTTTTTTTATTTGGTGTAATTTTACCAGTACAGGCCCTAGGATGGATGCAGTTACATTGGTACAAAGGTCGGTTAGTGGCTAGAGCACTCTGGAATAGAGCTGAGAAGACCTGGGTTTTATTCCCAGCTCTGTCACAGGCCTGCAGGGTGACATTTCACCCCCTTCTGCCCCAGTTGCCCCATATATAAAAAAATGATAAAGATACTGTGATCACCTTTTGTAAATTGGGACGTGGGGGGGGATAACTATTCTCTTATTACAAAGGGACAGTAACCCCCTTCCTGTACTTGTACAATCACCTTTATACAGCTATAACTGCATTGGGCAGTGGCGTGTACCCCTTTACTAGTACTGCTAAAGCAGTACAACTTTGCAGTGTAGACAGGGCCTAACGCAGTGGTACAAAGTAATGTAAACAGCCACGCTTGTCCATCAGGAATGAGGAAATGGTTCTGTCTCGCTAGCACTAGCTGTTTGCCTTTTACTTGATTTCAGTCACAGTGTGGGCAGGGCTGTAAACTGGATCACATCGATTTACACATGCAGTCTGCACTGACTGAAACTGTAACCGTGTGCACACACAATCCTGCCAGTGATATAATGGGGGATTTCTTCTCACTCATCCCTACTACCTAACCTCTCTTGTGGTCCCACCTACACAACAAGACATCTGTTAGCTGACACTGCTTTTATAGTGCTCTCAAGCTAACAAAAGCGGAGAATTGTGTATCTGGGCTGGGTGTTTCAGAGATTGGAGACAACTAGCCCTCATCTCAAATGCCTTCGTAAAACCGGTCCAACACGCTTGGCCTCAATGAAGCTGACCTCACAAACCTTGCTGAACCCTGTCCTTTTGTAAACTGGCTCTGCAAATAGTGGATGATAGGTCTATCTGCATTAGAAACATTCTTCCCAGTTCTTTAGCCCTCTATCCTTTTTGATGCCAGAGCCTGGCTTGCTGGCTTCCTAAACTATATTAGGGAGATCTCGGGACCAGCGGTGTTCCAGTTGTTGAGGAAATTTTGTTAGCCTATCCCCTCCTTGTGAGCTTCTGACGGTCAGACAAAACAAAAAGCTGTCCTTGTTGCAGGTAATCAAAAGAGTTGAATCAAAAGATGCTGTGTAGTATGAAAGCAGCATAACTTGGTCTGTGAAATAAAGATACACTCTCCTCCCTCATCAGGATTGATGGGAGGGACAGCTCAGTGGCTTGAGCATTGGCCTGACTGAACCTAGGGTTGTGAGTTCAATCCTTGAGGGTGCCATTTAGGGTAAATAAAAGGGAAAAAAAATGTTTGGGGGTTGGGGATTGGAGCTCAAGAGGGCAGGGGACTAGACTCAATGACCTCCTGAGGTCTCTTGCAGTTCTGAGATGCGTATCTCCATGTGCATGTGTATATACACACAATAGCAGGATTTGTGAGGAGGGACAGTTACTGCTCCCTCTTTCCTGCTCTGAAATGCAAAGCCCAGCAGTCTCCTGCCCCCATGTATGAAATGCAAGAGCCAGTGGCCAGGTGGGAAGCACCACATAGATCTAACCACCCCACAATCCTATGGCTAATACTGGGACCTCTGAAAAGTGGCTGGTGTCCATAACTCCCCCCTCCCTCTCATAGATACACTTTTGTGAGGCTGATGGCTGCTTTCATGATCTCTTCCTTTGACAGAAGAAAGAGCTTTTCCTTTAGTAGTCTAGCAGCTGGAACAGTTCTCTGTAACCTGATGATAGTTGTAGCTAGAAGGGTCAGGAGATCTCTAGGATCAACTTGCATGCAGGCACCCTCTCCAGCCAGTTGCTGGTGTATCCCAAGAATTTCCTTCCACTTAATTTAGCAGTGCCAGCTCAGCAATGCGGTAGTGTGCCTGTAATGCCTGAGCAGTGTGGTCTAGTTCAGTCCCAGGCATGCCATTCAAGGACAGTTTTGTGGCTGGGGTGTGTCTAGATTGAAGAGATCTGTCGGCAAAAAGATACGCAAATGGCACAACGCATTTTCATGTATTTCCTGCTGACGCTTCTCTTGGGAGAGGCTTTTCCAACATTTGGGACATCCACATGAGGCTAAATGTTGGGAAAACCCCCTCTGCTGACACCTCCCTTCTTCATGGAATGAGGATGACTGGTATGTTTGCAGAAGGCTCCTGGAGTGGCAGTTGTCTGTTGGGAGGCCTGTGTTTCCAACAGAAGCTTGCAATGTAGACAAAACCTGGGAAAGAGAGAGGATTTCTCATTCTTCATTTTTTTTGTTGTTGTTGTTGTTTTTCTCACTCGGGCTAGGCTGATTTCCTTGATTTATTCACCCGAGACATGTTCCTTCTTTTTGTGGCTTTACATTTGCATCTTCATGCATTTTTTTGAGGTTGCTGATTTATAAGAAGTATTAAAAAAAAAAAGTCTGTCTAGCTATGTCAAGTCAATTCCTTATATTGTTCTTTAGAATTTTTGTTGGAGTATTATTTTCCTCTGTTTACTTCCTTCATTCTGCATACGCAGACCAGGTTGTGGGTTCCTGGGGAAATTTGATGACTTGTTTCAGGGTGGCTTAGTTTTGTTAGATTTTTGTCTGCATCTGGAATACTCTGTTTGAGAGGTTTATTTTTAAAATTCATCCTCTCATGGGAGCACTCAATTCCACATTTCAAATCCTAGGCAACAGATTTCCATATCAGAAGACTTCAGTCTATTCCACTTGGCCACCAAAGTTAATGAAAGTGATTTTCCACACACAAAATTAGTTTGCACTCCTGTAGTGTAAGTAAACCTGTTTCACATCAATTGGCAACTTCCCACTGAAACTTTAAGTAGACAAGTGTGTCTATATATAAAATGCATTTGAAAGAAAAAGTGGTAACCTGGTCAGTTGTGATATTAGCCTGGGAAGAAAAATTACATATAGTAAGGAAGGACTAGGGGAGAGAGAGAGAGAGAGGGATTCAACAGAGATTTTCAAACTGTTCCTTTCTGGTGTCAGATTCACTCAAGCGTAAATGGTTTTGAGAAAAATCAATATACAGTCTCAGGTAGAAACATGAAAATATTTTCCAAGTCAGACTAGGACCTGCAACAGAAAGGAGGAAGATGACATTAAATGTCAGGGTTAGAAAGCCACCAAATGAGGGAATACGCTTTCTGATATAGAATTCCATTATGTCTGACTGTGTGTGGAAACGGCGTTCTGTGTAATTATTCCAAACAGTTCCTGGGAGAGGCTGCTCCAGGACAACCTAAGTATGAGCTGGGAATGGCAGAACTGTGTGAGTTTGTATGTTCTGATGATTAGGACTGCAGACAGAGCACAAATGTGTGCTGCACTGAACACCTCAGCTCCCACTGGAGTCAGAAATGTACTGCACCAGGCAAGTTTGGGTGCCAGTTGCTGCATCCATAAGTGTGGAAAACCTGAAGAGGTAAAGTTAAACATTGCTGCCAGAATAACAGTGAACATGACTTACGTGGCACATGTTCTGTTAATATTGGCCCAGCCAGGAATCCTCGGCCATCCTCCAGATCTGGCTTTCAGCATTAATGTGCACCTGTGGGACGGAGCCTGAGGAATCAAGCCAGCTTGAGTCTGGGACAGCGTGGTGTCCCATGTGCAGAATGGCACTCATGTATTGCACAGCATGGAATTTAGCATGTTGACAGGACGTTGGAGAGGGACTCTCCTATTCAGCTAATCAGTTGTAGTTCAGTCATGCGTCATCCTCATCTGATGCTGGGAGGTGCCTGTGAGGTACTAGCTGCTATTGCTGGGGATCACAGATTAAATGATTCATGTGTTTGCCATTCTGTATGCCTCTGCAGAGGTGGGAAGCATAGGAGCATTCAATTCTGTCGCACCCATTTCTTCTACAGTGCACTTGGTTGGCATTGAATTTAACATTCTGCCCTATGTACAGTAACGCTGTTTAACCGCTATTCAGCCCACCAGAATTATCAATTAACTGGGATTCTGTTCCACCCTGGCCGTCGACGCTGCTTTCCCTTCTTACCACGGCAGCCTATGTGCTGAGTGTGCGGGTGGCCGGCAGCTCCTCCAATCTTCTGCCCAGTGCCCGCCACCCAGAGTGGCTCCCTGCATGGCACGGCCATGTGTGAGACCTGCAAACAGCTCTCTGCCACCCCCACGAACAAGGTAACAGGGCAGCAGTTGAACATTATTTGGCGTATTTTAACATACGGCAGTCCGGGACTGCCGGATATGACAGTGTTTACTGTAATGATACTTAGTTCTTATAGAAACGCTTGCCTTTTCAGCCACCTAAAGAGATGCCAGTCACAGTACATTGTAATACTATTGCCCATACAATTGGCCTTCTCCTATTTTGCATCAGTTGTCCGTGGTGAAGTAGTTAAAATAACAGTTTTGGTTATCCTCCTAGATTAGCATTAATAATACCATCTCTGAGCTATGGTTTCAGCATCTCTGCAAACTCAGGCAGCTACTGCTGCATTGGGTGCACTCCCGTCACGTTAAAGGTTTCCTTTGCAATCATAAAGCTGGTAAATTTCCTTTGAATGAAAGCTGAGATTCTTGGCACAGATAAGTACTAGCCCCGTGCCTGCAGCCCAGTTAAACACCTTCATCATGGGTGAGGAACATATTACCCATTTTATGAAGGAGTAGGGCACCACGAAATTCATGGATTCATGGTCCTTTTTTTTGTGTGTGGTAAATTTCACAGTCAGAGGATTTGAAGAAAAAAAAAAAAAAAAAAAAAAAAGAGTAAATGTGATGGTTCCAGGTATATAAATCAGAAATTTTGTGTTGCAACTGTGGGGATCTTAATCCAAAAGGGAAGAGTCACATGGCTCTTGTAGAAGGGCTGCAGTATAAACATTCTTAGTTCTGTGCCAGTGAAGGCAACACAAAAGTGAGAATGGCAATATTGTGACCACCACCACCACGCTCCGGTAGCCAGTTGTCACAGTCTGGGATGTGTTATTCTTAGCTGTGAGTTTGGCAGGGCCCTAGAGGTAAGCGATGCCAGGACATAGAAAGGATGCACAGCTCCTTCAAAGCCAGAGTGGCAGATCCAAGCCTAGGACTTAGGAGTTCTGGCTGTTAGTCCTTTTGGCTCTTCACCAACTGGGACTCGCCCCTCTTTCCTATTTGTATATATTTAAAGTTGTTGAGACCTGTCCTTCTTTCATGAAAGGTCAGTAGGTCATGGGTGAGAGTCAGTGAACTATCAAGTGTCAGAAACAGGAAGGTGGGTGGTAGAGGATAGATTCCTGAAAGCAGAGAGAGGAAATATTTCCTCCCATCTCTGGCCACCGATCTCCTCCCCCAGCAAGGAGGCAGCAAAATAAGGATGAGATAAGGCAAGCTATGTTTTAAAAACAGATTCATTTCTATAGCACATCCTTGTTTCTCTCCTTTCATGTATCCATTAGTGCCTCTGTGTGGGCTTGCTGCTCCATCACACCTATGTGAAGGGGCTCCTAACCTCAGCACAGAAGGTACTGCACTTTTCTGCAGTGGTTGGAGCCAAATAGGTCACCCTCTTTGAGGAACCACTGTGACAGTTGTATAGATGAAAGGCATAATTGTGGGGTTCACCAAACTGCTGTTTCTTAATGTCCTTCCCGGGGAGGCTTTTATGGGAAGGGTAGTGCGCACATTAGGCCAAAGGAAAAGGTTCCCCATCAGTCCCATTCTGGTGTTAAACTAGTAGGGGAGTGGGGGCTTTGAGTTCCGGGCTGTGACCATATTGAGGTGTGCTTAGTGTAGGGCGTCTGCTCCTTAGCAAATATCCTCTTCAGCTTTTCCACTGATCTCACGCTTTGGTGAGGCCATGTACTACTGCTGAACTACTCGGCATAGGTTCTGCAATAGGGGCTCCATGAGGTGCCATGCACAGAAGAAAACAATGTGCTGTGCAGGAGCCCATTCTCCGATACGTGGAGTTTCCAAAACTGGAGTAGCTGTGCCTCCAGTGAGGATTGGCTATGGAACAGGATGGGAGAAAGGGTGCTCAGCCATCATGAGAATATGCTGCTTTCCTGCCCAACTTGGTAAAGTGAGTTGCTGCCCCTCACACCCACTTGTTCGAGTTCCTTACCTGTGCCAAATATGCCTTCTGATTTTTGGCTTAAAAGGGTTAACAGAGTCTTGTGAAGTTTGCTTGTGCAGAAGTGCAGCAGTGCTTTGGGGTCTTCCTTGCTGTAGCACTGATGGTGTGTTCTGCTATCTGCTGTAAATCATTAACATTGTCAAGTCCTGTGACCTGAGCTTAGCATGTGATGAGTGAGTCTACCTTTACTCTGCCAATGTTGGTAATTTAATACATGATCCCTCATGGCTGCTATCTGCCAAATGACGTTTCTCACTGTGCGTGCAGAAATGCTCTCTCAGAAACAGTGGTCAGGCTGCTCCAGCTGGGATGGGGTGAGTTGGATGAGTGCTCAGTTGTGACGTATAGAGAAGGACATTAGGAAGCCCTAGAAATTCCCAGTGGGGCACCTCCAACTTCTTTCTAAACAGGCTTGTGTGTGACACCAGTGGAACTTCTTCAAGTGTTGAGCCTGTTGTGGCCCCTCTCTCTCTGGTTAGAACAGCATCCTCTTCCCAAGTGTGATTTCCTCCTCCCATCCTGTTAAACTGCAACCCCATCAGTTCCAGAAATGGATTGCTGTTGGCAGGAAATGGATGCATTCAGCAGGCAGAGACGGAGCAGTGGTGGGTCCCGAAGCTAGAAAGAAGATAAACAAGTTGTTCCTGGATTCAGTCCAGTAATGGTGTGTGTATCTCGGTTGTGCGTTAGCTGATCATTGTGTCTCGGGTTGCAGAAATGATAGCCATCCTAGCAGAGAGAGTAAGGAGTGTGCAAGTTCTCTGTCTCCGAGGCTGATACAGATAGGTTGGGAACTTACCAGTCAGAGGTGGTAGCAACGCCCGTGCTGATTGTCTGTTATGAAACACTTCGGCTACTGGAACTCAGGCGCTTTGTAGTAATACTACATGTCACTTATCTTCAAAGACCTTTTATTGTCTGATTTGTTTGATTAGCATCACTGCTGATACCTTATTAATAAAACTTGTCTCTTGCTGCCACTGGGAATTTCAGAATCCTCTTGTTGCGTTTGAATTGCCAGATAACACCTCATAATGTCGCTAATATTTAGTGTTCTAAAAGTGACTGAAACATGGAACCCCTGGGAGGTATCTTATAGTTCAAAGGCTTCAGGGTCACGTTGGCTCCATTAGCAAGCTTTAAAGGGGCTTTTTCCAACTATGACTATCCTTAAAAATTTGTTGTAGGATCAGAAAGTAAAGTGGTCTTCTTACTAGCAAGCATCATTCCCAGGCAGTGAAAATTTATTCATTCAATTGATGAAGTCAGAATAGAGTGACAGTAGGGCTAGCAATACTTTATTTTTGTTGTTGTTACCTTTCTCGCTGTGTACAGATGTAACTCTGAATATACACTCATCAGCTCTCAGGAGCCTCCTTTCTCCCCCCTGCCCCCAGAAAGAAAAAATTTCTTATCTTAACACCACATTGAAACTGCTGTAGGGGAGAAACATTTTTAAAAACAAAACACCCACAAACCACATATCTTTTTGTCCCAGCCATACATCTATGCACATGTTTCTGGGGATTTATGAGAGATTGGGCTGGTCTGGCACAAACCTGGAGAACTAGATATTGGGATTATTCTCACTTATAAAGCTGCTCTATATCAGAGAGAAGTAAAATGCTAAGGGATGACTCTTCATTTGTGCCTGCAGGACATAGTGATGTTTAAGAACAAGTTATCTGTTGGATTCAGGTTTTTGAACGTCCTTATGATTGCAGTAGCATGGCAGTTAAGCTACATTCAAATCTTGATAGTGTTCCCTTAAGCATAAAAATGATCTATGGAGAATCTGCGGCATTGTCTGGCATTTAAGCCTTTGTAAAAACCAATGTTAGCAAAGTTGTCTCAATGATTAGCAAAGATGAGCTTTACCTAGGCCAGGGGTCTGCAACCAGAAGAGCCATTTTTTCAAATCCGTTTACAGAATCAATACTTCCCCAGGCTGCAGTGCATGTGAATATTTGATCATCCTTAACAAATAACGTCAGACTGTACTTCTTGTCACCCCTAGTTTAAGAGCAGCAGTGCGCACACACAGTGATTTGTACCAGTTAGAAAGTTTGTTACTTTCACCCTTGGATTGGAGAGGCAAACGCTGTGCTTGGGGATAGGCTTTTAAGCAGGAAGGAGTTGTAATGTTTGCCTCAACCATCAATCCCTCCACCTCCAGGCTTTATCCACCCCAGCCCCAAACCCGTGCCCCCCATCCTCAGGATTAACCCGCCTCAGCCAACGAGCTCCTCCAGCTGCTTGTGCTGCTGCTCCTCCACAGCTGCCACCTCCTTCTCAGCGAGGGAGGGGGAGTACGCGGCTCCAGCAGGGTCAGGCTTGGCCATCCCTCCCCCCAGCTTTCCTGTGGGCTTAGCATTTCCCCCACCTGCAGCTCAGGCAGCTCCCTGCCCTGCCGCTGCTGAACTAATGGAACTCAATTGAATTGGTTTAATGGCCAGATCCCTCCTGCTGCCCTGCCGGCCGTTAAACCAATTCAGTTGAGTTGCATTATTTCAGCAGCGGCGGGGCAGAGAGCCGCAAGAGGAGTGAAGGCTAGAGAAGTGCCACACGATGCCGTACCCTGGTGCTGCAGCATGTCGGAATCTTCCTTGGAGAACAGACACTAGGGGAAGGAACAGATCTTGTTTTGGGTTTTTGCTCTTCCATGAGGTTTTCCCACTATTTTTTTTTTTTTTCAATGTCCAGAACTAAATGCAGTTATTTCAGCTGCATTAAAGCCGGGATGCAGAATCATTTCGTTTGGTCAGAGGCCGCTGACCCACAGAAGAATCAGTCAAGGGCCACGTGCACATGAGAAGTTCAACCCCCCCCTGCAATCCCCCCCCCCCCCCCCAAAAAAGAAAATGAAGAACCCCACACTTCACGAACGTGGCCCTGACTGAGACAGGGCATGGGGAGGACAGTCCTCTCTCATAAAACTTGGGTGTCCGAGTTCTTCTCACACCCCAGCCATGTGGGAGAGGGGGGGCACCAAGACCCAGGGCTTTACCCCAAGGCCTGGGGCTAGTAGATTTTGTGGGGCCTAAAATGTGGGGGTCAGTGTGTGGGAGGTGACTGCCAGGGAGCAGGCTGGGCATGCAGGTGCTGGAGGTGGAGTGCAGGAGCTGGGTGGGGTGTCTGAGCAGGAGATGAGGTGCAGGAGTGGGTTGTGGTGGGAGGTCTGGGCAGGAGGGAGGGGGGCCAGGGGACGGTGGTACCTACCTGGCACAACTCTGGCTGCAGGGTGGGGTGGGTGCCTCCGTGTGCTGGAAAACGCCACCCTCTCCTGCTCTCATTGGCCAAGATTTGCAGACAATGGGAGGAACAAGGCAGAGCCTGCAACCAGCGCAGGAGACATCGCTTCCTGTGGGTTGGGTACCAACTGTAGCTTGCTTTGATCAGGCCTGCAGGGCTTAGGGCTCCTCCCCCTCCCCCAAGAAGATACTGATGCTCTTCCCACACGCGGCTAGAGCCCCAGTGCTGGGTCCCCCCTGCTGGAGAAGGGGAAACCAAACCTTGCAGGCCTCTTCCCCACCTCTGCATTAGAGCTCTCCCCAGAGCATCTGTAACGTACCCGCTGTGCGAAGGCATCTGTGTCTGCAGCCCAAACCTTAGTAGTAATGAGCAAGCTCCTGCCTGCGGGCAACATACGGCCGATCATGCCAAGTGTGTGGCCTGTGAGGCATTGTGTCTGCTGTTGCCCGTGTGCAGGATGGCCATATTCTGCTGGTTTCTGCCCACATGTGGGTGTTTTTTTGTAACAGTGTTACTGAAGTGACACACACGTGAAGTGCGGTGCGTGCTGACTGCACACAGCATTGCTGTGGGAGACGTGCACTCGCTCTACAGGCAGACACTGCTGTAATGGTGCAGCCTGCGCATTCTAGGTGTGCAAGCGCAGTGAGGAAAAGCCCCCTACCTTTGGAGGCAGTCTTGGTTCCAACAATCTTGCTGCCCACTGATTTGAAGGAGGGCCACTCATGTAGCCAACTCACTAGCCTAGGTTGCCCATCCCTGCTATATATAGTATTTGCAAATCTATGCTTAATTACCTGCCTACTTGTCAGCTCTAAATGTGGCTCTTGGCATTCCTGCTTTCCAGCTTTTCATCACCCATAATCCTGGTTGAAGTCACATGCTCTAGAAGTACTTATTTATTTTTGTTAGACCAATATACTCTCTACATACCTTGTGTTTCAGTATTAGACTTTACAGTATGCTGCAGAAGTTAGAGGATCTCTGGATACCGCCATGGTACTCAATCTATTATTAAAATCTCATTAGTATCTGGCACGAGGGACGAGAGAAAATTACAATCCTAATTGGTATGTAGCACTTTGAGAATTGGAGTGATACTTTGAGGTCTGTCTATGAAATGTACCACTGCAGTATCAAGTGCTGTACGAATGTTAGGGATCAGATTTTTTTTAAGGAGGTGCTGAGCACCCATAACTCCTATCACGATGGTTGGGAATTGTGCCTGCTCAGGGTGTTTGGAAACTCAGGCCTTTGTTGATTAAGCCCAAACTCTTCCTTACAGGGAAGGTACATCTCACCATGAGCTCAAGTATGTATGCTGACATTTGCCTCAGCTTGGAATATTTCCTTTACATGGGGCACTGCCACTCTGACAAGGGGTGTCCGGGCTCTGTTGATCTTTATACTTCATCTAAGTGGCTCTCACTTGCCACATCTGCCTAAATGCATCTGCGTGGCAGATTAAAAAGTATGGCAAAGGCAAAATGGGCACTGGCTTTGCTCTTGCCGGGTTCTCCTGCCTTACCTTATTATTCCACTCACTTTCACAGTCCTCTTGCACTAGCTAGAAGAAGTCCTGGTGAACTTCCTCTCTCGCTAGTCTAGGAGTATAGTCCTAGTGGATTAAATCAGTAGTCCATCCAGTCTGTCTCTGCATCAGTGGCTAGTGTCAGTGCATCCAAGGAAGATTCAAGATACTCTGTATCCAGTTATGGAATAATTTAGGCAATTTTCTTCCTAATTTCCATTACATAGTGGTTGATGTGTGCCCTGAAGCACCAGGGTTCAAATGCCTGACAGACTTAATATTCTGTCTAATGCAGCTGTAGGCATAAATGTATATTCCTGTTTTGACTCCTGGATATCAATACTTGTGGCAGCGAGAACCACAGATTAACTGAGTGTACATATATTCTTTACTAATTAAAAAAAAAAAACAGCTCAGTTTTATTTACTGGCCTCATATCGCAAGAGATGTTGAACAGGAGGTAAGAACTTACTTTCTCCTTATCTTTAATATGTCCAGCAAACGTGGTAATCTTCTTTGTCTCATATAACATAATGTTTTGGGCCACATCCATACTGCAGACTGTTGCCAGCACAGCTGTGTCAGAGTATGATGAAGTGTGATCTCTGACCAGCAGATCTGTGTTGGCAAAAGCCCTAGTGTAAGAAGTTCTCTGGGCCAAAAGCTCCTTTCACCAGTGTCGTTGATTTAAACTAGGGCTGTGTCTAGACTGTGGGGACCTGTTGTCAATTTACGTATCTTTTGCTGACAGTTCTGTTGGGAGAAGCTTTTCCAACATTTGGCCCATCCACATGGGGCCAAATGTTGGGAGGCTGTGGCAGGGACACCACACTCTCTATCAAGACATTCCCTTCTTCCTTGTAGAAAAAAGTATGCAGGGATGTTCTCCGAATGCTCCTGACTGGCAAATTTCTTCCAAGAGCTCTGTAGTGTGAACACATGCTCTGTCGACAATACTTCTGTCAACAGAAGCCTGCAGCCTGGGAACTGGTGTGCACAATCCTGGCAGAACTGGTTCCTCAGTGTGAGCTGTGTCCGTGCTAGGAAACTTTATATATATATATATATATATATATATATATATATATATATATATATATATATATATATATATAAATGAAAGTGTTTGCCTCAGTTTAGAATACTTGCTTTACATGGCATATGCCGTTATGGGTTTTAATACTGTCCCACATGACCGCCTCATAAATAAGCTAGGGAAGTGTAAATTAATCAAGCTGTTATAAGGTGGGTTGTGTGATTTGTTGGATAAACATTGCTGAGGTGTAGTCATCAGTGGTTGGCAATCAAGCTGAACGTGCTTAACGAGCGGGGTCTCCCAGGGACAGATCCAGTTCTGTTCAGTCGCTTCATAAGTGACTTGGAGAATAGGATTAAAGTCCAAAATGATCTGGAGAAGATAATAGAATGAAATGACATTCAGTAAGGACAAATGCAAAGTAGTACACTTGGGAAGGAACAGTCAGTTGCATGCAGCCAGAAAATAGGAAGTGTCTGCCTAGGAAGGAGTACTGCAAAAAGGAATCTTGGTATCTCTCATTGACAGTGGATCACAAACTAAATAGGAATGAGGTGTGTAATACCGTTGCCAAAATAAAAGGACAGCAAATACCATTCTGGGATGTTGGACCAGAGTATCGCAAGACAACAGAAGTAATTGTTCTATTCTTCATGCCAATAAGGCCTCACCTGGAGTGTTGTGTTCAGTTCTGAGCACCACACTTCAGGAAAGATGTGGGCAAATTGGAGAGAGTCCAGAGGAGAGCAGCAAAAATGATGAAAGGTCTAGAAACCATGACCCATGAAGAAAGACTGAAAAAGCTGGTTTGGTTTGTTCAGTCTGGAGAAGAGATGATCGATGGTAGCATAAGGTTTCAAGAACATGAAAGGGATTTTTTTTTTTTTTTTTTTTTTTTAAGGAGGAGAATGATGAAGTCTTCTCTTTAACTGCTGGATAGGACAAGAAACAATGGGTTTAAATTGCAGCAAGGAAGGTTTAGGTTGGACATCAGAAAAATATTCCTAGCTGTCAGTGTGGTTAAGCACAGGAATGTATCACTAAGGGGAGTTGTGGAATCTCTGCCCTTGGTGGGTTTTGAGAACTGGTTATTCCTGGTCTGCCTGGAATACGAGACTGGACTAGATAACCTACTGACTACACATGTATCCTCCAGGTCCTGCTGGGCCATGGAAGGATCCTCATCTCTATAGCTGTCTCACTTGCCTCACCTGACTACGTGTATCTGCCTGCAGAAGAAATTAGAGTGTGGCACAGGAGCAGTGGGTGCTTGCTTTTCTTGCACAGTGCTACTGGTGTGGACCTGCTGTCAGTCTCTCTTCACAGGGAAATCTTTCTGAGTTATAAATAACTTTTGCTGCCCGTCTCTGCAGTCCGTGAACTCCTACGTGTTGAACTGAGCACTTGCACGCTGCTGAGTGCTGTGGCAATTGTACGAACATTTTTTGCTTTTTTTCCTGCCTAGTCTTAGTACTCTTACATCACGTGATCTCTAGCATTTAACACGTGCGTCTAAGATGTATGTGTATATGCAATAGAACTGATATTCGCTAGGTCTGCTGTATATTCTCTTGGCTCCTACTGCAGTTGCCCCTATGAGTCTTCCATCTTCCCCAGAATCCAGCTGCTTCTCCCACTTCTTCCCTCAGTAACAAAGATGTCATGTTTTCCAATTCACAGCCTCTTGCTTTTGGTTTGCGTGATGCAAATAATCCAACATTTGGGGCCAAACTTCTCTAGTGTTAGCAGGTGTGACTTTGATGATGTTAGTTGCATTAAGTAAGTTTTTACCAGCAGTTAATGGGCTCCAGTAACTTACGTTTTAGTGGTTTTGGTGGGTGAGTAGGGGAAACCTGTTACTTCTCTCTTTTCATATACACCTATCTTCCCAAAGAGCTTTTGTAAGTTAGATACGGAGTTTGAAACAAGGGCTTTCTTAAATGGCGCACATGGGAAACGACAAATAGGAAAAAGTGTTTATGGTGCAAAAAGCTTGTTTCTAACTGAGGCTAAACATGTCAAGAAATATTATGGGTAGAGATTTAAAATGAAAATGGACGTTGAAATAATTTTTTCCCCAGTGAGTGTCAGTTTTATAGCACAGTTGCACTTTTCCCCTAAGGCTGTATAGTGCACTTATTCCTAATAAGACCAGCCAAGATAAGGTCAAATTGTCAGGTTATTTTTTCCTTTCCTAAGAAGAGGAGGGGACTGCTTTCCTCTTGTTGAGAGGATAACTGGGAAAGCATTGATAAGTTGACAAACGTGAAATATTCTTGTAAAAGCTTCTGGAGCATAGAGTGGTAGCCAGTGACCAGGGAAAGAATTAATCGTGTGTGTGTCTTAGGAGAGGCAGGGATAGGTCTTCTGATTTGTCCAATGGATTTTAGAACTGCGTGGCTGTTTGTTCCTGTAATATAGTATTGCATCCATAGTTAATCATGTCTCTGCAAAAGCAAGGCCTTCAGTGGTTATCTCCTAGGGGGATACTAGCTGCATAAGTAGGAAATCAAAACCCAGCTTGCATAGTTGATGTTTAAACAGTCCATTATTAACCCTCTGACAAAATGAAAACGCTGCAATGGCTGGGCTGCTTCTTACGCATCATCTTCTGCCCAACTTTAGCTTCACTGTCTGTCCTGATGGCTGCTGCTCAATTAGCTATGTGTTTAGGGCGTGTCTGTACTGCAAAATGAAGTCAACCCTAATTTATGTCAGCATCCAGCTGCTGTGCTAATTGCATGGCTTGCCCATGTCTACACTTTGCTCTTTGTCATCAGGAACACTTGTTTTAATTGTCCTGTCAGTGTGGGGGATGTTGTGGGGCGGTTCTGAAAGCGGTAATATGTTGATGTAAGCAGTACAGCATCTACGCTGATAGTGTGTCAACCTTACTGTATTGCTCCCTTTGTGGAGGTGGAGTTATCAAGTAGGTGTAGTGGGGCAGTTACGTTGGTGGTAGCAAAATTTTACTGTGGACATTTCCATAGATAGGTTGATGTCCTCTGCCGTGCGTCAACCTGATTCTGTAATGTAAATGAGGCCTTAGTTCATAGTGAGAAATATTGTCTTGATCTTTTTGAGCCCATTGGTCTGGGATTCAGTTTCTCTTGTGGGTGATTCATGTTAGTGAGGACAAAATTGAATTGTACAAAGTATTTTTAGCCCACTGACAGCTCTTCCATGGACAAGTTCATGGCGGTACAGCAGCACAGCCATAGTACTGGGGTGTGGATGCTTCCTGCCATGACAAAGGGGGGTTTTCTAGCAATGTAGCTAATCCACCTCTACACGGGGTAGTTGCTACATAAACAGTTCTTCCATCACTGTAGCTGCATCTGCAGTGTGGGTTAGGTTGTCCTGACACATTGCATAGCGTGCAGAATTTTCTAAAGTGTAGCTGTGTCAGTCTAACTTCTAGGTATAGACCAGGGCCCTCCTTTCATCCCCTGTTTGACATTTCTTCTGTAAGCTTAATGTCTATTGAAGAGCCCCCTCCTTGATGTCTAGTTTGCTGTTCCTCTCCCTATGAACCAGAACACCAGTTCTCGTGATTCACTGTTAAGTGGGACAGTAAGAACTGCCACAGACGTGTTTGAAATATGATGGGGATATGGCGAACAGTGTGATTGTTTTTATTTCTAGACATGTTTCCATAATGCATTTGTCCAAAGGTGCTGGTACTAACTGGCTATGTCTACACTAGCCCCAGAACTTTGAAAGGGCCATGATAATGAACCTTTTCGAAAGATGCTAATGAGGTGCTACCATGAATATGCAGTGCCTCATTAGCCATAATGGCGGCTGCAGCACTTCGAAAGTGCCACTTTCGATTGTGCATGGCTCGTTTACATGACACTTTCAAAGTGCTGCAGCTGCCATTATGCTAATGAGGCGCTGCAGATTCATGGCAGCTCCTCATTGGCATATTTCAATTAGGTTCATTATCATGCCCCTTTCAAAGTTCTGGGGCTAGTGTAGACATAACCATCTTGATATGAGTTTGCGCAAGAATGTTGCCAGTGCTTTGATTGTTATGAATGAATGAAATTATTCCTACTCTCTGAAGGCAGTGTAAAAAGCAGTGGCGTGATGCTAAGGAAGGAAAAGTAGAGGCTAGATAATGGCAGAATTCCTAATATGAGCAGTTTGGCAATGGACTAGACAGCCAGGGTACATGGTAAAGTTGCAGGGGCAGTTGATACTCCCTGGCAGGCTAAAGAAGATAGTAGCAGGAATGACGTAACAAATACATTATAAATATACTGGTGGGAGAACTGGCTAGATTCTATTATATTTTTAGCACAACTATCATTATTGAATCTACTTTGCTCTCTTCCTTCTGAAGTGAGGTCTGAGAGGCAGAGAGATCTAGTACAGCATGAAATGAATCTAGGATAATCTAGTTGGGCAAACTCCCAAGGAGAGAGGATCCCAGGGACAATTCTTCACTAAAACTAGTCTAAAAATTAATCCTTCCTCTTTACTTACTCATAAGCCCCATAATAGTTACTTGTATTCTTATTATGAGCATTATTTGTGCACAATGATCTGAGCTTTTTAAGAAAAAAAAAAAAAAAAAGTAGGTCATTCTGGCAGTTGATCCTGCTTGAAGCAGGGGGCTGGGCCAGATGACCTCCTGAGGTCCGTTCAAGCCCTATGATTTTGTGATTCTATGATTAGTGGAAATTTTGCTATATACGGTGCTGATCTGTCATCAGACAAATTCACCTAGTGCCACACAATAACTTCCTCCATTCGATTTTCTTGGTGACTTACCCCTGAAAGATTTACTGTGACGCTTTCTTGACCAATGCAAGTTTGATTGGTTCACCACTCCATCAATGGAAAGTGGACAGATATCAGCCTTTGTAAGCTGAACAGTCTTATTAAACACTTGAGTCAAACTCACTGGTAAAAATAAAACTACAGTAAGTGTATTGATTACAAAAGATGGATTTTAAATGACTGTAAATGATCGGCGAAATATAAGCATGCAGTCTGAATTCTTAACCTGTAGATGGACAACATCTAGATTAAGCTGGTTTTCCTCACCCTGTTGCGGTTTGCAGACTAGCCCTGAGGCTTAGAGAGAGAGAGACTGTGACCCATTTCTTTGATTCCAATGTTCTTGTGGCCATTGGTATAGGTGGTTGAGAAGAGAGAAGTGAAGTATCTCGCAACTATGTTCTGCTTTTACCATGTGCTCGGAGAACATAAATCCAGGCATGTCTGTCTGTCTGTCTGGGCATTGCTGAGCTCCCAATCAAGCTTATACAATTCCCTCAGTGAGACCTTGTGCAAGTGAGTCATTTGAATTGTAACTACCTTGCTGGGCAAAGGCTATTGATGCTTGTTCGATATCCGCCCAGGTGTTGGGCACCTCCCATGCTGCTATCTCTGGTGAGCTAACGTTTGGGCACTACCCCAACTCGCAGCATATTTTGGTGACAAACACACAACACAATCTAGTAGCGTCATACACACTAATGATATGCATATTTACATAGAACAGTGGCTTTCAGCAGATCATAACTTTTCCCAGTGTACCTTACATGACAGGCTTTATATGAAGCATCACAGTTATAGTCAAATGATGAATGTGGAGGTTACAAGGGTGCTCCCCGAGCCATAGAGTCTCTCAATTACATTTTTCTGGCTTCTCCTCATCTTCAGCTACGTGCTCAACCTGATGTTCCTTTGGCTTTAGACTCTCCTACGCGAATGCCTTTGGCAGCGGCGCCCAATAGGTATTCAAAGCTCGCCACGTGGTTGTTGTCTCACCATATTCACCACATTATATACAAAATTTTATTAAATAATAAGAATATTGGTAGCTAAATAAATGCCCTCCCTCAGAGCCAGGCACCCCTGCCCCTCCCCCACTATAACTGAATGCTCTTCCCCAGAGCCAGGCACCCCCCTGTTCTAATTCAATGCTGGAGCTGCCACTCGCTTCTCCAACCAAGCAGTGGGATGCGGAGCAGGTGGACGGCATTCGCCGTGTGCAGCTCTCAGGAGGAGCCATATTTAAAGACTCCAGGAGCGACGTGCAGCTCGAGAGCCTCTGGTTTACCACCCCTGTCTTATTATTTAGGTATGCATGCATTTGCCACAATTTAGTGTCCTGCTCACCACATTTGGTGAGTAGCAAATGTAATGGACCCTGCAGGCCTTTGGATTCTTGCTTTATTTCCAGGGACTGCACCAGGTGGGAAGATAGCAACTAACCTTTCACAAGAATGTGCTGAGATAAGGCCATGAAATTTCAGTGTCGGACTTGTTCCCTGTGTAAACACCCATACGGTTCTCACCACGTTTAACATAGAGCACCACCTCTCAGGAGCTTGTTTTGCTAGAACATGGTTCCGTGGTTCCGCTGCTCAGACAAAAGAGGGAAAACTTTGCTAGTTACAGGCCAGCATTTTCCATGTGCCTCATAAGTTCTGCAGTACAACTGACTCCCAACAGGCTTGTTCAGAGTATGCTATTGAAATACAATGGATTGCAAGGATCATTGGTAACTCTGTGGGATGATCGGCAGCGCTTCAGCTGTCCGATACCGTAATAAAGGTTGCAGTGAGATTATGCTTGTGAATGACCGTACCCATTACTCCAAATCTACTCATAGCAGCAGAGTAAATTGTTACTTGGACCAGTGAAACTTGAAATTGTCCCGTCTGCCACTTTTGAGAATATCATCAGCTTCCAGGGAGGATGGCTTGAATTACACTTAATTTTAAGGTGTTCTCCCTTATAGCTGTCTTTAGCATTTGTAGGGAAAGCCCACAGAAAAGTGCGTAGGAGGAGAATTTCTGTTCTTAACCCCATGCTGTGTGTCTCTCTCTGCTGGACTTTCCTGTTGTTCTAAGCATATTGGTCTTGCACTCAAAACATTGTAGCACCTAATTATTTTGTGGGCTTCCTTTCCCCACAGTACTTTCTCTTTCCATTTGAGCAAAAACCAGTTAAGCGGGGGGTGGTGTTTTTGTGGGGCTCCTCTTTATTTGGGAGTCAGCACCATAGGGTCTCAGTACGTGACCCCAGAGTACGCAACCCTGCTCTTACCCGTTTGACCCCCGATTCCTACAGTAAACCCTGGAAATGCCTGATTTCCAGTTGTGCTTAACCCACCCTGGTGTAGCCCCACCTCCCACGGCCCCAACTCACCACCAGGCTTAACCCACCCCAACTGTCCCCCACCCCTGGATTTACCTTTCTGCTGCTTCCCCAGCTGCAGAACATGTGTTCCACCAGGGAAAAAGCCAGACGCCCACTTACACAAAATTCGGGTTACACGAGGGCACGTGGAACAGAACGTTTCCGTAACTCGAGGGCCTGCTGTATTCACAGAAGGCTGCTGTAGGAACCAGGAAGGCTTTGATGTGCTGTGCTCCACAAGGATAGCATTTCCATTCTAGTGGGGGCATTGTTTTGATTCAGTGGTTGGACGGGTTTGTAGGGGAAGGCAGAGGGATGGCCCACATCATCTTAAGTTGATGTTCAGTTGGAAGAGTGTTAAATCACTGCCCTTAATCGTTTAGAAGAGAACAAAATAGCAGAAGAATCCAATATGTAAAACCAGGTGGAAAAGTTGTTTGGTAGCAGGCAGATCAAAATGGCAAAGAAACTGGCCTAAATTTCTGAACTGACTAGTGGGTGTTTTTTTTTTTTTTTTTTTTGGTGCCTCAGGTAGGAGACCCAAAAAAATCTTACAAATCTAAAGGCCTCTAAGTTCTGAGAGCAGGTGCACAGCACTTTGTAAACTGACTTTTTACAGTGCCACAAACTGGGTATCAAAAACGGAGGCAACCAAAAATCACTTAGTGGTTTTGAATAACTTTGGCCAGTGATTTAATATAAAAATCCCACTCACGTGATCTTTTGTAGTGTCTCAGTTTGTCTGTTCTAGCATCCTTCTCTCTGGTGGCAGCCACTACTTGGATACTCTTACTAATGACACAGTCCTGTAAGGAAAATCCTGTTGCTGTCTGGGGTGGGGATTGCATCTTCCACTTTCAGGGAAAGCACTCACAAACTAGTGTTTCCATGAGCTCTCCTAATGTTTGCTGCTGCTGGAAGCGTTTAGGCATGTGTTGGTAGAACACACCTCCAGGTTGTGGAACATGCTGGGATATGTCCTAATGCCCCTTTTTAGCCATTGCAATGTGATTGGAGTAATAATGAGAGTGCAGCGGATACACCGGCTAAATATAATCCAAGGATTTGGGAAGGGCATGTGTATGTTTCAAACATTGCTATTATTTTATAGAAATTCATGGCATGAGTAATAGAGTGGGCAGGACAAAATGCACTTTATATCGTTAACAAGCTTCCTCGTTTCTCCAGTTTGTAATTATTGGATGTATGTGGCACAATATACCAAGTATTCCCCCTTTGATCCTTTTTCTTGCAAGTCAGTTGCCCTCTGCTTGATGGCAGTTGTGTACGCCAGTTGGTGAGCGAGTGATGGCTGGTGTGTGACCTGAACTCTTTAAAGAGTGTTACCTCACCGAGACCTATTTGGTGATATTCCCGTGACTCTAACCTGCTAATGGCATACCCACCCCTCTGACTCCTTTGCTTTAGTCCAAGATGCTACTGCAGCAATCAGCGTAAGGTATGGAATGTCTATTTCTGAATGTTTTCCTCCATGCACAGCCCTTCCATTTCTTTCAAAATGTTAGGAAAAGACCCAGCCTATTCTGATTCCCACCCTGCTCAGAAAGAAAAGAACTGGAAGGCCCCATGACATGGGATGTTTAAAGGAAGGCTGGACAAAGCCATAGGAAAAATACAGTCCGAAACAGCCCATGATTGGCAGCAGGTAGACTAGCTGTGACCAAGCCCGTCTCTTCCATTCCTGAGGACCAGGAGTTGAAAATGAGTTTTTAACAATGGTGCTCATGGCTGTCTCTGGAGGTGATGGAGCTACTGCAACCACAGCTGTGGTCACAGCAGCAGAGGCTGGGTGTGGCACTACACCCATCTGTCATTTGTAATCCAAGGTCATTGCTGTCTCAGGCCTATTTTTAATTGTTATTTCTCTATTTTAAAGGATATGCTGTAAGAGGTTTAGTCCCAGACTTTTGTTCACAAGAGATCAAAAGGAGGAGAAAAGAGACCTAGGTGCTCTCTGAGTATGTCTGGGTCCTTTCTCCCACCTGTTGATTTGCTCTTGACTTCTGAGTTTCACAGCCTTTCAGGGAAATCACATACCTTGTGCTGGTTCAGGGCTCACAACTGTATCACCTTGTGTAAATACTTGTAAGAACATTCCACCTCTGCTGATACAAGAAGAGTGAGTGGCACCTCTGAGATTTGGGTTTGTGGTTTTCCCTTGTCTTAATCTTGCTGTCTGTAATATTCTAACACTTGCTTCAGGGAGCTGGGAACAGGGAAATGTGTTAGAAGATCTTCCGGTCCTGCTCGGATGGGGTAAAGATAAGCAACTAATTTTAATCTTGCTCACTTCTCTTTCACATCTGCTGACTTAGGCAATACTGATTATTTCCGCTGCCCTCTTGATCCTACTGCTTTCCACACTGAGGGGTTCACCTTCCTCAGGGTACTGTTGATCAGGCTCTACAAGTGACAAAGAACAGGCAGTTTGAGGCCATGCCAGCCTTTGTTGGCTTCTCTGCTGCTCAATCTCAGCTGTGACCTCCCGTTTTTGCTGTCATTCCATTTCAAAATTGTATGAAGAAAACAGGAAGGGCAGAAAATGCAAACGGATTGCTGTTCAGCCAGTTCTTGAGGCATCTGGTTGGGACAGCTAGATCTCTAGATCATCAGAGAAGACCTCATTTCATTTTGTCTCTCCCAATATTGCATGGGGGCTAAGCAAGAGCCAGCATCCACTAAATCTTTGATCAGAGACTCAACAGTTCCCAGTTCCATTTTTAATTTCTTTTTCTCAATAGGTATTATTACCATTCTTATTTCTGGGGCACTACCAAATTCATTTTGGTCAATTTCATAAGGCACAGGGTTTTTTAAAGTGGTGAATTTCATGATTTCTTCTATTTTAAATCTGAAATGTCAAGATGTTGTAATTACAGGGAGTTGCATGTGGGTCGTTGGGCCACAGCATTGCCTTCAGAGCTAGAGAGGTGGCTGCTGGCCGGGAATCCAGCTCTGAAGAATTACAATATTGCCACCCTTACTTCTGCGCTGCTGCCTGCAAGTGTTGGGCCCCTTAGTCAGTAGTCGCCACTCTCTGGCCATCCAGCTCTGAAAGCAGTGGTACAGAAGTAAGGGCAAAATGGGTATGATATTACCATCTTTACTTCTGCAAGGCTGCTGGTGGGGTGCTGCCTTCAGAGCAGGGCACCCGGCCAACATTATGACCACCTCTCTCCAGTTACCTAGCTCTGCAGGTGGTGCAGAAGTAGGAGTGGGAATAACTTTACTCTCTTTAAAATAACCTTGTGATCCACCTGCAACTCCCTTTTGGATCGAGGCCTCCAATTTGCGAAAATCCTGGTCTCCCCTGTGAGCTCTGTGCAGTATAGGCAAGCAGTAGGCCAGATTTCATGGTCTGTGATGCTTGTGTGGGATTGTGACTTCGGTAGGCCCTACCTTTTCCATATGAGACATCGACTGAGCTGACATAAATGCCTCCAAGTGTCAGTGACCACCATCCTTGAAGTTCAATTTAGCCAACCCAGATTGTAAAGGGATCATGTGCAGTCACTTTGCTCTATCTTCCCATCTGCCCCAGAAGCCACAAGACAACACTCTGCTCAAGATTGTGCTACTGTTTTCTCCCCGTCATTTCTGAAGGGAGAGGCTTTGCAGAGCCCAAACAATTTGTTGCTTATTGTCCTGAATGAATGCAGGGAAAGGGTTAACCCTTAGAGGGTCCTCTGTGTGTGTGTGTGGGGGGGGGTCAGCTAAACCACTGGGGGGAAGAGAAATTCCTTTAAACTGAGAACAATTGCACTCCGAGGGTTCTTCGTCTCTGTGGCTGACGCAGAGAAGACTGATGTGATGGATCATAAGCAGTTTGAATGAATCCAGTAAGTCTCCTAGCTGTACCCTAATCAGCCATAGATATGTAAGTAGAAAGGAAATGTTTCATTAGATGTGATCAGGTTTTTATTTTGGGACTTGGTGTGGAGTTGCTCTGGTTAATGATTTGATTATTTCCCCTGTACTCTCTAACTTCTAAGTTGAATCCTGGGGAAGTAATTTTCTGTGCTGCAACTGGAATGTTTTGAGTTGTTTTCTCTCATTTTGTGAATAAATTGAGTTTTTTTTTTTTTAAGTCAGTGATTTGATTCCTGTGCTCTAAAGAGGGGTCTGTGTGTATTCATGCCTTTAGAATGGAAGGTCAGCTGTCAGATTACAGCTCTTTGTTTCCAGGCTCTTTCCTAAGGGGAGGTTAAGAGCTTGGGGTTTTCCCCATAGGGCAGTGTTGTCCCAAACAAAATTTAACAATCGCTGCAGGGCCCCCACCTGCACAAACTGCTGGTGACTCACTGGTGCTGCTGGCCGAGCTGCGCCGCCCTCAGTGAGCCACAGGAGGAGCCATCTTTTGCCACTGCCACCACACGCTTGTCCCCCCAAGTGATGGGCCACATGTTCAGAGGGCTGGCGAGCACCCCAAGTGGGCAGCTCTAACACGCTGCTTTGCCACACTGTGCTGCCTAGTTCAAAACTTGTGGCAAACGGACGCTATATTGGGCACCGTGGCCACAGGGAAACCTCTCCAGTGTGTGTTCTTGGTTAAAAGTTTTGTGTTTTTTTTTTTTCATTTGGGTGGTGGCAGTGATTACCCCCCAGGGTCAGGGAATCTGTGACCTTGGGCAGCTTTTTTTGAACAGACCCACAGAGGCAAGGCATTTTTAAGGTTTTTGTGGGCACCCGTTTTCTGCACTGAGAGAGGGGAGGCAGCCCTGACGTGTAAATTTAGCTTTGATCTCCCTTAGATTCTGAGCTAAAGCAGCGTCTCCCTGGCTCAAACCTCTTTAACTGTCCTGGTGGAGGGTCCGCAGCAGACTTTTTTCCTAAGTCTATTACAGGTAGATTTAGGGGCATGGGAGTTAGGCTGCACGCAGAGAAGAGAGACGCTGACTTGTTTTCTTCTTTGGGGAGGAGTAGCTCTTTGCAGTATATTGCCCTTCCCTCGTTCCATTCCTAAGGAAGCCTCCCAGTTTAACTAGACTCAACAGGAGGCAGCATCCATCTCATTCTGCCCACCCAGCAGGAACACCAGTAGAATTTCTTGAAGGGTAAAAGGAGGATTAAATTAGTCTGAGAGTGAGGAAAACTCTGAGTTTGTGGAGGGTTTTAAAACTTCCAGAATCACTGGTGACCAGTGTGGTTTATGTGGCATGGAATGCCTGCCTGAGTACAGGAGGAGCTTACGTCACTGGGGTTATTACAGCCTGTTGGGTAGAAAGCCTGAGTGGATGGATGGATAGACAGGAGACACAAGGAACTGCGTATTTAGTCACAAACATCTCAAATGTATTATTAATAAAAGTGGTGTTTCTCCTTCAACAGATGCAGCCTACACATGCATTGCCTCTGCACTGGCACGGGTTTCTTAAGAATGCTGTTTGGCTATAATGACTAATGCAATCACCTGCTGCAGTTAATGAGTGGGAAGGACAGCCTGGCTGCTGGAAATATACATCTTGGCTCTGAGTCCAAAGACCCACTCTAGATTGTCCATTGGAGTAGGGGAATGGTAGACAAGAGATTCTTGTTTTCCCTGCTTTGGAGTGAAATCTTTGGTCATTCTGTTACAGAATGTCTTCATCTTCCTAGATTAGCAGTTGCTCAGTGGAGATGTGTGCTGCGGGGGGTGGGGTGGGGGGTCTGAGCTTTAACTTTAAAAGTCACCTGACTCCTGGGCCAAAAAAGGTGAGCTACCTTTGTTTGCTGCCTGCAAGTAGATCAGGAGTGATCCCTCCATATATACATCCCAGTCTGCGTTGGTGATGGGTGGTATGTGTTTCAGGTAAATGTCTTGGCTCTGTTTTGGAGCATGCCGGGATTAGTCAGAGTCCTTTCCTAGGTGTGTGTTCTTACCACCTGTCAGAATCCCAGGCCGCCTTCATCATCTCTTTTCTATGAGAGCAGAAGCAAAGGAAGGAAGGAAAAGCCTGATTGCATTAGATGACAGTTGCTCAGAGTATCCCACACACACTTCATGAGGCTGGACAGCCTGGTGAGATTTCCCTTCATGATCTGGATCAATATGATACACAGGAATCTCACCTGGCAAGTGTAATTAATTTGAGTCATGCTGGGTGGACAACCAAAGCCTGAGCCACTCCCCCAGTGTTTAGAATGTCTTTGGTTTAACTACAGCAGCTCTTGTCTGACTGGTGTCTGCGGCCTTCAACTAAACCATTGCTTGCCTTCCTCAAAAAAGAACCTATTTTCCAGTTACTGAAACCAGTCCCCAGTGCGGGTCCCTTATTTGTCAGTTGTATTTTTCATATTGCAATGATTTATCCTGCTGCTTTTGATGAGCACTGTATCCTGTTGGGACAAAAGTGCCATTTGCTTTCCAAGCATTTCTTCCCTAGAGAGCTCTGTTCTGCCTCCTGCGGCTACGAGTGGTCTGATGGCCATTACAAAAGGAAAGAAGATGCGTATCTGGCTTCTAGTACTTTCCTGCTCTTCATAGTAGTTGTCCTCTGACCACAGACATGTAGTATCCATGTCCCCGATCCATAACCCTGCAGGCAGATTCTAAGAATTGTTTGGTGCAGTATTCATTTTCCTTTCTCCTTCTTCCTAGTCCCAGTTCTGAGGCCTGGGGGTTCTTCGGAGCTCTGAAAGTTGTTTTTTCTCCTCTGCTGTAACAATCATTTCTCCTACACGGCTTGTGTGACAACCCCCATCACTTTTTGCTAAGCAACCCAGGGCAGAATTCCCGCTGGAGATAACATTACTAAATCATCCTAACGCAATGATTACCAAAATTATTTGGTTAGAACCTTCTTCCTTGTGGCCAAAGGCAGATTGGAGAGCAGCAGCTGGTGCCCACCTCTGAAGGCAGCACCGTGTCAGCAGCAGCTCAGAAGTAAGGGTGGCAGTGTGAAAAGTGATACCCATTAATATAGGCAGTCCTAGTGCCCCATTGCCATGCTTACTTCTGCACTGCTGCTGCCATCCTGGAGCTGACAGCCAGCACCCCTCTTCCAGGTGAGGGACTGTGGATGGGGCTTCCACTGTCCCCTTTATCACTGCCTGTCTGGTGTACGTGGCCCTCCTGCACAAGTGCAGAGAACAAGGGAGGTGCCTCCCTTGTTCCATTCCTGTGCCTTCCTTGGGAGGCCCCACCCCTTAGTTTGAGCAGCATTGCTCTAAAGAAATCACTTGGTGCACCGTAACCCTTGGCTCCCTTCGCCACAAAGGCAACATGTATTATCCCCTCAGCATTTTGCACTGCCTTCAGCCCATCAAACAGCATTGGGAGAACAGGGTTCCTTATGTATGGACTCCCAGGAAGAGCACTGTTTTAGGCAAAAGTGTATTCAATCCATCTAAGTCAGCAGTTCCCAGCCTTTTCCAGACGAGGCCCCATTTTGACAATTGAGGAAGACTTGGCAACCCAAGGGTGGAGGGAAGGTGAAAATTACTTACTGCAAGAGTCTATTAAGTGGCCTGCCTGGGGTGGCTATGAATATGAAAGGTGGAGAAGCTGTCTTTGTAATGCGTAATTGGTTCTCTGTTGATAGCGATAGCTGCTGGATGTGGCAGCCTTGAGGAGCTGCAAATGGCTTTTTTGAGAGCAAGACAAAAAAGCTGTCAAGTAGCACTTTAAAGACTAACAAAATAATTTATTAGGTGAGCTTTTGTGGGACAGACCCACTTCTTCAGATCATAGCCAGACCAGAACAGACTCAATATTTAAGGCATAGAAAACCAAAAACCGTAATCAAAGTTGACAAATCAGAAAAAAATTATCAAGGTGAGCAAATCAGAGAGCAGAGGGGTGGGGAGTCAAGAATCAGATTAAGCCAAGTATGCCAAAGAGCCCCTATAATGTCCCAGAAAATTAGCATCCTGGGTCAAAACCACGTGTTAATGTATCAAATTTGAATATGAAAGAGAATTCAGCAGCTTCTCTTTCTAAAGCAGACTGAAAATTCTTCTTCAATAAGATGCAAACTCTTAAGTCATTAACAGAATGGCCCACTTCATTAAAATGTAGACTAACTGGTTTGTGGATCAGGAATGTTTTGATGTCTGTTTTGTGCCCATTAGCTCTTTGTCTGAGAGAGTTTGAAGTCTGTCCAATATACAAAGCATCTGGGAATTGTTGATACAAGTGCATCTCCCAGCTGCTGGCAACCCTTAACAAATCTAATCATGACCCATGTTTGGGTCCTGACCCATAGGTTGGGAATCCCTGATCTAAGTGTTTCTGTCTGGACTAGGGCGACCAGATAGTAAGCATGAAAAATCAGGGCAGGGCTGGGGTAGTAAGCACCTATTTAAGGCAGCCCGAATATCAGAACTGTTCCCATAGATCAGGACGACTCGTCACCTTAGTCTGGACAAGCAGATGGGAGCGTTATCTTTTTACAGCTCTGTCAAACACCTCACCTTTTCACCTATGTTGACATAGGCTCCACAGACACCTTGAGGTAGGTGTTGCTGTAGCTTCTTACAGATCTGGGTGTCCTTGGCTTAGAAACTCGGGTTGACTTTCTTTATCTTCCTACAGCAAGGCTTGTTGCTGAATCCCCCAGTTGATGTGGCAGGAGACTGCAGTGTAGGGATTAGAGCAAGTGGCATCTGTTCTGTCCCAGTTATTCTGATTCACTGTGTAATCTTCAGTAGTGTACTTACTCCTCTGTGCCTCAGTTTCCTGTCCGTAAGGTGAGGATGATGCTTACCTCAAACAGGGTAGTGCAGCTTGTTAAGAGCTCTCAGAGATCCCTGTGACTGAAACTGTAGAAGTACATAATATTATTTGTGTTTCTGAGGCAAAAGTGTGCTGGGGAAAAGTATGCTAGATCTGCCACGCTGGTGCTTTAAAGGAAGGGTAGTTGGTTTGTGCCCTTTTTTCTTGGCTTTCTGATGTACGAAGAAGGCCTAAAAATATGCATATGAATAATAAGGAACTGGCATGCAAGGTCTGGTCTTCTGTGTATTTTGCTGGAGGACTCTTTAGAATCTATATTATGGATTGGGAGTGCTCTCAGAACCCTGCATTCCCCTCTATATCCTGTCCCTCCACCTTCCTCTACTGTTCGTGTTACAGGGGTGTTCATTTAAAAAGCTGCTTGGTTTTATTAAGTGAATCAGAAACAGTTCCTTCTCAATCAGGCTTCACACCTAATGGTGTGGCCCTCCTAGTTTGCTGGTAAGTCAGAGCTTTGCAGAGACCTGCTTTTATTTTCATTTTTACATTAGAAATGCAAAATACTTCTTTAAAAAAACCTAAAACTTCCAGCCCTCCTTTACAAGAAACATGCAAGAAAAGAGGCCCTAGCTCAGTTCCTCACGCTCTCCATTTTCTTTGCAGGTCTTTTAAAAACTTTCTTGTTTTGAAGCGCTAAAAAAAACTCATCAGTGTCCCTTTATATTCTTCGTGTACTGTGTGTCTCAGAGGATCCTGCCCCAAGGAGCAGCTGTTTGTGCAGTGTTCTGAATGCTTATACAGCTCTAAGTATTTATTAAAGGCCATCAAAGGGCAAAGATGTGGTTTGGTTTGGTTTTTTTTTCCCCTGTATTCCTGATGCTGTACTGTGCTGCTTGATACCTAGGGACTGGGATTTTACTAAGTGACCAGTAGCACAGATTTCACTGTACAAAATAATGTTAAAATATTCTGAACTAGACTATGCAAGTGACTGCACCGCTCTAGCTCTTCTCTGTATGTAACTCCTCTACAGGTGCAACATAAAATGTCATGCATCCTTTAAAATCTGGCATCCTGACTTGAGAGGAGAAGCTGAGGGATTTGTGCTTTAGTCTACAGAAGAGTGAGGAGGGATTTCATAGCTGCCTTGGAGGCTGTTCTCGCTGGTGACAGATGGTAGAACAAGGAGCAAATGTCTCAAGTCGTGGTGGTGGAGCTCTAGGCTGCATATTAGGAAAAACTATTGCACTAGGAGAATGGTGAAGCTCTGGACTCGGTTACCTAAGGAGGCAGTAGAATCTCCTTCCATAGAGGTTTTTAAGTCCTTGTTTGACAAAGCCCTGGCTGGGATGATTTAGTTGGGATTGGCCCTGCTTTGAGCAGGGGATTGGGTTTGATGACACTGTGAGGTCTCGTCCAACCTTCTGATTCTAATATGAGAAAAGAGAAGCTACAACCTACACCCAACTACCTGGAGAAATTCTTTCTTTGCTTCTCGTTATGGTCTTTTTGCTGCTGAGGTTCTTCTTTGTTGTAATCAAGAGACCTGATTTCCCAAACCCAGAGTGAAAGCAGCATTGTGTCCTGTTTAAATATTTAAACAAAACTCAGTTAAATCTTGCACCCGCCCTTCCCCAACAGCTGTCTTGAAACAGTTCATTGTTGTCATTTCGGAAGCTGCATTGTCGTGCCTCTGAGGTTAGGAAAATGCAGTTTGTTGGTGATGATGTGAGCAACTAGACTTGTTGGCCGTAGTTTTAAAGGTGCACTTGAAGAGGCTGCTGGCTTCCTTGAAGTTCTGATGTGCCCTCAGGTGTGAAATCTAGGAGTACCGTTACTAGGAGGTTGCATGGTGTTGACTTAGGCCAAGTTCCTTGCATCCCTGTAGTCTTCTCCACTCACACCCCTTGTTGTCATCCTCCCAGCCTCTTCTGTTTCAGCACTCAGTACTACACACACTCTCTCCCTCGTATCAGGGGCTTTTCTTCTCCCCAGGTACCTGGGTCCCTCATTTTCCCACCATGCCAGGAACTCTGTATACCCCTGTGCTAGGAGTTGGAGTGCTTCTCATCCCTTTGCTTCAGCAGCGTGTGTCCCCATTACTTCCTTCCCCACTCTTTAGTTATTTGCATTGTTGTCATTTTAACTCCTGTTGGGCGAGGGGCCAAAGAGGAACTAGAGGCTTTATGTGGAAAGGTGTTACCAAATGCCATCAATCAGATCCTTGGCTGAAAGACCATCGGGCTTACAGCTGTGGCTCAGCTAACCCGATGGTAGGGGTTCGGTGTCTCTTCCACCCGCACTCAGAGGGGTTATGTCTCATTAGAAGCACTAACACTAATCACTAGCTTCAAAGAACCACATCTTTGTGGTATTTCCCTTACAGTTGTCTGGTGCTGCTGTAGCCGCTAACGGCCACTGAGGTTCAGTGCATATAAGCAGTACAGGTTCAGACACATGGGGTACGCTTCTGTAAAGTTGGAGTAGGCTGGCGAGGAAGAGCTGGATCAGCACAGTACTGAAATAGCCCCTTGCATGGCTGACACACACCTCCCTTGTTTTCTGTGTCTCTGCAGCTAGTCAGTGAGAAGGTTGGTGGAGCTGAAGGCACCAAGCTTGATGATGACTTCAAAGAAATGGAAAAGGTGAGTTGGGTAACAGATGGCTCCATGCTGCCCCCACATGTTTCAGAGCTGGGTGCTGACTGGGTTTCATCTCTTTTGGGTGTTCCTCTCCCTGCAGAAAGTGGACGTTACCAGCAAAGCAGTCACAGAAGTGTTAACCAGAACTATAGAATACCTGCAGCCCAACCCAGGTAAGTGCCCATAGCTAGCCCAGCACTGCCAGCATCCTTCTGGTGCTCCTCCCATTGCACAAGGCAGGAGACTGGCCTAAATTATACACAGTAGAGAGGCCCAGAAATGCCTGTCCGTTTTTGCTGCAGATTGGCCCCTTTGCAGTGGACATCTGGATTATAAGCATTGCTGCCCTCTAGACACTGGCTGGCACAGCTTGTGTGACAGCCATGTCCTTACCCCTTCCATGATCCAGTGGTGAATAGTCTGAGGGGTAAGTATGTTAGTCTGTATCTTTGCAAAACAAAGCAAGCAGTCCTGCAGCACCTTGAAGACTAACAGTATTGTTTATTAGGTCATGAGCTTTCATGGAACTCTTTCCAGAATCTGAAGAAGTGGGTCTTTCCCATGAAGGCTCATGACCTAGTAACATTGTTAGTCTTTAAGGTGCTACAGGGCTGCTTGCTTTGTTCTGCGATGATATAGTGATGTCTGCTTCTAGCTAATTAGTGCTTTGGGGCTCACATGAACCTAAATTTGAATTTGGTTGCCTCCTTGTGTCACTTCTCTTGACTCTTATCGCAGGGGCTTGGCAGTTGTGACCCTGTCCGCCCTCTAGTTATGTTTCACTCATCCAAGGGTAGCCCATGTCCTTGAGATGTTTTCTCTGAGCCCAGAGAAACAGACTGCCTTTCAAGTAGTCACCTGTGTCCTACAGGTCTGAGATGCAGCAGGCAAGGGAGACTGATTCTGGGGTGTTGAAGAATGGCCTCACCTCCTGTGAGGTACAAGGCAAATATTGCTGACATGCCTGGAGCCTGCCTGCCGGCTAGAGTCCAATCAGACTCGTTGAGTCAAGTACCCTAGGAGTTAACTAGAAGTGCAGGAGGGCTGGTGAACTCTTCTTTTGACCTTGTTGGCAAGCACTGAATTATTTTCTACTTGCTGTCTTGAAAGGGGCTTTTTAGAGCCAGTGATATTTCTGGAAGACTGACAATAAGGTTTCTTGGTGAGGGGAGTAACTTGAAAAACAAAGCTGGCAAACGGTCCCTGTTTACTCGTAAGTCCCCTGATTGCAAACACAGATGTGGCTATTTCTTTGTGCCAGCTTCCCGAGCCAAATTAACGATGCTCAACACGATGTCGAAGATCCGAGGTCAGGTGAAAAACCCTGGCTATCCACAGTCGGAAGGGCTCCTGGGGGAGAGCATGATCCGATACGGCAAGGAGCTGGGCGACGAATCCAATTTTGGTGAGTGTTCCCTGAAGCGCTCCCCTGGGCTGGTCAGCACATAAGTGAGCTGATAGGAAGTAAATTCCTCATACTGGGTTTCCTTCAATTTTACTACAAATGGCTGACCAAGTCATGAGTCAAGTGGAGAAAAAAAGGAAACTGACCAGTTAATATGCAGATAGGGAAATGATAGTTCAGTGGGGTCAGGAGTGGGGGGGCAGAAAATGGGATGTGAGAAGCTCCCTTGAAAGGAGTGGTGTCTGCAAACTGAACTCCTCGTATGCCTCGTTAGACCCCTAAGCCTGCTGCCAGCCATCTTTCTGCTGCTTTAATTTGTTTTTTCACGTGTCCTTTAAAGTGCTAGACGCTCCTCCAGCAACATAAAAAAACGCTGTCGGTCACTGCCATGGAGCAGATGCATCCCCAGAACAATGAGCTGGCATCTAGCCTGTCACGCAGCTGACAGTTCTATGGATGGTCAGAGGTTTGGCCCTGACTTCGGCTGAAGTTGAGCACCTTCTAGGAAATGCTGAGCACCCTCTTGCTCCCAGCGCCTCATGAGAAGTGCTCAGCAGCTTGCAGGATCAGACCAGCTTGTGTCTCTAGGGCTCCCCATGGGATAGGTGGTAGAGTGAGTGTCAAATGCTTATTAACTTTACGGAGGCATCTGTTGCTCCTAGCGTTGTAATGTGATCCTTTCATTCCATCCCAATCCTCTCCATGCCCCTAAAAGCGCTAGCCCCCCCTTACAAGAGGGGCACAGGGCATTTAATTGACTTTCCTAAGACCATTCAGGGAGTCTGGCAGGACAGAGACTGGAACCTAGAACTTCAAAGCCCCAGTCAGTTGCCTCTTCTTCTGAACTATCTTTGGCTTTTAAAGCATCCAGGAGAGCCCTGTGTCTTGGAGAAGCCAGCTTCTGATTCAGACTGAGCAAATTTGACATGGAAAAAATAGTGAGGGAAAGAGATCAAGAGCCATACAATGCAATTTTAACTGTAACTGCACTCCCAGGGGGCCACAGCCAAAAATCTTTCCGTGTGGTAATGCCTCATTCCCAACAACTAAACCACATGTGACTTGTAGGAGGAGTGAAACCATTTAACAGCAATAACAGTCCTCCAAAACATTGCAGCCTTCCCAAGTGGTTGGGTTGAGGATCGCTCGCACCTGTGTGATCACTTCACAGTGTGAGGCAGCACACTCCCTAATGCGGAAGATTAAACAGTAATGGGTTTTGAGGGGGAAAAGCGGACGTGCTCCAGTGATCATGACCAGCTCTCTTGTGAGCTGGAGGAGTCATTGCTGCAGTACAGGGTTTAAAAGCGGTCGAGGGATATTCAAGTTTTAAGAGGACCCTTCAAAACATGGCTTTCTTAAACGTCCTCCTGTTCTTAGAGACACCATGAGGTTTAAAACTTAATGTTAAAAACAAGTCTCTGATTCTCATTTATCCTCTTTTGATTCATACTACTGATAATGGGCCATTTCCACCTTGACTGAATAGACCTTGTCAGCTCTGGCCCTCCCTTTTACTGGGACCCCACTCATTAAATAGCCATCTGAAACCCACCCCCCATGCATCTGATGGAGCAGGTCCTTGCCAACGAAAGGTTATGCTCCAAAATATCTGTTAGTCTATAAGGTGCCACAGGACTTCTTGTCGTTCTGTTTAAACGAGACATCTTTCCCTATGTTTTGATATTTTGGGTTAACAACACTGAAAAACCTTTTTTTTCAAATGGCTAAAAAAGCTTTGTTTTGCAAATTTTTGTTTTAATTGCAGCAACAAAGATATATTAAAAATAGGTTCACTTTATTTATTGTAAATTACACTTTGATATTCGCCTGTTCTAGCTCACAGCTGAACTGCTTGGGTTGCAAACACTGTGGGAAATAATTTATTAATTCATAATCGCTTCCACTGGACTTTTAAAACATTAAATTACATTTTGAACTATTAGCTTGTCAGACTCTGGACACTTTGGTCAGGGAAGGCCTATACGAGAAAACTGAAAATAGAAGGGTTTTGTACAAACGTGGGCATAAATTGTGAGCGTAAACTGAATGTAGCAGTAATAGATTTGAGTTAATTGTCATAATGTGAATGAAAAAAAAATCTTAGTTTGCTGCCAACATGTAGTGAAGTGTTACTTTTAAAACAGATCAGAATGCTGTAAAATACTACCAAGACTTAACTGGGTTCACATGCAAATTTTCCTCTTCTGTAGCATCTTGCATCAGTGTGTTCCAACTGTTTTTATATAGACATTCCTTCATGATGTGTCTCACCCCGGTGAAATAGCAATTTTCTGCATTGTACAGGTGAGGAATTGGAAGCACAGAGAAAGGAAAGGGGTTGCCTGAGAGCACACAATCTGTGTCAGTACTGGAAATAGAATCTAGGACTCGCAATGCCACACCTTCTTGTCTAACCACTAGGCAACAGTCCCTGCCAATTCTCTCCCGTCGATCCACATGAAAACTTTTTGGTGTTTTGATACATGACTGGGGCTCATGCCTGCTCAGTGTCTTAGCAGAATGGCTCTGTGTGCAGCTGCCACAGATTCTGGCTTTTACTGGCTGGCTCTTTCTCTTTTCTTCCGTCACGTGAAGGTGACGCACTTCTTGATGCTGGTGAAGCTATGAAACGATTGGCTGAAGTGAAGGACTCGCTGGATATTGAAGTCAAACAGAACTTCATTGATCCTCTCCAGAACCTGTGTGACAAAGACCTGAAAGAGATTCAGGTAATGAAGAAATTTTTCTCTTTTTTCCCCTCTCTCTCAGGCTCTGGCCCCTTCAGGTTTTCAGCGCAGGCTGTAGGGTCCAGTTTCTCTCCAGAAGCCTATGTAGATGTGCATATACCATCTGTTTTTGTTGTCCTGTGTTTTCCATGGCTGCTCTGGCATTCTCCTCTAGTGTATTTAACATCCACTGCTGCCAGCACTGCTGTTTTCTGAACGACCATGCCATGGCATGTTTCTTGGAACAGTTTCCAGACTGATTCATTCACCCTGTAAGCTACCTTCATAATGTACTTCAGATCTTCTGACTTACATTCTGTCGCTGCTAGTACTTGGATTCTTTGCCTTGTGAATCTCTGAGACTGACAAACTGGTACATTGGTATGTCTTTCTTGCTCGCCTGTGTATCCTCTTGAGAAGCCCAGTAGCTGTCCCACTGAGGAGGTCTGTGCGCAGCTAACTAGCACCTTCCTCACACTCACAAGAGCCAAAGCTCTTGAATATTGCAAGGGTTTGATGTGGAAACCATTGAAACCTCTATCAAACCAGTGATAATCTCCTGAGAACAAGTTCTTGCTCACAGTGACTCCCGAACTAGCTATAAAACACAGAGTTACTGAGTAACCACAATCGTGGTAGGTGCTGTACAGCCAACTTAAGTGCGATGCGATCCCCCTTTGCCTTCAGTGTCAGCACAGATGTAACAAGCACAGGGCCTAAAACCAAAGTGTTGCATCTGAAAACTCTTGGCTGCCCAGCAGAGAGCTGGAGGCAAGGGGCCAGCTGTGCAGCTCTCCCTTAAGAGTGATTTATGGCAAGCAGACCCTTGCTGAACTGTGGCGGTTTGGTTCCACTCCAGCTTATGAACAGAAGGGGGGAAAATTTACCTTCTTGCCAGATTCTTTATGGCTGTTTCCAAACAACAAAAAAGAAACTGTTCCCAGTAGTCATAAACCTTCTGCTGGACTGGATTCAAGCAGTTTCCTCATCCCCTGGCTGCTGTTCAGTCCTGCCTGCTGCACACCCCTCCCCCCCCGTGGAGTGTTGCATTCTGGGATCTGTAGTCCGCAGGGCACTCTCTGTAGGTGATGACAGCAGTCGCCCGCTCTGGGTGTGGGGAGGCTGGGTGGCTTGGTTTTGTTCATTGAACATCTGCAGCCTTGGAGTACCTGGCACGTTGCCAAAGCTGCCCTTCCAGTGGGAAAAGTTTGGGTGACCCAGCTGATGGTTTTATTTTCACCACTCGTAATCATTCTCTCCCAAGCACCATCTGAAGAAGCTGGAGGGCAGGCGCTTGGACTTTGACTACAAGAAAAAACGTCAGGGGAAGATCCCAGATGAGGAGCTCCGACAGGCTATGGAGAAGTTTGAAGAATCCAAGGAAATAGCTGAAACTAGTATGCACAACCTTCTGGAAACTGACGTGAGTGTCCCCGAGGGTCGCTGCTCCTTTCCCTCTTTGCTTACCTGTGCACTGCTGGTGTGCTGCCGGAGTGTCAGCACCCCTGGACATGTATCTGGGGCAGTGGGGGGGCTGTGTGCTTTTTACTGGTGGAGGAGAGTGGGGCTCTAATGCTCACAAAAAAATATACATCTGTTGAGATCGTGCACCTCACACTGGTATTTCCATCCCCCTCCCCACAACAACTTTGCAAATGCCCTTCAGTTCTGACCCGGAGCCCCTCCCTGCTGTTGCAGGCCGGGGCTGGGACTGATTATTATATGAACGAAGTAGTGTGGAGACTCTTCCACATACACGCGTTGGTTGGGCTGTGGCTGACGCGAATCATTCGGTCACAGGGCAGAGTGTCCTCTGAACCCACGTCCCCCAAGGCACCAAGTTATCAGCCGCCATCTCGCTGAGCCTTAGCTAATGGCTGCAATTCTAAAATTTCTCATTGCGTGTAAACGGGAAGCTGCTTTCTGCACGTCTCCCAATGCACTCAACCCCCCAGCGGAGCAGTAGACCCCTCCTGCAGTAGCGTGTGAAAGCCGCTCATCACAGGTTATGACCCTTGCAGATCGAACAAGTAAGCCAACTCTCAGCCCTGGTGGACGCCCAGCTAGATTACCACAGACAAGCTGTGCAGATCCTGGATGAGCTCGCAGAGAAACTCAAGCGCAGGTGAGGCTTCCTAGGGCTGCTGCAGATCCTGCCAGAGGAGAGAAGCATGGTGGAAACTGTAACTTTGGTGCTTGAGGGCAGTAAATATCTGGCCCCATCCTCCACAGTTTGTTCCTTGGCATTAGGAGCCTTCCAGGATCATTTTATCACTGTATCTCTTTGACTTTCCTGGGGAGTGATTGTCTGTGTGATCAGTTTCCTATAGCAGGTACTTTGGGCACTGGCTGTGAAACCTCTCTGCATACTCCCTGGGTTAAATAATTTCTTGCTGCTTTTGGCCATCTCTGGATAAAACATGAGTGCTCCCAGTGCAATGGAAAGTGCAAATTGATTCATCCTTGAGGAGGGTGTGGGGAGGAAGGTTGGGGAGCAGGGCAGAGCACACACAGAATCCTGCATTAATGTAAACGACTGCAGCTCCTAAACAGGCCACTGGCTTGGATGTGGGAGTTGTAACTGCAGTGCTGTTGGCATTTCTGCTGTGGTTCTGTTTTAGCTCAATAGACTGGGGTGGGACCGTCAGGTCTGTGGGCCACACGTGGTTCCATAGGGTTAGCTGCTGGCAGACTGCTAGACTCTTTCTTTCCCTGAGTGTCTGCAGGCACAGAGCCTCACTGCTCCCGGTGGCCATGGTTTGCAGTTCTCTGACTGGCAGCTGCAGGAAACAGCCCCGGCTGGGGCAGGTCACTGTCTCCTGCAGCTTCTGTTGGTTGGGAACAGCGAGCTGCAGGGCTCTGCCTGCAGGAAGTCAGGTAAACACAGCATCTGCAGGCCGCCAGGGGCTAGCCCTGACAACTCTTGTGTGCTGGAGGTTCCTCACCCCCGCAGTACCCTCTGCCTCCATTATCAAGAAGGTGAACTATCATTAGGCTAATACATTTGAATTAGCACCCTCTGGCTTCACTGGCTATTTGAATGCCTGGCCTTGTGTCTGCATTGGTATAAGAGGATTCAAAGGCCCTAATCTGGATCGGAGCTTGTTGTGCTAAGTGCTGGCCCACACATTGGGCAAGGTCTCTGCCCCGAACAACTTATGATCTGTTTAAAGATGGGACACACAGGCTGTGTCTACACTAGCCCCAAACTTAGAAATGGCCATGCAAATGGCCATTTTGAAGTTTACTAATGAAGCACTGAAATGCATATTCAGCGCTTCATTAGCATGCGGGTGGCCGCGGAGCTTCGAAATTGGTGCGGGTCGTCCCAACAGGGCTCCTTTTCAAAAGGACCCCGCCTACTTCGGAGTCCCCTTATTCCCACGAGCAGATGCGAATAAGGGGACTTCGAAGTAGGTGGGGTCCTTTCAAAAAGGAGCCCCGTCAGGACGAGCCGCGTGGTGGTGAGCCGCGTCAATTTCGAAGCGCTGTGGCCACCCGCATGCTAATGAAGCGCTGAATATGCATTTCAGCACTTCATTAGTAAACTTCGAAATGGCCATTTGAATGGCCATTTCAAAGTTTGAGGATAGTGTAGATGTAGCCAGACAGAGCCAGGAAGGTTGTGGGGAAGGAGGGTAACAGGATAACGCTGTGGTGACAGACGCTAAAATAAGGCACAGCCTCACAAAGCAGAGCTGGTGGACCTGGATGTGTGCTTGTGAGAGTCCTTGTTTTTCTGCAAACTCTTGCTCCAGCCTCGGTGTGCATTAATGTCTCCTGTTAAACGTATGATTTCCATATGTGCCCTGGAATGTTGCAGCTGGAGCCCTGGAGCACTGTCTTGTAAATGGAATACAGATCAGTGTCTGCTGTGGAGGAGCAGCAGGAAATGCATTCCCCGAGTGACTCTCTGCAGAGTCCTGGCCTGCACTGAAGAATCTTTGCTGTGGCTATTTGAAGAAAGAGGTTCTTGGGTTAATATCAGCCAGCCATAAGGATCTTCCTCCAGGCAGCTAAGTCTGCAATCCCCCTCTTACCAGCTTTTGCCCTTACTGTGTAATTTTACAGATAACAAGTAGCCCTTTGTCCACTTAGACTAACATGTATTACGTCACGAGCTTTTGTGGGTAAGACCCACTTCTTCAGATGAATGGAGTAGAAAAGTAGAATCCAGGGTTTATACAGTGGGGGTTGGGGAAAAGGAAGGAAAAGAACCAGCTGATGAAGCAAATTAAGTTGGATGTGTTCCATTTCTGCGAATTTCAAAGGCGGGGAAATTGCCCTTGTAATGCATAAGATAGTAAAATAGTGCCTTTTTTTTTTTTTAAACAAAATGACGATATGCAGCCCATCCCCACCTGGCATTCCCATGGGGCAAGTACTGGGGGATGGGGGGGAAAAACCTGTAAGTAAGGTCTCTGTTCAGGCCTAGGTTAAATGGGTCAAATCTGCAAAGGAATTCCTGTTCAGCTGTCTCCCTCTGTGCGTCTTTTGTAGTAGAACGGCTGCTTTGAAATCCATCTTTGAATGTCCCAGGAGATTGAAGTGTTCCCCCATAGCAGGGGTGGGGAAGCTTTTCTGGGTTGGTGGCCACTGACACGCAGAAAAACCAGTTGGGGGCCACACAAGTGGCCAACCAAAAAAAGAATCCTCGCTGATGTGGTCCCCAACTGAAAAACAAACGGAAAAGAGATGAGACTCCCCTCCTTCCCCTTGCACACCAGCCCCAGAGCTGGGAGCAGGGGGACAGGCTAGTGTGTATTTTGTGGGCCCCTCTGGGGTGGGGCCAGAATGAGGGGTTCAGCATGGGAGGGGGCTGCCAGGAAATGGGCTTGAGGAGCAAGGGTCTGGGCTGAAGGGGAGGGCGCAGGAGCAGGCTGGGTATTGGGTGAGGGTGAGAATTCCTGCCAATCAGAGTGGTGGGATAAAGCCTTCACGCCGCTCCCCCTTCCCGGCTGGGAAGAACTCGGCTGTGGGAATGGCAGCGAGTGACAGCAGTGCCACTCAGAGCCACTTCCTGCCTGGCCCCCCTCCCCCCAGCAGAGCCCATGGGCCAGCTCCAGACCGAGGCTTGCCTGAGTCAGCCCCATGAAGCACGAGGTCCACACCCTCCACCTCACCACAGGCCGGGTGCTGGGGGCAGGGGAGAACCTGGAGCCTCAGCACCTGGATCCATGCAAGCTGTGGTCTGGATCTGGACCATGGGCCGGGGGTTCCCCACTCTGCCCTAAAGGTGCGTGTGTATTCCAGTGCCTGGTGTCAGACTTCAGTAGGCCACTTCACTGTACTGGAGGGATCGCTGCATGAAGAGAGTGAAAAAACTAAATACGTGAAGTTCTGCCCCACTGAGGCAGAGTGGGCTAGTGGTTAGAACCAGGGGCCAGATCTCAGTAAACCTGGGATCTCTTCTAAGCTCTGCTGCTGGCATACCGCATTAGCTTGGGCAAGCTGCCATCCCTTGCCTCAGTTTCCCCATCTGCAAAATGGGGGCAATTGTACTGACTTCCTTTGTAAAGCAGTAGGAGAGCTGCTGTTGGAAAGCACCGGCTAAGAGCTAGGGAGTTGTGTGAGCTGCTGCTCATGTATCTTGCCATAGCCATGTTCCCCAGAAATCCTGCAACTTAGTGTGATTGTTCTCCAGCCGCTGTGCCTGAATTTCCCTGGGTCCCCGCTCTGCTGATGTGCTGCAGCCGAGATACTAAGCCACATGGAGCTGCTATGTAAGTGCAGTGACTTGTGTGGTCTTGTTCACAGCTGCTCTCGCAGCTCCCCCTGCCCCAATGAAATGGCCAGGTTGGGTAGCAGGTGCTTGGGATGGTTCTCTGTAGCAGCGAATCTCCTTTGGCACATCTTTGTGGCAGCCGTCCTGCTGTTTGGACAGTGGGGGGGCTGCACTGCCGACCTAGCACTAGAAAAGGGAATACTGTGGTGTGTGTTTGCATTCCTCCTTCATGCATGAGAATGGATGAACGCCAAGCAGCTAGCTGCTGCTTTAAATGAATGTGGGCGAGAGCCAGGAGCATCCAAAATATTAGCAGATGCAAAGTCCTGCTACAGTGTCCCCTGCTGGCCAGAGAGTAACAGTGCTCTGAAGGGAGACCTGGTTTCAAGCAAGAGCTGTAAGAATTTGCTCCTCACTACCCAAGGGCGATAACTGGGGAGCCTTCTGGGAAAAGCAGAGCTCTGCATGGAGGTGGTAGTGAAAAGTGAGCCAGTCATGCTGTGGGGCGCAGTGGATTGAATTCATGCCAATAGTAGCAGAGAGGTAGCCGTGTTAGTCTGTATTCTGACAAAACAAACCAGCTGTCCCATAGCACTTAAATCATTTTGTTAGTCTTTAAAGTGCTGCAGGACTGCAGTCGTGAGTTCATACCAGTCGCTCTGGGGAACTGGTTAGGTGAGACTGGGGTCAGCAACTAAAATAGCAAGAAGAGCCATTTTTTTCAACTTTGGTAAAATCTCAGAGCCGCAATGCATGTGAATACAAAATGGCCATTCATAAATAATGTCCAACGATTCTGTTTGTAACCCCTGTTTTAAGAACAGCGCGCACAATGATTTGTAACATGATGCGTGTTTACTGCAGGGTGTTCCCAACCGTTTTAAAAATTCTATTTCCTCACACGCGGGGGGTGTGTGTGTGTGTGTCGCGCGCGCACACACACATCAATCTTCCTGACTTTCACCCCCAAACCCACTTTTATTAATGATGCCAGTTTTACTTCATTTTTGTCAGTTTTCTTTCTTAAAACGCACATTGCCCTTTGCAGCAGGAATGCCACAAGTTTCCTTTTCCTTTTCAAAATCAACACTTTATTAGTGACAGGGTCAATCAGGAGAGTTGTTTTTTCTTTTTTTTTACTCTGCAATTTCGTGTTGGGAGCCACAACAAACTCCTTAAAGGGCCAGATGCGGCTCTGGAACCTCAGGTAGCAAACCCCTGGGTGAGGCTACTGTGGGAGCAAAGCTGGGGGCAGGGACTGAATTATGTATGACTCAGCTAAATGCTGTGGGGGGTGCAAGGTCTTGTTGTGTAGCGTGGTGGTACCCAACTGTTTCAGTAACGCAGCCCCCTTCAGTGAGACAAACAAGCCCCACTCTTTTCAGCTGAATCGATTTGCTCATAGATGTCAACATTAACTTACGTTCCCGGTGGTTATGGTCTTGCTGGAGAGGTGTGCAGCAGAGTGTGTCCAGCAAGCTAAACACGGGTCGGTTGGGATGTTGAGTAATTGAGTAACTGCTGACCTGTTCAGTTACTGGCAGGGCCTTGGGGGGGACTCCCCTTCCTGCCAGCCTGTTGAAGCTGGGACACAGCATGTAAACGGCATCCCAGCTTCAATCGACTCCTATCGTCCCTCTCCCCTTGCCACAGCAGGGATGGGGAGCAGGCTCCCTGCCAGCCCGTTTGGGCTGGGAAGAAACATTTCAGCTGCCTCCCAGTGCAGACGGGCCCCTGTGGGGTCAGCGTTTCCCCTTGTTGCAGCTCTGCCAAGAGCAGCGGTGGGGGAAGTTGATGAAATTTCACAGCACGCTTGGACAGTTCTCACGGCACGTCAATGTGCCACAGCACACTGGTTGAAAGCCACTGGTGTCGGGTGTACCCTGGGGTGGGCAAGATGTGGGCAGGGCTGGATCCAGCCTCCCAAGCCTTTTAATCCAGCCCCCGCCCTGCTCCACAGTAGGGAGCAACACCACTCCAAGCAGCTGGCTACACCCTCTGGCTCGCTGTTCTGCACATTGTCCCTGCCCCCAGCAAACTCTCTCAGCTCCTGCTGGACAGAAACTGGCCAATGGGAGCTGAGAGATTTGGATTCGGGGTGAGGCAGCTCGCTGAGAGCCACATGGACCAGGCAGTTTTCAAGGGTCTGGGGCTGCTGGCAGGCAGGAAAGCCGGCCTGAGCGTGCTGCAGGCCACAAGCTGCTTAGGTAAGTGCCTCCTGGCCAGAGCCTGCTTCTGAGACCCCTCTTCCTCCAGCTTCTGTACCCCAGCTCCTTCCCATACCCTGCACCCCTTCCTATGCACCTTCCCCAGGTCAGAATCCTCTCCAGCATCCATACCCCCTCCTGGACCCTGCCCCTGGTCACAACCCCCCGCTTCGCCCAAACTCCTTCTCAGACCCCCACCCTCTCCTGCACCCCAGTCCCCTACTCAGCTCCCTTCTGCACCCAACCTCCACCCTAGATCCCACACCCCTCCATAGTAAAGTGCAGCCCTTGACCACATATCAGAATCTTGGCGTGCCCACCGCCGGTATAGCTCCTCTCCCACCACAACCCGTACACAGACTCGTTGTGAACCTGTTAGCAGAGTGCACGCCGCCCTCCGCCGGTCACAGCCCTTCTCTGTAGCTGCTTGGGCAGAGAAGGCAGCTCCGTAGCCTCCTTCCGGAGGAAGCGACCACTCTTTCTCGGACAGTGAAACCACACAGCACAGCCCCCAAAAGTGAGGGGGCTGTGGAGACTCACGAGTTTAACTTTCCTCCCTGCTGCCTCCTTCCGCCCACAGCTTGTAAAATCAGTGGCTCCTGGGGTGGGGCCTTTTCTAGCTCCGTGTGAAATTCTGCAACATAACTGAAAGCTTTATTCCTTATGGAACTGCTGAACCAGGTGCTTGGGGATATCGGTGTCTGTAGGGCTCATTCTTAACGCCTTGTTCTCGTGCTCCTGACACAGCCCTGCGCCTGTCACGGATGAGGTGTAGAGAGGACAGCAATCAAAGCTTTGTGTAGGATGTAGACCAGCAGTGGGCAAGATCTGGCTTGCCAAGGCACCAGATCCAGCCCACGGGCCACCTCAGGCAGAGGGGAGCCAGCCATTGCTTTCAGCAGGGTCCTGCTCCGCGTGGCTCTCTGCGCCGCATGCCAGGAGGGTGGGGGTGGCTTTGCACACTGCTCCCACCCCCTTGCAAAATCTCTCAGCACCCATTGGCCAGTTTATGCTTTGTGACCAATAGGATCTGAGATCTTCGGTGGGGGCTGTGTGAACCCTTTCCCTCCCCTCAGCATCTGGAGCAGAGAGTAGTTTTGAGCATTCTGGGGTTGCAGCAGGCAGAGGGCCTGTCTCAGAGGGCTGCTGTCCCCAGCCTTCCTCTGGCACTGCAGAACCCTCTGTCCCCCACGCCACATAACGCAGCCTCCTGCCCTTCCTCCTGCGCCCACAGCCCCAGGTCATAGCCGCCTCCTTCAGCCACACCTTGCCCCCCTCTACTGGCATCCTGGAAGAGTGCGACCCACGACAGCTCTCCGAAAGGGTCGCCCACTCTGGGTGTGGACAAATCTGGTCTGAAATGGGGAGAGTCGTGTTCTGGCTCTTCCATGGGTGTGCCCTAGTGGGTGGAGGGTGTTGTGTTGTCAGCTCCCCTGTCCGGGGGCAATGTGTGGATAGGGAGGGAGAGACAGTTGTGTGTTTGGACACTGGTAGTGTGCTGTGTAAGGGAGTGAGGTCCCTGCTCCAAAGATCTTACCCTCCAAGCGGGGGGCCCCTTGAAACCAGGGGCAGGGCAGGGCAGCACAATCCTGGCCAGGCCCCTTCGTGTACTTGGGGCCTGACCCAGTTCCCACTGACCCATGGAAAGACTCCCAGGGAGCTGGATGTTGCTCGAATCTCTCACTGTGCGCAGCTTTGCTCTGATTTCACCCTGTCTCTGTTGCCTCTTCAGAATGAAGGAGGCCTCCTCACGCCCCAAGCGGGAGTACAAACCTAAACCCAGAGAGACGTACGACTTCGGAGACACCGACCAATCGAATGGCGGCTTCTCTTGCACCCCCGCCCCCAAAGTCTCAGGTAAAGATGGCCATGGCGTGCTGTCCACGCCATCACCGGTGCCTTGAATGTTCCTGTGTCAGAGCGAGCACCCAGGAGGTGGCAGAACTGTGTAGAAGCTGGGCCCTCTTGCTGCCCTGGTCCTCACATCCTGCCTGTTCTTTGCTCTGGCACGGGTGAGATGGGGTCTGTTTTCAGCCAGTGCTGGCTCCCTTTGCTCTGACTCTGGAGAGCGCATCTCACTCAGTGGCCTGTGGCATTGTCTAATTTTTGGTCTCTGAGTGGTGGACAGGAAAAGTCACGTGTTGTCCTTCCCTCCGGCCCCCTGCACACCCCAGACCCGCTCTGGGCCAGGCCCTGTAACTGACCCAGCTTGGGATGTAGGATACCGTGTCCCTCCCAACTAACAGACCCCTTCCTGGGGCTATACCTGGGCTGTACCAAGGGGTTAATTTTTAGAGTGGTTTTAAGCATCTCTCTCTTTATTTGGAAGCAGCTTCCTCCTCTTTCCGATCCGACAAGCCATCCCGGACCCCCAGCAGGAGTATTTGTGAGTTCCCTCCACACGCACTGCATGCAGTGTGATCTTCCGTCTCTCTCGCTCTCTTCCCTCTCCCCTGCTCTCACCTAAGCTGCCATTGTGGAGCCACTAACACGCGGTCAACCAAATAGCTCATTCCAGTTTTAGTTTGTCCGTTGCAAATCTCGGCTACAGGTCTGCCCAGGCTGACTCCTGCCCAGCTAATTGACTTGGGTTGTAGAGGAGGGAAAGTGTTGGGCTCTTGTCTATTTCGTTCGAATGGACCAAACGCCTGTTGTTTCTGCCCCACCTGGAGACACTGGAGGAAACGTTTGTTCTGATGCCTCTTTCCCCACTTCCTCTGCCAGTGCCCCCACCCCGTTTTGTCCATAAAGAAAATCTGAAATGTCTGTTCCATGTAGCCCACGCAACCAGTACGCTCTCCTTTCCCTCCTCCTGGCGCTGTCTGCCTCGCCAGCACAGCTGGAGCGAAGAGCGCTGGGGCGTGCGGTGGAAGGTTTTGTAGGAGAAGGGGAATGTGGGAGAAATGGGGTGGACCACTGGGGACAGATGGGACTCAGAGTAGATCCATTGAGGGGTATCTGCCCTTACCTTCCCAGCCAGGTAGTGGTGGTATTGCCCAGGAGACGGAAGGGAGAGATGGAGTCTTGTATTTCCCTTGCAGGAGGGGAAGATCAGTGGGGCTGACAGCCACTGCAGGCTGGGGGGAAAGGGAGGGTGGGAGGGCGGCTCCAGGGCAGAGCCTTGGGGGGAAGAACAGGGCCACGGAGAGTCAGCCCTTAGCGCTGCCTGGAGCACAGCTCTGCTCTCTCCCCTCTGTCTCCCCAACCCTCAGAAGCCACGTGGAGCCGTGGACTGATGCTCCCATGGTGTTTCAGAGAGGCCCACAGTTAGGGAGCTCTGGGCCCCTTTGAAAGGCTGAGGACCAACACAGTTGTCCCCTCCCCACACCATTGGCAGACCTGGGGCAGTTCATGCAGGTCTGTTGGGGAGGTGCTGGAATGGTTCTTCAGGTCGGGTGAAGCAGTTACAGGCCCTGGCCTGGTGGAACTGTTTTGCAAGCGCTGGTCTGGGTTGCTGGGAGCAGGAGGAGCGGGCCAGTGTGGAAACGCCGATGAGGGGCCAGTTCAGCTCTCCACGCTGGGGGGGAGAGGAAGGGCTCCGTGCACTCAGGAAGGGATCGGGTGGTGTGGCCCACGCGCTTCGCTGCTGGGGCTTGAGCAGTGGTTGCCAGTGGGAAGCCTTTGCAGCTTGGAAAGGTGAAATCCATTTGGAAGGGCTCTCTGGCCAAATGAACCGCTGCTGCTCATGGTGTTTCCTGCCTCCTCGGCCAGCGTGGGCTGCTCCTGGCTGCTAGTGCCCAACGCCCTGGGTCAGGTCGTCAGACTGGCTCCCAAGTGTGGCCTGGGCCGCGGAGCAATAGAGATCCAGCCGCCCTTGCTTTTGCACTTGCTGGGTTCCCCCTCTGGGATTCCACTTGCTCCGTTACCTGGGTCCTTGCAGTGCCCTCAGGAGCCTGGGACAGCACATGGGCCCGTACAACAGTTACTTAGCATCCCTCTCAGCCCGCTCCTGGACAGGGTCCCCAGGCTGGAAGCTGGGCCTAGCTCACGAGACAAACACTTTTGAGACTCGGCTCCTGAAACCTCCTCGTTCCTGCCTCCGGCGAGTGTGGTCGGGATGTCCCAGGATGCCGCGTCCCGCGTCTGGGAAGGGTGGGTTTGTGGCTGAAGAACACGACTGAACTATCCTCCCAGCTCTGCCAAAAAACTTGAGTGGCCTTGGGCCTGTCCCTGGCGCCTCTCCCCATCTGCTGCTTTTTGTGGCTCAGAGAAGTGCTGCACAAATCTCAAGCCCCTCTGGGGGGCAGCAGAAGGCTTGGTCCATCCAACCCAAACGGCCCTAAGATGTGTCTACACTATAGCAGAACCCGGGGAGGAAAAGGCTCTGGGAACAAAAGAGGATGGGGCTGGGGACACGTTTCACTTGTATTTGAAACTGGTCGTTTTCAGCTTCCCCAGCCATCTCCTTGTTTGTCAGTAACCTCAGCACAGGCACCGAGGCCTGGGTGGGTCACAGAGGTTAAATTCCCCTCGGGAGTGTCTCTGCCTCAGAGCAGCCTCAGCCGTTTCGCTGCTGTCATCCGTGCTGGGTCTGTTCAACCACAGCATTGGGCTCTCCAGGGCTGTCCACAGGGCACTAAAATTCACCTTCAGCTGAAGAGCAGAGACCTGGGAATGTGGCAGATGGGGAGGCGGTGAGTTTATCACATGAGCTGCTCCATGATCTGCCGTCGTCAGCCAAGATCTGAAGACCCACTAATGATGTTTGGAGCCCAGCTTGATGCACCTTAAAGGAGCCCAATTTTCAGGGGGCTCACGGTGCCAGTCGGGCCCCTTGAAGGTGGTTCTGCGAGAGCCCTGAGCAACAGAAGCCACTGAACTCTTTAGTCCGTCCTGGCAGTCTTGGCCTTAGGCTCCATGTGCTCTTTCTACTTCTCTCCAGTGCTGAGTCTAACCCAGTCACCAACTAACCCGTAACAGACCCTTGGCTTCCCCGGGGTGAGCGTTACAGTAATAACAAACTCACATCTGACTTCACTGCCTCCCTCGGTGGCTGGAGTTGAACTGTTGTCACTGACTCACTGCAGCAAACTGCCAGGGACGTGCAGGGACTGACTGAGCCAAGCAGAGCGGTTAGAAAACCCCAGCAGCAGGCAGGCTGAGGGAGCTTTGTGTGACCACAGCTTGTGGGTAACTCCCTCCCAGGAGGCATAGCAGGAGCAAAGGAACACTTGGACTGGGCCTTCCCTGTTACGCTGTGCAGTAGCCTGCAGGGTGGGTGGCAGCTGTCTGCTTGAGACTCTTACAGCTACGTGTGGGCAGGAGGGAGCCATCTGCCCCACTTCTAACTGCTGCTGTAGAGTTCAGGGCTGTGCTGACCGGGGGCCCTGCAAAGATGACTGGGGGTGACCACCTTGTCATGCCTTACGGGAGACCCAGGTGGGGGCGCTGCTCAGTGGCCTGGCGTGTGAGCGTCGGCAGGCGGGGCTCACCTGGGCTCTGCTTGTCTCTTTCAGCTCACCTGGATCAGCCCTGCTGCAAGGCGCTCTACGACTTCGAACCCGAAAACGACGGCGAGCTGGGATTTAGGGAGGGAGACATCATCACGCTGACCAATCAGATTGACGAAAACTGGTACGAGGGCATGATCAACGGCCAGTCTGGGTTCTTCCCGCTCAACTACGTGGAAGTGCTGGTCCCGCTACCTCAGTGAAGCGGCGTCTCTTCACCCCCAGCCCTTCCTCATCCTCCGGCCCCTTACAAACTCACAGCGGGGCCAGCCCTGCCCTGCCCTCCTCTGCATTCCATTTTGTAACACTACTCTACTCTTCTGCCGGGAGGTGGGGGTGTGAGCGCGGGGTCGTGCGCGCTCTGTACCTGCGGCGGATCGGGGTGAGGGTGTCGGCAGGGAACAAGCCACCAGGGCTGGGCAGCTCCCTTCAGATTTTTCTCCTGGGCTTTGAGCTAGGTACTCCCAAGTCTCTCCATGCTCCTCCAGCTTGTTCAATAAGCCAAGTCGAGCATCTCCTTTGTCATTGTCGTTTGTGGGGGAAAGCACGTGAGCTGGGCCAGCCACGCTGGAGATCCTGGGTACGTGGGTGCACCAGGACAACAGTGCAGGTGTCCTACTGGTGAGTGAGCTCAGAGGGCACAGGCAGGGCTGAGCACTGAGCAAGTCCCATGAGAACCAGCAGAGCTGCCCACTCCAGCAGTGTGCGTTGGACGGGGGCGAGAGGCTGGTCTAGGCGGGTTCTAGCCATTAACCCGGGGGAAAGGGGGACAGTTTGCGCCCAGCTCCACAGCAAGGGCCTGGAGAGGCACACGCACGTCAGCTTTGGTTGGGTTGGCATCTGCTGCATGCTACCCGCAAGCTCTCTCTGCTGGTGGGAGCCGGGGGAATGGGCAAGGGGTGAAGGTCAGCCCCTGACTCCTCCTGCCGGGCTGCCCACAGTTCACACCTGTCCTAACACCGAACCTTGGTGCAGGGGCATCGCTTTCTCTGTGCTGCTGAGGGAGGCAGAGGCATGGCTGCATCACATCCTGCTGCCTACGTGGGCCTCCCCTTGCCACCCCCCTGCCCCTGACAAGGACGGCCCTGCTGAGGGACTGTATTGCAGAACAACACTAAGCAGCATGAAAACACTAACTCACCCCCATGTGGGGTCCCCCCACCCCGCTTCCACTTCTGTACCACCTCACTCCTCCTGTCCTGCAGGGTCAGCCCCTCGCGTCTCTGGCCTCTGCATGGTTCCACTTCCCAGCCTGTGAGACGCCAACTGCAGGGATTACTCCCTCTGCCCACAGAAGGCCAAGGTTTGACGTGGGAGAGCTGGAGAGGCTGGTTTTCCAGGAAGGATGCTACCAGCAGCTCGTGTGGTGTTGGGCTTGGGATGATCCATCCCCTCGCCACCAGTGCTCCTGGAACTAGGTGCAGGCACTTTCGCTAGCTGAGAGCCCATAGCACCCTGGCACAAAAGCCTGCCCTTAGCGCCCTTCTTGACCCAAGTTGCTGTATGTTCAAGGGTCTGCCCACCCTAGAGCCGTCCTAGACATCTCCGCGAGGCCGAGTCCAGGGTGAAACTGCTTAGCATGATCCAGTCCAATCAATGTGCCTTCCCAGCTCCCTGCTCCCCAGCTCTGTGGAGCCTTGGGAACAGCTTGGCTTGGCGTGATGGGCCTAAGCCTTGCTGTGTTCATAGACCTAACTCAGGTCTGGTTCTATTCCTTGGAAAGCAGGTCCCGTGGGAAGACGTAGGCGTTCCTCTTTCCACGCCCTGTATTTGGGCTGGTCCTTGCACCTCTTCTCTCCCGCCTGAAGCCCAGCAGTTTTGTGCTAGCCAGGGTGGTGATCCCTGAGCAGTGTCGGGATGGGGAGAAGCAGCCGCTTGGCTGGGGGCCTGGTGTTCGGGTGGAAGGTGAGGTGGGATCGCCTGGCGCTGTCTGTCAGGTGGAATAAGGAGGGAACTCTCTTCTGCCCCTCAGTCTGGAAATACGCTCCCATCTTTGCACCCATCCTGTTGCTGGCAATGGGACAAAGCACAACTACTGGGGGCACCAGGGACTCCTCTAGCTGTCTCACTCCTCCCAGCTGTGTCCCCCCCGCATGGGCTTGAAGCTCAGAGCAGCTCTGTCTGGAGAGAATCCCTGGCCCTGGGGGAAGCTGCTGAGCAGTTACTGCACTTGCTTTGAGCCGCAGCACTCGACGGGAGGGGGCTGCTGCCTCCGAGGGCAACCTGCAGGGGGCACCTAACGCCACAGCTTGCAGGATGTACCTGCCCGGCTTCTCTGAGCCTGGCCATTGAGCTGGAGCTGCAGCACAAGGGCAGCCGCTGTTTTTAGCTGGAGACACGCGCTCCCATAGTGCTGCTGTTGCAGCAAGGCCAAGAGGCAGGGCCCACATCACCCTTCAAGCAGGGCTTGGTGTCTTCCTGCCCTTAGCATCCTAGAGGGCCCAACACACCACGGCTGTAACAGTGACCACTCAGCTCCACCCACTTCAGCCCCAGCCTTGTTTCGCTAGCTGTATTTTTTTTTAAATAGTAAACGCCTCTGCTGGCAGGTGGAGGCTTCTGGCCTGTAGCTATGGAGTCACCACCGAGGCAGTGCTTTCCTCTGCCTTCTTTTGCTAGCCAGATCCAGAGTCCTATTTACATAGAAAACAGAACCCTTTAACTTTTTTAACCATGCATGTTGATATGTTTATTACTCTTGTCACCGAACCAGCTCCCAGCAGAGGCCAAGGCGCACAGGCACTTTATTCAGAGCTAGGTTGTGCAGCCAGTAGCCTACAGGGGACCGAGCCTGTTTCCACTAAGCCATCAGGAGTAAGGACCTGTCCGCAGGCGTGGAGCAGGTAGGTGGACTCAGCTCCCCCGTCTGTCATGGCAGACCCGTGCTAAGAGCTGGTTAGTATTTCTGAGGTTGTAGCTAACTCTCCTTTCCAATCCGTGGCCTGGCCGAGTTGTCTTTGGCACGTTCCAGCGAACACTCAGCTGGACTGAAATGAGTCTGTGGTTGGGACAATTTAATGGAACTTTTGTTATGATTTGTTCCTCCTGGTTTTAGGGGGAACCCCCCCCCCCTCCGAATCTTGACTTGTAATCTCTCAATAAAAGTATTAAATGTTTTCTTTCTAAAGCACATGTCATCTTTCAGGTGGATGCCAGTGGCTCCTTCCCCCACTGCAGTGGAAGGAATCAACGGTTTAAGGGGCAGGGCCACTGGGAAGGGAATACAGACAGAATCTCTCCCTTGCTCAGGCAAACCCTGATCACTTGGCTAACATGCCCAGTTAGTGTGTCCACCTCCTGCTTTGAGGGGCACTGCTGGGTCCCTTGGCGGGGGGCAAGATCTCTAAAGGAGCCACAGTGTGCGTGAACCATCCAGCCTGACCCCCCCAACCAGCCTCTTACCTATGCTGGGGGAGGGAAAGTTTCCAGCCTTGCCTTCCCTCTGTCACTGAATCAGACCCCTGGGATGGGTGGGGAGAGGGCGATGTGAAGTCACATTCACTGTGCTTTAAACCTCCTAGCCTGGCTTGTTCCAGGAGAGAGCCGGCAAGGCTCCTGGCTTGGCTCTAGCTGCTCCTGTTCCCCTGGCCGTGGGGGAAGAGGGATTCATCATCACTCAATTTCCACACCCATCCTCTTCTGTACTCTCCTGGGGCTTCCCCGAGCCCCTTTCTCCCTCTTCACGGAGGGCACGCGGTTACCTGCTGAGCCCCAGAGCCACCGTCTCTCAACACAGGTTTTTAATCAGAACTTCCACAAATAACTTACACCTGGAGCAGGATGGCCCCAGCCCCCTCATCCTCACCTACACACTAGACGAAGTCGAACTACAGGAGTGGCGTGAGCCAGGCCGGACCAGGCCAGGCCCCACCTCCACTGGCGGGCGTGCGGTGCCAAGCAAACCAGAGCTCCCCCGCGGTGGTGGGCCGCACCGCTATGCGGCTGTGACAGACAGCACTTTTTCCGGCTTGGCCTCACTGGCCTTTAGCGCTGTACAGCAGCCATTGGAGGCTCCTTGGCCCAACATGCCTGCAGGTTCATCAGCCCCCTCCGAGCCTCCCCACGCATGGGGCAGCCAAGCCGAGCCCCGCCTGCTGTGAAGGCCCCGGGGGTGAGAGTTTGTTGTCATTCAGGCTCTGGCCTTGCTCAGCTGCTGTGCCTGAGGAGGCTGTAGATCTGTTCCAGAACATGTGCAAAGCCCTGGTCTTTGGGAGCCCTGGAGGCGAGGGAGCCCTGAAATGGAAAAGGGAATTTACCTCCTTTCTCCAGGAGGGGTCAGGCAAGTGTCTGGGCCTACCCCAGCAGGTGCGGAAAGGGTTCTGCCCCGTGCAGACCTCCCTGTGGGATGAGCTAGCTCAGGTATCTGCCCCGGCCACTAGGCCTGTTCTCAAATGACCTTGCTTGAGTCAGGACTGCAGAAGCGGGGCTGGGCTAAGCTATCAGACCCTGCACACCGCATCCACCTCGCTCATCTCAGTGCAGCCTCATACTTCAGTGCAAGTCGCAGTACGGCCACGAGGAAGCTACCGGATTCAAGCTTCCCTAGTGGACGGGCCAAAGGCAAGGACTTGGGAAATGCAGCGGTAAAACTGAGCTCAGAGCAAGGCGAGAAAGCGTCACCTGAACCTCATCCCTGCGGGTGGCGTCTTATGAGTCAGATCCCTGCCCCTGCATCAGCGCCCTTGTCTCACCTTTAGTTTATCTAAGTAGGTCTGCTCCTGGCTCCATAGGTCTTGAAACTTCACCAGGTCTGGGGCCCCCTTGTAAAACTCAACCAGCAGCATCTGGGGCAGCAAAGGGAAAGGGGAGTCAGATGCAGCCTAAGGAGCGCTCCTGGCCACCCGCCAGCAGCAGCTGTGCCCTGCAGTTCTGTCGCAGTGGGGCGGGGAGGCTCAGCCTGTCAGCCCTCGGAAACACCAAGCTTTCTTCTTCCTGGTAGAAGCAACTTCGGTGGATTGGCTAAGACAGGAATCTGTCAGCCTTGGAGGGACTAGCTAGTGACAGCTGCCTCTTCTCCTGCTCTCCAGTCCTTCCTCCCCGCTAACAGGTACAGAAGGGTGTTTGTTGGGGGTTATTGACATTTAATGGGTTTGTGAGCCTCGTTGCTTCCCCCCACTAGCGTAGCTATAACACATGAAGATGTACACCTCAGAGCTGGAAGGGACCTCGGGGTCATCAGGTTCAGGCCCCTGCCCTCTTGGCAGGACCAAGCACTTGTTTTTTCTTTTCTTTTTAAAAACTAACCTACTTGCCCCAGATCGCTAAATGGCCCCCTCAAGGGCTGAGCTCACACCCTGCATTTGGCAGGCCAATGCTCAAACCACTGAGCTGTCCTTCCCCTGCTGGCCTTGTTTCTCCTCCCAATTCTGGGAGCCAGGGGCGTTTTCATTCTCTGAACTAGCTCTGTGGAGGGTGTGCTGGGGAGAGCCTGGTGGAGCTGCTTCATCTGACCAAGGTCGAGAGGGTACGTACACACGTCACCCCAGACTTCTAGAGGTTCAGGCTGAGCAGCAGCGACCCTGACAATCACAGCCCTTTTCCGGAGATACCCTGACCACACCTGCCTGAGCATACGTTGCCCACCTCAGGCTGCCCTCCAGCCGAGGGTGGCTGCATTTCACAGGCAGGTGAAGCCCCACCGTAGTAGGAGGCTTGAAGGTCCTACAAGTGGAAGAAGTGAAGTGACTGACACCAGGAGAGATGCACGATGCTGCTGGCCCAGTGAGGGGCAACCTAGGCTAGTGAGTGGGCTGCATGAGGGGCTCGCCGTCAGGTCACTGGGCCCCAAGATTGTCCTAACCAAGAGGCTGCCTCAGGACAGGACATACCTAGAGTTTGTGGGCTGGGCCAATTGGTTAGCTGCAGAGAGAGCACGGGGGGTCCCACAGGTTTGTGTGGAATCAGCCCCTTGCTTCCCATGGCCATGCTTTAAACATGTGTCACGTTACTAACACGGGTAGGAAAACACACGTGGCCAGAATCTGGCAAGTCGGCATGAGCCTCACCTAGCTCCCCCTCAGGCCGCAGACAGCCCCCCCCACTGAGCTAGACCCTGCCTGGCTGCGGGGGGGCAGGTCTTCCACCCCATCCCTGCCAGGCCCAAGTCAGGGTCTCACCATCTCCTGGAGGATGTCGTTGGTGAGAAACCCGTCTTGCAGGTAGGTGACCTCCACTTCCATGGGGATGCCGTAATCGTTGGGCCTTTGCTGAGCCGGAGAGGGAAGGAAGCAAAGTGGTTTCCAGGTGGCCTCAACTGACGCAGGACGGGTCGAGAAACTGATGGGCTGGTACCACCTCAGCCTGGCCTCCACGGGGCCAGCGTGAGCCGAGGCCTGCTCTCAATTGGCAGGCTCAGGAAAAGGCCCTTTCCTGGCCCCGGCTCCGCAAGGCTGCCAGGATGTTTATCCAGGGATGAGAGGGGTCCTTCAGTATCCCCCCACTCCCTTGTCCCAGCTGGACCCTGGTCCCCTAGCAGGCCAGAGTGGCCCCCCACACCATGGGAACCAGCAGCCAGCAATGGGAGTTGCTGCACTTACATCTCCACCCTGAGCCGGGGTGGTCCCCCTCCCCGTCCCCCTCTCCTCCCCGGCTGCAGGCTGGCCCTGCCGCTGGCACCTTGTGGAACTCACCTCAGGAGGGGGCATGACCCAGAAGGGTGAGATTTTGGACTCCATGCCTTGGTTGCCGGGGTAGTAGGGGGCTGTGGGGGAGAGAGCACCGGGGTTGGAATGCAGCAGAGCCCCCCTGCCCCCCCCACACCCACCTGCCTGGGGCCTGATGGGCAGCGCCCAGCACGCGGGGGGGCAAGGAATTAGAGTGAGCAGCGCTGGGCTGCTGCCCGGCTCTCGGCACGTTATGGGGGAGCCGCTCACTGCCCTGCCCCCCAGGGCTGCCCAGCAGGTCTCCAGGGGTGGGACGAGGAGCAGGGTTCCCAGGGGCTATCCTGAAGCTCCCAGGCCCCAGCCCTGGCTCTCTTGCCCCCTCCAGCCCTGCCCTTACCGCAGATGAGGGCCAGGCAGGGCTGGAAGCTGTTGTTGCTGCCCTGGAGCTTGAGCTGATAGTCCATCTGGGCGTCGATGTCCTGCAGCGAGGGCAGAGCGTGGCTGAAGGGGTGGCTGTGGTACCAGCCCACCAGCGCCAGCCCCTGCAGAAAGAGGTTCTGGCAGATCTGAGGCAGGAGCACAGAGAAGGCAGAGGAGCCTTGAGAGGTCGCCCGAGACAAGTGGTGAAGCTGAGAGCTCCCCCGGGCGCGTGCCCCACACCAGCGCTGCAGGGCAGGGGTGTGAAGCTATAGGGCCAGAAAGATGTCCCTTTGCTGGACTCCCCAGCTTCCCACCCACCACGCCTGGCTCCAGGCTGGGCAGGCGCAGCTGAGTGCGGGCAGGCTGCCTGGCCCGGCACGTTGGCTCCGCTGGCACCACTAGGCGCCAACGGGTTGGGTTGTGAGCTGGGTGCCGCAGCTTTGTCAGGGGGATGGCTCAGGCGCAGGCCCCGGTCAGCTCATCTACCCCCCTGCCCCAGCCCGGCCCCGGGCTGTTACCTCCTCCTCAACGGCGGCTGCTGACTCGGCATCCCCGAGGCGCGTTCGGCAAGGGAACGCTCGCAGCACCGTCAGCACTGCGAGAAAGGCCCAGGGTCAGCTTGGCCCAGCTGAGAACGGCCCCTCAGCCCAAGGCAGCCGGGGAAGGGCCTGGCCCAGCTAGGACATCCCCAGGGAAACAAACGCCCACCCTCGGCCTGTACCTACCCTGGCTGCTGGTGTCCCACCTGCCTCCCAGGTACCCGACCACCTCGCTCCTCGTCAGGTGGCTGTGGAAGTCCTACAGAGGGAACGGGGAGAGTTCACGCCAGGGCAGCTCTCCCCCACCCTGTGCCTGCGCCTGCCCCTCCCCACGCCCCCCAGTCCCACCACCGGCACTGCACGGTGCTCCCTTCTGCCCTCCAGCAGGAACTGTCTGGTTGGCATCTCAGCCCTGAACCTTGTGCAGTCTGGGGTGGGGGTGGTAATTGACCTTCTCTCAAACGTCTCCCACAGCCCCGGGACTCTGATCCTCCCCCCCGACCTCCCTTCCAGCTGATGTTGCTGCAGCGGGCGCAGCCCCAGGCTGTTGCTTTGATTCTGAAGGACTCTCGGGCCCCTGCTACGAGCCTCCAAGTTGATGGGGCCAGCGGGAGATGGGGGGTGGCCCCTGGGAGAGCACAAAGACGGGCTCTCTTTGGGCCGGGGAGAGCTCCCTGCAGTCTTGCATGAAGGCCCAGCCTGCCAGGTCTCTCTGGCTCACGCCTGACACGTGGCCTCCTGCCGGCCGGCTCCGCAGCAGCTCTTCCCAGCAGTGCCCTGGGAGCCCCACGTCCTGTGGCGACCACCAAATCCTTCAGCCGGTCTGTTGTTCACCCAGCGTCTGGCTCCCCCGTCAAACGGCCCCTCCTGTGTGCAGCAGCTGTCCCACCCTCGGCCAGGACAGGGCTGCTCTGAGGCCAATGGGAGTTTCCATCCCCTCTGGCTCTGATCACCAGCAGATGCAGCACCAGTCGGGTGAACCTCCCCTAGGCCCGACGGGCCCACCCTGGAGGGAGCATTGCAGGGCCCTGGGACGTACCAGCAGCAGCAGCACGTTGCTGGAGATGGCCACGTTGAAAGGCTGGAACTTGTTGATTGCCGCGAAGGACGTCACCTCCACCAGGGTGTGGGGGTTCCTGGAACACAAGAGCCCCGTTTTCTGATAAGCACCCCCAAATCCCAGCCTGCACCGTCCCCACACACCACCCGCCTGGCCTACTGGAGGTTGTCTCCCCTAAACCCCGGCATGCCGGGCCAAGGGCTCAGCTGCAGGGAGAGGCCTTTGTCCTGTGGGAGCTTCAGGTTTATTCCTGAGCCGGAACCACTGGAACAGACAGAAGGCCGGCTGACCAGTCAGGGGAGCAACGGGCCAGGACCAGCTTGGATGCACATGGATGGTCCTGTCCTGCCCCCATGGCTAGCGGTGCTGCAGGAAAGCAGCTGAGCTGGGCAGTAGCTGCAGAAGTAGATTGGCTGTGGGGGAGACCACGGCAGGGCAGAGCTTCAGGAGTGAAGCCGCAGGAGGTGCTGCAGGCCAGGAGGGGAGGGGCCTGTTGGCATTGCCAGAACAGCTTAAGTCTCCCGCGCACTTTGCAGCAGCTGGGCAGAGGATGCTGGGAAGGGAGCCCCAGTCCTAGAAGCAGGGGCTGGGGCGGGCGGTGCTACCTGGCAGAGTCCCGGCTTCCCAGGGTGCAGTAACGGACAGGAGTGCGGTTCTTGCTCTCCAGTCTCTTCCCGTGAGGCCCATTATCTGCAAAGACAAGGTGAGTGGTCCCCACGCTCGGGAATCTGGGCGAGAGCATTTGTTGGGGACAAGCTCCCGGGATCCGGCTCGCTTCCCGTGCGGATCTCCAGGCGGAATTAACCGTCCGTTTGTGTCTGCTGGCCTGGTTTCCTGACCTCCAGCGGAAGGAGATTCTGGCAGGTGAAAAATCAAACCAGGGAGGTATCGTAGCCTCGCGGTCAGGCCCATGCAGGGAGACTCAGAGATCTGAGTCTGGCTCTGCCCTTGGCCTGTGCATGACCCTTGAAGGAACCTCAGGAGGTCACTGAGTCCAGTCCCCTGCCCTCTTAGCAGCACCAAGCACCCCCCCCTCCCCGGCTGGTTTTGTTTTAAATCTATTTGTTCCACATTCCTAAATGGCCCCGCACAGATTGAACTCACAACCCTGGGTTAAGGGGGGCCGATGCTCAAACCATGGAGCTTCCCCTCCCCCCATGCACTGAGTAGCAACCTCAGGGTGTGTCCACACTGCTACAGAACACCCTGCACAAGCCTTGCTTTAGCTAGAGCTGCACTAGCAGCCCCAGCAGCACTGGCTGAACCCCTCTCGTCCGGCCCTGTCCGTACACTGGCGTGATTTTAATCAGCCAGACGGCCAGTTATTGTGATTGCGGCCGAGTTTCCCGCGGTCCCCTCAAATTTGTTTGCAGCCCCCACTCCTGGCGGTCAGTGTTCTGGGCTGTTACTTAGCTGTAATTTACCCCTGAATGTCTGCTCAGAGCCCAGAGAGGTCGCCGTCTTAGTCCGTACCTTCACAACACACACCAGCACTCCGGGAGCACTTTAAAGACCCTCAAAATAATTGATTAGGTGATGAGCTTTCGTGGGGCAGACCCACTTCTCCAGACCTGGACGAAATTATCACCTACTAAATTATTCTGAGAGTCGTCCGAGCGCTACAGGACTGCTGGTGCGTTCTCAGAGCCCCGTCAGCGGTGGACGGGTTGGTGATGTTGCTAGACAATATTGACCCCCCAGCAAATCCATCAGGTTCCAAGGGTGCCAGATGAGAGAGGTTCAACCCGTCAGGGCAGAGCTGCAGTCACACAGGCAGTGGTGGAACCAGGGCCCTAGGCAGGTGTGACTGGCTGGGCCAGCTGCCCACGCTGCCGCCGTTTCAGCGCTCTTGCGATTGGAGCGCGTTCCAGCTGTGCGTGCCGTAATCAGCCCTTCCAGCTGCAGGGCGGGCGGGCACCAAACCCTCCCAGAGACAAGGCTCCGGAGGTTTTAACCTCCCTGCAGCTGGTCGAGGCCAGCCCGGGGACCGGGGGCTAGTGCTGGCCAGGAGTAGTGACAGCCCGTTCCTACCCTTTAACGCAGCATTACCGGCGCTGTGTTGCTCGGCCAGGGTCTTGCTTTGCTGCTTCCTGCTTTTCTCCTCCGGTTTCTTGCCGAGCGCAGACTCGGCGACGATGATTTTCCCGTCCCTGGCCTCCTCTTCCTCCTCCTCGGCCAACTCCTCCTCCTCCCCTTCACTCACCAAACTCTGCCACGGGGAAGAGCCGGGGGGGAGGAAGTGGCAGGACAAGCACGCCCCCTGCAGGCCTCAGTGGGAACCTGGTCCTTCTTGCTCATGCCCACCCCGCAGACCTCCTGCGCCCCTATGGCCGAGTCTCCCCCAGCCAAGAGACTGTGCAGGGGGCTGAGCCCCACGGGCACCCTCTGCTGGCACAATAACCCAAGGAAACAACTCCCACCAGCACCCCCTGGGACAAGACCCCACCTGGGCATGCCCCACAGCTGCTGGGCTGCCTGCTCCCGTTGGCATCTGAATGCCGGCCACTCGAGGGCCGTCTCGGGTGAACATAGCCCAGCTGGGAGACTGCCTCCTGCTCTCCGGGGTTCAGACCCCCCAGCTGGTCACATGCAAATGTGTTTAGATGCCGAAGGCCTCAAATCCCTCGTGACAATGAGATCTAGGCTCCTTAAGTCACAGCTTCCAAGGCCAGCAGGGACCACGGGGATCACCTGGTCTGTCCTCCCACAGAGCATCCAGCCTGGTCTCCCACGGAGCCCATCCAATCTGACTGTTAAAATTGCTGCCGATGGAAACGCCATGGCAACCCTCAGGAAATCGCTCCAATGGCGTCCCCCTCCCTGGCTACGCCTACGCCCCACGACCACTCGGAATGCGTTTTGCTTCACCTTCCAGCCAGCGGCTGCCCGGTACCCGCCAGATGGCAGGGCCCCTCCATAAGTATTTCCTTCCCGGGCGGACTAGCTCAGGTGCAGTGACCCTGGGCACGGCAGAGCCTAAGTGCCTTTAAACCCTCAAGACACAAGGCCGGGGAGGTCACGTCTGTTACGGGACCAGCTTCTCTTGGGGCCGGGGCCACGCTCCAGAGAAGCAGGGAGCTCTCCTGCCGCGTGAACGCCCCCCAAGGAGCTGGTCCAGTAACAGCTACGACTGCCCCCACCTGGAGCTGGCACAGCTACAGCAAGACTTTAAGAGCTCCGGTGTAAGCGCCCAGGAACAAGGGAGGGGAACGGGGTCACCTTTGAGGCGTGCCTGCTAACAGGGCTCCCCAGTGGGCCTGGGATTATGGGGAAGCACAGGACCACTGATGGGAGGGAGCTCCCAGCAAGGCGCTGGAGAGAGCAAGGGTCACCCGGCCTGCAGCCCCAGAATCCGGGAGGAACGTCAGACTGCCAGCTGCTCGGGGCAGGGACTGGCACCTGCTCTGTGATTCTGCAGCGCCTGGCGCAATAAGTCTTGGGCCAAACCTGGGGCTCCCGGCTGCTGTTGCATCTCAACCCCTCTTCCTCTGGGGGTTAGGCAGCAGGGCTACAAACTGGGCTCTGCACACACCTGCTGGGGATGACAGGGGAGTCCCCCCAGGGCTTCTTCCCTCTCACTGCAAATGGGCCCCTCCTGGCCATGTGTGCAGGGAGCCCCTTTCCTCGAAGCAAAAGGGGACGCGGCTCCCAGGGCCCCCTCCCTTGCCAGGCTGGGTTCAGAGGTAACCAAGGGAGGGGGCGGGAGCAGGCGCCTGGCTCACCTCCTCGGCCACAGAGGTGTTGGGCTGGTGCTTCTTCAGCCAGGCCGCCTTGCACTGATCCAGCTTCTGCCCCTTGTACCTCACCGAGGCCCAGCCGCAGCCCGACTTCTTCGCTGGGTTCACCAGCTTCTTGCAGTAGGTGGCCCAAGCGCTGGGCGAATTGAAGACCTGCCCTGTCTCCTGCCAGGTGATCTTCCCGTCAGGCAGCAGGTCCCCGAGGAACTTCTTCCCCTGGGAGAGCAGGAGGGAAGCGGCCACCTCCATTAGCACCGCAGCCCTGGGAGGAGCAGGCACCTGCCATCAGCGGTGCCCGACTCTTCCCCCTGGAGGGCTGTGCAGGCATCTACCCGGGACTCCTGCTCTGCATTTATGCTCAGAACGACACAGTGGGCAGCAGGTGCTCCCCTCCCGGCCACCTGCAGGGCTCGGTACAGGAGCAAACGGCCAAACTGCCACTGCTGGGCAGCTCTGGCCCTTGAAGCAGATCAAGGCAAGACCTGGGCCTGGGGAGTGGAGGGAGCTGAGCACAGTGGTGAGGCATCAGGAGTGAAGGGGCAGGCAAGGGCTGGCAAGGCATGGAGGAGTCGGCCTGAGGAGCGGGAGGAAGATCAGAGGCCCCCCAGGTTGTGGGGCTGGGGAGGCTGCCATGTGAGGGTCCCTGTTTGGCCCTATTTGGGCCCCAGCCTGCCCTGGCATTAAAGAAGCGCTGGAAAAAGGCCGGTGCCCAGGAAACTCCAGGGAGCACTAGCTGGAGCATCTGCTCTCACCAGGTAGTAGATGGAGAGCACGCCCTCCCCCGGCTTGATCAGGCCGTCCTTGAGCAGCACCCGCAGTGTGATGCCGCGCCGGGTGAGGATGCAGCCGCGCCCGCCCAGGGCTGGCTTCCCGGCACTTTCCATCTCCGGCTCCTCCAAGCTCGTCTCCAGCTCCTCCTCGTCCTCTTCCAGACACTCCTCCGCTCCGGGAGAACCGGCGTCCAGGGCTGGGAAACCAACAGCACAGCCAGACATGAGGAAGGCGGAGTCAGGACTCCTGGGTTCCATTCCCACCAGCACGAGCACGTGCTCTATAGGTCCGAGCCAGTGATGAGGAGCCGGGACTTCTGGGTTCTGGTTCATGCTTGGGAGGGGAGTGAGGGCTAGTGGTTAGCGCAGTGGGCTGGGAATCAGGATTCCTGAGTTTTGCTCCTGGCTCGGAGAAAGAAACTGGATGGATCATCTTCCTCACACCCCATCGCTATCCACCAGAGAGCTGGAGTGAGTAGAGCAACAGGCTGAGGGCCACGGAGCCCCAGTGTGAGGCTGGAGTGGCCACCTCCTAGCCTCAGTTTCCCCATCTAAACTGGGAATGATAATGCTGATCTACTTAACAAGAGGTAGGGAAGGCTGAGCTCGAGCTTGCAAAGTGCGTTGAAAGCCTCAGGTGCAGGATCAGCATAAGTATTAACAGCGGGTGACAATAACCCTCTGAGTTTCTAAGAGTCGCTGTTAAAAACCCCAGACTTTTAACTTCACGGCTTTACCTGAGAGCTTAGCAGCCTGTGCACCTTTTAAAACTAAAACAGAAATTTCCAGGCAAAATGTTCAGCAGGGACATGTCAGGCACTGGGCAGGGATCTGGTGGACAGGGGGTTAGGCAGACAGGGCCTCCCGGTGATCAACCCCCTCAGAAGGTTCTCAAATCAGCCCTCAAAATCCTTTGTCACCTTTGAAAGGCCCCAGAAACTGCTCTGTGCTGGTAAGTCCTAAAAAAGGAGGAGGAGGAGATTAGGCAGCAACCGGCTCTGCCACTGCCTGCTGGGGGATTTTGGGCCATTCACTGCCCCCTGGGCCTCAGTTTCCCCATCTGCACAATAGGGATAATGCTGCTGCCTTCCTTTGTAAGTTGCTCTGAGGTCAATAGATGGAGTGGTGCATAGAGGAGGCAGCTGTAAGATAAAAACCAACAGGCTACTTCAGCACCTGCTTAAGTGACTGGTTCCAGGAGCTTGTGGGAAGGCCAGGAATTGAACTCAGGTGTCCCACCACCCAGCCCTCTGCTGACTCAGCTGGAACACAGGCCCCCTATCGTTTAGTCCTCTGGATGCTTCTAGCCCAAGGAGACTGAAAGCCAAGCTTAAAAAGTAAGCAAGCCGCAACAGGCCAGCTGGTGGAGATACAGCAGATTAGCGGCAGGTAGCAGCAACTTCCCACGCTCCCTGGGAATTTTCAAGATCTGGAGAAGTGGGTCCATCCCACGAAAGCTCAACACCTAATCAATTGTTTTGTTGGTCTTGAAAGCGCTACAGGGCTGCTTGTTGGTTTCCTGGGATGCTTCCACACAACCAGGCCACCAGGCCAACCCCCGGGGTGTCACCTCCGTTAGAAGGGAAAAAGGACAACGAGGCACCAGCTGACCTGGACTGTCCTCTCCAGAGCTGCCATGATCCTCTCTCCCTGCCCTCTTCTGCTCCCGAGTCCTAGTGTAACGGCCCCCAGGCAGTTGAACCTGGGACCTCTGGAACGCAGTATAAGAGCCTCTACGGTGTGAGCGAAAGAGCCAAGCCAAGGCTGTAGAGGAGATTCCTCCTTTCTCTGTGGAAGTGGCCTAGTTGCCGGTGTGCAGGTTACACTCACCATGCCAGTCCACCCCGTGTCACCCTCCCACCCCACCAAAGCATCCATGCTTGGACCCCTTGGGGAGGAGAGGGAGCTGGACGACCCGCCAGCCAAAGGCACCTGCTGGGCTGCATGGCTGGTGGGGGCTGGGGGAATTCCCTAGACCCACGGGAGAGCTGGCTGCAGTACGCCCCACTTCCCGAGCAGAGGGGGCAGGTAAGGCCCTGCTAGCACAACTCACACAAAGTGGGGATGGGCCCAGAAGCCATCGCAAAGCTCCTGGGCCACAGAGCCCTCTCCTCGAGCCGCTACCCAGCGGGGTTTGCCGGTCCCAGCCTCTCTGAGAGCCGGGTCCAAACTGCCTCAGAATCTTGGTTTGAATTCGAAGGCGAGTTCTGATGCAACCACCTTCGCCCCCCTCCTGGTCCCACATGTGGGCCTCCCCACCGCAGCACCTCCCTGGGGCAAATCCAGGTTGGAGCCTGTGGATTCCCCAGGCCCAGATTCTAAGTGGCCCGTTTGAGGGTCCAATTTCCAGCCGGCGCTGGTCCCGTAAGACATCCAAGGAGCAGAGATGCTACCGTGTGACCCGGCTAGCCCCACACCCGGGGTGCACAATCGGGGGGCGGCCTGCAGTGGGGGGTGCAAGGGCGAAGGACTGCCGGGGGAGGGGGAAATCCCGGCCAAATCCTGAGTAGGGAACAAAGCGGAGAACTTCTGGGACAATTTGCAAGCTGGGCAAAGGGGCAATGGGCTGCCGTTGGGTGCCCTCCTCGCTGGCCCAGGGGCTTCCTGCTTCTCCAGCCTCGCCGCGGTGTCCCAGAGCCGCCCAAAGCCGCTATTTGGCCTATTGGCCTAGGCGCTGCACCTCGGCCTGCCTCATCCCAGCAGCCGGCATTGGAGCTGCCAGAGCGGCTGCTACAGGGAAGGGATGAGACAGCAGCTGCTCCCGGGATGGTGGGACAAGGGACCTGGGGAGATGGCTCTTTCCAGCAGCAATGGGGCAGAGGCCCAACACGCTCAGGTGAAAAGCCCCTGCGGGGGCAGCCAGTGTCTGTCCGCAATCGAGTGTTCTTCAGGGTATGTGTCCCCGGCCTGCGCCTCCCCTGCAGCCCAGAGGGGCTGAAAGCCGCAGCCGTAACCCCCGGCCAGGCCCAGCCTCTCCCCACCCCCAGGTTCCCCATCTGCCCAAAGCAGGAGAAAAGCTGAATCAGGGCCACGATTCCCCCCCAGCCACAGGAGGCCACTGCCCCAAACGCTGCTGCAGGGCGGGGGTCCCCATTATTCCGCACCTCCGGGGCCATGAGGACATGGGGCTGGAATGAGCAGGTGTGTGTGGGGGGGTGTCAATGCATCTCCCGCTCCCCTTGTGGCAGGTGGCTGCCCCCCCCCACAAAGAAACGGTGATTACTGGGGCCCAGATATCCACCCCTCCCCTCCCCCAGGCGGGGGCTCTCTCGCAGCGCTACGGGCCAGGACTCCCCCATGGCTCAGCACGGTGGGAGACCCCCGCCCCCCCAACAGAGCAAGGGGACCCCGGCGGCGGGCGGCGGGCGGCGGGCGGGGGATCTCCCGCAGCAGGAGCTCGCCAAGGGGGCGGGGGGTGCACGGGGGTGGCCGCGCGCGGGGGGTGACCCAGCCCGGGGGGCGGGAGGAGGGAGGCCCCGCCCCGGCCGGTACCTGCCATAGCTCCGCTCGGCCCCGGGTCCTGCTCTCCCGCCCCTCGGCGCAGGATGAATCAGACACTGGGGCTCCGGCGGCGGCTGCTTCCCAGCACGTGATGATGCGGCCCCGCGTGTCTCCGCCTCCCGCTCCCCCGCCGGCCGGCCGGGGACACCCAGCCCCGGGCCGGGACTGCAGAGCGCCTGGAGCCGCCGCGGGGGGCGGGAGGCGCCGGCAGCCGGCGGGTGCAGATGGGGTGTGGGGGGAGGTGCATGGTGCGGGGGGGCGGTGGCAGGTGCGTGGATCCCCTGGGGTGAGATGGGGGTGGTGGGTGGAGCATGGAGCCCGTGGGGGTGGTGGGAGGTGCAGGCAGCCCCTGGGGTGCAGCTGGAGCGGGGGGGGGATTGGGGGTGCAGGACCCCTGGGGGTTCCTCTAGTCCCCCGTTACTCCTAGAAGCCGGCTCCCCGCTCTGGCTGGCCGTGTCCCAGGGGGTTAACCAGCCCCCCTAGCCTGGATCTGCTGGAGAAGGGTCACTGAGTTGTTGATGCTAAGGGCTGGGCCCTGGGGTATTGTGTCTCTAGCTCCAGGATCTCAAAGCACGCGACAGTCACTCCACCTGACCCTTCACCCTCCCCCACCCCAAGTAGCATCACCAGCACCTCACAGAGGGGGAAGCCAAGGCCCAGAGATGCTGAGTGATTTCCCCAAGGCCATGGAATCAGTGGCAGAGTTTGGGATAGAACCCAGGAGTGGTGGCTCCCATTTCTCCCTGCTGTAACCATTAGACCCCACTCCTCTCGCTTAGTAATGGAGAATAACCTCATTTCCCCCGCGGTTGCCATTTTCAGGGGCCTGTCCCATTTCCCAGCTCCATCTCTGACTCCAGCTCACGCAAGTCTCTGTGCCTCAGTTTCCCCAATTCATATAACAGGATGGGGGGGGTATGAACCTCCCCCACCAGTGCATTGTAGGGGTGAGCATGCTGTCACTGTTGCCCCCAGGGGAATCCCGCATCGTGTGTGTTTGCACACTCAGAAGGGCATGAGGAATTCAATAAATATTTCTCCAGAACAAAACAGGATCCAGATGCGCTGTCTTCTTCCTGTCAGGTGCAGGCAAAACTCAAGGGGGCAGAATCCAACCCCAGCCACAGATAGTACAGACAATTCAATCACCAGGACCAGCCCACGAAGCCTGGCTCTTAAAGGGCCAGTGCCATCTTGACACTGTGTCAGTTCCATAACAACGGTCAGGATCTTGTGTGCTTTTAGATTTTTTTTTCTCTCTGCAGTGTTCACGTGAAAGATCCACACAGCGGACAGGGCAGCCAGCCAGACTGGTTGCAGGCAGCGCCCTGTCAAAAGCACAGAGCAAAAAGAAAACAGACAAGAAATTATTTTTGTCCTTTAATCTCTGCCATCTGTGGTGGTTGGTAGTCACACCAGGAGGTAACAAACAGCTGATTGTATGTCTAAGTGGACATTGTCCCCGCTACAGTCTGAACTGTTCTAATCTTTTAAATGACTAATTTGTTTGGCACAGGCCAGCTAGGATCTTTTCCAAGAAATGCAAGAAGCACTGTGCAGTTTGACATGCCTGTTACGTGCCAATCCATTTTTGACCCTGTTGGCCCAAGACATGTTTTGCAATGGACACAACCAATAAAAGCAGGAGACTCCAGGATCTTGGATGAGATCTTATTGCAAGTGCTTTGGGGCACAGACTTCTTATCTGTTTGTACAACACCCAGCACAGCAGGTCCATCAAACAGGCTGAAGATTCCAGTAGTAGAAGCCAGATAAATTGCTAAAGCTCCCATTGGCGTCAGCCTTCAGTTTTTTATGCCTTAAGTCCACTCCCCTTGAAATCATTTTCCTGTTAGGAGATGTTTTCTGGAAGGGCTTAGGAGGAACTCCAGCGGTTGATACACAGAATTAATGCTGGAAGGGTTTTATTGTAAGCCATAATAGTCTATTACAGGGGTCAGCAACTTTTCTGAGGCGGAGTGCCGAAATCTGACCTTTGGACCTCTGTGGATGGTTCAGGTGCTGGTGATACTTTTTAAAGTCACAGATAGTCCTACTTACAACAGCGCCATGAATAGATAAGTGCAGATGCAGAGTGTTACGATTTAGATGGTAGTTGGTAGCATTAACTAGTCTGTTGTTACTGCTGGCTTTGAGTAAGCTCCCAGCTGCATGGGGGAGGAAGGATGGGGCTGAGCTCCTCCCTCGCAGGCTGACGAAAATCGGCTCATGTGCCACCCAGGCATTCATGCTGGGGGTTGCTGACCCTTGGGGCTATTTGCTTCTGTTTCTTTTTGCAGCCAAAAGCCACTGAAAACAAACTTGCAACGCACAAAGTTAAACTCATATGGGACCTGATCCTACAACTGGATTTGCCCAGGAAGACCCTTCCATCTACCTGGATCCAACTGAAGGATCAGGTCCACACTTTGCAGCTGTCAAATGCTCCGTTTTATTCCCAGCGTCAGCTCTGTCATCTGAGAAACGAATCGGAAATGCAACAGTCGTATTCTGCTCTTGTTCTGGCTCACCCCTTTTACAGTTCTGACAGTCCCAATCTGACCTTCCCGCTAAGACAATAAAAAATAGGAGCTGAAGTTTTCTTAAAAAGAAATGATCCTGCCCGTGCAAAAATAACTCACTAAATTGAAAATGGAGTCCATAAAATATACAAAGGTCGGAAATTAAAGTGAATATTTGGAAGAGCTAATTAACAATGAACGCTCTAATCCTTCCTGACCTGTTTATGATCATTGCTGTGAACTGGGGGTTGCCTGGTGTTGACTGGGGAGCCTGGCGTTTGGTCACCATTTCACTGAGAGTGTCTGATTCCAAGGAGCTGCGTATAACACTAGAGGCACCAGCCTCTCGTGGGAAATGCAACTCTTAAAGGCATAGCTCCCTGGGACCACAGACTGGGGAGGATCTGAACTTTGACCTTCTTGTGGCTGGGGATTCAACGATTCCTGTTTTCAGCTCTGCCAAGTTCCTCATTCCTGGCAAGGTTCAGAAGAGTTTAGCAGCCTGGTTTTTTCTGGGGATTTCCTTTGATTGCTTAGCTACTTCTCTGGAACCGGTGCTCTAAAAGGCTGGGGACCAACTGGCTAAACAGCGGTACAGCAGAAAGGGACCTGGGAATTATACCGGATGAAAGGCTGGATATGAGCAAACAGTGTGCCCTTGTAGCCAAGAAGGCCAATCACATATTAGGATGCTTTAGGAGGAGTACTTTGAGCAGAGCTAGAGAGCTTGTTGTTCCCCTCTATTCTGCACTGGTGAGGCCACATCTGGAGTATTGTGCCCAGTTTTGGTCCCCCAGTACAGAAAGGATGTGGATGTGCTCGAGCAGGTTCAGTGGAGGGCAACAAAAATGATTAAGGGGCTGGAGCACGTGACCTGTGAGGAGAGGCCAAGGGATTTGGGCTTATTTAGATTGCAGAAGAGAAGACTGAGGGGTGATTTAATAGCAGCCTTCAACTGCCCGAAGGGGGGCTCTAAAGAGGATGAAGAGAAACTGTTCTCAGTGGTGTCAGACAACAGAACAAGGAGCAATGGTCTGAAGTTACAGTGGGGGAGGTGTAGGTTGGATATTAGCAAAAACTGTTTCACCTGGAGGAAGGTGAAGCACTGGAATGTGTTACCGAAAGGTGGTGGAATCTCCATCCCTAGAGGTTTTTAAGTCCCGGCTTGACATAGTCCTGGCTGGGATGATTTAGTTGGGGTTGGTCCTGCTTGGGGCTGGGGGCTGGACTAGATGACTCCTGAGGTCCCTTCCAGCCCTGTGATTCTATGATTCTGTTGACTCCATGGGAGCAGACCTCAGCCTTGGCTGAGATTGCCCCTAAAATCTCTTCCCACTGCAGCATCTCGGGACAGGCTACTGGCCTTTTAACCAGTGCTCTGCTCTGCTCTGGGTAAGAGAGGGTGGGGGCTCCAAGGCCTGAGCCTGCAGGGGGGTAAAGGTGCAGTGTGGGCTGTATGTACAGAAAGGGGAAGTATCAGGAGCCCAGGGAGCATTCTCAAACACATACACTTTCACAATCCCCAGCCCTACGCTGCGTAGGCCTCTGCACCTTTCCGGCTGCATTTTCTACCTTGGAGCCAGTCTCCCATGTGCTCTGCCAGTCCCTTCAGCCTCCTGATTGGTGGGCATGGGGTCAGTTCCTCCCCAGCACCACATTTTGGGGTGGAGGTGGGGTTAAAATTTTGCTGCTCTTCCCCAGCCCCCTTTATCGGTGGGGTCCTCTCCTGTGAGGACAGGAACATGATCCCCCAGGGCTGCCCCATTGTTCAGAGTAGCAGCTGTGAAACTGACTTGTAGGACCCATACGCTACCCACAAACTGCAACCTCCAGGACCCAGGCAGCCGTCAGGATCGGGAACGGTAGTGGCCAGCCACAACGTGACCATGAGCCTAAATGAGGCCCTTGGTTAGTGCAGGAGAGAGGGCTGGGTTCAGCTGCTGGCTGCCCTCCTTACTAAATGGCATGTAGATCCTAGAGCCTGCGGTGCCTGGCTCTGGTTGGGTCTGGTTCTAAGGTAACTGGCCTGTTCTCAGCATTGTCTGGCTGTTCCCTTGTGCCCTGCCTCCTCCTGTGTCTACCTGCTGTCTGGGAACTTGAAGTGGAAGCTCCTTGGGGCAGGGACTCTGTTGTGGGTTTGTGCAGTGCCTGGTGCAGGACCGGCCCAAGGTGACCACAGGACAAAGAATAACCCTAAACTTCCCAGTGCTGTCTTGGCAGTTTTTGTGTGCAACTGGAAACCACCAGATTAAAGCCAATTGCCTCCCTAGCGGCAGGTGGCCTGGCTCCAGCCCCCTGGGCATTGTGTGCAAGGTGTTGGTTCAGGCGCCCGATTCCCATCTCAGCAGAGCCGTGCACAGAGGAGCGGGTGGCTGTTCCGGGAAGCGGGGGACTGGTGCCAAAGCACACGCAGGAGAGCAGTAGGGGGGTTGCATTTACCCAGGCTGGGGATATGGGGAGGTGTGTGGGGTTCTGCTTGCCCAGGTGGGTGGGGGGAAACAGGGAAGCTGTGCTCACCCAGGCCTGGGGGCTCTGCTTACCCAGGGGAGGGGAACTGGGGGCACTGTCCTTAGCCAGGTCAGGCGGGGGGGAAGCTGGGGGAGCTGTGTTTACCCGGGGGGGCGGGGCTGTGCTTACCCAAGGGAGGGGAACTGGGGGGGGGCTGGGGGAGCTGTGCTTACCCGGGGGGCGGGGAACTGGGCAGGGGGGCTGGGGGAGCTGTGCTTACCTGGCGGGGCTGGGGCTGTGCTTACCCAGGGGAGGGGAACTGGGGGGGCTGGGGGAGCTGTGCTTACCTGGGGGGGGCGGGGGCTGGGCTTACCCAGGGGAGGGGACCTGGGGGGGGCTGGGGGAGCTGTGCTTACCCAGGGGAGAGGACCGGGGGGGGGTCTGGGGGAGCTGCGCTTACCGGGGGGGGACGGGGGGGCTGCGCTTACCCAGGGGAGGGGACGGGGGGGGGTCTGGGGGAGCTGCGCTTACCGGGGGGGGACGGGGGGGCTGGGGGAGCTGCGCTTACCCAGGGGAGGGGACCGGGGGGGGGCTGGGGGAGCTGCGCTTACCCGGGGGGGCAGGGGCTGTGTTTACCCAGGCGGGGGGGGAAGGGGAGGAGCCCCCCCGCGCCAGCCGCGGGCAGGTGCCAGGCTGGGACCCGCCTGCGCTCCCGGCCGCTCACCTGCGGGAGCCGCGGCCCAATCAGGTGCGCGCTGGGAGGCCCGGCCCGGCCCGCTGCCAACCCCCCGCGCCGCCCGCCTGCTTTTCCGCCCTGCGCTCCCTGCGGCGGGACCTCCTGTCCCGGCCCGGCCCGGCCCGGCCCAGCCCAGCATGGCCCTGCTGCCCCCGCCGCTGCGGGCCGCCAAGGCCAAGCCCCGGCCCAGCCCGCCCGCGCACTACTACGAGGGCTTCCTGGAGAAGAAGGGGCCGCAGGACAAGGTAGGGCCGGGACGGGGCTGGGCTCGGCTGCAGGGGCCACGGCTGAGCCAGGGTCTTGGAGCCGCCGGCCCCGGGCGTCCGGACTCGCCCTGTGTGAGCTGCGCCGGCCGGGCAGGAGGAGAGACGCCAGAACCGCCCCCCAGAGGTGGCCTGATCCAGGCGCTCCAGGGCGATGCAGCAAGTCAGACCCTAAACCAAGTCCCGGTCCTGTGTACCAGGCGGGAAGGGATCTGCCAAGCGCCTCCCCGAAGCTCTGGGCACTCCTGGTGCCAGCGGGGACAAGGCCCCCTGGAGCCACCCGCCAGGGCTGGCTCGAGCTCACCTGCCCGCCTACTCACCCCAGAATAGCTATTGCCCTTGAAATCCACTTCCTGCATTAATCAGAATTAACCTTCAGATGTAGACAAACGGCAGAAGCCAGAGGTTGCTGGCAGCCCCCGTTTTCCGAACAGGCCTTAGTCACAGCCGCTGGCTTTGGGGTGCGACAAATCCCCACTGGCTGATTCGGGCTTGAGCCTGTTTCGAAGGGCTTGTCTGGACAAGGGGGTTGCACTGCTTTCGTCGAAGGGGGCAGGTTTACACGAGGCCCCGAGGAGCGTGCTTCTTACTCCCCTTTTGTTCAAGCCTGTTTCCAAGCGACTTTTGCTAAACCGAATCCACCTGCTGGAACCGGAACTCGGCGCGTCTGCGCAGGCCCAGGTTTAAATTCACCCTTTCCCCTCTCACGCAGGGTGGTGGTGTCAGGGGGCCCCAGGGGGCGGCGGCTGTGTGTGCGCGAGTGTACCGGAGCCCCAGGGGAAAATCGATCCCTGGGGTTGGGATGCGGAAGGGTGTTGGCATCGATATTTCCTCCAGCTCTGATATGGAAATGCTTTATCTGGCCTGCGGTTCCCTGGACTCTCCAGCCTCATAAATAAATAACAACATTAACATGGAGATCTACATCTCCTCAAACTGGGAGGTTGTCCAGTCCAGTCCCTGCCTCCTTGGCAGGACCAAGCACCGACCCCTTTTCTTTTAAATCTCTTTGTCCCAGATCCCTAAATAGCCCCCTTGAGGACTGAACTCGCAACCCTGGATTTACAGGAACAATGCATAAACCACCCAGCTTCCTAGTGTTTACGCTTACTTGTCCCAGACCCTTAAGGGGCCTCCTCAAGGACTGAACTCACAACCCTATCAGGCCAATGCTCGAACCACTGAGCTAGCTTCTCTTGCCACTGCCATATTCCCCTCTTGCTTTCTCTGCCCCACCCCCTGCGCAGTTTGCCTGGGTCACTCTTTTTGGAGGCTGTTGGATGACTTATGGGCCTGACCCTGGAGACGCCGACGGAGGCAAGCGGGCCCTGGGCTGGCACGTTGGCGCTGGTGCCTGAGAGAAGGCGGGTCGGTTTCCAAATGCTGCTGTGCACAAGCTGCCACTGAAACATGGTGGGATGTTTAAACCCCTTTGCCTGGGCTGCATTCGTTAACCCGGCTGCCAGTACCCGCCCCCCCCCCGCCGGCGCTGTCAGGATTGCTGAGTGCGGCTGTTTCTGAGATGCTCTCGATCGCGCCGTAAAGCTGGTGGGAAGGGAGGCGCTCCTCCTGGCAGGACAAGCCACACGCCGTGTGACGGCGGTCAGCTCGCTGGCAGCGGGTACAGGCTTTTTCGCAGGCCGGGCCATCCGCTGGGGATGGCTGAGAAGCTTGGGGGTCTCTCGAGGAGCCTGGTGAATTCTAGACACCCCTTCCAGCCCCTGGATGTGGGACTGAGATACCCAGAGTGGCATTGTCCTGTTGGAGGGGGTGGTGACCCTACAGTGTCACTCAGAGTACATTGCAGTCACTCAGCTCCTTGCCAGCCCTACGACTTGCACCCTGGGACCACCAGCTCTCTCCTGCTGCAGCACGGCACAGGGCAGCCCCTGCCGGGCAGGGGGTTGAGGCTCCGGCACTGGCGTGTGCTCGCAGGACCAGCCGTTCTCCTCTCCTGCAGCACGTCCCTTAAATTGGGTTGTGGCCAGGGCTCCCTTGGGGCGCCTAGCCAGGAACCTGAGCAGGAGAGCTCTGCCATAGGCTCCCTCCACACCCCCAGGCCTCGGGGAGACCCAATTCAGCTGCTTTCGCCTGTATGACGGCTGTAGCTGTTATCTCTCTGCACGCACGTGGGATTGTCTCTGACCCAGCGCAACACACAAAGCCACGGGGGGAGGCGGTCTGGCCGGCCGGCTTCCTCAGCGCTGGCTCTCGGGGCCGGGGGGCAGGTGTGACACAAACCTCAGAGAGGTTTACAAAGATGCAGGGAGATGGGGAACCTAAGGCACAGAGTGGGGAGCTGACTTGCCCAGGGTCAGCCAGTAAGTCAGTGGCAGAGCCAGTGGCAGAGCCAGACTTCCCGATCTATCCCGTAGCTCAGGGTTTTTCTTTCTGAGCCCCACCCACCCCACCCTCCCTGCTGTAAGGACTCCACAGCCCCCCTGTGCCACAATAACAGGGGCAGGGCAGGACGCCGGGCTGGGCTTTGAGCCACAGGGGCTCCCACAATGCTGCATTGCTCAGGTTTTGTCCTCAGCCCTGGGCAGTGGGGCTCAGGGCCCTGGACTTGGGCTCCATGTGCTGCAGCTTCAGCTTCCTGCCCTCAGCCCCAGTGAGTCTAATTCCGGTTTTGCTTTCGGCCCCCCCAAACCCGCCAGTAGCTCCCCTAGCGGAGCCCGGGCCCCTGGTAGAGGAGCTCGGCTCTAGCCTTTAAACCAGGGCTACAAACGCCCAGCAAACACCACTTCCGCTTGCGCCCAGCCACGCCCCAGTGTGGGACGCCCCCATGTACGGCGTCCCTGCTACATCTGGCCATGATCTGTCTGCATTCACGTGTGGTGCTGGCCCTGACATCGGCCTGGCTTTGGCGGGTGGACAGGATCGTGGCCTGTCGGTGCCCCTCTGGGACCGATGGCCCAAGGAGGTGTGATCTCGGCATGCGTGTGCTCGATGGTGCCACGGCCGGGGCTGAATTTGGTGCGATGGTGCCTGGATGGCCAAGGGCCAGTGCCAGTCTGTTGGCAGGGGCTGGCAGCGGGGGCAGAGCCGGCAGATCCTTTATTTTGGGTCACAACACTGGGCTGTTGATGGCAAACAGCGAACAGCAGCTTTCGTTCCTGAGTGCTCCCGACCAGCCCCTGTGGGGCAGCCGCTGGGCTTTGCCCTCCTCCTCGCCCCGGCCGCTGCTTCTGTCGTGGAGCAGGTGGCTGCCCCGGCAGGCCAGGATAGCAATGGCCCTTTTCAGCTCTGCTCCCCTGCGGAGGTAGCAGGCTCACCAGTCTGCACCTGCCCCAGGCAGCAGGAGAATGTGCACGACAGCACATCCCTTAGAGACAGAGCTTCCGGCACGGGGATGTTGAATCTGCAGGGGCCAGCCTGCCAGGAGGGCGTGGGCACAGTCCTTCATAGGCCACCCTCCCTGTCCCCCCAAGGGCTGACGAACATCCCAGGCAGGTTCCTGGCTGAGCCCGCCCATGGCACACATTACCGCCTCCCTTGCTGCAGAGGCTGGGTGTGTTTGTGCCAGTCAGCTGGGCAGTTGCCTCCGATCCCCTCCCCTTGGCTGGCCCCCTCTGCTCCCAGCTCTGACGCGTCTCTGCTCTGCCCTCGCAGGAGTTTAAGAAGTTCTGGACCGGCCTGCAGGGACTCGCGCTGTATTTCTACAACACGAGCCGAGACGTGCAGGTATGTGGGAGCTGCCCTGGGGAGGAGCCCCCATGTGGCACTCCCTGCCACGCCTGGCAAGGCCTTGGGGGGTGGGAGGAAGGGCTCTGTCTCCTCAGGAGCTGATCCTGGCGGGTGCCCAGCCCCTGGGAGCTGAGGATGCTCAGCCACTCTGTGGGTCAGGTCCTCCTGGTGGCCACCAGCTCTAGCCAGGGACGTCCCTTGCAGGGCGGCTTCGCTTTCTGGGTGTCTGGTGCACTGACCTCGATTCCTCTGACCTGGAAAATAGTCCCCGCCTGCCCCCTCTCCTCTGTTGGCTCTCTTGGCCCCCTCGGCCGTGGGCCCCATTGGTGCTCACAGACCGGGTGGGTTTGCTGACCTTGCTCCTGCCAGCCAGGCATCTCAGCAAGGCTGGATCTGGACCCGGACCCATGGGGTCCTTTTCTTCACAGCGCAGAGCCAGGGGCAGGGAGCCAGCCAGGGCCCTAGAGGGGACCTCCCTGCCCTGGGCTGTGAGCCGCAGGAGTGGGGCTGGCTGGCCCCCCCCGACCCACAGCTCTGTGCTTTGCCCAGCAGCACATGGAGAAGATCGACCTGGATACCTTTGTGGCCCTGTGCGACAGCCCCCAGCAGAGCGGCCCCCGGGGCAGTGACGATGAGGTGGGGCTCAGCCTGAGGCTGCGGGGGCAAGAAGTGAAGTTAAAGGTGCGTTTGCCCTCTGGGGCCCGGCCGCCCCCCATCCCCCCAGCTGGATTTTACCCCAGTGACGTGTGTTTCCCTTGCAGGCCGAGAGCCTGGAGGCTCGGGAGATGTGGAAAGGGTTCATCCTCACCGTGGTGGAGGTAGCGTGCCCGGCTGGGGTTAGCATGGGCCTTCCTCCCTTCAGCCCCCCCGGGCCCCACCTTTGAATCCTCACACTCCCCGCTCCCCAAGTGGGCTTGCTCCCGCCCTGCCTGCTTCTGTCCCAGCCTGCCTAGCTCACGTGCTCCCCCACTCTGGAGATCTCGCCTGTGACTCTGCCCTTCCCTCGCCTCTCCCCCAGCTACCCTGGCAGTGAGCGCTCCTGCCAGGAATGAGGGACCCTCCAGTCCTTCTTCCGCCTGGAGTCTGTGCTTTTCACTAGCCTGGTCAGGGCAGGTCCCCCCCCACCCCCCGGGTGCTCAGATTCCACCCTGGGCTCAGCTCCCAGCCCTTTGAGGCTCCCTCCCGTCAGCATCCAGGGAGCTCTGGAGCCATGCGGGGCTGGTGGAGCATGAGCCATGCTAGCACCTCCTGCTGGCTGATCCATGGGTGCGCAACCTCCTGGGCTGGCGGGGAGGAGCCCTGTGGTGGAGAGGAGACGACGGGAGCCCCATCTGGTCTGGCGGCTGCAGAGCGCCCGTGGGAGTCAGCGTGTCGGCCTTGTCCCTGCAGATGAAGGTCCCCTCCAACCTGACCTTGCTGCCCGGCCACATCTACATGATGTCTGAAGCTCTGGCCAAAGAGCAGGAGCGACGGGCCCAGCTGAGCCAGCGCTTCCCTGCCAGCTCCCTCGACTATGACTTGGTGGAGGAGCCGCCAGAGTGAGTGGGTCCTGGGCTGGGGCAGAGCTCGGCGCCAGGATGTGCGGGTGGCTGCCTGGTGGAAGGCAGAGGAGCTGAGGTACCCGTCTCCAGCTGGCTGGTCTGGCACCCTGCTCCCCCCGCTGCAGGGCTGGCCAGTCTGGAGCCCCCCGCCCTCAGGTGCATCGCTGGCCCATCGGTACTGGTATTCCCGGCCGTGCTCGGGGCAGGAGAGACGCCTGTTACGTGAGCAGCAGGGCCGGGGACTTGGCCGGCTTGTGGCTAATGGTCTGTTGCCGGTGTCAGAGCTGCAACAGCTCAGAGGTTTCTGGGGCTCTGGGGGGTTCGAGAGTCCCAGGTCACGCCGGGAGGGCCCCGCATGTTGACTGCCTCTGTCCTCTCACCTGCCTTTCCCAGCTGCTTTTTCAAGGTCTCCAGGACAGAGGCCCAGGTCCTGCTGGAGAGGAACCCGGACTGCGGCAACATGCTGCTGCGCCCAGGGAGTGACGGGAAGGGCATCTCGGTGACCACCCGGCAGATGCTGAATGGGTGAGAAGCGGGGGCTTGCGGCTGCCCTCTGTGGGGCTGGCCCCAAGGCTGGTAGGGGGCAGGCCTGAGGCCAGTGTGTGGGGGTGAAGCACATGGGGCTGGCAGTGTGAATCCAGGCTCTGGCGTGGGCTGGGGATCCTAGTGCGCACAGGTCTGGGCATGTGAATCCTGGCGTTAGTGTGGGTGGGTGGAGGGGGCCCCAGTGCACCTGGGGCTGGGAGTGTGACTCCAGGCTCTAGTGCAAGGTGGGGATCCTCGTGCACTCACACCGAGGAGTGCGAAATCTGGCACTAGTGTCAAGAGAGACCTCAGTGCACAGCCCAGCCCTTGTGATCGCAGCCCTTGGTGCAATCTCCCCATTCTCTTGCAGCACGGCAGTGGTGAAGCACTACAAAGTGAGCCGCCTGGGCCAGCAATATGTCATTGACGTCGAGCAGCCGGTGAGTGGGCCTGTCCTGCGTCCCCACCTTAGGCCGAGCCTGGGCCCTGGCCCTGGCCCGGGCCCCAGGGAGACTGAACAACTGGTGGAAGCACAGCCACCGACGTGGCAGCAGCCATAGAAGCCAGACCTTGATCACTTATGCTACAGGAGAATCTCTATAAGCTCTATAGGGCCTAGGACACACATACAGCTGGAGAGACCTGGGCAGCAGTGCCCAGCTGTGCTCCCCTATTCATTCCTGTAACGTGAACCCATGGAACTCCCTGATGCAGGGTAATAATGCGGCATCTAGATCCCTCAAAGCCACAGGGATAGGAATCAGCCTAACCTTGGCCAGTTAGGATAACAGTGCCGGGGCTGGCAACCTGCAGGGCAAGCGCTGGCTGCCAGCTGGGGGTCAGGAAGGAATACCTCCCCCCATGGGGTGATTGCACACGGAAGGGTGTTGTGGGGGCTTTACTTGTCATTGGCTGGAGCAACCCAGATGCTCCGGTCCTCTCCGGTGCGCCAGGGTCTGTCTGAGGCTGGGGAATGACTGTCTTTGCCTCCTTGGGCAGTCGCTGGGGATGTCAGTTGGGAGCACAGAGCCCTGCAGGCCAGGAGCAGGTCCCCAAGGGCGTGTACAAAGCTAGCAGGGCCCGAGGGTGGCCGAGAGCTGAGGCTGACCTGGTCTCCCCACAGCACTACTGCTCCTCCCTGGCCGAGGTGGTGGAATACTTCGTCTCCAACACCAAGAAGACCCTGGTGCCCTTACACCTGGATGAGGACTATGCAGAGAAGTTAGGTGGGTTCCCTCCTCTTGTGAGCTCCAGGCGCACGGGGGCTGGGGTTGTGCATGCCCAGGTGGTGAACTCGGGGGGCACTGCTGTGGGGGCGTGCCAGGGGTCAGTAGAGGATGGGCACCTGACCTGAGCGTGAGCCACACAGCATGGGGGGTGGAGAAGGAGGCGGATGCATCAGGTGCCCGAGGGGGCAGGGTGGGCCGTGTGGGTCGTGGAGAGGGTGCACAGACTGCAGGGGGGAGGACTCAGGGTGCCAGGCAGGTTGAGTGCGAGGTGGGGATGCCTGCAGGTGGCTGGCCCTGCTCGGCCCCCTGCCCAGAACTGGTGCCCTCCCTGAGGTCTGAACCCTTCCCCCACCCGTCACCTCTCCATCCAGTTCCTTCTGCCCCACCGTCCAGGGCTCCCCTCCCAGCCCCGGGCTCCCCAGTCCCTTCCCAGCCGCTGACCCCTCTCTTTCTGGTCTGTTTTGCAGAGTTTGTGGAAACCGACAGGGAGAATGGAGAGAACGTCTGGGGGGCATCCCGGCCCCCCTGCCCCAAGCCCCCCAAAGGTGAATGTGCCCAGCCTGCTGCTGGTGTCTGATGCTGGCTGCAGCTCAGGGACCTGGCTCCTTCTTCATGGCTTGATGGCCCCGAGCCCTGGGGGAATGTGCATGCAGGGCCCCACAGACCTGCCATGGCCTGGCGCCAGCAGGGTACGGGCACTCCAGAGCAGACATGAGGCAACCAGGCCTGGTTAGCCCCAGTGGGACCTCCAGTGCTGTGAGCTTCCCCCAGAGCAGTGCCCTTCCTCTACCAGTGGGGCCTCCAGTGCTGTGAGATTCCCCCCTCAGCAGTGCCCTGCCCCTGCCAGTGGGGCCTCCAGTGCTGTGAGCTTCCCCCCTCAGCAGTGCCCTGCCCCCTGCCAGTGGGGCCTCCAGTGCTGTGAGCTTCCCCCCTCAGCAGTGCCCTGCCCCCTGCCAGCAGAGCCTCCAGTGCTGTGAGCTTCCCCCAGAGCAGTGCCCTGCCCCTGCCAGGGGCCCCAGCGTTGTGAGCTTCCCCACAGCCGTGCTCTTGTGCCTTGTGGCACCATTTTAATGGTGCGTTGACATGTCTGCGGTGCTCCTCACGCTGGTTCTTACATCCCCTGGGATTCGTCCCCCCAGCCCTGGCTGAGTCAGGATGCTCTGGCCTGGGCAGCTCATTCAGAGCCCTGTGTTTTGGGGTCTGTACTTCCCCGCTGTGTACCCTGCCCCTCACCTCACCCTACACGCCTCTGGTTCCCAGCCAGTGCCAAGGGGGACGGGACGGTTCCCCCGGCCTTCAGAAGCTCTCCGGTGAAACTTCCTCTCCCTCCGCCCGTGTCCAAGGAGGAGGAGGAGGAGGAGGAGGAGGAGGAAGGAGATCAGACCTACGTGAATGACAATGGTGAGTCTGCCCCTCGTTGGGGCCGAGCCTTGCGCTGGCACAGCTGGCAGGGCTTGTGCTCTCCCTGCAGGCGGGTGAATAAAAGAACATTGGTGTCATTGCTGCTGCCTGGGCCTTCTCAGGGCTGAATCTCTGGTGCCCTCGAAGAGGGACAGGCAGGTGCCCGGGGCAGGCGTGGGCCCTGCTGCCAGTGTTCCTGCTAAGCCGAGGGCTTGGGCACCACCCAGGGGAGATTCAGGTGCTGCCCAGCTGGTTAGCAGAGCACCCACCGCTGGCAGCGGGTGCTTTTTGTGGGTGGTGCGCATCCTCACATGCCTTGGTGCACAGAAAAAAATTATTCTGCCTGTGGATGGCAAACACTAAAGGGACCCCTGCCTGGCTCTGGGGAAAAATGTCCCGTGGAAACCCCAGTCTGCCAGCCCAGCACAGACTCCCCACCACCCACCCCGCCCTCCCCTTAGAATCATAGAATGCTCGGGCTGGAAGGGACCTCAGGAGGTCATCTGATCCAGCCCCTGCCCAAAGCAGGATCAACCCCAACTAAGTCATCCCAGCCAGGGCTTTGTCAAGCCGGGACCCCAAAACCTCCAGGGATGGAGATTCCACCACCTCTCTAGGCAACACATTCCAGTGCTTCACCACCTCCTGGGGAAAGAGTTTTTCCTAATATCCAACCTACTTCTCCCCCTCTTCAACTTCAGACCATTACCCCTTGTTCTGTCATCTGTCACCACTGAGAACAGCCTCTCTCCATCCCCTTTAGCACCCCCCTTGAGGAAGTTGAAGGCTGCTATTAAATCACCCCTCAGTCTTCTCTTCTGTAAACTAAACAAGCCCAAATCCCTCAGCCTCTCCGCGTAGGTCATGTCTCCAACCCCTTAATCGTTGTTGTTGTCCTTTGCTGAACCTTCTCCAGCACATCCACATCCTTTCAATACTGGGGGGGCCCAAAACCGGACTCCCCTTCTCTCATGCTCTTGTGTTTTCCAGATGTGGCGGCCATCGCGGGAACGAAGCCAAAGCCAGCTCGCTGTGAGTGCGCAGGCTGTGATGGGAGACCCTTTGAATGGGGCCTGTGTCCACTACGAGAGGCTGCACCGGGCCCTGCCCCTCTCATCGCACACCTGGGCTTCGCACTCCCCTTTTCCCACCACCACCCTCAGGACAGGAAGATGCTCTGGCGGCCCTTGGGCCATGCACAGAACTGGGGATACAGGGGGAAGGTGCCGCACGCGCTGGGAGCCCAGAGGAGGCCAGTGCAGGCGGTCGCCTGGGGGACTCCTGTCCACCCGCCCAGGTTGCCAGTGTAAGGTGGATTGTGTCTGGCGCTCCCAAGGCTGCGGGTCTGGGAGATCTACCCCCCGCCTCACGGCTGGCTGGTGACGTGGGGGATCCCTGTGAAAAGGGAGGAGGAGGGAGAGGTGACAGGCCCAGCAGAGGCAGCCTGGCTCCAGCAGGCCCTTGGAATGTGAGTAGGACTGGGAGCCAGGCCTAGTGGGCGGAGCAGGCGCAGGGCTCTCTGCAGGGAGCAGAGGCGGGAGACGGGCTGAAGGGCAGATCCGGAGTCGGAGAGCAGGAGTCAGGCCTCTGGGCGGCGCTGGGGAAAGGCAGGAGCTGGAGTCCGAGCCGGGAGGAGCGTGCGGCTGGCGGCAGTGGTGACTGGGCTCGTGTGCCTGGACCGGTCGGGGGTTCTGGGCTGCTGCCGGTCGAGCTTTGCATGGCCGGGTCCTCGTCCCCCGGGGTTTGGAGCGCGTGGGCAGCAGCGCGGAGCCGGGTTCTTACCCGGAGGGAGGGAGGGAGGGAGGCGGGTGGCACGCGGCAGCCCGGCTGGGGTTGGACAGGGGCAGAGATGCTACGGGGGGGGGGCCCTGGCTAGGAAACTCCACCCCAGCCACGGAGGCCCAGAGCCTCTCAGGCCCCGAGGCGCCGGTGAGGTAAGTTGCTGGTTGGGGTTGGCAGCCGAGGGCCTGGGAAGGGCCCAGGTCAGGGGCTGGGGGGCGGACTGGGGGCAGCTCAGGCTGAGGCTGGCTCGGTGCTCCTTGGCCCCCTCTCTCCAGGTTCCCCGTTGGGCGGCAGGGACCAGCTCGGGGGGCTGGGGCTGAGTGTCTCCCCTTCGTTTCCAGCCACGGTGGGCGCTGTGAAGGTGATGTGGGCAGCGGGCAAAGAGCTCAAGGGGTCGCCCGGACCAACCGGCAAGACAGACAAACCAGGTACTGGCTGATTCGGTGCCCTGGCAACACCCCCCCCCCCCACCACACCTGGGCGCTCTGGTCTCCACCACCCTGCCCCCGCGCTCTGACCGCCCTGTCTCATCGCGCTTGCTGGAGCTCAGCCACGGAGGAGGCAGGCGAGGGCCTGGCGAGCGCCTGCTCTCAGGGGCAGTGGGGGTGCAGCATCCAACAGTTGCTCGGGCTGGGAGTTGGTCAAACCCTGGCAGCCATTTATCTGGCCCCCACAGGAGCAGAGCGCGCCCAAGGGGCCAGCTGTCCCTCCCGAGTGGCCGGCTGTCCCATCCCAGTGGCTGCCTGTGGGGCTGTCTGTCCTGCCCGTGGGGCTGCCTGTGGGGCCTCCTGTCCCATCCCAGGGGCTAAGCAACACTGAGCCCAGCTGACCCCATTGCAAAGCGTTTCTGCCGCCATTCCTCTGCCCCCTTTGGCTAAAAGCAGCAGGGGGCCAAGAGAGGCCTGCACAGAGCTGGGCTGGGGGGATGTGCCCTAGCTGGGGTGGAGATAAAGGGGGAGCTCTCCTGAGTCCCCAGGGTGTGCTCACTTGACTCTGCTGGCTGGGGACCCTGGCATCCGGGAGCGCCGTGCAATTTGGCTGGCGCTCTTCAAACACACACCTTACCCATGCTGCTGGAGATAATCCTCCAGCACGTTCTGTCTGCGGAGCCTCGGTGCCACCAGCTTCATTGCATGGGGGGAAACTGAGGCACAGAAAAGGGCAGTGACTAGCCTGGGGCGTCAGGAGTAGCCCCTAGGTTGTGCCCTGCAGGGTTCCCTGACAGCCACCCCTGCAAGCACACCTGGCCGCAGAGGGATCTCCGGATGGGAGGCGGGACAGGAGACGATGTGGGCTCCCAGCCCCTGATGGCCGGCTCTGCTTTCTCTGTGCCCAGTGGCTACAGGCCCGTGTCAGAGGATATCCAGTAGTGTCTCCAGCCTCCGGAAGGATGGCAGCAGCGCGCCCCGCCTGGCCGCGTCGTGGGCTGGAGACCTCCCCACAAGTAAGGGGCTCCTGGCGCGAGAGCTGGGGCTGCCGGTGGCTGTCCTGTGCCTGAGTGGCCTGAACAGGGGTCAGGAAGCCTGGACTCCTGGGTTGTGGTCCCAGCTGTGGTGGGCATTGTTGGGGAGGGGTTACAGCTGACGTCTGCATGTCAGGTCCCCTGGGCTCCAGTCAGCCCCCGGAGCTGCACAGCTGCCTGCTCTTTCCCCACAGACGTCACCGAGGAGCTGGCGAGGAAGCTCCAGGAGCGAAGGGCCACCCTTGAGGACTGACCCTGGCCCTGCATGGACGGCTGGGCAGGCGGACGTGCGAGGAGGCTCCAGTTGGGAGGGAACACAGGATTTCAGACCTCCCAGGGACCAACCCTCCACCCCGCCAGCTCTCTGGCCCTTTCCCAGCACGGGGTTAGTTGGGCTCCTAGCAGCTTCTGCCTGGCCCTGAGCAGCTCCCCCGGAGAACCTCCGAACTCTTCGCAGTGATTTCTAGGAGCAAAGCCATTGCTGGGTGTGCTACGGCCGGCCAAGGCTGCCACCTTGCACCCTGGCTGTCCCCCTTCCCTGGCGGTGAGTGGCTGCCCCTTAGCCTGGGGGGTTTGCCCTGTGGGTGCCACAAGCCTGGACAAGCAACAGGTGCCAAAGGGAGGAAAAGATGCCCCATGGATGGACCTGGGCGCCCTGACTACCAGAGAGGACGCTAAGTCAGATCCCGGCAGGTCTGCATGCCATGAGCTCTCCGGGCTGTCCTCGAGGGCAGGAATGGGCTGTGTTGACAGCTGTGCCTCTGGGACACCCCTGGGCTGGAAAGGGGTGGCGGGTGGCTGCAGCTCAGGACACGGGGTCACGGGCTGCCCTACGCCTGGGGCCCAGCGTTTGTCCGGTGGGTTAGAAGCAGGGGCGTGGAACATTCTACTGGGCCCTGACTGCAGCCCCCGGACTCCTGGGTGCTCCTTGTCCCTCCACGGCATAACAGATCAGAACCGCTGCACTGGGTGGGACCAACAGGCCGTCTAGCCCAGGACCCTGCCCTCTGCCAGGGCTGCGTGCCCCCTGCCAGGGCTGCGTGCCCCAGCCCCGGGGAGCAGAACAGGGCTGTTATTGAGCCCCCAGCTGCCCAGAGCTTGAGGTTCCACCCCTGCTTGTCTGGGCTAATCCCCTTTGCTGGGCTGACCTACCTGATTCTGGCCTTCGTCACCTCCGCGGGCAGGGGAGTCGCAGGGGCAGACTGTGCACAGTGGGAAGGAATATTTCCGGGGGTTCGTTTTAAACCTGCTGCCTGCTAATTCCATTGGGGGATCCCGGTTCTTGTGTCCTGGGGAAGGGTTAAGAGCTCTTCCTTCTATCCCAGCCCTTCCTGGCTCTTTCCAGCTAGGAAAAGTCCCTCTGGGCGACTTCTCCTCCCGCAGAGCCGCCCCATCTCCTGCTCTTTTCCGTCACCTTCTCTGTCCCTCTGCCCATTCCACGGGCGAGCGGGAAACCAGAGCTGCAGGCGGTGGCCCAGGTGTGGCCCTACCCTGGCTGAAGAAAGTGGCATTAAGTTTTCTGTCTTCTGAGTGGCCCCTTTCCTAACGGTTCCTGACAGCGGTGGCTTTGGGGCCGTGAGCAGCTGCTTTCAGACTGGGACCCACAACAGCCTCAGAAGCGAGCGCTTTCTGGAGGGGTAACAGCTAATTTAGCTCCTTAATTCTCCTCAGCAGCTGCCCCCAGGCTGCCACCCCTCCCTGGCAGGCGGGATCCTTCATTCCTCTCACTGGGAATGGGTTAAACTCCGTATTAAGCCTCAGCCATGAATTGGTCCCTCTCCCAGGCGGGGCCCCGCTGCCCTTCTTGCTGCTCTGCAAGGAGCCTCCTGTCCCTGCCTATCCCAGGCGGCCTAGAGCCTGGAATCAACGTGCTGTATGCTGGCTAAGGACGGGCTGGGGCAGGGGCTCCCCGGCTGTATAGAGGCCTGAGCTTTGGAATGGATTTGTACAAGGTGCTTGTTACCCATGTTGCTAATAAAACTGGCTGTTTTCCTTCTGCCTCGCCTCCCCCGTGCTAGCCCCAGCCACCTGCATCAGAGAGAGGATGGGGTACAGGGGGCAGAGCCCAGGGTAGGGGGTCAAGACGCCAGGCTTTAAGCTTGGGCTCTGCCACTGCCAGGCTGGGTGACCTTGGGTGAGTCACTGGGGAGGCCAAGCATGCCCAGTAGTGTTCAGTGCCCAGCTTGAGACAGCTTAGGCCTGGTTTTCAGGGGGCCGAGAGCCCCAGGTGCCCCTAGAAGTCATTGGGGCACAGGGGGGGTGGGGGGGGGGCTCAGCCCTTTTAAGAAGCAGGTTCCATCAGAGAGCAGGGGTGAAATTTTTGGCCATCCCCTGGCCGGCCCAGCTCGAGGACAGAAGTAATGCAAGAGGTACAGGTGCCTTAGAGGAGCAGATGCTGGGTGGGCCTGTGGCTGTGAACATGCCGGGAGGCGGGGGTGTTACCCCTGCAGGAGGTGGGTTTACCATGCCGGAGTCCAGAGGGGCGCAGCAAACCAGCCAGGGGCTGAGCGATCTCGTCCCCTTGAGGTGCCATTGGGGCGTTAGTATCTCACAGAGCCCGGCCTGGGCTCTGCTGGCCCCCTCCACCCCCCCCCCAGCTGGATGGACACAAACCCTGCAGGCAGCTGTAGTGAGCCGGGCTGATCCCCAGTGCTCTTGGGCAGCACAGTGGGGGGTCAGCCGGGGGGCTGGCGGTGGAGAGTGTGGTGTATGGCAGAGACAAGCTGCTGCAGGGGCTGGGATGAACAGCAGCTGGACGGGGCACGAGAAGGCCGTTCCCACTGCTCAGGTGGAGGGGGTGAGATGTCTGCAAACCTCCTGCCGTGAACCAACGGAGCAGTGCCCAGAGCTGGCCTGGCCAGCCAAGGTGTCCGTTTCCAGAGCAGGCACCAGCATGGCCACACAGGCCTGGATTGCAGACCCAGGGCTGAGCCAGGCTGGGACCTCCCTTGGCTTCACTGGAGGCTGGTGACCACATGTCCAAGGAGGTCTTTGGAAGCAGCTTTGCTCCAGCTGGAACTGAGTTCTTGAGCAGTGCAGCACCTACAGCTGCTGCCCCAGGGCCCTTCTGGCCGCTTGCCTGCTGCTACCCCCGCCCCACCGAACTGCAACACCCCCAGCCTGGCCTCCTTCCCAGGGTGCCAGGTAGGGAGGGCTCCCTGGTTCAGTGCTGGCAGGCAGGGCGATGGGCCCTTGCACAGTTCCAGCTTATTCCCCCTTGCATGGAGCCAGGCGCATGTCTCCAAGTCAGCAGGGCTGGGCGACCCACACCGCGATCCCCCCCAGGGCAGCCAGGCTGCAGGGCTGGGCGACCCACACCGCGATCCCCCCCCAGGGCAGCCAGGCTGCAGGGCTGGGCGACCCACACCGCAAGTCACCCCAAGGCAGCCAGGCTGCAGGGCTGGGCGACCCACACCGCGATTCCCCCCAGGGCAGCCAGGCTGCAGGGCTGGGCGACCCACACCGCGATTCACCCCAGGGCAGCCAGGCTGCAGGGCTGGGTTTTGCACCGAAAGGGCTTCCCCAGGGCCCAGTGGAGGTTGCACACAGCAGGGGGAGACGGCTCAGCTCAGCCAGGAAATCCACTGCCACCCCCCTGCCCTGCCTGCTCGCTCTGAAAGTGCAGCTAAGGGCCCCCGGACTCAGAGCCCCTCCGCCCCCTGCCCTGCGTGAGCAGCTCCGGCTGTCTGGCCACATGCTAGAAATGGACACGAGGGACCAACTTTACAGCCAGCGGCCGAAGCTCCAGCCCTGCACAGCCGGTGGCCCCTTGGGGGCCCATTGCAGCCTTCTTGCCGGCAGCTGTGGGGATAGAATTGCTTGATCTCTTCCCCATCCCGGGCGGGAGGGGGGTTGCCTTGATGTGCAACCTCCCTGTGCAGCACTCAGCCCTGGGTGACTCCCCCTCGCCCCCCCATCAGGCTGGGGAGGCCAGCAGCTTGCAGGGCAGAGCATCGCCGTCCGCACTGTTCTGGCTGTGGAGCTCGGCCGTGCCTGGCGCTGAGCCAGCCTGGGAATTTCGGGAGGAGCTGGTGAGCTGGCTGCAGGCATCTCCCGCTCCCTGTGGGGCCAGAGTAGACAGGAGGCAGCCACGCCCCGTGGGCAGCATGGTGCCAGCTTTCACGTGGTCCCCTCCCCTGCCCTGCCCGCCTCGCACAAGCCCACAGCAGAGGGGACGGCTCGGCCTAGCGCTACGTTTATTAGTAAGGCCAGAAGCAGCATTTGCATCCGGGAGGCTAACGGACTCTAGCAGCCGCCGCAGGCCCCTGCGCCTGGTTCCCCTTTAAGTGTCAGCTTCCCCAACTGCCAGGACCAAACCGAGCCCAAGGCTCTTCCAGCCAGCAGAGGCCACAGCCCCTGGCATGAGATCCCTGCCGGGTCGGCCTCTTGTGGCACAAGTCTGGCTGGCAGGCAGGTGGGTCCCCCCCCGTCTCTTAAAGGCAGGTGAGGCGGGGATGCTCTGCGGGGGAGGGGGGCGACAATCACAGAGCGATGCAGCTCGGTACATTCGGCGCATTGGAGTTGCTGCAGCCCTGCGTGCCAGCCGGCGGGGCAGCCCCAGCCTCTCCACTGGAGCCGGCTGCCAGGGACCAGAGGAGAGCAAACGGAACGGGCCGCAGGGCGCAGGTCCGTTCCGGGGCTGGCGCGAGGGGCCCCGGCCCACAGCAGAAGCTGGGCCCAGTCCTGCTGTGCCGGGAGGCGGCCTGCCTCTAGGTCAGGCTGGCATTGGAGCTGCTGGTGGTGCTGTTCCGCTTCTGTAGGCATTTGACCGTGCTGGGCACCTGCAGGCCGGAGTAGACGTGGAAGCTGCCGCACCAGACCTAGGGGGATAAATGAAGCAGTTTACCCCAATCCCCCCCCCCGCCACCCGCCCCAAGCCTCCGTCCCAAATCCGCCGGGAGGGTCGGGGGCAGAGAGGTAGGCACGCATCACAGCAGGGGGTGTGTCTCGCACTTGTCGCCTCATCCCTGGCTTTTCCCTCCCATGCCTCCCTGAGAGGCAGAGCAGGATTAGCTAGCTAGGGAAACTGAGGCACGGAAGAGCAACGTGACTTGCCCAGGGTCGACCCACTGGCAGAGCTGGGCCTTGTGCAAATGCTGACAGCTGTGACGTGCTTAGAAACGGCCTGGTGAAAAGCACTCTACGGAACTAATCACTATTACGCCTGAGCGCCTGACTTACGGAAACCTCCTCTCCCATTCGCGGTCCTCCCCGGCACACCAGGAGAGACACCACGACACCTCATGAGACACCAGCAGAGCCCCCAAGCTGGCAGACTGTCAGGTGAGCGAAGACAGCTGGGCCTTCTGGTGCTGCGAGCTTCCCCCTGCAGCAGTGTCCTGGCAGGGGGAGCTGGGCCATCCTCTGCCGGCCAACTGAACCTGGGCTCTAGCCCATGAGGGCTTCCCTGGGGGCGGGGGCTGGCCCTGGCCCAGAAAACGACACCGAAACAAGGCAAAATGAGCCCTCGGGAGAGGGAGGCACTGAATCCGGGGGGGGTGTCCCCCCTCTTCCCACCCCACTACAGTGCAGAGGAGGGGGTGGGGGGAGCAGTGCCTTCAGCTTGCAGAGAGGCCAGTTCACACCTGAGGTGATGCTGAGAGGAACCTGTCCCTGGCAGCAACACAGGGCCAGGTGTGGTGCTAGCTCAGGAGACCTGGGGAGGGGAGAGAATTCCGCCCCCAACCACCGCAAACCCCAAGCAGCAGCACCCCGTGAGCCCCGCCCTCACCATGAAGGCAGGAAGCACCGGCTGGCTGAATCTGGCCTTGAACGTATGGAGCAGCTGCTTGGTTCGTGCGTTGTAGAAGGACAGGAAACCTGTGGGCAGAGACAGGATGCTGGGGGAGCTGAGCACCCCGGGAAGTTGGAGAAGGGGATTTCTCACCCCCTGACTCAGCCCCCCAGCCAGCCCCGGCCCTGCCCGAGGAACTGCAGCCCCTGTCCGAGACTGCCACCGCCCGCGGCCACGAAGAGCCTCGTCTGATCACCGGGGCGGCTGGGTGGAGAGAGCCACAGCCAGGCAAAGCCCCAGTGCTGACTCTCAGCGCCGGCAGGGAAGCAGTCAGCATCAGGGCGAGCTGCTCTCCATGCCCGCTGGCACTGCACTGCCAGGGACCTGCCCCAGCCTGGGTCGCCAGCTGGCATCGAATGAGGCGGCAGTGCCAGGACGCGGCGCCCAGCTGGTGGCAGCCCAGACGAGCGGAGGCTCTCGGGCAGGGAAAGCAGCACCATGGGCACAGGACAGAGAGGTCCCTGCCACCCCCGGGATCCCGCTGAGGCAGGGCTGGGATCCACTGGGAGGAAATCCCCTGCTGCCGCCTGGGCTGGGGCTGGAAAAAGCCCTGGGTCTGTGGGGCCGCTGACGTGCACAAGCTGGGGCAGCAGGGTGCAGAGAGACCCTTGCAGGCTGGAGCTCAGCTCCCCCACACGCGCCCAGCCTCACCCTCGTGGAAGTTGCAGTATACGCCGATGCAGTCGGGCACGGGCACGTCCAGGGCCTTGGCCTTGTTGTTATGCTTGGCGGTGAAGCTGACCTGCAGCCAGTTGTTGAGGTGGACGCACCAGGACGACGAGGTCTTGCCCAGCTGGTCAAACTTGCCCAGGGTCCGATAGGCCACGCCCACCCCAAAGGCTTTGCTGTCCCGGTCATACCGCACCTCCCAGTAGTGGTCTGCCCCGTCGATCAGCGTGTCGCCTGCGGAGGGACGGGGCAGGGGGGATTCCAGGGACCGCCCGCCCGCCCGGACACAGCTGGGCAGGTGTCCGCACCTTGGATCGTCCTGCATCCCAGGCTGCCCCGCTCCCCGAGCCCCCTCCTGCAAAAGTCTGAGCAGGATCCCATCACCGGCCTGCAGCACGACGCCAGCAAAGGGCTCGCAGCGCCAGGCGCGCGACTGGGGCTTGTGACCCCCGGCCCCCCACCCCACTCACCAGCAGGCAACGCTGCTTCCCCCACGGGAGGGTGTAACCTGCCCCACGCCTGTCCCCAGAGACGCCCTGGCTCCAGCTCTTACCCAGAACTGTGTAGGACTCGGCTGTGAAGCGGTCCCGGCCCCCGCGGGCTGAGGGCATCCTCTTGGGAGACTGCAGGCACCTGCGGGACACGGGAGAGGCCGACGGCCTGAGGCCGCACTCCCTTCCCCATGGATGGGTCCGGGCCCTCACCACGAGGCTCCTGCTGGGCCTTTGCCATCACTCAGTGCCAGGTCAGGGCCCGAAGCCCTGGCTACTTCCAAGCCTTGGGCCCGTAGTCCCAGATCCCCAGGTCCTGGTCCCCAAGGGTGGCTTAGAGGGTGAATTTGCCCCCCCTCCCCCGACCGCTTCCTCCAGGACTCCCTTGGATCCTTCTCTGAGGACTGGTCCCTGGCTGGGCTGGTACCTCCCCAGCCCCCTTCCCTGGGCTCATGGCTGGGTTTGGCCCAGGGCCCATGGGACAGGACGTGGCTGTTCCGGAGCCTCTGGCTGTGTGGTGGGGTGGGGTGGGCTGGGGAGGGGGGACTCATGGGTTTACCTGGCGGGGGAGTTCACTGGGGACGCCGTCCGGCCTTTTCCGTCCTTCTCCCGGGCCTTGATGTCCTGCACCTTGCCCCCCATGGCGTCCCACTCCACGCTCAGCTCCTCCACCTTCAGGTTCTGGTGACAGGTGCTGGCATCCAGGCGGAACATGAAAGCTGGCGACAGAGCCCTGGGCACGGTCAGGCCTGGCCAAGCCCCCCATCCCAGTGACACCCCCCACCCTAAACACTACGGGGAGGGGGGCTCCCCTACCAGCTTCACACTCCATCTCAAGGGGGACACCCCCAGTCCCTACCCCTCCCCTCACACGGACTCAGTGAGGTGATACGGGGGGCTGAGGGTCCCGGGGGTCCCACGCTGGCTGCCTCGCCCTGATTGGTGCTGGGGGAGAACAAAGCAGGAAGGCAGAGGCTCGACAGTGCCCCGGTGGGCAGGGCAGCGTTCGGGGGTGTCCAGGGGGACCTGCTCCCACCCAGGAGAGTGGTCTGGGAGTGGCTGGGTGTCACCGACGTAGGATGAACCCCTCTATTTCCACCCCCGCCCCCCGCAAACAAACACACCTCTGGTTTCCAAGGTGACCGGCTCGGAGAACTCGCCCGCCACAGCCTTGTTACAGGCCTTCACGCGGAAATTCATGTACTTCATGTCGAACTTGAGCCCTGAGGGGGGTTGCAGGGTTAGACGGGAGTCGGGGGGTCTGGGCTCAGCAGGGCCCACACGACCCCGGTAGCCGGCCCTCTGCCCTGCTCCCTGCAGCGCCTCCTGCTGGGAGAGAGCGGAACTGGCGTAGCTGGGAGCTCCCCCTACCCCCAGTGCTCCTGGCCCCCCCCACAGCGCCTCCTGCTGGGAGAGGGCAGAACCGAAGTAACTGGGAGCTCCCCTTACCCCCAGTGTTCCTGCGCCCCTCCACAGCGCCTCCTGCTGGGAGAGGGCAGAACCGAAGTAACTGGGAGCTCCCCTTACCCCCAGTGTTCCTGCCCCCCCCCACAGCGCCTCCTGCTGGGAGAGAGCGGAACTGGCGTAGCTGGGAGCTCCCCCTACCCCCAGTGCTCCTGGCCCCCCCCACAGCGCCTCCTGCTGGGAGAGGGCAGAACCGAAGTAACTGGGAGCTCCCCTTACCCCCAGTGTTCCTGCCCCCCCCCCACAGCGCCTCCTGCTGGGAGAGGGCAGAACCGGCGTAGCTGGGAGCTCCCCTTACCCCCACCCCCCGTGCTCCTGGGCCCCCCACAGCGCCTCCTGCTGGCAGAGGGCGGAATTGACATAGCTGGGAGCTCTCCCTACCCCCCCGTGCTCTGCCCCCCCACCCGGCCACAGCGCCTCCTGCTGGGAGAGGGCGGAACCGGCGTAGCTGGGAGCTCCTCCTACCCCTCAGTGCTCCTGCCCCCCCCACAGCCCCTCCTGCTGGAAAATGCCAGGATTGGAGCAGTTGGGAGTTGCCCCCACAGCTACTGCTCCTGGCCTGCTTCCTACAGCGCCTCCTGCTGGACCAGGCTGGTACAGGTGCAGCCAAGAGCTCCCTCCAGGGCCAGTGTTCTTCTTCCCTTCCCTGTAAGTCCCCCCTTTGGGGCTGCCATGAGTAGGTGCCCCCGACTCCCCTCACCAGTGAGGGTGTACTCAGTCTGCTTGATGCCCTCGATCACCATCCAGGGCTGGTCCTCCTTCACCCGCGGGGGCCCCTCGAAGTTGGTCTTGCGGTACTCCAGGACGTAGTGGTCGATCTTGCTGTCCTCGTCAGGCATGCTCCAGACCAGCGTCACGCAGTTGTCGGCCACCAGTGACTCGGCCATGTCAATCTCTGGGGCGCTGGGAACTAGAGCCAAGGACGAGAGCAAAGGAATGGCAAACGTAGGCCACCCGGTCCCTTCCAAACCCCATAATCCCCACCAGCCGTGGCGCTGCCCAAACCCCTGTGTGCTGTGGGCATGGCACGGCATGGCCCGGCCCCTCCCAATCCCCCACCTCCCAGGGACCTGGCACGGCACGGCCCCTCCCAAACCCCCCACCTCCCAAGGACCTGGCACGGCACGGCCCCTCCCAAACCCCCACCTCCCAGGGACCTGGCACGGCACGGCCCCTCCCAAACCCCCACCTCCCAGGGACCTGGCACGGCACAGCCCCTCCCAAACCCCCACCTCTCAGGGACCTGTCACGGCACAGCCCCTCCCAAACCCCCCACCTCCCAAGGACCTGGCACGGCGTGGCCCGGCCCCTCCCAATCCCCCACCTCCCAGGGACCTGGCACGGCACGGCCCCTCCCAAACCCCCCACCTCCCAAGGACCTGGCACGGCACGGCCCCTCCCAAACCTCCACCTCCCAGGGACCTGGCACGGCACGGCCCCTCCCAAACCTCCACCTCCCAGGGACCTGGCACGGCACGGCCCCTCCCAAACCCCCACCTCCCAAGGACCTGGCACGGAACGGCCCCTCCCAAACCTCCACCTCGCAGGGACCTGGCACGGCACGGCCCCTCCCAATCCCCCACCTCCCAAGGACCTGGCACGGCACGGCCCCTCCCAAACCTCCACCTCCCAGGGACCTGGCACGGCACGGCCCCTCCCAATCCCCCACCTCCCAAGGACCTGGCACGGCACAGCCCCTCCCAAACCCCCACCTCCCAGGGACCTGTCACGGCACAGCCCCTCCCAAACCCCCACCTCCCAGGGACCTGTCACGGCACAGCCCCTCCCAAACCCCCGCCTCCCAGGGACCTGGCACGGCACAGCACAGCCCCTCCCAAACCCCCACATCCTGCCAGCAGAGATGACATCCCAGGGCAGCTGCACCACCAATAAGTGAGACCACGCGCTTCCCTCCCCACCTCGTTTACCTGGGAGGAACTTCAGGGACTGCAGCATGCGGCGCTCCTGGGTGAAATCCACCATCAGGTGGCTCATGTTGTCGCTCACCTTGGCCTTCAGCGAGAGCCGGAACGCAGGGGCCATTGTCACACTGGGGGGACGGACACCAAGAGCAAGAAGGGCTCCTTAGCAGAGCACACCCACACAGCTGAGCCCCGCAGCTCCCTGCACACCAGGCAGGACAGGGGCGCCTGCTGCCCACAGAGACCATCTGTGGTCCTTCAAAGCCAGGACCCAAGTTGTCCCATGTCTCCTGCAGCCTGCCCACTGCCAGGGGTGCTGGGGTCAGCATCAGCCTCCCATGCCCCAACATTCTGCCCCCATCTCCACTCCGGACTGGACGGCTCTTCCCCAGGGCTCTGGGCAATAGGAAGAGGCTACTGAGCTAGCCTATGCTATGTTAGTAAGACAGCTTAGCATGCGATGAGAAGCAGCGGTGGCACAAGGCAGGGTGAGAGACGGGGCGCGGGTACTGTACCTATCCTTGATCTGCTTGGCAGCCTTCGAAGCAGAGAGGAAAAGAGAGAGAGAAAGGGGGGGGGACAAAAAAAGAGAAGAGATGAGGGTCAGATGGGGCAGCCGGGTGCGTTAGAAGAAATAATCACCAAGCTCTGCACTGCTGCAGCGCCCCTCAGCCGAAGGTCTCAGAACCCTTCGGAGACCTCAAACCACAAAGTTGTGAGGTCAGGATTTTAGATGGGGAAACTGAGGCACGTGGCAGGCACGTGGCTTTCCCCAGGTGAGCAAGTCAGTGACAAAGACAGGAGCAGAGTTTCATCTCGCCATGCGACAATATTCCCATCCCAGAACCAGGACTAGCTCCTGGGTCCTCTGTCCACCCACTAGGTAACACTATCCTAGAAACCCACAGTCCTGACTCTTGGTCTCTGCTCTGTCCGCTAGGTAACACCTCAAAGTCTTCCTGAAATCAGCAGTTCTCTTTGTTATAAGCCACTTTCCAGGACTCCAGCTCAACCCGTTTCTCTGGAGAGGGTGGGCCATGTTGCCTGCACTGGAGCTGCAGATCGCTTCTCACCCAGGCGGGGGTGAGCTCCCTCTACACCATCCCATAATCCAAAGCAGCGTTAACCTACGGACCTCCCTGCCGCTGGAGACTACCGAGGCAAAGAGCTTCGTAAAACTTCAAGAGAGGAGCAAGAATCCCCAGGAACAAGGGCAGCCTCCCCAGCTGCAAGGCACAGCGAGCTCCGTGCTTTTCATTTGCAGCGAAATGGGGGCCAGGCAGGCGTCTGCTGCCCGGAGCGTGACATTGTAGGATCCAGGACATTACTGGGCGGGGAAGGTGAGGGGTTAGTCTTCATCCAAAGTGTCCACCAGTGGGGCCAGACTGGGGTCATCAGCGTAAGTTCCGGTGTGGTAATGCACGTGAAATTAGGGGAAAACAGAGCCGAGGTCGTGCGGGGATGGACGACCCTACACCATCGACCCTCCTTGGTCTGTCCCCCAGTGCAGTGCGTGGCTTGGATTTAATAACCCTCTGCACTGGGCCCGCCATACTCAGCTGCACAACCCCCTCCCGCCCCCACACATTTCCCATAGCCTGGGCCTGTGGGGCTGACCGCAGCTAGGCTGTCGGTACAGTCAGCACCTTGCGGAGCTCCTGGAGAACCTACGCCAGCAGCCCAAGTGTGGCTGGGGCAGGAACCTGGGGGATGCATGGGGGGTGTCAGGCACCGGATCACAGATGTTAGGGGCTGGATGTGGTCTTAGCACCCAGCCTGCCCTCACCCCCAGGGGTCTGCCTCTCCACCTCAGAGGGAGGCTGCTCCCCACGCCATCAGGGGGCCTCGCATGCTGTGCCCCTGACTGCTGCACCCCAGAGCTTAACACGCCTCCCCCAGCTCACGGGGTGCCCTGGGGATCACCTGGTTGAAGTCGTGGTTCTCGGCCCCCTCCAGCGTCTGGTTGGCCATCTCCAGCAGCTCCTCGGAGCTCTCCAGCGCCTTGGTGCAGGCAGCCAGCTGGTTCTGCAGCAGAACAGACCATGAGGGGCAGCAGGGTCAGGGGGCTGCCAGGGGATCCAGCCAGAGCAGGCGTGGGGGTGTCTCACCTGCAGCTCGTAGGTGCGGCTGGCCCGGTCCTGCTTGATCTTCATGAGCATGCCTTCCTTCAGCTCGTCCAGCAGGGAGTACAAGGACTGGAACTCCCCCTCCAGGTCCTCCTGCACCCTGGTGGAGTTCGCCTGGGCGAGTCGGGCCAGGGAGAGAGCGGCACAGGCCCCAGCTCACGACGACTACCCCAGCTGTGGCTTACGGAGCTATCTCCTTCCTGGCTCCTGCCCTTGCTGCTCCCTCCCCCTCCGACGCTCTCCCCAGCTGGCCCCCTCCCCAACCTGATGAGTCCGGGCGGGCCCTCAGGTTCGCCATCACCATCGGTGGCGCTTTACGGAACTCAGAAAAAGTCGAGCGGCAAATTCCCTCCCCGAGAAAACACCAGATGGGCACAGGGGACAGGTGCGCGGGTGCGATGGGGCTGCTGCTGTGCCAACGACGGAGGATTAGCGGGGCAGGGGCAACGTCATGCCAATCCGGGGGGCATTGGTGGGGCAGGGGTACTGTTGCACCAGTGCCAGTGGGCTGGTGGGAAGGGGAGCGCTGGCAGGCGAGGGAGATGATGGGAGGAGGCGGGGCATGCAGGAGGGTGATGGGGTGCTGTGATGCCAACCCCACCCGTCAGGGGGCAGCGGGCGGAGCCCTACAGAGCCAGGTGCACCAGGCAGGATCCCCGTTACCTCCACATTCTGCAGCATCTGCTTGAGGGCGTAGATGAAGTTCTGGATCTCCTCATTCTTCACGGCTAGCGTGGTGATGATCTTCCGCAGGGCATCCTGGGCAGAACAAAAGCCCCATGCCTGCTATCAGCCCAGCCCCTGCACCGAAGCCAGGGCAACTCCCCACTCCCCCAGCGACCAGCTCGGAGCTCCACAGGGGGACTCTTGCCTGAGATGGGGACACAAACATGATGTACAAGTATCTCTACAAGCATCCCAGCCAGGAGGTGCCTAGGCTGCCAGCCCCTCTGGGGAGTAACATTATATTACCTCCCATTAAAGAACTGGGGAAACTGAGGCAGGGTGGGTGAATTAACTTGTATAAGGTCACACAGGAACTCAGTGGCAGGGTCAGGAATAGAACACAGTAGTCTGGATTCTTCGTCTTACTCAGGTGTAGCCCTGCCCAACCCCACTCACATGTACATTACCATGAGGCTGACAAATGCATTCCCAGCTCAGCCATTAGCCAGCCTCCTGGGTGACCTTGGGTAAGTCCTGTCCCTGCCCAATGCCTCAGTTTCCCCTCCCAACCTTTGTGTTTTGTCTGTTTGGAGCGTGAGGACTTTGGGGCTCAGCTGGTGGCTCAGTATGCGCCTGTGCCACACTGGGCAAGGTGGAGCCCCGATCTCGGTCTGTAACTTCAATGAAAAGAGTCAAACTGCTGTCTCTGGCTGGGATGTGCCCCTATATAGTTTGCAGCAGGACCAGGGCCTCTTTCTGTACCTATGTTTACACCACTCCCAGGAGACAAACACAGCTACCTGCCCGGGAGTCTGCTACCAACAAGCACTACATTTTCACAGCACCTTCCACTGAGCTCTTAGCAATGGGCCCCCATCCCAGGGAGGCGTGTGAGAATCATCCCCCCCCAAAACACATACACTTGCAGATATCAGCACGCTAGCTGTGTTAGTCTGTACCTGCAAAAACAACGAGCAGTCCTAAACTAACAGATTCCTGGCGTATAAGCTTTCCTGGGCACAGATCCACTTCGTCAGATGCCTCAGATGGGCTTCGTCTACACTGGGGCCAAACTTCGAAAGGGCCGTGCTAATGGCCAAATCGGAGAATACTAATGACGTGCTGAAATGAATATTCAGTGCCTCATTAGCATGCCACTGGCCGCGGCACTTCAAAAATGCCGCGTTTCGCTCGCGCACGGCTCATCTATACGGGGGTAGGAATGAGGGGATTTCGATGTTGGCAGAGTCCTTTGGAAAAGGACCCCTGTGTAGACGAGCTGCGCACGAGCGAAACACGGCACGGCTGGCGGCATGCTAATGAGGCACTGAATATTCATCGCAGCGCCTCATTAGTATTCTCCCATTTGGCCACCAGCATGGCCATTTCAAAGTTTTGCCCAAGGGTAGACACGGTGATAGGGAAACTGAGGCACGCAGAGGGTGGAGGTTTTCACAGGAACAAGGCATCCTGACTTCAGCTGCACACCAGGGCACTCAGGCCAAGGTCAGCCCTGTACAAGTGGATCCACACTGCACATCCTGCCCGTCTACGTCCAACTCAGCTGCAAGGTGACAGGCCAAGCTTGGAATTGAATCCAGGAGCCCAGGTGCCCTGTCCTATCCCAACCATGAGCTTGTCTGTCCTGCCTGGCGGACACTTTCAGCCCCAAAGGAGCTAGGAGGCCAGCAATGCATTCCCTGCACACTGGGAACCCCCACTGGAGTCACCAGGAGATTGGGGGTTGCTGGATCTGATGCCTTTAGTGCAGGACAATCTGGATGGTGGGGAAAAACATTCTGGGGGAGGGAAGCGTCCAGAGTTCTGTCCTGCCAGAGGCTGGGGAAATAGGCCAGGGGTTGGGGATGGAGGTGGTCGTGGTCTGTAGTTCTGTCCAGCTGGGGGAAGAGGCTCTGAGTGTGTGTGTGTCTGTCTGTCTGCAGTTACTAGTTCTGTCCAGCTGGGGGAAATGGCTGGGTCTGTGCGTCTGTAGATCTGTCCAGCAGGGGAAAGGGCTGGGTCTGTGTGTCTGTAGTTCTGTCCAGCTGGGGAAAAGGGATGGGTCTGTGTGTCTGTAGTTCTGTCCAGCTGGGGAAAAGGGCTGGGTCTGTGTATCTGTAGATCTGTCCAGCTGGGTGAAAGGGCTGGGTCTGTGTGTCTGTAGTTCTGTCCAGCTGGGGAAAAGGGCTGGGTCTGTGTGTCTGTAGTTCTGTCCAGCTGGGGAAAAGGGCTGGGTCTGTGTGTCTGTAGATCTGTCCAGCAGGGGAAAGGGCTGGGTCTGTGTGTCTGTAGTTCTGTCCAGCTGGGGGTTTGGCTGGGTCTGTGTGTCTGTAGATCTGTCCGGCCGGGGAAAGGGCTGGGTCTGTGTGTCTGTAGTTCTGTCCAGCTGGGGGTCTGGCTGGGGCTGTGTGGCTGTAGATCTGTCCAGCCTCTTTTATTCTCACTTCTGAACCCGCACTGAGCAGAGACGACCCCGAATTCCCCCCCGGGGTGTTCCACCAGCCGGCTCCCCGGAGGGACGGCGGCGGCGGGGGGGTCACACCCCTTCCTTTGTTGCACGTTCTCTGAATCACCCCCCCCGCCGCTTCCAGACCCCGGGCCCGCCGCCCCCCGGGGAGGGAGGAACCAGCGCCCCAGGCCGGGCGGAGCCCCGCGCACCCCGGCTGCAGAGGCCACGCAGGGAGGAGGCGGCAGCCCCGGCCCCGGCGCTTGGACCAGCTGCTGCAGCATCACCTGGCGCCGGCTCCAGCCCCGCCCCCGCCTCCGCCTCACCTTCTGGTCCCCCATCCTCAGCGCTCCGCTCGGGGCCCGGCGACGGGAGCCGCGCCGCGGCTGGAGCCTCCTCGCCCGGCCCGGCCCGGCCCGGCCCCTGCGGCCCCCACAAAGCTGGTGGGAAACCAGCAGCCCCCCGACTCTCCCCCCCGACTCCTGGGAACTTGCACGTCCTCTTCACTGCGCAAGCGCAGGAGCATGCTGGGAAGTGTAGTCCCAGCCCGAGGGTGTGGGAGGGGGCGAGCCGCCAGGCCCTGGTCCTGCAGGGATGCTGGGGAGGCAGGAGCAGAAATCACAGATCACAGAATCCCAGGGCTGGAAGGGACCTCAGGAGGTCGTCTAGTCCAGCCCCCTGCTTCAAGCAGGATCAGCCCCTACTAAGTCATCCCAGCCAGGACCGTGTCCAGCTGGGACTTAAAAACCTCAAGGGATGGAGAATCCACCAGCTCTCTGGGCAACGCATTCCAGTGCTTCACCACCCGCCTGGCGAAGAAGTTTTTCCTAATATCTAACCTACACCTTTCCCTCTTCAGCTTCAGACCGTTGCTCCTTGTTCTGCCATCTGACACCACTGAGAACAGTTTCTCACCCTCCTTTTTAGAGCTCCCCTTCAGGAAGTTGAAGGCTGCTATTAAATCACCCCTAGGTCTTCTCTTCTGTAAACTAAACAAGCCCAAATCCCTCAGCCTCTCCTCATAGGTCATGTGCTCCAGCCCCTTAATCATTTTTGTTGCCCTTTGCTGAACCTGCTCCAGCAAATTCACATCCTTTTTATACTGGGGGCCCCAAAACTGGACACAATATTCCAGATATCGGAGGGGTAGCCATGTTAGTCTGGATCTGTAACAGCAACGAAGGGTCCTGTGGCACCTTATAGACTAACAGAAAAGTTTTGAGCATGAGCTTTCGTCAGCACAGACTCACTTCTCCAGCACCTGAAGAAGTGAGTCTGTGCTCACGAAAGCTCATGCACAAAACTTTTCTGTCAGTCTATAAGGTGCCACAGGACCCTTTGTTGCTGTTAACATTCCAGATGTGGCCTCACCAGTGCCGAATAAAGAGGAATAACTACTTCTCTAGGGGTCTCAGGGGCAGCCCTGCCCAGGCTGCCTGAGCTGATGGCACTGGGTTGGCCAGTGGGGGGTGTCCTGTGGGAGCACAGAGCAGTCCCTGGGGCTGGGCTTTGCTGGTGGCTGTGGGTGACGGGTGCGAGCAGCAGCTGGGCAAGCCGAGGATGGGGCCCAGGCCTTTGCAGGTGTGGTGGCCCCGCACGTGGTTCTGCGTGCACGGCAGGTGTGATTTGGTGCATGGGCATGTGGCTGGCGCCTTGCTCGCGTGTGAAGGTGGCTGCAAGGATGGGGCGCAGCTCTTCCTCCCCAGGGTGGTGGGGGCGGTTCTGCGGGTGCCTCCGGCCGGCTGCCACCCCATGTGCAGCGGGTGCTGGGTTTGCCCAGTGGCTCACACGTGGGCAGTTAGGGTGGGGTGAGGTGGTGGTGTCACTGTAGCTCTGGGCAAAGATGGAGAGATTCTCTTGAGGGTGATTCCATACCCCGGTGTGTGTGTGCAGGGTGGGGGAGAGAGGGCACCACAGCTGCAGGATGGGAGGGGGTATCTGCCCCCCATGTAGTGGATGTGACCTGGTGTGTCCCCATAGCTACTGCTGTGCTGGGACAGTGTGAGTCAATGTGGAGGTGTGACTGCCCCGTGCAGTGGTGTGTGTGTGTGTGACCCCATGTAGCAGAGCGGGGCCGCTCATTGCACAGCTTAGTTGTAATTTCCAGGTGCCCTAGTTCTACGTGCTGACTTTGGTCCTTTTAACCGTATGTCGCTAAATGAGACCACACTGATGTGGTCTACCTCAAAGGCTGTGCCTGTGAGCGAGAGCAGGAACACAAGGGCTGATGCTCACGGGAGATGTGGGGGTGTTTTAATAGCAGCCTTCAACTTCCTCAAGGGGAGCTCGAAAGTGGATGGTGAGATGTTCTCAGTGGTGTCAGATGGCAGAACAAGGAGCAATGGTCTGAAGTTAAAGAGGGAGAGAAGTAGGTTGGATATTAGGAAAAACTACTTCACCAGGAGGGTGGTGAAGCGTGGGAATGCGTTGCTTAGAGAGGTGGTAGAATCTCCATCCCTTGAGGTTTTTAAGTCCTGGCTTGACAAAGCCCAGGCTGGGATGATTTAGTAGGGGGTTCATCCTGCTTGAAGCAGGGGGCTGGACCAGATGACCTCCTGAGGTCCCTTCCAGCCCTAGGATTCTGTGATTCTATGGTATACCCCCTCATCTTCAAAGATCTATTAGGGTTGTAAACAGAGCAGGGCAACAGAAATGGCAAAGGATCCAGAAGAGCTTCCTGAGGAGGAGAGATTGAAAAATTGAGGGGCTGGATTGTTCACCTTGGAAAAGAGCTGATTAAGGAGGATGAATCTGATAGGAGGTCTATAAAATCATGACTGGTATGGAAAAAGCAAATAAGAAATCATGGCTATGTTTGCACTGTGGAGCTCTTTCGGGGTACCGAGCTTTCCCGAAATAGGAACTCTGTGTCTAGGAAACATGCCCGGTATTTTAAAATATTTCAAAATACCAAGCGCGCCGTTTTGGCAACCTGATGCCCCTTGTTGTGGGAGAAGTCAGGAAGGCCTCAGAATAGTGCAGTAGTTTGAAATGGACTTAAAATAGCATGTGCAGGTTGCACAGCACAAATCGCGTATCTTACTTTGAGGGACGGGCACCGTGTAAACACAGCCCATGTGAATGGTTTACGTAACACAAGAACCGGGGGTCACCCAGTGAAATGAATAGGCAGCAGGTTTAAAACCATCCTAAGTAAGTGCTGCAAACAGCACACAGTCAGCCTGTGGAACTCACTGCCAAGGGATATTCCGGAGGGCAACAGGGTTCAAAACCAAGTGAGGGACATCCCTGATGGATAGGCCCCTCAGCAGCTGCTACCTGAGATGGTCAGTGACAAACCCCATCCCCTGTGTGTCCCTCGACTCCCTCTGCCAGAAGCCGGGACTGGATGACAGGGAAGTGGGTCACATGACTCCTTGCCCTGTTCTGTTCATTTCCTCTGGTGCACCCGTCACGGCCCTTGTCTGAAGACAGGATCCTGGGCTAGATGGACCATTGGTCTGACCCAGTGTGACTGTTCTTAGGATCAAAGCACGGAGCAGGGAGTCAGGACTCCTGGGCTCTGCTACTGCATCATTGGGTGACCTTGTGTTGATTGTGGCTCGGTGCTTCCGTTTCCCCACCTCTCACTTGGGGACTATACCCTCCTTAACCCATCGCAGTGCCCTGAGCTGCAGGTTGTCATTACCGGAGGTGATGGGCCTGGCTGGAGACACTCTGACTCTTTGCTCCCACACTGAGTAAGTCATGCTGGCGCTTGTGCAGCCTGTGGCAGGAAGCTGTGTCTCTGTGCGGCACAGGGAGGTGGGGGTGAGGGTTAGGAGACGTACTATAAAGATCTCCGCCAGATGGGTCAGTCAGAGGCTTAGTGACCAGTGCTGGAGACAGCCAGGGAACCAGCTGAGCAGAGCCCCTCTCCCCGCACCTGCTGCAATGGAGGGGCTGGCAAGGTTTCTCCTCCTATTCCCCTTAGCAGGTGAGTGCATGGGAGTACAGCAGTCCCTGGCATTGAGGGCTAAGGTTTGAGTGAGTCAAGGGAGCACACAGGCAAGACCTGCTTTCCAGAGGGCTCCAATCCACCAGCCTGGCCCTGCATGCCAGCTGGGGTTCGGGGTGTCTCTGCCAGCTCCATCCGGGCTGGTCCCAAAGGGCCCCAGAAGCTGAGCTCCAGGGAAGCAGGAGGCAGGATGCCCTCTGTGCTGGGGAACGGCCGGAGTGGAAGATTCATCACAGCTGGGCACGGCACTGGCTGGGCCTTGGTACCAACTAGGTGCACTCAGAGCCGGTCTGAGTACTGCCCCTGTGCCCTGTAGCCTGGTATGGCTCCCGCAAGGCTCTGGTAACTCCCCTGCTGTATGGCTGCAGAGCCAAGGGAAGGCCAGGAGACAGGCAAGGGAGAGGGGCGTGTGACCTGTGGGGATGGGGACTCAGCTACCGCACCTTTGCTCCTTTCTCCCTCCCGCAGCAGCCGCTTTCCCTGGGGGCTCGTTAACTGCACCCCGCTCTCCTGCCCCTCCCCCGGCCTGCAGACCAGCCTTTGTCCTGCTGCCACCTTGGGCCCTGTTGTTCCCTTTGTTCTGGTCCTGCTGCAATCCCTCACCCTCACAATTCTCCAGCTGTCACGATACCGCCCCCATCTCAGGAACAGGGGGCCCTGCCCCTCCCCTCCCCCTGCTCATTGAAGCTGGGCAATTTGGGGGTGTTCTAAAAGGCCACCCCCCTTCCTTCGAGGACTCATGCAAAACAGCTGGGGCTAAATTTTCATCAGGCAGGTGAAACATCTGGGCCCTCCGGCACTGCGAAGCTGCCCCTGCTTATCCCATGCCTAAGACGCGGCCAGCAGGACCTAGGGGTCAGCCAGGGTCAGGCCCCACTGTGGTGGGAGTGAACAAACAGTGTATTGGGCAGTTCCTGTTCCAAAGGGTCTCAGGGCAGATCCAGTGGCTGCCGGTGGGGGGGCGGGGGCGTTTGCCTTCCTGGGGTTTCCACATGAAACTGCTAGAGGATTTTTCAGACATCCTGGGGGAAAACTGGGGGGCGTTTCCCACACTTTTGGGGGCCCTTTGGGAAAGTGTCTCCCCTTTTGTCCCCAATTCAGGAGAAAAACCGAACGTTTCCTTCGTGTTCCCCATCTGCGTCTTTCCTTTCCCAACCGATGAGAGGCGGAATGTGCCGTCACAGGTGCAGGGGTGGGGGCTGCTTTGCCCTGGGGGGCCCCGATCCTGTGAATGACAGCAGGCAGGTGTGCCATCAGGTGAACACACCGGCCTCCCGGGATGTAACATTCTGCACTGAGATAGTCCCAGGAGTGCAGCGAGGCTGCTGCCCTGCCGAAAATGAATTAGAATAATTGTTAGGGATGTGTTCAGAGCCCCGAGCTGTAGCCTAAGACTCCACTGAGATGGGCATGGCACAAACAGACCAAAAAGTAGGGGCTGAGCATAGATTTTGCAGGAGCGGGGACTTCCGCAGCTGGAGCGGGGGCACCCTGGGTGTTCGGAAGGGTTGGCAAATTCTTTACTCCTCTTTTTTAGGCTTTTGGGTTTAATGTAGTTTAACCCTCTCCTCCCCACAAATTCATTTCTAGCTACTCCTAGCTCCACACTAAGCAATTACTCCAGGGCTGACATCTGTCCTCAGTGATACCTGCTGATCTCTGAGCAAGTAGAATGTGCCAAGTCGTCCTTGTTCTGCTTCTGGGCAAGAGACGCCCAGCACATGGTCTGAAACAGGATCAAGCTTTCAAACTGCTGGTGCCCGGGTAGACACACTGGCTGGGCCTGTTCTTTGGGGAAAGACCTGGGGCAGCGGCCACATTCTGGCAAGGAAGGGAAGCTGGGATGGCTGATCTGGGCTTGTCAGACTTGGACATGTTCTGGTGGGGTCCCCAGAGCTGCCAGTGGGATTTCAGAGCTGTTGCCTTTGACGGCAGGAGTTCAATCTGAAGGTGGTGTTTCCTAGTGGTTAGAGTTCTGGGCTGGGTTCTGGGAACGAGTGTGGGCTGGTGGTCAGGATGGGGTGAGAGAGGACTGGGAGTCCAGGGCTCCGTACACACAAAGGGGCTGATTATATAAGTCCTTCCTGGTGTTGTGCCTCAGTTTCTCTGCCAGTAAAAGGTGGGTGGTAAAACCTGCCTTTGGGGGATGCTTCAGATCCCCGCTGGGAGCACGTCTGCGTGGGGTTTTATCGCCCGTCCCGTCCACCTCTCTTCCTGCAGCCCTGGAGCAAGCAGCAGACCTGCAGGTGCAGCAGAATCCTCCCCTGATCCAGGCCTCGCCGGGGGACTCAGTGGAGCTCTTCTGCCATGTCAACGCCACGCCTTGGGAGCGGCTCCGTGTGGCATGGAGGAGGTACAGTGACCGCCCCTTCTGCCAGGTCCTGCTGCACAACGTCAGCGTCTCCAACTGCTGCAGGGGCTCGGAGGCCTGTGACACCCGCTTCAGCTTCAGCTGGCACCTCCCGACGTTCACCCTCAGGATGGGCAACCTCCGGGAAGATGACGTGGGGTGGTACAGGTGCGAAGTCACCGTGGAGATCCCCATGTACAAGGAGGCCCAGGGCAACGGGACAATGCTGAATGTCTCAGGTAGGGGGACGGGGTGCAGTTTGGCCGGGGCGAGTTGCGGGGGAGCACACCGGCAACTCACAGAGTGGCCAGATCAGGGATCAGCCCCAAAGCAGATCAGCCCCCAGCTGAGCGTGTGTGTGGGGAAGGGCTGGGGTGGCATCTGAGAGAGCAGCCTGCTCCCATGGAGAAGTAGGGGGGGCCGGTTTTATAGCCCCATCTATGGGGACAGTCCTTCCCCTCCCCCAGGCACTGGGCAGGGGTCTCTCCAGCCCCCACCCCAGCGGGATGTCTGGTTTCTTACCTCCCATCAGGGGCTGCTCTTCCGTTCTCATGTGCCTCCCACGGCACAGAGGCGGCACGAGGTGTTGAAACCACAATGCAAGCCGGCCGAGACCTGCATCCTGCAGCCCCCGGGCTGCCTCTCTCCTCCCCAGGGCAGGCTACGTGTGCACCTTATGGGCCCTGCCTGCCCTCCGCCCGGGTGGGCTCTGCAGCTAGCCTTCTTCCAGCCTCACCCCCAAAGCCACACTCCCTTTCGCTGCCTTGGGGCTCCGTGCACACTACAGGCTGGGTTTGCCTGTGTAACTCTGGCAGACCCCCAGAGCACCCTGCCCTCTCGGCACCCTGCACCTGCATCCCCTGTGCCCTGCTCTGACCCCCTGGGATGCCCGTTGCCCTGTGCACTCTTCCCCTTGAGCGCCTGAGACTCTGCCCCCAGAGGCCAAGTTGCCCCCGTGTTCTACCCCTCGGGAGCTCTCGGTGCTGTTGCTGGGATTTCACCAATAGTCCAAGGCTCTTCTCCTCTAGCAGGTTTTCCCAGCCAGGGGCCCCTGAGAAAACAGGCCCTGGGCCCAGTGTTCCCTGTAAGCCGAGGCTCGGATAGCAGCTCAGGAGAGATCCAGGTGCCATCCAGCCAGTTCCAGGCTGCCCAGCACCTTGCAAACTGAATTCAGCAGCTGGGCACCTCTGGTCAATTAACAGCGAACGCAGGTGGCCTGGGGGCTAATTACAGGCTGGTCTCTAACGAGTTCACTGTAGCTGGCTTGCCCCAGCCCTCTCAGTGTGCTGCGGAACTGTGACACGAGAGCCTATCTGGGCAATGCCCTGTCCGCAGCCGGCTCCAGCATGGGGCTTGACGTCAGCCTGGCCCATGCGCTGGGCTCTCGCCGCTCCCGGCGCTGGCATATGCTGCTGTCATGGCACGTCGCCATGGCGACCTCGCAGGTGGTGATGAATTTCCCTCGCACATCACATCGTTGCTGCGGAAATGTCTGATGTGCCAGTGAGAGCTGGGTTGGCTGATGTAAGCTGCCTGCCCCCAACACCCCTCACCCGGGCATCTGGCAGCATTCGGGGATGGCTCACGAGTAAGGCTCTACTTGATTCATGGGCTGATCTACAAATAAGCGCAGCCAAGTTGCAGGCAAGACATGGAAAATCATAGAAAAGTAGGAGCGGGTCTTTATTAATAGACCTGTTCAGTCAAGAAAAATTTGCTGGAGTGATATAAACGTTGGAGTATTACATTTGCCTGCAAAATTTTGATAACCTGACATTTTTCTGCCACTCTGGGGCATTCAGTAAACAAAAATAAAATATTTGGAGCAGCGTCCTTCTAATTTTTCCAGCTGTGGGCGGAATAAATTTTGCTGTGCACCAAGGCAGGTGTGGATGTGCACCACCCATAGAAAGACGCTCTGCCGGTGGTGGGCACTCTGCTAATTGGCTGGATGGCACCTGAATCTCTCCTGAGCGGCCGCCCAAGCCTCAGCTTGCAGGGAACACTGGGGAAGGGGGATTGACAAAAGCCTCAGGATTTGTGGTTGACACAGAAGTTTGAGTGAAGCAGGGCCCTGTTCAGCAGCACCCTGAGTTCTGGCCAAGGCAACAGGCTCAGGACCACGGCACTGCAGGGGCGAGGGAGTGGCTCAGTGGCGCGTGTTTATTTCTCCACAGCGGCCGGAGGAGGAGGGGGAGAAGAAGGAGGAGGAGGGCTGAGAAATCTCATCAGAGGTGAGCAGCATTAAGCACACAGGGTAACACCCATCACTCCCACGCAGGCCTCCCTGCCCAGGTCTCCTGGGGTCGAGCCCATCCAGATCTCCCCTTGCTTGTCCCCTCCAGGGACCCAGCTCACCCACCCTGCCCACCACCACCTCTGTGGTCTCTAGATCTCTCACTGCTGCACTTGGACCCAGGGTCAGAGCGCCTGGGCCAGGCCCTTGCTGTGGCTAACGAGCCCTGGCGCTGATCCTGGAGCATCACTTTGCCCTCTGAAGCTGGGAGGCCCCTGCCTAACCCACCGCTGCCCCGCCCCGGGCAGTCCCATGGCAGAGAGTGACGGCAACATCACACAACATGGGGCCTGGGGCAGAAGCCCCTGTGCACTGCGAGGCCAGGCCAGTACGTCTCCTCGGAGGGGGCTGCCTGTCTCCAGGAGCCGGTGCGGGGGACAGGGCAGGCTGGATCACCCAGCCTAAGGCAGGGGGCTGATGCTCCGTCCGGCTGTTTCAGATCCAGTGCTCTGGCTGGGCCTGGCAGGGGCGTTGGCCGTGGCTGTGCTGCTGCCTGCCGTGATCTGCTGCTACAAACACAGGTGCAAAAATGCAGGTAACAAAGCCTTGGGGACCCTGCTGCAGCCCGTGTCCCCACCAGGGAGGGAGCAGGGACCCTGCACATACAGTCGCCAGCTGGCTGAGAGCCCGCTGGGCTGCGGGGGACTCTAGGGATCTGTGACCTCCATGAGTGATGCCCCTGCCTGCAGGAGTCCCCCAGCAGAGCGCCCAGCTCTTCTTCCTACCCCCAGGGGTGGGCTGCAGACTGCAGGTGCTTTCAGAAAAGCTGTGTCCCTCGTGCAGATTCCATTCTGCTTCTTGAAAATCATCCAGACAGGGGACTCTTTTTCATGGCCCGTTAGTACCCTGTGCATGGTTCTGTGTGGCTGTTAACCAGCTGCTGGATCCTGCCCCAGAACGGGCTGCATTCCAGGGGGCAGGCGAATGCAGTTCTTGTGTGTGGCATTTGTCAACAAGTCAGAAGCTCCTCCAGGAGGCAACACCTTGGGTGAAGGGCAGATCACGTCTGCTGTGAGTCATGTCCCTTTGGCCTGAGTGGGGCCTGGCTGGCTGGTTTCCAATAAGAGAGTCTGATGACCTGAGTCAGGAATTTCTCTGATGCATTCCCAAGAACACCCTGTTTCCCTGAATGCAGCAGGGAAACGCATCACACAGTTTGCTTTCTTGTAACTGCCAGCCCCATGGAGCTCTCGCTTACCCTCTCAATGCCAAGCCCACCGTGGCTGCTCTTGATAACTGCTGGGTTACAGCCTCTCTCGCATACGAACAATCCCCTAGCCCTGGTGTTCGTATCCTGTCCCGGGGAAATCCTCCAGCTGCACTAGCTCTGCACAGGTTCGCCATGTGGTCAGTGGCCTTGGGTGGGGGCTTCTGTGGTCTCCCGCTACCTCACTCCACCAAAGAGTTTAACTGCTCCTTCCTTTCAGGCTGAAAGTAGCAGGCTTAGCATTCCCAGCAGCTTTGACCTGGTTTGTGAGTGTTCATGTTTGACAGCCACCATTAAAGCTTTCCTGCATAACCCCTCCTTGAAATCCAGGCCAGGAGATCTACGTCAACGTGCTGTACCACCAGAAGCAAGCAGAGAAGAAAGCCGAGGCCCAAGCCGATGGTGCAACGAAGCACAGCAGCATCTACACCCTGGAGTTCCAGCGAAGCCGCAAGCCGCCCGTGGCGAGACGAAGCCCTGGCCCCGCAAAGGCTCCCCAGCTGGCTTCCTCCTTCGAGTCGAGGGCAACACAAAGGCCATGAAGAGCCACCCAGAGCTCAGGTGTCCCCAGACAGGGTCCTGCCCCTTCTCCTCCGGTGGTTCTAAGCCTGCCCCTCTCCAAGTGGATCCTGGGACCGTCTCTCACGAGGGTTATGTGGCCCCGTGTGTCCCAGGCTGCGCACAGCCCTGCCCTGCCCATGATCAGAGAGACTGAAGTGGGAGGCCAGGGCGGTGCTGAGGAGCCCCAGGGGAGGGATCCCAAAGCGGAGAGCGTTTGGTTTGTTTGCTGTGGCCGGGGCAGGACGCAAGTGCAGAGTTGACGGGAGAACATCAATTTGGAGTCTTCTGCATGTTGAAATCCTGCCTCACCCCTGACCAGGGAGCACACAGCCTCCTCCCCACCCCACCGCCATGGCTGTTCCCAGGGAGTCACCCTGAAAGGGTGCGTGAGGGTAGATTCAGCCATAGGCGGGACTGAACCAGCAACCTTAAGGGCTAAAGCTACCAGCCTCAACTTCACGAGCCGGTGCCTTCACTCTCCCTTGTTACTGGTCTCACGGCCTGCTGGCCCATCCAGACATGGGACCCGCTTCATGCCCTCTTAGTACTCGGTGCAGTGTTCTGTGTGGCTGTTAAACAGCCGTAGGTCCTGCCCCAGAATGGGCTGCATTCCAGGGGGCAGGAGAATATTACAGGTTTCAGGAGGATTGGCCAAGAGGGAACCTGCATGCTGGATGCAGTCCTGCCCTGAGTGACATCAATGGCAAAGTGCCTAGTGAGTGGAACAGGGTCTGGCGTTCACCCCAGGACCACATCTGCCTCACCCCTTTAGCAAGTGAGGTGCCAGACATGAGGGGCAGGTCCCTGTGGTGCCCGTCTCAGCTCTGCCCCTCCATCCTGCTGACATGGGGCATTTCAACAGCCACCTGCTAGCATTGACCAGCTGGGCTGATGGACAATATGCAGCTTGCTGGGGAGCTGGTCCTGTCACCCCGGTGGGCAGGGGAGCCCTAGAACGACGGGGACGACCTGGACTGGTCAGGACAACAGTGCCCAGGTGGACGGGCTGCTGGACGATTTGCCCTGGCAGGAAAATAAAGCAGATTCCGTTCACGTGTAACCGGTGCTGCAGTTTCGGGGTCACTGCCCTGTTAGTGCCGGGCTGTGCACCCTCAAGGTCATGTGCTTAAGGTTCCAGGCTCTTCACTGGCCTCCTTGGGACTCACGCCTCTCCCCTGCTCTCTGCCAGACCCTGTGATATCCCAGCAAGCCTGTCTGCCTCAAGGCCAGTGCCTGGGCTTTGCTCGCTCCCCGAGGCCGCCAGCCAGGCTTGCCAGAGTTATTCCCTACCACCCAGTTCTAAACAAGGGCCTTAATTCTTAAGGCAAAAGCATGACGGAGTAACCGGAGAAGTTGCTAGGCAGCGAGCTCTCCAGCCATCGTCTGGTCAGTCTCATGGGTTCCCAGAGGGCCAAAGTCCTCCGCAAGGGTTAGGACCCTGGGACAGATGCTCCCACCCGCAGGCTGGCTCAGAAGCGGGGTTGAAACCCAGCCTCCTTATCCCAAAAGCCCTTTCCGTGCTGATTGCTGGAGAAACCCACTTGAGCCAGTCCACATGAGCTGCATGTGCAGGCATCCGTCTCTGGAGGTGTGCGTAACCCAAGCAATTCACCTTAATCACCTTCCCACCAGGCAGAGCTGTGAATGCAGCCTCCTGCAATTGTAGCCACGTTAGGTTGCAAAGTTTGGCTGGTGCTTTCCTGGAGGTTTAGTCACATGATGTGATCTATCATTGACCGTCAATCGTTCGTTCCTGGAGCCTTCACGACAATCCTAGAGGCCTGGCAACCTGAATTACATGTCCTGGTCCACAATGGCACATACTTCATTCATACATGTAACAACATGGCCTACAAATGTCATGCGTGCAGTTGCAATATCTCCCACACTCTGCATGTGGTAAGCATGTTGGAAGGAAAGATTATCTGTGGTTAGAGCAGTGGCGTTAGCTCAGCAGTGGCTATGCCACTCTCTTACTGTGTGTTCTCAAAGGCCTCCCCTGCATGTGCCTCAGTTTATCCAGCTGTGATATGGGTATAATTCCTCCCCATTTTGCTAAAAGGGCTTTTGGAACTTTCAGGCAGCCTGGAACCTGGGATCTCTGGAGCTTAGTGCAGGCACCTCTACAGTCTGAGCTAAAAAGCAGCTGGCTCAATTAAGGCTGTAGAGGGGACTCATTCTTCCTCTGTGTAAATAGTCTAGGTGGGATAGTGAACCACACATAGCTGTGCTGGTCACATTTGGGTAAATGAAGCTTTTGGTAAATGCACGGTTTGTAATTACCATGATAATTATCTCGATTATTTATATTTTTGCCTTCTGAATGGACTCTTTCCAATGGACTAAAGGGAAGCTGCAGGAAAGCAACACAAGCTTTGGCAGCTGCCAGCTCTTGGACTCTCTGCAAACTTGTTCAGATGCAGGCCAGCTGCGGTGGCCTTTTTGAGTGTGTCTGATGTATGTGGCGTCCAAATAAAAGCAGATGGGTTGATCCATCTAGCAAGGTGTGGTTTTAGAGGGCAGAGGACGGGCTGAAGGCTCTTTTCTGCCTCTTTTAATGTATACTGAGGTCCTGAAAGACGAGCTGGGTGAGTAATGGATTTTTCAGTTCACGGGTAATTGAGAGTGGGGAGCAGAATCAGATCAAAATGGTGACGGCTTTTTTCACAATTTTTCAGACAAACAAAAGTTTAAGAAAATTTCACGCGGAAGTGAAATATTTTGGGAAATAAAGTGAAATATTTTGGGAAATAAACAATTTGTCTGAAAAAACGTGCCCAGCTTTGCCTGACATGTTTATTTAGAAAGCAAATTTCCCCTATTTCTTGCTTACATCAAGAATTGGATTTTTTTCCTTCCTTTTTCTCTGGAAGTCTCTGTGGAGAAAAAGGAGGCTGAAAGAAGCATAGATACAACAGAAGTGGAGTTTGACTAAATGACGGAGGAAGTTTTGGTTTTGGTTTTGGTTTTTTTCCCTAGCCTGGCCTTTGTTTTTTTGGTTAACATAGTTAACTCAAATGCCTAAAGAACAGTTGGGCAGAAAGCAGTCTGTGTTAAAGTCAACATCCCATCAGGCAGAGAAAGCCTTGAATACCCACCTCCAGTTCTTCCCAGGAGTTCTCCAGCTCGACAAGAGAATACCAGACAACATTTATAAGGTAAACACAAGCTCAAACCAACAAAACCACATTAAAATAAAACATGTGCTGGCTTGTAAAGAGGCACTGCCCCATTTGCTGGGCTCCTTTGCCATTAATGTGACCTTCTACCCAGGCCTTGGGCCGTAATGTCAGTGCGCCAGCTGAGCATGGAGTGTCTTTGAAGTGCTAAGCCACAGTTTGTGGCCCGCCTTTCTGTGACTAGGACATGCTCTGGCTTCCCTCAAGTTGTGGGCTTGACACAGGAGTCATGGCATGATATTTAAAGGTCGTGTTATATAGGAAGTCCAACACAATGATCACTGTAGTCCCGTCTGGTGTTAATATCTGACGGCAGCGAAGCTCGGGGGCAGAGTCTCTCGCTCCAGGAGCTGCGGTACTGTGATTTATCCGACCTGCGAGGGGTTCCTCCCTGGAGCATCCATGGAAAGCCCAGGCATAGCCGGCAGCCTGCTGGTTGTGTAACCGCCCACAGGCAGACTCAGACTTGAGCCCAGTGGCACTCAGGCAAGGCTGTAGAGGAGGCGCCCGTCGCCGTATCTGGCTGCCCCGACATGGAACGGTGACCCCCACCCAGGTGTGCATCCAGGCAGTGATCAGCCAGGCTCAGCACGCCCCGGCAGCCGGGCAGTAACGTACCCTGGGCGCAGGAGTGCTCGCTGGGTGGCGCCCTGAGCCGAGAGGCTTGACGACGCTCTCTCCAGTCCCGCCTGGAGCTCAGCTTGGCTGGGGCAGAGGACGTGGCCCTGAGGAAGCTCTCAGTGCTGCGGGAGGAGGTAACAAGGCTGAGGGACAAACTGGAGGCCTCCCTTGTTCGTCGTGCCCGCCGGGCCTGCCCCCCGTGCGAAGGGCTCGAGTCCGGGGCATGTGGCTATCGAGGCTTCGCAGCGTGCAAGGCAAAAGCCAGCAATGGCACCGTCAGGGCAGCCCTGGCGCTGTGAGCTGCCACCGTCTATTGCTTTCATGCCGCCCCCTGTGTCGTAGAGCCCCCGACGGCCCGCAGGCCCTGCAGGAGCTGGGGCTGGGGGAGGACGGTGGCTGGGGCGTGGAAATCACACCCACACAAGGGATTTGCCCAGTGCTGAGGGTGCAAGGCCATACAGCAGCCAGGGCAGCCGGTCTTGCTGAGTCACTGATCAGCAGCCAGGTTGGAGGTGAGCGGGAGCCTCACGCTGCCGGGCGGGGAGCAGCCTCCTGCCCCAGGAGAGGGCATCTGGGCAGCAGAGGGGCTCGTGCCCTGCTCCAGCACCCGCCAAACAGTGCCAGATGCTGGGCTGGGTGTTGCTGGGTCACCGGCCCTGCCAGTCAGCCCCAGCCTCGGCTGCTCCCAGGGCATCTGAGGGAGGGCGCCTGGGGCAGCGCTTGTCCCGCCTGGCAGCGGGCAGCCAGCTTTGGACCCCTCTACCCCGGCCCCACGGAGCAGCCAGGCAAGGCCCCGTGGCAGCTGCCAGAACTTGCCCCTGCCCATCCAGCCTGGCATTCCCACAGCCCTTCCTCCCTTACCTCGGGCAAAGCCCCCGGCAGCCCCACTTCTCCTCTGCACTTGACTGGTGGCCCTTCTCCTGGCCTCAGACTGGCTCTACCCCTACCCGTCCATCTTCCCCTCCCACCCCCCATGTCCCTGCATCACACTCCCTGCTCTCCTGGCCACTGCGCCCCCAGAGCCGCTTGGCCTGAGCCCTCCCGGCTGCCACCCACCTGGGTCTCCCATGGCCTGCCAGCTCCAGGCTCCAGGCCAGGCCACACTCAGCCCAGGCAGCTGGGCAGTTACCAGCATCCCCAGTGCCTTGCCCCAGGCGGCCAGGTGGCCAGCACCATCCCCAGGGCCTCAGCCCAGGCCAGCCTTCTCCCACAGGGACAACAGTTTCACTTGTAACTGGGCCACAGGGAGGCAATACCAGGCCTGAGTCCCCCCCAGTCATTCCAGTCCCTCCCATAGCCTGGCCTCGGGTCTCCTCTGCCCCGGCTGACGTTGGCACAGATCCCGAGTGGGCCAGGCCCTGGCTGCAGGTGGGTGCTTGTCACTGGCCGCAGAGGCCTGTCGCTTGCAGAGAGCTTAGGCGCTGAGCACGCAGTGCCTGGCTGTGCCCGGGGAGGGCGCTCGGAGCCCATAGATCAGCTCAACTGCTGCAGCCTGGCCTGGGTGGCCCTGCTGGGTCCGGCTGGGCTCAGGCCCTGGCTCCCTCCCTTTCTCCCTCTGCTCTGCCTCCTTCCTCGGCCCTGTCTCTCCTCCTCGCCTCCAGGGGTGGAGGGACCGAGCACGGTGAGGCTGTCAGCCCAGCTCAGCCCCTCTGCAGCCCTTGGTGCCTCAGAGGCACCCCAGCTTCACGACCCGCTGGGAGAGCAGAGACGCATAGACTAACTCGTGGGGCTGGAAGGGACCTCAGCAGGTCATGCCCCACGAGTCCAGCCCCCCGCCCAAAGCTGGAGCGACTCTTCTGGGCCAGGCTGTGCAAGGCCTGGTGCTAGCACCTGCAGGGCATCATTTCGCTTTCCCAGCCCCCCGCCTAGCCCCACAGTGGGTGGGTTGGGAGCAAAGGTAATCCGGGATGAGCTAAGCAGCTATGGGCTGATTGCTCCCCATTGCTGACCCTTGGGTCTGGCTCAGCCGCTCCCTCCCAGGGGGCTGAGAGGCTCCAGCGAGGTGGGAACGTGGAGCGGGCAGAGACAGGGGCTGCATTAGCCTGGGACCCTGCTGTGCTGCGGCTGCGGAAAGCTGCACTGCAGTCCTGGCGTGTGCCGGCGCGAGCATCTCTGATGGGCTGCCCCGGCGGAGAGAGGGGAACCCAGACACGTGCTCAGGGAAGAGGCACTGGCTTGGTGCAGGGGACTGTGGTGCACAGCAGCTGGGCTCTAATACTGTCTCTGTGCAGCGTGGGCCTTGGCGAGTCAGTGCACGCTCTGTGCCTCGGTCTCCCCATCTTTCTGCAGGGCCGTCAGGAGGCTAGTGGGCCCTGGGTGACACGGGCTGCAGAGAGCAGCTTCCCATGAGCCAAACGGCATCCCCAGCTGCCCACTGAGCTCAACCTCTGAACCCTCCCTGCGGTGCCTGCCTGAATGGGTGTGGGGGGAGCTGAGCTGCTAGCTGCAGTGGACAGCTGGGGCTGGCTGTGTTCCCGGCCTGGCCTGGCATGGCACGAGCAAGGCTGATTTGTCACCAGTGGGTGCAGCCATGGACATGGCTGACTGGGTAGCACACAGGCTGCAGCTCGGCAGGGCTGGGGACAGCCGCCCTGTGGCTCGGCTGTGTTACCCACTGGCCACAGGGCGCATGTGATTTCATATGCACCCGTCTGCCAAGCACACAGTCCAGCATGTCCCACCCCGCCCCCAACTAGCAAAGGAAGGGAGCTTGTGCTGGCATGAAGCCCCCACTCGCAGGCCATCCTTACCCACACACAGAACACGCAGCTGCATCGAGCCCCTGAAAATCTGGGGCACCACTGGGTCTTAATGGCCACCCATCTGCCCCCACCTGTCCTTGTTCTGGGGTTCTGCTTCCTATGGAGAGGAACACCCGCTCTCTCTCTCTCTCTCTCTCTCTCTCTCTCTCTCTCTCAAGCCCTTGTACTCTGGATGGAGCATAGGTCATCTACAAGGCTCCTCCACTTCACTCTGTCTTTGGACACAACTTCTAGCTGACCCCAGGAGTGCCCCAGTTGCTGTCCTTCAGCCTCAGTTGATCTTCTCCACCTTGTCCGAGGTCTTCCTCCTTGGCGTTTTCTTCACGAGTTCCTTGGGAGAGCCTGAGGGTCTCTGCTGGACGATGGTTTTCTGAGCATGTGGCCTAAGCCGTCCCCGCTTTCTCCTCTTGAGTTGAACATCAAGTGGTTCTCATCCTGCTCTGTTCCAAAGCTCCTCATTTGGGACAGACGCGACGGATGTACCTCAGGCGGCTGTTGATGAAAGTCTGTAGCTTGTGAAGTGAAGACGTTTTCGCACGCCAGGTCTCGCCTCCATACAAGAGCACACTCCTCACGTTTGTGTTGAAGATCTGCAGTTTCCTCTTTGCAGCTATTATCTGTAATCTCCATATGGGCCGGAGAGTCCTGAATGCAGCTGTTGCTTTGCCTTACTCTAGAATTGATGTCCTCGTCTGTTCCTCTGTCGCTGCCCATAATACTCCCCAGGTAGATGAACTGCTCCATATCATCCAGGTCATCCCCTCCCAGTGTGATGCTGGTGTGGTTGGACTGGTTGATCCTCATTGCCTTGGTCTTTCCCTGGTTGATGCTCAGGCCAGTCCCTGAGGCAGTTTTGGCTGGTGTTGCGACCTTTTCTTCTATGCTTTCATGTCAGCGGGAATGGAGGGCAACATCATCAGCAAAATCAATGTCCTCTAGCTGTTTGAAAAGTGTCCACTGAATGCCCCATTGACAGCCAGCTGTTCTCCTCCTTTGGCATGAAAGGAGAGGACCTAATTATCTTAAAAGTGAAAAGGCCTATTAGCAGGCCACTGAACCTGGGAAAGAGCCATTAGGGTGGTAATGAACCCATTTCACAGGTATTTGCCAACCCCCGGGTCTATCCTGTCTGTGTCTGAATTTACTGCCTTAGTCGATGGGACCTTAAATGAAAACTGACTTTAAAAATATTTCATTAGCGTGTTGCTGAAGATTAGAAAAATCACGTCTGGAGAATTACACACCAACTCACAAGTGGCTGCCCTCGGGAGTGGCGCACTAGTTTAATAGCACTGTGGAGACTGCAGGCATGTCAAACTCAAAGCCTCTTGAGGGCCACACAAACAAAAACTGATACTTCCAGGACCACCAGAGAAAATGTATTTCTGTCTGTCAGAAGGTCATAATTATTTGTTATTAACGATTATGTTTGCTGTATATTTTATAATTTTGGTGTGAGTGTACAGCTTGTTGTTATTCCACACTCTCTTGCTGAGTCTGGACAGAGTTGTGGCCGCTTTTCCGATCCTCCTATTTAGCTCAGTGTCCAACTACAGGGTGTCAGTGATGGTGGACCCGAGGTAAACGAACTTGTGGACGACCTCTACGTGTAGTTGTCAATGCTGATTGATGGGGATTCAGCAACATCCTGACTGAGTACGTTTGTCTTCTTTAGGCTGATGGTAAGCCCAAAGTCCTTGCATGCTTTGGAGAACTGATCCAGCAGTTTTTGAAGCTGGTCTTCTGTGTGAGACACTACAGCAGCATCGTCTGCGAACAGCATGTCTCTGATGAGGACTTCCCGCACCTTAGACTTAGCTTTCAGCCTTGCAAGGTTAAACAGTTTCCCATCAGATCTTGTGTGCAGCAAGATGCCCTCTGTTGAAGATCCAAAGGCATGCTTCAGGAGGAGTGCGAAGAAGATCCCGAACAATGTCGGAGCAAGCACGCATCCTTGTTTGACGCCGCTCCTGATTCTGAAAGCATCCGACAATGCGCCGTCATATTGGATGGTTCCTCTCATGTTTTCGTGGAACTACTGGATCATCTTGAGTAACCGTGGAGGACAGCTATCTTGTGGAGCAGTTTGAACAGACCATCCCTGCTGACCAAATCAAAGGCCTTGGTCAGGTTGATGAAGGCTACGTAGAGTGGCTTTCTCTGCTCCCTGCACTTCTCCTGCAGCTGCCTTAGAGAGAAGACCTCTCTGCGCGGAATCTGCACTGCGATTCGGGGTACGCCCTCTCAGCAATCTTCTGGAGTCTGCCAAGGATGACGCGAGGGAACAGTTTACCAGTGACGCTTAGGAGGGAAATTCCACGGTAGTTGTTGCAGTCGCTTCTGTCTCCTTTGTTCTTATACAACGTTACAATGTTAGCGTCGCGCATATCCTGTGGAACCTCACCCTCTTTCCAGCACAGGCACAGTAGCTCATGTAGGGGTTCCAGGAGTGTGTCCGCGGCACACTGTACACTCACACCAAAATGCAAGTCTGCAGAGCCTGCATCCTCAGCACCCTCCTTTACGGCAGTGAGACTTGGACCCTGTATGCCCGCCCGGAAAAGAGGCTGAACATCTTCCACTTGCGCTGCCTCAGGCGCATCCTTGGAATATCATGGAAGGACAGAGTGACCAACACCGCCGTCCTCGAGCAAGCTGGAATCCCAACCATGCACACCCTCCTCAGGCAGCGTCGGCTCCCCTGGCTTGGCCACGTCCACAGGATGAATGATGGAAGGATTCCAAAAGACATCCTGTATGGTGAGCTAGCCTCTGGCAAAAGACCTCCCAGACTCCCCCAGTTGCGCTACAAAGATGTCTGCAAGAGAGACCTCAGAGAGGTAGACATCGAGCTGGACAACTGGGAAGAACTAGCAGACGACCGCAGCAGATGGAGGCAGGGGTTACACAAGGGCCTTCAGAAGGGCGAGATGAGGATCAGACAGCTAGCAGAGGAGAAGCGAGCGCACAGAAAGCACACTAAGGACTTGCCAGACACCCACCACATCTGCAAGAGATGCAGCAAGGACTGTCACTCTCGTGTGGGCCTTCATAGTCACAGGAGACGCTGTAAATGAAGCCCTCAATTGAAACTATAAAGGGCGCGATCCATAGTCTATGCAGACTGAAGGATGCCTACTACTATATTTTATATTTTGTCAGGTCTTGTTTGAATGTAAAGTAAACCCTCAAGCTACGTGCAGCCAAGTTGTGTGTGTCTTGGGTTACCGCGACTGCCACACCTGTCAGGAGTAGTTTTCCTGGCTCCCGGAATGGCTGCCTGGCTCCCCTCTGCTTGCAGAGCCGGAAAACTGAGCAGGACAGCAACCTTGGTCAGTTTCCTGGCTCCAGGGAATGGCAGAGAGCTGGGAGCCAGGTTGCCCTTGCTTCCCGGCTCCCTGCCGCTCTGGGAGCCAGAGTAACTCGAGGGTTTACTGTAATACAATAACTTTAATTGAGAATTTAATACCTAACATGAATTTTATTGTTTGAAAATTTGACTGGGCTGCACGTTTGACATGCCTGCGATAACACCGAGATCTCTTTACTGAACAGTAAGAGTTAATTTAGACCCCCCATCCTTTGGTATGTGTAGCTGGGATTACATTATCCAGTGCGCCTTGCTTTGGTTTTACCAACAATGAATTTCAGTGGCCCTATTCTTGCCACATCACCTTCTTTTGTGGTCAGAGATGTTACCTCTGTAGTTCCTTGTCCAAGTCCATGTTTGAGTTTTGCTGAATTTGATGTTGTTGAAGGCGCACAATACCACCAACCCCCTAAAAGCTGCATTAATGCCTCTTTACCTCTGCCAGTTACTGCAGATGGATTTAGGAACCTAGCTTTAGGAACAGATTGAAAAACCGTTGTCTGAGATACGTAAAAACAGCTGAGCAGGTGTGGCGAGGTTGGCATTTTTTGTTAACCCAGGCTACGCCTCCTGGGCTCACTCATGTTTAGGAAAGCTGCCTGGGAGGCAGTTTGCTGAGCGCAGACTGAGCCGTTTTTATTGTGTTTTGTGCAGTAGCTAGCCCAAGGGACACTTGCTTTAAGCCTGGGCCCCTAGGTGCTCTGTGAGGCGAGGTGAGCTAAGCCAGATGAAGTGTTGATGTTTGAGCCTCCTGCCATTGTCACCTCCTTGGCTTGGCTGGGCTCTGCTAGGGAATCCCACCCCAAAAGCCCCTTGGTGCTGAGGCTGGCTTGTGTGAAAGCCCCAGGGCAGCCAGAGCCGTGTGCGCGCCAGAGGGGCAGATCCGCAGGGAGCCAGGGCAGGGGCCTTCGCGCAGATGGGGCGGGGATGCCCAGACCCCTCGCTAGCTGGGGCAGGGAAGGGCAGAGTGGGCAGGTGCAACCCCAGGCTCACGCTGCCCAGGGTGTGGGGGTGGTGCTGGTGAACCACCCCCACTGACGACTCCTTTGCTTGGGAACGTGTGTGCTTCAGGTTGACTGTGGACAGGTGCTCGGGGGTGTCATAGTGTGGGGGTTGGGGCCCAGCTTGGGCTAGCATCTGCTCTCAGTTCCCCCTGCATCCCCGTTGATTGCCCAAGGACAACATGGTACATGCCCGGGCAGGCTCTGACCCCACCATGTTGTGACAGCACCCGCTTAGGGTGAATTTTCAAGACATGCCAGGGCTCCAATGCCAGTTGGGTGGGGTGTCCCCTGGAGCTGGCAGGGGGTTGGTGCTTGCCACATGCTGAATTCCCAGCTGTGGGCCAGGCAGTGGGCGCTCCCAGGCCTGATTTATCTTGATTAGCAGAGCGCTTTGCAGCTCATTTTTCAACAGCCGCTGATCAATGGGGGCTGGGAGCTGTGCATGCTAATGGCGCAGAAGGGGAGGCCGGCAGGAACAGCTGCTGCTGTGGCTGGCTGAGGAGGTTTTGGGGTGCAAGCGAGTTGTGGGGCAGAGGCATGTGGGGGCCCCCAGGACGTGCTTATTGCAGGGTGGGGGACAGGCCCCCTCAGCATGAACATGGGTGGGGTGGATGGAGCTGTGCCCAGGGGCGATGGGAGGACTGCACAGCTGCCGAGTTGAAGGGCTGCGCAGGCGTACCTACGGCCGGGAATCAGCGCACAGCACACGCACACAGCCACACACAATTAGCAGCACCCGTGAAGGGGGATGGCGGCATCTGGGCATGATTACAGCAGGCCGGCCTGTGGAGGCGAGTGTGAGACGAGGTGTGTCTGAGTGTGACGGACATTCCCGTGGTGCTGTGCGTGAACAAGGGTGGGTGTGTGCCTCGGCAGGGGTAACTGGAGAGCCCCCCACGCGCTGTTGTCGTTCTGGGTGTGAACAAGTTCGGTGTGTACCTGGGGTGTGATGCCAGCTGGGAATGACTCCGACAGGTGCGATTCGGGCTGTGACTGAACGTGGTGTGCACGCACAGGGGTGCATGAAGGTTACCAGTGCATGTGGGTGTGATGCGAGGTGTGAACCACTGCCACATGCACACACTGGTGTGCTGCCAGGCCTGAAAGAATATTGTGGGTACACAAATGTCATGCAAGCACTGGGGGTGGGGGGTGGATTCTAGCTGTGACTGAATCTTGCGTGTCCACCCGGGTGTACTTCTGGCTGCGACTGAGCGCAGCCTTTGCCCAGCGGGTGCACGGCCCTGGGGGGTGAGCCTGGGGAAGGGCTTTGCCTGGCTATGGGGTGGGGTTCCAGGCTGCAGGTCTCTGCTGAGCAGGCCCTGGGCAAGGCCGCACAGTGCACAGGGCTGCCAGGAGAGCACAGGCCATGCGGCCGCAGCCCAGGTGCGCCCGTGCAATGTAATTCGCCCTGGGAGAGCCACTCAGCTGCATCCTGCGCTGCCCCTCTGTCCTGCTGGCTGCTGCACCTGCGTGGGCAGAGCCGGAGCCAGGACAGACAGGCCTGGGCCGGGGGCAGCAAGGGGTGAGCAGAGCTAATAATTCCGGCCTCCTTTCCAGCAGTGCGCCGAGCTCGCCGCACCCCCGCCGGCTCCGACCCACTAATTGGATTGCTAATGGCAAGTCATTAATTGGGAACCAGGTGTGCCACACAGCTGGGGGAGGCCGGGGTGGATGAGCGGCGAGACAATGCGGTCGGCTGGACGGGGCCGTTAGGGCGCACACGCTGCGCCCCCATGACCCGAGCTGGTCCCTGCTGCTCACCGGCGTTCCTCTCACACCAGGTCACAGCCCTGCCAAGCCTCTCGCCCTGCTGGCTCTCTCAGAGAAGCGCTGGGAGGGCCCCACAAGCCACCAGGCCTCAGCACAGGGCTGTCCCAGCCATGCCTTTCCCAGGGCACGTCCAGGGGCCTTGCAGCTGTCCCAGCCGGGCTGAACGGCTGTCGCGAGGATCCCCATCTTGGTAGGAGCCGTTGGGCCTGACGTGCCTTTGCCATGGCGTGGAGCAGGAGCCAGTCGATTGGAGCTGGGGTTCGGGGGGTGGGGGGGCGGCTCAGGAGACCAGGCCCCAGGAGTCACTGGCTGGGCAGCCAAACTCCAGCGCCCTGAATCAGCGGCCCCCTGAGGCTGGGGGGGGATTGGGCTGAAGCTCTTCATGGAACCCAGGAGTCCTGGCGCTCACCCCTCTTGCCCTGGGCTCACGGCTTGTCGGGGTTCGGGGCCCATGGGAGAAAATCTGGGGCCCGAGATGAGCAGTAGGAGGGAGGGGGAGCTGCCCAGCTCCGGGTGAGGACCACAGCTGGGGGCAGCACAGGGCGGCAGCTGGCTGCAGGGTGTGTTACTTACCAGAGCCTGTGATACCAACTGCACCAGTCCCACTCTCCTGGCTCCTTGCGCTGGTCTCCCAGCACCAGTCAGGTTTGACCTGGCCAAATCCACGTACCTGGCGCTGCACCCGGGGCCTGGGGACGCTGCGCCACGCTCTGAAATTCGGCCCAGCTGGACCCTGTGGGAGGGCAAATGTGCCAGGCCCGAGCAGCACCACAACTCTGTGCACCGGAGCTGGGAACCGAGCCCAGCCACCTTCCAACACATCCTGGACCCCCAGTGATGGGGCACAACCCACCGGTCGCTCTAGCCCCTCACCTCCCAGGAGTGGGACCCCAGAGCCCTGGCTGCTAAGCTCTGCTCCAGCTACTAGTCCCTGCTCACTCCCACACCCGGGCCCAGAACCTGGCCCTGGGTCCCTTTCCCAGGGCCAGACTTGGGCAGAGCAGACAGCAGCCACCTGAGACCACCAGTATCCCCCAGGTGATGTGCTGGCCATGGAAAAGCTCCTGCTGACCTCAAAGGGCCCTGGGTGTGGTTCCCACCAGCTAGTCCCAGCGTGGGGCACTGGACCAGAAACCAGTGCTGGGGCAGAGCTGCCACACCGGGCGCAGGGCTGGCAGATCCAGGCCAGCAGCCAGGCTCTCTGCCAGGGCCCCGGCACGCCCGCGGGGAGCTCCACTGGAACGTAGAGTGTCAGCCTGCCCCAGGCAAGTTCAGCTGAGGCTAGGCAGGGCCCCGCTCAGCCCCAGCATGCAGGAGAGGGGACTGGGACAGGGAATCCAGCAGCAGGCAGGGGGCAGAGCAGGACCCAGCTATCTCAGGGCTACACGACCATGATCCCACGCCTGACACGAGTGCGGTGGCTGTCCACTCCCAAGCCGGCAGCGGGTGGGGGGGGGGGCGTGTCTCCAGGCATCCCATCTGCCTGCCCCTCCAGCTCCAGAGACAGCCCTGCCACGCCTGGGACACCTGCCCCTCGGAAAGGAGCTCTGGGGCAGGGACTGCCCTGGTTTCCTTCTGCTGCGCCGGCTCCTGCCCTGACAACTGTAGTTTGCCCAGCTGCTCGGTAGTGGCCTGGCTCCCGGGGAGGGGGGGCCAAATCCTTCATGCCGGGGAAAAACCTGGGATTTCTCTTCTGCAAAGGGGCTGTGTCTATTACCGGCCAGGGCCCTGGGCTGCGGGGGGGGCCTGGCAGGGTGTGTGTTGGGGGAGGGAGCACTCTTCTCTGCTCTCTGCCCCGCCAGCAGGTGACAGAGGAGAGAGCCCCCTCCGCACGGGCAGTCAGCTGGGACCTGCTGAGAAGTGGGGCTGATGGGGGCTGCCTGCCCCATGCCAGGCCTGCTGCATGTCTCTGGCACTCCCTGGACCAGCTCTCGGCCCCCAGCAAGTTACCCTGTGCCTGGCTTGGTATAGCCCGGCGAGCGGGGGGGCTGCTCCTTTCTGCCCATGCAAGCTGAGCACAAAGGGGTGTTTCACCCCAGTGGTGGCCCAGCCCACAGCCAGGCTAAGGGCCCGAGTGCCGCTGCTGGGGAGGTTCTGGTGGTGCTGGAAGGGCAGCCTGGGTTTCCAGCCGGGAAGGAGGCAGAGGCCAGGCCCAGAGCTGCGAGCTGGTGTGAGTTTGCCAGCAGACAGGTGCAGGCTCTGGCCCCTGGGCTGCTGCCTGGCTCCCCCAGGCTCAGGGCCGGTTTAGCTCATCAAGCCCAGCCAGACGTTGCTGACCCTGGGCCCTCTGGGTGACGAGGTTTTGTTGCCGCGGGGGGGGGGGGGGGGGGTGGCTCTTTAGCGCAGGCGGAATCAGGATTCTGTCCCCTGTTCAGTCACGTGACCTGCACCGAATATGTGACTCAGTTTCCCCGTCTCTAAACTCAGGCAGCACTTCATGTGCAGAGCCGACGTCCTTCGAGGACTGAGTGCATTGAGTCCCTGCGGGGGGGCAAAAGTATCATTCCTATGGGGGGGGGGGATGCTGGAGGTTGGGGGGGAGGTGGAAAGCTGGGGGGTGGGGTCGGGGGGGGGGGAGCAGAGGCCAGAACTTTCAGCACTGTGCACCCCGGCCAGGGCGAGCTAATTGCTACCGACAGCTGAGGCCCGCAGCGCCATCAATAATTCAGCCCCGGGAAGTGCCGGAGCATGTCGGCTTAATAATGAATCAGCCGGCCGGGCTCTGGCAGCCCCACAAGTGGGGCACAGACTAAAAATACTGAGCGCTCGGCTGATGCCGGCTGACTGCCTTTCAGCTCCAATTAGCCGACAAACAGCTCCCCCGGCAGGAGCCGCCGGCCAGGCGTGGAGCACCGCACGGCTCGGGGAGGGGTGTAAGAAAGGGGACCGGGTGGGGAGGGATCTGGCTGCAGTGCCATCGCAAGGGGCGAGGTGCAGCTCCGGGTGGGGAGGCCGAGCTGTCTCTTGCCCCACACTGGCCCGAGCGGACCACCCCGCCCCCGCGACCTGCCAGTTAGGGGGCTGGGCCCTGCTGGAACCTGCTGTCAGCCGTACAGCGCTGTGACTCAGGCGACCTCGCCGCTGCCCCAGGCTGGGCTGCAGTGAAGGAGCTGCACCGTGGCATGTGGCTAGTGTAGCTCAGGCAACGGGGAGCGGAGCAAGCAGTGGGGTGGGGGCCACCCACGCCCAGCCCTTGCCCAAGCTCAGCTGGGAGCCGTGCATGGGGGGCAGGACCAGCTGCTGCTGTGGCTGGCTGAGGAGGCTTTGCGGGGTGGGGGTTGTGGGGCAGAGGGCCCCACAGGACGAGCTTGTTGCAGGGTGGGGGACAGGCTGCAACTTCCCTGCAAGCTGCCGTCCGCACCTGGGGCAGCTCTCGGGCCTGTGCTCTGCAGCACCACGGGGCCAGCCCCCACGCGTGCAGCCTGCCCCTCGCACGGCTGCAGACCGGCAGGCAAAGGAGGCAGCTGTAGTGTGAGTCACTCCCCCTGACCCCAGCGCAGGTCGCCTGCATCTGTCTCCGCACCCTGACAACACTGGGAGCCTGATCCCCACTGTCTCAGCGCCTGCCCCCCCCAGCCCCGCCTGTGCTAGGTGTGCAGACAGATGCCCAAGGCAGGCCCCCGTGTTGGCGATCCACCAGCCTGGGAAACACTCTACAGTGCGGGGAATGAAGCCCCCCCCCAAATACCCCCTAGCCCTGGTGTGGGGCCTCCTGCCCTGACCCCCTCCTCCCAGCCCCCCTCGTCTGGCTCATTGTCTCTGCCCTGCCAGCAGCCCCCTGTGCAACCCCATGGCAAGCCTGCCCAAGAAGGCCCCAAATCCTTTGGGGGCTTGGGGGGTTTCTAAAGGAAATTTTCCCACCAGAAATGGCCCTATTTTTGTCACCGGGGAACACATGGCACATTGGAGGTCTGTTTATCTCCGGGCGGCTGGACTCAGGCCGCCTGCGGGAGCTGCCTTCTGTCTCCCAGTGTGACAGTACCTGCAGCTCAGTCTTCCCAGGATTTAACGCCTTAACATCCTTCCTGGCTCTAGGCTGAGCACCTCGCAGCCTGGTATGCGCTCCGGACAAGAAGGGCCCTGTTTTACAGCCAGGGAACCGTGGCCAAGACGGGGTGTTCTCTAGGAAGTCTGTAGGAGATCCGAGGGCCTTTCCCCGGGTCCTTCCCAACAGCCACAACCCAGCCACTGGGCCTCGCTGGTTGGGGTGCAGCGGGGAAGGACGTAAGCCAAAGCAAGGAAATCAGATGTTTCTGACCACATAGAAATTCGGGGGCTTGTTGCCTGAGCTGGGATGTTTTCAGAGTGATGGCAGGTTTTGAAGCTCTGGTTCAAAATGTCTCCCTTGCTCCAACACCATTCTTCTTCAGGACATTAACATCAACCACCTGCAGCCTGGGGCGCTTTTCACCTTAGCTCGGACTAGTCAGCAGCCCAAGCTCCCACCGGGGAAACTGAGGCACAGATGGGCCACTGTGGCCCACAGGCTGATTCAGCAGGGGAAAGCTAGGACCAGACCCCAGGTCTCCTGCCTCAGAGGGCCACGCCTCACCTTGCAGCCCAGCTATGCCCCTCCTGAGTCCTCTGCTGCCCCCCAGCCCATCACTTTTTCAGTTAGTGCAGGAATGGCCAAACCGTGCCTGAGAAAAAGCCCGAATTTACCAGTGAGCTCCAGTACTAAGCCAGCGGCCCCTGGCAGCTCTCCTGCCCCTGCCTGAGGGTAGCCCCACGTCCGGTCCTCCCGCTCGCTCGCCGGAGTCAGCTGTTTGGCAGCAGGCGGGAGGCTCAGGGGGGCGAAGTGAGGGCCCTGCGGGGTCAGGGAAAGGGGCAGTGGCCTTGGGGAAGGGGTGGAGCAGGGGGCAGGCCTAGGGCAAAGCCAGGGGCTGAGCATGGACCACCCTCAGCCCATTTCACCATCAGCACCTGCAGCTCCAGCCCCAGCGCCGGTACCTGTGCACGGATCTGCAGCTCACCTTCTCCAAAGCCCCGTGTGGTCCCACAGCCTCAGGTTGGCCACCCCGACTTCGAAGCGCCTCGGGCTCGGACGGGTCTTGCTCAGAAGAGCCAATGCACACAGCCTGCCAGCCCGGGGGCGGCCTGGGGGCTGCTGAGCCCTGCCCTGTGGTGGCTCCAGAGGAGGCTGTGGGTGGCTGGGATGTTGCTCCAGGCTGCTGCTGATGCCCAGCCAGTAGAGCTCTGATGTGCACAGAGCTGAGTGGGGCAGCGCTGGGCCGTTTGGGGGAGCGGCTCTGGTGCTGGAAGGAGCCTGTTCCTCCCCGGGTCCCTGGCTGGCCCCACGCGGGAGGTGAGGGTGGGTGTCAGCTGGGCAGGGACCCGCCCGCCTCCAGGTCACAGCGGCGGGAGCCGGGCTGCCATTGTTCTGCACCAGGCATCTTTCACCTTGAAGTGACAGGAGATGCGATTGGCGGGCTGCCCCTGTTTCTATGGAGACAGGTGTCCTCCAGGAGACAGGGCTGGGATGGAGCCGGGGGCTGGAGGGGGGCTGACGGGGATGAGACATGAGCCAGGCGGTGGCAGGCAGACGGACGGACGGGGAGAGACGGTGGCAGGTGTTGGGAAAAGGGGAGACGGCTCAGTGCCCCCTCCACAAAGGCACCGGCTGCCCCCGCTTTGGATGCCAAAGGGGGTCTACGAATTAATCAGCCCCCTCTGTGCAGCGCTGGGGCGTGGAGGGCTGCTGGGCTCAGGCCAACGCAAGCCCCGCTAGGCACGCTGCCGGAGGGCAGTACATGGGGCGCTGCTGCAGCCGAGACAGGGGCCAGGCCCCTGGGGTAGGCACTGGAGTGCGTGTGATGTGGCGGGGGCAGGGGGGTTGCCCGAGGGTGGAGGCACTTCCACACGTCCCTTGTTAGCCAGGCACTGACACACCCACGTTGCCACAGCCGAACCTGCGTGTGCCCTGGAGTCAGCCTGACACACAAACGTACAGCGCCGAGCGTCGGCCAGGCCTGTCTGGGGCCTCCTGGGTGCCTGCTCTGCCCTGTGTGTGTGTGTGTGTGTGTGTGTGTGCGCGCGTGTGTGTGTGCGTGTGTGTGTGTGCGCGTGTGTGCGCGCCTGCTCTGCCCTGTGTGTGTGTGTGCGCGCGTGTGTGTGTGCGCGTGTGTGTGCGCGTGTGTGCGCGCCTGCTCTGCCCTGTGTGTGTGTGTGTGTGTGTGTGTGTGTGCGCGCGTGTGTGCGCGCCTGCTCTGCCCTGTGTGTGTGTGTGTGTGTGCGCGTGTGTGCGCGCCTGCTCTGCCCTGTGTGTGTGTGTGTGTGTGTGTGTGCGCGCGTGTGTGCGCGCCTGCTCTGCCCTGTGTGTGTGTGTGTGTGTGTGTGTGCGCGTGTGTGTGCGCGCCTGCTCTGCCCTGTGTGTGTGTGTGTGCGCGCGCGCGGGGAGGGAGAGCCCCGAGTCCCCCCAGCCCTGTGTGCCCCAGCCGGGGCAGAGGGAGTCGTACAGACCCAGCAGTCGGTGAGTGTCTGCCAGACACGGTCACCCTGACGGGGGGCGGGGGGCGGGAAGGGCCGGGGAGCCCAGGCTCAGCACAGCCCTTGACGTCTTGCCCTGGCTGTGTCCTGGCGGTTGCCTCACCCCTGCTCCATCAGGAACAGCAGCTGCGGTGCCCTCAGCGCGGGGACCTCCGCAGCGAGACACCAAATCCTGCCACGCCTCTGCCAACGCCGCCGGCTCCTTGGGGGCTGGGCCCGGCCCCACTTGGCCGTGGTGGGCACCTCTCTCCTCACCGGCCCCCAGGTCGGATCAGGGCCCCTCTGCCCTGCTCACGAGGCGCCGGACGAGGCCCGGGGTCAAGGCCAGCCTGGACTCCAACCCCTCCAGTGCGTGATGGGCAGGAAGCCGGGGGCAGCAGGAGGCCCTGGGCCCAGCCCCGGGATGCCACCATCTTCACCATATCAGCCTAGGCTGCTCCTTGTGGAGGGCTGCTTGGAGGGCTGGGGGTGGGGATGAGCCACGCTGGGCATGAACTGGGGCTGGTGGGGAGAAGTGGGGGTACAGGAGCTGGGGAGGAGGAGAACTGCCCTCCAGCCTGGGGGAGGGGTGGCCGTGTAGCAGGAGGTGCTAATTTTGGCTGCAGAGAGGAGCTGCAGCATTGCGGCAGGGAGTAGGTTCGGCTGGGCAACCCCTGGCCTCTAGGAAGAGCAGTGACCACCGGGTGGACGCAGGCGGGCTGGGAGGGGAGCCACCAATGGGGCCTGGGCGGATTTCGCTCTGGCAAACGTCACCGCCTCTCCCTGCTCAGGTCTTGGCAGCAGCCCCGAGCCTGTGGGACTAGACCCTGTCACCCCGGGGAGGAACGCACAGAGCCCTGGGGCCCCTGCTGGGCAGGGACAGACTGAGGGCGAGGGCCGAGGCTGGCCGACGGCGTTTAATGGAGATGAATTGCCAAGGCGACACAGCACAACATGGATTCGGCAGCAGCAGAACACTCATAGCGCAACGGACCCTCCCACGCACACCCGGCATGGGGGCTGCCCAGCTCGTGGCCTGGGGAGAGGGCCCCAGGGGTCGGACACTGGAGGAGAGTTACATGAAACCACTGTTTCTACAGGACACAGGAAAACCCCTATTTACATGATTTCGACTTCTGCATTGCTTGGATTAATGGGAGTTGAAATCGTGCGTGGTGGGGAGCCGGGAACCAGGCAGCTCTTGGCTCCCCTCTGTTCCCAGCTCCAGTTGCCTGACGCTTGCGGGGTCCAGGAAACTGACCCGGGCAGCAGTGCTGGTCAGTTTCCTAGCTCCCACAAGGAAGAGACCCCCGGAAACTGACCAGTGAGTGGAGTAGCACTGGTCAGTTTCCTGACTCCCCGACTTGCTCGAAATTCGACTTACAAGCGGTGCCTGGGAACACAACCTGCGTGTAAGTCGGGGGTTTACTGTATTGTGCTCAGAGCTTTCGTAGGGGCAGTGTGTTTCAGGGCAGTGGGGACCATCCAGGACCAGGCTTGCTAGAAAGCCCACTTCCACGGTGGTAGGTTCCAGGGCTCTACAAAGGAAGGGGGACTGTGGGCTCAAACCTGCCCAGGGTACACTGATGGGGTTGGGGGGGAAGTAACGTGGGGGAATCTCTCAGAGCGTGGTAGACTGGAGGGCTCTGGGACAGGGCAGAGGAGATTATTAGGGCAGGGCGGAGGGGAAAGGGAAGCAGACAGGATGATCTCCAGGACAAACCCCCAAAGCAGGAGCTGCCAGATGTCCATTATAGGGGTGACCCCGTAGGACCTCCCAGGACAGCTGCCATCCCCCGGAGCAGAATGCAGGTTTTGGGGCCGTGGCAGGATGCTGGAAGCCGCACTGCAGCCGGAACGGCCTGGTATTGCTTCTTCAGAGCGGGAGTCCCCTGTGCTGGAACAGCAAATCATTCAAAATGCAGCCCCCTCGGCCCAGGGCGGGGGCCTCCCCAGCAGCAGGCTCTGGACCAGCCCTTCCTCCTTCAGCCCAATCTGTGGGTCGGTGGCTCTGGGAGCACGGAGCAGCTCCTTCCCCGCGTGGTCAGCCAACATCGGGCACCCCCCGGCCTCAGAGGGTCTGCACGGCGACGGGATAGAGCAGCGAGAGGTGCTCGGCCCCTTTGATGGGCAGCTCCCGCGCGGTGTAGTGGTGGATGACCTCGGGGATGCTCTCGAAGGGGGCGCTGTTCTGGCCCAGCACAAACTTGCTCTCCCGGGTCCTGGTGAACTTCATGTGCATGAACCCCTGGCTGCTCCTGGGAAGGGAGACAAAGGGGAAAGGGCTAGAAATGGGCATCCCCTTGCAGGAACAGGCAAGCGGGCTCTTGTCTTTGGTGCAGCCAGCCCCTGGAGAGTAAGGTCCTGCTAAGCAGTGCAGCTCACCTGTGTGTCCTATAGCCTATACTGCCAGCTGTTGCTGGGATTCTCCCTTCTCTCTGTGGTTCTGGAGCAGGAGGCTCTGAGTTCTAGCCCTGCTGCTGCCATGTAGCCATGGTACTTGGCATCCGGACAGCCCCGCAGTTGCTGGTGGCCATGGGATCGGCCCCAACCTCCTTTCACAGCTGTGGAATTGGAGGCCCCCGAGAAGGGGAGGCCAGTCGCTCACATCACAGCCAATCAGTCCCAGCAGGGACACCCGGCTCCTTGGCCAGGATCTGAGCAGGGCACCTCCAGGCCAGCCGGTCCCTGCGCAGGAACGTTGCTGGCCGGGGAATCTCTGAGCAGGTTGCAGGATCCACACCAGCTGGGAGAGGGGCAGCTCTGCCATTCAGAGCCAGGCTGGGGGCTGCCTTGGTGGCCATGGAGCCAGCCCCAGCCTTGTCCCAGCGTGGGGATAACTATTTTGAAGCGTGTGGTGGGGGGAGCAGGGCCGCGGGCTCCTGCCGGGGATCAGACCACGCTGCTGCGATTAAGCTGATGAAATATTCATGCCCGCTGCTCCCCAGGCCTTGCAGCTCTCTCGCTGCACACGTGGCGGACAAAGCCCCTGCCGGCCCGGCCCTTTGATGTGCAGGCCGGGTGCTAATCAGAAGCAGATGTTCAGAGCAGAGAGTTCAGGGGGAGCCACTTGTCGGGGGGATTGCGCCCGTGTGCAGGGGAAAGGCCAGGAAGATCCTGGGGAGAGGAGAAGGGGCCTCTCGCCCCTCCCCCATCCAAGTCCTTTCTCTATAGGACTTAAATACTTACCCTCCCCAGGATGCTGATTCCCAGGGCCCCACTCCAGCCCTGGAGCTAGGAACAGGAATCTTCCCAGGACCAGGGCGGTTCTGGAGCCCTGCCCTCCCTTTGCAAACCCATCAGACCACACGTTCACCCAGGAGCTGGGAACAGGAGTCTGGGCTCTCATCCTGCAGCACAAACCCATCAGCCCATCCTTAAGCAGCCATGGGAAAAGAGAGCAGGGCCTTGCACAGGTCAGTGACTGCTTAAACGTGGGAAACAAAGGGTAGGCATCAATGGTCACTTTCAGAATGGAGAGAGAGAAATAGCTGGGTCCCCCGCGGTCTGTACTGGGGCCAGGGCTGTTCAATGTGTCCCTCAATGATCTGGGGAAAAGGGTGAGGTGGCAACATCTGCAGAGGACACAAAATTACTCCAGATAGTTAAAGTTCAAAGCAGAGCGTCAAGAATTACAAAGGGGTCTCGCAGAAGTGGGTGACTGGCCAACATGACAACAGATGAAACTCACTGGTGATAAACACCCCATAATGCGCAATGGAAAAGATAATCCCAAGGCCGGGAGCTAAAGTAGCTGTTACTCATCAAGAAATCAGTCTTGGAGTCCCTGCGGACAGTCCTCTCCAGGCACCTGCTGAAGGGGCAGGCGCAGTCAGAAAGCAAAGAGAATATCAGGAACGGGACAGGCAACCAGTGAAAACTTATCGCAAGGCCACTATGTACATTCAAGGTACACCGGCACCGTGCCGATCTGGTGACCCCGCCTCCAAGAGTAGAACTGAGAAAGGCGTAGAGCAGGGCAACCAACATGGTTAGGGGTATGGAGCAGCTTCTGTGTGATGAGAGCTTACCAGCGCCGGCACTGCTCGGTTAGTTAAAATCGTGGCTGGTGTGGAGAAAATGAACAAGGAGGTGTCATTTACTCTGCCACGTAACATCCGGAGCAGGAGTCCCCCCCCGTGCAATCGGTAGAGAACAGGTGTCACCCAACACAGGGAAGCGGGGCTGTACACAACGCACAGCTGACCAGGGGAGCTCGCTGCCGGCCGGTGCTGCGAAGGCCAAACAAATAACTGAGATGAGTTCCTGGAGGATAGGTTCAGACGTGCTTAGCAGAGACGGTCAGAGAGGGAACCCCACGCTCGGGGCGGCCACAACCCTCTGGCAACAAGAAGCTGGGACTGGGTGATGCGGGATGACTCGCTCAATAATTGCCCTATTCTGTGCGTTCGCTCTGCAGCACTTGGGATGGGCCACTGGCTGAAGGCAGGGTCTTGGGCTAGATGGACCAGTGGTCTGACCTGCTAGGACCGTTCTCACTTTTTTATGCATGCGGCTAAGCAATGACTGATGAACACAGAGGCTCCAGAGCTGGAGTTATGCCCCCACGATGGGCAGGCAGCCCTATGTGCCAAGCCGCAACCCCTGAAGGAGAAAGTAGCTTCCACAGGGCACCTCTAGGGCTGGCTCTCTAGGGCACAGAGTGTAGATGTTGCCCTGCTTGGAAGCATGGCAAGTTGTGCTACTCACGGCAGCGTCTGACGACTCCATGTTTTCCCAGATCAACGCCCCGTAACGTCACCCTCATTGACTCCCTGGCTCCAGGAGTTGCGATGCCCCCCATGAGGCCCCGCCCATGCCAGGAAGCAGGGCAAGTGCCCGCCCGCCCACTCCCTGGCTCTGCAATGCAGCCAGGGCTGTGCCGCGGAGGTGAAGGGCATCAACGTGACCGATCACTTGCTCTCCTGATACGGCTGAGCCACGCCAGCGCTACCGCCCCGGCCTCCACCTCCTCCCAGCCCCGCAGGGCAAGACGGCCCCAGCTTCTCCCCTTCGCTCCTGCGCAGAGCCCCGTGGAGGTGAGCTGCAGACGGCACAGGCCGGCTCCCCGCCTGACATGGCTTCAGGGAGGCGCTTGCTCTCCCAAGGCCATACTGGGGCAGGAGCTCTCACGTCACCCGCTAGAGAGAGGTGTCATGGGAGCCCCAGGAGAGGGAGCGAGGGAGGCTAGTGGTTAGAGCAGGGGGCAGGTGAATCAGGACTCCTGGGTTCTATAGTTGTGTGGGAGTCAGGCATTTAACCCCCCTGGCTTCTCTGAAACCCCCAGAGCCAGGTCTCTGGGGATCTATAGCCCACTCTGCCAAAATCCCAGCACGAGGCACCCGACCTTCCCTGCTCCAGCCGGGGCTGAGAGCTGCCCCTGTGGGGTGCCACTGTTATGAATGGCCGGGTCACAGAGCTGCAGGGGGGGAACGCGACGGCCCCTCACCGGAGCGACAGGGAGTAGTCATGGTGGCTGGTTTCGCTGTTCCGCACCAGGTAGCTGCCTTCTTTGCACAGAGTCAGCAGGGTCTCGGCGTCCGCTCTGCTGATGGGGCCATGGTACCACCTGGCCGGGCCGGGGAGAAGGAGGCGGTTACACAGGGACAGGCTCCCACTGTTCCCCGACTCCTGCCCTCTGCGGCTGCCCCCCAGCTGCCTGGCCTGCCCTTTGCTGGGACTTACGCCTGCTTCTCCAGGGGCAGCGAGGGGTCCACGCACTCGGCCATGGGGGGGCTGCGCTCCGGGCTCTGGGACCGGCCGTGCTTGGGGCCTGCTGCCAGGTGCTTCGGCGGCCGCCGGCGGTCTTTGTGCAGGGAGGAGGGGCGCTCCCAGTCGGGGTTCTCAAACTGCACTGCTGGGGGAGGAGGGGAAAATTCTTTGTGCGGGGCGGGGGAGGTGGCAGGCGGCTCCTGGCGGGGCGGGGCGGGGCGGGGTCGCCCTCAGCTGGGCGCTCAGCCCCCCTTGCAGAGAGGTGCTGGTGCCACCCCCTGCTCCGAGAGCTCAGCGCCCCATCAGCTCCACAGCAGGGCCCCACCCCAGGATACAAGCAGCACACTGGTCCCATCTCTAGCCAAAGGACGGTGAACTCCTGCCGCCTGAGTCCCCCAGCCCCGTACCCAGCTCGGAAGGCAGATGAGCCATTAGCTCTGCCCCACACCCCTTTAACTCTGCTGAGTCACCGGGTCTGTACACCAGTCCCTCTCCCTGGCTAGCTCCGGGGCCGGCAAGCCTCAGTCCGCCCCATCCCTCCCTCAGCTCCCTCCGAGCTTCAGCCCATCTGCCCCTGCAGCCCTCAAACCAGGAGGCCCTGAGCACCGTGGGCATTGGGTCAGAGCCCAGCAAGCAGCGCCAGACGCTGGAGTCCTGCACCCTCTGCCCCCGGGGAGCCCTCCCCCAGCTCCCGGTTACACACCTTTGCTCCCTCCACCCACTGGGCCCCACGCAGAGGCCACTGAAGCCAGTGGGGAGACGGCAGGGGCCACGGGCTCAGACCCAGGAGCTCCTTTGCAGCAGGGCCGTCATCCCCATGGAGCCTGCCTGGGAGTGGCTGGGAGCCGCAGACCAAAGGGCCCTTAGGGCACCATCTGTGATGCCGCAGCCTTTCCCGCCGGTGTCCTCTCCTGCTGCTGCACCGTGGCGGGGCAGGAGGCCAGGGCCCCAGGCTGGGCTTGGGAGACTGCGCCCTGCCCCGCCCCCCGCCCCCGCCACACCCTCCCTATTGTGGAAGCACCGGGGCCATGTCCTGTGATCGGTCCTTGTTCATCAGTCACAACCTGATGGCGCCTTTCATCCCAGGGCACCAGGGACCTGCGACACACAGCTCCCCGTCAGCTGGCCGCGCAGCCCCCCACGGGTCCCGTCCTGTGGCCCCCACCCTAACGGAAAGTGCTCTGGGGTCTGTGATGCTGGGGCAGTGCAGGGGAGGTGTCACCGTGCAGCATCCTGCGGGGAAGAACTCCCCCCTCCCAGCCCCCTTCCCTGGGATTTCACATCTGAGCCTGGGCCCCAGAGTCCCCCCCACCCTCCCACCCCAGGCAGGTCCTTCCCCGGGGCTCTGCCGGCCCAGCGGCAGGGGGCAGGACACACCGGCGAAGGCCCGGGAGATGTGGTCCTTCTTCCACTCCCAGGGCTGGTCGTACTCGTCCGCTGGCCGCTCGTCGTCCTGGGGCAGGCGGCTCTCGCGGGCCGGGCTGGCTGGGCCACCCTCCGGGTCGTGCTCCGGCTCTTCGTAAGGGGTGTCATAGAGCTGCAGCTGCTGCTGGGGCTTCTTCCCCCGCCGGCCTTCCCAGTCACCTGTGCCGCCCTGGAAATCTGGGAGCCGGGCGAAAGGGGGTTGGTTGGTCGGGCAGGGGGCAGGGCACGTCCAGGCGGAGGGGCTGCGTGCCAGGCCGGGGAGGGCAACAGCAGGAGGTGAGGACAGCAGCAGCAGATGCTCGTGTGCCTGGCGGGACTGGGTGCCAGGCAGCAGGTGCCCACGTGCCTGCGGGGGGAGCTTGGGTGCCCTTGCGCATGAGATACGCTGGGTGCCAGGTGCATAGCGGGAGCCTGGGGGGTAGCCGCCCCCATGCCTGGGACAGAGCTCATTAGCCAGGCGGGGCCCTGATAACAGGGGAGAGCGAGAAGCCAAGCAGAGCCGTGCCTGAGCCCCTGCTTGCAGCTGCAGCTCGGGTGCTCCGGGCCCAGCACCAAGACACAGCGTCCAGCCCAGACCCACTGGTGCCGGGCTGCGCCCTCCCTGCTGTCTCTCACCTGCTGCCACCCGCTGGGCATCGTAGGGCTCCATGTAGGCGTTGTTCTCTGGCACCGCCTCCTCAGAGTCCCCTGGCTGCTCCCGGCGGGCGTCGAAGGGGTCCGAGTACTCGCTCTCGCCGTCGCCCTGCAGGCACAGGGGGCTGCTGGAGGCGGGAAAGGCAGAGCCGCGCCCTGCAGCACCCAAACGCCCCAAGGAGTCGGCCTGGGAGCTGAGCAGCCACGCCAGCAGGAGGCCTCTGCTCAGCTCCTAGGCCGGGTGCAGAGAAGGGAGGTCCCCGACACCGTCGGGGTGATGAAGGGCTGCCAGCATCTGGCTGATGAGCAGAGGTTAACCCAGGGCGCGTTGAGCCCTGAGCACAGAAGGCTGCAGGGCGGGAGGGCTGCCAGAGTCAAGGGGGGTTAGGAAGACGACTGCGAAGGGACCGATTGCTCCAATGAAGGCAGGAAAAGCAGCAACGGGCTTAATCTGCAGCGGGGGAGATGGAAGCCAAACTCCTCCCTCGCCGGGGAGGTCAGCTCTGGAGCAGGCCCCCTGGGAGACCCCATCACCCAGGTGTTGCCACCAGGCTGCACAGACCTGTCAGGGCTGGTCTAGGGTCACCGGGGCCTGCCTCGGCGCAGGGGCTGGCCGAGGTGAGGCCAAGCAGAGCTGGGCAGCACCAACAGGCTCACCCGGTGGGAAGAGGGGGCGAGAGCCCCCAGTGCCCTGCAACCCCTTCCAGCTTCCACAGCAGCTCTTTGCATGAGCTCAGGCAAGTCCCTGCGCCTCTCTGGGCCTCAGTTTCCCCAGCTGCACCCAGGGCTAGTGATGCCGGCCTGCCTGACCCTGCTTCCAGAAGGTTTGCTGGGGGAGCCTTGCAGGGTCATGGAGAAGGAAGGTGCCAAGCCCCAGATCATCCCACGGCCCGAGGCAGCCAGCAGGGCCATGCCTGGGCCAGAGGAGCGCCGGCAGGATAGGGAGCTGGAGGGGTGAGGGGAGGCACAGCCATGAGGGGGGCCGTGGGGAGACACGCTCGGGGGCTGGGCTGGGGGGCGAGGAGACGCTCCAGGCACGATTGACTCTCAGGGCGGGCTCACAGCTGGCAGCAGCACAGAGGCTCCTCTGCCCGGTCTGCTGGACAGCGACAGAGAGCGAGTGTGTGTGTGCGTGTGTGAGGCCTGTGTGTGTATGGGGGGGTGTGCAGGTGTGTGCGTGCGCACGAGGGCGTGTGCGTGTGCAGGCATGTGTGCGTGCACGAGAGCATGTGTGCATGCAGGCGTGTGTGCGTGCACACGGGTGGGTGTGCACATGGGCGTGTGTGTACACAGCACATCAGCTCATGGTGCTGTCAATCTGTCTCTGTTCCCAGCGCTCAATTCCCAGCCACAGAAGGGGAGAAATGAGGTAATTGCTTGGAGGAGCTGTGGAGAGGCAATTTCCCGGTGCCTGTCTCATTTGCCTGCAGCTCTCAAAACATTTCCTCGGCGGGCTGTTTGAGTGTGTCTAACGCACCGTCGGGGGCAGCCAGCCGAGAGCAGGGGATGAGGCCTGACAGCCTGGGATTGGAGACAGGGGAGCTGTCCGACTGGCATGGGGACCCCAGCCCCTCTGTAGGACACAGGGAAGGCAGAATATATGGCACCCAGGCTGGGAATTTCAGATGCAGGAGACCTGGCACTCGCAGCTACTGCTAGGACAGGGCCACTGGCAAGGAGCAGCCCTCCAAAGGATCACCACACCCGTCAGAGCTCCTCCCACCAACCACTGGAAATCTGGGTGGGAGAGCAAATCTCCCAGGAAAGCAGGAGAGGTGAGGCCAGCCCTGAGCCAATGCCCACAGGCACTGAGGAGCTGTGGTTCACATGAGTCACCCACCCCAGCATGCTGAGCACCTGTGCTCATTACAACCCCCAGCGAGCTCCCTGCCAGGGGCAAGCCATTAGCCCCAGGGTCCTCCTCAAATTCTAGCTGGGGCAATCCCTGTCTAGCTTCTTCTTCTCCTGCCCCGAACTGTTGCTCTGTGCTCCAATTGGCACGTTCCAGCCCAGAGATGGCTGCATATCAGTGCTCAGTGAGTGATTCCGGGGCAGAAATACCATTAAACAGCTGTCACAGTTGCCCTGAGAGGTGGCTGTATTTAAGCAGTGGATGAGGAGTGATCCCTGTGTTAAATACTTGTTGCATTTTCCCCCCAGAGGTGGCCGCATTTCAGTGCTGGGTTAGCATTTCCTGGCTATGTCACATGCTTTGGGATGAAAGCGCTGCATGAGTGTAACACATTTATACAACAGCTGCACTGATAGAGGTAAAGAAAAAGAATTCCCCCAGTGAGGAGTACGGCCAGCAAAGGCTAACATCCAGGAGGGACGGTCTCTAACTCACGGCAATCAGAAGCAGAGAGGAAGATGTGGCCCTGTTCAGAAGGGAATCAAAATGGACCCGAGGACGTTACAAACAAGGTCAAGGAACAGCAGAAATGTGCTTGATATCATCACAGCAAGGACCCAGGGCCCTGGCGTAAATCGGCAGTAACCAGAGTCTCTGCAGAGGAAACGCTGGTGTAAATGAGACAAGAACCAGGCTCTTTGGGGGGAGGTGCGTTGGTCTAGTGACCAAAGCACAAAGCACTCCTGACTTCTCTCCCCGGCTGTAGCATGGGCCACAGGCGATCTCAGGATAGGTCTACACTGCAGGCAAGGACCTTGCTCCCAGCACTCACAGAGGTGCCAGGGGTGGCTTGCACGGAGCAAGCTCTGACCCAACAGCAAACAAACTGGCTGCACGAGCTTCGGGGTGGACAGTACAGGCCTACCAGGGCCTGGCTCTGCACAGCTTCAGAATCTCTTGCAGAAAGTGGGGATCTCAATACGTACCCCCTTGACAGGATGTACAGCTTAGCGAGTTACTATCGCATAAATGTCGTACTATTCCAGAACCGCCCAGAGATTTCCAACCGAGATCTGGGCCTCCTTGCCCTGCGTGCTGCTTCTTCCAGTCGTGACAGACACCCCCAGCCCAGAAAAACGCCTGATCTAAATAGATCGGATGGATGAGGCACCAGAGGGGGAGGGACTTGCCCAAGGCCATGGGATTGCACAGTGGCGGAGCCAGGAATAGCCCCCAGGTGTCCTAGCTCACTGCTTTCTCCTCTAACCATGCTGCTGCTGTGCTGGCATGGAAGAGTAACTACCTGTTAAACACCAATGGGGGCTTTCCTCCTCTGCATAACCCCACGGCCATAAGCTCCCGGCCAGCCTTTGCTGCATGTTAGCCCAGACGGTTAGAATCTCAGGCAGTCAAGGTCATATGTAGGTCGTTTATGCCTGTAGAGTAGCTGGCCTTCCCAATGGCCTGTGGCATAACCTGCAGCCGCTGCCAACCCCCCACAGAATGGCCACGTTACAGGGACGAGGCCGGGGCGTGGGGTGGGGGGGAGACTGGCAACCAGCCGCTGATGGCCTGAATCAATGAGCCAGGTACAGCATCCTTCCACCTTGCTCTGCCCCACGTCTCGCTCAGAAACCTCTGGCCCCTGGCATGGCACCCGGAGCTCAGTTGCTCCCTGTATTGAACCTCGCCACCAGGGAATTAGCCATTCAAGGCAGAGGTAGAGGGGAATTTGTGGCCGATGCTTTTAATTACGAGAAGCAGACAGAGCGCCGTCACTTCCCCCCCACCCCGCCCCTCACTTCTGGGGAGGGGGCGCCCCCGATCTCTCCCCCAGGGGGGTTCGTTAGTCATTGCCGGGCATGCTGAGCTACAATCACGCACCACCACTGCTAAACACAGGCCACAGGAACCACGAGGGCCCTTGTGGAGAGAGGCGTGAAAAATCCCTCCAGGCCATCGACACCTCTGCCTGCCTCCCATCAGTGCTAATAAGGCTGAGCGCAGGGGTGCTAAGGAGGGCAGAAGCCTGAGCTTGCGGCAGCAGTCACGAGGCTGAGTCTGCCAACAGCCTCACGCTTTGGTCTGGATTTCACACCCTCCTCTGGGAGCCTCCCCCAGCCCTGCGGCTGGTGCCCTGACCATCCCCTTAGCTTGCTGCACCTGTCCCAAGTTACGGCCAGCCCACCCTCCTGGCCAAAGGCTCTGCAGACCCATCCCCACTATTTGCAGCCTGCACGGAGGGGTGGGAGCTTATGCAGCAGCCTGTTGCAGGCCGAGGCAGTGGCAGAACAGACCCCAAGGGGCCCTGCTTCCCCATACCCCTCTGCCACCCACCGCCACGTACTGCCCAGCCATCAGGAGATGTAGCCAAGCTGGTTTTGCCCATGTTCACTGCTTACTGGAGAATCCTGGATGCAAGCTCACCTGGGAGCCTCGGTACTACACCAGCTGCTGTAATGCACCGACCAGCTAACCCTGAGCTGCTGTGCTTTCTGGGGTACGCCTCCGTGTGCTGCAGTCACAACTCCTGACTGCAGGGCAGACGTACTCACTGTCCCCCATCTCCTTTGTGTAACGTCAGAGCCATCAGCTCGGCGGGTAATAGAAAGGACACAGCCAGTGTGAAGGATAGGGCAGAAGTGCCCTTCCATTGGGCCTCTGGACGCTTCCTGAACAGGTAGCCATTGGCCCAGCCATCCCTATGCACGAACACACTCAAGGTCCATGGACTACTGAGTGTAGCAGGTTGCAACCCCGTCGATCCAGGCCTGTTGCAGGCTGTGCCGGCACCATGGACGTGCCCAGAGTGACTCACAGATGAGTGACTGCTGGATAGCCCCAGGGACGCAGTCTGCTGTCTGCCCAGGCACTTCCAGAAGGCTCCCAAGGAGGGGGCCAGGATGGGAGAGGAGGCTCAGTAAATGTCCAAGGAACAGTACAGAAAATGCCATTTCAGCCGTTGGGGAAGTATTACAAAGCCGTACTATTGCTAACCAGGATTCCAGGTGGCATTCTTCCCAAGCACAGTGAGCCACTTACAATCTACCCAGACGAGACAGACACACGGTGGGACAAAGGGAGGTGTTTTAGCCCCATATCACGGATGAGAAACTGAGGCCTGAAGAGGGGAAGGGACCCGCACAATGTAGCAGAGCTGGGAATCGCTCCCAGGTCTCCTGGACCCCAGTCCAGGTCTCCACGGCAATGAAGCCAAGCAGTCGCCTCTTCTGTGATGCTGTCGGAAGGCTTATTTATTGGGTGTTTCCTGGCAGAAGGCGAAACAAACCAAAATGCATCCCCCCAGCCAGTGTTCCCCTATAAGCTGAGCGCTTGGGCAGCTGCCCAGCTGATCAACAGAGCACCCACTGCTGCCTGCAGCCAGCAGCGTGTGTTTCTATTGGTGGTGCACATTTGCACATGCCTCGGTGTGCATAATAAAATTTATTCTGCCCATGGGTGGAAAAGCTTAGAGGGAACATTGGCCACAACCTGAGCTCTTTCACTGCCCAGGAAACCCCAAGCTACTCTCTGCTCCCCTCCTTCCTCCACTGCAGGGGACTATCATGCAATACTTGGCAACCTCTCCCCTTAGGAGTACTTTCATCCCTTGCCAAAATGCAGCCACCTCTGGGGCACAGCCAACAGCTGGTTAGTCCTAACAGCTCACCGCAACACGCTGTACCACTCTGCAGCCACTGAAGCATCGCTGAAAGCATGCAGGATTAGCTAAACATCCGCTGTGCAGTGCGCCCTCCCAGAGCACCGACTCAGAGGGGAGAGCACCTGTTACCGAACCCCCCATTGCATGCGGCACCTTGGAAGTCCCCAAGGCTGACCCGTATTGCTTCGTACAAGAACTCTGAGGTGACCACCGGGCAAGAGGGCATGGCCCGAAGGTGACCAGAGCCTGGAGGTACCTGCTCAGTAAAGCCCCTTCCTCCCAACACCTACCTGCTCTTGCCTGACTTTGAGTTCCTCAGCTACCATGGCCAACAGAGCCTTGCTCCGGTTCAGGTCAGTGGATTCCACTTTGATCAGCCTGTGTTTTGGGGAGGTGTATTTCCCTTCTGTGCACCCTCCAGCAGCTGCCATGTTTGGGGAGACGGGTCCCCCAGGATCCAGCTCCAGTTTATTGTCACTGTCTTCATAGGGGTCCTCAAAATCCAGGCTTTTCTGTGCGCGGTAAGCCTTTAAAATCTCACTCTCCGTGTAGTCGGGCTTGGGGGGCTGTGGAGGGGACCTCCTGCTCCCGAAACTCAAGTAATCTTTCAGCCATTTGGCCATTTGTACCAGCCTGACAGCAGCTCGACCTCGCCGGGTGGAACAAGTGAGATGGGAAGAATCCTCAGGCTGCCATCAGATAAGCCTCAGTGGATCCCCATGATGTATAATCCAAATTGGGAGTCATTCATCTTCCTTTCAGGAGACCCTGAGGGATGAGGGGCCTCCAATGTTTATGTCTCAGACTGAGGTCTTACCCCAGAGCACGCTGCTTCAGGAGTTGCAAATGAAATCTCCTCTCTCCCTTTAATAGAAGAGGGTTCCAAAGGTGTTTAACGGAAAACGAAAAGCAACCCCCTCCTGCCTGGAGAGCCAATAGACCCTGTACAATGAGACACTTACATCAAATCAGATCTTGGGGGATTGGGGGAGGGTGTTGGATCAAGGAAGGGTTTCAGTCTATTACCAGTTCAAATGAAAAGGAAAAATGAGGAGGGGAAAAAAGTCTTTTTTAAAAAAAATTAATCTCCTCTGCTCCAGGCTTCAAAAATAGACATGCAGAGCCAAAAATCTGTCAGAAATGAACGCTTTGGAGCGTCTTTCCAAGAGATCAGCTTTAATCCCTAAAACGGATTTGTGATACCGAGCATTTACAAAGCATTAGTGCTTTCAAAGGAGAAAGAAAGAGAGAAAAGAAATTTACCAGTTCATTATGGACCCATCAGCTCGCAGCAACAACAGAGCATCCCACAAAGACAATTTTCTATGATCTGGAAAGAAACATCTCAAACCACCAAAACCGAACAAAGCCAACCACAACCCTAGACAATGAACACCTCACCAGGTCAAACACCAGCCGGGCACATCAGTGTCCATTTTAAAACTGCTTTCACAAAGTTCACCTTCACTACATAAATATATAACCAGCTGGTCTCTTAATTCTTTGTCAATTCACTTAGAATCCTTTAAGAGATCCAGGCAAGGGAATCACAGCCCAGCTACATTGTCTTGTCACCTCTGAAGCTGTGTGGATATTTATTTCTCATCACCATCAGAAACTTCCTTGGTTTACAGTTAAGGCTGCTGAAGTGTCAAATCCATACAGGCAATTCCTGGAAAAACAAGCCAATCTCCAGCACCCACTGGCACACATCCATCAGCCAGGTTTTATTTCTGGTGTGTGTGTGTGAGGGGGGAGAGACTGATTTATTCCGAAGCCCAGATAAACAAGGAGCTTACAAAAAAGAAAACCTGACCTCCTCCCTCTTAAGAGACATTCCCAAAAGCAGGAGTGGAAAACTTTAGCCAAAGTCTAGCTTGGAAAAGTCCAGGTGCTGCTGTCTTCTTTGTTAGCTTTGGAGAGGGTTAGTTGTGCTTTCCTTGAGAGCTCGCCTCCTTTAAGGGATCCAGGAAAGAGCCTGCAAACACAACGTGACACAGCCCAAACAGCAGCAGGAGTGAGCTCCAAACACCAGTAGCTTTTTTTTTTGCCAGGCGCCTGCACAAAGGAGAGGAGGCGAAGGGGGAAGACTCCTGCATCCAGCAGTTCTTTCCTGTTCCCCAGGACCTGAGAGCTACTTTTCTAGCGTTGGGGGAAGGAGCTGCCGCGTCGGGGAGCTGGGCAGAGTTGGGCGCACTGGGGGAAAGGCGGGAGGTTATAAAAAAAAAAAACAAAAACAACAATCGGTGGAAGTCCTTGTGGCTGGAAGGTCTGGACGCCTCTTCGCAATCGCTGCTCCTGATACGTCAAAGGGCTTTTTTCCCCTCCTCCTCCGCCTCCTGGCCCTCAGGTTTTCACATGCACAGCTCCCTCTAGTTTGCAAAGGTTACAGAGACCTTCAGCGGGAAGCCGAGGGGCAGGCACCGAGCCCCCCGCCACGCCAGGCTCCCAAAGGAGGGGCTTTCCCTTGCAAGGAGGAGGGGAAATGCACCCTGAGATCTCCGGAGCATGGCCACGAGCGGGTTCCAGTTCCCCCAGGACCCAGCCGAGTGAAATTGACCAGCTGAAATTGAACAGGCAGGAGAAAGTTGTCTAGGTGGCTGGACAGGAGGTTAAATCTCTTCCCCCCCCACCCCCGGATTTTTTTCCCCCGGCTGCGCCCAGCCCAGCCTGAGGTGTGAAATTGCAAACGGGCTCGCCCGAGTGGAGGGCGGCTGTAAATAAAGCACAGGGATCGGGGGGGCGAGATTTAAGGCGAGGCAGCTGCGGGGGGTGGAGAGAGAAATCGAGCCGATAGGAGGGAGAGAAAACAAACACGACAATGCAGCTGGATGGACAGATTAGAGGGGGGTGCTCGGTCTGCGGTAGTGGCGGCTGGTTGTCGTGGGGGGAGGCGCAGCTGGCGCTCTGACTGTTGCCAGGGCTGGTGGAGGGAGGGGGGATGAAATACTCCGCCAGCCAAGTGTCACCCGGGGGGTCACTTCACGTTTTCTCGCTGGAGGCTGTATCAGCGCTAGGTACAGCAGCAGGGGGTGGCGGAGGCGGGGGGGGGCCCAGCTGGCAGCAGCAGGTCCCAACCTCACCTCTGCCAGTGACCTGCTGAGTGCCCTTGGGCAAGTCATCTCTCCTGCTGCTGGCTAGACTGGGAGGGAAAAGCACAGCCTGGAGCTCCATGAGGCCAGGAACTCAAAGCCGGCCCAGGTCGCAGTGGAAGGTGTAGCACACAGACCTACCCGAGCCAGCGTCAGCCGAAAACACGAGGGGTCCTGCAGCACCTTAAAGACCAACAATTTTATTTCCTAGGTCATGAGCTTTTGTGGGTCAGGCCCACTTCTTCAGATTCCGCTCCAGATTGTGAAGAAGGGGGCCAGACCCACAAAAGCTCATGACCTAATGCAGAAGTGAGCAAAGTGGGACGCAGACCTTCCCGGGGGGGTGTGAAATTTTGGAAGGGGAACACAGCAGGCTAGGCTGCTGCATCTCTGCTCATTCATCTCATTAAACATGTTTTTATACACGTGTATTCACATGTCCACCCCAGCCAATAACCTTTTTACTTTTCACACTTATTTTCTTACACGGGCCGAAAGGTTTTTTTTTCTTTTTCATGTGACCGTAATGGAAGTGTCCATCGGTCTGGGTTACGTTGCACAGGTTGGGGGCCTTGCTAATTGCAGGTATGAAAAGTGGGGCCTGATGTAACAAGTTTGCTCACCCCGACCTAATAAATAACACGGTTGGTTTGTAAGGTGTCTAGAGAACATGACCTATGAAGAAAGGCTGAAAGAATTGGGCTTGTTCAGTTTGGAAAAGAGAAGATTGAGGGGGGACATGATAGCGGTTTCAGGTATCTAAAAGGGTGTCTTAAAAAAGAGGGAGAAAACTTGTTCTTCTTGGCCTCTAAGGATAGAACAAGAGGCAATGGGCTTAAACTGCAGCAAGGGAGGTTTAGGTTGGACATTAGGGAAAAGTTCCTAACTGTCAGGGTGGTCAAACAGTGGAATAAATTGCCAAGGGAGGTTGTGGAATCTCCATCTCTGGAGATATTTAAGAACAGGTTAGACAAGTGTCTATCAGGGATGGTCTAAACAATATTTGGTCCTGCCATGAGGGCAGGGGGCTGGACTCGATGACCTCTCAAGGTCCCTTCCAGTCCCAGCAATCTATGATTCTAAGGTGCTACAGGACTGCTTGTTGTTGTTTTTGTCCTGAAGCTACAGACTCACATGGCTACGCCTCTGAGATTAGCTTTAATCTAGCAGGTCTGCCCCACGAAAGCTCATCACCAAATAAATCATTTTGTTAGTCTTTAAAGTGCTACATTTCTGCTGCTTTGTTTAGCTTTAATCTAGTTAACCTGGCTACAGATTGACACCAGTGTCAGCCCAGGCTAGCAAAGCAAACCCAAATATAGCCCAGCGCATGGCTGGGGTTGGACAGCTGGTGCCGAAGTCCATCCCACCACATCTTCACTGCTATTTTCAGCTGTGCTAGCTAGATTAAAACTAAGGTGGGTTTGCCTACACAAGCTCTATCTCGTCCCCGCCATGCAATTCAGCTGCAGTGTAGAGATAACCTCCGCTGGGGTTTCTAGGTGCTACTGTGATAAAAACACATGAATAACAACATATCACTTCAAAAATATCTCAGTGCAGATCCTGGGGGCTGAGTGGGTGGGATGCGTGTGCTTGTATGTTACAAGCCCTGGCAAACAGAGGTCACTGTGCAGTGGATGGAAGAGTTTTACACTTGGAGAGCTATCAGTTTAAATGCCCAGGCGTGTTCTGCTCCTGCAGGCTCTGTAAAGAAGTGTGACAAGTATCAGAGAGGTGGCTGTGTTAGTCGGTATCCGCAAAAGCAACAAGAAGTCCTGTGGCACCTTATAGACTAAGAGAGTTTTGATGAAGTGGGTCTTTTCTCACAAAAGCTTATGCTCCAAAACATCCGAGTCTGTAAGGTGCCAGAAGACTTCTTGTTGTTTTTGAGGATTTTTTTGGAGCATAAGCTTTCGTGGGCAAAGACGATGCATCTGGCAAAGCGGGTCTTTGCCCGTGAAAGCTTATGCTCCAAAAAAATCTGATAGTCTATAAGGTGCCACAGGACTTCTCATTGTTTTTGTAAAGAAGTGTGAATGCAGCCCAGCCTGCCAGCCGAGAATAAGAAGGTGGGGCAAGTTGTAGCACGGGAGCAGCCTGATTTGTCTCTCTCTGCTTTTATCATTCTGTGAATTATATGAATCCTACAAAACCAAGCAGAGCTACATTGAAACCTTCCAGCAAACTCTTTTATGTTTTCATCACACTTCTCTATTTGTATGCTATGAAATGTAACAACAAGGAAGAGAAACAAGCGCTTACTTCAAGCTGGTTGGAAAACACTGAAGCCAGCTGGACAACTGGATGTTTAAAATATCACCTCCTGAGCTGTGTTCCGAATGAAGTCCTGCAAATTCTTCCTTGTGGCACTGATACCTCGGGTTTCTGCATAGCCAGGGATCTACTTGTAGGACTGGGGAGGGAGGGGGTCCTTATCCAGTGTCCTTTGAGGTGAAGTGGGCAAGCACACAAGGAGTCTTACTTGTTCCTAGCATTCAATGTGCGGTGTGGCAGTTAGACATGACTCCAGCAATAGTGCTCCTGAACAACAAGAAGTCTTGTGGCACCTTATAGACTAACAGGTATTTTGGAGCCTAAGCTTTCGTGGGCAAAGACCCGCTTCATCAGATGCAGATCAGGCCTTTGCCCACGAAAGCTTAGGCTCCAAAATACCTGTTAGTCTATAAGGTGCCACAAGACTTCTTGTTGTTCTCGAAGCTGCAGACTAACACGGCGACCTCTCTGATACTTGTCACCATGCTCCCGAAGTATCTGCTCAGGACAAGGCCATACTGTAGGGTCCACCTACCTAGAGCAGGAGCAGGGCCCTACTGCTGGATTCTCAGGGATATTTAGGTGCCCAATTCCCAGTGGCTGTTATTGGTCAGTGACTGCTTTGTTTTTTATGATGTATGACATCCTAACACCATACATTCAGGGCTTGTCTGCTGTTTTTCCTGGAGGTTTCTGTGGACAGCTGGAAACTAGTAGGATTCTTCCACCACACAGCAACCCAGGAAGTGAAACTCAGGCCCCTGGGGGAAGGTTGTCTGAACCAGTCTGTTCAAAGATCTGGGCTTACTTGTTTTAGTTTACAATTATTTAACTCAAAGCTCTGACAAACACTCTGGAGAAAAGCTATCTTTAAAGATTCTTCCCCACTTAAACAAAAGGGCAAGACCTTTCTCTTCCATTCTCTTGTCCTACAAGGTGATACCCAGGAAAGACCAGATTTAATCTTTCTGATGTCTAAGGTTAAAACTCCCACAAATATTCTTTTGGAGAAGAAAATTAAATCTTTCAAATCCTCTGTCGTCATCAAGCAGCCAAAAAGGGCCTGGTCTCATTATTTTTCCTTTAAGGCAGAGACTGTGGCCTTTCAACCCAGGCCCTGAACTCTATTCTCCTTCACTTTGAAGGTTCTGCCTTTGATAAGTTGTCATCCTGACCTCATTGTATCTTTTTGTACTTAGTATTCATAAAAACGGTACTGTTCTTTGCCACCTCCTGGGACACTAATCTATTCCTCTGTTTCAGAACAAAGACCTCCCCCACTCCCCCCCCCCACTCTCCCCAATCAGCAATTGAGAAGTAGCCTAAATGTGTTTCCAAAGGGAATAAGCATATGAGCTGGCTAATTGTCCCGGTTAATGTGCTTGGCTGAAAAAAAATGCTGTCTAGCAGAACAGTTGTTGACAGATCTCATCAAATATAAATACCAGAACCCTATATAAATACCCGGTATCTGAAGGATTAATGTTTGAAGAGGCTGCTAATTATAATTCATGTGCCAGGAATGTTAATTGTTCCAGGAACAGAAGAATCAAGAGGGAAAAATGTGATTTAACCTTTTATCTTTGTTTCGTTAAATGCAGGCGGTTAACATTTCTCTGTCTCATCTCCCCTGGCGAGCGCACGCACCCAAAATAATCCCGGGGTTTTTTAATGCATGCTGAAGTAGGTCCCTGTTGCAGTTTTTAATGAGGGTTAATTAGTGAAATCCTGCTCATTAATTAGGGCTGGGTGCCTTCAGCTAGGACTACAGGGCCTGATTCCAACTCTGGGCAAGTCAATAGACAGCCATTGAGTTCAGGCAGCTTTGCATCAGGCCCATAGAACCAAGGGTGGAATTTTAGCTGTGGACTTAGAGATGGAAGCAGAAGGTGCTGAGAGGTGCTCATCAGCTGGAAGGATCAGGACCTCCAAAGAGGCTTCTGGAGTTAACATGGAGCCGAAATTCAAGTCACATCCTTGCTGAAGATTTGCCCTGATCAGTGACTGGTAGTCCGCCAACCACTGCAAACCCCTCTGCAGTGCAGGAAGGCAAAGCTACTATTGGCACAGCTGAAGCCTCAGGGTATGCCGTGTGCTTCAGCTCTGTTAATAGAGCCCAGCAAAACCACTGACATCTATCTATCTGCTTTATGTCCACAGGTAGCAGCCTCTGTGGATGTCAGCGCAGCCATCCGCTGCTCGCTTTTGCAGATGCAGGTACAATTTTGTATCCAGGCAGGGTTGTACTGGTGTATCTACACAGCAAAGTTATTTTGAAATGACGGCCGCTCGTCTGAAATGACTGACCGTTTACACACTGCAACTGCGTTTGATTATTTCACAATAATTTCAAAATAGTGGACAGCTTGTTTTGAAATTGGTAAATCTTATTGTACGAGGAGTAGCGCCTATTTTGAAATAGGAGCTGTGGGGACAGGGAATCAGGTCTATTTTGAAGTGAGCCATAGTGCAGCTAATGGCTCAATTTGCATGTATCTTGGGTTAACGCCACTGAATGGCAGGGAAACTGACCAGCGCTGGTCTTTTTTCTTGCTCCTGTCAGTGGCAGCGGCCAAGATGCCCAGCTGCAGCCTGACTCCCAGCCCGACAGGAGCAGTTTCCTGCTCCTGTCAGGGGTGGCAGCTGCTCCTGTAAGTGGCGAGAGCTGAGAGTCAGGCTCTCAGCTGCCACCATTGACTGCAGTGGGGAAATTGACCCGGAGCAGCTGCCCCGGGTCAGTTTCCTGGCTCTGCAAGTTGAGGGTGGCAGGCAACCAGGATGCCACCTGGTTCTCAGCTCCCCTCCATTTGCTGGACCCAGGAAAGTGACCAGGGCTGCAGCCCTGGTCAGTTTTCTGGCTCTGTGGAGTTGCCTGAAATTTTACTTACTTGAGGGTTGCAAGAATGCCAGCCCTGTGGAAGTCAGGGGTCTGTTGCAGGCTCTATCGTGTGTGGACACACTATTTTGGAATCAGATTTGCTTATTTAGAGGCTTTCCTGTAGTGCAGATTCATTATTCCAGACTCATTTATCTTGGAATGAAGCTATTCCAAAATACCGTCACTGTGCGGACATACCCTCTCTGTTGGTAACTAACCAGGGATCCAGGTGGCCTTGTACAGCCACAGTGTCCAATACATTCACCACTCGCTGCATGTGGTGAACAGGACACTGCAGTGTGGCGAATCCGGCTCCGGAGCCACATGCGACTCTCAAAGCCTTTCGATGTGGCTCCTCAGAGCCACACGCATGGAGCGCCCTCTTCCTGCATCACACACGTGCACCAGTGCTTGGTGGGCAAGTGCATGGCCGCAGCGGTGGCTCTGGCCCTGGTGGGGCTCTGGCTCCAGCTCAGCCCCGGCTGCAGTGCGGCTCCGGCTCCAGCTCGGCCCCGGCTGCAGTGCGGCTCCGGCTCCGGCTCCAGCTTGGCCCCGGCTGCAGTGCGGCTCCGGCTCCGGCTCCAGCTCGGCCCCGGCTGCAGTGCGGCTCCGGCTCAGCCCCAGCTGCAGTGCGGCTCTGGCTGCAGCTGTGGTGAATCACCAGCATTAAGTTTGCGTGGGGAGGAGGTGCGCCTGGCTCTGAGCGAAGGGAAGGGTGTTCCATTAGTGCCAAGGGGTGCTGGGGGTACCTGTCTCTGTAGGAGGGAAAGGCATTCAGTTGTGGGGGGGGCTCGGGGAACCTGTCTCTGGGGGAGGGAGAGGGCATTTATTTTGAGGGGGGGCTGTGGGCGCCTGGCACTGGGTGATGGGGGGGGCATTCGGTTAGAGCGGGTGGAGAGGGTGCTGTGGTGAACAGGGGAGGACAGAAGCCACAAGTGTGACGATCCTTGAATGTCTCTTGGGCACGGCTGTCGTAGGGTCACACTGCAGCTGTGCTACCCAGCACCCAAGTGAGCTCGATTCGGGCTAGCTTAGGTACATCTGCACAAGCAGGACACGCCCCATGACTGCAGTGCGGATGTACCTGAAAGCCGCTGGACTGCGGGAGCACTGGGCTTTGAAACTTGGAAGCTGGCAAGGCCATGAGGCTGCAAAGCTGGACCAGCGTCTGGAAATTCACTTACATGCGCCTCCTATGTGGGCCCAAGTGGGGAACAATCAACTGGTGCCTCAGTCCACCTCTGCCTGGGTGTCCTTGGCAAAGAAAGAGAAGTGCGCTCCCGGCGGGATGTGCGTGCTGTGCCTTGGCTCGGATACCAGACAGGATGTGGAGTGAGTCCAGCCTGGAACTAACCTCCCCACAATAACTTCTGCCCCTGCCTGCGTTACCCGAAACGCCCCACCGCTGCTGAAGGACGGAGAGGGAAATGGAGCTGGTGGAACGGTCTCGCCAAGGACCCAGCGGATGCTGCATCAATTGAGTCATTCTAAGCTGGCACTCAGGGGAGCAACCCAGCTGCGGTGGCAGCTGAGGGCTCGATCAGACAGAGCCTCATGGGGATCTTTCACTTCTCTCGGGCTGCTCGAATGCTGTGCAAATGTCCCCCCGGGGGTGGGGTAGAAGAGTGGGACCGTTCCCCGTCTGCCCCCCAAACAGACCCAGCTGTGCCCCTGCCAACCCCCCGCCCCCTAAAGGCATCATCGGCATCGGCAATTCCCGTTTGCTTCCCCCCGGCACAGCTGGAGGACGGCGACAGAAGAGATCAATTGCTGCTGTGGGTAATGAAAGGAGATGAAGAAGCAAACAGCTCTGACACATCCAATTTATTACCCCGGCCCGGCCATTTTTAACAGGGAGTAATGCGATTGCGCTGGCAAAATCAAAAGCCTCCATATGGGTCTATCACACGGCAGGCTACGCCATGGGGAGCTGCTCGCCCGGTGGAGGCTGAGCAGGGCTGGGAAGGTAATAAGATGGAGCAAGACTGTGCCAGGCACAGCAGTAATGAAAAGCGCCTCGGGGGCTGGGGGGTAGGCAGGGGGTAAAGAGAGGTGCCACCAGAATGCACACCGGCTCGGCGGAGTCAGCCGCTCTTTGTGAGCGTAGGTGGAGATGGGAATAACAGTGGGGACACTGATCCTGCTGCACGTCCACTTCCTGTTGCAGTGGATGGCAGCTGGGCAGGTAGAGGGGCTGGGAGTGGAGGGGACACAGCCGGCTTTGACCCTCCTTTTCAGATCCAGTTACGGTACCGCTGAGCTGAACTCTTGCACGTCCTGCTTGGACAGTCACCCCTGGGGCCCGGTTTGTGTTCCTCTGCGGCTGTTCCTGTGCGGGGTGAGCGGCACATTTCACTGCTTAGATTTGAGGCCAGCTTGAGCAGTGGGGGGAGGGGGATAGCTCGGTGGTTAGCGCACTGGCCTTGTAAACCCAGGGTTGTGAGCTCAATGCTGGGGGGGAGGGGGCCTTCTGAGGGGCTGGGGCAGGTTAGATTAAAAAAAAAACCCATCAGGGACAGTGGTAGATCCCGCTGTGAGCGCAGGAATGGGACTCAATGGCCTCTCAAGGTCCCTCCCAGCACTACGAGATGCGCACAGCCCCAAGGGTGAACCCCTAACTAACACATTAAGCGCCATGGGCCAATGATCTTCTGAAACGCTGTTAAAGGGCCATCCTCCACACTACCAGCCAGAGGCCCGTGGTAACAAGGCTGCACTGGAGGGCTGGACTCAATCATTTACCCTCTCCTTACCTTCATCATCGTCAATAACCATGAGCTCAGCACCCCTCAGTGTCTGATGCCTTCCAGCTTTCCCTGTCCGGTGTGGAGTGCCTTAGTCTCCGTAGACTAGCTCTGCACCAATCTACTATATCATCTACCCATTCTCTGTGGGGCCTGCCTCTCCTGTTCGAACCGTCCATTATGCCAGATACCAGGGCCTTGATTTTTCCTTCGTCGTTCATTCTGCAAATATGCCCAAATAGTTGTAGCTTCCATTTTATAACCTTCTGCAGCAGGTTCCCTTTTGGCTGTATCTTCCTATATAATGCCTCACTGGTGAGCTTCTGCATCCCTCCTGTTCTCAGAATCTTTCTAGAACAACTCCTTTCAAATGCCAATACTCTTCTCTTCGAATCTTTCGTTAACGCCCGTGTCTCACACCCGTACAATATGCTGCTGAACACGCACGTTTTCAAGACGCCCAGCTTCGTTCCTAAGCTAATCGCTTTGCTTTTCCAGATCTTATCCATCGCCTTCAAACTCGCTCTCGCTTTCGCTGTTCTAGTCACTATTTCCTTCTTACAGGCTAGATCGTACGTTACGTTGCTCCCAGCTAGGTGAACTTCTCTACGTTGTCTTGTTCAATCCCATCTACACTGATCTTCCTTCCTATTTCCTTACCTCCAAATACCATTGATTTGTTTTATCGATGTTTCTAATCAGTCCGTACCGCTTCCCTTCTTCATTTAACACCCGCACCATTTTCACTAGCTTCTCCTCATCTTCCTCAATGAGAACTAAATCATCGGTAAACCTCAAACCTTGTTAACCTTAAACCTTGTTAATTAACCTGAAACCTTATTCATTCTTTTCCCGTGCACAGACATCCCTTCTACCTCTTCCTTGATCTTGTCCATCACTCTCTCCGGATGTGCGATAAAGATACTTGGCGATATTGGATCTCCTTGTCTCGTACTCCTTGCCCAGACACTGTAAATCTAGCCTGCTCAGGCCCACCCTCCCACTCTGTTCAGCACCACTCCAGCGGCTCCGTGACCGGGAGGTATCAGGCAACCTATAGGACAATTTTGCGGGATAAGCCCTAAACTGCCAGTCTGAGGGCTTGTCCACACTGCACATTTGAGGGCTGCGAATGGAGGAGCGCTCTGCATTGCATGCATGGAGCCTGCTGGGGCAAACCTAAGGAACCTCGCTTGTGTTGATGTGGTCTTGGTTCAAACAGCACCATGGTCTCATGCAGCAGGGGCCAGCTGGGGCAGTGAAAGAACGTCGCAGCAGTTCATACCACTGTGGCATGGGGCAGAACAATGCAAAGGCCCAGCTCCTTGGAGGTCTACAAGGCTCCTGCCGGCCACTGATTTGTCCATTTGGGGATGGCCAAAAAGAACTTGCCTTGGGTCTCCAAGTCATTACAATAAACGCTTGTTACACTTTCACTGGTGTTTCCAGGCCCTTCATACTGCTTTGATTTTCTCTAGCTCCTGCCAGCCAATGTTCTCAACATACTCCATGAAGACACGTTTGACCAAGGGTCACCCTGCTCATCCTGGCAGGTCAGCGTCACCTTTACACAAACAAGGAAACCAAGGCACAAGAAAGGCAAGTGGTTTATCTGCAGTCAGCAGCACAGCCTGGGCTAGAACCCCCCTGGTTCCAGGCCTGTACTTTATCACAAACCATAAGCCCTACTGTTGTCATCACTGTTCTCCCTCTCACCGAATGGGAAAATAGCAGGGATTCGGACCGATCCATAGTCATGTCAGGTTTCAGCTAATCCCCCTCCCATTTCCCATGACGTGAGTCTGATGGCTGAACAGAAAGGAGGCAGCTACCGCAGCTGCAAATGGGAGGCTTGCGCTACGAGCCGGTGCTACGCAGCCGGGAGACCCAGGGAAACGCGAGCCTGACGGAAGCCATCTCCGATAAAAGTTTGACAAGCGCTGCCTGAAGAGGATGCTAAGGATCGAGGAGGACAGGGTGGTGAAGAACGGAACGAGTGGGGATGCAATGATACAGAGACAGATGCCACGCACCGGGCGGTAGAATGGAAAGCCCCTCGCAGCATGGGTTCAAATGAGGGAGTAGGTACGTCAGTGGCCATGGCAGAGTGGAGGCCCCCCATGGAGAAGGAGTGGTGAAGACACATGGGAGAGTCTCTAAAGACAAAGCTCCATAGCAGGCAGGACAGCTCATAGGAAGGGAGGGCTCAGAAGCCCCCCATTGACAATGGGGCTAGCAGGCACTTCTGTTTACATGCAATGAACTGAGACCTCCCAACGCCAAGCAGCCACCTGGAGCTCCAGGTCAGTGGGTCTCAACCTTTCCCGGCTCCTGTGCCCCTTTCCGGAGTCTGATTTGTCTTGTGTGCCCCAAGGCCCCCCCAGACTTAACAACTCGCTCACAAAATCAGACCTAACAACCCAGAGATGTCACAGCGCGGTCTCCCTGGAAAACGGCTTCTCATTTCTACTACACAGTTACAAATCAAGAGGAATACAAATACGGTATTTACATTGCAGGGTATGATACAGAACAGTCTAAACAAGTCATCATGTGACGTTTTAGTTCGCACTGGTTTCGCTAGTGCTTTTTATGCAGCCTGTTGTAAAACTAGACAAATATGTAGATGAGTTGGTGTGTCCCCCTGGAAGACCTCTGTGAACGCCCCAAAGGCACACAGACCCCTGGCAGAGAACCACTGCTATAGGCTGCCCTAGAAGCCGAAGGAAAAAGGCATCACCTTGGGACTCGCAAGAACTGGGTTCATGCTCCATCTTTGAGGCGGACTGCCTCAGAAGACAGTTACTTGAGCCCAGGGTTGCTCCCTGACCTGTGAAAGAGGCATTAGCTGCCATTCCCCCCGCACTCTCTGGGGCAGAGACAGCCCCTCTGCAGAAGTACGTACAGCACCTAGCACAACAGGACTCTGATTTTGCTAGGGGCCTGCCGGTGCTATTGTGATACAATTAAAAGTGAGTTACAAAGGCTAACATGGGCAGGGGGGGAGCTTGGCACATGGGAAACAAGAGGTTACTCCAGACTTCATTATCTTTCTGGAGTCACCCAGCAGCTGTTGCCACGTGTGCACAACATCCCAGCTGTTCTCACCAGCTGCCCCGAGGGAGCCTGATCGCAGAAATGCTGACAAGTCGTCCTTGCCAATGGCCCCAGTGGTCCTCCCACAGTGGCAAAGCCATAACCTGCCTCCTGCGGGGGAGAGCACCGAGTCCTGCCTGCTGGCATCACAAAAGAGAAACGAGACCGAGGCCCAAGGGAAATGGGATTCCAAAGAGACAGTAATTCCAGTGATTGCTGCCAGTGAAGGGCTCCTACATGGATGGAGCCAGTAGGTCTGGCAGATGCCGACTGGCCTCAGCATGGTAGAGATAAGCCAACAAGGCTGTCGGCAACTCCCTCAGCCCCCTCCTTCACCCAGTCCTGGGCATTTCCTCATCCTTTTTAGCTTAATCTAATTATTAGAGTTCTGAAACCCATTAAGGTCTCTCAGAGGAGTCAGTATCTCCTCGCTGCGATTCAGACCTGGGCAACACAATGGGAGCAGCCGGGTCCAAAGAAGCCCTGGTTTTCCGGAGGCAGGCCCCTCTCCCGTGCCAGCCCCCACTCCCAGAAAGGAGGCAGATGAGCGCAAGACGAGGCAGCCGCACTAGGTGACAGCACTGGGTTGGATTCTTCTCCCTGCAGCTGTTGCTTTGACCTTCGTAAGCCTGGCAGGAGTTCCAAGAACTGCTCCAGCGCACAGCTCGCCCGCCTTACGCCTGCCAGGGATCAGACAGAGCTCTGCTGTGACCATCCCCATGAGCAGGGCTTGCAGCTGTAGCGTGGGCTGCCTCCGGCTTTGCAGACCCCTAAATCAAAGCTTCTGGCAGATTCATGCTTGCATGCTCCTAGGCCTCTGTGCTGGGGTTGGCTTCAATAAAGCTACAGCTAAGCAGCTTCCCTCTGCCTCCACAGCAAGAGGGGATACTCCCAGCTGCCTCTGGCCCCCGCAACCACTCTCACCACTGCCTGTTCCTGAGTGTCTGGGAAAAAGCTGCTCTGATGGATGGGGGAGTGGGGGGCCCTAAGGCCAAAGTCAGGAAATTACTTGAGACAAAGGGGTTATTGCCTGAGTATCAGCAAGTTGTTCAACCTCCTCTTTCTTCTCTGACACACTCCAGCTAGATGGCCCTAAGGAGACAGAAAGGGGGAAGAGGGGAGAGGTTTAGAACCCCCCAAGGGTGCTCAAAGCCAGAAGCACAGTATGGGTTGTGAGAACTCAGGGTTACAGAACTGGGGGGGAGGGGGGACGTGGGGAAACAGCCACCGAAGGACACTCAGCCACATCCTGAGTATTCCAGGACAGGAAAATCGTTTCCATCCCCAGACTCCAGCGAGCCTGTGAATTACTCCACCCACACCACCTTCCTGCAGACCTTCCTGCAGGTTTAGTGACTCTCTGCTTCTCCATTAAGGTCACATACCGAAGCAGCAAGAGAACCCAGAAGTCTTGACGCCCAATCTCCGGCACTCGCTATTAGGCAATACCATCTGGAGACTAGGGATGTTAACGTTAATCAGTAAGCCTCACCATGAATGGCTGAGGCTTGCTGGTCATGGTTAAACAGTGGGAGCTGGAGCAGACCCCTCGCCCCCAGCAGCTGTGGGCAGGGAGCTACTCCAGCCCCATAGGACCCACTGCGGGCAGCAGGGCATTCTACTGTGGCCAGAGCAGCCCTCAGCCCTGGGGAGACCGGGAGTGCTACAGGCAGGGGCTCTCCAGCCTCGCTTGAGCAGCCCTGGTCCAGGGTATGCTGCAGGCATTGGCTCTCCAGCCCGGCCAAAGCAGACCTGACCCATGGTGGTCCCAGGAGCGCTGCAGGCAGGGGGTGTTACAGCTCAGCTGCCCCCCATCCTTTAATCAGCTAACCTTAATGTATAACTGGTTAACTAATTAAATGGGATTTTACATTCCCACTGGAGACTGCTTTATGAAGAAGGGAAAAATGCGCTTCAGAATCCTTTATTACATCTAAGTTAAACAGCTGTGTAAAAATAGAATGATCCTTGTGGGAAATACCAGGCACTAGCTTATATCAGGACACACAGGCCAAACGTAGCAATGCTGGGGAGAACGCAAGAGGCCAGCAAAAAAACCTTACACATTAAACCATGGCCCCAAGCCAAGATTACAGATAGGGTAAGAGCAGACAGAGGAGTCTGGAGATGAACGCCAAGAAACTGTTGTGTGGTTCTCCATTCCAGCATCTCCCTCGCCACACGCTTCATTACAGTCCACTTAACTGCTGATGACAAGGCTTTCGATAAACACAGCACGACGGATTCCAGCTACTGTTGGTGACCTGCTGCTCCCAGGGCCTTCTGACATGCTTAGGGGCACTGCTCCAGCTATGCAGCTGGGCAGCCACTTTTCATTCCCCGATTTCCCAAATACAGGGTCAGGAACCCAGCTCCAGAGATGCTGGAAACGTGGCTGAAAAGAGGAAGCTTGTCTGATCTAATCGAGATTCTTCCCCGGGTGGCTCTGGTTTGCTGGTGCCACCGTCGCTGGTGACAAGCTGACAGGAGCCTGGATTGATGGACATGTAATCAGAAGGGATTCCTGGAGGCAATCAGATTGCATTGGAAGTGGTACTGCTGTACCCCAGTTTGAAGGAACGCTGCCACATGATGGTGTCTTTGGTCTTTCCAGGAAGGGAGAGCAGCTCCGATTACACATGGCTGGTCACATGTACAAACTGCCTGGGAAGCTCCCAGGGCTCTTCTACGCCCCAGGACGTCAGCTCTAGGGCAGCATTTGCTTGTTAGGACAGTAGCTGCCTGGTGGTGGGATGAAAAGTGCCTGCACTGCACCCCACTGCCAACCCCTGGCCTTGCTCTACTTCAGCTGGGTAGGGAAGCAGAGCGAGAGCTCTTAGCAGAGACCTACAGACTCAATCACTGGTACTGTCTTCGCTGTCAGAATATGCCCCCAGCAGGCTGAGGGAAGAGCCCTGGGCTGCTGCTTGGGACTGGGTCACAGCAGGTAATGAGGAGCTCCGACATCCAGCATCTAGGAGCCAAACAGAGCAGGTTCAATTATTTACACCTCACGCCCACTGCACAAAGAGCTGCACACAGACGACTGGTGAAATCAGGAGTCACAGCACTCCTGCTGCTGCACGGATGGGCTTCTATCACCCTGCCTGGCCCAGGCTATGCCATTCCCTTGCCCTGCCCTGACTGGAGCATCCACAGCAACACCAAGCATCAGGACCCCAGCAAACCTGTTTTCTCAGCACCGTGTTTGAATCTCAATGAGGACGAAAGGGTTTTTACGCTGCTGGGAGAAGAGTCAGTTGCGTTTCTACTGAGGCTCCCGTCCTGCCCCCTTGTGGTGCAGTAAGAGAATGGAAATGGGTGAGATACTCCAGTGCATGAGCACTGAAGGAGGTGAGGTTAGTCAAATCTCAGTCTAAGGCAGATACTTCTGTGACACGGCCTCTAGTACGCAGAACCGTCCTGTCGCTTCAAGCTCTCAAGACGGACAAGGGGGCGCGGAGGGACTGGTGCACGGATCTCATAAGGAAAACATTTAACTGGGCCATTCATAAGGTGCCAGGTTTAGCTTGGCAGCCAATGTAATCTTATACAGCTCCTGTCATTCAAAAAGATTAACTACCTACATGCGGGGCCAGGATCGTTTTGCCCACCATCAAAATGCAGCCAGCTCTGTGATAGAATACAGCCACTGTCCAAGAGAACAAAGCAACGAACTAACAGAGGAGTGATGTTATGAACAATAACTGCATTTTACTCTGGTACTTGTACAGACCACACTGCCACTCTTCCATGAGCACCAAAATGCGAACACAGAAGCTGAAATACTGGCAATCAGCTTTCATGCTTCAGGGCACCGGAGCTTTGCCAGAGTAGCTATGAAGGAATGTTAATACCCCCCAACAATGCGCTATAAGGGAGGCAGGAGAGAGCAGATTGCTTCCTCTCACACGCTGGGCATTGGCCTTACTGGAAATCCAACACCAGACCCGATGCCATTCTGGCAGAAAGCTCTATTGGGTCGTGAATTACTCACGTGAGACACGTGATTGAAGACAACACACAGACGTGTGATTAAGCTGTCTGATGTCACCACCCTGGTGACCTGGAGTTAAGTGGCTAATCAGATCCTGGATAGCAGTGCAGGTGAGGCTGCACTGAAGTTACCTGAGCTTTGCAGTGTATTTTGCTTCCCTTCGCCGTTAGCTGCGGTGCAGCCTGGGGTCTGTTTCTTCACAGTGACCAGGCCGGCCAGCTGGCACTTGCTGTTCAATTTGCCCACGCTCTTCTCCCAGCTCTCAGGCTTTAGCTTCTTCCTCTGGGGCTCAGCGTCCTACAGAAAGGAGCACAGACATTAGTGTTCTGTCTTCCGGCAGCTGGCGGAAACAGAGAGGCTATGCAAAATGCCGCAACAGCAGCAAGGGTGGACTGGAGCTACATATGCAGAGGAATCATGTCCCAGAGCAGCGAGGAGAAAGCCCTTACCTGGGCATCTAAAGGAGCAAAGAAAGGGTTTGGCTAGGTTGGGACAGAACATTTGTCAGGTGTACAGGAACAAAATCAGCACAGAAAGACTCAGGCTGAATGCCAGGCAGAGGTCGCTCTCATGGAGATCAAGAAGGGGCTGTGGAAAAGCCTCCTTGAGGGCTGATGCCCCAGTGCTTGGTGCATCCCCAGCTAGTCTGGAATTGCCACCGCTAAGCTGCCATAGTTGCAATGGCAAGGGGGCGAGCCAGATGCGTGCCACAGGACTTTTAAGTCTCCAGCTTCCGTGGGCTCGAGTGTTGGCTGCTTGCCTAACCACTGGGTTTACCACACTTGTGGTGGGAAGAAAAATTAGCTTTCAGTATCTGAAGGTGCCAACAGATCGCGATTAACATCAAAAAGACATCCCCAATTAGTACTAACTGGCCTGTCCGGTGGACTCTCTGTGGTGATTTACACCAAGGAGTGAGCTCCTTCTGCCCCAGGGCAGCCATCAGAACAACAGGCTTGGATCATGCTAGGTAGCTCATGAGCCCTGCTCTGGATGAACCTGGGGCTTCAGGACTGTTCAGCTGGCATCTTCCACTACTGCTCAACTTGTACTAACTTCAGTCACACCGATACAATGATCCCACCATACTGATCCTTCCCGGCACGAGCTGAGAACAGAGAGCAAAGCCAGCAGCACTGGGCTGAACACTAAGAAGCACCAGGCATGAAAATTGGAGCGTAGGCTCACTCCCATGGAGATGAGCCCCCTTGTTAGTTCATACAGGCTGAAAGTTACCTATTTCTTCCTTCCAGTCCCATACACAAAGAGCACTGTGTCCTACCCTCTGCACACCAAAGAGGCGGTTGTGCCTCCAAGTTGGCAAACAAGGGATTTCACATACAACATGGTTTGCTGGGTTTTAATTTGTCCCCCTCTGGAAAATTTCCCACTCCTGTACCCCACACTGCTGGAAAAGCCCCAGACCTCAGGATTTACCTCCTGTAAGATGTCTGTGGGTTTCATTTTCAGTACTGATCTTGAGGGCTCTTGGGCAGCTTCCTCATCAGAGTCAGAGTCTTCCAGGAATCGCCTGCTCTGGGCTTGTTCCAGCATAGCTCTGCAAAGCAAAGGGATCCCCCCCATGGAGGTTAACGGAATGACTTGACTATGGTCTAGAAGTACCCACGTGGGTATTCAATAATGGCTCTTCAATCTAGCAGACAAAAACTAGGACACAATTGAATGGCTGGAAGTTGAACGAGACTTATTCAGAGAGGTAGCCGTGCTAGTCTATATCTTCGAAAGCAACAAGGAATCCTGTGGCACCTTACAGACTAATAAATGTTTTGGAGCATGAGCTTTTGTGGGCAAAGACCTGCTTGGTCCTTGCCCACGAAAGCTTACGCTCCAAAATATCTGTTCGTTTATAAAGTGCCCCAGGACTTTTTGCTGTTTTAGACATAGTCTATTATCCAGAACTCTCAAATAACCAGCATTTTATCCATAAGTAAATTTTAGTTACATTTTCCATAAGGACAGTAAAGTGAAAGTAAATGCAAATAAACACAAAAAATACAGTGTAAGTTTCCAGTGTATAATATGACTGTTGTTGGTCAGTAAAGTACTCTGCATACATTTTTGTTTGTTTCTTAACATCTAGGCTTGTTTTCTTTAGCGTTATGCATTGCTATGTGCACCTCTCTATTATCCAGAGTATTTGAATATCTGGCAACCTCCCAGTCCCAGGACCACCAGATATGAAAGCATTTACTGCAAAAGGTGTTATATTTTTATTTGTCGGGGTGGTGGTGGATTCACCATCACTGGTAACATTTAAATCAAGACTGGATGATTTTCTAACAGATCAGCTCTGGGATCCATTCTGGGGCAGTATGTGGGACGTCTGAGTTGACAATCACCATGGATTTTTGGCCTTGGACTCTGACTCAATGAAATCCATCTACTTTTGTGAGCCCTGCACATGATGTAGCTCTGATATGCTACAACAGCCCCTAGGCCAAAATCCAACAGCTTCTGCAGAAACACTTAACACCTTCTTCCCTTCCCAGTCCGTTAGCTGCTATAGCGTGGCAGACCTGGGATCTGCGCACTGCTCCAAGTCCCATTTTTAGGTGTAGTTCAGTGCTGCTGAAAGGTCTGTCACTTAGCTCTAGAACACTAGCATGGGCACAGCTAGGAGTTTACTCCACACCCCGATACAAAGGTACTTTTAGCCCTACACCCTGGAAGAGGCGAGTTCAGTCACAGAGGCCAACTCCTTCTTTGATCTTTTTGCCAAAGGTGCTAGATGGGACAGTGATCTTTGGTCGGCAAACACCTCTCTGCGGAGGACCATGTAACTTACATTTCCCCTACCTGCTTCAATACCTTGTGCGTGTCCTTTACCTGTATGTCTAGATAGATCAGATACCAGCCCTCCTAGATCTCTCCACATCCCAGTTCACACTGCAGCTGTACCATACACAAATCTCACAACTCATAGATTACATGTACTGTCTCTCTTGAGATCTCTGGGGGAGGAAGTGTTAAGACCGTGCAGCCCATAGGTGATACCCTGGAAAGTTTCGTGCATCCAGGTGCAACCAGAATGCAAACAAAAGCTATGCTATCAGCTGACTCACTTCATCTCCTCCTCATCCTCCTCCATCTCCTTTCGTTTCCGCTCCTCCTCATACTCCTTATACTGCTTCAGCATGGATTCAAAGTCCACATTTGCCTGACGCTGGTTCAGCTCCTTCAGCTCTTGCAGATTCTCCAGAACCTCCATCTCTAGCTTGGAGTCCTTCGTTCGGTTCTCCAAGACCTAGCAGAGAAAACAGAGCTCCTGATGCACTATGAGCCACATCAACAACTCAAGCATTGTAGCTTCCATTACTATTATGGCAATTCCATCCTGCCATGGTACCTAAGTGTGAAGGTTTACCATAAGTACTAGGCATGAAGCAGGAATACAGGGCACTTTTCTTTCAGGTCTTTACAAGCACAGTGAAAGACTGTGGTCGAATCTCTTTACTCATTCTAGGATATAAGAGAACCCACTGACAGCAGAAACCTCAGATATCATCTCTGCTTATGTCAGTTCCAAAGGGTTGCTGAAGAACTGGGGCAGCAGACAAGTAGCCTGAGACCTGCTAATCTAAGCCCAATATTTAAGTTGCTCACTCCCCCTGGGGAAAAGGAAAGAGTGCATTCAAATACCTTCATGGGATTGTTCAGCTCTTCCTCCTCTCTCTCCTTCTGCACTCTCTTCTCCTCTTCCTCCAACAGCTTCTCCGCCTGGAAATTCCGAGTGGCGCCATGTTCCATGGTATAGTCCGTGTTCTCAGGATCTGTCTGAGGAAGACATGAGCAACATAAGGGACTTATTGGGGACGTTCCACACGCGCGAGACAGGCCGCTAGCGCTTTAGGCATTCTTAATCTGTTCAGTGCTGGCTATGAATAACTTACGTGACTTTTAAAGCAACACAGAAAGCTATAGAAAACACTTCAACCTTGTTTTATTCACATCAATGCGCCAGCCGTCAAAATAATGATTATGCCCTAGGTCAGTGGTTCACGACCTTTTCAGTAACAGGGCACACTTCAACAAGACAAATAATTCCATGGTGCACACACTTTTTACTTGTGACGGGGGAGGCACAACTATTTAAATAATGTCCCAGCACCATCAGGCTCCCTTCTTCCCCACTTCTCACGGGCCAGGGGAGGCAGGCTCCCCACCAGCTCATCTGGGCCAGGAAGCAGCCTTTCAGCTGCCTCCCAGCATGACGGGGCTCCTGTGGGGTTGGCATTTCCCCTAGCAGTACCTCTGCAAAGAGCCAGTGCGAGGGGAAACTGACAAACCCCATGCCTGCTGGGACTCCTCCCCCAGCAGAGTGGCTCTCCAAAGAGCAGTGGTGAGGCAAATTCACAAAATGTCATGGCACACTTGGGATAGTTCTCGCAGCACACCGGCTAAAAACCACTACCCCAGAAACACTTATCGTACTTAGATATGTGAGGCACAACAGTGACTTATTCTGACTGGATAAAATACTTCACAACTTATTAAAAAAGGAACAAGAGCCCAGCTGAGACAGAACACTCCAAATTTTCACCTTGAAAGTGATTTCTGCCAGGCAGCGCGTGCACTTGATGTAGAAGCGAAAGATGGGAAGCCCCAAGTACACTTCATTCTGAACAGTCTCCTTCCGAGCGTTAAACTTCTTGCCTTTATAGATGTACTCACCACATGTCTTGCACCTACAAGAAGCAAAAGGGGAAGTGAATTAGGTCCACAATGCATAAACAAAAACTAGAGAAAAACACAACAAGGAGTCCTGTGGCACCTGAAAAACTAACAAATTAATTTGGTTATAAGCTTTTGTGGATTAAAGCCCACTTCACCAGGCGTAATATTTAAGCATCATATAACAGTTTGGGAGTGTTTAGATTATGCCATTCTCGGAGAGATTCTGCTATTCAGTTTACAGCTATACATGATCAACCTACCCCCAAAAGAGTTAAGTCAGTTGTATATATTCTGATGCACATGGTAACTTGCTCAAAGGAAAGCAAGCAAGACTCACAGCGTTCCGTATCAACAAAATCCAGTCAGTACATTCTGCAAGTAGCTGGATTCACCCTCCCTCTAAATATATGGTCAGCTGGATGGAAACACAGCAAGAACGCAGAGCAGGGGTATCATACGAAACCTGCCAAACTCTTACGACTGAACACCGTTTCAGCAGGTTCTCCAGGGCATTTACTGCCAGTACCATATCCCTCTCACCTCATGTTGAATGGTGCCATCAACCGCACAACATACTGACGGTCCTTTGGGAGCTTGAGCTTTGGGATTTTAGATGGATCGAAGTCGGGCGGGTAGTATTTCTACAAGAACAGAGCACAAAGACATCAGCAGAGTCTGTGGGGTATAAAATAGCGTAAAATAGCGGGGAAAGGGTATTACCCTTTGCTCTCACACGTTGGGACTCACAGAGAATCAGAGCCTGCACCTGCGATCACATCAGGAGCCCACCCATTGCCTCCCACACACAAAGCTTATCAGGCATCTCAGAAGCACAGACGTAGCTGCTCCCTCCCCACTGTGGCTCCCCCGAATTTCCCCCTCTCCCCTCCCCCACGATGGGCTTCCCGGGCCTCCCCAGTTACGGGCCCTCCGGGTCTCCCCTTCTCCCCTCCCCCACTACCGGCCCCTCAAGCTCCCTCTCACTTCTCCCCCACTCTGGGACACCCCCGGGCCACACCTTCTCCCCTCCCCCACTACAGGTTCACCCGGGGCTCCCCGTCTCCAGGCCGGGCCGCCGGCTGCCCCTCACTCACATTCAAAACCTTCCTCTCCGACATTTTGCCCCCCTGTCTGTGCCCAGCTCGCTCCTCCCCTCTAACTTTCCCCCACAACAGCTCCACGGGCACTTCCTGGATCGACCCCTCACCCTCCCATTGGCCTGAAACGAGAGAGCGCCAAGTAGAGTTGCTTTCTATTGGCTCTTAGTGCCGCTCCTCACGAGCCAATCCCGCCCACTGGCCTGTGTGTTCCAGCTAAAGAGGTCCGCCTACTCCTCAAGCGCTGCCGAGAAGCGTTCCGGGTGCAGTTGACTCCTGGCTGTTGGAGTCTGCCAGGCCCTTTGGAGAGATGGTTAGAGGTTGTTGGAGTTTCAGTATATTGGCCACACCTAGAGGCTGCTGTCCTAGGGCATTTAACACCCTGCTATGTAGCATCAGAGGGGTAGTCATGTTAGTCTGTGTCCACAGAAACAACAAGAAGTCCTGTGACACCGGATAGACACAGATCTTTCGGAGCATAAGCTTTTGTGGGCAAAGAGCCACTTCGTCTTTGCCCACGAAAGCTTGTGCTCCAAAAGATCTGTTAGTCGACCAGGTGCCACAAGACTTCTCGTTGTGTCTGCTATGTAGTGTATACAGAAGCCAGGCAGCAAGGCACCTGCTCATGAGTTTGCTCATTGCAAGTAGGACATGTGGAGGGCTCTGCAGGGTTGACAGAGCTATGCCACACCGGTCTCACACTTGGCATCTCAGGGACGAGTGGGCCCAGCCTCAGGAAGCTGTTCTCAATAGTGACAGATGGCAGAACGAGCAGCAATGGTCTGAAGTCACAGTGCAGGAGGTGTAGGTTGGATATTAGGAAAAACTATTTCCCCAGGAGGTGGTGAAGCACTGGAATGTGTTACCTAGAGAGGTGGTGGAATCTCCACCCCTAGGGGTTTTTAAGTCCCCGCTTGACAAAGCCCTGGCTGGGATGATTTAGTCGGGGTCGATCATGCTTTAGGCAAGGGACTGGACTCGATGATCTCCTGAGGTTCCTTCCAAATCTAAGATTCTATTAACCCAGCACAAGCTCTCACGGTCTCTTAAAAGACCACCCTACAAAAAAAGCGTATTATAGCAATGCTCCACCTATTCTATACACACTCTCTACCATTAGCTGGTCCAATGCGATCCAGTATTGCCAATCCCCGTCCTTCCAAAGTCACAAGATGGGTGTGGAAAATCATGAGATTATTTAAAAAAGAAAACATTTTGGGATTTTGTCTTCTGGCTTTTGAGCCTTTATGAGGTACTAGGGTTTCATTTTCATGCTTTTCTCCCCAGCCATGAGGACTACAGGCTGAACCTCTCTAGTTCGGCACCCTCTAGACCTGACTGGTGCCAAACGAGAGAATTTGCTGGTGGTCAATATTGTCTAGCAGCATTACCAACACTTCTACTGCTTACTGGGCTTTTAGAAGACATTTAGGGGTAAATTACAGCTAAATAACATCACAGAACACTGAGAGCCAGGACTGGTGGCTGGAAACAAACTTTATGGGACCATGGGAAACTTGGCCACACCCATGATAAGTGGACATCCAGCTAACTAAAATAATGCCAGATTACAGAGTTTGCTGGATATGAGAGTTCTGGATTAGGAGGTTCAACCCGTAGAAACTTTCTCAAAAAACCCTAAAGCCAAGATTCTTGTGTGTTCCCATTACTACAGCTGGTGGGTCTTTCAAAAACAATCAGGCAAATCCCATTAGAGTGAGATTTGTGATAAAAATTGCAAAAGCTGGTAACACTGCTGAGCATGTCCCAAAATAAAAGCATTATACAGCCAGACAGGACCACTCTAATCATCTAGTCTGACTGCTGTCTAGCCAGGCTTGCAAGGATTAGATTTTTATTGATAAATGTTTTATTGGTAAATGTTGATTCACTATATCCATGTGGATGAAAATATTCCTATGAATAATAACCAAAATGTGCAGACAGGCAAAGCAAGAAAAATGCTACTCAAGAATTTAGAGTTTGATATAAGGATATTTACTTTGTATATTTACATGGGATTTTGACAATTTGTGCTCTTGTGGTTATATAGCTTTAACTTTTTGAATCTCAAATAACATTGTTTCCCATGAAAGTTGAAATAGATAAAAACTGGGAAAAATATTTAAAAGTAAGCAACAATACTATCCATTGAATAATCACAAAATAAAAGCTGAATATTGCCTAACCTATGTACAACACAGGTCATGGTGCATCCCTGAATTAATTCCTATTTGAACTGAAACATATCTGTTTGTACAAATGATCTAAATTTAAAAATAAAATTTAACCTTACCAAGATCTAAGAAAGCCCTATAAAATATCCTAAAGAAAGAGGCCAAAACTAAGCTGTAGTTTCAAATGGATACGGTGTTCTTACGTCTCCCTGCCCTATGCTCTTGTGGCAAACAACCACCAGGCTCCACCCCAGAGGTAGCTGCATGCAGCAATGCTCAAGTAGATTATTTTAAGGCCTAATCCTGCAGACATTCCCTGCCAGGCACAGTGCTTTCTAATATGAGGTGTTTACTTGATAGGATTATTCATGATAATAAGCAATCCTACACACAGCAGGAAAAGCACTGGCAGGATCAGGCCCATAAACTCAGATGCTACAGAGTACTTGTGTATTTATAGTTATACACATGAAGTTTTACTGAATAGATGTGTAAGTCTTTGCAAGATTAGGACCTTGTACTATAAAACACTTCAAGGAATGGACGAAAGGTGCTATTTAAAAGTCATATGTTCTTTATCTTCTTGACTTGTTTGAATTGCCGTTGCCGAGTGGAAAAATCTAATAAAATAGACCATGAATAGAAATGTGATAAACATAAATCCCCAAAGCTGAAAGGTACCCAGCGAGACGACCACTTAATACAAATGCCATTTATTTATTTCCTCCATTAACTTTTTGATTTCTTTGCAGAATACACTCGGCCTTAAAGATTATGTTCTTGGACAGAATGCCAGAGCAAATCCAGACCTGTTACCTTCTGACTTCTTTGGCTAAAAAGTGCAATTTTGATTTGGTTATTTTAAATATGTTTTAACCTGATTACAGGGTGCCTCCTCCATCGGAAAGTCAAGCTTTTCCCTACACCTGAGGACATGGATTATTCCTACCCCTGTAAGATATCAGCGCACAAGTCAATGTGTTACAAGATCAGCGGCTGCTCACTAGGCATAGACTGCAAAGCCAGAAAACACTTGCATGCTTTTGAGGGACTGACAGATGGATTATTAAAAGTGGGTGGCACAACACTATGATTTTAACCCTAGGGCCTCCCGGCCTGTCTCCTCTTTAGGAGTAGAGTGATGCATCTGCCACAAAGGGCAGGGACACAGGGAGAGGAGGGTGTCCTTTGCAGGGCAGGATGTAAGGTGGGGAATTGACCAGCAAAGGGGCAAGAAAACCAGATGTCACTGGGAACTGGGAAGAGCACCAGCCAGCACCAGGAATCAGGAGGAGGATGTGACATTGACAGAAGGGACCTTCGATGTGAACTGGCCAAAGCCAGCCTTGCAGCAGGGGCTTGGCTTTGAATCAGTGTCTGAGCCACGCTCAGTCTAAAGGAAAGGGTTTGGGCTGAACGTCAGCCCCGTCTCTCTTGGGAGTCACGTTCTGAGTTGACCCCGTCGCAGGGCCGCCTATGTGAACACAGTGCAGGAGTGACAGCTGGCTGGGGACCTCCGGAACCAAGAGCACCAACACTGCAGCCAGAACTGTTACAGCTCTGGAGATGGGTCTGTACTAGACTCAGGTCCTCAACAAATCAGCTCAGCCGGGTGTGTCCCGCACCCATGTAACTCCTCTTCCCCGAGGAAACTCATCCCGAGCGTCTGAGGCCCACAGCAGGTTGAATCCCGCAGGAGCGCTTAGTGGGTCGCTGAGGACAGCAATGACAACAAGGTCCCAGCAGCCAGGCTGGCAAGAATTGGGCCTTGTAAGCCATGCAGGGGTTGGGGTGTGGAGAAGGCCAGGGAGGCTTGGAGAGCTCAGCAGCAGACAGGAGGGTCACCACGTAGGGACCCTCGCCCAGCCCAGCTCCTGTGTTATCTGTCAGGCCTCAGCAGCAGGCAAAGGCTAAAGCAAGTCTACTTTGTACCCCCCGAGGAGGCAGGTGCGAGTGCTTCTGGTTGTGCCAGGCACCCCGTCTGCTCACGGCTGTGTCCAGGGGCTGCCAGACACCCGTGGGCTCCAGGCGCTGTACTCGCCATAGTCTGTGAAGTCCTTGGCTGCTACTTGCACGTGGTGGATGGCTCTGGGTCGGATCCCGGTCAGGATGAAGGAGGTTTGCTCATATGGCCCGATCTGGGAGCAACACACACAGCAGAGGTGGGGTTAGGCTGGGAACATGCCCCCCCCAGCAATCCTGCAGGGCCGCGCTTGGCAGGGGGTAAGGGAGGTGGCTGCCTAGCCGAGGGGGAAACAGGGAACGGTGTGTGCCTGACTCTACCCTGCACTCGCCCTCGAGCTTGGGTGCTGTAGGAGGCAGTGCACAGAACGGACCAGAGGAACAGCCTGAGTGGATCTGTCCCAGGGCCTGTCTAGCCCAGCCTTCTGCCTCTCACAGTGGTCAGTGCTCACTGCTCCTGTAGAAAGTGTAAGAATCCCTCGGCAGGATCTCCGCCCCCAGAAGGAACAGAGCCAAGGGATGGAGAACTGGGGGGATGGGGAGCCCCCCTCCTGCCTGTAGATCAGCTCTCTAAGGCTCTTCACAGGGCTCAGAATGGTAAGAGGCGACTGCCCCGGTTCGGAGCCAGCAGCCCTGGCGCAGGCAGCAGGCAGGATGTGACTGGGGCAATTTCTGTGCCAAAACAGATTGTGACTCGACCCAGCTGGGTCCTGCCTGGGCCATTGGCTATGGGACGCCAACGAGGCCTTTCCCCGGGGGCTGAGTGCCCCGGCTACCCTTAGTACCATCCACAAAGCCAAGCATGGCAGGCTCTCACCGTTCGGTTGCTGTTGGCTCCCTCTCTCGTGTAGCGGATCAGGTATTTGAGCGGGAAGTACTGCGGGAAGGGCCAGGAACTGGGCGGCTGCCACTCCAGAAGCAGCTTCCTGCTTTCCCCAGGGATGGGGGAGACCCTCAAGTCTTCTGGGGGATCTGGCCTGACTAACAGAACACACGGCGCAATCACACCCCAGAGCGTCTGGCATGGCCAGGAGCCCCAGTCTGCCAGCAGCGACAGCAGCCTCCTTGCTGTGCCCAGCAGCGCTGGGTGGGGAGCCCAGCACAAGGAGCGTCCCCCGGCTGTGCTCTTTGAAATCTACCAGGGCCCCAAAGTGCTCGTGGGAAGTTCCAGCCAGCCAAAGCTGGAGACGGAAGTCCTCTGTCATGGCACCATGGGGCGAGCCAGGGGAGGCATCCCCGTGCACAGCGCCCCGCTGGAGTTGGAGGGAACACTCCGAAGTGTGGCCTGTTCAGACTCCACCTGCGGTGATGTGTTTGGGGAAGTGGCGCCTGCCCCTTGAAGAATGGGGCTGAGACCCACCAGCTCTTTGCACAAAGGCGTCCAAGCAGCTGGCAGACCCAAGGGACTTTCCATCCCAGATGAGCTGTGTGAACCCGCAAGGACCTGGCATGTTTCAGCTGGGATTCCCCATGGAGCCTGAGCGGGGTGGGTCTGTCCCGCAGGCTCCTTTGAGATTCCCAGCCTCTGCCCCTAATCCAGCCAGCCCCTCTGGTATCTGAAAGGTGATGGCTGGGTTCACTAAAATATTCTTTCTCTAATGCTTCACATGCCACAAGGAAACCCTCCACCCCAACCCCATTACCAGGGTCACCAAGCCCAGGGGAAACACAAGGCGGGAGGTGGTACAGAACCCAAGAGTTGTGCCCTGTACTAACCACAGTGCTATGGGTCCTTACACGTGGAACCCTGCCCGTCCCCCTGCACGCCAGGTCCCCTGCCCTTCCCTACCCCTGAGCTGCATCCCCAACACTTACTGATCTGCTCCACGACAAAGGGGAAGAGGTTCATGGCAGTGCCCAGTGGGTTCACGGCCGTTATGTTCAGCACATAGGGGGTGATGGAAAACATCTGGATGTCGCTGATGGTGCAGCTGCGGGCCCCGGCCCCTGGCTGGACACACTCGTTCTCCTGGGCCGCTCTGCCGTGTCTGCGGGGTGGGAGGGCACAGCTCAACGCCCTGTTCCCTGTCGCTCTGAGAGCTCAGTCACAAGCGATATCAACATGGAGGGTCTCTATCCTCGGCCCACAGGCAGAGCTCCAGGTTTTGTGCTCCCCAGCGAGCAGGAGTCTGCGCTTGCCTCTCACCCAACAAGCCCCCACATTTCCTTTTTCCATCCATGTGCAGAATAAATTTTGTTGTTCACCAAGCCATGTGCGGCTGTGCACTGGTGCTAGACACACACATGCTGACAGCTGTGGGTGCTCTGCCAATCAGCTGGGCAGCACCTGAAGCTCTCCTGGGCAGCTTACAGGGAACGCTGCTCTCACCCCAGCCAAGGAGCGAGCTCCCAGGAGTGGACAGCTGATTGCACTTGGGGACTGAACTGGAGTCCACCTTGAGGTCGGGTCCCATCTCACTCCCCATCCCCCATGTCCGCAGCTGGGCCCTGGCTCCTGGAAGATTTTACCTGTATGTGGTGATGAAGAAAGTCTCCAGATGTGGTTCTGACTGCAGCTTCCAGGTACATTTGACAGTCTGGGGGTAACTGACAGCCCAGCACTCAACGTCAGGCTTCTCGGGCGGTGCTGCAGGAGGGGGACAGATGGATGGTCACAGAGATACAGCAGGGGAGGACAGGCTGCATTCAGGGCTGCTAAATCCTGGCACAACACCCGCCGCCCAGTTCTGCAAGGGGCTCAGTCCCTGGGGGGGCCATACCCATCAGCTGCTCCCAGCCTGTGCTCACAGACATGGCTCTTTTAGCTCAGGCAGCAGAGGGAGGTGCATATCGGCCCCCGGTTCAATCCCCGGCTCCTGACAGCCTGTTACCCAGCTGCAGTGGATGCAAGAACAGAATGAGGGGCACTGCCCAGCCCCAGTGGAAAGAGACAGCAGACTCACAGCCCACCCGCAGCTGGATCCTACGCAGGGTCTTCACAGAGCCAGGCTGGTGGCAGGTGTATTCCCCCTCCTGGGCCAGGCTGGCGTTCCTCAGCAAGAGCTGGCCCTGGTCTCCTGCTGCCGCATTCTCGGAAGCGTCCACCTTCGTGCCGTTCACTCGCCATTCCACCCTGGCAGCCACGTCACAGCGGAGAAGCAGGTCGGAGCCGAGTGCACCATGCTGCACATGGCAGGGACCTAGAACGGAAAGACGAGCTGTCATGGGGCACAGGGCATGACCTGGTGCTCGGGCAGGCAGTGGGAGCTGCTTTTGCAGGGTGGAGAAAAGCCCCCAGGGGAGTTAAGTGCTTAAATCCCATTAATAGTTCGGGAAAGTCAGAAGGAAGCAGGAGCTCGCCCGGTCTGAGCTGGGTATCACAGGCCACGGCCCCAGAGTGAGCCTGGAAACTCTTTTGGACAATGTACCTCTTCCGGCGAGGCTGCTGGCATGAGGTGAGGATGCAGAATCCACCACCTGCTCTGGAGCTTGTCCTGTTGGTTAATCACCCTCCCGGTTACAGCTCAAGTGTCTGGCTTCTGCCCCAGCGGCTGGTTCTTGTCCTACTTTTCCCCCCTAATTAAACTTACCTAACTCAGTGCGTAATGACTATGGCATTGGCCTCCTAAGCCAGGAGTTGTGGGTTCAAGCCCCCACCTTCCCCGTGGTGAAGTTTATCTTCATTACTGTTTGGTGCAAACAAGCTCCCTTAGCTGCTTCTGAAAACCAGGGCTGCCGGCCAGGGCACCAACCAGGGAGCCAGGGCACCCGGCTTAGCTTCCGGACTTTGTCCCTGTTCCCAAGGCAGGTGGTCCCATCTAAACGGAGCTGTGACTCGTTGGCTTGCAAAGCCATGTGCTTCCCTGCTCCCGCTCCTGCAGGAGGCAGCTGGGGCCAGTGGCAGCCTTCCCTCTCTCACCCTTAATGTGCTTTTATCCCCTGGCAGGGACTGAGCTGCCAGGACTGCCTGTTTGCCAGCATCGGGCCTGCGCTGGGCAGCGGCCAGGTTGGGAGGAGGTCTTCCACCCAACAGGCACGTGGGGAAGAGGGTATACAGCTCCCTCTGCCATGGACGGGGACCAAGTCAGGCCAGTGGACGAGATGGCACATGGGTGTAGAGGGGACCATCTGCTCCGTGCAGCCCAGAGCCAACACCCTAACTGCCAAAGGGCTGGTGAAATACACCAGCCTCACAGGGGCCTGTTCCTCATACCCTCCTCTCCATCGCTCCGGGCGGTGCTGCTGCAGGGGGTGGAGCAGGCTGGCAGGACCCAGGCGAGGATCACCATCCACTTCATCTCCCAGCAGAAGCCGGTCAGCACCTGGAGGAAGCACCGTCCCCCACAGAGGGGCTGATCCAGCTAAACAGACCTGGGAGATACACACATGGCATCTTGTAGAGCTGGAAGGGACCTTGGGAGGTCGCTGAGTCCAGTCCCTGCCCTCTTGGCAGGACCCAGCACCACCCCCTTTCCCTCCACCCCCAGACCTGTAAATGGCCCTTCTAGGATTGAGCTCACAACCCTGGGTTTAGCAGGCCAATGCTCAAACCACTGAGCTACCCCTCCCCTGGAAGTGGGTGTGGCTGGGAACAGACCTGCCCAGGGGCTGCTGCAAGAGGTTGACCTCATTGATGGATGGGTTTGGGTCCCCTCAAGGCAACAGCAGCAACTAGCGGGTGGAAGAAAGGGCCTCACACCTGGTTGCTGAGTCCAGCAGCCAGGCAATTCCCTGCTCTCCCCCTTGCCTCAGTTTCCCCTACCCCTTTGTGAGCAATTTGCAGCAAGGGCTGTCTGGTCCAGCCTGACTGGTGCCTGGTGGTTGTGCTCCAGAGGAGAGGCACCATCCCTGGGGGCAGGCCTGACAGCTCCACATAGCTTCTGCTGCCGTCAGGCCCCAGCGAGCCCCACAGGCACAGTGCCAGCTGCGTGGCCGGGGGAAGAGGACCCAAAAGGATGCCCCCAGGACAAAGCTGGTCCCAGCTGGGCTTTCCTCAACCCAAGGGCCCTGTAGCATCTCCTGGGGGAGAGAGACAGGCCAGACTAGAAGGAAACTACAGGGGGCCTCTTTCCATTTGGGCCTGGAGCCCCCCAGTCTCCATGGGGACTTCAGACCTGGCCCCGGCTTCACACGGCCTGAGACCAGAGGGGAGTGAGCCCTGCAATGTAACCCTTTCTCTCCCAGAGGCTGCAGCACCACCAGCTTTTGGCTCTTTCCAGGGGGCACTGGCCAGCGCGCAAGGGGTTAACGGGGGCTAAAAGGCGGGTGTGGCACTGCCCCTCAGGAAACAACACCCAGTGGCAGCTGGAGTCATGAGTGCGGGCCAGTCTCGGCCGGGGTTTCCCAGGCAGGGCTGGGAAGTGCCTCTCCCCCGTTGTTTGGCAGATGTACGCGGATCTGGTGTGTTACACAAGGGGGCCGGCGTCAGGCGCAGCCTGGGGGCGCACGAGGGCACCAGCTGTCACTCTGAGGCTGGATCGATTTACTGGCAGCCCAGCGAGGCAGGGACAGAAAAGGGGAAGTTTTTGACTGAAACTATCTGAGCATGGTGAAACCACTCTGGGAGGCAGCCTTCCCTACTGGTTAGAGCACCCGGGAACCCTGGATTGCACCCCAAGCTCTGGGCCTGGCCTGCAGGGTGTCCTTAGGCAAACCACAGTCCCGATCCGTGCCTCAGTTTCCCCAACTGCGCCTCAGGTTCCATCACTCAAACAATGGGGTGATGATGCTGAGCTTTGAGATCTGCTGCTGGGAAACGGGAGCTAAGTGCTGGGGCCCAGCACTAGTGCCCCCCGCCCCCCCCCCCAGGCCCAGAGCTCTGTTCCTTTGTGGGGTGAATTCAGAGCTAGGGGGCGAGCGTCCAGTTTCCTGTCTCTGCCAGGCAGAGCCTGGCGGGTGAGGGATAGCAGCTCCTGGGGCACCTGCTCTGGTCCTGGGGTCCCTGTTCGCTCTCCACAGCCCTTCGCACCCATGTTGCCCTTGCGCAGGCTCAGCCGAGGCCCCCCCCTTGCCCAGGGTGAGCCCATGCCCAAGCGCCTCCACCCTCAAGGGGATCTCGCCTCCGCCAGCAGGTAGGGGTTGATCATCCCTGTGTTTGCAAGTGATGGGACACACGCGGGAGGGGTCTGTCTAAGACCCAGTCTCAGGCCTTGGCCACTGGAACACGCTGCCTGCCCCAGTCGGGAGGGTCAGTGGCAGGGGGATTTTGTCCTGTCCAGCACTGAGCCGAGGCCCAGCAGAGATCCAGGGGCACTGCTGGATCCAAACAGCTGGTGACTTAGGGGGCGTCTCTCACCGGCCCCCCCACTGAGCTCGAGGGCTGCCAACGGCTGAGCACCGGTGCCGGGATGTCGCCCACCCCTCTCCCCAGCCCAGCGGGGCACCTGGAGCGCAGCCAAGTGGATGGATTAGCTTCTCAGCAACAGCCAGGCACCGACCAGCCCCGCCACCAAAGCCCGGTGGAAACGAGAGACTTACCCGGCGCACACAGCTCAGCGTCCTGAGGCTGCTCCGGACCAGAGGCAACTGCAGCAGCCTGGGCTCGGGAAGCGAAGTCCCCGTCTGACCTCAGCACTGCCGCGCTCACTTCCTCGCACACAGAGCGCTCAGGAAATTCACAAGCCTTCCCCGCCGAGGTTCCCGGAGGCAGCTCGGGACAACCCACCAAGCCCATGAGTGCCCTCCCTGCCCCAGCCTGGCAGGGGCCCTGGAACGGGGCCTGGAGAGAACGGGGTGTGCGCGCCCTGGGCTCGCCGGGGGGCAGCTGGGGGGCAGTTTAGCTGGCCTAGCCCCAGCTGCGCAAAGAGCCTTTTCAACAAGGCAGCGGCTGGTTCTTCAGGGGCCCAGCGCTGGCCTGCCCCTCGCCAACCGAGGGCAGTAAATGGTGTGACTCTGGGGGGCGGGGGGCAGGCTCTTGGGATGCTCGGTCAGCGGGATCTGTGAGCAGAGTCCTCAGCAAGTGCAGAGCACGGGGCCGCAGCTGCCCGCAGGGCAGGCACAGCTGGGCCCCGGGGTCTGGATCCAGCCAGGGCCACCGCAGCCACGGGTGCTGCAAAACCTTCTTTTCTCAGTGAGGTTGGTTTGGACTCCCCGGTGGAACCCTCCCCCCCGCCAGGTGTGTGTGAGGGACCCCCCCCACCAGGTGTGTGTGTGAGGGACCCCCCACGCCAGGTGTCTGAGCGACCCCCCCCACCAGGTGTGTGTGAGGGACCCCCCCCGCCAGGTGTGTGTGAGCGACCTCCCCACCAGGTGTGTTTAAGGGAACCCTCTGCCAGGTGCGTATGAGGGACCCCCCCGCCAGGTGTGTGTGAGGGACCCCCTCCACCAGGTGCGTATGAGGGACCCCCCTGCTAGGTGTGTCTGAGCGACCCCACCCCCACACCAGATGACTCCCTCCCCGCTTCACCAATCCCAGGTGAAACCATACGCCACAAACCATCCCCTTCTGTGCCCCAGCCCTCGCCCAGTCAGATTGGGGCTTGGCCCCCCTGGACTTGCTCACATGCTCCGTTAGTACGAGGCTGCACCATCCCCAGTGTGTCAGTCCCCAGCTGTGAGCTCCCTCGGGGCAGCATGGGGCCCGATCCACAGCTGGGAGTGGGTCCCTGGGTGACATCGGGATCAACCCCAGAGTTTCCCACACGGAGCCATTTTGGGGGATGCTAGTCATGAAGTTTCCCAACTGGCCAAGAGAAAAGGAGCATTTTGCCTTGGGAAAGCTGGGGTAGGGAGCTGGCCTCAGCCACCAGTGAAATGAGTTTAGTGGGGTCTCAGCCTAGTCCTAGTGAAACAAGCCAGCCAGCCTTGGTTAATAGGTCAGCAGCACCGGCAAAGCCTTCTTGCCTGGGGCAGAGAGCTGGCGCTGCAGACTGGGACTGAGGGGCACCGGCAGAGCTGGGATGGCTGCAGGGCAGGGCTGATCTGCATTGGCAGATACTGGTGTGGGAAGGCCATGCAGGACGGCTGGGACTGGGATCTCTGGTGCAATGGGAGCCACAGTCCAGGAGTGAGGTGCATGGGCTGAGCTGGGGGGAGAGTCCTGACGGGAACAGCCCCAAACTGCAGCCTGCCTTGGGCTTCCCCCACGCTCAGCTCTACCAGTGCCCCTCACAGCAGTGGAGTGGGACTTTCAGCCTGGCAGCTGCTGGTACTTCCCTGGCGCCAGCTCCCCCTTGCCAGAGCCACGCGCTCCCCCGTGCAGGAAAGCCAGCCAGCCTCCGCCGAGTGCGTACAAACCGTTTATTGCTGCGGGTGCTCTTCTGTGAGGTGCAGGCAGGAGCAGGTGAGTTACCGCCACCTGCCCCCCTCTGCCCGGGGGGTGCTGGAGTGCCCGGTCTCTGCTGCGCCCCCTCGCCCCGGGGCCCGGCCAGGGGTCTCCCAGAGGCTGCTGAGGTGCAAGCGCCCATGGACAGGGCAGTGTGAGCTGGACCTGCTGCCCACGGGCATCTCCTCGCACCTGCTGCCCAGGAACAGGGTGCAAAGGGGCTGCCCCGGCGGGCACCGGACACTTGTGCGCCTTGATCCTGGTGAGGAGCTGCGTGCGAAAGGGGCTGGCTGGCCCCAGGGCCTCGCCAAGTGGCTTTCAGCAGAGCCCAGGCGGTCGGCGTGCAAGTTCCCCCCAGTTGGAACCGGGCCGGGCTCCCTCGCTCAGGGGGCTCATCTGCCCAGCTCCTGCAGCCTCTGCATCATCAGGATCTGGCACAACAGCCTCTGCACATCTTCATCCATGTGGCCCTGCAATGGAGATGGAGACGAGAAGTGGGGGAGACCCGCCAGCCTTCCTGAGAGCGGGTCAGCCTCTGCCCTGACTCCCACCCAGGGCCGCCCACAGCCGTCGGCGCCAGCACCAGAGGTGGTTGGTCCTGGCAGCAGAGACGCTCTTGAGCTGAGCAGAGCCCGGGCCCCTGCACCGGAGGCTGATGTGCTCCTGCTCACACCCGAGGCTGGCACACGTGGCCCCTGCCAGGTGCCCAGAGAAATACAGGAAGTTCTTCGCTCTCCGAGAAATGGGCTCAGGGTGCAGAGTTCCACTCCAGGTCCCGGTGGGTGCTGGGGGCTGGGGCTGGGGCTGGGGCTGGGGCTGGCCCAGCGGGACAAGTCAGGAGCTCAGGAGAAGGAGGAAAAGGCTTGTCTGACGTTACATCCACTGCTTTTCATGCACACCGTCATGGGTACACACGCCTGCTACATGTGGCGTCTCACTGGCACAGACACAGATATCGCCAGGTGCGCACTGCATGCCTGCGACACGCTTCAGGTCCCGCACATGGACACGGAGATATCGCCACGTGTGCACTGCGCGCCTGCGACACGCTGCACGTCCCGCACATGGACACGCAGATATCGCCACGTGTGTACTGCACGCCTGTGACACGCTGCATGTCCCGCACATGGACACGCAGATATCGCCACGTGTGCACTGCACGCCTGTGACACGCTGCACGTCCCACACATGGACACGGAGATATCGCCACGTGCGCACTGCATGCCTGTGACATGCTGCACGTCCCGCACATGGACACGGAGATATCGCCACGTGCGCACTGCACGCCTGTGACACACTGCACGTCCTGCACATGGACACGGAGATATCACCACGTGCGCACTGCACGCCTGTGACGCACTGCACGTCCTGCACATGGACACGGAGATATCATCACGTGCGCACTGCACGCCTGCACATGGACACGGAGATATCGCCATGTGTGCACTGCACGCCTGTGACACGCTGCATGTCCCGCACATGGACACACATGGACATCGTCATGTGTATGTTGCACGTCTTTGACACATCCCGGGCACGGGGGCATGCTGTGGTGAGGAATGTGTGCTTGACATACACTACTTGCACATGGTCACAGGCTCCAGCGTGTGCACAAGTGGCCTAATCAGCACGACCCGTCAGCTCCTGGCCAGTGCGAGCTGAGACCCACTTCCCTTCCCCCACGCTCCTGCCTGAGCTCCTAGGAACCAGGCTAGGATTCCACATCCCCCGGGGCAGGGTACTGCCAAGTCCAGTCCTTGCCAGGCTGCGGCGCTCGGGGGCGGGGGGCGAGTGGGAGGAAGGGACGTGGTTTCTGCAGCTCCAAATCAGGCCAGGAACCATGGGCTGAAATGCTCCGAATTCAGACAATCACCCAATACCCCCTGCCCACTTCCACAAACGTGCAACCACCCAGCCGTGTGCAAACAGCCACCCCCCCACTTATGCTGGCACACGTGTGCAAACACTCACTTTTCCTCACTCACACACACACACACACAGAGCTGCACTGACCCCGTCTGTCAGCACACGCATGCAGCGACTCGCAAACACACTTCCTGGCACACGCCGGCCCAGCCCCACACACTGACCTGAATGGCGCACAGCAGGTGGCTGCGGTACAGCGAGACGACCTTGTGGTGGTGCTTCTCCGACTCCTGGAACCCAGGCAAGAGCAGGGGTCACACTAGGGTACCAACGGGACCGGGCCGCTCCTGGCCCCTCCGAGCTGCTCCTTCCCCACCGCCAGCCTCAGCACAATGCTGGGGGTGTCTGATCCTGTTCTGGCTCTCACACCAGGCACAGCCGAGGGGGGCTGGTTCCCTGCCCTTTCCAGTACCCAGCGCCCTCGGTGCAGGATACAGACGGGGATGTTCCAGCACAGGGGTTACCCCTGGGCCTCTGCTACAACCAGGGTCAGAGGGGCCCAAGGCATCGGGCCAAGGCAGGCTGGCCCAGATCCTTCACAGTATTTAGGAGCCTAACTCCCAGGGGAGTTAGGAGCAGATGATCCCTTTTGGGGCTGGGCCCTGGAACCAGCATGGTCCACGCAGGCCTTGGCGCTGTCACCCCGACGGCGCCGCTGCTCCCCTCCAGCTCCTCAGGCTTCATGTCAGTTTCCAGACTCAGCCCTAGGCACCGCCTCGGTCAGCAGCTGTCCCAGGCCCAACGGGGCTAGCCCAGAGACCCGCTTGGGGGTACGCTCTGCTCCTCCCCTCCCCCAGGTCCAGCTGCACCCGGGTACTCACGGCCAGCTGCTGCTCCAGGGCCTGTATCCTGCTTTGCAGCATCACCACCTCCTGCGGGTTCTGCGGGGCTGCCTGGGGTGGAGCCTCTGCCTGGCTGGAGCGTGTGGACAGGCTGCTCAAGGCCTCCTTCAGCTTGAAGACTTCCTTGGACAGCTCGGTGATCTGCAAAGGCAGAGGGGCCAGCCGAGGTCACCGGGGCGGGTTCGAATCTGGGGCAAAGTCTCGCATGATTACAGGGTGTGCAGCACAACAGAGTCAAAATCCCAGTTCCCCAGCACCCGGCTCCCCAGCCAGCCCTGCGCAGACACGCAGCCTCAATGGAGCCACCAGGAGGCCTCAGCCCGTCATCCTCCTTCTCACCAGGGCCGGAGCTAACCCTTCGGCTGCTTTTGCTCCCTCTTCTCTGAGTACTCGCATGGTGCGGGTGGCAGAGCGACGGCTACCGACCCAGAGGAGCAAACGCCTGTTGCTCACCAGCCATCTGGTCTCCTCTGCCGCAAACGATGACAATCGCAAGGAGTCCGGCGGCACCTCACAGACGAATGGATTTATTTGGGCTTAAGCTTTTGTGGGCAAACCCCCCCTTGTCAGATGCATCGGCTGACGTGGGTTTAACCCACGAACGCTTACGCCCACATAAGCCTGTTCGTCTCTGAGGCGCCCTGGGACTCCTGCTGGCTATTGCGGACACAGACTAACACGGCTGCTCTGAGACTGGCGCAAAGGGCTTTGTCCCTTCCTTTTCTTGGGCCTTTTTTAACTCTGTGACCAAAGGTTGTGAAAAATCTGGTTGTGTTTCAACCGGGGGGGGACCTGCCCCTTCCTCGTTTGTAATCTCTCTTCCACCCGGTCCTTAGCAGGAAGGCGTGCCAGGCCGTGGCAGTTCCCCTCCGAAACTACCAAACATTTAGGAAAAAGAAACTGACAAATCTGCCACCAAAACGAAACTTTCCCATGAAAACGGTTCACTCCCGCCAGGAAAACTTCCTTCCAGAAGCTCTGGGCCATAGCCAGAGACAACTCCTTTTGTGGCCCTGCAGTCTAATGCTTACCCCACGGCTCTGTTACAGGCTGGGATTCCTCACACCAGCCCTTCAAACCCCACCTCCAGCTCTATCATGGACCGGGACCTGGGATCCCAGACCCACCTCATCCCTGTTCACATGGCTCTACCACAGGCTTCCTGGGATCTGAGACTGCCAAGCCCACGTCTCACCCCTCTGTCTCTGACATTGACCAGATGCAAATGTTACCCCCGAAGCCTGCGGCCCTCCTAGGGGCGGGAATAAGGGGTCCCCACTCCCACGGACACCTGGTATAGAGACCTGATGCTGCCAAGCACCAGGGTTACCCCTGGGCTTCTGCTGTGACGGGGGCCGGAGGGGTAGAAGGCAATGG